>NW_027142354.1:15678979-17103979 GCF_026170545.1 Melanerpes formicivorus
TTCCTATCAATCAGTTTGACAGTGCACAGCTCCCTCCACTACCACTTTGCTGTTCCCGTCTCTGTACATATATTATTAAATATTCTTTCTTTTTTTTTTTTCTTCTCCACCATTAATGGCTTTTTTTATCTCATCAAAAGTGCAGTTCTCTTGCATTAGGAAAAATCCAGTCAAAAGTGCAGGATAAAGGGGGCTATCACTTCTGTCTGAAACCTTTTTCTCTTGCACATTTTGCTTTTATATTTACTGGAACTTTCCTAAGTCAAATACCTATAACATCACTATACTCTACTGCTCTCATGCTACATGTTCCAGAGAAGGACAATGAAGTTGGTGAGGGGTTTGGAACACAAGCCCTATGAGGAAAGACTGAGGGAGCTGGGATTGCTCAGCCTGGAGAAGAGCAGACTCAGGGGTGACCTTATCACTCTCTACAACTACCTGAAGGGAGGTTGTAGACAGGCAGATGTTGGTCTCTTCTCCCAGGCAGCCAGTACCAGAACAAGAGGACACAGTCTCAGGCTGCACCAGGGGAGGTTTAGGTTGGACGTTAGGAAGAAATTCTATACAGAGAGAGTGATTGCCCATTGGAATGGGCTGCCTGGGGTGGTGGTGGAGTCGCCGTCATTGGAGGTGCTCAGGAGGAGACTTGATGGGGTGCTTGGTGCCATGGGTTAGTTGTTTAGGTGGGTTGGATTGGTTGATGGGTTGGATGCGATGATCTTGACGGTCTCTTCCAACCTGGTTTATTCTATATTCTATTCTATATTCTATATTCTGTGTGCCAGCTAGGCTAACTTAAGGACAGCAAAATGGACCCTCAGGGAACATCTAGTGAAGCTCTCTTTATATATGTGCATATCTCGTGACATGCCCTGGTTCTTTTCTGTTTGTGAAAAAAAATACCTCCTTGGAACTAAGTTAAAATTGAAGAGGGCCTTAAAAATTATATTAATTACAAATATATTTTAAAATTGTCTTGAGAAGCAAAAGGAGGTGAAACACTGTAAGCTCATATTTATTCACTACTAGGAATTCAGAAAAATGTCAGTATTTTAAAAAAAGGTCAGAAACAGGATTGAATAATTATTTTTATTTAAAATGACCACAGGTACAGACTAGTAAAGGAGTGGTTTCCATCCCATTAGTTTCTGGGAAGCAAAAATACCTCCCTGGAAGTCTCTGGCAAATCAGTGTTAGAGCATGGTAAGCAATACCTTGAATGCAATGATTGATATACATCTGGGGAGTTGGTATTTTATCTCAAAAGATAAGAAAAATTTTAGTATATCAGTGCCTTTTTGTCTCAAATGATGATGATGGATTCCATTCTCCAAGAATTCTTCCAGCATGTGAATGTCTGGAGCTTTCAGGACTGCATTGAATCTAAATAAAGTATATAGTTGAAAAGAAAGAAATTGTGCTAGCTCTATTTCAGGAGGGAAAATAATAGTGTCATTAGAGAAAAAGAGATTATTTTTCTCACTGATTACTTGTGCCATGAGGGACATAGCCAGGAATTATAATGGGTTTCATTGCTATTGCAATACACTGTTTTACAAATCTGGAATATAACAATCCAAGGGTGCAGCAGTAGTAAAAGAACATGGCCATATGCATGAAATATAGAATGTAGAAAGGCAGAAATCAGAATGCGAAAAAGGTTGCCATAGTTGCATAGAAAGTAAGTTGTGATTGTGCCCATGCTATGCTCCCATGACAAAATGACCTTTCTGTGAATATAACCCGCCCAGAGCAAATGTAGATGATGCTATAATTAAAGAAACACACCAAAAAAACCATGTGTAGCACCCATTCATGATCATGCTAATCAGGATACCGTTACTACTGCCATAAAAGCTGCAACATAATATCTGAGGCAGAATGAAGGAAGTTGGTTGAGATCCACAATGTGTAAAATTTGCCACGAAAATGAACATTCAGAGATTTTAAGCAAATTGCATATTTGCCCTAAAGTTGGTTAATGTATGGAAGTATGCTGTTCTATTTCCAGAACCCACAGCCAGGAAGCATTTTTGTTGCATTATTCAAAGGCTGTGCTGTGATAAGATCTACACTAAGTGAACTGTGAAAGAGGTCTTTGTGACATGATTTAAGTTTGATTATGAAATATGGTAATTCCTTGTATTTGATCAGAGGCACCACATAGGCGGAATTCAAGCTTCTAAAGTAGAAAAGTTGATGAGATTGCTGGAGAAAGAATATGAGTTTGGTAATGAGATAAGCTTCCTGTATACATTTCCATGATTTATCAGTCCTATGGGTGTTGCATAAGCCCATGTCTGCTACGAAATACATTTCAGTATCTGTTAGGAGATTTTAGTATCTATTCTGTATAGACTGGAGGATGTTAAGAAGAGTGATTTGCTTAAATGTGCTGCAACATTTTGATATTGTCCATGAATATTTGTGTATCCATGTCTTTCTTGTTCACCACAAGCTTAAACCCACTTTCCCTAGAAAATTATAATAAAAGGACTAATATGAACTACAAGAATTTCTCATAGATTTAGTTTTCAGTATATTGCAAGAAATGGTGTTATATGCATAAATGGCAACATTTAAATTAATAATAAACACACACACATGAATATATAACAAATATAACATGCCCAGCTAGTTGTCTGTGTCTTATATGGATGTTTATATCAAGTGTTGAAAATACATGCATGTGTATACAAGGGTTCATCTTCAAATGAACAGCTTACAAATAGAATCAATAGAAAAGCCCTCACTGCTATAGAAATGTGTGGAAATCCATAAGGCTTGTGCTTTCAGTGTGAGACAATGCCCAAGCTACAGGGGCTTCTTTCAAAATGCTGAAAAGAAAACTGAAAATATTTTCTAGCCATTTGATGAGATAGATTCCGAACACAAGAGTCAAAGATGTGAAGTAAGATTTGTGACATTGTCTACAAATAGTCACCCAATTCCCATCCTCTTCCTCAGCCCATTCCCTTATGTCTCTCAAAAATCAGGCCATAAAAGATTACTGAATGTTGTAAAGAACCTTGGATCACTTACATGCATGGCAGTTTAATTCTTTCTTCCTCCCTTTCTCTACACACTACAGACTGGCAGCAGTAGCTGATGCACTGATTCTGCCAGAAGGGAAGGAATGCATCTCAGGCACAAGGGATATCACAAAGGAGGCAAAGTAGATACAAAGCACAATTCTGTGAAGATTTTTTTTTTGGTAAAATGCAGGCTACCATGTTAGTCTGGAAGTCTGGTGGAATGCAGGGAGGGAGCAAATGTTTTGAAAAATATACCAAGAAACAGCAAATGCTTTCACAATAGGAAATCTTACAAGTAAAATTAGGTAGGGAATTCTGACTTGTGCTAGACCATAGGGACCATTTGTTTCCTAAAATCTGCGTATGGGATCACGTCTTAACAAGTAGACATAGTGGAGGCAAGGAAGAAGTATAGTGACATAACAACAAATTCTGTTGAGGGTTTCTCTAGGGCTGTTCTGCCATTGAACACTACAATTTTGGCCACATTTCCTGCAATTAAGCTTGGCTGGGAGAGTAAATTCAAAGACCACCACCTACATGAGTATACCCTGAACTGAAATGCAACCTGTGTTTTTGTATGGACTATAGAGGCTACAGAAGGCCTTGCCATGCATATGATACTGAAACAGCTGAGAAGACACCAGTAGTATGATTTCAAGAGTGAAGACATGAGGTCTGGCTGAATTAGCCAGAATGGTCTGGCAGATGTAAAAAGTCCTGAATGTCCTGCTTCAAATTATACCTTCTGTTTTGAAAATACTGTGCATGTGAATATAGCAAGAAGAAGAAATAATATTGCACTTCCTTCACCTTTTAAAACACATAATTGTAGCGTTAAGTTCAATGTCAATAAGCCAAATTATGGACAACTGGTAATCAAAGTATATATGAGTTGGGTGTCTGTGCCCATCTTACCTAAATCTCCATGAAGAGTGTGCTCTGATGTGCTTTCTTGCCTTGATGCTGACTTTGTTTCCAATTTTGCTTTGACATGGGTCAGATATGGGTTTGGAGTCACTAGGAAGATGTATGCTTTCTGGCAAAGAGGTGTCAGTGAGGCATGGCCAGTGCAGTGATATGTAACATGCCTGACTGCTAGATGCCTTATTTTGTTTTCATAGTAATACATCCGAACTTGCCACTTACCGTTTCAGGCACTAAATATTCATACTGTAGTTTGGTGACACTTAATGTGAGATCAGTGTTACAGAACACTTAGCATAAATTGATGCTTAAGAAGGAGATGGGTAAGCTATCAGATATTATAGGGAAAAGCTTATGATGAAGTAGAAAAGACTCACTTCCTCTCTGGCTCCTAATCACAGATATGACTAGCTGTCTAAAATACTTCACCAAGAAGTGAAGTATTTCAAAATGTCTGCTTGCAGTATCACATGGCTGGATGAGTTTTTCTTCAGCACATGAGTGATCAGTAACACTCAGAATGTGGAAACGTCTTGATTTCTATCAGTTTCTTATTTTCTACCTTCCTATTTGCTTCTACATAATGCTTGATTTATCCTGCAGTGATGCATGAGCCATTTGTTGCCTGCAATACCTTCCATTTCAGAACCCTGAAGTTCAGTATACATTTCCTTTCTTCCTATTTCTTTTCTGAATTAAGTTGAATCTTAGCCTCATTCTTCCTACTGCACTAACACTTCAGTAACAAACCCACAGCTGAGTGGCTTCTACCACCTCCCTGGGCAACTCATTCCAGTGCCTCACCACGCTCATGGTGAGCTCCACTTCTTCCTAACATCCAACCTGAATCTACCCATTTCTATTTTTGTTCCATTCCCCTAGTCTTATCATTACCTGACACCCTAAAAAGTCCCTCCCCAGCTTTCTTGTAGGCCCCCTTAAGATACCAGAAGGCCACAATCAGGTCTCCTCAGAGCCTTCTATTCTTCAGACTGAATAGCCCCAAGTCTCTCAGTCTGTCCTCATAGGAGAGAAGCTCCAGCCCTCTGATCATCCTCGTGGCCCTTCTCTGGACACACTCTAGCACACCCAGATCCATCCAGTAATAGGGGCTCCAGAACAGGATGCAGCACTCAAGGTGGGGTCTCACCAGAGCAGAGTAGAGGGGAAGAATCACCTCCCTTGACCTGCTGGCTATGCTTCTCTTGATGCAGCCCAGGATGTGATTGGCTTTCTGGGCTGCAGGTGCACACTGGTGGCTCATGCTGAGCAGCTCATCCACCACCAGCCCCAAGTCCTTATCATTGAGTCCAGCCATTGACCTAGCACTGACAAGTCTGCCACTGAAGCAGCTCCTTTAGTGCCACATCTATACGTCTTTTAAAGACCTTCAGGCATGGTGACCATCACATTTTTTTTACTTAGTAACTTCATACTCAGAAGTTATTGTCTCAGCTTTTTGTTGAAAAACATTTCAGTTGCTGAGTTGCACTTTATGAATGCTGATGAGTTATTTCATTAGTGTCAGACAAGGGCATGACTAAAACACTTTCTAAAATCATTCTTTAAATTAGCCTTTTATCAGGTGAGTATTTTCTAAAAGGCCATAGCTATCTTGCATCCCAAATAATTATGGTATTTTGAATCCCAACTGTACACTTGCAGCTGAATTCTGTCCACCATGACACTCATCTGGGAAAGTGCTTCATGTCATTTAATAAGCAGGATATTTCTGTCTGCAAAAAATAGAGCTTCTTTGACCCTATATGTAGTAGCTTCATGCTTTCTCAGGTCCGTGTTACAATTCAAGGATATTTTGTCAAGTGGGAAATGAAGGTTATCAGTGTACATAATCTAAACTTCAGAAAATATCCTTCTGATGCTTTACTGTGATTATTTCCCCTTCTTCTCCAAATACTAGTTTGCAAATACACAAGATGATTTGTGACCCTGGCTTTCAGTCATTATAAGTAATGTCTCCATAGTACGAAATCCTTAATTTCTTTGTACCTTCTGTATTTCTCTTGACTTATATAGAAAACAGAAAATATTGTTTGAGTAACTGCAGCAGTTAGAGCAGAGCAGTGATTTATTTTTGAGTCAGACCTACAAACCTAACCAAAATCCATCTGTCAATTAAGCCTGTGCATGGAGGGTTAGTGCCCAGCCATCACAGCTAAATGGGGTAGTATCCAATTCCATCATGAAAAATAATAGGCAAAAATACAGTTTTATTAAAAATTTGTGAATGTGAACTCATGTCTTGTTTCAGCAGTAGAGACATTTCTGAGTGTTTAATTTCTCAACTGCTGATGCTGAAAGTCGAGGGAAGATAAATATTGCAGTAGGAAATCTCTTAATAGAGTATATTTTGTGGCTTGAAACATCATAATGCTTAGAATGTCTTGCTAAGCTGTCCTTATTTAGCCAGGATCCATCTCAAAATACCAGCTGTGCAAACTTATTAGCACATCCTTTTTCTTATGGTGACTCATTACACAGGAGTAACGTATGAACAATTACCCATGTTAAAGAAAGTGCTATTCTGTTCAGTTTAATTGTGTGAGGTCTGATGTCAACTGGTTGTTGTTGCAAATGAAGACACAGGGACAGCAGGAGTCTGAAAAAATTCAAAGAAATGTATCCACATGCATGTGACTTCTACAACTCACTTTGCTGAATGGCAAAAGCATTTCTGTATTGTTTTGTATATGTATCACTTACTTTGCCTAAGTGACAATGTAATTTCTGTCTAGTGGTCTATTGGAACCATTTGATTGTAATGTACAGCGTACACTTCTGTGGCAAACTTGCATTAAAAAGTAGCTTAAATTGTGGATTGTCAAGGTAACCACAAGAGATATAACAATTCTGTTTTAAAAGATGACTAACAGAGCTGGCAAGCTATGCTTACACTGTCAGTCAACCCAATTACAAGAATTCACTGCAAGTTTTGCCATGCCAGAGTAGAACAATGAAGTCTCCCATCATGCTTTTGGCAATGGGTAAAGCTTCATGCTTCAATTGGAGACAAACATTTCTCTGTTCTACCTGATCAGTTCAGCAATGGCATGCAAACACCCTGGGAGAAATGTCAGGAAGGCTTAGTCATTCTTGAACAAAATTTAACATGAATGCCTACTTCTGAATCTTTTATCAGTTGAGATTTTCACCATATCACCCAAGGTTACTTGTTCACCAGGTTATGACTGTGTCCTGCCTAGCTTAGTAAAAATTCAGTAGACCCTTCTAACGGCATGTTGCTAGGGGCTAAGAGAGATCAGGTTTCATTCTTTATTGTCTAGCACTCCATAATCATTCACATCTCTGTAAAAGCTTTGGTGAGTACTCTCCACAAGATATCAGTGGTGTATCCCCTATTTTTTCATTCATTATGCTATATGTTAAATGACAATATGATGATGAAGAATGATGTCCTTCATTCATGTTAAGGAATAGGTATTTTTACAGCAGAGAATTTCTTTATACACAAGTAAGCATTCAGGTAAAATCTCTGGCAGCTTGAAATACTAAATTAAAAGGAATGAAGTTGTATTTTTATGTTATTTTTCTGACTTTTTAAAGTCAGATTAAAGTTCATTATCACATTCAGCCCAGGAATGAATAAAGCTATGTAGGATGTCTTTGGGCTTCCAACCATTCAAAGATTCTTTTGAGTTTTTTCGAGGAGTCCCTATTAGTAAGAGATCAGTACATGAATGAACTAATCAAAGACTACGTCAGAAAGAACTGAGCCCTTCAGCATGCATTTTCCTTCATGCCTCAGATTAAGGAGAAATATGAAGAAAAGATCAAATACAATGTTCCACTATAGAGAGATAAAACAAAAAATCTCAGCAATACTTTGTAATAGAAATTTTTATAAATGTTTTAGATCCTACCATTACCTTTTTTCATTGCATTCTTTTTCCTCTATGTATCATCCTGATGTCATACTTTATAAAAGCTTGTTCTCATTTAGGTTATATAAGGCTTTTATCCATTCAGTGTTAGTGTGTTCCCTTAATTATATCTGATCCTACGCCACTGTAGTTAGAACAGAACTGTTGTGTGTAGGAGAGTTCTAAATCCTTGAGCTTAAGGAAACTTCATATTTGATACTGTTACTACTATACAAAATTTACACCATATTGGTGGGATAATTCAATTAAAGACTTTTGTTTCATAGTTTCATAGTTTCATTCAGGGTTGGAAGGGACCACAAGGATCATCTAGTTCCAACCCCCTTGCCATGGGCAGGGACACCCCACACTACATCAGGCTGGACAGAGCCTCATCCAGCCTGCTCTTAAACACCCCCAGGGACGGGGCCTCGACCACCTCCCTGGACAACACATTCCAGGGTTTCACCACTCTCATGGTGAAGAACCTCCTCCTCACATCTAGCCTGAATCTCCCCACCTCCAGCTTCATTCCATTCCCCCTAGTCCTATCACTACCTGAGATCCTGAGAAGTCCTTCCCCAGCCTTCCTGTAGGCCCCCTTCAGATACTGGAAGGCCACAATTAGGTCACCTCGGAGCCTTCTCTTCTGCAGACTGAACAGCCCCAACTCCTTCAGTCTGCCCTCATAGGAGAGGTGCTCCAGCCCTCTGATCATCCTCGTGGCCCTTTGTCTGACACCTCCTTAAATTCCACTACAAACAGAAGCGCGTATCTGTTTTAGTTACTGTGGTACTTGAGGCAACCCATTCAGTAAGAAGGCTTACATAAATCCAACAGCCTTTTATACATTTGGGCTGTCTATCATTTCGAGTCAACTAAATCCCATTAAACTTCTAATCAGCTGTCAAAACAGCTGTGATATAAGCCCTATGTTGCTACAAAAGAAACTATAGTCATAGAGCTGTCTGAAACTATGTCAGCACCAGTTAGCGGGCAGAATGGTTTCCACTGGAATAAAATCATGCACCAAAGCACATCATAAAACACAGTGTCATAATACACAGACTAAAATAAAATTTTACAGGCAGTATAATTCTGGTATTTTGTAACTCCTGTGATTATCTTGTGAATTAATCTCCAAACAGTGTTTGTTCATTTTTTCCCTAGACCTGCAAGCAGTAGTCCTATTGGAACATCTATGTCATGTGCAGAGAAAAGACATCATGCAGGTACTCCATAAAATATAGAAGAATTTGGCTATGTTTATAGGAATAAAGGAAACAAACAAATAAACAAAATAAAAAACCCATGGAGATATTAAGGGATCAATTAATTTTAATTTGCTGTCTATGGAGCTGCTAACTCCACTTGAAGTTTATCATGCTGCTGAAGTGCTTGTACTAGCTCTCTCTTGTATGGCTTTTCAATGCCTATAATGAAATTCATACCATGCTCTTTTTTTCTTGTCAGGGCACTAATAGGATCATCCACTGTCCATCTGTCAAATTGGCTCAGATTGTTCAAAAGGTGTTAAATGGAAAATATGGATAGACAGAGATGTACATTTGCATATAAAAATACATGAAAAGCGTGATTTAGCAAGCCTGGTCTGAAAAATGTAATCTAAGACAAGTTGCAGAGCACATTTTCCAGAAGTATCAACTTCAAGCAAACATAAAAAGATATTGGGGGAGGGGGCAGAGAGGATCAGCTGCCCAAACATGAGAATCAGATACATATACTACCTGGACTCCAGCAGCATCTTCCCCAACTAAAAGTTATATTTCTGTGCTTAAATCTCACTAGATACATGATCCTGTACACCACCTGAGAGTAAAATCATCTTTAAACTATTCTCACTCGTAATACACTCTCACAAATATGGCTGAGGACCAACAGTCTTCAGACAGTGGTATATAGCCCTCCTATACATAGCTTGTTTTTCAGAAAATACAATCTATGTGTATGAATCCTTCTGAAAGTAGCAAAGCTGCAAGCCTTTTCTCTCTTTATTTGTGGCACAGAGACTCTGCAGATGCAAGAGCACACTAATATACCCACATACTAATAAAACATTAAATGAGAGTAATGAAAACTTAATTCTTAAGCTATGTTATCTTTGCATTTAAGTCAGCTGGAAGATGTATTAGGTGGAAGAAAGTATCATGTCTGTAGGTCACTGATGACTGCTACAACTTCAGTTTCTCATCCAGACAGCACATACGCATGTATTTTACAGCTTGCATGCACCTCTGGCAATTCATGTTTTCAGCTATGGAGGGCCACAGGCCTGTATTCAGTGGGTCACAATATCACAGTATCACCAAGGTTGGAAGAGACCGCAAAAATCATCAAGTCCAACCTGTCTCCACAGACCTTATGACTAGACCATGGCACCAAGTGCCATGTCCAATCCCCTCCCTGGGCAGCCCATTCAAATGACGAATGACTCGCTCGGTGAAGAACTTTCTCCTCACCTCGAGCCTAAACCTCCCCTGGTGCAGCTTGAGACTGTGTCCTCTAGGGTCAGTGAAGAGAAAGTTTTTGTACAGACTTCTCTGAAGCAAAATAAAATCTGGAAGTGGTAAATCTACCACTTCCAACCACTTTTGATGTTTTAGCAGCAGCAATACCCAGTGATGGTATTTGGTGCTCCTATCCTGATTTTTATTTTACCTTCATTACAGATCTGTTTTCTTCAAGAAACGTCATCGCAATTACATGAAAAGCTGTAATCCTCACAACTGTCTTCACATATTCAGGTGCTTTCATGAAGTCTCTCAGGTTTGTTCATTGGTTCATAAAGCAATCATACAAAGTCTTTTCTTCTATCAACTACTCTGGAAGGTTTCAATTCTCTCTTCTAACATTTTATAGCAGGCCCTAACAAAAGATTGAAAGTGCATGAGTCTTTGCATATTTATAAAGATCACTTGAACGTCTTGAATATTCCAAAATTTTGGCCCCAAACTTAGCTGACTACACAAGATAGTCACTGCTCAACTAAAGTGCAAGAAGAAAGCCTACAAGTCATAGATACAAGCAGAGGAAATAAAGTATAAATACACTGTTCGGACACTTGTTGTTGAAATCAGGAAGGCATTTTGGCAAATGTAACTTGTGAGGGGGACAAAGAGGAACAGAAACTTATTACATTATCAGTCCAGAAAGACCTTAAGCACTGGACAAGTTGGCCAGCAGAAATCGCATTAAGAATGACAAATCTCTACACCTGGACAGCCTTGTTGAAAAGGACCTAGTGTTTACAGCGGACAATAAGATAAATATGATCCAACACTGACTTCTCACTGAAAAAAATAAACAAACCACCAAACAAAACCACCACCACTAACAAAAAAACACACCAAAAAATGAAATAAACTACTCATTGATCTACAATAGGATGTGTAAAGCCAGAAGGCTAAGGGAAGCTATTGTTTCCTTCTGTCCAGTGCTGGACAGGCCACACCGGGATCCTGGGTCCAGTTTTAGGCTTTACAGTTAAAGAAAAGTATTGAGGAGTTCTGCAGAGTGCAGATAAAACTTTTTGAGGAGGACGTAAGGATGTGGGGCTGTTTATTGCTACAGAGATGAGGTTAAAGAATCATAGAATCATTGAATATCTCAAATGGGAAGGGATCATAAGGATCATAGTGTCCAACACTCTGCTTCTCTCAGGACTACCTAAAACTAAACTATATAACTAAGAGCACCACCCAGACATTCCTTGAACTCTGGCAGGTTTGGTGCTCCCTGCCGAGCCTCTTCTGATGGCTGACCAATTTTTCAGTGAAGACCTTTTTCCTAATGCCCAATCTGAACTTCCTCTGACACAGGGATGGGAGATCTAATAACTTGTGCCTAATAGATTACACTAGATTAGAAAGATGATGGATCCAAGCTCATCTGAATGATCCCAAATGATACAATAAGGAACATGGTTCCCAACTATAGTTTATATATCTTCCATTGTTGAAAGGTTTTGAGACTGGGCTAGGCAAAGACTAGGCTGACTCAACAGCCTTGTCAGTACTTCCACTGTGAGTGGGAGACTGGCATAGGGAGACCTTCAGCATTCCCTTCCAGTCAGCATTTACATGTACCATATTGCTCTATATTTTTGTCTCTCTGGAATGCTGAACCAAGGTCATGGATTTTGAGGTGTTTTATCCTGACTGTATTTTTTTTTGATTGCCCTTTTCATTGCCTGACAGAATGCTGCTTAATGAGAGAAATACACTGCTCTGCACTATTCAAGAATTTATTTTTTCTAATTAGCATAACAAAGACAGTGCAATGAGGCTGCATATTCTTGTCAAACTCTGAGTGTTGAGTCATGTCCACTATTTAACACATGTATTGAATAGATTCTGTCATCCTAAATGTAGTTCCTGATGTGATTGTCAGGAAGACATATCAAGTAATTTCACAGTAGTGGAAATATAATTGCAAGCGTTCTCTTCTCTAGCTGAGACAAACAAGATATTTGCATATTATTACTTTCTGGGAAGTTAGCACAACTGTGTGCCTTTCTCAAGTGCTTCTACATAATTCATGCAGCATAGGGAGCACATACAAGGAATTAGCGATCTGTGTGCTGTTATAGGGCTACAATCTCACTGTGATCATAGCGGTGTGGTGAGTTAGTCACACAACTGCATCATTGCAGTGGTTGGACACTGGCTTCTTTGAAAGAGCTATCTGGGATGATGAGAAGAGCAGTAACCCTATTTGTGAGAGAACATGGGGAATGCATGGAACAGTGCCTTGGAACAGATGGAGAACCAGTTGATGGCTTATGGTTCAAGGTTAGAAGACAGATCAATGTGATGGTGTCTTTGAAAAACATTACTCCTGTCTTTGACAAGGGGCAATAAGGAGGACCTGGAAAACGACAAGGCAGACAGCTTTACCTGAAGTAACTAATCCTAGAAACCGTTTGCAAACACACGTGAGCAGTCAGTATAGATTGGTGATGAATAAAGCATGCTTAACCAACCTGAAAACCTTCTATGAGATGACTGTCTCGATGGATAAAAGGAGAGCAGTGGATGTTGTTTATCTTATGTTAGCAAGACTTTTAACACTGTCTCCTGTAATAACCTGAGGGACAAACTAATAAAGTATTGACTGAATAAATACATAGTGAGGCAGAATGAAAAGTGCAGCTGTACTCCAAAGGTTGTGATGAGTGACAAAGTCCAGCTGCAGACAAGGCACTACTGATATCCTCCAGATGTGGATATTGGGGCCAATACTGATTAACATCTTCGTTAATGTCCTGGGTGTGGGAACAGAGAGTATTCTTAGCAAGTTAGCAGATAATGGAAAATTGGGAGGCGTGGCTGATTGTGGTGGTTGATAGTTTTGCTGCTGTCTGGAGTGACCTTCCACAAGATGGAGAAATCTGCACAGGAGAACCTCATGACGTTCATCAATGGTAAATGCCAAGTTCTACCCTGGGGATAAATCACCCCATGCATCAATACAGGCTGGAGGATGAGTGTCTGGAAAGCAGCTTGGGAGATGAAGCCCTGGGGGTCCTGGTTAACCACAAGCTGACCATGAACCAGCAACATTCTGTTGTGGCAAAGAAGGTCAATGGCTTCCTTAGCTGCAGCAGGATAAGAGCAGACTCTTAAGTACCTTATCAGTGAGCACAAATACTTGAGTGGGGATGGAAAATGCAGACTTTACTCAGTGGTAAATTAACTACAGTGAAAGACAAGAGGCAATGGGCACAAACTGAAATATAGGAGGCTGCTTTAAGCATAAGGGAAAACTTATTTACTGTGAAGGTAGTCAAATATTGGAACAAGTTCACCAGAGATGGTGTGGAGTCTCCATCCTTGGAGACGTTTGAAACCTAACTGGATACAGTCATGACCAAGCTTCTGTAGGTGACTGGCATCACCACGGGATTGGACTGAATGATCTCCGGGGGTCCCCCCCATCTTAGTGACTGTTATCTGTGATTATAAGAAATTAGAGTCTCTCAGGGAATAGGAAAAAAATTGATTCAAACCCAGTGTGGACTACTGCATCACAGTCTCAGTTTGCACAATCACAGTACTGCCATATTTTGGTGCAGCATTCACCAGAAATAAGTATAAAAGATAGAAGTAAGCCATTGGCTTTGGAGGTAGTGATTGAAATACAAGTTGGTGTACAAAGTTGCAGCATATTAGAGACTCTGCAGTAACAGGCAGGATCTCTGTAGAAAACATATTACTGGTTGCACATTTCTAACAATGGATATATATCGGCAACAGCCAAATGAAAAATGGATACAAGTCTAAACCCTTGCTTCTCTTATGGTCACTTAATCAAGTAGCTGAAGAATTTTACTGTTGGTATTGCCAATTTGAGCTCTAGAGCTAGCACTGAGAGTCCCTAAGGACAGAATTACATCCCGTAATGGCTATATATAATTGCTACAGTGGCATTTTGGACTTAATGTCTGGAATGTTTATAATTCAAACCCACTGTTTTTGTAAGTCATTTGCATGTATTTGACTGCATCAAAAATGTCTCTTAAAAAGCAGAGAGCAGGTTGTCTAAGTCAATTTTCTCAATGCCTCTTGAAAGTGCTCCTGGGGAAAGAGCAGGGAAAATACATTTCAGAGACAATCAGAAGTTCAGCAATAGCTTTATGCATGCTGGATATCAACCCCTTACTCAACAGTGGTGCTTGCAATTTCAGTAAACACAGAGGAGGAAAATAGAAATTAGGCTGTTATGAGAAAAGCTAGTTTCCATTTGCAATGTGGATACTCCTGATGTTTTCAGTCACTTTAAGTAGTTGTTTTTCACTAGGAGATACTGGACAGTCACAATCCTAATATGAAAGTAATTCAGGTTCTGTGAGGGACCTTTTAAAACGCTGCATACTAGAGCTAACACTGTAAAGAAGTTGCCATTACAGAAACATGGTGGTACAATTAACAGAGTACTGCACTGGATGGTTACAAGCTCTTTAGGAGAGACAGATGAGGGAGAAGAGGAGGAGGGGTGGCCCTGTATATTAGGGAATCTCTTGATGCCACAGAACTTGAGGTAGAGGATGAAAGGATTTAGTGCCTGTGGGTTAAAATCAGAGGGAGGGCTTACAAAACTGACATCCTGGTTGGAGTCTGTTATAGACCACCTAACCAGGATGAGGAGGCAGATGAAATATTCTACAAGCAACTGGAGGCTGCCTCAAGATTGTCAGATCTTGTCCTTGTGGGTGACTTTAACCCGCCAGACATCTGCTGGGAACTTAATTCAGCAGAGAGGAGGCAGTCCAGAAGGTTCTTAGAGTGTATGGAGGACAGCTTCTTGGTGCAGCTAAGTGAGCCAAAAAGGGGTCAGGCCCTGCTTGATCTGTTGTTCTCAAATAGAGAAGGGCTGGTGGGAGATGTGATGGTAAGAGGCTGTATAAGGTGCAGTGACCATGAGATAGTGGAGTTTTCAATATGCTGGGAAATAAGGAGGAGCAATAACAGAACCCTCACTTTGGACTTTCAGAGAGCAAACTTCAGCTTATTTAAGCAACTAAAGCAGAGAGTACCCTGGGTAGCAGCCCTTAAGAACAAAGGGGTCCAGGAGAGCTGGATCTACTTCAAACAGGAGCTCTTGAAGGCACAGGAACAGGCTGTGCCCACGGGCTGAAAGATGAGCCGGCAGGGAAGGCGACCGGCCTGGATGTGCAAGCAGCTCTTGATGGAATTAAGGGGAAAAAAGATGTACTGCCTTTGGAAAGGGCAGAACTCGAGATATATTTAAGGATGTTGTTAGATCATGTAGGAGAAAAATTAGAGAGGCAAAAGCCCAGTGAGAAGTTAAGCTGGCCACTGCTGTGAAAGACAATGAAAAGTATTTTTATAAATATATTAAGGCTAAAAAAGAGGAGCAAGAAGAACCTCCACTCTTTATTTGACCTGGAAGGAAACATTGTAACTAAAGACGAGGAAAAGGCTGAGGTACTAAATACCTTCTTTGCCTCCATTTTCAACAGTAAGGTAGGAGGACATCAGGATAACTGCCCTCCTGAACTGGTAGATGGGGTCAGGGAGCAGTATAATGTCCCTGAAATCCATGAGGAAGTAGTTAGGGACTTGCTGAGCCACTTGGATACTCACAAGTCCATGGGACCAGATGGGATCCATCCTAGGGTGCTGAGAGAGCTGGCAGATGAGCTGACCAAGCCACTCTCCATCATTTACCACCAGTTCTGGCTCACTGGAGAGGTTCCAGATGACTGGAAACTGACCAATGTGATGCCCATCCACAAGAAGGGCCAGATGGAGGAACGTGGAAACTACAAGCCTGTCAGCCTGACCTCAGTGCCAGGAAAGATTATGGAGCAGATCATCTTGGGGGCAACCACAGCACACCTGTAGGACAGCCAAGGGATCAGGCCCAGCCAACATGGATTTGGGAAGGGCAGATCCTGCCTCTCCCACCTGATCTCCTTCTATGATCAGGTGACTGCCTGGTGGATGTGGGGAAAGCTGTGGATGTAGTCTACCTGGACTTCAGCAAGGCCTTTGACACTATCCCCCACAGCAAACTCCTGGTCAAGCTGTCAGCCCGTGGCTTGGACAGCAGCAGTCTGCTCTGGGTTGGGAACTGGCTGGAGGGCTGAGCCCAGAGAGCGGTGGTGAATGATGACACATCCAATTGGCAACCAGTCACTAGTGGTGTCCCCCAGGGGTCAGTCCTGGGCCAAATCCTATTCAATATCTTTGTTGATGATTTGGACAAGGGGATTGAGTCCACCGTTAGTAAGTATGCAGATGACACCAAGCTGGGGGCAGGTGTTGATCTGTTAGAGGGTGAAGGACTCTGCAGAGGGACAAAGGACTCTGCAGAGGGACCTTGACAGGCTGGACAGATGGGCAGAGTCCAACTGGGTGTCATTTAACAAGTCCATGTGCTGGGTGCTGCACTTTGGTCACAACAACCCCATGCAGTTCTACAGGCTGGGGTCAGAGTGGCTGGAGAGTGGCCAGGCAGAAAGGAACCTGAGGGTACTGGTTGACAGCCAGCTGAACATGAGCCTGCAGTGTCCCCAGGTGGCCAAGAAGGCCAGTGGCATCCTGGCCAGTATCAGGAATAGTGTGGCCAGCAGGAGCAGGGAAGTCATTCTGCCCCTGTACTCAGTACTGGTTAGGTCACACCTTGAGTACTGTGTCCAGTTCTGGGGCCCTCAATTTAAGAAGGATATTGAGACACTTGAACGTGTCCAGAGAAGGGCAGCAAAGCTGGTGAGGGGTTTGGAGCACAAGCCCTGTGAGGAGAAGCTGAGGGAGCTGGGGTTGTTTAGCCTGCAGAAGAAGAGGCTCAGAGAAGACATTATTGCTCTCTACACCTACCTGAAAGTAGGTTGTAGCCAGGTGAAGGTTGGTCTCTTCTTCCAGGCAACCAGCACCAGAACAAGAGGACACAGTCTCAAGCTGTGCCAGGAGAAATTTAGGCTCTAGGTGAGGCAAAAGTTCTTAACAGAAAGAGTTATTTGCCATTGGAATGGGCTGCCCAGGGAGGTTGTGTGAGTCACCATCCCTGGAGGTGTTCAAAAAAAGGATTTGATTTGGTACTTGAAGCCATGGTTTAGTTTGTCCCAAGATGTTGGGTGATAAATTGGACTTGATGATCTCTGAGGTCTTTTCCAACCTTATTGATTCTATGATTATATGAAAGAAGAACAGGCATAACTTCAAATCCCTTTAGATGCTGGGAACCCTATATTGTGCAGCTTTGAAGAGACCTCTGATCCAGACAGAACTGTGCAGACCCCAGCTCTTGGAAAAGTAACCTCATCTTGGTCATTTGAATTACTAGAGGGTTTTCTTGCATGAGAACATCTCTGTTCACCATTTCTACCATTAAACAGAAAGGATGCTTACATAAGAACTTTTTGCTGCACTTTTGGATACAGGCAAGAACAGAAAGGCATTGCAATCACTGATACCCAGTGAGAGCATCCTGCGGGCTCCCCTTTTGCATGGCCAGCTGGCAGAGTCCTGCAGCCAAAGTTTGTAGAGTCCAACAGACATGAAAGCTACACTGGATGTGAAGCACAACATGGAACAAAACTGACTGTGCTGAGATTAACTCCTCAATGTATGTAGTGGTTTAAGCCTTAACCGAGAGTTAAAAGCTCAAATGGGGAAAAGGCTGAGAATCTCTTCCCCACTCCCCCCCCCCTCCCTCCAAACAGGGAGAGGGAAAAAAAAAAAGGGTAAGGAGCAAATCTACTAAACGACAATCTGGAGTCAGCTTGGAAGTAGAGAGGTGAATAATTTTTTTTCAAATTATATATATGACAATAACAGGGAAAAAGAAAAGATTCACAAGGGCAAGGAACAAGAATGGATGGGAGGGGGACAGAAAAGAATAATACAAAACCAGTCTTTCTCTGAGGAGGTGGCGGAGGCAGCAGGGAAAAGGATCAGGTCCGGCCACGTGGCTGAGGAGCAGGAGGGCAGCTGCAGTAGCTCTCATCCAGCAGAGACAGGAGCCAAAAAGCAGATCCAACAGCTATGATGTCCTGTTTTTTATACCCTAGCTGGGCAGGGAGGGGGGAGTGGAACAGACTCAGCTTTCCCAGGGGGAAACGCCCTTCAGGGAGGGTAAAGTACCTGCAAGCCCTCCACCCTGTTTTCTTCTTTTGTTTTCAGAAAAAGGCGTTAACCCACCACAATGTATGATGGTCTCCCAGTCAGGATCGATCACCTTGATACTAGTTTTTAAATATTCACCATAATTTATTTAGAAAACTTCCTATCTTGGTTTTACTAAGGAAATGTCTAATTTTGCTGAAACAGTGTTGCAAGGGTGTGTTGGACAACTCCTTTTTCTAATAAAAAATTAGCCATTCTTTTCTAATGAAATGTTTACAAATGTAGATTTACATTTAATATTTTTTAAAAGAATTTTGAAAACATGCTATTTCCCAAGAAAAATAGGTAGAAGTAAACTGTCAAATCAAATGTACTTGATCAAAATGTACTTGATTTCAGGGTTAGGCTGACATGGCATAGCAAGTTATGCTAATTGTAGACCACCTCAAACGCTTTTATTTTTCAGGTCATGCCATTCATTTTAGCTTTAAGTATATGAACTGTCATCCCAAATTATTGAGCAATCTTCAAAAAAAGAAAGTAACAAACATTCCTGGTGGGAAAAAAATATTGTGTATTCCACGAAACATTAAAGTTTCTCAGTGATTTTGCAGCCTGGCATCAAAGTACTTCTGAGCTAAACTTTCACAGATGCTAAGCTAAGATTTATTAGCTTATCACAATTTATTGCAATAGACATGTTTATTCCTTGATGGACTGAGAAAATCACTGCAGCATGAGGACAGATGCTTCCAATGGAAGTCAGCTCAGATCATTTCATTTTAGCCTTCTCCGATGAATTTTTCATAAAAGCTGAAAAGAGTAACCTGACCCCACGCAAGCAAACAAAGAGATCTAAGCAGGCAACAGAAAGACCAGATGGAGGAGTTAAAGAAATACGATATTTCCCACATAAAGAAAGGACCCTGGCCAATAAGTGAGGATAACTTTTATAAAATTTCTTTTTGCAAGACATAAGACCAAGCAAGGAAAGCTTTTGCAAGGAAGCAGCCAAGCTAGAGAAGCCCAAAGTGAGGCAAGTCAGTATGTTTATTGTCACAGTTGGGCTTTTTTTGTCAGTGTAACAGAATGGTACAAAACCTGAGCTATGTTTATTGGTGGTTTAAAATAGGGACCTTTCAGAGGCTAGGGGAACATGCCAGTTGCTGCAGAAATGGGAGTTTTCAAGCTGTGTTAAGCAGGATGAAAGCACAAGATTTTATTTGCTATGAAGGTGATTGCAGAAGTGGTGAAGACATAAAAGTAAAAAGTCTGTGGGGTAGAGCTGTTGGTGTGTGTTGAGCAGGAATGGGTACTGGTGGTTTACAGATAAAAGTTGCTATGAAATGTTGAGAGTTGATTTCAGGCCAGTTTACAGATTTGTGGAGGACTTAATACTTTTGATGGTGCAACTGGCCTCAGGGGAGGGAAAAAAAAGGCAAGAAAAAACAAACCACAAAAGCGCTATCCTGTGCAGGAGGCAGTGATGGAAATACCTGTGTTTGTTTAATTTGTTGGCCTTTCCATGTGGCTTGAAGCTCTTGATTATGCTTTTCTGCTTTGGTAGTTTTTTCCTCCCTATGTTGGGGGGGTGGTGTCTTGTCTGAAGTAGTACATCTGTTCTGAGCATCCAGACTGCTGGCACCCAAATAGGAAAGATGTGAGAAGACGCTGGTGACAAATCAAGCAAGTTCAATCAGTCTTCACAGTGGATTCTTTATCTCTGAGAGCAGTCCATGGACAGAGGTACCATTGCTGCTTCATTGTGTTTATTTCTTAATGCTGTACATGAACAAATTCCTCAAGTGAATGTCCCTGCCCATCTTTTGACTATTTGCTTTACTGACAGGCATAGGGTAATGCATCATTCTTCCTTAACACAGCAAAGAGCATCACGGAGTTGTGCATTTGACTTCTGGGATTGGGATTATATACTATCTTTCTCAATCCAGGGACCAAATCTCCTTCAGAAAACTAGAGATTATAAAAGAATATTATTTATATAGTCACTGTTAAAGGTAATGGTTTACAAAGTTTTTGAATCAACTAAAAAATTCCACAATAATGTGACTAATGACAACAAGAATAAGAGAAAGTTCCATGGTTAGGACATCAGACCTTTGTTGTTTCTAACCAAAGACCAAAATCAAGGTACTGATCTTTTTGTCTTTCTCCTAAGCCAGAAATTATCTTCAGTATATGTTTTAGTCAGTTCTTGGGGCTTAGGAATTATTTGGATTGTGGATACATCTCATGGACTGGCTGTCCATCAGCAGTTCGAATGCATTAGTTGCACTCCTGGAGCACCTCTTACCATTTAGTCTTACACAAAAGAAATACAATTCATGCACTTCATGACTCATTTCATGAAGCAACTCAAAGAACAGTTCAGTGGACACACTGAATTCTGCAGAGAGGGGTCACTTCTTTCCTCTCCAGAGCTCCCCACCACAGTAATAAGCAGTGATGGTAAGAACTGAGTGTGATAGCTAAATCTGGAAGAGACCATGTTATCTCTTCAAGCACTGGTAGGTGTGCAGGTCATTGTCCCCAACCTGCTGCCACAGGCAATCCATGTAATTGACTTCTTTTATAATTCAGAGGAAATAATTGTCATTCTTAAGTGCTATGTGTGAACTGATAGGAAATATAATAATCCATTTAATTTGTAGCATTCTGTATCATTTTATGAGAATTTTCCTGTCTTCTTTGCAATTAAAAAATGAACAGCCTTGTATTGACTGTTTTCTCGGATCCAAAGGGCAAACCCAACCTGACATAATTGAGGCAATTCCTTTTTGTCTGTTTTATTACACACTCCCTTCATTTTCACCTTTAAGGTGCTTCTAATGGTTTAAAATACTCAAATTTCACAGTGCCAGTTCCCCAAACTCCCAATTTTCTAAAGTCTTACAGACTGTTTTTTGTTTAATATTCATTTGAATCAAAGCCTTCATTAAAATAGTTGGTCAACAGCCCAGTTACCTTTTAAGCTTAAATTTCTGTGGACCTCCAAATATTTAGCTCTGTGTACATATAGGATTATCACAACGAAAGCTTGCTGACTGCGTTCTTTTGTGTGACTGAAGAATAAGTTAGTCCATTTGTAAAGTTCAATTGTATTTATAAAGCAATGTCTAACCAAATGCAATGAAGTTTCCATAAATATCCTGTATAGTTACCTAAATAATTTGTTTGGGAATGGATCTATATTTTTTTGCATTAGAAAAGGAGAAGGAGAGTTATACGTTTTTTTTGTTATAGGTTTTAGAGCTGTGTAGGAGATCAAAGAATCACAAAACCAGCAAGATTGGAAGAGACCTCCAAGACCATCAAGTCCAACCAATCATCTAACCCTAAGCTGGTCTTGTTTGGGAGTTAGGGTATGGATGCATTTATCTCTTGAAGTCTCTTACAAGCATCTATTTTATAGTTTAATTGAACAAATAATTTTGTGGTGGCAGGCCTGAAGAGATGGTTTGTAAAGGACTGAAAAGGGAATTTTCTTCAGTCCGCTTCTGAAAGCCACCACACTGTAAAGCAGTTATCTTTCACTGATCTTGGAAACAATGGAAAGGGGAAAAAAGAAATCTTACTTTGTTTACTTTTTACTTATAAATGACATTTTAGAGAAAAAATGTGGTTTTTATATTAATCTTAACTTCTACTAGCTTCATTTGATGGCCTCTAGTTCAGTGCCATTCATGTTCTATGTACACATACATGTTCACATTTCAGGACCTCGGATAGAAAGATTGAGAGCTGAAGGCTGTAAGGAAATCCCTCCGGTCTAACATAAACTTTTTTTCCAGGCTTATTGTCTCTTCACTGACTTATTTTGTAGAGGATTATTTTTTTCCCCAAAGATGTATCATTTGTCCAGATCTGGGCTTTTTATTTTTCTTTTTTTTTTTTTTTCTCATTTATTTTTTTAAGCAAGAATGGCAAAAGGCCTATTACTTGTACAAAAGATGTACAAGTAGTCCAGCAATAGGGATCCACGGCCAAAGTATTGATGGGGCAGTGGTGGGATTTTTTTGTTTGTTTTTAATGTTGAAAAAGCGTCTATATTTCTTTTGTCTTAAACATTTCTGGAATTGCTAAACTTCAACTATTTGAAACAGAAAATGAAAAACTTAAAAACAAAACAAAACAAAAATTTAAAGTTCAGATCACAAATATGCCAAAATTGTAAGGCAGTGAGAACTACACCTCAAAAATGGACTATAATAGCCATAACTATAAACAAGGGTGTCAGCCTGGCCTCTTATTCCACTGTATTGGTTGCTCAAAAGATACCAGACTGAAACAGAAAAATAGCTGTAGAAAATAATTAGCTTTGTTCACATTTGCCAGGCCTATTATTCATGATTAATTAGCCCAAAACACGTATCAGCTAATTGTTTCAAGATTATTTACTCCACAATTCTCCTGCCAGATACAAAACTAAAGAAATTATGAAGGGTGGTGATCAACATTAATGCATTTCACAAATTATATGCATCCTGATGAAGTTTAACTGGTCTCAGTTAAACAACACAGAGTATTGTTTATGAATAATTTCAAACTGTTTTCAACAGAAATAAACTCAGACAATACACTGAGTATTGAGAAAAAAGACTGAAGGCAATAAGTGGCAAGATATAGCATTAGGGAAAAGAACTTTGGGGAAAATTAGAAATTCAAAGCATTTGTAAACAAATAAAATCTTTTAAAATGTTAAATTTGTGTGCCTAGTGTAATATTTAATTAAGGAACTTGAACCACAGGCATGTTTTGGTGGCTTTCAGAGACCTCAAGACATTTCTGGATTTTGTCAGCCAAGCTTTTTAGGAGGTGCCCATCTAGGTGGAACCAGTGATAGAAAGTGAAAAAGAGAAAGAAATCTCTTGGAGGTACAGCCACTTCTACAGGTGTGTTTTCAAACTTCTAAAAAAAACTTCAGTAATTACCCTCAGTTAAATAAATCTTGAAAACAAACAACATTCTAAAAGCTTAGTTGTTTTTGCTTGCTTGCTTGTTTTGTTTTTGCTACTGTGGATGGCTCATTGTTGTTTGTTCATTTGTTTTGCTTGTAGGGCTCCTTCACAGTGCTGGAAAGGGCAATAAAATTCTGGGGCTGCCTAGTCCTTGCAACAGCATGCAGTGTGCTTGCCTTCACACAGCTTTAGTGAAAGAATCAGTAGCTTCAACCTCTTCCTAGGACAGACTTGCAGATACTACAACAGTGGCTAGGAGACAATGGCTTAATGTACATGCATTTTTTATGCAACTCATAATAATATCAGGCAGTCTGGAAATGCAGGGGCTTGGCAGTTCAGGGGGGACATGCCATTTCATTGAATCATAGAATCGTAGAATCAACAAGGTTGGAAAAGACCTCAAAGATCATCAAGCCCAACCTGTCACCACAGACCTCATGCCTACTAGACCACGGCACCAAGTGCCACATCCAGTCCCCTCTTGAACACCTCCAGGGATAGCGACTCCACCACCTCCCTGGGCAGCCCATTCCAATGGCTAACAACTCTCTCTGTGAAGAACTTTCTCCTCACCTCGAGCCTAAACTTCCCCTAGCACAGCTTGAGACTGTGTCCTCTCGTTCTGGTGCTAGTTGCCTGGGAGAAGAGACCAACCCCTTCCTGGCTACAACCACCCTTCAGGTAGTTGTAGAGAGCAATAAGGTCTCCCCAGAGCCTTCTCATCTCCAGGCTAAACAATCCCAGATCCTTCAGCCTCTCCTCGTCAAGGCACCCATTAGAGAGAGGATCGGTTTTCTATGAATGCTTGAACTGGAGCATCATCAGTGAAATCAGTCCAGGTGGATTTCTTCTGCTGTTCATGTAATTTTCATTTCAGGTAATGCCTTCCCAGGCTGAAAGCTTTTTCTTCTGATTTTGTTGTTGTCTTGGGTTTATAGGGAGCAAGATGGAAGCTCTTTTATGCCTCCCAAAAGGGGTAAAAGAAAACGCTCCACACAAGTTTGGAAAGAATTGGAAATTTAAATGGAAGTACTATTCACAGCTATATATCACAGTGCAAAGGTATACACAATATACAAATCCATAGTCCACCTCGTTAAGCCTAAAGCTTTCCACAACCTTCCCCCAAACTAGGCCAAAACCCAGGCCTCAAATGTCCCCCACCCCAGACCTCCCTAAACCTCCCTACCCAGGCTTGAATGATGCAGCTAAACATTCAGCTTGCTCACAGCGGCAGGCCCCACTCCCCTGCAAACCCTGGATAAGGGAGCCCACGCCAGAAAAGGAGCAGGGAGATGAGAAGGGGATGAACAGCCTGTACTATTAGTTTATAAAGAGGAGATGCAAGCATCCAGAAATGAAATAATAAAAGATTACACTTTCCAGTAGACCACATGGTCTATCTAGCCTCCGGACTCTATAGTTAAGACATCTAAGTTCTTAAACCCACAAGAGCCATGTAGTTCATTTGCATCAAATGCAAAATTTCTCAAGCTCATAGCTGGTGGAAATCTGCCGTGCTGTTGCACATTCACTTCCTCTTCTTTCAAAAGCTCTGCATATGCAAAGCCTGTGGTTTTCCCCCCGTCTCTCCCTAAGTCAGCCAACTGGGATTTATGTTTGGGTTTTTTTTTTTCCCACTTGGTTGGGTTTTTTTGTTTTGTTTTGTTTTCTTATAGAGGAAGAAATAATGCTGTCCAAATGGCAACTCTGTCCTGACATTTTTTCTTGACTTACCTCTAACCACATCCAAGCTTCTTGCAAATACTTCTTGCAGCTTCATTTGAGCGTATCTTAAATACTTAGAGCAACTTCAAATGGAAACAGCAGGTTTTTTGTTGGCAGTAGAGGGGCGGATCATCAACCAGTGAAGTAAAAACCCCATCTCAACACAAATACCTTAAAGTCAGACAATTAACATGGGCTCAAATTAAGCTCTTTTCCTGCTCTCTGTTAGGCTTGTTCATCACTGTGTCAGCAGGAGTACTCTTGCTCAGCAGTGCTGTGGTTCTTACCTAGAGCTGCATTGCCAGTCTGGGGAGCTTCTCCTGCTGTGCTTTCACCTTTGCTGATGCTTTCAAGCTACATCCTTTCTGTGCTGTTTTTCTTTTGTCTTGTGCTGAACCTCACTATTTTGTCAGTCAACTCCACATCCCCCTTCCCCCCTCCTCCCCCTTTATCCAGAATGTTCTGATTTATAACTAGCACTTGAGGATTCTGTTTTTAATGCTTCTCTCTTTTGTGCAAGTGCGCTTCTGGAAAAGTAACACAGAGGAAAACCACAATGCCTCCTTTAGAGATCTCCAAATTGATGCTTTTCTTTTACTCCTTAATTTGTCCTTCCTGTGCAGCCTCATATCAATCCACATCTGTTGGATTACAGTCAGGTCTTCTGGAAGACTTATACATTATGGGATATGAATATAAATGATAGCCTTTTCCTAAATAATCCTTTTTCACACTTCTTTGCATTTTCCATCAGTTTTAGGACTGACTGTTACAACAACCAAAAAAAGAAACAACTTTTTTTTTTTTTACTCTATCTAAGCCTGGCATTCAAGTGCTGTTTTTTTGTTTTTGTTTTTAAATAGGGCAAAAGCAGCAGCTTTCATTGACAAAACAAATGAAAAATGTCAACTAAGAAACTTCCACTGTGATGTTTTCCAGAAGCTGGAGAGATTTGATGTGTTCAATACTTTTTGTGCATTTACCAGGTGAATTGACTACTAGCATCTGTTAGATTCGATGTTCTTAAAGACAGCTTGAAACTGGTGCTTAGCAATCTTCCCCCACTCCAATAACATTCAATCTTACTAATGGACTGCCATGTTAATTGACTGAACCTTCATCTGAAACTGTATTTGTGTAATGTGTTATTACTTTGTACCAAGTTAAAAAAAAAAAACAACACCTTTTTAGCTTATTAACACTTCATCATCAATTTCAAAATTTCCATGAACCACTGTTTATGGGGCTTCATTTCTATTTCACAGTAAATGAGCCACAAACCTGCTCTTCCTGGATTATTATGGATGTTATGTCTCTGCTGGGATGGCGCCCAGGTATGTGTTATCTCATAGTAAGCCATTATCTCCAGGAGAGGAAAACATGGGGAAACAGACCATAAAAGAGTCATTCAATGATTAGATAACTAAGCTGGATTTGAATTGCACCTGTGTGCTAGGGCTGTGATGCTTTACAGCTCCCTGCAGTTTAGACATTTCTATTTTGTACAAGGTACATGATACTTACTAATGTACCTGCTTTTTCTCTACTCAGTGAATACTCAGAGTCCAATATGGTCCAAGAGATTTTTTTTCCACATGTTGAAATTACAGTTTCAAAGGAAGATCTAACTTTCTGTAAACACTTTGCAGTTACTCAATTGTCACAAAGTATAGTAACAGGTTTTTTGGGTTTTTTTTTTCTTTTTTTTTTTTTTTAAAGCCCTTCTGGCAAATTTTTGAGGTGCTAAATTTACCCATCAAATGCAATACCCCCAGAAGAAATAAATTTAGGTGTTGCTTCTGTAACACTGTACTGTTACCTGACTGTCTGCTGATTCATTTTCAAGTGTTTTATAATTTGTCTGACTAATATAGAGAGGCAATTGTTTAGCATTAAGCTTTTTAAGCTTAGTTTTGGTCTCTCTAGACAATGAACATTTTTTTTTTCTCCTCAAAAACATGATTCCCGAGTTCTCCAAAACAAATGGTGCAAGGGAGTCTTGCAAGCCAAGAAAAAAATAAAAATAGTGTTGGCTTAGCGTGAATGAAATATATGCTGCAGCCTAAAAGGAAGCAAGCCACGTTTGCCTTGTCACATTCACAGTGCAAAGGGATGTTTGGAGAGAAAAACCCTCTAGGGGTGGTATAATTCTGTGCTTGTAATGGTGGTGTTCTCTGCTTTTTGTTATCAGAGCTAAAGTAAAAGATCAAATTTGCTTTCTAGAAATTAATTACTGTTGAGCTGAATCTGTGAAATTCTTACTCACAGGTTTTAGGTTCTTCTAAACCTAGCTCAATTCCCTATCAGTCATGTCATGATGTGGTAAGGAACCGGCAGAAGGTGAAATAAAAATTTAGTCCACTGACATGCCTGATGCTCCTTCTAAATAAGGCAAACCGTTCTTCAGGCTTCATTGGAATCTTTGACCTTTTTAGGACAGTAGAGTTGAAAAACATTGGGGTCTTTCAGCTCTTACATTTCCTGAAAAAAATCCTCTGAAGTTCCCGCATAGTCCTATGCAATTTTCTATTTTGATCTCCTCTCTTTATTCAATGGCTTCTTCCACCACCACTGAAAAATAACAAAAACCCCATCACCACCAATAAAACCAGATTTCATTCAAACCTTCAGATTCCTGTAGTCAGATTTTTTGTGCCTTATAAGTATCCAGTCACTGTTTATTTTTCCATTAGAAAGATTTATGTCAATGTATTTTGATTTAATTTATCTTTGATGAACAGAGATCTATGTCTCTTCCGTTCAAAATTTAAGGAAAAATTTCAGATTCAGTTACTGGTGCCCTACCTATTTAGATAAAGACTAAGCTCTATGAATCAATAGTGCAGTTCTTGTTTTTCTAATTTAGGTCTGGAAACAATCACTCACTAGTGCATTCCTCTTCAGCAGAAGTTGTTACTCATTTTTACATGTCCTTGTAATATAAATTATAAGGGACACAGCAACATCCAAGGGGGTTCCAAGTAATGCTATTTTCATCTGATTAAATGAATATTTAAACACCAATTTACAGCTGTTCCACTTGTAATTAAAGTTTCTTCTTTCAGATGTTCCAATATTAAGGATCAAGTTAATTAGTCAAAGCACTAAAGTGTATTATAACACTTTAAAACAGCTGTTAACATTGAAATTTTATGGCTATCCACACTGCCCAAATAAAATAAAGCCCCTTTTGTCAAGACATTCAGATGGTAGATTTACTGAGCATCCAGTCAGGCAATTATCTGTGCTAGTGCACATGAATCTGCATGAAGGTCTGCAGATCATCAACACAAGTACTTCAGACTAAAATAAATATGTAGAGTCAGCTCAGGGTGGGAAGATCCTGGAGATATGCATTAGTGAGATAGTCTGTGGAGTGCTGGAATCCCATTCATCCATACTAAATTATAATTTCTGGGCCAGATAGTGGCTGCTTACTCCACAACACCAACAGTTGCTTTATTGCCACCAAATCCCAGGACATTAGCAACATGAAGGCTTCTTTCTGAGTATAATAACCTGAGACTAAAGAAGCAAGGGCTTCAGCATCTGGATGTGTGGACAGCAGAGCAAACCCCTACATACAGCTTCATGATGGTGGTTTCCTGGAATCACTGACAGTCATCTTGCATTCACATAATGAAATAGGCACATGACAAAGTGCAAGTTATTGCCTGATGGTTGCTACAACTTGTGTCCGGTCTCCTATGTCCTTGCCCCTGCCTTCTCCTCATCAAGATCATCAGCTGCCTTTTGAGAACATGGCTTATGCAGTATTTCTTATATTATTTCTAAATTGTCTGTGTTTCATCCACAGCTGAAGAAAGGAGTGTGCAGAGAACAAAGTAGCTTGGTTTATGGACTTCATTTACTTCTCTTCAGAGGGCTAACTGTGATGGTTTGAAACTTTTCCTGAGGTCCAATAGCCCAAAAGGAACAGACATTTTAAGTAACAGAGAAATCTACAATTCTCTGGAGATGGTCTAGAAAAATAAATGTTGACATTTCTTAAATGTTCTTCTCAGTACCTTTATATTGCTTGTCACAGAGCCACCACTGTGATATGAAAAAAATCCTGAACTGATAATACTCTCAGCAAGCGTTAAGCAAAAGTGCCCTAAATTGTAGTAATTCCAAGACATAAAGCATATAAAGGCCCCTTAACATGCCCTGTTACTCCCAGCGTCCATGAGTTTATTGCAGAATGAAAATGATTGCTCAGCTACTGTTACATGACTCTTGGGGCTGAGTCCCTAAAGTAGCATGGATTTTTGATAAAACAGGGAAAATGGTCAGTATTTGGGGCAAAAGAATCAGATTCTCATGTGAAGGAGTCAGGGGAAAATCATATTTACTATGGCTGGTTGCTCAAGCCAGACATTTTGCTTTATGGAAGGAAATCTTGGATTTTTCTTCATCAAGTCCCAGCAGTTCTGCCAGCTGCTGAGCACACCAAACATGGCTGCCTAACTAAATTCAGGTATACTGGTCAAACAGGTTTCTTCTTATTCAGCTTCTACATATTTTTCTTGCAGCTTTTTGTCATCCTCATGATAATAACATAAACCTGCACTGCTCTTGTCAGAGCTTCTATTAAATAAGGAACGAAAATCTGACTCCATAGGAATTAGTAAAACCAAGTGTAGAGAGGAACAAAAGCAATCTTCAAAAGATGTTTTGGTGGAGAAGGTGAATGGATGAATGCTACATAAGTATAATACCAGCTGATAACAGACCTGATAGCCAAAAGCTGTTTAATTTAATTTTAAAGCACATCTAGTGCAATTTTTTTATCAGGAAGCATATATACCAGCCTGGCTAACATCTGGAGCCAGAAGGAGAGATAGTTCTTTGCAGTTTGCCCCTCAGGGGTGCAGGGTTCTCTCCTGTGGTAGCTGCTCCAAGGTAAAGCACAGAGGCAATTTCATAACTGTGGTAAAAGCTTCCCAACTTCTCTGCCAACAGGTGAATCAAAATCTAAAAGGACATTTAGCTTGGAACAGAACACAGTTTTTCCATACAAACACAATAGTTATATTTGCAACATTCAGCTATAGCTGCACCGGGGAAGTTTAGGCTTGAGGTGTGGAGAATGTTCCTCACACAGAGAGTTGTTAGCCATTGAAATGGGCTGCCCAGCGAGGTGGTGGAGTCACTGTCCCTGGAGATGTTCAAGAGGGGATTGGACGTGGCACTTGGTGCCATGGTTTAGTCATGAGGTCTGTGGTAACAGGTTGGACTTGATGATCTTTGAGGTCTTTTCCAGCCTTATTGATTCTATGATTTTAAACATGGTCCAAATGCTTGGAATTCGTGCAAATATGGAATTCTTAATTAAACTGTGGCTTCAAAAAAGTGAAAAACTAAACATCACCTGTAGTTTCAATGATTGACTTATAAACAAGAAGTTGATTCAGTATTTCTAATGTTACATCTTCCTGGTGTTATATCTTTTTCTGTGCTTGGCCACTTATGTTAGATTATTTTTATGGTACTTTATTCTCTCTGACCGCATAGCATTATGTCATCTTTCTGTGCAAATATTTTGATGTTTAAAAGACATCTTCCTATTTTACAGCTCAGGCTAATAACTGTGTAACCAGATCTTGGAAAAAAATTATGAAGAAATTCATTACATTTTTTAATAAAATCATTGCAATGTCTGAAACTTGTCTCTGCAGAGAAGATGATAATATCATCTGTCTCCTGGTTCATGGGAGACAATAAAAAGGTAATTTAATTCAAGCTGGACCACAAATTTATACAGCAAAAGTAATATCAGAAGAAATAAGACCTAGCAGGAACTTTTCAGGAGAAAACATTAATTTAATAAAAAAAAAAAAGAAAATCACTGTAGGAATACCAGGAGAAAAAATCCCCCACATAATTTCAGCATACTTTTCACAGCAATGTTTTTAGAAAGCTCCAAGTTCCTAACAGATCCATCTTGTATTGCAACACAATGTATTTTATTTAAGTGTAAACTAATTGCACTTTATTCATATTTAATTGTATTGGAAATCTTTAAAAGCAAAAATTGAAACAATGTTGTGAAATTGCCTGGATAATTTCTTTTTGACACAGTTCCTCTTTCATTTAATTTGATTTTGACTTAGAATAATTTTTTACAGTAAATATATAAAAGATAAAATGTACATATTGGTTATAAAATTTATACCCAATGAATTATCATAAGTTTCCAGAGAACACTTTCCAAAGAATAATGAATTTAGTGCTATACTAAAAATGATGATTACATAGAGAATTGTGCCTGTATGTGTATATGTATATGCACAGAAGAGACACCATTAAAAGCTGTGCATACACTTTCTTCTAACTCAAAGCCAGTAAAAAAAGCAGACCATATTCTGCTTCTATAACTGTAAGTGTGTACCATAGCTTTTCAGAAAACAAAGTACAAGCAAAGAGATTGCAAAATGGGACTTGGAAGCATTCTCATTTCAAACTGTAGAACACACCTCCATAAGCTATGTTAAAAGCTTACTTCTGTGCACTACAGTTTACTTCCAGATAAACTTACCCAGTGTCTAATCCTCTATTTGTATCTATATTATACCCTAAGCATAAAATCTCCTTCTCTTATCTGACGATTCTTCATGTACTTTGCAAGGAAATTACTTCCGGCAATGAGCTACATGAGTGGGTTTGAACTCTGGTATAGATGTCCATGACCTGTCTAAAAATTCTATCTAAGCTCATGGTCTTTTCTAGGTCTAGACCTCATGTGTTCATCTATTTGTTGTAGAGAAGTGAAACAAAAAGCTTTTAAGTTCTTAGATAATTTATTTTTTCTTTCAAAAAAGAAGAAAAATAATGCTATTAGTGTGATCCATGTCCTGCCATCTCATCAGTCCTCTGCAGAACTAAAATGCTTGCTGCGGCTGTTTTTATTCCAGTCAATTTTTGGTTTGCTCATTTACCATGTCCTTGAGTTAAATAAAGTGTTCTGTACAAAAATAATCAGATTTCCACACAGCAAGTGCTGCTACCACTTACAGTGCCGTTGTGACTTCAGGTCCAGCTGCAGCTGTGGCTGCTCATGCAACTGCTCCCTACTCCACATCTTCCCCCTGGTAGGATGAGAAGGAGAAATAGAGAGAAAGCTGCAAAGCCCTGTGGGTTGAGATAAGAAGAGTTTAACAAAACAATACAAAGAGCAAATTAACAGCCAAAATAACAAGGAATAAAAGTAATATAAAATAAAATGCACTTCACACAACACTAACACTTTGTCATCTGTGCCAAAACACACCAGACAACTGCCCCCATGCCAGCCTCCCAACATGACATTTACAGTATGGAATATTTGGCTGGTTCAGCTGGCTACCCTGGGCACAAGATACTTCCCAGCATCTTGTGGAAAAGATTAAACCTGTCCTAGCTAAATCCAGGACAAGTGCATAATAAAGAATAAAATTGCCAGAAATTTTGCATTAAAGAGGAATCTAATTTTACTATGATAAATTAATTTTTCATGTTTCTTTGATTAATCAAGAATTAAAGAGGTGTAGAAATGTCAGATCATACAACTGTGTCCCAATAATGAACACAACTGAAAAAAAATTTCCCCTTTCTCCTTCATATATTGCAATGGAAAAGAAGGAGAGGCTCAGCTCTTGCCTGAAATCTTGAAAATACCACCACATACATAATTTATTAGAGCTGATTTTCATGATCACATTGGAGTCACCCTGAATGTTTACGTGATCTGCCACATGAATATAGAGTAACTTCTATGTTCATTACACATACCACTTCTCTTAATTCAAAAGCTGTCAACTGCACAAGCACTCACTGTGGTTTTTGCATATTTTTTTTCTTTTTTACAATACAGGCTGAAAGCCTTTCCTAAAGTAATTTCTAGCTGAATACGAGATGAGTAATTATCAAACTAAGAATATTAGTATTGATATGTAGCCAAGAACAGTCCTTACGTGATGAACCAAAACAACATATGACAGCATCTGTCACCTTTCTTGTACCTAATTTCAGCTATAAATAGTATTTAGGGTTCTAAAAATGCTTGTGACCATTTCCTTCATAAGAGATAACTGAAGAAATCAAGATGCTATTGGAGCAAGAGAACACTTTTTTTGTCAGTTTTCAGTTCATGAAAGGATGGGAAAGGAAGAGCAAAAGGTTAGTTTCTTCAATAAAAAGAGGATGCTGGAAGAATTTGTAAGAGATTTATGTTTTTCAGTGTATACATAACTGATCCAAAGTGATACAGATAGGAAAGAACAAAATTTATCGTTAGTATTTAAAAATATTACAACTAGATCTGTCTTTGAAGGAGCAAAGACCACACTGTCCCCCATAGCAAACTCCTGGCCAAGCTGTCAGCCCATGGCTTGGATGGGAGCACACTGCGATGGGTTAGGAACTGGCTGGAGGGCCGAGCCCAGAGAGTGGTGGTGAATGGCGCCACGTCTAGCTGGCAGCCAGTCAGTAGTGGAGTCCCCCAGGGATCAGTGCTGGGCCCCATGCTCTTTAACATCTTTATTGATGATCTGGATGAGGGCATTGAGTCGATCATCAGTAAATTTGCTGACGACACCAAGCTGGGGGCAGGAGTTGATCTGCTGGAGGGTAAAGAGGCTCTGCAGAGGGACCTCGACAGGCTGGACAGATGGGCAGAATCCAACAGCATGAGATTTAACGCATCCAAGTGCCGGGTTCTGCACATTGGCCACAGCAACCCCATGCAGTGCTACAGGCTGGGGTCAGAGTGGCTGGAGAGCAGCCAGGCAGAGAGGGACCTGGGGGTGCTGGTTGATGGTAGGGTGAACATGAGCCTGCAGTGTGCCCAGGCAGCCAGGAGGGCCAATGGCATCCTGGCCTGCATTAGGAACAGTGTGGCCAGCAGGAGCAGGGAGGTCATTCTGCCCCTGTACACTGCACTGGTTAGGCTGCACCTCGAGTACTGTGTCCACTAAAAAAAATTATAAATGTCTGTTCTACTAAGGAATGAAAATCCTCAGTCAGGGCAGAGAGTTCTGTGGGAATGTCAAGAGAGTCCTCAGTTACTGTTAAAATCCCTAGTATGAATGATTAGAAAGGGATTAGAAACTCAAAGCATCATTTTGCCATTGTAAGTGCCTATGAGATTATATTTATTAAGAAGTCTTCTGTCTGGTAAAAACAAAGGCCGCAACTCAAGCTAGAAATGATGAGTCTTTAAAGCAAGAGGACACTGAGGCAGTGATGGGAATGTTTCTGCATTGTTTCTCAAAATACAAGGAGTGAGGTGTATCAGAGTTTCACAATATCACAGTACATTAGAGGTTGGAAGGGACCTCCAGAGATCATCGGGTCCAACCCCCCTGCCAAAGCAGGATCACTTAGGGTAGTCCACACAAGAATGCATCCAGGTAGGTTTTGAAAGTTTCCAAAGAAGGAGACTCCTCCTCTCTGGGCAGCCTGTTCCAGTGTTCTGTCAACCTCACTGTAAAGAAGTTTCTCCCCAGGTTGAGGTGAAATATTCTATGTTCAAGTTTGAACCCGTTGTTTCTTGTTTTATTACTGTGCACCACCAGAAAGAGCTTGGCGCCCTCCACTTGACACCCACCCCTCAGATATTTATACACATTGATGAGATCCCCTCTCAATCTTCTCTTCTCAAGACTAAACAGACCCAGGTCTCTCAGTCTCTTTTCAAAAGGGAGATGCTTAAGCCCCCTAATCATCCTTGTGGCTCCCTGTTGGATTCTCTCCGGCAGGTCTCTGTCTCTCTTGAATTGGGGAGCCCAAAACTGGACACAGTATTCCAGGTGTTGTCTCACCAGGGCAGAGTAGAGAGGTAGAAGAACTTACTGTTGAAGATCTGTGGAAAATTTTAAAGATAAAGCCTAAAACTACCACAGTATGCTATCGTCAAAGACAGCATAAAATTGAAATCATACATAAAAAATATAGCACATTAGCCTACAGCTTGTTTTCCTGGTCTGTAAGATTGACCCTGTCTAGGGCACTGAGTGTTAAGCACAAAAGAATGAATCGTAGCCCAATAGAGTTGCCTGTTAGCATTACAAAGACTAAGTAGAGAATAGTATTTCACACATCAAAATAGAGAACTCCAGAAAAGCTTTCTTATCTTTACTACAAATATTTCATAATACTTAAGGAAATTGCAACACAGAATCAGGTCATCCACTCACATTTGTTCATAAACCTTATGAAATACTGTACTGTAACACAAACAAATTAAGAAGTATTTGTGCTTTAAAAGATTTGAACAGTATCACAGTATCACTAAGGTTGGAAGAGACCTCAAAGATCATCAAGTCCAACCTGTCTCCACAGACCTCATGACTAGACCATGGCGCCAAATGCCACGTCCAATCCCCTCTTGAACACCTCCAGGGATGGTGACTCCACCACCTCCCCGGGCAGCACATTCCAATGACGAATGACTCTCTCCATGAAGAACTTTGTCCTCACCTCGAGCCTAAACTTCCCCTGGTACAGCTTGAGACTGTGTCCCCTTGTTCTGGTGCTGGTTGCTTGAGAGAAGAGACCAGCCCCTTCCTGGCTACAACCACCTTTCACGTAGTTGTAGACAGCAATAAGGTCACCCCTGAGCCTCCTCTTCTCCAGGCTAAACAATCCCAGCTCCCTCAGCCTCTCCTCACAGGGCTTGTGCTCAAGGCCTCTCACCAGCCTTGTTGCCCTTCTCTCGACACAATAAAGTGTCTCAATGTCCTTCCCAAATTGAGGGGCCCAGAACTGGACACAGGACTCAAGGTGTGGCCTAACCAATGCAGGGTACAGGGGTACAATGACTTCCCTGCTCCTGCTGACCACACTATTCATAATGCAGGCCAGGATGCCATTGGCCTTCTTGGCCACCTGGGCACACTGCAGGCTCATGTTTAGGCAGATGTCAATCAGCACCCCCTGGTCCCTCTCTGGGATTAAAGATAGAAAAACATTGATTGAGGCTTTTAGATATTATTTTCTTTTATACTTGTCTCCTCATTGTCCTGACAAAAGACAAAAAAAAAATAAAAATTAAAAAAAATATTGGAGTCATAGCATCTGCTGAGAGTTCCTTTCTCTGGCATTAACAGCTAACAGGTTAACTCAGACGTGATAGGTAAGAGAGATAAGAATAAAAGATATTCCCAGCATTATGGTTATTAATGAGAAAACATGTATTTCTAACAGCAAAACATTTTTGTAAAACCAGATGCTTTTTTACTTGCAGCCACCTTACGCCTCAGAGGTCATCCAAGTAAGCATTTTTGGACCAAAGCGATGCTAAACATTCTTTGCTGATGTTTGCTTTAAGCAGGTTGTGGGAACAGCTCACAGTAAGCAGGAAGATTGCTGCAAATATCAGCTGAGGATAAATATACATCTGGCCTTTTGGAAGATAGCATATGACAAGGGTGAATGGCACTCAAGAGTTGTCTCCAGGGATACTTTAGGCAAAACATAGATATTTTCCTGCAGAACAAATAATTCTTGCAGAACTAGTAAAAAGCTCAAAACAAACACTGAAGTGGCCCGGTCAAAGCTTTACTTGTGAGTGGCACATCCCCTTTCTTCACAATTTAAGAGGGGAAAAATAATAGAGAAGAAAGATTGTTGCAAATGTTTCAAAGGCCCTTTGCAACCTCTTAGGCTGCATGCCTCCAGTCCTCTTAGGGTATTGGTATTGCAGAGCAAAGCAAACAAATGTCATTTTTTTTTCTTATGTGAGCAACTGTCTCAGGGTTGTATTTGTCTTCTACATCCTGCCTCAAGTTCAGTGCAGGTCCACAACAGTAACCCACACTTGCTATGTGCACATCATGGAAACGTGTGGCCTGAATTACTAAATGCATATATTTCTGTTTAACAATTGCCTTTATTTCATTATAACTTCATTTTATGCTGCATTACCCAAAGCAGCTAAGCTGTGATATAGGATGTACCTTAATCACTGGGTTTTGCTACCTAAAAAAATCTTGAAACTACAGGGGAAAAGCTCACTCTTTATCAATAACTACACAGGTTAACATTTAGGAAATTATTTGAGATTGCAACTCCATTCTCTGACCTGTACTGCCCTTCTCTTAGCATAGACTTCTCTTCAATGTCTTGATTCTGGACAAGTTTTTTCAGGAACCACCAGGAGAGTTAACCAGAGAGTTTGTACAAAGAAAATACAATTAAAATCTATATTGCAATGTGCCCTGAATATGTGGGCTCACTACCTTGGAAACTGCCCACAGCTGGCTGATGAGAATGGGAATTTTACTGATTTACAGATTGTTAGAGCAAGTAGGGTAATAGGCACTGTAGCAAGTCAACAAGGGACAGTGTTAAGAAGCTAGTGAAAAAATCCAGGAAAACAACTTTAAAATATCCTGTCAACAATAGCTTAAAAAATAGTGTATGTAGTTTTCCCATAATACTGAGTATGAATCTGAATGTCAAGTCTGCTCTGTGTTTAGGACTCAATCAGTTTGTTAAATCATATTTTAGACACAGCTCTTCATATGTCATTCAGTTGTCACTAATAACTTGGCCATCATGAAACATTCTCATCATATTGCAGGAGGGAAATTGAAAACTAATTGAAGTGGAAAAACACATTCTTCCACTGGGGAAATAAGGCAGCAAAGAAACACTAGTTTTTGTGCTGTCATTCTCTAAGCCTCCAATTTTAATAAATACATGCCTTATAAACAATCAGATTTGAAACATAGCTCAAGGATTAGGCTTTTGTCATCTTCTCAAAAGAATTAAGGTTAACAGCAATGTTAAATTAGCCACATGGTGAATCCTTTATATAAATCAGAAATGTATTGTATTATGGAAACTAGTGAAGTAGAAATAAATTATAAATGTATAAACTGATACCTATAGAAAAACTAATTTCTGAGAGAATCACAATCACACAGAATATCTTTGGCAGGAAGAGACCCTCAAGATCATCTACTCCAACCTTTGACCAGCACTGCAAGGTCAACTACTAAACCATGTCCCTAAGCACCAGGTGCACATGCAGTATAAACACCTCCAGGGACAGTGACTCCATCACTGCCCTGGGCAGACCATTCCAATATTTGATAACCCTTTCAGTGAAGAAATATCCAGCCTAAACCTCCCTTGGAGCATCTAGTATCCATTTCCTCTAGTCCTGTTGCTTCACACCAAGGAGAAGAGACTGGTCCCCCTCTTGTTCCAACCTCCCTTCAGGTAACTGTAGAGAGTGCTGAGGTCTCTCCTCATCCTCATCTTCTCCAGACTGAACAAGTCCAGCTCCATCAGGTGCTCCATTTGCAAGCCCCATTGCCCTTCTGCAGACACACTTCAGCACTTCTATGTCCTTCTTATTTTGAGTGAACCAGAATTGAACATGATATTCCAGGTGTGGTATTACCAGTGCCTATTACAGGTAGCCACAGTGTTTCTAATTCCTAGCATTCTTTGAACTTATTGTTTATAGCATCATAGAATAATAAAGTGGTTGGGGTTGGAAGAGACCTCTGAAGGTTACCTAGTCCAACCCCCTCTGCAGCAAGCAGGAACATCCTCAACTAGATCAGGCTGCCCAGAACCCTGTCAAGCCTCACTTTGAGTATCTCCAGGGATGGGGCCCCAACCACCTCTCTGGGCAACCTGTTCCAGTGCTCCACTACCCTCATGGTCAAGAACCTGTTCCAATCTAAATCTATCCAATCTAAATCTACTGTTTTCTAGTTTGAAGCCACTGCCCCTCATGCTATTGCTACAGGCCTTTGTAAACAGTCTCTCTCCATCCTTCTTGTAGGCTCCCTTCAGGTACTGGAGGGCTGCTATTAGGTCTCCCCAGAGCCTCCTCTTCTCCAGGCTGTAACAACCCCAGCTCCCTCAGCCTGTCTTTGTAGCAGAGGTGTTCCAGTCCCCCAGACATTTTTGCAGCCCTCCTCTGGACCTGCTCCATCAGGTCCATGTTCTTCCTGTATTGAGGGCTCCAGACCTGTACACAGTACTCCAGGTGAGGTCTCACCAGAGCACAGCAAAGTGGCAGAATCATCTCTCTTGGTCTGTTGGCCACACACCTTTTGATGCAGCCCAGGATGTAATTTACTTTCTGTGCTGCAAGTGCACACTGTCTGCTCATGTCCAGCTTCTGTCCATCATCACCCCAAAGGCAACTGCCCAGATGGTATCTCTTCTGCATTCTCATTTGCCTCACCCTCAACTCCCCGTGCTCCATACTTTTTGTGCAAGGGCAACTGGGAGGGTGAGGGTGTTGGGAGGGGTTTCCCTTGCTTCTCCTAACAAGGACTTGTATCCATTCCCCCCTGTTTGTTGGGTCACCTCCCTCTGCTAGGGAAGTCCACTCCCTTTCACATTCCCTTATAGTCCTTAGTCTGGTAATTTCTGCCTGATACCTTCAGAGATTCAGATTTATATATGCACAGTATAACAGTCTGTAATATTCTATTAGATGCATAGGCATTTCTGTGTCATTCTAGAAGTGTATGGGACTTTTGCTGAATGAAGAGTCAAGGTTGGAGCCCCATGTGCTGCATACATGCTTTGAGGTGCGTCCTGCAAGCAGGCAGATGCCACTGGTTCCCAAGGTAGTTGAGCCTAGCTTTGGGGGCAGAAACAACTAAAAGCTAGTACAGAAGTAACACCACAGGAAAAAAAGTCTTCCAGGCTTCAGACAACATTGAAAGAAAATTTGAACTGAAGTGCATTGCTGAAGAACTTCACAGGTATCATAGGTTAGAGTAGGATAAAACTGGTCTACTGAACCTCACTGAAATCACTGCCTTTTGTTATTGATGTGAGCATGTATTACACTCAAAATCTTGTTTATAAGCAAAGCAGAAATACAGAAAGCCAAGAGTTTACTATAGAATTTACTGTTACTATAGTGGAAACCTTCAGACTGTAGTAATTATTAATCCATATCTGAACGTTAAAGAAACAATAATAATACAGTTAGAATTTTAATACACTATTCTTAGCTTCTGTCTCTTTTCCTGTTATTTATGCTTGTCATTTCCCTGCTCATCTGGGTCCTAACACTGATGGTTTCTGTCTAGTGACAGTGGCAGGGTGCCTTGCTGAGTTGCCAACACCTGGAGTCCTTTTCTGGGAGGAATATCATGTTCATTTTGATAGTTCATTTTTCTTCATTCTAACTTGGAGTAATTCCTGTGTGGTTACTACCACACTATTAAGCCTTCTTTTCTTTCGTGTTTGATCTACAGCTTTGAAATGTCTCTATATGGTGCCTTTTGCATATGCTAGACATAATGTCTTTGTTCTATGTGACATTTAATATCAGTTTTGTCCTATTCTGCCATTTTTAAAAAATGATTAGGTGAACTGTTTGTATTTCTAGTACCAGGATTGTGCTCCCTCTTTTATCACCCCGTGACTATCTTCCTCTATGCTGCATCCTGTGGCTTCACAACTCAGCACGACTGCAGGCCTATATTTCTCTACATCATTATATGAGTCACATTCTACATAGAAAAACTGCTAGTTGCTTCTACTTATGGTTGTACTATACAAAAGGGGCTATTTATCAGAAAGTGTGGTCATAGGACAAGGGGTAAAGGTTTGAACCTGAAAGATGGTAGATTTACACTGGAAATTAGGAAGAAATTATTTACTGTGAAGGTGGTGAGACCCTGAAACATTTCCCAGAAAGGTTCTGGATGCTGCCATATCTGGAAGTGTTAAAGGCTGCTGAATGGGACTATGAGCTACTTAGTCTAGTAGAAGGTGTTCTACTGACTATGTCAGGCTGGTCCTTCCAACCCAAACCATTCTACAATTCTATGAAAAAAAAAAGAAATAAAAATCAGCCATAAACATCAGATCAGCTACAGAAATTATAGTCAGATCTAAACCAAGTAAGACAAAGATTTAACAGGTCAAGAAATGTTTGGACTTATCATGTGTATCACACCTCAGTTGTAACTCTGCAAATTCATTACAAACCTTGTGGCCTGTTAGTCACAATGTAAATATTGTATTACAGGACTGCGTGGTTGCATAGGGATACATCCCACTTCATAGAAATAATGTTTTGATCAGAGTCAGATTTTTATTTGTTCTGCAGCTTTATTGGGCCCTGGCCTCCCTTTCTTATGTTTTTTGTTTCACAGTTTAATTAACTATAGAAATTACTACACAGAAAAGAGGGTTTGCATGCAAATTAAATGGGTGTTTGGGAACTGTAATAGCTATGCAAGATGCAACAGGCAGCAGATGATTTGCAGATTTAGTGCAGAAGGGAGAAAGAAAAGCAAGGGTCTCTTTCAATGCTATCATTTGCAGATGACCAGTGAGTTTAAATTCTGCAGTGGTAAGACTTGGTTAAGAAGCAGTTCTCCCAAACTTGCAGCTCCAGTGAGGCCGTGGTTAGCACTGCTCTAGCACATCAGGTCCCAGGGCAGGAGGAGTCCATCTCAGTATGACATCAGCCAATTTGTTTACTCTCAGGGCTCAGACCACTTCTTGCTCAAGTTAATGGAAAGCCTGTTATTAACTTCAATTGCTTCTGGATAGTTCCCACACTGACGCTTGGAGAGATTTGGCAGCAATATTTTCTAACCCATTTTGCACTAGCGCAGTGAAAAATAATGGACAGTTATTTGTTCTTCACAGTCATGAAAACAAATCATATGATAAACAGATCTCAAAGGATTTCCAGTAGTAACTGATGTGTGGAACAAGTCTGAAAACGTTTTTAAACCTTGGAATCAAAATTCCTACTGAAAGAAGACTTATGAGGCTATAAGGTCTTGAGATGCTAACAGCATAGAATTAGGCAAATAATATTTCTATATTAGTAAACAGTGAAGAAAGCTTTATGCTTTAAATCTTTATTGCTCTGTTAAAATTAAAGAACTGACATAGCCCCAGAAATTCCCTAAAAATATAAGTCCCAAAGAAACATCATGGAGAAGTATTCTGTATTCTTTCCTGATTCTTTCTCTTCTTTTTCAAGGAGCCTGAAAATCTATTTCTATCCAAATGATTTTTCAAAGGCTTATTTTAATTTCTTACAAGGAAGTTATTTTCTTGACTAACTACTCTTTATTCAATGGATCAGAAATTTTGTGCAACTGGAAATCATAATTAAAATATGTTTTTGTAGACAAAAGCAGTCCACCTGCAGGTTCCTCCTCTTTTCTTACTCTTTCAGGTGTGCAGCAAATTCAAAGTCATCTTTAATCCTCTTTCATTGCTTCATTGCCATTAAGATCGTGATATTCTGTGATTTGTTCCCCAGCATATTCTTGGTACCCTTGTGGATGAAAATTTGTTGAGGTGAGTAGGAACATTTACCTCATTCGTGCTTTCTGAGGAACACTGACATAAATGATATGTAGTTTATAGGATTAAAATTATCAAGGTACAAAAGCATCCAAACAGAACTACACCTACACATCTCTCATTGGCTTCTGCCAGAAGAGTGACTGTACATCAGTGAGGCCCTGGAGTTTTATTTCCCTGTTGAGGTGGGATCAATAAAAAATGTGAGTTTCTGGTCTGCTGGGGTATGTGGATGCACTGCATTTCTCAAACATCACCTAGAAATCTTTGGATTGCAGCAGTTCCCAAGATGTGTTACCAAGCTTCCTAGCTGCTGTAGCTCTTTTGAGCCTCACAAAGAAAAGAGTTGACATGCTTTCAGAGAACAAACTGAGTGTTTTTTTCCCTCTTGAAGTAATCTCCGCAATGGCAGATAGATCAAAGTGGCTGTGACAGGTGGACACAAGTGAGCCCTGGAAGACTGAAGGCACAGAAAATGCCCAGCACAGCAGACCAGCAGTCTCTGAACTGTTACACACGCCAATGAAGTTCGTGATTAGAGTACACTCTGCCTACTTTTTGCTCTTTGCCACTGCAATTTGACCATTTGCTCTGAGATCAGAAGAACTGTTGAAACACCTCTGTACACCAGTCTCCATCATCTGTTTAATAAAGATGTGAGCTTGAGATGACATTATGTGGTATAGTTTTAATTTTGGATTTCTGAGTTTGGCACGCCTCTTAATCTGTAATGTCTAAAATTTTATTCTGCCTCTAGACAATCTCTCATCCCTAGAAATTCATATTAAAAAAAAAAAGGAAAAAAAAAAAAAGAAAGAAAAGGAAACAGCAGCAAAAAAGGTTTTTAGGCATTTAAAGACTTACTTTCCTAAATGCTTCAAACTGGATGTAGAACAGCCTAGTCAGGAAAAGTAGTCCTATTGATGCCACTGTGTTTTGCATGTAGGCTTTAGGAATCAAAACAGTGATATGCCAAACAATTTTTGAATCATGAATATGGGTTACTCGGACTCTCTTGAAGCTCTGTCACTTGCAATTCAAAAGTGCATAGCCTGTTATTAAAAAAATTAAAATAAATCTTCAGAGTTCTGCAAACAGAATTAATTTGTCATTTTGTAAAGTTGCATTTTAGCGCAAGGAATGGAACATGTTTCAAATGCCATAACCATTCTGTTTGATAGTAATTGCTCCTTAAATTTCTCTTCCCTTGACTTCAAACACTGAAAAATCCTCAATATCATTGTAGGAAAGTATCTTATTTTCTCCTGTACATGACTCATCTGTGGTACTCCTCTTGTCTTTTTCTCTGAGTCTTTCTCACGTAACATGTTGTTGGGATGAGCTTGCCAGGGCTAGATGTCAACCTGCCTCTCCTAGTAGTTACTGAAGTCTAGAGGCCTTGAACTATGAAGGAAAACAAAACAAAAAATAAAAGCCAAATTTTCTTAGATGAAGGAAACACTTCTCAAATAGCAAAACCTCAAAGAAAGATAAAAGGGAAATTAAATAATAATGTTATTAAACATTATGTTTCTCTCTCTCAACCTGCAGTGCATGACCTTACTTCCAGAACCTTCCACATCGCAGCAAATTGCTACCTAGAGATTTTTTTTCGCTCTTTCCAGGCTCTGAGACTGAGCCTGCACTGACACATCAAACAGCTCTAGGGAACAATCCTGGGCACTGGGAATCAGTCATTTACACAGCCAAATTGCTGAAATGGTCCCTGATTGTTCTCCATGCAGACCAAAGCTGTCCTTAAGAAACCCCAGGTATGGCTCTAGAACCAGCACAGCTAAGGATCACTTAACTCAGCCGCCTTTTGTTGTAGAGTCAGAAAGTCTGACAGAGCAGACAGGGGCTGTTCCATGCCAGCTGAATACAGTGCCAGAGAATGGTATTACAAATATTAATATAGGCTTAATCTCTCCAGAGGCTCTTAAGTCCCTGCAGAGCCTTTTGGCCCAGCCACCCCACAGGAGCATAAATCCTCATTTTGCCCCCTCTGATCATCATAGATTGCAACCCTTTCCCTGCTTGAGCAGCCTCCAGTCTGGGTGGTTCTCGCTCAGTCAGTAATTTTTAAATTGACCTGACAAAACAGTGGATAAAACCAACCAAGCAAACCAAACCAAACCAAACAAAAACCCTTCACCCCCCAAACAAAAAATCCAACAAACAAACAAACAAAACCTCACAAAACAACAAATAAAAAACCTGCAAAACAATGACAATGACTGCTTCTTTTAAGATGTACGTCTATTTTAAAATAAAGTGAATAATGAATAATGTAAGTCAACACAGAAAATCGCTGCAAGACATACCTCACTCTCCCAGACTAACAATGGGTGCTGGCTTTGCATAACTAAGGACTCTTTCTACCAGGTTTGGTAGACATTGTATAGGGGAAGCACAGAAGAGGAATTGCTGTGTCAGGCATGATTTGCCTGCTGGTATCATCTCACCACAGCAGTTTACAAACCATGAAGAAATCTAAGGGGCAGATGTTAGTCAATTAGAGGGTAGAAAGGCTCTGCAGAGGGACCTCGACCGACTGGAAAGATGGGCAGAGTCCAATGGGATGGCTTTCAACAAGTCCAAGTGCCGAGTGCTGCACTTTGGCTATGGCAATCCCATGCAGAGCTATAGGCTGGGGTCGGAGTGGCTGGAGAGCTCCCAAACAGAGAGGGACCTGGGTGTGCTGATCGACAGCCACCTGAATATGAGCCAGCAGTGTGCCCAGGTGGCCAGGAGGGCCAATAGCATTCTGGCCTGCATTAGGAATAGTGTGGCCAGCAGGAGCAGGGAGGTCATAGTGCCCCTGTACTCTGCTCTGGTTAGGCCGCACCTTGAGTACTGTGTCCAGTTCTGGGCTCCTCAGTTTAAGAAGGACATTGAGACACTTGAGCGTGTCCAGAGAAGGGCAACAAGGCTGGTGAGAGGCCTTGAACACAAGCCCTATGAGGAGAGGCTGAGGGAGCTGGGATTGTTTAGCCTGGAGAAGAGGAGGCTCAGGGGTGACCTTATTGCCCTCTACAACTACCTGAAGGGTGGTTGTAGCCAGGAGGGAGTTGGCCTCTTCTCCCAGGCAACCAGCACCAGAACAAGGGGACACAGTCTCAAGCTGCGCCAGGGGAGGTTCAGACTCGAGGTGAGGAGGAAGTTCTTCACCGAGCGAGTCATTCGGCATTGGAATGGGTTGCCCAGGGAGGTGGTTGAGTCATCGACCCTGGAGGCGTTCAAGGGGAGATTGGACGTGGCACTTGGTGCCATGGTCTAGTCATGGGGTCTGCGGTGTCAGGTTGGACTCGATGATCCTCGAGGTCCTTTCCAACCTAAGTGATACTGTGATACTGTGATACTGTGATAAGGTACTGATCATTCTTTGATCTACTTTTACTTCTTCCTACAGCTCTTTGGAGAACTGAGCTATATGGCTTAAATAAATCTTTGCACATCACTCTGAAGTATTTGTGTGAGCCTGATTGACCTCTGGTGTACAGAGGATCAGTCAATATGATATGGTCTCATCTGTCTCCTACTTCAGTAAGACTAGAAAAATATGCATTTTCAAAACTGTTTTGTTAAAGATGAGATGCTAATAAAACTGTCTAGAAACAAGTCTCTTTAAAGGTCAGAGTATCCCTTCAGGGAAAGAAATCCTATTTTTAAATTATTTTGCTAGAATAGAATAGAATAGAATAGAATAGAATAGAATAGAATAGAATAGAATAGACCAGACCAGGTTGGAAGAGACCTTCAAGATCATCATGTCCAACCCATCAACCAACACCACCCAACCAACTAAGCCATGCAACCAAGCACCCTGTCAAATCTCCTCCTGAACACCTCCAGTGATGGCGATTCCACCACCTCCCCGGGCAGCCCATTCCAATGGGCAATCACTCTCTCTGTGTAAAACTTCCTCCTGACCTCCAGCCTAAACCTCCCCTGGCAGAGCCTGAGACTGTGTCCTCTTGTTTTGGTACTGGTTGCCTGGGAAAAGAGACCAACCTCTGCCTGTTTACAACCCCCCTTCAGGTAGTTGTAGACAGCAATAAGGTCACCCCTGAGTCTCCTCTTCTCCAGGCTAAGCAATCCCAGCTCCCTCAGCCTCTCCTCATAGGGCTTGTGTTCCAAGCCCCTCACCAACTTTGTTGCCCTTCTCTGGACACGCTCCAGCAAGTCAACATCCTTCCTTTAAACTGCCTATTCACTTGTTTCAGACCAATGGTTAATGCTTGAATGAAGTACAACCTTTTTTTTTTTTTTTTCTTCCTTGTATCTGGTCTTGATTCTCAAGCAAACAAGAAAAAAAGAGCAGTCTTTGAACAGCAAGATGCAGAGAATGGGAAAGAGTCTTCCTGTAACAGAACTCAAGCATTAAAAAGGACATAAAGGAAAAACTAGGAAGAGGGCTTAAAAGTGGAGATGGAGTGAACTGAAAAGTCAGAAAGGGACCAAAGGAAAGAAGATAAAGCATAGGTAGAGACAGCAATTTTTGAATGTGAAAGTTTTACTTTTATTTTAAAAGATTTTAAGCAGCTACACAAAAAGAAGGGAAGATCAAAACTTAACTAGTGAGATGAGAGTGCAGATTTTACAGACCTTTGGCTTACTGAAAGTGCAGAATTTCTTAAATGAGAAAATGACAAATAGTCTGTACTGAAGCATGGATGAGAAGTCTGACTTTCTGTACCTTCTGAGTATGAAGAATTGTATAAAACTCTCTGGAAGAAGTAGCTGAAGAAAATTCATGAAATAGGAGGCAGAATAAAAGGAGAAATGGAGTGAATCCAGTCTAGAATGAATCTGAACAGTCTCAAGCTGTGCCAGGGGAAATTTAGGCTCGAGGTGAGGAGAAAGTTCTTCACTGAGAGAGTCATTAGTCGTTGGAATGGGCTGCCCAGGGAGGTGGTGGAGTCACCATCCCTCGAGGTGTTCAAGAGGAGATTGGATGTGGCACTTGGTACCATGGTCTAGTCATGGGTCTGTGGTGACAGGTTGGACTCGATAATTCTTGAGGTCTCTTCTAACCTTGGTGATACTGTGATACTGTGAATTTCTGTAGAGTATATGACCACACCAGTTACTTTGTAAGGCTAGCTGTTGATTAAATATATGTTTAAGTTTAATATTAATGAAATTAGAATACATAACCAGGAACAAAAAAGGCCTAAAGGTTAAAAACTTTTCTGGTAGACTTTTGAGTTAAATGTGTTATCTGAAAGCCAGGACTACAGAAAATTTGAATGTCACAGCAGCTTATTGAAATATTAGGTAATATGTGATGCTTAAGCAGCCTCTAGGAATGTGCTGCCTGGGGAGGTGGTGGAGTCACCATCATTGAAGGTGTTTAGGAGGAAACTTGATAGGGTGCTTGGTTGCATGGTTTAGTTGATTAGGTGGTGTTCGATGATGGGTTGGACACGATGATCGTGAAGGTCTCTTCCAACCTGATCTATTCTATTCTATTCTATTCTATTCTATTCTATTCTATTCTATTCTATTCTATTCTATTCTATTCTATTCTATTCTATTCTATTCTAAAATTAGTGCTTACATCACAGAGACTCAATGCATAAGAGTTAACTGAATGCAGAATGCATAAGAGCTGGCGCTGTATTCCATTTCCTAAGGATGCTTATCAAATATCAGCACTGGTGCTAGAACTAAAAATTTTGACTTCTCCTGCTATTATCCCATACAAGCAAAGAACAGTGATGTAAACTAACATTGGCCATAAAAGAAAAGTCAAATAACTTTCTTCAGGTGTAAGCAGCATACTAAGAAAAGAATGCCCAAAGTTACTTTTATTCTATTTTGCTCTCTTTAACATTTTTGTTTGCTTGCTACTAGCATCTTAAAATGTCTGTGTGTGCATTGTTCCATAATGAGAATTTTCCTGTGTATACTTACTTGCTTACTCACTGTTTTTCTGGTTTAACAATATACCCTGTCATTTCCCTGAGATTTGAAAAATGAACTGATTTTGAGCTCACTGCAAATGGCTGTTTAGCACTCTGTGCATAAAATGACCTGAATTTACAACAGCCTTTTGGGGCTATTTGTATCAATTTAAATGCTGTGACAAATGATACTGAATCAGAATAATGCATGAAACTAAAAAAATGTATAAGGCTATGGGGGATCAGATGTAGTATCTGACACTTCATTGAGCTTTTAAAGGAAAAGGATATAGTTGTTATTCCACCATATCTATAAAAACATTAGTCAGACTTCTTCCTGCAGAGTATTGACTAAAAATATACTTACACAGTGAAATACAATTTAATAGCAGCATGTCACCAGATTAACTCTTGCCACTTGTTTTCTGGTTCCTAAGGCCAAAATATTAGATTAGAAAGTAGTAAAGGTTGTGAAAAACTGTATATTCTGAATCATTCTGAATTATTGTAAGCAGAAATTTGGACTTTTCCAAAGTCCTGTGTACATTTTTGCTTTAAATCAAATGCACCTCCAACTCAAAGTGAGCAGTTTGAGGAAAGAATATATAACAATCATTTATTTATGACACATAAAACTATGTCAGCTGTATTTTACAGTAAAATGTGTGAACTGTAGTTTTTTAAGTATTGGAATGTTGATAGTAAGTAGCTATAAAAAGAAAAAATAAAAGGATACAACATTTCCTTGCTGACATTTCCCCTACGTGGATAAAAACAGGAAGCATTCACCAAACCTTTTGAAAAGCTAAACAGAACAGTGCAACCATAAGAACCATTATCCAGCTATGAATTTCAAACTTCAGTTTTGGGACAAAATTATTCTGAAGATGAATTTAGTGCTATTCAATGTCTATTGGTCTGATTCTCTTATCAGCTATATTTTTAATGAAGGGAATCATCATTATAATTAGTTTTGAGAACTCAAAACTGTCAATCAAGAAACAGCTGTGCTTCTTTTATTATTGATTTTCTTTTTTCTCTTTAAAATGATTGCTCTATATAGTTCTCTTTCAGTTACATATATATTTACCTTTCCTTGTAATTACAAATGTCAAAATACCCTACACAAAATGAGTGACTTAGTCAATTATTGAGTGTACTGCATTAAAACCACATTCCGAGCTTCCTTTGCTCACTGAACACTGTTATTAAAAATATCATGTACAGACATATGGACGTTAGTATGGCTCACATAATTCTGTTTAAATTACTATAATCCAGACTGAAACTTATAATTCAGATTGGTCTTCAATGCAGAAAATAAATCATGACTTTAGGCTTTATAGGCTTTTCACTGTTAAAAATTAATTTGAATAGTGAACATGTGCTGAAATTGTAGCACTTCAGTCTGTCTTAAGAGTATACTTACATTACACTCATAATAAAAAGACAAAGATTGTTCTAATGGTTAGGACAGAATAACAGGTTCCCTGGCTCAATGGTCACAACATGCCTCTCCTTTGGAAAGTGAAGAGGACGGATTTCACAGAGGGTTTTCTAAGATGCAGGTGTAGTAGTTTTGTAAAAACCACAGAGAGTTAGAAACCTTGGAGGAAGAAAGAAGCAGACTGGCAACAGAAATTTGGTGTAAGTTCTACTGGTTTATATCACTGTTACTGCAAGTCGTGAGGTTGGTCAAGAGTTAAAATTTGCAAAGTCCTTTCCCTCTTCTTGATTTGGTCTACTGGCATACAAGAGAACTTCCTTCTCACAGGTGAAATAGTTTTGTGTGATAGCTATATCATAGATGATACAGCTTTTTTTGTTTCAGCCAGTTAACATTTTCCTCAGCCATGGCCTTAAACAATGTAGTATCACTCTTCACTGGGGAAAAATAAATTAGAAATTAAATGGTTTAAAAGACTGTTCACTCATGGATACCGGGCACAAAATAAGAGGGCTGATCTAATTAAAAAGAAATTAAAAAATATAATAGTGAAGACGGAGGCAAACAAGACAGTCAAAATATAGCATCCTGTTCACAAACTAAAATGGTGCTCACAGCTGCATTCACATGGTTCCCGTCTTCTGGCTGATGGCAAACAGAACCTGCATTAGGAATAGTGTGGCCAGCAGGAGCAGGGAGGTCATAGTGCCCCTGTACTCTGCTCTGGTTAGGCCGCACCTTGAGTACTGTGTCCAGTTCTGGGCTCCTCAGTTTAAGAAGGACATTGAGACACTTGAGCGTGTCCAGAGAAGGGCAACAAGGCTGGTGAGAGGCCTTGAACACAAGCCCTATGAGGAGAGGCTGAGGGAGCTGGGATTGTTTAGCCTGGAGAAGAGGAGGCTCAGGGGTGACCTTATTGCCCTCTACAACTACCTGAAGGGTGGTTGTAGCCAGGAGGGAGTTGGCCTCTTCTCCCAGGCAACCAGCACCAGAACAAGGGGACACAGTCTCAAGCTGCGCCAGGGGAGGTTCAGACTCGAGGTGAGGAGGAAGTTCTTCACCGAGCGAGTCATTCGGCATTGGAATGGGTTGCCCAGGGAGGTGGTTGAGTCATCGACCCTGGAGGCGTTCAAGGGGAGATTGGACGTGGCACTTGGTGCCATGGTCTAGTCATGGGGTCTGCGGTGTCAGGTTGGACTCGATGATCCTCGAGGTCCTTTCCAACCTAAGTGATACTGTGATACTGTGATACTGTGATAATATCATCATTGGTAATGGGTTAAGTAGCAAAGAAATGGAGCTCACTTGGGTTTTGTTGGAAAAAAAATAGCGCATATATAATTAACTGTAAAAAAAGTAGTTGAGTTTTTGTGGTTTGTTTTGTTTACCAACCTGATCTCCTTCTATGATCACATGACCTGCCTGGTGGATGTGGGAAGGCCTGTGGATGTAGTCTACCTGGAACTCAGCAAGGCCTTTGACACCGTCCCCCATAGCAAACTCCTGGCCAAGCTGTCAGCCCATGGCTTGGACGGGAGCACACTGCAATGGGTTAGGAACTGGCTGGATGGCTGAGCCCAGAGAGTGGTGGTGAATGGTGCCACATCCAGCAGGCGGCCAGTCAGTAGTGGAGTCCCCCAGGGATTAGTGCTGGGCCCTGTGCTCTTTAACATCTTTATTGATGATCTGGATGAGGGCATTGAGTCGATCATCAGTAAATTTGCTGATGACACCAAGATGGGGGCAAGAGTTGATCTGCTGGAAGGTAGAGAGGATCTGCAGAGGGACCTCGACAGGCTGGACAGATGGGCAGAATCCAACAGCATGAGATTTAACACATCCAAGTGCCGGGTTCTGCACATTGGCCACAGCAACCCCATGCAGTGCTACAGGCTAGGGTCAGAGTGGCTGGAGAGCAGCCTGGCAGAGAGGGACCTGGGGGTACTGGTTGATGGTAGGATGAACATGACCCTGCAATATGCCCAGGCAGCCAAGAGGGCCAATGGCATCCTGGCCTGCATCAGGAACAGTGTGGCCAGCAGGAGCAGGGAGGTCATTCTCCCCCTGTACACTGCACTGGTTAGGCCACACCTCGAGTACTGTGTCCAGTTCTGGGCCCCTCAGTTTAGGAAGGATGTTGACTTGCTGGAATGACTCCAGAGAAGGGCAACGAAGTTGGTGAGGGGTTTGGAACACAAGCCCTATGAGGAGAGACTGAGGGAGCTGGGGCTGCTTAGCCTGGAGAGGAGGAGACTCAGGGGTGACCTTATCACTCTCTACAACTACCTGAAGGGAGGTTGTAGACAGGCGGATGATGGTCTCTTCTCCCAGGCACCCAGTACCAGAACAAGAGGACACAGTCTCAGGCTCTGCCAGGGGAGGTTCAGGTTGGATGTTAGGAAGAAGTTCTATACAGAAAGAGTGATTGCCCATTGGAATGGGCTGCCCAAGGAGGTGGTGGAGTTGCCATCATTGGAGGTGTTCAGGAGGAGACTTGATGGGGTGCTTGGTGCCATGGGTTAGTTGTTTAGGTGGGTTGGATTGGTTGATGGGTTGGATGCGATGATCTTGAAGGTCTCTTCCAACCTGGTTTGGTTTATTCTAAATAAAGGTTTTATTCTAAAGGTTTTTACATTTTGCTGACCAGGTGAAAGGAAATCTTCAACTTCTCACTAAGATATAACTCTAAGACAATTTAATCAATCCAGATTGATCTTTCTGTATAAAAACTGTGCAGTTTGCACCTTTCTAAAACACAAATCCAGTTTGATCTTACTGGATTTGAATGTCAAAGCAGGAATCTATTCACTTTTGTTCACTGGAGTCTGGATGTGAGAAAGACAAGGTATGTTTTCTACAAATGAGATTGTGGCTGTGCAAATCAATAAAATGATTCAGGTGCCTGTCAATAAACTATTCAGTAGGCATGTATTAAATGATTTTAGAGAAAGAAGTGCTTATGGAACCATGCCTGGAATTTTATTTCCTTTCTAATTGCTTACTAACAAACTACAGAGAATGATTTATATCTTGCTCTCTCTCTCTCTTTTTTTTTTTTTTAGATGATTTTAGCTGTATTTATCAGCACTATTACATATTAAGAGGAGGAATTGTGCATTTATTGCTTTCTAGATTCTTTGGGGAAAAAATAAAAGAAAAATATATGCAGAAAGATTATCTTTGGTACAACACATTTACAAGTTAAAGGGAAAGGCAGATAATAAGTGTTAGGAAATACTGAGACATTTGTTAGTTAACTGTTTTAAAATCCTGGGACATTAGTAGATTGATATGTGATTGTGCAAATGTCTTGGACACTTCTTGCTCAAGTTTCTTAACTGGCAATAGAAGAGGGAAACTTTGGATGTTAGTGCTTATCTCCTCCTATGTACAGAGGAGTATTTGCCTGTTAATACTTATTAAAAGTGTTTAAGACCAGGCTGGATGAGGCTCTGGCCAGCCTGATCTAGTGTGAAGTGTCCCTGCCCATGGCAGGGGGGTTGGAACTAGATGATCCTTGTGGTCCCTTCCAACCCTGACTGATTCTATGATTCTAAAATAAAAACAAAAACACCTGTTGCTATCATTGTCCAGGTATCTTTTTCTAGTTGAGGTTGGACAACATATGCAACCCTTTTGGGGATCATTTATTGTAGTGGGACATCCCAGGTATTACCTCTACCTCAATGATGTCAGTCAATGAGCAGTCACAGTGGAGTCTAACGCATAGATTCTCTCTCCTTTTGTTAGTTTTTGTAAAGTGCACCAGTTAATGCTGAGTGTAGTAAACTGAAATGCATGTGATTTTGAAGAATACCTTGAAGCCAGAGATATTTTTTTAATCCCTTTTTCAGATTTTAATGTGGTTTTGAATATTGTCCATAGAATACGTGAATATTTTTCTTGATCTGTCTTCAAATGCTGAAATATCCATCCTCATTATCCCTGTGTTATTATACAAAGTGCAGTACTTTCTGTTCAGTCATATTTTAATGTACTCAGCTTTATAAACTGTATAGAAGGTAAAACTCTGTCATAGCTTTACCAGAAAATTTCTGTATTTGTGTAGGTAGAAACCCAGTGGAAAAGAAAATCCATCAAATGTTGGTTTTCAAAGATAATTATGTAAGTTGGCTCATCAGAAACCAATCTATGTTCTTTTGTTTCTTTGTGTAAAAAAATCTTAATCGTTTATAGCATTTTACTAGGCAAAATTAAGATTATGGTTGCTGTCTACAACTACCTGAAGGGGGGTTGTAGCCAGGAGGGTGTTGGTCTCTTCTCTCAGGCAACCAGCACCAGAATGAGAGGACAGTCTCAACCTGCACCAAGGGGAAGTTTAGGCTTGAGGTGAGGAGAAATTCTTCACTGAGAGAGTCATTTGCCATTGGAATGGGCTGCCCAGGGAGGTGGTGGAGTCACTGTCTCTGGAGGGGTTCAGGAGGGGATTGGATGTGGCACTTGGTGCCATGGTCTAGTCATGAGGTCTGTGGTGACAGGTTGGACTTGATGATCTTTGAGCTCTCTTCCAACCTTGGTGATACTGTATGATACTGTAAAGGCAGACTGAATTAATTCCATGTTTAAAGGTAGGTAGGCAGTTAACTTATTTATGGCACTTCACCTGTCTCCCATGAGTTCTTAGGACAGCAGCCAAAGGCATAAAGATTAGTTTTGTCAGTTCCAGAGACACCTCCTGTTTTAGTGACAAACTTCTCTACTATCAAAGCAGCTTTTAGTTAGTTTTCTGCAATGTATCTATTAGCAAAATTTCTAGCAAATAACATGACTGGAGGGGGCACATGATGAAAAAATTGTCCTGATATTTTACTTGTTCTTAGTACAAAATTTTGAGCTTAGTTTTAAAGCAAAGAATTCTTTCCAGAGTACATTAATTTCTGTTCAGAGGTACAGAATGAACAGCATGGGCTCCTCATAATCACTGTCTCAAGTAGTTTCTGTGATTTGAAGACTGCAAAATAACAACCAACAGGAACTGCAGCTGGAAGTCTTTGAAAATTGACAGGAAAAATTTTAAGTGATGAAGCATGTCAGTATGTACCAATATTCACCACACGACTCCACCTAGCATCACCTTTTGCTTCTGTGGTGAAAAAGATTTCAGTTTGCAAAATATCAGATTCTGGGCTGTTGGAAAACAACTGGCTGTTAAGAGAAACACAGAATGAGCAGTAGCAGTTGTTTCTTTTTCACCCTACAAAATTGAAATATCATCTTACAAAATTCAGAGAATTCAAAAAAATAAAGAGTCAAAATATTTCAGAATTTGAAAAATCTTAATAAAATAAAGGATATATTTTGGTGAAAATTATTATAAAAGCTCTTTTAATTTTTTTTTTTAATAGTTTTGTTTTGTTTAACACTATCTAGACTGCAGGGGCTATATAATGTTGTGCTCACTCATGTTTAAAGAAAGAACTTGTTCCACTTGCAGTAGTCCTGAAATTATTTTATTTTTGGGTCAGTTACAAGACTTTTTTTCCTGAGAGTAATTTAAGTAATTGTAAAAACTCCAAAGGAAATAATTGGATTGCAGAATATAGGAAAAGTCTTATCTAGATGTCAATGTTACATTATGCTACTATAATTGTATTTATAACTAGAAAAGTACTCACATGGGCAAAACACTTAGGATAATGATGATTGGTTTGTTCTAAACAGAAAAGTATAAAAGGACTCTTGATTTGTTCGTGCTGGGCAACTTGTCTTCAGATAGACCAAAATATGTCTGTTCCTCCAAACTCTTTAGGTAATATAAAGAGGGAAAAGGCTAACACATTAAAGTCCTGGTCTCTCTGCCTTCTCTTTGGAAAGGTAGCCCAATGAGGATGTAGTAAAAACCTCTTTTCATTTCTTCCTCATTTTTTTTGAGAATCTTAAATCACTTTAAATTCTCTCCCTCAGCCAGAAAAGCTTGATCTATTCTCTCAGCTTTATGGTTCTTATCTCTTAGCTTCCTAGACAGCAGGGAGCTAATAAGAATCTTTGAGGACTGGTGAGAGCTTTCATTAAGCTCAGATGGATGTTGCTGGTGCTGGATTTTGTCTTTTGACAGTTAGTCATCTTGACTGGAAAAATTAAACTTCCTTCTCTAATAAATAAAAGTCATGAAGAAATAAGCCATAGCATCTCACTATGGGCAGCATTTCTAGACTAGTGGGTACTGCTGCTTCACCAGCAAACTACATTTAGAAATATAACAGATTGCCTGCTTGATGCCAGAAAATACATTTCTAGGTGTATGCCTTGCTCACGGCTCAATGACTACACAAACCATTGAGTATAATCCTACCAGTGACCCTAACGTCAGGAGTAGATCTTGGAAGTCTTTTCTGGTAAGGAATGAAATTGAGACAATGTCAGGACACTGACATTTAGCCTGGAGAAGAGGAGGCTCAGGGGTGACCTCATTGCTCTCTACAGCTACCTGAGGGGTGGTTGTAGCCAGGAAGGGGTTGGTCTCTTCTCTCTAGCAACCAGCACCAGAACAAGAGGTCACAGTCTCAAGCTGCACCAGGGGAGGTTTAGGCTTGAGGTGAGTAGGGAGTTCTTCACTGAGAGAGTAATTTGTCATTGGAATGGGCTGCTCAGGGAGGTGGTGTAGTCACTGTCCCTGGAGGTTTTCAAGAGGGGATTAGACGCGGCACTTGGTGCCATGGTCTAGTCATGAGGTCTGTGGTGACAGGTTGGACTCACAGTATCACAGTATCACAGTATAACCAAGGTTGGAAGAGACCTCGAGGATAATCAAGTCCAACCTGTAACCACAGACCCATGACTAGACCATGGCACCAAGTGCCACATCCAATCCCCTCTTGAACACCTCCAGGGATGGTGACTCAACCACCTCCCCAGGCAGCCCATTCCAATGACAAATGACTCGCTCAGTGAAGAACTTTCTCCTCACCTCGAGTCTAAACTTCCCCTGGTGCAGCTTGAGACCGCGTCCCCTTGCTCTGATGCTGGTTGCCTGGGAGAAGAGACCAACCCCTTCCTGGCTACACCTTTCAGGTAGTTGTAGAGGGCAATGAAGTCAATGATCTTTGAGGTCTCTTCCAACCTTGGTGATGCTGTGATACTGTGACAGTATTGTCTCTAGACAACAGAGATGTTTCCATCCACCTAACATATTACACACTGGAATTTCTCTGGTTGTTCTACTCCCTCTGCATTCAGCAAGTCAAGATAATTTTTCAGCTCTGTAAATATTTCCAGAAAAACACTTTCATATCAACAAATTGCTACTACTTATAAACAACTATCTTGTCATAGCTTTTTTGATATCTCTAGAAATAACAAACGGATTTTAGGTGTGGCTTTCCTTCAATGTCCTGAATCTAGATAGAGAAAAATGTCAGCCAAGTAAAGAATATCTCTGTTTTCATCTGCCTTTAGACGCCGCTCTCTGTATTTTCTCATGAAACAAAATAAATTGAAACTGTTTCGAGAAACTAAAGGAAGGTAAATTAACCTCTTAGTGAAACACTTCATGCTGTGATTTGCATGAATTTAGTCACATGGTACGTATTCTTTTAAGGTATTTAAATGTGTTACATCACCCATTCAGTTGTCATTTAAGGATAAAAAGTCCTAATATTCTTGTCTCTAAAAAAATAAGATACTGAATGTATAACGTCCATTGGATTTAAGGCAATCTGTGGGTGTTCAAAACGTCAGTGAAGTTTAGTCACTACAGAATTGTCTCTCATAAAAGTAGCAAAGAAAAACCTGGCAATTGGGAAGAAAAATGTTCCGTTTGAAGATTCTTCAGGAAATACATAGAAAATTAAATCGTACTGCAGAAAATTCAAAGTGAATGTAGAATAATGGTAATGTTCATATCAGGTACAGTGGAAATCTCAAAGTGATTGCAAATTGAGATTGAGAGAGATAACATTGCTTGGCGGTTTCATATGGAGGAAATATTATTGTTAATAGGCTATGAAATTTGTATGACAAGGAATTAAGGAAGACTGATAACATAAACAGTTTTCTCAATAAAAAGGAATCTTTGGAGAAAAGCAGAACTAAGTTTAAGTCAACTGAATTCTGAACCTTTGCATTACACATTGTAGCAATTTCAGTCAAAATAGTTTTGACAACTGTCCAGCAGCATTTTGAAAGAATGGAAAAAAGGAGACAGCTGTAGTGGAGAGACTGAGTCTGTCTAGATGTTTTCCTGGATGTTTTACCCAGTGTGATACTGCTCCAGAAGAGGGGTTGGACTAGATAACCCTTCAAGGTCTCTTCCAACCCCTACCAATCTGTGATTCTACTCTATTCTGTGACAAGAACAAATGACCTCAAGTTCCAGCACGGAAGGTTTACATTGGATTCACAGAAAGTGTTATGAAATACTGGAACAGGCTTCCCAGGGAGGTGGTCGAATCACCATCCATGGAGGTGTTAAAAGATGCATAGATGTGGTGCCAGGGGATATGGTTTAGCAGCAGACTTGGCAGAGTTCAGTAATGTTTGGACTCAATGATCTTAAAGGTTTTTTCCAACTGAAACAATTGTATGATAAGTGAATTGTTTTGATGGAAAACAATTAATAACCCCACAAATAATGAGATTCTTTGAAAATTGTTATTGAAAAGAATCTGCTTATAAAATAAAAAGCAATTATTTACAAAAGAAGGAATTATGTTTAAAATATGAAGGCTAGCAAATAATAACCATAATGGTCTCTTGTGATAACAACATTTGTGAATGTGTTTCCTTTGCTTTGAATGAAAAGTATGTTGACTGATTCCAAATGTCACTCTAGATTGTCATTCTCATTCTATACCTCTTGTTCATCTTGGACACATTTCCTGGATTATCAGCTTATTTGTGGCATTGTCCTAGACGATCATGGTTTTCCTGACATCCATTTTAACCTCTTTTTTTTCTTTGAGGGTGATTGATTTTTCATTTTGATATCTTTTCTGTCAATTTCTGCCTACTATACTTAAATTTTATAACAAAGACACAAAACTGTCATTTGGATATTTAATGAGATGCCCAAGACAAATCCTCAAATAATGTCATTTCTGTTCTACTATGTGTGCACTTCTGTGCAAGATCACCCAAATTCCAGACTTCACATATATAAGTAAACCACCATCAAAGATTCCCCTTCCAGCTTATTTCTCCGTTAGGTCAATCATTTGATGCAAATCTTCCACTCTTTTGTATTCACAGAATCACAAAATATTAGGGGCTGGAAGGGACCTCGAAAGATCATCTAGTCCAACCCCCCTGCCAGAGCAGGATCTCCTATACCAGATCACACAGGAATGCATCCAAGAGGGTTTGGAATATCTCCAGAGAGGGAGAGTCCACATTCACCCTGGACAGCCTGTTCCAGTGTTGCATCACCCTCACAGTGAAAATTTTTTTCCTCATGTTTCCATGTAACTTCCTGTGCCTCAACTTCTACCCACTGCCCCTTGGTCTCACATTGGGCATCACTAAGATCCTGGCTCCATCCTCTTGGCACTCACCTTTTACATATTTATAAACGTTAATGAGGTCACTCCTTAGTCTCCTCTTCTCCAAGCTAAAGAGACCCAGCCCCATCAGTCCCTCCTCATAAAGGACATAAAGTTCCACTCCCTTAATCATTTTTATGTCTCTGCACTGCATGCTTTGCATAAATTCTTCTTTGAATAATAGTGGTGTTATCTCAAAAGAGAGGCTTGTTTTCTGGACTATTTAAACTAGTTTTAAGTTTTTGGTGTCTGCAGACACTGGAGACTGTTACTTTTAAATTTCTGTACATTTTTTTTCTCAAGGTTAGTTTGAGTAAAGTTCCCTCTTGGGTTCCACCAACATCACATCTGGATTTGGAGATTCTCCCTTCTGGAAATATTTTCCCCCGAAGAGACCAGCTATAAACACCAAACAAGCACTGCCAACAACTCAAGTAACAAAAGCCAGAGGGAGCAGATCTTGTTTATTGATTTCATAGAACTCCTCAATTTTTCCTCTGAATCTATTTTTTGCCCTTTTTTAATTTTTTTTTTTTTAAATCTAGCACATTATGTAGTTTCCTTAGCAATTGCTTTGACCACTTTAAGCTACACAGCAAGCTTTTGTCAAAGAGATTGGGAGCTTTCTTGTGGAGTGCTCACCTGTTTTCAATACATCTTGGAGATCCCTTAAATTGTTTTCTGAAAGACAAGTATGCTAGCATTTGTAAATTTTTCCAAATATCTCAAGAAAACATAGACAGGTTTTTGAGTGCCTGGCATAGTTCCTCTAGACATTAACTATTCTATTAATCAGACTGCCCCATACTACCCAAACCACAGACAGCTGTGGTAAATGGCACAACTAGTGCCCAGGCAAATCCTTCACAACAATGTTAATGTGACAGAAGTAATTATCTCCATTAGCATAACTTGATCTGTCTACACTTAGAAATAAGCAACCTAATTGGCATGCTAAGAGAATGACATCCTTTCTCTGAAAAAATAAAATGCATCTTATAGGTGCATGCTGGTTGGTAATTCAGGGAAAAAGATTACCTATTGGGTACATTGAGATAGAGCTGAAATATATGAATGCAATAACTCCCCAAAATGTGTATCAAACCAAAATTGTCTGTGTTGTTTTAAATCCTAAAGCAAATTATAAAAATATGTTAAAATTATCACATTAGTGCCATTTAAACTACAAGAAAAAGGTTTATTTTCCCTTCACGAATCCACAGCCCTTCAGTTAAAACAGATCAGAAAGTACTCAGAATCAAATGAACAAAAGTTCAAATTCTATCCAAAGGCACTTCCCACTGTGTGGTCCTGCAAATGAAACACAATACCTGAGAGCCCAGTGTCTGAGGTAAGCAACTTTTCCTCCCAGCTGTAGGTAGTTTTGGGTACAGCCATATCTGGTGATGTAAGTTGAGAAGCTCTAGAAGGTGGGAAAGTGGATTTTTCAGTAAGAGGCTGTAACGAATACAGTGGTGGAGAATGAATTTTTAAAATAAATTATTTATTAATTTAAAACTCCCCATGTGACTTTCTACAGAAAAATTATGAAAATAGTATATACAAAAATTATGAAAATAGTATATGCAGGTTCATTGCTTGGTTGAACAGTATCTACGGAGTATAGGAACAGTTACAAGTAGTTTAAGGAACAGTTTCATAGTTTCATAGTTTCATAGTTTCATTCAGGGTTGGAAGGGACCACAAGGATCATCTAGTTCCAACCCCCCTGCCATGGGCAGGGACACCCCACACTAGATCAGGCTGGACAGAGCCTCATCCAGCCTGCTCTTAAACACCCCCAGGGACGGGGCCTCGACCACCTCCCTGGACAACCCATTCCAGGGTTTCACCACTCTCATGGTGAAGAACCTCCTCCTCACATCCAGCCTGAATCTCCCCACCTCCAGCTTCATTCCATTCCCCCTAGTCCTATCACTACCTGAGATCCTGAGAAGTCCTTCCCCAGCCTTCCTGTAGGCCCCCTTCAGATACTGGAAGGCGACAATTAGGTCTCCTCGGAGCCTTCTCTTCTGCACACTGTACAGCCCCAACTCCTTCAGTCTGCCCTCATAGGAGAGGTGCTCCAGCCCTCTGATCATCCTCGTGGCCCTTCTCTGGACACGTTCCAGCACCTCCACATCCCTCTTGTAATAGGGGCTCCAGAACTGGACACAGTACTCCAGGTGGGGTCTCACCAGGGCTGAGTAGAGGGGGAGGATCACCTCCCTCGACCTGCTAGCCACACTTCTCCTGATGCAGCCCAGGATCTGATTGGCTTTGCGGGCTGCAAGTGCACACTGAGAGCTCATGTTGAGCTTCTTGTCCACCAGCACCCCCAAGTCTCTCTCCTCAGGGCTACCCTCCAGCCAGTCACTGCCCAGCCTGTATTTGTGCCTGGGATTGCCTCGACCCAGATGCAGGACCCTGCACTTGCTCTTATTGAACTTCATGAGGTTGGCCTGTGCCCACCTCTCCAGCCTGTCAAGGTCCCTCTGGATGGCCTCCCTTCCCTCCAGCGTGTCTGCTGCACCACACAGCTTGGTGTCATCAGCAAACTTGCTGAGGGTGCACTCAATGCCACTGTCCATGTCCCCCACAAAGATGTTGAATAAGACAGGTCCCAGGTCCCTGAGGGACTCCACTTGTCACTGGCCTCCACTGGGACATGGAGCCATTGACAGCCACTCTTTGGGTGCGGCCATCAAGCCAGTTCCTTATCCATCTAGTGGTCCACCCATCAAACCCATGTGTCACCAGTTTGGAGACCAGGATGTGGTGTGGGACAGTGTCGAAGGCTTTGCTCAGGTCCAGGTAAACGACATCAGTTGCTCGCCCCTCATCTATTAATTTTGTCACCTGCTCATAGAAGGCCACCAGGTTGGTCAGGCAGGATTTGCCCTTGGCAAAGCCATGCTGACTGTTCCCAATCACCTCTTCACTATTCTTTTGAGCGAGTAGTGACTCCAGGAGGATCTGTTCCATGATCTTTCCAGGCACAGAGGTGAGACTGACTGGCCTGTAGTTCCCTGGTTCCTCCTTCTTGCCCTTTTTGAAGATGGGGGCAATGTTTCCCCTTTTCCAGTCTGTGGGGACTTCACCAGACTGCCAGGACTTTTGAAATATAATAGAGAGGGGTTTAGCAACCTCATCTGCCAGTTCTCTCAGTACCCGTGGGTGTAACCTGTCGGGTCCCATGGACTTGAACACTTTCAGGTTCTTCAGATGATCACGAACCTGATCTGCACTTACAATGGGCAGTTCTTCCTCCCTGTCCCTGGCTTTGACTTCCATAACATCAGGAGTGTGGCTAGAGGCCCTTGCAGTGAAGACTGAGGTAAAGAAGTTATTAAGTACCTCAGCCTTTTCCTCATCACATGTGACCATGTCACCATTTTCCTTTCTGAGGGGGCCCACACCTTCCCTATTCTTCTTCTTCCCATTAATATACCTGTAAAAGTTCTTAGTATTCCCTTTAATCTCCCTGGCTAGATTCAACTCAAACTCTGCTTTGGCTTTCCTAACCAGGACTCTTGCTGCTCGGGCAGCTTCCTTGTATTCCCCCTGTTCTACCTGTCCTTCCCTCCACTTCCTGTAGAGTTTCCTTTTAAGTAATAGTGTGTCCAGTAGCTCCTTGCCCATCCAGGCAGGCCTCCTAGCATTCTTACCTGCTTTTCTCTTTGTTGGTACACAGAGCTCCTGGACACAGAGGAGGTGGTCCTTGAATACTGACCAGCTGTCCTGGGTCCCTCTTCCCTCCAGGGCTTTGTCCCACGACACTTTGGCTAGCAGATCCCTGAAGCGATCAAAATCTGCATGCCTAAAGTCTAGGGTCGTGAGCTTGGAATACTTCCTCCTGATTGCCCTGAGGATGTTAAATTCAACTGCTTCATGGTCACTGCAGCCAAGGCCGTCTATGAGCCTCACATTGCTTACCAGCCCTTCCCTGTTGGTGAGAACAAGGTCCAGCATGTTGGTGAGAACAAGGTCCAGCATAGCACCATTTCTTGTTGGTTCCTCCACCATTTGGAGGAGGAAGTTGTCTTCTATGCAGTCCAGGAACATCCTGGATTGCTGGTGCCTTGCTGTGTTGTCCCTCCAGCAGATATCCGGGTGGTTGAAATCACCCATGAGGACCAGGGCTTGTGACCTGGAAGCTGCGTCTATTTGCCTATGGAGGGCCTCATCTGCTTGGATCTGCTGGTCAGGTGGCCTGTAGGAGACCCCCACAGTAATATCTTCTTCCCCTGTCCTGCCTTTAATTTTGACCCATACACTCTCAACTAGCTTATCATCCCTCCCCAGTTGGAGCTCCACTGATTCCAACTGGCTATTGACATAGAGGGCAACACCTCCTCCTCTCCTTCCCTGCCTGTCCTTCCTAAAGAGTTTATACCCATCTATGCCTACATCCCAGTCATGGGATTCATCCCACCAAGTTTCAGTAACAGCCACTATGTCGTGGCATCCCAGCAGCACAACAGTCTTTGGAAAATACAGAGGCATCCTTACATGACTGCCCTCATACATTTTTCACCATGTTTTGTGCTGTCAAACATGTCAGATTTTCACCCCAGCACCTTCACCTATGTCTTGGGAGGAAGGTCTTCTCAGACAATCTTACAGCTTACAGAGCTACCACTGATAAAAACAGGGCAGAGAACAAACTCAAGCACTGTCTGCTGATTATCCTTACTAAGACAGTTTTGGACCATGTAAATTATCACTGTCTTGGTGCATGGGCTTGAGCCAGAGTCAGTACCCTATATAAGTATATACTGCTAAGGTATAACCCAAACAGAGCCTTTCCACAGTCTTTGAACATTACATTTTATAGCCACTAATATCCAGATTCATTTACATGCCCAGTGATGGGGCACGGAACACACACTCCGAGGTTTATATTAGAAACCTTGACAAGCTACTCACATAATCTCAGAAACTCTGAATTTACAAAAATGTCCTAAAAAATGACAGTGTGTCATTGTTATGCATGATGGAGCCCAGCTCTGCCTGGAAAGGCTAACCACCTGCCTGCTGACAGGGAGTAGTGAATGAATTCCGTGTTTTGTTTGCTTGTCTGCACGTCTTTTACTTTAGTTATTAAACTGCCTTTATCTCAGTTTTCTCACTTTTACCCTTCTGTGGTGAAGGGTGCCTATGCCCAGAATTATGCCCTAAATATTGCCAAAACTTGTCCCTACATGTTTTGCTCAACCACTGCCCCTTCCCTCTCCTTCTGGAGTGGGTGCTCAGCCCAGAACTGAGTAAACAGCCGGCCAGACGTCAACAAGACGGGGTAAACAACCCAACCTGCCTTCTTTGGGGTAAACAAGATGTACCCACCTTGTGGGATGCTTGTGCTGTGCTTATGCTTCTTCCAAGTTTGGGCATAATTCTGACCACATGCTTTGTAATTGGCTAATGGTATTTACCAGGTTTGACTATTGGCTAAATCCAAGCCTCAAGCAATTTATAACTGTTACCCAAATTGTAAACAATTTGCTCTGTTCCTTTTGATCTTTTGCTCATTTGCTCTTTGCTTTCTCACTCCATGCATGTGCTCTGACCTTGTACACATGCTCTGTCCTTGTACACATGCTCTGTCCTTGTCTGCAGTCCAGAGAGTTCTGTTTGTGCATCAGTTTACCTGGAAGCCAGCAAAGAGTCCTTCACGTAGATCATTGAAATTATGGTTAGCTTAGTGTTATATCTGCAGTCCTGCCAATAGGAAGAAGCTGTCACCATATCTTGAAGGGACTGAGACCCCGCTGGTAAGCCTAGTCAGCTGGGAGAGAACTTGCCTGAAACCTTTTTGGAGAAAGCTGCCTCCACTATCCAGAAGGGACAACCCCTGGGAACCAGCACCAGGTTCCTGCAATACCCTGAGCCTCAGCAGCAACCAGCCACAGCCCCGCCAGATCCCTGCAAGCCTCGGCAACCAGCATGGCAACCAGTTTAGCAAGTGAAACTATCTTTCCAGTGTTCACATGTTTAACACCAGGTTTGGTGTTAAAATCCCTGCACTTTAGCCCATGGGTATTGTAATCTGTGGTTTATGATGCAGCAACCCAGAATGCCCAGAGCCATAATTCGTGAGCATAAATTGATTTAACTCTCTTTAAAAGGTTCTTTAATTGTATGCCCTGACACTTTGTCTCTCCTAGCTGTTTACCAGCCGCCAAGCATCTTGTCGAGTTGCCATCTGGCGGACAAGTGGTGGGATTGCACCCAGTTGTCTTAACTGTTTAGTATTTTTCTAATTTGGTTCAAAATTGTTAAACTATACCAGTTTATGGGATATATCCACAACTGTACACTAGAATCTTCAGATTGATGGTTATTAATAAATTTTAATATTAATACATATAAAAAAATATTACTTTTCATAAATCATAGTAATCTAATCCATCACACCTTCCCATTCTCTCCCTGCATCCCACTAAAGGGGAGTGAATGAGCAGCTGGGTGGGGTTAAACCACAACACATTCTTTCGCCCTAACTTTTGTGTCGTTCTCCTTCATTTGGGAAAATAAAAGCAGAAAGAAGAGATAAAAAAGAAGTCCCCTAAAAAGAAAAAAAAAAAAAAAAAAGTAGAAAAAAACAAGTTAAAAAAAAAAGTTACAATGCTCACATTCAGCAAATGCTGCAAAAATTTTATGGTCTTCCAAACCTCACAGTTTATGCTTGCTCTTTTAATTTCCTTCTGACCAGTTCACAGCATCAATTCTAACCACAGGCTGAAAAACACTACTCAGTAATAGTGCAAAGTTTTCAGAAATTCTGTCTCTAAACCAAACTCAAACACATATCAGACAAGATTTGGAGAAGAATTTGTTGTATTCACTAACCACTTGATTATGCCACCTGCCATTATACCGAAAAGTTCTTTATTTCAGAGACAATGTCAATAATACATTGAATTACCAGCAGAAGCCTCACTATGAGGCAAGAAGGCAAAATGAATCTGCTAGAAAAAAACAACATAAAGCTGAAGGAACAGTCTCCCTCTCTTCAGGCTATATGCTTAATTGCCCCAATGTCAGGAAGCATTATTTTTATCCTTTCCCTGTTGTATTTTAAATCTTCTACCTCTGGTAGACTTCATTATTTCCTTGAATTGCATTTGCAGTTTTAAAAAACTTTGTTTTCATACCTTAATGGTTTGGAATTTTGTGAAATGGAGTGAAAGAGAGACTACGATCACTTAAATGAGATTTAATGAGAGATAAATTAAACAGGGCATAAGATGTGAGAGTGCACTACATTGATTTTGAAGTAGCAGTCATCCAAACTCACTATGCCACAACAGACAAGTCACATAGAATAAATTAGCATATATCAAATACAGCTCTCCTCACATCAAAAGAAATAGATGAATTAATGTCAGGCTACTGCAACAAGGACAAGAAGCATCCAGCTGGCTCTTGAATTGTGCAGGCACATTATAAACTCATTATGATTGTGAAATAATAACTGAGAAAAGCTAATTTAAAGTGACAGTGCATAAATGTTCAAATTTCATTTGTATGTCCTGAAGATAGAGTGAATAAAAAGTAAGAAAGAATGAACTCTGTAAGGAAACAAGAAAATTTACATTTTCACCCCTTGCAATTGTCAAATATAAATCACATGTTCTGTAATAAATAAAATATTTTCATCTTCAAAGAAGTTTTGTAGCTAAAAATCAGTTAATAGACTATAGAAAGAAACTGCCTATGAATATCCCTTTGAGGAAAATAAAACTTGAATCATGATTCCTGATCAGGCGATTACCTGTTGGAAGAGAAAATGCCACAAATGTTTGGTCAAGCCTCAGTTTACACTGATGTTTCTGTAGCTAGTCTTAACCTTTCCTAAAGATAAGAGTATGCCAGAGTACAAATAACACAACATGAATTAACTACCGTGTAACACAAATAGCAAATTACTAAGTACACATTTACAAAGAGATATATGCAAGAAATACTACTTGAACAAATCCCGGGCAAAACTCTAAAGGCACAAACTATGCACTAAGTCACAGATTGTAAACAAATGTATCATCAAAACGTAGTCACTAATTATTCATGACTGAAAAATGTGATTTTTGGTATTTATTTTTTTTACTTTTTTTTTCAAGCTGACTACTGTGAGTCATTTATTCACTCTTAGTGGAAAAACATAATCAGGGAACTGCTGCTTAAGTTTAGCTGGTGAAGTCAGTGCGACTGAAGGGTGTGGGGAGCTGGTACTTATGACAACTTTCTACAATGATACTATTAATTTCTAAATATTCATCCACAATTTGTGTGAACTGATTGAATCTTTGGGACTATGTTTTGGACAAGGCCATGTTTCATTGTTTTCTTAGAAACTGAAACTATACAAGGGACACAGATTAAGCTATTCCCAAAATGCACTGCCCTGGTTCAGAGCCAGACAGATCATCTATTGCCCCAAGAGGGGCAAAAGAATGACACTCACTCAAATGGATTGGGTAGTGATGGAGAATTTAAATGGAAAAGCAATTGGTGTTTTACATAAACTGCAAAGTATAGTGGCAAAGACATCCCAAAGAATACAGAGTCCTTTCTGCCACACCCAAAGGCCCCTCAACACTTCCCTTCTCTCCACATGAGGGTATACTTAAAACCCCCAGGGCTCCTTCTTCCCCCCATGCCGCTAGGCTAGTCTCAATCTGGTCAGGTCTGTGATGCCCTTCTTCCCCACTTCACCTCCTGGCATTAGGCCTAAACAGGCTGAAGAGGCCTTGAGCTACTCCCCCACCATTATCCAATAGAGACCATCTGCCATGGGAGCAAGAGGGGAAAGAAAGAGGAAGAGAATGGCTTTACAGATGGATTTATAGGGTGCAGGATTTATGGATAGAAATAGGCTGTTTCCTGTGTCCACCTTACTGGGTTGGACATTCAGGACACTGGAGATATAACTTATGTGGCAGTACCAGGAGGCACCCAGCCTAAACTACCACATGCACATACTACCAAATACAATGTTGCCATCATCTGCAAAAAAAGCTCACGAGCTAACTCCTCCCTTCCACTGCCCCATTGTCTCTTCTTCAACCTGGTTCATTTGGCTTTGACCATGAAAGCATTTGCCAGCAGAAAAGAGCTGCAGGTCTCCAATACTATTTGTGTCAGTTTGGGTATACCTAACATCCTCCACTCTGTTGCTGAGAATACAGATGTAACAATTTTTGCAAACAAAGTCTTGTAAGTTAGACACCCTTCACTGCTGTCTTAAAATTACTTTGCGGTCCACAGACAATAAGTGACATAATTAAATTAAGTATAAATTTGTGACAGTAATTTTTTTGGATAATAGTTCCTTAAATCCTGTGAAAGCTTTCAACTGATGCTTTCAATTAAAAAGAAATGTGTAGGTAGATGTGATTTTCCCCAGTTTCTGTATCCTCCCACATGTTCTTTCCTTTTAAAAGCACAGTATGCTTTTTTCAAACTCTAATGTGTGAAAGACATGAGATGTGCTACTACTATCTGTCTGTAGTTGTGTTGTGATTTTGAGAGCAATGATAGTATAGTATAGTTCTTGTACTTCATGGCTTACATGTGGAAAAAAGAGAAAAAATAAAAGAACATAACTAGAAATCTTCACCTACAGTCTTAGACCATGAGTGTTCTTCTTCTGCATGATTACATTTGAGTAGAAGACACACACTTAAGAGACAGTATTTTCTGGCTAAACTAATTCTGTTTCTTCACAAATTTTCTCTTGGGATACCAAACAAAATTCTAATTAATTAAAATATATGTTTTTTTTATTTTGAATTCAAGTAGCAATGGAACTTAAATTGTGATGGCTTTCAAACACTGAATGTCCATGAATGAGTTCTAATATCTTCAGGAAGATTGCAAAATTTTGCTGACAAATACCAGCATCAAACAAACCAGTAGAAGGAGCAGAACAGTTGGAGCAGATAAATTTCCATAGCTAGCAGCAGATGGAAACCTAAACATTGCTATGTCATCTGAGAAATAAGGCCCAAATAAAAATGGTTGGGATTATTACCCACAACGCAAAAACAAAAGAGAAGAATTGAAATACACCAAAACAAAACCCTGCTAACAGCATAACTTGTGTCACCACACAACAAAGAAAGATACTGGCTGAACAACAGAGCTCAGAGGGTTGTGTTCAGTGACACAGAATCCATCTGGAGGCATGTTGCTAGTGGTGTTCTCCAGGATTCAGTACTGGGTCTGGACTGGCTCAACATCCTCATCAATGACCTGGATGAAAGGACAGAGTGTACCCTCAGCAAGTTTCCCTCAGAAACTGGGAAGAGTGGCTGACACAGCAGAAGACTGTGCTGCCATCCAGCAAGATCTGGATAGCCTGGAGAGTTGAGTGGAGAGGAACTTAATGAAATTCAACACGGGAAGGTGTAGAGTGCTGGGACCTGGACCCATTACACCACTATAGGTTAGGGCTTGACCTGAAGGAAAGCAGATCTACAAAGAACCTTGGAGTCCTGATGGACAGTAAGTTTGCCATAAGAGAGCAATGTGCCTTTGTGGTCTAGAAGGCCAGTAATTTCCTGGAGTGCATTAATAAGAGTGTGGGTAGCAGGTCAGGGAAGGGTCTCCTGCCCCTTTACTCGGCCCAAGTGTGATCTCATGTGTAGTATTGTGTCCAGTTCTGGTCTTCACAGAGGGGTAGAGAACTACTAGAGAAGAATCCACTGCAGGGTTACAAGAATAATTAAGGGAATAGAACATGTCTGCTCAGAGGAGAGGCTGAGTGACCTGTTTAGTCTGGAGAAGGGCTGACAGGGCCAGACTTGTTCACTGGGCCAGTGATAGGATGAGGGGCAACATAAACAAACTGGAACACAGTAAGTTCTGTCTCAACATGAGGAAAAACTTCTTTAGTGTGAGGATGATGGTGCTGTAACAGGCTGGGCAGAGAGGCTGTAGAGTCTCCTTCTCTGGAGACTTTCAAAACCTGCCTGGATGCTCCTCTGTGGCCTGCCCAAGGTGATCCTGCTTTGGCAGAGGAGTTGGACTCAATGATCTCCAGAGGTCCCTTCCAACCCCTAACATTCTGTGATTTTGTAATTCTGTGATAATAACAAGCATGAAAATCAGACAGTCATGCCTCCCTCAAAGCATACCATGAGATCACTGATCCAATAAATATCTTTACTTCTCTGGTGATTGTGTGGACTTATTTTCAATGAATATTTACATGACTTTGATAGCTGGGTTCTGAGAACCTTGTGCTTTTCAGTGTTGTTTCACTTGGTACTCTTGTGTGAACAGAGCTCTTGCCCCGTAGTGGTGTTAACAGAAGCACTCCCATATTCCTTGATTCTTCATTTAGACATAGCCAGGACTACAATGAAAAAATATCCTCATTGGAAACGCTTTTACTTTTTCATCTGGTATAGCAACATAGACCAGTTCATAGCTACTAATCAAAACTTCAGTTTCTTAGGGGGATTATGTTTGGCCAGATGTACAACAATTTCTATTAAGTCTGCACAAGTTATGTAATTAAGAGTTTTTCTTTCTAATTTCAATTCCTGCCCCAAAGAGTGGGATTTTCAAGTATGTTTACAATAAAAATAAAATAAAAAAATTAAAAAAAGGAAGAAGAAAAATAGGAAAATAATATAAAGAAAAGAAAAAGTAAAAGAAAAAGAAAAAAGAAAAGGGGAAAAGAAATCATGAAGAAAATATCAGCAGAGATTTTAAGATGGAGATGCACCTTTTTCCCCCCATCTTCTTTCTTGGAAATGACTGAAGGCTATTGATTGAAACTACAGTCATTACCACTATTTCACAGGAATCACCATTTCATGCCAAAGCAATTTTCTGGCATAGATTATTTCAGCCCAAATGGTTTGATTTTAGAAAAGACCTATACCGTTGAAAACAGGGTCTTGGTGAGTAGTGAAAATAGGCAGTGGTAGCAGCCCTACCAGAAATATCATTAAGAGTATTACAAGTAAAAGAAGTTTAGAAAAGCAGGTTCACTTTACTCAGATCAATTACATAAACTTGAAATTCTGTTTATATATTGCAATGGTACCTTGCAATGTTTCTCAGACCATGTTGTAGTTGCTTCCTTCAACAAAAAGCAGTCAAGAAAGCATTTGAGTTGAAATAGCTTTAAAATAGCTACCCTTCTGAGGAAAATGATAAAGCCAGGAAGAGCAGATCAAGGACAAAAATTGCTCTACTACTTCAAAATAATTCCATTTCTGTTCAGGTTTGTTACCTGCTATTGAACACTCAACCTGACTCATAATTTCTTCCTTGCAACTAAACTTTTTTGTAGGAGCAGTTCTAATTATTCCGTGAACTTTATAAAGAAATATATGATTTGCTATTTTTACTACAAAAAGTAAGATTTGAAAGGTAAAGATTAAGAAGATGAGGGAAAAAAACTTACTCCCAAAGCATGAAAGCTTTGACGGCATTAATTCCCACATACTCTGGTGCTATCACAAGTTGCCTCTTGGAAAGATTGTGGAAGGGGTAATGATGAACACTTAATTTCCCTAGTCTGCCTTGCTACCAGGTCTCTTGTGCTAACTCTAAGTCTGATGTAGAGCAGGACATAATAATTAAAAAAAAGAATTAAAAATATATATAAAATTAGGAAAACAACATTTTGTCATCCTCAGAGCAATGGTAAAGTAGATAAAGTATTTGGCAGATGTAACCCCAGGGCTCTCTTGCACTCCTGAGTGTCCTTTAGCTGAATGTGGCCAGACATTCTGCAGCCCATGACCAGAACAGTGCAAGTTATTTGCTAATTTTAATTATTCAGTGGTTTACAGGGAAATGCAAGTTGATAACTTTTCTGCACCTCTCCCTGTGGCATACTCATAGTGGTCTCTTTGCCTCCATTATTTCAACACCGCCACATCCCAGCACTGCAGGCTCAGCTTTTACAAAGCAGTAGTTAACTGGGAGCCCAGGATTCATTATCTCTTTTTCCTCATTGGCAGACCTGTGTTATTGTGGCTGAAATCCCTGACTTCTCTGAAATTCCCTGTGACTGAATTCCCCCTGACTTCAATGGGGTCAGCATTCATCCTGGTTAAAACAGCAAAACTTGCTTCAGAGCATAAAAGAGCTGAAGAACTAGCAGCAGGTGATAGGAATGAGTTTGCCTAATACCTGCTTGGTGCAATTATCAGGAATGTTGAATAATGTAAAGGTTTCTGTATAATTTAAGGAGGAATTCATATGAAGCTTGTTCTGGAAGATTACTATGATGTAATTTTTCATGCCAGTGGACATCTTGCTATCTATGAAACATCTACACACTACTTTTTCCTCCCCTAAATATTATCTTACTAATGAGCACACACATACCGTAACATTTGTCAGTAGTACACGCAAAATCAAGAACTGGAGCTCCAGGACTTCCTTCTGCTTTTTCTGTACAGCAAATTTCTTCATTGTCTGGAGTTAGATTGATATAAAAATGGTAGAGATATAAACCTTACAGGCTGAAGTCAGGGAGGACTTGTTACCTGCTTATAAGCTTTGAGAAAAGGCCATCTTCAAAGATTTGCTGTCCTGATTCCTTCTGCTGATCTATTTTGTCAGCTATCTTCATCAGAGGTCCACTACTTGGCATAGGTAAAATAAAGGCAGCTGTGGCAGTACAAAAAAATGAGACCAACAGGGTTCAGAATATTGTAAAGAGGTGGTTTTTTTGGTTTGTTTGGGGTTTTGTGGGTTTTTTGTGTGTTTTTCTGGTTGGTTGGTTGTGGGTTTTTTTTTTGGTCCTGGTTTCCTGAGAATTGCACCTTCATGATGTTCAAAAGAGCTGCCTACAGAAAGGAAGTATTTCCAAAATGCTCAGATGGGAGCAAGCTGTCTTGGACACCCTTCTGAGCAGGCACAGATCCTACTGATGCAGGAGGCCTGCTTTGTGGCTGGTTAGGTTGGGACAAATGATGACCAAGGCTGCTCAGTGTTGGAGATGGGCATGCAGGAAAGAACAGAAGAAAGAGCCTGAGGGGGCTCACGATGGTGAGATGTATTCAAAGATTGAGTGCAAGTCATTCTGAGTTGATCTAATGCCATTGCACTCATGGCACCTTTAAGAAGAGGGTATAAACTTGATGCATGACATCTCCCGTGTTTAAATGTCCTTTGGGGCCAAGACAAGTGAGGTGTTGCAGAAAAGCCAAGATAAGAAGAGCACGTAGGCAATGTGGGAGCCTGGGACTGATCACAAGCACTCTCAGGCACTTTTTGGGAGTCCACTGCAGCAGGACTTAAGTGAGTTTTCATTCCTTCTGAGGGTAGTTTTATGGAGTTCGTATGATTATCAAACCAGTTTTTAAAACTAATAGGTCCTTTGTTCTACCTGAAGTGTTGAGCACAGAATTAGGATAATCAGATATTCTTCTTCCCCTCTACACTGCCCTGCCCTGCTGAGACCACACCTGGAATACTGTGTCCAGTTTTGGGCTCCCCAGTTTAAGAGAGACAGGGACCTGCTGGAGTGAATCCAATGGAGAACCACAAGGATGATTAGGGGACTTGAGCGCACCTCCCCTATGAAGGGAGACTAAGAGATCTGGAGCTGTTTAGTCTTGAGAAGACTGAGGGGGAATCTGATCAATATATATAAATATCTGAGGGATGGGTGTAAAGTGGAGGAGGCCACTCTTCAGTGGTGCACAATAATATGACAAGAAGCAACATGTACAAGCTTGAACATAGAAGGTGTCACCTCAATATGAGGAGAAACCTCTTTACAGTGAGGGTGACGGAGCACTGGAACAGGCTGCCCAGGGAGGTTGTGGAGTCCCCTTCTCTGGGCACATTCAAAACCCATCTGGATGTGTGGAGTACCCTAGGTGATCCTGCTTTAGCAGGGGAGATGAGCACGAAGAACTCTAACGTACTGTATTCCAACCTCTAATGTACTGTGATACTGTGAAAATATACAAAACTCTGTAGTTTGCAATTTCTCAGTTCAAAACCTTTAAGGTGAATAACAAATGTCTAGTATCTCTTGTGTTTACTGCTACTCATGACTACTAGGTGATGCAATAAAACATCTGCTGAAGAAATTGAAATGGTCAACTGATATTGACTTCCTAATCAATACAATATGGATTGTATTTATTCAACTGTATTATATTTAACTTTTCATTACTGTTATAAAGGTCGCTAAGACTAACTGGAATTCAATGGTAACGATGACAGTGGCTTTGTATTATCAAACCGTAATAATTCTCTGTGTGTGATGAGATTTCTTTTTTCTAGTTCCTGATAATGGTATTTTGTAGGCACCAGTAAAGATACCTATTTTCTCTTCATATAGAAGACATGCAGTGTTTTCCACTGCTTTCAAGGCAATGTGGTCCTGAATGCAGTATGAGAGTGAGACTTTTTGTGACTGTGGTCTGTTACTCAGTGGTTAGCTCAAGGGAAATGACTTTTTATTGATCTGCCTGCTAAACACAAAATCAATCATTCACAAGTCTTTGGAGAAAGAAAAATAAACTTGACTTCTGGAAAAACGTATTCTTTGAGATAATTTGTGAATTCTGTTAGTATCTTGTGGTATAGACACAGCTCATTATTCTGATAACATGGTTACGACAGGAATTTCTGAATTAGGTAAGAAGAGATAAACAGGTCAGTTTTGTGAACGGTGGGAACTTAATTAATAAACTTGGAAAACAAATGGGCCAAGTCATCAAATAAGTTCTCAAAGGAAAAATCTGATATAAATGACATAGAACATTATTAGAAATACTTAGTGAGAGTTTTTTGGTTGTTTTTTTTTTTTTTATTTCTTTCTGGAGAAAGAAAGAGAAGAATTTTTTACTTGAAGAGAACAGCTTGAGCTGAAAACATTTCACTTTTCCAAGTTACCTGATGGCTTCAAGGTATATTAGCTTTATAAAGGACCATTTGGCATTTAAATAAATTACCCATGCAATGTAATTGGGCTTTTCAAATTAAAAAAAAAAAAAAAAAAAGAAAAAGAGAGAGAAAGAATAAAGTATCAGTGGAGCCTTTTGAGTACTCTGGGATATTGCAGCTGGCCTCCAAGGTATATATAACAGTCTTTGCTTTTTACTTCTGTTGCAAACTTCCCTCCTCTCCAAGGACAGATCCAATGCTCAGATCTGACATGGCATATCTGTGCATCCTGGGCTGCAAAAGAGCTGTTTATTTACCTGAATATATTCTCAGCAAAATTAACACAAGAACACATGAGGAAAATCATCTCCAAATCTCTCTGTGATGACAAGGCCATAAGAGAATCAAATCTAGTTTTTTGTTGGGTTTTTTTTTTTTTTTTTTTTTTAAGATAGCAGCATGAGCTTAGAAAAATGCAGCAAAAATCTTCAATAAAAGATCAGACTGCATTTCTCTGTAGTGTGGGCACGAAGGCCTGGTTCACAGCTCAGAAACCCATGCATATACTCTACAGCAGATCAGTTATTTATGCGTAGTGCACAGTGCAATGAATCCAAAGAAACTTTCCTAATTACATATCTTCACAGACTTTGCTTAGGCAAAGCTGGAGCCAAACATTGGCTGTTTTGTTCATTTAACCTTTACAGCAAAACAATTTAAGGCACTGCCCTCCAGTTTGCATGATATAAAAGAAATATTCAGAATCTCCGAGAAATTTACAACTGAAAATGTAATATATAGCCCATGTATATAATCGACATGAAGGACAAGCCTGAAGAGCTCTGAAGTAATTTTATTTACTGGTTATCTTGTGTCTCAAAGTCTCAGCTGAGGGGTGTAGGCTTTGCATAGTGCTTTGATACTCTCAAGGGAATTGTCTGCCATGTGTATGAGAAATTAGATTTTAACTGAGATTTGAGGTTTACCTAAACTAAAAATTTAGAAGACAGATATTAAGTGTAAGAAAAAGAAATAATGGCAAAAAAAGATAAGTAAAATAGCTTGTAGATAGCTAAAGAGATGCAAATATTTCTGTAAATAGAGTGCAACTATGAATTAGAATACATATTGTAATATAATTGCTATTCAGAATAGAACAATGATTTTTCAATTATTGGGTTAGTAATCTAAGTAAATAACAAGGTTAAAATTCACACTTTTATAGTTTGCTAATGGAAGACAATAGGAAAGAACAATGTTTGAGGCCTTCAAAGCCGGAATTCCTCTTTGGGAATTCCAAGTTGGACAAAGAGAAGAGAAAGTGATCTTTGCCAAAGACAATACTACAATGAAAAAGAGCAATATGTGGATCATAGCAGAGTGCCTCATCAGGCTGAATATGGATATGTTTCCTGGAGCACAATGTAGTCATCTACAATGGATAGTCTGTCACACAATGACAGGGAACCTTTGGTACCAGTGCAAAGACTGAAAATGTTCAGATGCTGCCTGTTTTAAAGTTACTTAACATAAAAATGAAACATTTCAGGAAAAATGTTCAAAACTAAACCAGATATCCCCCAAACAACTTTTTCCACATCTGCCTTGGCATCATACCAGTTACATAAGTGTCCATCTTGTAAAAAAATTGTACTTGATCAACCTCGAATAAATAACCCCCCTGGAGGTCTTGTGGGTTTGTTGGTTTTTTTGGTATCTTTATTTCTTTTTCCCCATAATTGCTTCCTGATCCTAAGCTATATTATCAGAATGACTTTGAGTGCCTAATCAGACACATCTGTCAAGCACCTTCAAGTACTGTGCCACCTCAAAATATGGGTACCCCTCACTCAATAGCCAGCTGCAGTCAATTGCCAGTGTTTCAAATGAAAAGATGCATGTGTAGAGGAAGAGGAGAATTTACAAGTCAAATTATGGCCCTGACTCTTACAGCTGATCAGCTGAAGCCCTGAAGAATGAGATCTGATTATAATCACAGTCCAAATGCAAAGCTGGAAATGTTATGAGGGCATACTGAGGGCAATGAAATCTATCCTGCTCTATTTGGACTTAGTGATGAAAAAAGAAACAGGATGACTCAGTCCTTGTGTGGTTTTGGATACAGGCATGCCTTCTGAAAGTGAGGTTAAAGAATAACTCTCTGAACAAAATGTGGCCTTGTTTTAAATTTCTATTTTTCAAATATATGTCTTGTTGGAGATTAAAAAAGATATAGGAATTTACTGTTAATTGCATGAATATTTCTTTTGCATTTTTTCCCTTTAATTGGGAATGGGAACAGGGTAACTGAGGAAGGGAAGAGGTATATTCAGAAAATGTGTTACATACTTGAGTTTGAAGTTTGAAATCCTTGACGTTTCAGAACAGTCTTGTCAATTCAATTCTGACTTTTATCATTGCTTTAACACTGCATGCTTGAGTTGCTACTTGTGTGTGACTCTGCTCCTGTTTCCTAGTTCTGTTTTGATACAACTCCCAAATTGGCTGAGGAAAGAGGAAGATTTTCCTCTGGGTACTTATTAATTAGGCAATTATCATTTATGTTAGCATAGCAAACTAGAGACATCAGGTCTGAACCAGCACCAGGTATTGTTGGCATTATATTGAGGTACAGCATATAAATTGGTCTGCTCCATAAAGTTTGCAGTCCAGTCATGAGACAAGAAATAGGCAACAGCAGATGAATAACTGAGATGTGAGAACTGAGTTAGATTATTGCTCATGCAGTTCAGTGTGCAGAGAACACTAGTTATCTGTTGTCAAGAGATATTTAGGCATGCTGACAGAAGGAATTTTTCATGTGCTTCAAAGCTATTTGCTTTTTGAATTAATGAGTGTTCGTATGAATTGTGCCTAATGGAGGAGAGACATAACCAGAACACTATTTTCCTTGTTTTTTTTTTCCCCTCTAAAATGTGTTTTTCAGAAAACAGTGTTCTTCTTTTACCCCTCTCCTTTGAGTAATATTTGTGCCAATACTTATAATAATGGGAGAGTATGTGTTTTTTGAACCCACTCAGCAACAGATATTTCTGTTCTTTCTACTATTCATCTCACCAAAGACACTCATCTTTTGTCAGCCTTTTGCCAGTCTGTTGAGAATGTGCCAGCAAGATTTAAATGCTAACCAACAACTGTATTTTGAAATTATTTAGCCAGGAAAACACACTGTGACACATGAATGAACATACCAGCAGGAGCAGGGAAGTCATTCTGCCCTTGTACTCAGAACTGCTTCCAGTTCTGGGCCCCTCAGTTTAGGAAAGATGTTGAGTTGCTGGAACATGTCCAGAGAAGGGCAACAAAGCTGGTGAGGGATTTGGAGCACAAGCCCTGTGAAGAGAGGCTGAGGGAGCTGGGGTTGCTTAGCCTGGAGAAGAGGAGGTTCAGGGAAGACGTTATTGCTCTCTACAACTAACTAAAGGGAGATTGTAGCCAGGAGGGGGTTGGTCTCTTCTCCCAGGCAACCAGCACCAGAACAAGAGGATACAGCCTCAAGCTGCACCAGGGGAAGTTTAGGCTCAAGGTGAGGAGAAAGTTCTTCACAGAGAGAGTTGTTAGCCGTTGGAAAGGGCTGCCTAGGGAGGCGGTGGAGTCACGATCACTGGAGGTATTTAGGAAGAGACTGGATGGGGTGCTTGGTGCCACGGTTTAGTTGATTAGATGGTGTTGGGTGATGGGTTGGACTCAATGATCTCAAAGGTCTTTCCAACCTGGTTAATTCCATTCTATTCTATCAGCCATCTACAGTGCTAAGTTTATACCAAAACCAATAGGAACTGAGAGTCTACGTAATAGCTTTTAAATTGTCCTACTTGTCTTCAGTGAAGTGAAAACAGCATAGTCACAAGCCTGTAAAAGTACAAGGTATATTAGGCAAAAAGTGGTGTCTTTCTTTAAGAAGTGTCTTCCTCTAAGAAATATAGAATCACAGAATCAGTCAGGGTTGGAAGGGACCACAAGGATCATCTAGTTCCAACCCCCCTGCCATGGGCAGGGACACCCCATACTAGATCAGGCTGGCCAGAGCCTCATCCACCCTGCTCTTAAACACCCCCAGGGACGGGGCATCAACCACCTCCCTGGACAACACATTCCAGGGCTTCACCACTCTCATGGTGAAGAACCTCCTCCTCACATCCAGCCTGAATGTCCCCACCTCCAGCTTCAATCCATTCCCCCTAGTCCTATCACTACCTGAGATCCTGAGAAGTCCTTCCCCAGCCTTCCTGATCTTAATATCTTAATGCAGCCTGGCTATCCTGTCGTAGTTTGGGCTGGGTGCCCTCTGCTACAGGGGTGTTTCCTGTGTCCAGAAGTCCAGCCCAGTGGGTGGACACAGGAAATTAGGTTATTTCCTACCATGATCCCTTGCACCACTATAAGTTTTGCAGCGGGGTCTGGCACTTCCTCTTTTCTTCCTCCTCCGTCAGTCGGTAACATGGGGGAGAGATCTCCTGGCTTTGGGCCTGGCTAGGCCCAAGGCCAAGGGGGGATGGGCAGTCTCAGATCTGGCCAGCTGAGACTAGCCTAGCAATGGGAGGGGGAAGAAGGAGCCCTGGGGGTCTCGGGTGTACCCTCAGGTAGGGATGGGATTTTTTCTGGGTCTGTTTTGGGTTCTTTTCTCTTGTCACTGTATTTCTAGTTCTCTGCACGCACTCACTGTTCTATTTAAACTTTCCATCACTTTTGCAATCTGTTTGTTTGAGTCATTATTTCTGCGCGTGGTGGGGAGGGGGTCTGCCCCAACCCATTACACTATCCCAATGTGGTGTTAAAATGGTGACCAGTTCCCATGAGCCTTTGAAATCCTTAACTGGATATGACTTGTCTGCTTATGCTTTGTATACTTGCTTCAGGGAAAACTCTCCAAAAAAGGGGATTAAATACATGAAATAAAGACTTAGGATTTGTAAATAATCTCTTAGTAACTCTGTAAGACTACAGAAGGTAACAATGACCAAATGGAAAAACATCCTGGTACAACCTTCAGTTTGCTTTTTCTTTTGGGGTCTTGAATAGTGGATATCACAGAGTGGCTAAGGTGGAAAGGCACCTGTGGAGACAGGCTGGTCCAGCCTCCTTCTCAAAAAGGGTCATCATGTAATTTAGAATAACCTTTATTAGAATAAACCAAACCAGGTTGGAAGAGACTTTCAAGATCATCATGTCCAACCCATCAACCAATCCAACCACCCAAACAGCTAACCCATGTCTAGTCAGGGTTTTAATATCTCCAAGAATGGAGACTCTCCCACCTCTCTGGGCAGGCTCTTCCAGCGTTCAACCACTCTCACAGGAAAAAAAAAAAAAGGTCTTGTGTTCAGACTGCATTACCTATTGTCTAATTTGAGCCCTTTGCCTCTTGTCCTTTCATTGGAAACTACTGAGAAGACTCTGGCTCCCTCATCTTCATTCTCTCCCTTTAAATATTTACACACTTGAATGAGATACCTCCTGAACCTACTCTTTGGCCTGAGTGGCTCCACTGTTGCAGCGTTCCCTCATAGGAGAGATGATCCAGTCCCTTAAATATTTTTGTGTCACTTTTTCAGACTCTTCATTATTTTCAGGATGATGAGAGCCAGATAAGGTCTGTACTTTGAAAATAGTGGCTCCCATTTTTCACAGGCTATTCTGAGAAAAACCAGTGTATTTATTATTCATTTGGGTATATCAATCCACCCAGACCAGTCATATTTCCTGTATTTGCTTTTGTAACCAAACTGAAGGGAATGATCCATCTAGGCATTGCTACTTAAATTACTAGCAGTTAGTCTACCTTTAGCTTCAGGTAATTATGTCATTAGTTGCAGAAGTTCTAGATGTCCTGCAGCAAAGCTTAACCCCATTGCCCACAGAGAGATGGCATTCTGGCAGGAACAATTAACAACTGCATGGACCAACAGCCACTTTCACAGACCTCATTTTCACTGATGTACTCTGGGATGTTAGGTAACTTCCCTGTGGTCTTCTGCAAAAGCCCTAGAAAATATCAATAATAGCTAGAGCTATTGTAAGAACTGGTGAATCACTGGCAGTTAAAAGATACTTCAAGGTGTATCAATCTGCAGGGACTCTGGAAGCAAGCATGTAGCTGTCATCCCTGCTAAAGCAGAGGTTCAAGAAAAAGCTTTCTGCTTTCATTATACTGATAATTAGTCACTAGTGCATTCTTTCTCGTAACTCAATGAACTGATTTTAGCTGGGACAGAGTTAATTTTCTTCACAGCAGCTCATTGGTGCTATATATCAGATTTGTGACCAACACATGTTGATAACATAGGGATGATTTAGCTCCTGTGGAACACAGCTTGCACAGTATCAAGGCCTTTTTATTTACTCCATCAATGATCAGGATAAGGCTTCACAAGAGACTGGGAGAGGACACAGCTGAGACAACTGACCCAAATTGACCAAAGGAATATTTCATACCCTATGACATTGCACTCAGTAATAAAAGCTGGAGTAAGAAGAAGAAAGAGGAACATTCAGAGTTATGGTGCTTGCATTCCCAAATAATGGTTAGTTGTGATGAAGCCTGGCTTTCCTGGAGATGACTGAATTCCTGCCTGCTGATGGCAAATAATGAATTAATTCCCTGTTTTGCCTTCACTTTGCTTGCATTTGTAACTTCTTCTTCACCTATTAAACTGTCTTTATCTCAAGCCATTTTTTTTCCTCTTTTCCTGGTCTCTTCTCCCAGGCAGCCAGCACCAGAACAAGAGGACACAGTCTCAAGCTGTACCAGGGGAGGTTCAGAGTGGATGTTAGGAAGAAATTCTACACAGAGAGAGTGATTGCCCATTGGAATGTGCTGCCCAGGGAGGTGGTGGAGTCACTGTCATTGGAGGTGTTTAGAAGGAGACTTGATAGGGTGCTTGGTTGCATGGTTTAGTTGATCAGGTGGTGTTGGATGATAGGTTGGACGCGATGATCTTGAAGGTCTCTTCCAACCTGATCTATTCTATTCTATTCTATTCTATTCTATTCTATTCTATTCTATTCTATTCTATTCTATTCTTCTATTCTATTCTATTCTATTCTACTCTACTCTACTCCTATTCTATTCTATTCTGAATTTTCTTTCCATCCAATACACCTGTCAGAACTCTTTTTATCAGATTTCATCAAATTACTTCTGAAAAATCTTGTGAACACAGTCCAATACAAAACTAATGCCTGATGTGTAATGCAATGGTCCTGCACAAACACAGAATGTCTGCTATTAAGAGGGTCTGGTCACCCTAGTAACACTGTCTAGTTCAGTTTCCATAATAAAGAACTACTTAGTATTGCTGTATAAAAATGAAAGCAGCAAATTGAGGTAATGCAAAAGTCACATTATGGCATTCAGAAATGTTGTCAGGGTAGATAAGATTAATCTTCAAACTTTAAAGTGAAAATGAAGAAACTGAATAATATGTATTATTTATTTTCACATATACGAAAGGAGATTAAGTCAGTGTATTTAGCTGAGGGTTTTAGAAATGTATTGTTACTGGAGAACATCAGTGATTTCACTCCTATGAAAGAAAGGAACACTTACTGAAAAGTCAATTGACTAAATACATGTACTATTGTGGATTGTCAAGACTTCAGTGCAAGAAGATCAAAGCTGAAATAGCAGTATGTAATTTCTCACAATTTAGAAGAGATTTTATATGGTGATGAGCGAAAGCTCTAGTATAGAAAGAAACAATTATGTACAGCTGCTGAAATGAAGATTAAAAATTCTAGGCTTGAATGTGTCAAGGGTTAGGCATTGGTCAGCAGTAAATGAACGTCAGACCCTCTCTATTAAGATATCTCGCTTCCCAAAGGGAAAGAAAAAGAGAATAAAGGAGAGTGATTTATGAATGGGAAAAGAAAACTGCCTTAATTAAAATAATTGTAATAAGATAATAAGTATATAAATATATACAAAACCAATATGAAACCAAAGTTGCCTTACAGCAATTAGTCACCATTGCCATTTATGCTGTGGCAGAAAATTGAGACTGGACTCTGCAGAAGAGAACTGAATTCAGGAACTGGAATCTGGAACTGGATTCAGGGACTGGGGTCAAAGAAGCCAGCTATTGAAGAAGAGAGCTTGTCCTTTGTGATATCTCAGTTTTATACTACATACAACATTCCTGGAGGTGTTCAAGAAGGGATTGGACGTGGCACTTGGTGCCATGGTTTAGTCATGAGGTCTGTGGTGATGGGTTGGACTTGATGATCTTTGAGGTCTCTTCCAATCTTGGTGATTCTGTGTGATTCTGTGATTCAAGGTGGGACCACACTGGTGTACTGCAGAGGGGAATGATCACCTCCCTCAACCAGTTACCTATGCTGTTCTTGTTGCACCCTAGGGCATACTTGGCCATTTTGTCTGCTTTTGACTCATATTCAACATAACATCAACCCAGATTCCCTAGATTTCTTGCTGCAGGGCTGTTATCCAGACTCTCATTCCCTAATTTGTACATATAACCAGAACTGTGTTGTTCAAGATGAAGAATCTGGCACTTGCTCTGTTAAACTTCATATGGCTAGTGATTGACTAGCTCTCTGATCTATCCAGATCCCTCTGTAAAGCTTCTCTACCCTCAAGGGAGTTCACAGCTGCTCCTAGTTTGGCATAATTAGCAAACTTACTTAACATAAATTTGATTGAATGTGCATGGTTTGATGAAGTCAGATTCTTGTCAGTGTCACCCTGTGATAGCACAAGAGGTAAAGGGCATGAACTGAAACAGACAAATTGCCATTTAAATGTAAGAAAACACTTCTTACTGGGTAATCAAACACTATCACAGGTTAACAGAGTGGTTACTGAGTCTTCATTGTTGGAGATAATAATATTACAGGGATGTGAGTAACCTCCCTGATGGTTTGTGCAGGGTGGTTGGGCTGGATCTCCAGAGGTACTTTTCCACTTCAAGCATTCTGTGATCCCAAGTTTAAGATCAGAGATGAAATTAAAGAATTTCTCAGTGTATTATGATTAGTAACAAAAAAAGTTACAGTCAAGATTAAAGAAAGTTTCTCACTGACATCAAGGAGGCTTTTTTGTCCTTAATTGGTTAAGGACTTTATTGTGAAGAAGGTTCAGGGCTTGCATATAAGGCATTGAATGGACTTAAGATTTAAGATATAAGTTTCTTTAGCTGGAATATTCAAAGATTTTCAGAGATAATAATTTTTTTTAATGGATCTCCAAACATTATATAGTCCAGTGTCCCACAATCTATCAGCTTTGCATTTGATTTAAGGATTGTGTATGTTAAAAATACTTCTATAAGCAATAAGAGTTCTCTGAGCAGGTCAGAGATAGAAGAGGATCGATATTTTCAATGTGCTGCTGAAAGAGTGTTGCAAAAAAGTCTGTCTGTTGGTAAGAACATGCTGAAATATTTTCCTGAGGAGAGATTGTCCTGTCGCTAGATAATTAAAATACAGAACAATCTCACTTTTATTGTAAGAAAGTGACTATGAGATTCACCGTAAAATGAGAAAATCTGTGCATGCAGAATGCCCTATGATTAAAAATTGTTTTGGTAAAAGTGTCTGGAGACAGACAGTTATGTATTTGCACAACCCTAACCTCAAATAAGGGAGTAGCTTCATTGAAAGAACAAAGCTTGACATTTATCTTCTCTGAAAAATAAAAAGACTGTAAGCAACAAGTTTTTCTTGACAGCATTGAAACCAATTCATGATTAGGTGGAGAAAGAAGTTAAATACCATTAAAAGGTCATAAAATCTTGGCTCAGAAGAGTAAATAATCTAATGACTAGATTCTTTTTTGTCCATAAATTTGTCTAGCTTTTTTTTCAAATCTGAGAATGCTTTCTCTTTCCCTAAATCTCTGTGGCGGCAATCTTCAGATGTTCATGACCTGCTGTGTGAAATCATACTTTGCCTGTTTTGGCCTCATCACTGTCCTGGTTTTAGTTAGAATAGTACTAATTCTGTTCAGGGATTTTACATTTCAGCTCTGTCTCTTTTAAGTTACTGCACTTTCTGAAATTCATGGTTTGTTTTTGCAGGCAGTGTCTGCTTCTAGTAGAGATAACAATCCATATTTCCAGTTAGTACCCAGGGCAGATGATCCTAAACTGACTAATGAGGTAATCCATTCTATATGCATTGTATTTGGTATAAAGCTGAGAGATCACAAAGGTCAAGATCTCTTCTTCAGGGGCCAGCTTCTGAGGAAGAGACTGTCTGTTTTGCCTTTGATTCCAGTTCCTGAGTTCCTGAATCCTGTTCTCTTCTGCTGCTGAGTCTAGTCCGGGACTGGCCACAGTTTCGGTGGTAATGTTGACTAATTGTCATCAGGGAACTTGATTTCAATATTGGTTTTGTATATATTTGTACATCATTTATTTTAATATTGTTATTTTCATTAGTTATTTTTTTCAGAACACAAGTGTCTCTTTTTCGCTTTCTCTTTCCCTTTAGAAAGGTGGAGGTGTTAACAAAAGGACTCCATCACTCATGTATTGGTCAGCCCATCTGTAACATTTCAAAAGACTTGTAGAATGGTCAGGTTGGAAGGGACCTCCAGGGATCATCCAGTCAAACATCCCCCCCACTAACTCATGTACGCCTAGATCAGGTTGCACAGGAACACATTCAGACAGGTTTTGAAAGTCTCAAGAGAAGGAGACTCTACAGCCTCTCTAGGCAGCCTATTCTGGTGTTCCACGACTCTTAAAGCAAAGAAGTTTCTCCTTAAGTTCAAGTGAAACCTTCTGTGTTCTATTTTGTACCTGTTACTTCTCGTCCTGACGCTGGCCACCATTGAAAAGAGCCCAGCCCCATCCTCATAACCTCCACCATTTAGGTGGAGGATCGATGAGATGCTCTCTCAGACTTCTTTTTTCCAGGCCAAAGAGCTGCGGGTGTCTCAGCATCTCCTTATAAAATAGATGCCCCTAATCAGCCTTATGGTGCTCTGTTGGACACTCTCCAGTAGTTCCCTATACCTCTCGAACTGAGGAACCCAGAAATGGACATTACACCCCAGAAAGAAAAAAAAGGAAAGAAAGAAGGAAAGAAACAAAAGGTAAAAGAAAGATAACACATCAACTAATTCAAAGGGCTCCTGCTATCTAGGTAGAAAAATTATACCTCTGTTTTTTAAATGAAGAAACCGAAAAGTTTAAGAGGCTTCCTAAGGCCATAGGGTAAGATAAGGAAAGAGCTGGTGCTTTAAGTCTCCATTGTGTGCTTTGTGGTGTAGAATCTTATGTGTCATGTATTATACGTAGTTAATAGGATAATGGTAGATGCATTTTGCCCATGGGAAAATAGAATATGATTACAAAATCTGCAAAATTTGATACCAGTTAGTTGATATGTCTGACATTTTAAGCAGGTATTCAAAGTATGGGAGGAGAAGGAGAAAGGTAATTTTTATCTTCTTGTGAACATATAGTCAAACACCATTTCTCCACTGTCTGCAGGCTTTGATCCTTTACAGAGTTTGATTTTCTTCTTCACTTCTCATTCATATCCAAAGATTTCCATTCTTTCATCATAGTTCTCAAGTGTGAATTTACATGTTTTTGAAGTCTCAGACTAACAACCCTGGAGAATAAAGTTGTGTATTTATACCTAGATTTGATACCGTGTAGCTTTCTCAAAAAGTAGTAAGCTATAGTTTTAAAAATATCCTAGACCAAGAAGTGGAAGTGGTGATCACATGACTGACTGTCTCTTGGACTTCCTACAGGGTACCATGCAGCAAATATTCAAAATTTCACCTCAGTTTAGAAATTAGTTACCAAGGATTATTTCCCCTGTAATATTGTATTTGAAAGTATTAGCTTTTCCAGATAGACATGAAGTAGTAAGATCTATCTGAAGTATAGAGAAACACCAGATATCTCTGGAAGCATATAGAATCAAGGATATGGACCTGTTGGAACAAATTGAGAGGAGGGCCACGAAGGTGCTGAGAAGGCCAGAGCACATTTCCTATGAAGACAGGCTGAGAAAGTTGGGGTCGTTCAGCTTGGAGAAGACGCTAGGGAGACCTTAAAGTAGATTTCAAGTACCTAAATGGGGCCTAAAGGAAAGCTGGCAAGGGATATTTTACAGGAGTCTGTGGTGACAGGACAAGGGGCAATGACTTTAGGCTGGAAGAGAGCAGATTTAAATCATATATAAGGAAGAAATTCTTCACTATGAAAATGGTGAGGCACTGGAACAAGTTACCTAGAGAAGTTGTGGCTCCCTCATTTCTGGAAGTGCTCAAGATCAGGTTGGAGGGGGCTTTGAGCAACCTGCTCTAGTGGATGGAGTACCTACACATGGAAACCGGGTTGGAACTAGATAATCTTTAAGGTACCTTCCAACTCCAGCCATTCTGTGATTCTAGTTGTTCCACTTCTTGTGAAAGAGGAAATTACATTTTAGTATATATTATAGTAAAAAAAGATGATGGCAAACTATGGTTCTACTTGTCATTCATAACTACAAGCTATTCGAAAATCATGTTGAAGGAGAGAGAAATGTGGACCTAACAGCAAGCTTTGGAAGTAATATTGTAAATGTGGAAGTACTGTATACAATTTAACAATAAATAGGTTGAAATAGGTGCTAGACAGCATTTATTTTCCCCTTTTTTTGGCCACCATGCAGAGGGTTTGTCTTTTGAAATATGTAAGAGAACTGACTTCACAGAAGAGCAGGTTCATACTCAAAAACCAATACTCTCTTGAAACAAATTTTTCTAATCTGGTATGGAGTATGGCATCAGAGATCTTTATAGAGCTCCACTTGAACACCATGTGTTGAATGTATAAATTGTGATGACCTACATAGGGAACCCCAGGCACTTACACTGAATTTCTGGTTCTCAGAGAACAAGTTCTTCCTAATTTCTGCCATTTGTGGCATGTCATTCCTGAATACAGAATATCTATATAGTCTTACTATGAATCTCATACTAATGTGTCACATATTTTTAAAACCACTTGTCTTGTTCCAAGCCATGGCATATGTATACATTCATGTTCTGTACTTGAGGCTGCTTTATCCTTTTGATGAAATTTACTATTGTATTCATGAAACAATATCCTTCACAATAAAAGGAATAAGATCTTATATTTTATCACCTTACACAGATGTTGGTAACAAGAGCAGATTTTTGTTTGTTTTCATAGATGATGTTACATGGAGTACTCGGTGTTCTCCATAGCTATTACACATAGTTTTTGGAAGACATTGTAGAACAAACTGGGAGTGCTTAATGATAATAAAAAGGGCTACAATGATATTTGCATGCAATCATTGAATGTCTCTTTATTAAAACTGATGTGCTGTTGTCACGACATTTCTGTTTTAGGTCACCAACATCAGAAGGCTTTTGCCCACCATGAATATTTAGTTAACATGTAGGTCAGTTCAAAGCAATATTTGCTCTTTGATTAAGACATAAATTGTGAAAGATATATTTCATATCAAGACCAATTAGAAGCTTTGCAATATACAGTACATTACACATTATAATAGCACTAGGAATTTAGTCTGTTTAATAAGCAGCATGAACCTCAGAATTAATTTCTCTGCTTCATAAGTGCAAAGTACCTTAAGATCAAAGAATAGAGCAAAATTCAGAATTATACCTTGATTGATAGCAAATGTCTGTCTGGGTTTAAGACATATATTTTTGGGTTTTAATAATTCCATTGAACATTATTTTGGTGCTATGGTACTTGGATAATTAGTCTGCTAATAGTCAAGAAACAATTTCAAAAAATTGAAGGAAAATTGTATATTAATAATAATAGGAGGAATAATGGTGATTATAATCATTTACCAACATGCTACGTGATATTCTCTCATTTAACTGGTGCAATAAACTGAATTATCCTATTTATTCAAGTGCAAATACATTGGTTCTAATATTCTATGTTATATAAGAAAATAGTAAAAAGAATTCCATTCCTGCCTCCTAAAATGTTTAATAATTAACATTTATATATGGTGTGTAAACAAATAAAGACATACTGGTTTAACTTTTGCATTCTTTGCTAGTGCAATGACTTGGAAGGATTCTGCAGCACAAATCCTGTCTACTCAAATCCTTCTGAACTCCTACAATGACTTATTTTAATAATTTTGCTCATGGTCGGTACACTTTGATTGGATTTATTTTGTGATTTTAAAGCAGTATTACTGCTTTCCTGGTTTGAAGAAAGAGGTTCTTCAATCCAATTTGCAGAGCTCCCCACAGAAACTATCCTCTGCTACCAATAATCTGTCCTGGTTTAAGGCCGGACAGCTCCTATATTTACCCTGAGGGAGGCAAAAGAATGACACTCACACAAATGGATTGGAAAGTGATGGAAAGTTTAAACTGAAAAATAATTAGTGTTTTAGAGAAACTAGCAAGCATAGTGGCAAAGAATCCCAAAGCGTAGAGTACCTTACACCACACCCAAAAGCCTCCCAACACTTCCCTTCTCCCCACTTGAGGATCTACCCAAAAACCCCTCAGGACACTTTCTTCCCTGCCCCACTGCTAGGCTAGTCTCAGGATGGCCAGGTCTGAGACTGCCCCCACCTCTTCTCCTCTTAGTGTTAAACCTAGAGAGGCCAAAGAGATACTCCCCCACTGTTACCCCATAGGGAGCATTTCCCACAGGAGCAGAGAGGGAAGAAAGAGGAAGAGAATGACTTTGCAGATGGATTTATAGCATGCAGGATTTATGGGTAGAAATAAGCTGTTTCCTGTGTCCGTCTTACAGGGTTGGACACTTGGGATACCGGAGGTGTAACTTATGTGGCAGTAACAGGAGACACCCAGCCTAAACTGCCGCATCTGCTTTGATAATTTCCAGATTATTTGCTGTGAACATTCGAAGCCAAAAATATAATTAGCCTTAGTTGGAAAGTAGCAGCTACAATGTTCTCCATGTGTATAATCAAAATGTTTTTAGGGGAAAATAAAAGACCAGTAAAATGATCCAAAAATGTCTTAGGGAAAAAAAAAAAAAAATTTCTTATTATATATTATATATGTGTGTAGTGGGTTTGGAAGGGGTAAGGCCAAGAAGCCTCCTCCCTTCCCCCTTGTAAAGTAAAAGGGAAAAAAAAATTGAAGGAGCTATATTTACAAAGCAATGTAGGGTTTGCAGGGGAATATTTACAAATATACAGTATCTACAATATATACAAAGATATACAACAGAGTAACACAGAAATGAGAGTGACCCCCCTCAAGGCAGAGGGGTCCCCCACCTCCGCTCTCCCCTCTCTCCCCCCCCTTTCCCCAGAATGGGATAGAAAGAGAAAGAAAAGAGAGGAAAAAAAATGTTAGAAACAGTTTGTGTTAATTGGAAAGGAGTTAATATACAGGCCTGGTATCTTGTTTTCAAGGCCGAGGCCTTGGCAGAAAGCCCAGCACAGAGATAGCTGCAGAGCTGCTGCACCGTAGAAAGGCGGAAGCAAGACTGAAGATAGGGTGCCGGAGTGCCCAGGGTATTCCCAGCTCACTCCCAGTTCAGAAGGTGCTTCCTCCCACTTTACCAATGAAATAGTTTAGATTATTCCTTCCGTTTACCAACTTCCGTCCACCATATTCCCTTTCTTAAGGGGGCAACGTCAACCAGCCACAATGTGGTGTGTTGAAAAATTCCCCTCAACATTAAATTTTGCCAGACCAGCTCAGTTTAAAGCAAATGAAGCTGTATTTACAAGCAAAATTGCAATCTACAATGGAATGTAATGAATATGTACAAAATATACAATTTACAATATTTACTGGTATTCACAATTAATAAACAGCACAACGATGCCCCTGGCCAAAGACAAGGGGCGATGCAACAGCTTCTCTCACCCTGACTGCTTCCCTACCCCCCTGTACACAAAGGAACAAGAGAAAAGAAAATCCGAGAGAAATTGTTGTTAATACTAGTCACAACAAAAACAGCGCAGTCAAGGTCAGTAAAGCCAGGATAAGCATCAGCCAGACCCAAAACAGCTAAAAGAAAGACTGTTTTCCAAACTGCTTCTTAGGGTAGATAACTCTCCAATGGGACTATCATGGAAAATAATGAACTACCAATAGTGATTTATTTACATTTTATACTTTCTGTTAAAGATCTGTGAAAAATTTTTAAAGGCATACCCTTAAACTACCACAATATGCCATCATTAAACTCAAATAATGGAAAGTACGGAGTTTTAGCTTTGAAGAACTGTTTATATTTCTAAATACATATGTATCAAATATGATTGCCTTGCTGTAATTGAATTTAAGGTTTCTGTTATTTTAGAGTTTCTAAGACGGCCTTGAATGGAATTTAGCTGACCTTAGTATGTTTCCCTTTGTATTTGAAATACAATTCTGACAATTTTATTGTCTCAGGACTGTTTTTTTAAACCCTCAAATCATATGACATAGGAGGAAGTATAAACAAGATGGACCTCTTTTGCTTTATCTTAATAGTCATGCATTCAAAAAGATTTCAAATTAAAGAAACAGCCCTGGAAGTCTTTCAGTATTTGAACACCAAATTGTCCGGACTTATGTCACTTAATTCTAAGAGATTTTGGGTTTCTCCCTTTTTCTGTCCCAAATGTCACTAACAGTATAATTGGATTTGTATTAAACATGTTTGCATAAAAGGAGTGATTAACTCACCAAAATTAATATTGTAAGCTAAAATGCTCACAGAATTGTTCAGAACTAATGTGCAAAAATGGGTGCAGTATGTGGTTTAAAGTAGGTCTAAGAGATAAAAAATATGCAGCATAAGCTCATATGACATTCAGCACAGATGTCACAGTTTGGCAGTGCAATTAAGCAGACTTTGGGACTCCTTCTACCAGATCAAATATGTTGCAGTCACACCAGATGGTGTTAGTTCAAAGTCATACAAGGGCCAGCAGATCAGTTCATACCATCAAGCACTTTGAGGTGGTGTGTAACATCTGTCCACAGCAATGAATCTTCAGCGGATCAGGCTTCGCATATCTTCCTTCTGCCATATAAAACTGCTATAAACTTTGATTCATGTACTTTAATATGCACCAATGCAGTACATGTTCTAACTGGTTTATATTCCATTGACTCTGTGGTAGAGTTACTCTGCAACTGCTCAAGTCCCATTTTTTGGTTGTAGAATATGGCGGTATGATAATTTAGAATAGATAAAATACCACTATAATCAAGAACATGAAAAATTATGTTGCCTTTTTAATCTTGCATCCTGTTTCCATATTTGGTCCTTTCAGTGTGTTACTTGTTTTACCATTGCTTCTTATATTACTCTGTTACTTGTCCTGGCTTATACAAATCCAAGACATTAATATGCAACACCAGTTCTAGATCTGAATAATGAGATCCTCTGCCGTATATCTCATCATTCTGAACTTAAATTTTATCCAAAAGGTCTGTATAATCAATATTGTTTGAACAAGGTTTAGAGCTATAGATAAATAATATGTTAGTAGAATGGAGTAAAAGGCTCTGCATCGCTTATAACCGTAAATGCCCAACTGAGTGTTATTATGAACTCACCAGTTATCCTGAGACCTACAAGATAGGAAAAAATAGAGCCATTCCCATCTGTCCACTTCAACCACATATTTGACCTGATCGACAGAGAGAAAAGTGTATTTCAAAGTGGAGACTCATTAATTGTAGATATGGTTAATACCTTGAAACTTTGATGGTCATGACATTCACGTTTTTGTTCCAGTGATGAACAGATTAATGTCTCAGCAATGGTTTCAGTTCACCTAATCCACATTCCTCTCTTTCATCTGCTAGAATAATTCTGTTAAATTTACCACAAGAAAGACTTTAGTATACACCTTTAATAATGATAGAAATATCAATGGCTGAAAACTGAAACATGGATCTTCACAAATCAAATTATGTAATATGCCATAGTTGCCCTTCATTTACTAATACAATTTCAGTCTGTGACCAACATACTAACTGTTCTACTAAAAAATTATATTCCCTAAACCAGCACTAAAATACCATGGCAACCACTACACTGCATCTTTGTTGTTTCCTGAACACAAAGAATAACAATTCTGCAGGCACTCCATGTTATAGTTTGAAGGTAGAACTCAGCCTGGTGCCTAACTGCAAAATAAGAGTAAGGATTTTCCATAGACTTAGAGGAAAAAAGGCAAATAAATTGCCATTGGACAGAGAACAATAACAACTGAGAGGTATACATAATTAAATTCATTCACTGAAAAGTTTATACTTGGTTGCACAGATAACTCCTTCTTATTTCTTCTTCTGTTGCTTCTGCTTACAACTTTTCTCTCTCTCTGCGGCCTCACCAGGATAATCTCTATTTTGGCTACTGTGTGTGAGGTACCAGGAAGAGAAGGGAGGGAGAGGAGGAGGCTGCTAGTGTTGCTAGCGATTGTTGAGTTGTGAATATATGTAAATCTATATTTTGTACATATTCATTACATTTTATACTTCTAGATTTTCACTTACCTTTTGGAAATATTACTTTCATTTTTCTTCTGAGTTCTGAGTTTGTTTTTTCTTTGGTAATTTACTCTGGTGGCAATTTGCAATTAGTTGGGGGGTAATTTCAACCCACTACACCCCATTATATTTCTACCTTTTGATAATAAATTAATCTAATTTGTGTTTTTTGTTCTGGAAAGATTAGGTTTTCTTGTTTTGCATATGAGATATTGTCAGCATAAATATTGTTGGTTTGCTGCATTTATGCTAAGTCTGCTTTAGAGTGACTTTATTAATTTTAATTTAAATTTCTCCTTCAGAAGAGAAAAAGCACCTCCTCAGTTTTTCAGCTCTGGGCTAACTCATATCAGCAATCTAATAGGTTGATTGTCTGTTTCAGTGAGAAAACTCAGGGGAAAAAATGAGTCAGGGTTTCCTGAGTCATAAAAAGTTGTGGTTGTTGAGTTCTCTGTGTCATAACTACTATAGGTATATATATTGCAAACAAACAAACCACAAAACCAAACTAAACCAACCAAACAAAAGAAACCAGCAAAACCAAAATAAGGCTTGATGGAAGTTCTCCAATACCAAAGTAACTGACTTAATGTAAGAACTTACCATCTGATGCAATTTTTAGATTATTATTCAAGTGAATTTCTAATTGTCTTGGAGAAGCGAGATCTTTCTGAATACATATTCCATTAAACACTTTAAACATAAAGAATCACTTTTCTATTTTGCAGGTGGTAAAACACATATTAACCAGAGAAGCTGTGGAGTCTCAGAACCTGCAGATATTAAAAATCTGTGCAATCTCCTTTAAGTGATTATGCTTTCTGCAAGGGAATTGGATTAGGTGATCTCTAAGAGGGTGGTTTCATATCAGCTACTTTGTGACTGTGAATTGCAGATGCTTTGCAAATGTTCTGATTCCTGGCACCAGAGGACAAAAGAATATTGTATTGCCTCAGGGACAGCTCTCTAGCCAGCCCTCCTGTTGACCAAGTTGCAGGCAATCATAGAATCATAGAATAGGATTGTCAGGGCTGGAAGGGACCTCAAGGATCATCTAGTTCAATCCCCCCCGTCATGAGCAAGGACACTTCCCACTTGACCAGGTTGCTCAGAGCCACATCCAGCCTGGCCTTAAATACCTCCAGGGATGAGGTTTCTTTTAGGTTGGATCCATCACCCCTAGTTCTATCACTACGTGACACCCTAAAAAGTCCCTCACCAGATTTCCTCTAGGCCCCCTTCAGGTACTGCAAGGCCACAATAAGGTCTCCTATGAGCTTTCTCTTCTCCAAACTGAACAACCCCAATTCTCTCAGCCTGTTCTCATAGGAGAGGAGCTCCAGCCCTCTGATCATCCTTGTGGCCCTTCTCTGGAAAAATTCCAGCATGTCCATATCTTTCTTGTAATATGGGCTCCGGAACTGGATGTAGTACTCCAGGTGGAGTCTCAGAAGAGTGGAGTAGAGGGAGCGAATCACCTCTCTCAACCTGCTAGCCACAGAACAGAACAGAACAGAACAGAACAGAATAGAATAGAATAGAATAGAATAGAATAGAATAGAATAGAATAGACCAGGTTGGAAGAGACCTTCAAGATCATCACATCCAACCCATCAACCAATCCAAGCCACCTAAACAATTAAACCATGGCACCAAGCACCCCTTTTGCTTTCTAGGCTGCTCATATTGAACTCCTCATCCACCAACACCCCCAAGGCTTTTTCTTCAGGACTGCTCTCAAGGCAGTCTCAAGCCTGTATTGGTGCCTTTGGCAGCTAGCTTTGTTCAAAAATAAACCACCTATGAAAAGCAATAAAAGTTAGACTGAAAGTGATGTAAAAAATCCCAATAACTAAAATTTAGATTAACTCTTGATCTACACGAAAATATCTTCACAAAAAGATTTTATGTCCATTTCCCATTAATTCTTGTATTTTTTTCCTTTCCCTGGGAGACAATGTTTTTGTCATTTAGACAGACTTAGTAGAAGAAATCCACCAACCACAAATAGGTGACAAAATAAACTGCATAAATGCAATAAAAGAAAACAACCATTGCCTCTGAACTTCTTGTTCTATTTTCTTATCTTGCTTTTTCAGGCTTTGAATAGTAAAAGCTGACACTGATTTTTGGCTGAGTCATAGTAGAGAGGCAGAGATAAGAAGGAGCTGATCATGAGGTTAATGAGTGTTGAAGGATGCCTCTATATAACAAGATGTGTGTGATAATTTTAGGCTGTACCTTTACAATTTTCCACAGATCTTGAACAGAAACTAGTAAAATGTATATAAATCACCATTGGTTATAAAAAGGAAAATAATGACAGTTCTAAACAATCCCATTGGAGAGATATCTACCACAAAAACTGGTTTGGTAAACAATCTCTCATTCTTTTGTCTTCTTTGCTCCGTGAGATACTAACTTTGGACTGTGCTGGCTTCTGCTTGACCTTGGCTGCATTGTTTTGGCTAAGTCTAACAAAATAACTCTGCTCTTTTCTCTTGTCCCTTTGTGTCCAAAGGGGGGAGGGAGAAGCTATTAACTCCCCTGGTTTTTGGCCAGCAGGGTGTGTGTTTTGCTGTTAATAAAATTGTAAATACCTTTAAATATTGTATATTTTGTACATATTCATTGTATTTCATTGTAGATTGTAGGTTTGCTTGTAAATACAGCTTCATTTGCTCTCAACCTGAACCGGTCTGGCAAATTTAATGTTGGGAATTTTCAACCCACCACAATATGCTACTTTCAGGGACAGTAAGCTCGTGCTATTCAAGTTCAGTACACCACAACACAAAATTGTTGGAAATTTCCTGAGAAGATGGAGGCTCACCTCTAATGCAGAATGGAAAAAGAAATTAGTTAGGAAGGAAAAAATTAGGAAATGCAGAACATACAGAGTAAGCATATAAATTTTTACCTGTTAAGATCAGAACATTGTCCTAGTGGGAAATATTCTATCCCATTTATTTATCTTGGGGTCCAAGGAAAACCCATCTAGATGACTTTATTAACTTGGGCTCATCTGGTCTAGCTGTCCATAACAGACAACTGTATAGATTCTTCAAACTCTCCAAGGAACAGTGGGAATCAGTGTGGAAACAGAGAAAGGGTAAGTACAAAGGAGTGGCAACAGCAGTAAAAGGCTTCTCTCACCTGCACTAATATTTTCTTTGGATCACTGCAGAGCTTCATGCTGAGGTGCTATCTGTAACCCATACACATTATTTCAATGTCCATTACAAGTCTGTTCTCCAGACTCTGAGGCATGGACTTTCTTTGTTTGTTGTCTTATTGATCTTTGGGTCCACTTTGGGGTCAGTTTGGCTTGTCCTCCCACCTCTGGGATGATAGGGTCACAATCTCAGACTGATTTGTCCTCCCCTTTGGAATGTTCTCCTCTGAAATTTGCCCAATTTTACTATAATAATTGTATTATATATCCATAAGTTATCTATCATGAGCATAACACAAGCCCTATGAGGAGAGACTGAGGGAGCTGGGGCTGCTTAGCCTGGAGAGGAGGAGGCTCAGAGGAGACCTTATTGCTCTCTACAACTACCTGAAGGGGGGTTGTAAACAGGCAGGGGTTGGTCTCTTCTCCCAGGCAGCCAGCACCAGAACAAGAGGACACAGTCTCAGGCTGCACCAGGGGAAGTTCAGGCTGGAGGTCAGGAGGAAGTTTTACACAGAGAGAGTGATTGCCCATTGGAATGGACTGCCCAGGGAGGTGGTGGAGTCGCCGTCACTGGAGGTGTTCAGGAGGAGACTTAACAGGGTGCTTGGTGCCATGGGTTAGTTGTTTAGGTGGTGTTGGGTGATAGGTTGGATGCGATGATCTTGAAGGTCTCTTCCAACCTGGTCTATTCTATTCTATTCTATTCTATTCTATTCTATTCTATTCTATTCTATTCTATTCTATTCTATTCTATTCTATTCTACTCTACTCTACTCTATTCTATTCTATTCTATTCTATTCTATTCTATTCTATTCTATTCTATTCTATATCTGCTGCTATATTTTTGCCTCTTCACTAGTAAGCTTTAAATAACCTGTAACATAGCTATTTCATTGTTGTTATTAAACTGATTATTGCTATATGCTGTAAATTACATGATTGCTACCATGTTGTTGATTGATACTACAGTATTGATAACTGGTGGTAGTTTGTAATAGCTTGATATAAACATATATTTGCTTTATTAATCAGAGATACATTTGCTAGTGGGCTGTGGTATTTGTGATAATCTGTAATAAAGTAGAGAAATTCACAGGATAAAAGTCTCCATGTCTTTGTCTATTATGAAATCATATGAACTCATGGTGACAGTCTACCCCTCTGTTTTGTAATGTCATTCTCCACATGGTAAAAAGAAGTAACATTGTTTTGATAGAAACTCAGAAATCTAAATGGTGACCTACACCAATGAAATGAATCTTTAAGTTCCAAATTTTAATTTCTCAGGTGGAGACTTTGATTCAACCCATTAGAGGTAAAGTAGCTATAATTCAGAGCCAGAATGTAATAAGCTTCTCTACTCTATTCTCGTTTGCTCTTGCAAACAGATATTTGGTTTGGAATCATGCTCATTCTACCAGTAATTATATGGAAAAGAGAGTGATTGAAAAATGTGTATCTGCAAACCTGGTCTTTGAAAGGACCTGCATAACATTTAAAATACAGCTTTTCTAATTATACAGCACAATATTGCAGCACATACTGTTTTGTTCAATGAAATAGACCTCAAGGTAGCTGTAAGAAGTGCTTTTCTATGTCATCTCATTTATTTTTGAAGCAGATTCTTACCTTAGGGTTAAAAAAATAATGCTATGAATTGCATAGAGAAAATAGTTTGCAGGCTGTAGGGCTAAAGCAATGCAACTATAAGCCCATAATTTTCCATATGGATTCTTTGCCTCACCTTAGCTATTCAGCTTCAGAAATCAGTTATTAATAAATTTTGTCATGAGAAATATTTTGTCCCTCTTGCTATGGCATAGGGGCGAAACTACTTCTATAGCATATTTCTCTATATAAATAATTATTTATGGTTTGTCTTTTGAGTAGTGATACAAGTTTTATATATGAGCTTAGGTCAGTATCTATTTCACTACCTTACACATAAATGAAAAGAAACTGCCTATCTATAGTCTCTTTAAGAAAACATATTTAATGTTTATAATGCTTATGTCTTGCTGCTATAGGATGAATAACACTGAAGAGAAAATGACAGTAATTACATGCTACCATGAAACAGGAAAATCACATACAACTAAAATCAAAGAAGTGGGGTTTGTCTACTCTATTGATGTTATTTTTGAGATCACAGTAACATAGCAATGTGGGAGGGAAAGTGTAAATGTTCAGAACTGGTTTCGTTGTAGCTTCTTTGAACTTTTCTGCCTTTTATGGAATCTAAAAAGGAAAAAAAAAAAAAACAAGACACAAACTTTCAGAAGATTTTTCTGTACTATACAACAAAATCAAAATAACCTACAAGCACCCCTTTCCATTGTATTCCAATCATTTCAATTAGGAAATTATAAGTTTTATTTGCTCTAGGAGAAGATTTTTTAATATTTCCAATCTACCATTTGTTTTGGAGATAAAGACAGTTTCTCCTGCCTAAGAATAAGTTTACAACATATGAACTAGTTGAGTGCACCCTCAGCAAGTTTGCTGATGACACCAAGCTGTGTGGTGCAGCAGACATGCTGGAGGGAAGGGAGGCCATCCAGAGGGACCTTGACAGGCTGGAGAGGTGGGCACAAGCCAAACTCATGAAGTTCAATAAGAGCAAGTGCAGGGTCCTGCATCTGGGTCGAGGCAATCCCAGGCACAAATCCAGGCTGGGCAGTGACTGGCTGGAAAGTAGCCCTGAGGAGAGAGACTTGGGGGTGCTGGTGGACAAGAAGCTCAACATGAGCTCTCAGTGTGCACTTGCAGCCCGCAAAGCCAATCAGATCCTGGGCTGCATCAGGAGAAGTGTGGCCAGCAGGTCAAGGGAGGTGATCCTCCCCCTCTACTCAGCCCTGGTGAGACCCCACCTGGAGTACTGTGTCCAGTTCTGGAGCCCTTATTACAAGAGGGATGTGGAGGTGCTGGAACGTGTCCAGAGAAGGGCCACAAGGATGATCAGAGGGCTGGAGCACCTCACCTATGAGGACAGACTGAAGGAGCTGGGGCTGTTCAGTCTGGAGAAGAGAAGGCTCCGAGGTGACCTAATTGTGGCCTTCCAGTATCCGAAGGGGGCCTACAGGAAGGCTGGGGAAGGACTTCTCAGGATCTCAGGTAGTGATAGGACTAGGGGGAATGGAATGAAGCTGGAGGTGGGGACATTCAGGCTAGATGTGAGGAGGAGGTTCTTCACTGTGAGAGTGGTGAAGCCCTGGAATGGGTTGTCCAGGGAGGTGGTCGAGGCCCCGTCCCTGGAGGTGTTTAAGAGCAGGCTGGATGAGGCTCTGTCCAGCCTGATCTAGTGTGGGGTGTCCCTGCCCGTGGCAGGGGGCTTGGAAATAGATGATCCTTGTGGTCCCTTCCAACCCTGAATGAAACTATGAAACTATGAAACTATGAATGTCTTCACTGTGGAATCAGCTTATGATCAAAGTTTTCAAACACACATGATTTAAATAGCAGACTTAAATCTGCAACTTTGTAATTTAAATACACCATCTCAGTGAACCACTAGAAAATATAGCCAACTCATTTAACAATTAAATTTTTATTCTTCAAATTACAAAGTATTATCCATTTCAAATATGCTCTTGGTTCCCCCACTGCCAAATATACTATGAATTTTATCATGTTTGATAAATTATATTGGAATTATGTTAGAAGATCATATGTATGGTGAGAGAAGGTATTTGCTTATGCATTTTTTCTGTCCTGAAGCACAGTTTTGATGTCTGACCTGAAGAAATCTCTGCAGAGTCATGCAGGCATTCAGATCTGGACAAAGAAGATCCCTGGAGGTCTTTATAGGAAGATCAGGTGGAGAACACTGAAACAATGGGCAAGAAGCTAAAGCTGGCAAATGCCATTTGAAGGTTGCCTTGTAAATCAGAGGAAATTCTTGAAGACTGGAAGAAGATAGTAATGAAGTAATTGTGCAGAATTACGGGTTGATCAGCTTCTTGCCAGTCCTGAAAAAAATACAGAACAACTCATCATATGAAAGCATATGAAAGGAAATGTTTGGGGATATGCAGTAAGTGTTTAGAAACAGTGAATTCTGCCTGACCAATCTCATTGCTTTATAGTGACATGACTAGGGATAAAATGGTGGTTGTCTGCCTTGATTTTAGCAATATTTTTGGCATGGTTCCTCATTTTATCCTTGCAAAAAAGTTAGAAATGTATTTTGATGATAGGTAGAGTGAGTCAAAAACTGACTGGTTGGACCATCAGGCTCAAAGGATAATGTTCAATGATACAAATTCCAGATGGCAGCTGGATGAGTGACAATGCTAGGTTTGATATTGAGGCCAATATCATCTAATTTAGCCATTAATACTCTGAACAGTGGAACATAGTGCCCCCTTAGCAAGTCTGAGGATGGATATCTAACTGGGAGGAATGTTAAATATGCTAGAGGGTAGGACTGCAAATTGGAATTGCAGCATGGAAAGTTCTGGTTAGATGTCAGTGAAAGAGTGAGGATCATCAAACATTGGAACTGTTTTCTCAGAGAACTTACAGAATCTCCTACCTTGAAGATATGCAAATCTCAACTTCATATGAAGCTGAGCAACCTGATCTAACTTTGGAATCTAATTTAACTTTGAAGCTGGTCTTACCTGGATTTGGGAATAGAAGAATAGAATAGAATAGAATAGAATAGAATAGAATAGAATAGAATAGAATAGAATAGAATAGAATAGAATAGAATAGAATAGAATAGAATAGAATAGAATAGAATAGAATAGAATAGACCATGTTGGAAAAGACCTTCAAGATCATCAAGTCCAACCTATCATCCAACACTATCTAATCAACTAAACCATGGCACCAAGTGCCCCATCCAATCTCTTCCTAAAAACCTCCAGTGATGGTGACTCCACCACCTCTCTGGGCAGCCCATTTCCCAGTGATTATTTCCAACCTACATTTTGGAGTCAGATTTGGAGATATAGTTCATTTAGGTATGTATATTGAAACAAGGAGAATTTGAAACAGAGAGGAACACTAAAAAAAAGAAGTAGCACTTACTGCTAATAAAGAAGCCAGGGTGTGGAATGTTAGAATATTTCTGAGGAAATTGTCTGCTGTCATTATAGACAAAACACTGAATCAGTATCAGGATGCTCTGTGGTTAGCAATAAAGTGTTTTCCTCATTTTGGTGCTGAAAAATTCATGCTAGTATAGATCTGCGTTGTTTTATGCTAAAAGGGAGATTTATCTACACACCCTTATGTAACTCTGAATATTATGTTTGCAGTCTGTTGACAGGACATATAAGTGTTTGATTACAGCTGTAGCTGGCTGATGGAAAGAAGTATTTCCTGAACAATATGTCATCACTTCATCTTTGTGTTTTGTGGTAACAAATATGTCCAACCTATTTAAATTCTTAGACAGTAAATATTATCAGATGTTTGTCCCTGAAGGGCTCATTATCTCAAATGATGAATTTGGCCATTAACACAGAGTGCTTTCAGAAGAAGCAAAGGTGAGGTGAAAAGCTACTTTATGTTATGGACAATCTTGGAGGGTATGAATAAGATAGTTTTCAGACCTATGAACTACAGTGAAAGCAAAGAGATAGATTAAAGCAATTCATTTCCTTCTGTTCTTACATATCAGCTTTTTCAGTGCCATTTATCATCATGGTATCTGAAGCATACTGTCATGTAAGAGGCAGAGGGTGCTAATATAATGGCAACTGGTCCAGCATGGAACAGTTACACTCCTATCTGAGGTGAGAAACTAATGTAAAGGATCTGAGTGAGAAGGACAGGTGACTTTTTTGGATGTGTCTGAGGGAAGCTCTAGAGTGAATCTATGAAAACTGATCTTTGCCTGATGTATGCTTACTTTATCTGTGTTATTGGAATAGTCCATGAACAACAAAAAGTATTCACATAATTCTAATCATGCACTGCAAAAAAATGCAGGGCATGAACAGTGGAAATATGTGAAACTCAGACATAAATGTGTTCATATCTGAGAGAAGGGTTGCAACTTATTTTGTCTTGAGAGAGAGTCACATCATTGATATTCCAGCCCCTCTTGTTCCAAGTCCCATGGAAGATGTCTGTCCAATGGTAAACTCAGGGCTGCTGTTCTACCTGCCACAAATAATAGTTCTGAAAACACCACCATTTATCTCTATAAAAGTCTTGCTCTGACTAAGTTTTCTGTATGAAATGAAAACCATTTCAGATGTAAGCAAACATTTATGTATATTCTACACAACTTTTATATTCCTTAAAGAAATATGTTTTAAACACCCAAACCTACTTGCTAAGTAACTTGCTAAAAGACAAGTCATTGTGGGCATTTCTCAGCAATATTACACACAGAGTTTCATTTCTCAATATTAGAGAAACATCATAATGTGATTCTATTTGATGGCACTGCTACTGCTAAAAGGAATATCATAATATTTATGCTCTGTGCTATGAAATGTTCTGCTTACTATCAAGGAATTCAAGATAATGAAACAATCAATGCACTGTGCCAACTGCAGGAAAACATACCTGTACTGCACAGTGAGCTATCCTAGATTCTCAGAAAGAGATTTTCTGAAGAATGTATTGAAAACTATAGCTGCCTTACCTGAAATATATGTTACTTCCATGCTAATGTGAATGGCATGGACGTAGGCTCATAGGTAATATATCTTATATCTGATATTCTGACATTTATTTTCTTTCCTGGCATACTCAGGCTTACACTTTCTGCAATAGAAATGAGGCGAGCATTACAAAAATATTTTGAGTCCTACTCTATAAAATCCAGCCTAAGCAATCATGTGAAAGTATTTAAGTCCCTTTGATAGATGCATTTGGATAAGTGAGACATAACCAAGTAACACTGCTGTCGTAGTTTGAGGCATCACTTCTGACACCTTAGAATTTCTGGTTACTGTTAATATAGGTCATGGATACAGGTCAGACTTTTACAGAGACATTTTTCATTTACTTTTCATAGCTGTGTGGAGTGATGACTATAGGCAGGAAACAGCTTACAAAACTCAGTATATCCTTTGCTTATCACTGTTACCTGTTTTACTTTCAGTGTAGTTCCACTTCACTTTATATCCATCTTTTTCTTTGCTATTCAGTGTAAAATTTGTGTTGATAAACAGTGCATAGCTTTAAGACTCAGTCTGTGAACAAACAATATATTTTTTGTGAGCAGACTTCTTTATTCCAAAGGAAAGAAGACCCTTAATCAAAAAAATATCTGTGCTGACAGTGTGGAGGGAAGTATTCTATATGCACATGTATACATAGTATCATAGTAGTATCAGTCAGGGTTAGAAGGGACCACAAGAATCATCTAGTTCCAAACCCCCTGCCATGGGCAGGGACACCCCACATTAGATCAGGCTGGCCATGAGCAGTATTGAGGAAGGCTGAGTTAGTCTAGAGCTGACAAAGAAAAATAAAAAGGCATTAAGGCAAAAATTTAATAAATGTGGAAGAAAAGAAAGAACAAAGAAAAGCTGGAGAGCAGAACTGAAATTTGGCAAGAAAATTGTGCACCTAGGTGGTTGGACTGATTTAGGCAACATTATAGAAATAGCAAATTCTAGGTAAACACAATTATCTTAAGACATTAGAGATCAGCATGAGTGAGGGATCTGAGTATTAGTACTTCAAATTCTCTGACATTATCAGTCTCATTAAAATATGTCCATATATGAAATGTGATAATTCAAAACCAGATCAGCTGCTTAAACAGATGGCTAGACCTAGCTGAGCAACAGGTGAGATGTTTTAGTGTTTAAATTACACTGGACATGTAAATTTTCAAGCGTTAATGTACTTCATACATTATTCATTATGTTAATGTAGGTCTTAAATTAAATATGAGTAAGTGTAATTAAATGGAATGGAATATACATATTAGTTGGTTAATTAATTAAGTAATATCAAGATTCAGTTCTTCTTCCATTAGAATTAAAAACATTTTTCTCAGTACATGCTCATTCTAAAGCACCTTTGACCAGGATTCTTCTTAGCCAACATCAATCTAGACCTAAGCAGAAAATAAAACTTTCTTCCTATGGAAAAATAGAATTTCCAAACTTTCTCTGGTTTTGTCGTGCAATAAAGAGGTGAAATATACAGCAGAATTAAAATTCCAAAGTTTAAAAATAATTAACTTTTCAAAATACATGTTTAAAATTAAAAAAATATACTTTTATATTTTGGGGGGGGAAACATCACACTTCCTTGACAATATATGAGACTATTACACTATTTTCACAGCTGCCATTCAAACGTGATATACTTTACAGGTCAACACTACATCTGTTCGTAACATTAACTAAACAAGAGTTGTAACAGGCTCTTGATGTTACATAGATATCCATCATGTAAAATAAAGGAACTAAGGAATAAAATCTGGCAAGGATTGGATTCTTCCCTTCCAAATGAAGGTGCTAAAATACATTCTATAAAGACAACAAAGCAGCACTCCAGAACAGACAAACCAGAAAGGGCTATCTTCCATAAGCTATTTGTCCATGTTAGATGCTTTAAGTGGTTACAACTAGGTGGCGTGAAACCAAGACCAAAGCACTAAGGAACGCAGCATGTATGCTCTTCTTTCTCACTGAACAACATCATCCATTCAGGAAAACAACTATTCATTATTCAGTTTGGGGATATGTGCAACTGCTGGAAAATCAAACTTTACATTTAGAAGAACCTCTCCTTCCTGTTCAGCATTTTTCAGGAAGTTATTAGGTGTAATTGCCGCAAATTAATGCAGGTATAAGAACTCTCTCAAGGTAAGAAATGAGGACTAATTGTGATCTGAATTCTAAATGTCACTTCTGATTTCTATAATAATTTTTTTTTTCATTTTTGTATATGTACTCAAAACCATAGTCATCATCAGATCATATATACTGGAAGTAGCAAGAACTTTTTAACTGAAAATAGAACAATATGTTATTTCTGTGTTTTTTTTTTATTTGAAACTTCTCTTGCTTAACAAATCTTCTCACCCACTTAAGCATTAAAAAGAACATGATTTTAATTTTCATTTTCTCTGACAGGAGAACTGCAACTATCTTATATAAACTAGCATTTTGCTGTGAATACTCTGACTACTTTTGTCAAAGGCAGGATATAATATGCACATGATCCTACTTCTGTGAACATATATAAGGAATGTACTGCATGTGTTATGACTTTAAACAAAGTGAATTCCAATGAAAGTCATAAATCATCAGATATATTAGTTTCGATTTTTTTATTAACATAAATACATTTCCATGGAAAATAAATGATGTTTGAAATTTTCTGGGAACATTCCATTTCCATACAAAATAAGAGAGTTATTCATTCATAATTCTCAAAAAAAAAATCATCTCAGAAAAAATATGTATAGATACAGGTGAAACAATGAATGCATAGGAATGTCTCTGCAGTTGCCTAGCATCCTTCTAGGTACAGTGATAGACAAGCAGGCATGAGAAGAAAATATGAAATCAAAGGAGAAAAAAATGTCAGACTTTTGTTCTCTTAAGCTATGTCTTAACTGGAAAGCAGATATATAGAGTAAACACAGTCATTGTATTTGTATGTAATTGAGTAATTTGGTATTAATACATTCAAATTCATTTTGAAAAATGCAGGGAAAAAGTAATTTCTTCTTAAAAGTTGGACTATTGTACATGTGTTTGTCAAAATATCACATTTCTAAACATAAATATTGTCTAGTATTGTTTTTCCTTCCTGGCCTGACTGTTTCTAAAGAGCATTGTCATGGATTGAGTTGAACCTTATGCTGTCACTCATACCATGATGAAGTCATTCAAGCTTCAAAAACTAGAGCAAAATATTATGGGCCTTGAAGTTCAGATTGCAACAAGGGAGGCTTCCTGTTCCAGGGGCTGCTTCTGGGTTCCTAGGTGTTGGTCTTTTCTGCGAATACAGCAGTGGAACAAGGAAGGATGAGGGAGAAGTTTTCTGGCTTGGGCTTTTGTCTCACTCGCTTCTGCTTGCTGCTGCTTTAGGACATGCTTTTCCTGCAAATAGGCTTTTCCCTCACTTCTGTGTTGGGAAAATAGACCGGTTAACCCGCTGGTTCAGTTTGACCCACTTTGTTCTGATTCAAACGGCTGCAAGAAATTACACCTTCTGGTTTTGTATATAGGCTGAAAAACCAACTTTCTTGCATTTACTTTTCTGCAGTCTTACTCTTCAGCTTTTATCAACCAAAATCTAAATATAGTATCTTTTCTTCCTCTAACTTGAGTAACTACTTGGATACATCCTGAGACCAGGTGTCCATATTGGCACTCGAAGTAAACTGAGCTCTTTACTCTCCCAGTAAAGTCAGCTCAGAGTTTTCTAGCAGTGCAGCTAAAATGCTGCAGACCAAAGGTTATGTGGATTAGGTCATGGTTGAAAGGCTGCAGCCCAGACTGCTGTATACCTTGGGAGGAAGTGGAGCTTGAAACTTCAAAAGTAGAAGTTGTATTTCAATATTTCTAACCATTTTAAAATATAGCTCTTAAGCTAGTCCAGCCATGAGTAATAACCACAAGTTTAGTACATAAGGATGGTATCCATAGCATGAAAGACTTCTTTTCTTCTAAGAATTAGTTTCTGAAACAAGCATTAAAGTATATCTTCCTTTTGAAGACATTTTGTTCAGACACAGCATTTTAGAATTAAAAAATTAATAATGCAGAAAATTACTTATCTGCCCAGTAGACTGAGAAAAAATCAAATCATAGAATGATTTTACCTAAGCACTTTAAATATTTCCTGTCAGTTTCTCAGCAGAAATAAGAAGGAAATGTTTGGGGAATGTGGTTTTCCATTTTAATTCCACTTATAAAAGAGAACAATTGAAGAACTGGGTTCAATTACCTCAGGCCTGTGTTTACAGGCACAGAGTATTGCACTGTTAATGTGTTTAAGGATATCAGAATATGGTTTATAGAACAGGAAAATATGTATTAGTCTGTCACAGTTCATTTAAAAAAAATAAATAAAACTAAAAGTAGACAAAGACATGCAGTCTTGGGTTCCCAAAGACCTTTTTTTTCCCCCAGTTAATTTTACTTAACCAAACAGAGGATATCACTTCTTCCTGTAAATGTCATACTATTGCAGTATAACAACGATACCTCTGATACCAAATGCAGGTTCACTGTGCTATCATGGAACTCATGAGCCCATATATTTTCCTGGTATAGAAAGTGGAGTACTGAGAGTAGTTTGATCTTACACTGGCATCTCGGAAGCAATCGCTGAGAAACATTAAAGAGAATCCCATATTAAAATACAGTTTGTGCTTCTGTTTCCATCTCTTTTCCATCCCACCCTTATTGAGAAGTGAAGGTGGTTGCCTCCTTGGAGAAGCTAATGCAAATCAGTATGCTAAAAAGTGAAAAAAAGTTCTTGGTAGCTTTAATAAGTAAAACTTCTTACTTTCTAAATAAGTAAAATTCTATTTGAAGAATTTTGCCTCTAAGTTAGTGCTGCAAAATTTCATGCTGCCATACCATGGACAGCCTACACCTTGTGACTTGGGAACATAGTATCTGGTTCAGATATAAGTAGAAAGTCCCCATAATGTTGTTTCTTGAAGTGATGTGGTCATGAAAGAGTGCAGAATTCAGTGCATATGTTTTAAGGCCTGTAGTTGGAAGCTTATAGAATCATAGAATCAGTCAGGGTTGGAAGGGACCACAAGGACACCCCACACTACATCAGGCTGGCCAGAACCTCATCCAGCCTGGGCTTAAACACCTCCAGGGACGGGGCCACATCCACCTCCCTGGACAACCCATTCCAGGGATTCACCACTCTCATGGTGAAGAACCTCCTCCTCACATCCAGCCTGAATCTCCCCACCTCCAGCTTCATTCCATTCCCCCTAGTCCTATCACTACCTGAGATCCTGGAAGGCCACAATTAGGTCACCTTGGAGCCTTCTTTTCTCCAGACTGAACAGCCCCAACTCCTTCAGTCTGTCCTCATAGGAGAGGTGCTCCAGCCCTCTGATCATCCTCGTGGCCCTTCTGTGGACACATTCCAGCATGTCCATATCCCTCTTGTAATAGGGGCTCTAGAACTGGAGGCAGTACTCCAGGTGGGGTCTCACCAGGGCTGAGTAGAGGGGGAGAATCACCTCCCTTGACCTGCTGGCCACACTTCTATGCCTGTGAAATAGTTGCTATGCCTGTGAAATAGTTGCTATGAACAACGCTTTTCAATCAAAACAACTAACAGATGTGGAGAAGAGTGAATAACAGTACCATACAGGTCTGGCAGATTCTTTCAGTCTCTGCTGAGGCCAAATTTACATTCCCATTCTGTGGAAAAACATTGCTACTGAAACCAACATAAATACTGCTTGAATTATTTATTGGTGAAGATTGTTTTGACTTTCAGCAAGCAAGATACGAATTCTTGTGAGAAAGAGATTAAGTTCTTACAGCCTGATAAAGTATTTAGATGTGAAAATGTGGGAGGTCAGGGACTGCACTGGACTTCACTGTATTTTAATACTAGCCATGAAGAGGAACTGAATTCATTTCCAAGCAAAGAAAAATTTCTCAGAGATTTAGCTGCCTAAACCCACTAATCTAACTCTTACTAGTGAATGTTAGCAAAGGCTTACAAAAAATGTCTTGGTTTGCAGGTGTATTTCTGTATTTACATGTTTTCTCTGTACTCATTTAAGCCCTGTATGAGACAAATTAGAATAGTGCTACCATTTAGTCTGCTCTCAGTAATTTAAGATGCAACTACACAAATCCATCCCTTGTTAGAAAAAGGTTTCAGAACATACAGAATTCACCCATTACTGGAGGGAATGAGTGACCTGTCACTGCATTTACAAATACTGCTTTATTATCCAGGTCATAAGAAATATGTTGCTTGACATTCTTTAAGAATTATCTACCACACTAATTCTGAGTTACTGTGAAATTACTTGGCATTGCAATTGTTGTACATACATATCAATAAGGCTGAAAAGGTTATGCTGGTTTAGGTGTTTTGGTTTTTTTATTTAGTATCATGGTGGTTGACAGCATAGCCAATCTTCTAATGAATGGCTTAACCTCGATCACTTAGTTTTCCACTTGTCCAAGAAAGCAAGTAACATAGAATAAAGATACAGCATATCAAACACTTGTGAACCATTGTGCAATTCTACTGACAAAAGGGTTTGGCTAGCAAATACACAAGGACCTGACTTACTGTCTAGCCCATCAATGAACATGTGGCAAAAGAATGAAGTATAACTTCTTATCATTTTTAGTTTCTTTGCCTCCAAACACACATAGAGTCAAAACCAGGAGAAAATAATCATAATGTTATGGGAAGCTGCTCAAGTCAGACAGAAAAGAAAAATAATATAATCAGCTAGATGGTGGCATATTCAGCAATACTGGCAAACCTAATATTTGTGACTTTTGCTTCTGAGGAATGTGGAGAGGGAAGGAATATCACTGTTATCCTTTGTGTATTTCAAAATTATATTCTAGTTGGCCAAAAAACATTACTGGGATCTGGCATCCAGATAATGCAGGAACACAAAGGAAATTGTATTTATTAGTAATATCTAACTGATAAATAAATGGTTTTCATGCTACTGTTCATACATACTGTGTGTATTCATAGAGTGATGTATAATTTCAGGAAAGGACTTTTTTCACGCAGGTGTCACTGACAGAGACACTATTTCCCATATGGGGCCTCATACATACAGAATAGTTTGAACTTTGTTCTCATTTACTTCTATGGGATGCCACCTAGCCGCCTGCCTAGTATCCCTCTGACCTGACAAGGGTACTTTAAAGCACAAATTAGAGACTTCACTCTATGGCTGCAGCAGCCACTGTAGGATAACATTTCTCTGGGCAACTGAATACAGCCCTACTGGTTATACATTTGTTTGAAAAAGATATAATAGTCAGGGAGTTTCAGCTCTGGTCAAATAGAAGTACTGGGTCAAAGAGACAAGTGGTGGAATCACTTTATCTCAACAACAAGGAGCCAGAGAAAAATCTTTTGAAAGTCAAGTAAAATGAACAAGACCATCTGCCATTGGTTACTTACATAGGTTTAACTCCTGTGGGATGAAACTGTAGAAGCCTATACTTTTGTGAAAGAGCATGACTATTATTCTATGAATTCTTTCAAAGCCCAGTTTCTACCAGTCAGTGACTAATCAGTTTGGAATGGCAAAGTCAATCATGGGCAAGGTCATAATCAACTTCCCCAAAGACACATCCAAAACTGCTTTAAAAACCTATTGGAGGCTTTTCTGGAAAATACAAATGGAAGGGATTAATAAACTCATACAATCCTTCACGCTCTACTGGTTCCCAAAATGTTTAAAGACAAACAAGTGTATATATTTCTATGCAGTAACCATCCACTTGCTGCATTCTGGGCATTATAAGCATTAACTTAAGGCTAAGAATTCCTCCTATCCTTTAAAAAAACACAGATAAATTCAAACAGCAATACAAAAATATGTTAAGGCTATACTAGGAATACTGAGCATTCCCCTAGAAAAAGAGATTGAAATGGATTAAGAAATGAAAAGGGTATACTGCAGACAGCTATCCATGAAGATGAAGAATTTCTCATTTGAACGAGGAACTTCCTATTTCCATTCAGATTAATTTGACTTCAACTTCCAGCTCTTGGTTCCTTTCCAGAATAAACTACCTTTCAGGACTTTATGATTTTTCTTGTGAAGAAATGAATAATCTGTAATTGTGTTTTGTTAATGCTTTCTTTGATAATCTAAATTATACCACACCCATTAATTCTTTCTGTAATGTATTTTAAGCTATTCCTTCTTTTCTTCTTTTCAATATCCTTTTAAAAATGTTGACATCCACATTGAATGCAGCATTGCAGAATTAGTTTTCTCAACACAGTAAATACAAGTCATGCATATATTTAATCAAAATTTCCCTGTTTGCAGGGAGAAGGCACACATTTTCTTTTTGCCTCTGAAGCTTATTGAAGCGACTTGTCCTTTATGATCCAAGAACCTTCACCAGAGTCACTGTTTTCCACTTTCTTGTGTTCATTGTTTTTGTACAGCTAAACCAGTTACATTTTTTTTGAGTGGGCATAGTTTATGAACTGACTCATCATAATCACATTTCCTGTTCTAGTAATTTCATGTCACTAACAATAAAATTTCTGCAGCATTTTCATATAAATTCTTCCCTTCATCCTGATGTGATAATTATTCTTTATAACCTTACAATACAAGCCTTCCATTTTGATCTTTATTTCTTCTAGGTTAATCTTCACTTTTTACTCATGTCCTTACTTCAACTCTTAACTCCTCTATGGAAAGGAATTTGGAACCTCAGAAAAATCAAGTACAGAATGATCGGAAAAAGAACAATGCTTAATGAAATCAATGTTAAGCCAGTGCTCATCCTGTCATATAGGGTGGAATTTGCTATTGAATGCCAGGCATTCTGGTTCTTGCTGAGCTTATTATAACAGCTGATATTACCAAAAGGAAGGTTAAAAGGAGGTGGACAGTTCTGTTGAAGCAAAGAGCTTGGGATGAGAGACTAGCAAATACTGTTTGATGGTTCAGGGAGTTGCTGAGAGATTTCATCCTTTCAATACATAAAACAGCTCAATGATTCACTAGTTCTAGTCATCAGTGGGGTCAGCCATGGTGACACACAGCCATTAAATCTTATTTGAGCGGCTTTTGGTGTGGCTGGTTGTTGCAGTGGCAGGTTCTGATTACATTCACATTGCAACTCTTGTAATATTTCCATCTATATGTGCCCTTTCTTTGGGTTCATCACACAGAATAGAACATATGCAATGCAGTAATGGGTAAGAAGGTACTGAAGGAATTGTGATGATAATTTATTTTACAAAATCTTCCTTTTTCTTTTGATTTTCATTCTTTTCAAGTGTTATCTCACTGTGATCCTTTTTCAGAGATGTCATTCGTGTTCAGTGCTGATAGGTTTTTAAACTGAAAAATTAACCTGATCCTAAACAAAACAGCTTTAGATCACCAGTTGAATCAAATATATAGACCAACAAAAGTACTTATGAAATAAACATGTAATGAAAGAGAAAGAGGGTTGAAACATCCTACTCTCTCTCCCTTTATTAGCATTGTATGGAAGCCCAGAGAAAGAAATGCTTTCTTAGGTTCCATTCTCTGACAGGCAATCACATAATTGTAGACTTTGGTGTCAAATTGTAACACAAAGGAACTTCAATTTTTGGCAATGTTTTATTGAATAGGCTTCCAATACATGTATGCAATAAAATAGATGTCTTCTCTATTTTTAAAATCTTGCCCAGTGATAAAGTCTCTGCACTACCTGACAAGCACAAGTTCATGATTTGGGAAGTGGCATTTACTCAGTAGGCTTCCTTAGCAAAGCTCAATCAACCACATGATCTACACAATCCCCCAAAGGCAAGCCATGTGCTTTACAATGAGCTGTGAAAGGTGGGGTCCTGAATGGTGATAACAAATATCAAAAAGCATATTGAAGTATCTTAGAGTAAACCTTAGCAGAGCCTCTTTAGCATGTTGTAAAGTGGAAAGGCTTGAATGGAAACAATATTAATTCCCATGTAACCCATACTCACTTTTTGCTCTTCTGATTTGCAATGATTCTACAGCAAGGAGAAAAGAATGTACAACATTAATGATGACACTTTTTCACATTGTTGCACCCATTGAACTAATTTTTTTATGTTATATGCTCCTGATAATAGTGATTCAGACATAATTTCTGTAGTCATGGAGGCATAACTTCAGACACATGCTCCTCAGACCTGTCTGTATTCCTCAATTCAAATAACTAAACAAGTACAGGGAATATTTCCTCCATTATATTTTCTCTGGTTACAGGAAACAAACAATAATTAGGGAGCAGCAACAAGCCTTTGCCTCTCCTATAACTACAACACTGACAGCAAGACAGTTTTCAAGGAGATATCAGATCAGATAAAAGCAGAGTGCTCTGAACTTCCATGGCACATAGAGGGTTGCAGAGCGGGCATGGGCAGGCGGCTCCTCTTCTCCCATGAGAGCAAGGTTGGACAGGATGCAGCAGCTCACAATTCCTGCTTTGTGAGCTGCTACACAAAGGGTTGTGGCTCACTAGTCTGCAGCTCATAGCTGTAGCAGATGTTTTGGCTTGCTGAAATTCAAGCAAGTTCTTCCCCCCTTGCCTGGGTAGTCTTACCCTTGGAGGTGCAGTCCCCTTTAAGATGTGGTGGCTCTTTTCCAACAGGTGGGACTGGCAGATTATGACATCACGCTGTGGTAAAGCAAAGCAAAGGACACTTTGCAGACTCCCAGGTAAACTGAGGCATGGTGGTTTTTCCTGGGTTGCTGGCTTCTCTCCAGACTGCGGAGGCTGGTATGTGTGCGAGTGGGTGGAGCTTAATAGAAGCAATATCAAGGAGCTTAGTAGCAAGAGCTTAAGCACAAAGCAAAGAGCATGGTAGCACAAAGGAAAAATAACTTGTTTACAACTTGGGGTATACTTATACATTACTCGAGTCCTGAATTTGGACCAATGGTCAATCTTACAAGACTTTTTCAGCCTATGACCAAACATGTAGCTAAAATTATGCCCAAACTTGGATGGAGCACAGGCTAAGCATGAGCATCTCATGCAGTGGGTGCATGGTGTTGTTTACCCCAAAGCAAGCAGGCTGGGTTGTTTATAGTGTCTGACTGGTGCCCTGGTCTTTGCCTCCCAGCTCTGGGCTAAGTATCCACTCCAGAAAGGAGGAGGAAAGGGGGGAATGTAGCCAAACATGTTGGGACAGGGTTTTGGCGATATCTGGGGCATAATTCTGGGCATAGTATGCATTCATGACAGCATTCCAAGTAAATCTTTGAAAAAAAAAGATGAGCTAGTGGCTGTTGAAGAGTTACTAAATGAGCAACACAATCAGTGGAGCTAAGACATTTTTTGTGGATGCTCAGAATCATGTATACACAACAAAAAGCAAAAGTGCTTACAGACATTGTGGAATGCATCCTTGGAAAGCAATACTAACTTACGGGTATAATATGATATGTTGGAAGGGAGGTCTGTCATTCAGATAGATCTTAATAGCTTATAGACTTGCACTCACACAAATGAGGAACTGGGCACCTGGCACAGATACACCCTGGTAGCAGAACAGGCTGAACACTGGGAAATGGAAAAGCAGTTCTGCAGAAGACAATCTGACAATACTGACAAATACTCAGTTATGGATGTGTTGAGAAAGTACTCTTGCAGTGAGGAAAGACAACTTCACTTTGGGCTGTATTAAAAAGTGTAGATAACAAATGAAGGGAAGTAATTAGTTTACTCCATTTCATATTTTTACAACTTCCCTTGGAGCTTTGTGTACAATTTTGGCCTTCCTAATACTAGATAAGTCTTCCTAATACTAGTCTTCCTAGCACTACTTCCTAGAGTACTAGTGGAATAGATGGCCACCAATGTGGGGAGGCACATGGTGAATAAGAAGATATAGAGACAATTGTGATTCTTTGCTTTTAAGAGAAATCTGAGAGAGGATTTTTTTCACTGTTTTCAACTATTTGTTGTTCTTGTAGCCAAAAGGGTTACAGACAAGTCAGAGTCAGGATTATTTTTTTTTTTTTTTTAAACAGTGAAAGTACAAGAGGAAATAGACACAAGATGGAACAATGCAAATTCATTAGATGTTTTTTCTCACTTGAAGATGTCCTTACTCTTGCAAACTTCCCACTTTGGGATCAAACAGTATCCTAACTTCCAAACTACACTCCTACAATTCTCTTCTGTTAAAAAGAAATATTTTATACTCTGGATGGTGTTCCTGATACTAAAATAAAGAAAAAGATATAAATGTTTTGTCTTTCATCATATACTCAGGAATAGATGCATTTCTTTTTCTTTTTTTTTTTTTTTTTTGAGATTGAAAAACTCCTGAATAAAGACATAGAAAAAATTTTGAAACACAAAAAAAAAAAGCAAAATAAAGTTGCCCAAAAAACATGGTTAGATAAAGGAACCTCTGAAATATTGTAGGAGGTTGGTTTATAGGAGGTTGAAGAGTTCCTAGAAGAGGCAATTATTGATATGCTTCTGAAAACTACAATAAAGAGAAGCTTCCTTAAAAAAGGCACTGCCAAATGGTTTCTTGGAAAATAAGGCCAGAATATGACTGAATAATTTGTATAGCGCACGGAGCTGAATGAATGAGAGTTAAAATAGTGTATAGAAAGCTGTACCTCTCTCTGTCATGTTCAGACAGTTCTGGAACTCCAAATGGGTGCCTCAAATGACATTTTGTTTCCAGGTAAAAGTCTTGTAACCTAAGTGTTGAGTTCTGCTCAGGAAATAGAGAGCCTGAACTTAACACCTGAGACCTGGCATCCCCAGAGAGGCATGTGAATGTAAAATACAGGTAGTGTTCAAAAGGAGTGTAATAACATCTCTTGACTCTTTTCAGACATGTGATAGCCAGAGAGACCAGTAGCTACTGCGACTCTTTTCTCAGAGGCAATAAATCAAACAGCAGGAAAACACTTTTCTTTTCCATCTTACTTGCCCCCTTTCAATCATTAGAATGATCACAGGCAAAAAATAAATGATCAGTGAAGTTGCATCTACTAGGAGGATGCATTCAGAAAATTCTCCACCTGAATTCTCACCACCTGAGAGATTTACTTTCATAATACAAAAGAGATTAAAAAGAAATAATTACTGATGTAAGAATACTTCGTGCTGTTGGAATGGGTGTAAAAATTGGTAACATGAAGTCTGAACACAAATTCACAATTCTTGATATTTCCATGGTATTGACCTCAGTCATTTAATGACATATTGCATAGACACAATCAGAGTGCTCATGCGTGCAGTCTGAAGAAAGCAACTTACTAACAGTAAAAAAATGTCAAGCCACCCCCAGGACTCAATTAGGGACTCCTTTGAAGGAGATGCAGCAGGTCAGAGCAGCAGGAAACATTTCAACCCCTGTGGCTACTTCTCCACTCTCTTTCTTCCAAGTTTGTGGTACAGCCACCTGTGTTTGAGGTTGAGAGGGGAGCTTTGCCAGCCTGTCTGCTACTGCTGGGTTTGGTTTTAGCAGGCAAGGGAGGGAAGGAGTGCATTGCTGTCCCTGATAATGCTGTATTTTTTTCCCTATCTATCCTGACTTCAAGCCAAGCATCTATCAACCCACGCTGTGCAGATTATCACTCCTAAATCGCAAATCACCAGGAACCCATTTCACCATTAACTCTATGCATTATTAGGCTCATTTCAGACCATCTGCCTTCTCAGTATACTGGGAGCTGGTAGCAAAGTTGCCAGCGTGGTAAGTAAGTTCAAAGTGATTTGAATTTTTTTGTCTCTGAGCAAACACATTGCTGAGAGGAACTAATTGCAATTGACCTGGCAGAACAGTGGCTTCCTGTCTCAGTGTACATCCAGGTCTGTATCTACAACATGAACATATTATGCTTAATCAGCTGTTAAGAGCATGTGCTTAAAATATGAGAGATGTAACATCTGTTTATATCTGTTTCTATTTGTGCTCTCTAGACTCTAATGATTTGGAAGAACTCTAGTAGCCAATCTCATTCCTGTTGCTTTTGAAATGAAGCAAATCAATACAGGCTTAGTTCCATCACATTCCATTGAGACCAGGATTTATCATGAAGTTCTAAAAGTTTAATAGACTAGTTCAAATTTTAATAGCCTTGTAATAATAAGAATAAAATTTCATATGATTTCAATTAACCTTTTAAGAGGAGAGACCGGGACTTGTGAAATTTGGAATACAATCTACTTTTCCATTAAAATTTGTCCTCCACCTCTCTAAGTCATAAAAATTCAAGTAAGGTAAATCAAGTAAGGTAAAGCAGTTCATTCAGAGAAGATTAAAAGATGGTTCCTTTGGTTTCTGGATACTTTTGTTAAAATATCCCTTTAATTACTCCAGTTCATTTTAAATAAAAAATTATACAGATATTTTTTAAAGAATAAGAACTAGGAAATAACATTATTCCAAGAAATCAATCAGTTTTACAAGTTCCTCATCAACTTTTATTTTCAATACTTTAAACAGTTTTCTTTCCTTACCTATTTAGAGTAATAAAAACAAGCCTTTCTTTTCTAGCTGGAGACAAATGCTCTCTCTGATGCAAGCTTAAAAATTACATTCTGGTATCCATTCTTTCCTCAAAGTCATGACATAGAAACTATACATATTGTTTTAATGGTATAATGCATTCTACTATTAAAATAACTGTCAGATGTTTACAGAACATTTAATTTACACAATTAATTTTTAATCAACTATTTTATTAGGTAACTCATGGAACCACATAGAGGAAAAAAATATCACTTTTCAAGAAACAAATATTTCCAGATTACTAGACCTCAGCTTTGCTTTACTACCTCATCTCTTATAGCTGACAGTCTGTTAAATTTTCATAGCAAAATTATAGGTAGAGTCAACAGTTTTGGGGTTATTTGCATTTTTCTTTCTTTTCTTTGCTAATTCTTTTTTTGTCATTTCAGATAATAATATTTTGTAATCATTTGTTTCTGCATGCTTATTCTGAACAGAAACAGCCTTATTATTTTATTACAAAAAGTGTGGTAATTTGTGCATTACAGAAGTAATATAACACCATTTTGTGAATATAGAGGTCACTGACATCTTTTCAGACAAACATTTTGAGCACACATTTATAACTAAACATCGACACTGATCAACTACTACCGAACCAATCAAAAATTCAACTGCCTATTAGAACTAATCCTAAAATGCTAACAGACAACATTTTGGAACATAATCTGAGGTGCTGGTTGTTTTAAAGGTAGCCTTTCCTGTTTAGAAATGTCATCATATAGAACTTTAAACAAGTCCAGAGAAATCTGTCACGAAGGGAAGGAAAAGGTTTTAAGAAATACTACAGCACAGCAAGACTGTTAGTTTGAACAGACACCTGGAAAAACACATGTGATAGACAGAGAGGGGCTTTTCTAAGACGTATTTCCACACAGTAAATCTTAGAATCTATTAAATAATCCAATTAGAAAAGCAACCTAATTAGCCTTTTTAAAAATAAGAGAGTACAGCATCTCCAAGTAATTTTGCAAATTATTAAATTCAGAGTCTAATTATGTTATTTCTTTGTCGTTGCAGTTGCATCCTTCATTAATGTCTAGATTTTGGCTAGCTATTAATTGAATAGTAATGAGACAAAAGGCCTCCAGAAGTTCTTTCCACTAATTCAAGCAGTCATCACAGCTTTGTTTTTCCCTGTGAAGTGCCTGTGCTTTGCAAAGACTCCATCTCTTAATGGATTCCTGAAATCTTGAAGAGTAAACTGCAGCTCTTATATTGTTCAGACCGTTAATTTTCTCCCAGTCTATTAAAAGTCAATGAGCGGTAACCTGTACCCCAGTAAATGGCTGCAGCATCTGCAGACCTGTGAAACATCTGCATTTGGAACTAAATCCCTTGTTTTTCAGCTCATGCCTCAGTCTCTCTGATTTGCATACATATAGCATAATGAAAAAAAAAAATCAATATTTAAGACTTTGGGGGTGCTCTGCAACAAAGAGTCACAGAATTGCAGAATTACTGGGTAGAAAGGGAACTTTAAATGATCATCTAGCTCCAAACTCTTTGCCATGGGCTGGGACACCTTACACTAGGCCAGGTTGCCCCAAGCCCCATCCAGCCTGATGAACACTCGCAGAAAGAGGGCATCTGTAGCTGTTCTGGGCAAGTTGTTCCTGTGTCTCTTCAACCTCATTGTAAAAACATCTTTCTTAGAGTTTGTCTAACTGAAAGTCAGGTAGATAACTTCAAGTAATAAAAAAAAGTTAGTCTTATTTTTAGACCTAATTAACAAAATATACTGATCTTGCCTTTTGTCATCACACCTGAATTATACTCTCACATGCCTAAACCATTTTCCTTATGAATTCACAAAGAGCTGGACAAAACAAGAAAGTTCTGAAAACAGCAAACCTTCTGGGTTTTATGAAAAAGAGAAAAGAAAAAAGGGCAAAAATTGCATAGGGTAATTGTTCCATGAATTGTTAACCAATTCCTTATTAAATATGGTTCCTTCTAATTGCTTAATGCCACATTGAATCTGTTTATGACCATTTAAAACAGAGCTGGTTTTACAACTTCAGCTTTAGCAGCATTTCTCAAACATTTAGTCTGTGTCTATCACAGCAAACTCATATGTGTGGATCAATATTCCTAGGCTCCCATACACAACTCCCTGTGTTCCTGGAAGCTTCTGGAATCTAACAGAAAGCCTTAAATACAGGGACTTTCCTGGTCTATGTCTCTGGAGATGTACAGAGGACTGCATGTCTGGAAGACATGTTTTAATTTTTCATATTCTATAGGCCTGAAGACACATGTTATAAAACAGACACAAAGATGGTGCAGAAAGCTCTTCCTTCTGCCATCTCCCATGCTACAGGACTGTGCAAGAATACTGCAGATTACAGAGTTATTTCTTCCCTACTTTTTCCACCCTGTCTTTCTGTTATCTTGCTCTTTATTGGAAGTGGAAAGGAGCAAATAAAGGTCTGTGCATTTCTCACTTATTTATAAAATATTCAATCTTACAGACTACGAGGCAAAAAAACTTCTGTAGGCTCTTGAATGCCAAAGACAAAACGTTGTTATGATGTAAATTTACCAGGGTTTTCACACATTTTGAATCTGGCTAGCATCCCCTGATTTCCCAGTGGTACATTCCACAATTCTATCTCTTTGGAGAACAAACAAACACACACAATACCAAGAACAAAACAATATACCCAAACCAACCAAATGACAACACCAAAATAAAATTTAACAAACAAACAAAACAACCCCAAACACAAAACCAAAGAAAAAAAAAAACCAAAAACAAACCAAGGACTTTTGGTTAAGCCTTTCAAATTTTGAAACTCTGCTTCTCTCAGCTATTAGCAAGTGCACAAATCCTTTGCATCTTCCATATCATTAATTTGGCTGTTGGGATGGTGAACTCATTCACACTAAAATTCATATTCTAGATTAAAGCCAGAGTCTAGCCAATAATTGGTGTAACATAGGCTCACATCAGATGACTCAAACTAAAGGTACAAGAAGATGTTGTCTAATTAAGACAGTACTCCATATTGTTCTGGAATTTTTTTGTCTTTTTAAAGGATCTTCAGATCTAATTTTTCTGAAAGATTTTTTAATAGGACGCGAAGAAAACAATCTGAGAGGTATAGTACGAAAGCTTTTTTTCTTAATTTCTCTGGAAATCCACATTAGGCAAAGACAAAAATATGTGATAGACTTTTACACTAAGGCAAGTATTCTAAAAGTTATTTCCCATCTCTGCTTAAATCTTTCCCTAATTTTCAGGTAATGGGCAATGTGTGTCATATAAAATTATAGGAGGTGAACAGACAATATTCTGCTGAATTTCTAGTTTCTGAAGAAGCAAATTATATATAGAATAGAATAGAATAGAATAGAATAGAATAGAATAGAATAGAATAGAATAGAATAGAATAGAATAGAATTAACCAGGTTGGAAAAGACCTCTGAGATCACCAAGTCCAACCCATCAACCAACACCACCCAATCAACCAAATCATGGCACCAAGTGCCCCATCCAGGCTCTTAAACACTTCCAGTGATGGTGACTCCATGTAATGGGTTGGGGCAAACCCCCTCCCCACCACGGGCAGAAATAACAACTCAGACAAAGGGATTGCAAAACTGATGGAAAGTTTAAATAGGAAAAAACAATGTAAGAACAACCAACAATGAAAGCTTTACAGAGAACCACAAGCACCATGACAAAGAGAGAGATCCCAGAACATACCCAAGAACATCCCATCCCCACATGGGGGTACACCCAAACCCCCCCAGGGCTCTTTCCTCCCCCCCAACCCAGCCTTGGGCCTGGGCAGGCCCAAGGGAGGCGGCTCACGCCATTTTACCTAGGCTGCAGCTGGGGACGAAAGAGGAAGTGGAGACCCCGCATGGGCATTTTATAGGGGAGCAGGGCATTATGGGATTAAATACCTGCCTGTGACCACCCCCTGGGCTGGGCCCACCCTTAGGGACCTCCCAGGTGTGTTCTGTGCAGTGGCATCCGGGCCAGCACCCAGCCTAAACCACCTCACTCCACCACCTCCCTGGGCAGCACATTCCAATGACCAGTCTCTCTGTGAAGAACCTCCTCTCAACATCCAGCCCACCCCCCCCCCCCCCCCCAGCACAGCCTGAGACTGTCCTCTTGTTCTGTTGCTGGTTGCCTGGGAGAAGAGACCAACCCCCACCTGGCTACAACCTCCCTTCAGGGAATTGTAGAGAGCAAGAAGATCTCCCCTGAGCCTCCTCTTCTCCAATCTGAACGTGATTCTATATTCTTCCACAAGTACTCAAACAAATCCCCTCAATAACAATTAAATGCTATGAAATAAATATGTAACTTGCTGTCATAACTTTCTGAGACCAAAAATCAAAGTATTTATTAGATAAGACAAGACTTCCAGAAAGATTAGTAAAATATATAATGATAGGTTTGCTAAGAGAAGCTTTACAAGACCAGCTGCCATCATTCTGGTTTTTTACGCTTTTGTGCACTGATACATTATGTGATACAGCTGTCTGCCCTTACTTCAGTCTCTACTCTTCTGGATAAGAATTACTATAGATACTCATGCCAAAAATAATAACCTATATGCACCTTGTCTCCATGCACACATTTTAAAAGTTGTTGATTTTCAGTAATCACTATGGAAGATTGTACTGGGGAGAACTGGTTGGACCCCGCCTGGGATTTAGCCTAAGTCCATGTCCATTAATTCAAAGCATATATATTTATCCCTACTCAGGTTCAGACCCTTTTTTTTTTTTTTTTTATCTTCACCACCCACCTGTGTAAATGATATGAGGCTGACACATCATGACACTGAATTACTAAACCCATTCTAGTATCCCCAACAATACACTTATGAGGATGGATACAGCGGACAGTGTCTATCAAATACATGTGTGCCCTGGGTTTGTTTATCAATTACCAGGGGAGCCAAGACATAAATTCCTAAATAATGAGGAAAATTAAATACAGAAGCACTTTATGAATAGACATAGATTAGTCTATGTCATTCTTTACCATTAAATAGAGATTTGATGCCTCTGTAATCTGTGTATGCTCACTTGCAAACATCACTAACTGGTTTCAACTGCTGATTTTTAATGAATTTGTTCAGCATTAAAAGTTACCATAGTAGCCCCTTCTAGCCTTAAAATAAATCACTGATTTCCATAAATGTCACAACTGCACATAACAATTGACTAGGGAAAAAAAAAGGGATTTATTCAATTTCTGCTTATTTTAGTTTTAATTGATGGCAGTGTCACTGATGATAAACTATTTTATAATGGAGAAAATTCCAAGATATTTCACCAGTCTTTCTCGTCCATATCATATAATTAATAAATGCAGGACCTCGGAGTGTATAGGCTCTGGAAAGAAGTCAGGCTTACTATCTTTCAGCTGAGAAAACAGGAATATACCTTTTCCCACATTCCCCTTATGTGGAATCTGTTCCTGGGGAAAACAATGGGGGAAAAAATTTGTGAGGCAAGCAGTACACGATAATGCAAATCATGCTAATTTTAGGTCAATTAGTCCTTGTAAAGCTTAATAGCATAAACTAGGATGGAAAAATAAAAACTATAAGACATTTGTTAGACACCTGACTTAGAACTACATCACATTCTAATAGAAATTATACCATGCAAAATGAATGTAGCAAATATTAAATGCATTTATCAAACATGGAGAAGCAGTCATATGCTGCAGAATACCTAACAGGATTTTACATAGATTTATGACCTAAAGTCTATAAAATAGCTGTAAAACAATCTGAAAGAATACATAAGTAAGACTGCAGATTATGTGGCTTAATGGAACATCAAAAACAGGTAAAAGGCCCATAAATATGAAAGTGTTAGTAATTGCATACATTCAATGAGTAACTGTAAAATGTGAGGCAATGTATCTAAGAATGAAAAAAATAGAGCTAGTACATATGAGAAAGGAAACTTTAAACTCAAATGGAATAACTCAAAAAATTATGAGAGATGAAAAACTGAGTATGACGTCTTTATGAGGTTACATACCTAAGACAACATAAAACTGAATATGAAGTCTTTATGAGGTTACATAGCTAAGACAAATAACATAATCCTTGGATATATAGGCAAATTAAATTTATCATTGTATCTATCATTCATGACACCATTATTACAAGTCTGTGTCCACGTAAAGAAATGTGGTGGTTAATATTTGTGAATTCAGAAATGAGTTCTCAGTATTTATGAAATAAAAGATTGCTTGATAGGAGAAGTTTGTAAATCAATCTGCTCAATAAATCAAAGAAGAATTTAAAAGATTGGCTGGCTAGGGTCTACATGAATCTGCATAGAAGTTTCTGGAGGACAACAGGTGCTTGTCTAACAGATGAGCAGAAACAATCTAGACAGTGAAGATTTGGTAATGACAGTGAAATGTGTTTGTGTATATCTGTTTAAAATGTGTGAGGATGGATAACATCTCTCACCATCAGCAGTCTGTACAATAAACTATGTATTTTTTGAAATAAATTATAGTTCCTCAAAAGAAACCCAAAATGAAATAAATTCCAACAAAACCAAGAAACTAAAGATTTTTGTAGAAATCTTCCAGTGAGGTTCATTTGAGCAATACAGAAGTTTAAATGTGTGATCACAGTGGTTGGGTGTCTCCTTAAAAATCAGTGAGTGAAACTTGTTGCAGTCTGACTGGTATAGCCAAGCAGTTACATCGTGCTCTCACTCTGTATAGTAAGTATTAAATATCTAGATCTGAGAACTGCATACTCCAATAACATCCATTTTACTGGAAGTTCTAATCTTCACTGCTCTCTTTTTGTCCACATTTATAAAATGAAGATATCTGTGATAATTCTGATGTGACTTCATAAAGTAAGCATTCATATGCTTTTTAACTTGTACTGTTTGTTTTGAACTTGGAACAACTGGCTTCTAAAGCGGTGGACATTTATTCATGACAGGAATATTAAAAATACAACTGCCTAAACTTCATTTATCTAACAAAAAGCAATAGAATAGGCAAAATACAAGCCAGGCAAAAAAAAACATACAAAGGTTCTCAGGTTTTATAGTGTTTGGTTTCCTTAGGTGTTTTTCTGTTGGTTGGTTTTTTGTTGCTGCTGGTGGTGGTGGTTGATTGGGTTTTTTTGTTTGTTTGTTTATTTGTTTTGTTGGTGGTTTTAGTTTGGGTTGGTTGGTTGCTCTTGGTGTGCTTTGGTGGTGGTGTTTATTTTGTATTCCAGCTAATAACATTGGAGTTTGATATCTAATATGTTTAAGAAAATTAATAATAACTATAATTCTGAAATCTTATTTGGCCACTTCGACAGTTTCATTGACATACTCTGCTTTTCTTAGGGGTACATAACTTTTTGTTTGGTTCAAAAAATACTCACTCTATTTGTCAGGTAATTTGGAAGATTACTGTGATAAATGGAAGATGCAAAATGCACTTCTTTATTAATGCAGAAAGTTCTCTAGTTACATTCGTCTCATCGAATTCAGGGAAATGATCACATTCTGATGCTTCAAACCAGTGCAAGACTAAATGCATGTCACTGGAGTTATTTGCACATTCTCTTAGAAGATAAAAATGTGGGACTCTCTGTTCCCAGTAAGGTTCCACTTCAGTCATACGTGTTCATGAGTTGCCACCAAAAATAACAACCTAGTGACAAGGTTTCAAAATATCTAAACTGCAATTTATGGTCTCTAGGATATTTTGGGGAGAACTGTATAACAGGGGGAAAAAAAAAAAAAAGGGCAACTGCAAGAGAATGCTTTGCTTAGGAATGAATTTTTCATTTTTCCAGTCCATTTCAGAGTAGTTATTCCTTTATGGGCAATCCCAATCTAATTTCAGTTCATCTCAGGGAGCAAGACTAACTACAGGGAACGCAATTTTAAGAACCCTGATATTTGGCTCAGAGGAGACTATATTGTGGCCTTCCAATATCTGAAGGGGGCCTACAAGAAAGCTGGGGAGGGACTTTTTAGGGTGTCAGGTAGTGATAGGACTAGGGAGGATGGACCCAAACTAGAAGGGGGGGGAGATTTAGATTGGATTTTAGGAAGAAGTTCTTCACCATGAGGGTGGTGAGACACTGGAACAGGTTGCCCAGGGTGGAGCCAGGGTGGAGGACCCATCCCTGGATATTTTAAAGACCAGGCTGGATGTGGCTCTGGGCTACCTGATCTAGTGGAAGGTGTCCCTGCCCATGGCAGGGAGGGTTGAAACTGGATGATCCTCGAGGTCCCTTTCCAATCCTGACAATTCTATGATTCTGTAAATTGTAGGGGTGATGAAGCTTCATTACACTATGGAGTACAGTGAATTTATAATCTTAGAGCCACATGCTTTTCTTCCTAAGATACAGATGAAATGAAGTGTGCTTTCATGCCTTTATATGGATACAAGTAGCTACTGTGGCAGCCTTCCTGTTCAATAAAGAAATTAATTTTATTACTGAGACACATTTAATTTTGTCTTTTCTGCTATCAGTAGTATAGTGTGGATGTGGTTCAACTAGTGAGCAGCAGATAAACCTGACCAGAAGATGTAATCAGGCTTCAATAGTAAATCCAGACTAGTTTAATCTCATTTTGAAGATGTTTCTTCCAGAATTTAAGTTCTATTACTAAATTGCTTGGTGTACCTAGATAAATTCCTGCATGGTTTGATTATTCCTATTTTGTAATGCAGTGATCAGCATAACCATGCTGAGAAGAAAACAATTGAAAAGGCAATGGCTACTATTTGAAGTAGGTTTCTGTTTCATGCATATGCTTCTGAGTGAATGTAATGGTTTTAAACATCTCATTATCAGCAGCTTGTTGTGATCGAGCTCTCTCATTAATGTGAAACACCATTGCTGGTTTATCAAAAAGTCTTAAGTGTCCAAGTGTCTGAAATCAACTGAAAGAGATCTGTTTCAAAGATATGTATGCTTAATTCAACCCAAATCTAGTTATACTATTCATTTTATTCCATTAAATAGCAACTATGGGGTTATTAAATGATTGTGAAGACTCATTTATTAATGTCAAAATTCCAAGATGCAGCAATGTTAAAAATACTGAAAGAATAGTCTTGTGACTGTGGTGTGCAAAACAATGGGCACGTTTGAAATACTGAGGTGTTCTAACCTTTGTTCTGGAGACAAGCCAACTAGAATGTGGAGGTTTGTACTTAAGAACCTTTTCAGACAGAAAACGAGAAGAAAAGGGACACATCAGTCCTTCTTTGACCTCCAATTCTCTCACATTATAAAGATTAGGTCAGGGAGGGTGCTTTACACTAAACATTGCCATTGCTGACTGTTCAGGCACAGCAGAGACCAGTGGGAGTGTGCCCTTCTCTCATGATTTTGCCTCCAGGAGCATCCAGTTCTGATAAATTAATGGTTGGTACTTCAGCTCTGCAAGCCTGAAATGGATTTCCCCATGGCAAGACAATTACCTAGTACATATCTCCAGACTATTTTGATTCATTATATGCAGTTTTATTTTATCTTGAAAATTGCTGCCTATAATTTACAACTTCATATATTCCATAGTAAGATCAATACAGTAGCTTTTTGGGGTAAGGAGGGGTCAGGATTTACACACACACACACACACACACACACCAGTTTTCTGAGATGAAAGATGTCCTTTGCATTGCAGACCTCAATTTTCAATACCTCTTTTTCTTAACTGTATAAAAAATGATGACCAAATTCCTGTTCATCAAGCAGAGAAGTCAATCACTGTGGCATAGATCACATGGTGATAAAAAGAGCAAGTGCTTTTCTAATGTTCAAGCTTTTGCTTCCTTTAGAGTAAGTAAACACACTATTATCTATCAAGTCCTTTAACAGTGAACTGCAAAAATTTCCTGCAAACCAGAAATTCTGTGTATAGCTTGTTCTGTGCTGTGTTGCTTTGTTTTCTTTTAAGTTGAACTTGGAATGTTCCTTAGAAGGCAGATACTTTCCACACGCACTTCTCTGGTCAAAACCAATTTCCTAAGAAATAGTATGATTTAATTTTCTAGCTGGCCACACCTACAGAGCCTCCACTTGAAGGTCTTAGACAAAATTAGATTCACAAATATCATACCCAGTAGGAACATCAGCGTCTGTTTCCCATTCTAGCAACGTAACCCAAACAAACTCCTCTGGAAAAGAAACTTAAAGCCTCTAGTATAATAGATCTGCCAAGAGCGCCTGCCAAGGGTGTCTGCCAAAAGACCAGATGCTCTGGCTGACAAACAGATATAATTTATGGCACTTGCCCATATTTTCTGTTTCACTTTCTTTCCACCTAACAGTGAAGACAGATTCCAAATATTTGCTCATCTTAGAGCAGAAACTTTTGAAACAGTCATAAAAATATCTTAAACACAATCTTTTCCTAATAGAAAAAAATCGTAGAAATGTATCTTAAGATTCACTTCAGCATAAAAGATGAAGAGCCCAAAATATTTTGTTAACAATACTATCAATTCCCAGCTAATTGGCTTCACTTGTACAGTCAAAATTGTGCAGTATCATAGCAAGAACATCCATATTAACAATTAGCAAACCTTTTGTGATTCATACAGACAGCTGTCAAAAGGACAACAATGTTTGTGTTTTCCAAGTAGCGACATTTTGATCAAACCCTTTGTGAAAAATCAAAAAGTATGCTTATTTGGCTTTTATACACCAACACTGTGTTCTGTAAGCCTGGCTCCTCGTTTAAAAGTAAACAGCATCACTTGAACATTTCTCTTCTAACGCACAATGATTAAATGCAAGGCAGAGTTCTGTTGTGTTTAATTTCCTTATTCAAAATTTTCACTGAAGCAAATCCTGTGTAGACATATTCTATGTACAATTCTATCATAGGCAGAACTTATTCTACAGGAAAATGTGTCTGCATAAAGATTACGGAAGCATGTAACATAAACAGTGAAAAAGACACATTTTATTCTATGCATTTCCTTCAATGCAAATTTATGGCACAGAAAATTAAATCCCATGCAAATTGAAAGCAAAAAGCATGTAAATAAGAATTCCTGATTATAGCCAATGCTTTATCAGATAATATAATTTTATAGGGGATCTGGTTAATGTTGCCATTAAACAGAATAATTCATGCTGCAGAATCATAGAATTGTCAGGGCTGGAAGGGACCTCAAAGATCATCCAGTTCTAACCCCCCTGCCGTGGGCAGGGACACCTCACACTAGAGCAGGTTTCACAGAGCCACATCCAGCCAGGCCATAAAAACATCCAGTGGTGGGACTCCACCACGTCCCTGGGCAACCTGTTCCAGTGTCTCACCAACCTCATGGTGAAAAACTTTCCTAACATCAAATCTGAATCTACCCACTTCTAGTTTTGCTGCATTCCCCCTAGTCCTATCTCTAACTGACATCCTAAAAAGTCCCTCCTCAGCTTTCTTGTAGGCCCCCTTCAGATACTGGAAGACCACAATGAGGTCTCCTCAGAGTCTTCTCTTCTCCAGACTGAATAACCCCCACTCTTTCAGTCTGCCTCCACAAGAGAGGCCCTCCAGTCCTTGTGGCCCTTCTCTGGACACATTATAGCACATTCATATCTTTCCTGTAATAGTGGCTCCAGAACTGGATGCAGTACTCAAAGAGGGGTCTCACCAGAGCAGAGTAGAGGGGGAGAATCACCTCCTTCAACCTTCAGACCATGCTTCTCTTGATGTAGCCCAAGATACAATTTGCTTTCTGGACTGCAAATACACACTGATGGCTCATGTTGAGCTTTTCATCCACCAGCATTCCCAAGCAATTTTCTTCAGGTCTGCTCTCAAGCCAGTCACTTCCCAACCTATATCAGTGCTTGGGTTGCCCTGACCCAGATGTAGTACCTTGTACTTGGTCTTGTTGAACTTCCTGAGGTTGGCTTGGGTCCACCTCTCCACCCTTTCAAGGTCCCTCTGGAATGTAAAATATAATCAGCTAGAAACAAATTCTTCAAGTATTTGGAAGTTTGTGTTCTATATAGATTAGACTTTGGCATATTTTCCCTTCAAGTGCCACAAAAATTTCTCAGTAATTTGCCTGTTAAAACTCAGTAAAGACATTTCTTCTTAAAGAAAGGCACTGTGCCCACTTCTGGGCCCCTCAGTTTAGGAAGGACATCAAGACACTTGAACATGTCCAGAGAAGGGCAACGAGGCTGGTGAGAGGCCTTGAGCACAAGCCCTATGAAGAGAGGCTGAGGGAGCTGGGATTGTTTAGCCTGGAGAAGAGGAGGCTCAGGGGTGACCTCATTGCTCTCTACAACTACCTGAAAGATGGTTGCAGCCAGGAAGGGGTTGGTCTCTTCTGTCTAGCAACCAGCACCAGAACAAGGGGACACAGTCTCAAGCTGCACCAGGGGAAGTTTAGGCTCGAGGTGAGGAGAAAATTCTTCACAGAGAGAGTCATTTGTCATTGGAATGGGCTGCCCAGGGAGGTGGTGAAGTCACCATCCCTGGAGGTGTTCAAGAGGGGATTGGACATGGCACTTGGTGCCATGGTCTAGTCATGAGGTCTGTGGTGACAGGTTGGACTCAATGATCCTTGAGGTCTCTTCCAACTTTGGTGATACTGTGATACTGTGATACTGTAATAATGTGATTCCTTATCCCCAAAATTTCTGAAAGCCATTTCATCCTTAGTATGCTCTTTTATATTACCAATAAACAAATAACTTTCTCATATCATACTCAGTAGAAAAGTAGCTACCTCACAGAAACTGCTGCTTGTTCCCAGAAGAATACAAGATCCTTCTTGTTTTAGAAAGGCTGAGAAACAGGAGTAGTTAATTAAGGAGAATTACATCCAATTCCAGTAGAACTTCTTTCTTGTAAACAGATACTGGTGAGCAATGCCTATTCCAGGAACTTTCAATACTTCACGAAGGGTATATTGACTTACTTCCCACTCAGACTTTCAAAGAGGTTTTCCTTCATTTTGAAGACAGCAGACACAACACTCAGTGCCTTGCCTGGCCCAGTCCTGTTTGTCTTGGTAGACAGCAGAAATCCTAGCAGAAGATTTTCAATGCCTGCATACCGTTGGCATATGTGTACCTCACCAGTGTAGGGATAAGGTACTTAGGCAAGTATCTGCATATAACCTACTTGTGCCCAAGTGGTGACAGGTGCTTCTACTGATTTCTTTATGAGGACCATATCATCCCTATAGGAAGCACAATCTCCTTACCTAACTCTTCTGTTACATACATCTGAGAAAGCCACCTCTAAAGACCAGAGCAGTGACAGTCTCATGGACAGTGGTAAGTGTCGTGGCCAGGCAGGAAGAGAAGGCGCTTACCAAAAAAATGTCAATATCCCTAAATGACAGAAATTTTACACCTCTCTGGAAACTTACCTAAGAAAAACTCTTCCAACAAATAGCATTTACTGAGATGCAACCACTCTAACATTCTTTTTATTTTTTTCTTTTTCCCCTTCATTTATTTTCGTAATTAGAGACATTTTTCTTGATCTTCAAATAATTACTGAATTAATAAACTCTTTTAAGAAAACAAGCTCTTAGGAGTAATATTACAATCTGGTATTTGTGAAAAGCTGATCTTCAGAAAGTAAGAAATACTGTAATCAGTAAAAACATCTGTCACCACTCAACTGTGGATGAATTATGAATTTTTTAGGAAGGGGGATATTGTTTGAAATTGAAAGACATCTAGTTGTTATACTTTGAGGAGTTTGCCTTTTTTCTTTCTTGCCACTAGTAACTCCAAAAGTTTCATAGAATAAGTCTTCAAACCTATTGCTGTTTGTTTGGGTTTTTTTGTTGCCTTTGTGGGCTACACACAAAGTCAGAAATATAGTGCTGTTTAATTCTGGATCACAGAAAAAAACCTCAGGGGCAGATTTGAAGTAAAGAATATCACAGTATCACAGTATCACAGTATAGCCAAGGTTGGAAGAGACCTCGAGGATCATCGAGTCCAACCTGGTACCACAGACCCATGACTAGTCCATGGCACCAAGTGCCACGTCCAATCCCCTCTTGAACACCTTGAGGGATGGTGACTTCACCACCTTCCCGGGAAGCCCATTCCAATGACTAATGACTCGCTTGGTGAAGAACTTCCTCCTCACCTCGAGCCTAAACTTCCCCTGGCACAGCTTGAGACTGTGTCCCCTTGTTCTGGTGCTGGTTGCTAGACAGAAGAGACCAACCCCTTCCTGGCTACAACCACCCTTCAGGTAGTTGTAGAGGGCAATGAGGTCTCCCCTGAGCCTCCTCTTCTCCAGGCTAAACAATCCCAGCTCCCTCAGCCTCTCTTCATAGGGCTTGTGTTCAAGGCCTCTCACCAGCCTTGTTGCCCTTCTCTGGACACGTTCAAGTGTTTAGATGTCCTTCTTAAACTGAGGGGCCCAGAACTGCACACAGTACTCAAGGTGTGGCCTAACCAATGCAGAATACAGGGGCACAATGACCTCCCTGCTCCTGCTGGCCACACTATTCATAATACAGGCCACGATGCCATTGGCCTTCTTGGCCACCTGGGCACACTGCTGGCTCATGTTTAGGTGGTTGTCGATCAGCACCCCCAGGTCCCTCTCCATTTGGCAGCTCTCCAGCCACTCTGACCCCAGCCTGTAGCTCTGCATGGGGTTTCCTTGCCTAAACCCATGTTCCTGATCAGGGTAACTTTTATTGATGAGAGATCTGCTCTTTAGGAAAAGAACCCTATAGTAATCTGATTATACTAGAAAAGAATGCAATATTTGAATGTGAAAATAAGGAATAACATAGTGATTAAGAAACTAATATGCAGTCATGATTTCTGCTGCTCCTAAAAACCATCATTTTACCATGACTGAAGGATCATCATGCTCTACTTTTATTATTTTTTAGTAGACAACTACCTAACAGAAATTTACCAACTGATATTCCAAATGTCATTCTCTGTCACAGAGGTCAAAGCACGTATCAAGTCTATAGGATTTAACATAAGAAACTCTTCAGAATAGTGTGACTTCAAGAAGTCTTGCTTTTGGAGGGGATCTTTTGGATGCCATTGTGTAACTCTAATTTCTGTAAAAAATATTAGTGGAAATAACCAAAGTAACAGTGTGGACTATTCTAGCAATTTTACTGTGTAAGAAATTGACTTCCCCCACTGCAAGACTTCTCTTGACATGGTTTGATTTTCTGGCCCTAGAAAGAAACCCATGAAGCTTTGAGCCACAACCCCTCTTTGAATCTATTCTTTTATTTCTAAATTGGACAAAGTGAAAGTAGATGAAACTAGTAGATTAAAAGATAATCATTTGAGGATGTGGTCTACTCCTTGGCAGGGTTCTGATCTTTCACTGCATTCAGCCCCCTAGCTATGAATGGTTTCATAACCCAGCTCAGAGCATACCTTACAGATTCTGGAGTCTTGGGAGAGAATGGCAGAAACTGAAATGCCTCACAGGTCCTGACTCACAGAATGTAGGCAATTTCATTGCCTTGTCTAGGTGGAGGCTATTCTGGGTAAGATCGAGGGTAGAATTTAAACTTCTTTTTTTTTTTTTTTTGGAAGAAACCTTTCTGTCTGCTGAAGTGAAACCTCCATTCAATCTCAGTCTCTGGTTTGAAATCAAGATTTCTTACTGAGTCAACAAAACTTACTTTTGAATTCTACTGCAATTACAGCACATGACTTTATTTATTTATTTATTTATTTATTTATTTATTTATAGAATTATAGAATCATTCAGGTTGGAAAAGAACCTGAAGATCATCAGGTCCAACTGTGAACCTAACAGCCAAGTCCACCACAAAACTGTATCCTTAAGTGCCACTTCTACAGATCTTTTCAATGTCTCCAAGAATGATGACTCCACTACTTCTCTGGGGAGTGTGTTCTAGTGCTTGACAACTCTTTCAGTGAAGGAATTTTTCATAATATCCAAACTAAACTTCTCTTGGTGCAACTTAAGGCTGTTCCCTCTCATCCTATCAATTGTTACTCAAGAGAAGAGAGAATTCCAATCCCAACCTTGCTACAGCCTTTTTTCAGGTAATTATACAGAGCCATATAGTCCCATTTCAGCAAATTATCACAAATTAAGTTTTAATTGGGCTTCGGTCTTTCCAGTTTCTTCCCTGCATAACTTCACAACATCCTTGTAGTCCTCTGGAGTTGCCTGTCCCTTCTTCCAAAGGTCATAAACTGCCAAAGCTCTCTGCTCAGTCGTGTCAGTTTTTGTCCGTTAGCTCATCTTTCAGCAGGAGATGGCCTGCTCCTTCCTCCTTGAAGAATTTCTGTACTCCTCCCAAGGGACACACAACCATTACCCTAAACAAGACAAAGTCTACCTTCCAGAAGTCCAAGTTAGCAGTTCTGCTAACCTCTCTCTATCATTTTATGATCGCTATGCCAAAGACAGTTTCCAATCATCACATCATCCCCAAGTCATTCTCTCTTTGCGTAGAACAGATTGAACAGGGCATCTTGCCTAGTTGGCTGTGTCAGGAAATTATCTTCCACAAACTCCAGGAACCTCCTAAGAATGTTTCCTATGGAAGAGTTTGGAAGTGTTGCAAATTTTTATTTCCCATTTGTGATCCACACATGTTTTGCACTATCAGTGCATAATTACTGGGTTTATTTTAAAAATAAAATACTGTTTTACTTTGCTCCTGAAATGAAGATAAATACAGGTTTTTGACTCTGGGACCCCTTCAGCTGACGGTAGACGGCTGTGTTTGAATCACTGAATTAAATAGGCCACTAGCTTTAGCTCTGGCCTGTGATTTAACTGCTGCTGTGCTCCTTGGCATGATTTTGGCATGTGCCAAGAAACAGTCTAGAAATAATACAAGACATTAAAAAATGCCTTGCAGGTTGTCAGTCTGAAGTACTGAAAACAGAGCTGGTTTGTGAGAACATCTGAATTTCTGTGAAAGCCTAGGAGATTGGTTTATATCACCATCTACAGCAGTGGATATCCTTGTATATTGACAAAGTCTGAAGACTTAGAGTTCCCATCAACATTAGGGTTACATTATGTTCACCTCAGTCCAATATTTCACACCCTCCTACTTCATTCTTTATAGATGCTACTCTTTTTTATCTCTGTGATGGAATAATCAAAAAACTTCTCAAAGTGCACCTAATTATGGTCTGTGGAGTACCTTGCATTTGATGGTGGCTCTCCAGAATGAAAATGAGCTGGAGGAATACAGTGTATAATGTAAATAATTTTTGTATACTTATTTAGTTATTACTGAGAAATTTTGTATGCAGAAGCTTTTATTGGTAAGTATTTAGGTTTATCAAAACTTTCCTCATCAAAAACAGGATAAGAATAAATTGAAAATCCATATTAATTTATTTCAAGTGTGTACTTCATTTCAAATGCATGCTGGACTACAGATGAATTGATGAATTTTTGATAAAATTAATTCCTTCATAATTATTTTCAGAATATTTTTTACTGAAATGTTGCCTTTGAATATTGAGTGTCTGTTAATTATCTTGATTGGTAATTTCAAGTGCAAAATTGTAATTTGTCGATATACAACATGTAGAGCTGCTTGCAATATCAAGAGAGCCACAGTAATGAATCATGTCTAAGAATCAATAGTGGATATTAACAGAAAAAAACAATTCTAGATATTTTAGGAGGTGTCATTACTGTAAAGAAATTAATCACGGTATTATTAAATAATACTAAGTAGTAAAATATTCTCTAAAATATTGATTGGGTTACAGCAACAGCATAAAAATTAAAACCCTAAGGGCATGTAGGGTATAACATAACAATATTGTAGGTTGTCTAGATATTTTCATGGTTCAACTCCAACTTACTGTGAGAAGATTGTCATCATAATGAGCAGGATTTTATGATACCGGTTGGTTATATTGTAAAGGTCTGAGTAAAAAGATCAGTCTTGTGGCTGCAAAACTTCTTTGACAAGAAAAATGTTTGCTGTTTTTCCAGATGGCAGAATCCAACAGACATTGCTTGCCCCAGACCATGCATTTACAAGACAGTAATTGAATGACACATCAACCTTATATTCTACAACAGCACTACCTGATAGTTCATCTCATTATTTGGAGAATGGAAGTTCAAGAGCCAAACCTCAGAATTACAGAGTATATTTTAACTTTTTATCAGAAAAAAAAAATGTAGTTTTTGTTAGACCTGACAGGAACACAATGGTTTTACTACTATACACTCTGAATTACACTTGAAATATGTCTCCTACTCAGGGATTTGAAAACTGCTCCACACAGCATGCTAGATTCAACTGTTGCATGAGATACCTTGAATGCCTCTTGCATGCATTCATGGAGCATATATAAGGCATTTAAAAAGTTGAGGCCCAATCCTTCAAAGGATCACACATGTAGTTGCTTTTAGAGATCTCAAGTCTATAAGAATAACTATTTTGTGCTTAAAGTGTGACTCTATGCACTTTCTAGATTTAAAAAAAACATGTACAGATTTTAAAATCTCATTATTTTACTGATAATAAACAGATTCCATATGAGTGGACATAATTCAGTTTAGATTTAGGAATAACGTTTTGTATTACAATTATACTTCCTCAAAACAGACACTTTAAACCTAGAAATATCTGAGTATATACATATGATTGTAAAAGGTCTTTTTTATTTTCCTCAGGTAGAAAATTGGCTGAATACTAGTCATCAGCACCTGAATAATCTTTTCAGAAGATTCCAGTGTGTTTATGTTTATACTGTTCACCTACATCTCATCTTTGTATTTTTCAAACTGTCCACAGCATTTCAGTGAAACTATCGAAAAATCCTCACATAAAACTCTGCCACATAATGCTATGATCAACTTGTTACATCCCAACCAATCTTAACAAACTACATGAGTTTTGCTATACATTCCCTGAAGGTCAGAAGAGGGCTTAACCCATGATGAACAGAATCAAGAAGCAAATGTTGGAATCAGGCTCTATCAGAATCAGTTAGCCACATCTACTGCATTATGTAGTGGAAAGGAAAAATACCAATAGGTAGAAAGAGGGACTGTGCATTCTTGGTCTATCTTTTAGAGAGAAAAGGGGATTCTAGGGAAGAATTGCTGAAAATATTAAGGAGGCAAGGTGTTGCCAAACAAAATTAAGGATTATATGTCCAATTTTCCTATCTGGCTCTAGAATGTCATTTTATGTCTTGCTCAAGGCAAGCTTTGTCTGCCTAGTATTGGAGGAAAACCCTTTTAAAAGGAACCAATTTAGTATCCTCTCTCCGTTGCAGGTAACAAATAATTCATATAAACCAAGATGAACAAACATGGAAATAAACCAAACTCCAAGATGCTGTGGTGGATCTAGGAATAGGAGCATGCTACCTCTATACACCACTGAAGTAGATGGTGTCACTGATTGTAATTTTCAGTGCTTTAAACTATTCCTATATAATCATAATGGCTCCAAGCATTTGGGGTTAGGAATTTTCTCCATTGTGTTGCCCTTTCCTTTTTTTTTTTTTTTTTTTTCTTTTTTTGCTTTTTTTTTTCCTTACCTTTTTTCCCCGTCCTTTTTTTTTCCCTTTTTTTTTTTCTTTTTTTTTCTTTTTTTTTCTTTTTTTTTTCTTTTTTTTCTTTTTTTTTTCTTTTTTTTTTCTTTTTTTTTTCTTTTTCTTTTTTTTTTCTTTTTCTTTTTTTTCTTTTTCTTTTTTTTTTCTTTTTCTTTTTTTTTTTTCTTTTTCTTTTTCTTTTTTTCTTTTTCTTTTTCTTTTTTCTTTTTCTTTTTCTTTTTTTTTTTTCTTTTTCTTTTTTTTTTTTCCCTTTTCTTTTTGGGTGGGGGGAGGTGAAGGGGAGGGTGGCAAAGGCTTGAGGCAGTGACATTTCTGTGGCAAAAATCAGCTCTGGCATTTATTTGCTTGATATTACTTGATACAAAATAAACCAATTCTAATGGCCTAGCATGGAAAAGAGTCACAGGATATTTTTTCTCTCTTCACAGAACAAAGGCTTAAAAAATGTGCATTTTCTTTAAAGCCTCTTTGGAGAGCTTCAGAGCAGAGTAGTTCTTTGAAAAGCAGGCTAATCACTTACCTGGGGTGCTGGCACAGGCATAAGGATGTGGGTGTTTGGTGCCATTCTCTCCAAGTACACCGTGTCAAAGCTTCACTCAGTTTGAATCGATGAAACATATTTTTAAGACAGTCACTTAATATGTATGATTCTCCTACTCCTGCATGAGCGTGTGAGGGATTTCTGGTGCTCACATAGTCCAATGCCTATGCCAGAGCAGGCTCACAGTTTAGCCTCCTGCCTCTCTGGCTAAGAACAGCCTGAGATGAGAACTTACACTGCAAGGAAGAGAGACAAAGGACTGAGAGTAAGGAATGGAAGATGGCTTTCCTGCAGCACAGATGTCTAGCATCAAGGATAGACACAGTGTGCACATTCTCAAAAGCACATGATTTGATATGGAGAGAGACATTTTGACAGTCTGCTTTTGAGAACACATTGCAAAGGGGTTTGTTTCATTCCTGTGCAGAATAAGAATTTACCACACTAAACATTCTCAGGAAACAAACTTTCAAGCTTTCTTCATCCCACTTTGGCCTGCTTCATTCAGATTAAATTATTTTGAACATACAGTTCTAGGAGAGCAGAAAAATACAACAAATACTTTGCAACATATGGTGTCCTGTTTAGCCCCATTATGCTGTAAAGCTTCCTATTTTTACTGTCAACTTTAAATGTTCTGTTTCTTTGTGGCATGACTTATATTAAATTAAAACAAAATATGAAAATAAAAAAAATCACCTTACCTCTGGTGAGAGTATCTGGGTTTTCTTATGTTTTTATTTCTTCATTGTTCTACTCAAATATTTTCTCAAAGCATTGAAGAAGGTACTTTATAAGTCACTCACAATGTTGAGATCTTAACCTAATTACAGAATTTGGCATGTGCCAGCCAACCTGTATCATAATACTTATATACTTTGCTATGTTTGGTATTTGTTTTCAATTCCCTAATGTTTTAAAGGTCTGCCCATTTTCTAGACCAAATAGCCAAAAATCTAATTCTCTTAAAATCGTTTCTTGTCTCTGACTTTCTTCATGACCTTGCCAAGTTATTTGCCCAGTCAATTCTACTTACCATAGTGAGCTGACACACTGCTTCTAAAAAAACATTAGGCTTCCATAGATAAGACACCATATAAATGCTATCATTGTCCTTGCATAATGTGTTAGGAAGTTAGGAAGAAGTTCTTCACAGAAAGAGTGATTGGCCATTGAAATGGGCTGCCCATGGAGATGGTGGAGTCACCATCACTGGAAGTGTTTAAAAAGAGGCTGGATGAGGCACTTGGTGCCATGGTTTAGTTGATTAGATGATGTTGGGTGATAGATTGGACTTGATGACGTCAAAGGTCTTTTCCAACCTGGCTTATTCTGTACTCTGTACCCATTCTGTATAACCCTAGGAGGGATTTTTTTGAAAATGCTGTGCAACTATCATATACATAAATTACATCTATAAAATAATTCTTCATCTTGAAAAGATAGTTTAACATTAACATTTACAACTACATTCTTTGTCTGTGTTGTGCTCTTCCTCGTTGTTGTTTATTTCTGGAGTTTTTATCTGCCGAAGCAATAAAGCTTACCCTGAAATGCCTGTTAGAAGAAAGACTGGACACTAACACATCTGGTGGAGTCCTTTTAAAATTACATCTTCTTGTGAGCAATTTGGATACATGAATCTGATTTGGATTCAACTTGCTTATAACAGATGTTTCTACTGGTTTATTATGGTTCAGGATACAAAATTTCATTTCCTTATACACATCCATGTCTCTCTTTTACCTTCCAAAATCTTCCCAGAGTCATTGAAGTAGACATATTGTTTCCTCATATTCTTCCTAACAATAAGAACCTGCAGGAAGAAATCATATAGGAACATTTGTTTGTTTATTTTCATAACTGTTGAGGGTTTGACTTTGGTGTACATTACACTTGCTCATTTACACTTACACACTTTCCTACAGCTCTAATGTGAGTAATGCTTCTCAGAACTGATCTCTCTTCCTTCTGCAATTGCCCATGTTACAGTGTTTCGTTCTAAACACATAAGAAGCAAGGAGTCACAGGCTTCTGAAAATTTGTCTTATTCTCAGCATTATCTTCCTTAGAAAACTGCATTTTAGGCTGTCCTAGTTTTAGATGGTGTGATTAATATCAGATTCAGAAGACAAGTTAAGATTTATTAATTGTATTATGGGTATTCAAGATCCAACAATTTAATGAAGGTAAGTCGTTTCTTCAGTTAGCTATATCCCTAAACAGGCACAAGCAGAGTTACAATTATTATGGAAAGAGTCTTTGAATAAACCAAACAAGTCATAAATTAGCTTTTTTAAATAATCAAAGCTAGCACTCACAACTTCAGGCTTGGTTTGTTTTCTTTTTTTTTTAACTTAGGAAAGAGGAATAGTGGAAATGATGCAATGTCATTTTTGGGAACAACTCTGAAAAGTTATCTTGTTAATTTGCATATTGATTACTATTTACATGTATCTACTGTATCAAATACATGCTCCATAGTAACCTGAAGGTATTGCAGTCTATTGGTTACTCTCGCTACGTTAACACAGCAGAACTCAAGTACTTGTTTTGATCTCCCACCTGAACTACAACTTCATAATGTTATATCTGTTTAAAAATATAAAGTTCTTTTTATTATCTCATCTGATGAGGCTTTGAGCAGCCAAGTGAGGCCTTGAGCATCTGAGTCTGGTTATGAGGTGTCCCTGCCCATGCCAGGGAGGTTGGAGTGGATGATCTCTAAGGTCCCTTCCAACCTAAGCCATTCTATAATTCTGTGAAACAAACTCTGTGCCGACTTACAGTCTTACACCTACACCCTTTACGTTCTAGGATTTCTTATCCTATTATACAATAATGGTAATTCACATTTCCTATTTATTCCTAATAAGAGTTTGATTTTTGTTTCTCCTGAACAGCCAGATATATGCCATTGGCTTACTTTTCATGAAATCTTGTGAAAAGCAACCAGATGGTTCCTTCATAAATATTTCTTTATTGCAGAACTCAGTTTGTACTGATAGACATTTGGTATATCAATCTGCATGACAAGATCTAAAAAGAAAAGGTCCCTGAAGAAGGAATACTACCACTTTATCTTCCCATATGTCAATGTGTTCTTTTCATCACAAAATGGGTTTAAACACATTTGTATTGCTTCACCATCTTTGTTATTGAATTCAGCTGAATACACTTATTTATATTTTCAAAATCATTTCTATCATTAGAGTCACTCATTTCATTTAGCAAAGTGTTCTCATCTACATTGAAAGTGACATTTACCTGACATTTAAAGATACTGAGTCAATGGAACAGACTTTTATTTTTCTTTCCTTAGAATAAAATTTTATAAAATACCTATCTGGGGAAAAAAAAAATAAAAAGGAATAAAGACTTTGTCCAGTTCAGAAAATTTAAGTATATTCTGGTTTTGTAACAGCTTCAGCTGAAAAGACTTAGGTCCAAACACAAAGCTGACATAACAGGGTATTATTATCACACTAACACCAACAAATTTGAACAATATCACTTTAAAGCACTTTTTTATCTGCTCAGGTTACCTGATGTCATAGTACTCAACACACTTTTTAAGGAGGGTGAGATAGGAAATGTTTGCTAACTCTTAAGTAGGAGGCAAGCAGCACAACAGATCAGATTTTAGCATTTGTGACTGTCTGTGAAATTAAATCCTAGCCAGTTGCCTTCTTCCTAGCTTCATCCTTCTGCTTAGCATTGGAAGTACTTAAGTCTTCACTTCTTAAATTATTTGACTGCCTGTACTCCACTTTTTGCACACACTTCAGGCACTGGCAGTTTGAGCACTGTGAATGCCCTGATTAATAAAGCAGAGCCACCCATCATCTGTCTACAGTGATAGCCACACTGGATCACATGAAACCTCACTAGTCAGGGCTCTCCTTCCTGCCCTACTTTCCATGGTAGCTTCTTCTTCCTCAGGAGTGTTGTAACAACAGGGTAACCTGGGCTATGGGGTTGTCCTGCACTTTTTCTTTTAGCTGTTTTATCTGAGTTCATAAAGCAGAAATCTCCAGACCACTGGCATTCCTTGGAGAGAAGAGGAGGTTTCAGGCTTTGCTGTGGTTAGAAAGTGCAGGAATTGCAGTCTTAGTATTCTTGAGTGATAAAGAGCTAAGGAAAAAATTGTACAGAACACTAAATTAGGATGACATTACACACAAAATGAAAATCATTACAGAGTCACTTGGAACGTCAGTGTCTGAAATGACTTACGGTTCTTCTAACCACAAACTTCATGTCCAGACACAACTTAGTAAAGAAGACTCCTCTTACTTCTTTAGCTCCTTGCACTTTTAAAATCCCAGGGCTTTACTTTTAAGAATTCAAGGAAGGTACTTTAATTCATTTCTCCAGCTATCAGCACTCTTCTCACTGACAGCAACGGGCCAGTCAGGAATGAACAATTCCATATGTCTGTCAGGAATATCATCTTCAGTTAAGGTACAGGAAGAATAAGGTATAGGAAGAAATCCTGTGACTGAAAGTGTTGGGAAGGTGTACTTAGGTCTAGGATTGTCTCCATGTCTTGTCTCTACAGAACAACTAAACTGTACCCTAGTTGGGAAGTAGATTCTAATATGTCCATTAACCTCCTGATTATAAAGAATAGCATCCTTTGCTTCCTTGGTTACTTGATTTGAAATCTTTAAAAAAGCATTAGATTTTCTGATCTGCAAATTTAGTCCTTTTTCATAAAACGTAGAGTGGTTTTATGCAGTAATGACAAGGTAATTAAAAATACCAAAATAACTTTATTACAAACTTAGCTTCTCTGAGTCAGATAAAAAACAACAACAAACAACCCACAACAGCTAGATGTACTTGCACCCTCCAGGGTAAACATTCTGTAGAAATAATTGCTTTCATCTGCAGCTAAGACTGAGACAAGCAGTAATGTCCACAGTAATTATTAGTGAATTAGTCATCCTCAAACACCTCTGGCAATCAGAGCTAAGGTTCCTAAGAAACAGTTTGAATCTCCCCTGGCAGCCTTCTTCTAGCTGGAGAAGCAGCTGCTCCAATTGCTCAAACATCTGCAGAGATCCATAGATCAGTGAAGAGGAGCGATTGCAGCTTCCAATAACAAAAAGATGGTGTGCACAACCTGATCTTCCCCAAGGACAAACTTGGCAGCTATGTTTATTCACTCCCAGTCACTACTTGGGGTCCCTTCCTGTCTCTGCCTGGAAATATAAGGCCTTTTCCAGTAGCATCCCTGCCTGCCTTCCAGGAGATGCATAACCTGCCTGTACTTAGCTTTGTTTCTGATGCTGCATGCATTGGTGTAGATGCACTCCAGTGGGTCTAATGGTCCTCTCACCTTTTTGCAGGGAGAAGTCCTAATTCCTACCTGACTGTTTTCAGGTGCTCCTGTGGTTACTAACCCAACAAGAACCCTTGCTTCTTTGCTGCTGTTTGGGTCTCCATTCCCTGTCTCCACTGACAGGGCAGATTGAAAGACCTCACTAGCATACCATCATTCAAATTTTGTTGTGTGCCCTCAGGCTTGTTTCTAGCAAACCTGGGTTTGCACCCTTTCCCTTTTTAACCTAAATTATAGCTCTTTCTATGAGCCTTGCTAGCACCTATAGTAGGATCTTTTTCTCCCTTTGTCACAGGTGTATCCCATATGCTGCAAACAGACCTGGTGTCCTACAAATCAACCCATGATTAAGGAATGCAAAGTCCTGTTAGTGACACCAGGCATTGATTTACTGGCTCTTCTTATTTATTTCTTCATCACTCCTCACAACTGAGAATGCTACTTGTGCTCTTGATCCCTTAACTAGTTATTCTAAGTCTCTGAAGTCTCTCTTCATTGCCTCTGGAGTTCTCATTGCAGCTTCATCACTGCCTACTTCAAAGATCAATAGTGGGTAGCAATCTGATGGCTGTACTACTGAAGAAAGCTTTCTCCTTACATTATTAACGCAGGCACCTGGGAGACAGCAGACTTCCCTAAAGAAAACTGGCTCTGGTCTGCTCCCTTCAGAAGTGAGTCACCTGTGAAAATGATCTATCTTTCATTCTTTACTGAAGAAGTCTTGATGGAGACTATGGACTGTCTAAACCTTGGCAAGAGCCTTCTGCTAGGTGGATACCATCACTCCTTGGTCAAACTGGCCAAGCTTTAGCACAATCCATGCGCACCTTTCTGCATGAACTGCCGTGCCACACACTGCCATGCCCTGACTGACATCCCATGCCCTATTTGCTTGCTCAGTGCACAGCAGCCTGGTTGCTGTGCTCCCTCAGACTTCCTTCAAAGGTATAGGTGTGGTCAGGGTTCCTCTGGCAATGCCCAGGATTCATCAACCTGTCTTATGAGAGCTGCTGGCTCCTGCCAGGTCTGTCTGCTCCCCTGGCATTTCTTTGCCAAGTGCAAACAGCAGAAACCCCCCTGTACACTAAGATACTTCTATCTGCTGATGGCCATGCTGGTTCTGAAGCAGCTGCTCTGAAAAATTAGATGATTGCATGAAAACATTTGCCAACTTCCTTAATTCTTTCATGCATAGCTTTGAAAAGATATTTCCTTGTCTTGGGTTAGGGAAGGTAGCCTTCATTTATACAGTAAATAAAACAAATTTCTTCTATGGTTTTCAAAACCAGATATGTGGTATGAAAAATGAGTAAACATATGTATTTCACATCTGTGGGAAAAGTGAGTTGTCTATGCCTTGAGAGAGTAAAATCAGTCATCTTTCTTTGTAAAGATTATGAATGTCTAAAGAATACAAATTAATTTATTTTCAAGTATTTGCATAGGATTTGCCCATGTAAAGCAGAATTCTTAAATTCTTTGTTTGCCTCTCCTGAAAATCCTCCTTCCTCAGGAAAATAAATACATGAAAATGCATATCTTGTTTCTCAGTTTCCTCCTTGCAATAAAATACATATTTTATATGTTTTATATTTAATATCTCTGGTGGTGGTATCTTCAGACACCTCTGTAACTTATTTACAAAATATATTTACAGGTTCTGTTACTGGGTTGTGGGTATATATTCCACATATGAAGACAGTTAAATGATTTAAGCACAGATCTGAGAATTTCCATTACAGCAATTTAAATTGGAAATAAAGGTGCTGCAATCTTTGGTTTCCCACAAAGGGGATTCTATAGCAAATTAGCCAGGGACTCATGGCTTGCTCCTTTGTCTGGTATCCTCCCAGACACTGTAACTATAATTCAAGTGGTTCTTGACTCAGGGTTAAAGAGCCTCTCTCCTCTCATGCCCAGTTCATGGTGTGGAGCCTTTCCTTGGCTTGAAGAGGGCTAAGGGGCCTTTTTCTCCCTCCCATGCTCTGTCGCTGGGCTGTAGTCTTTCTGTGGCTCTTCTGGCATTCAAAAAAACAATTGTTAGTTAAGGCTTTTCTGCCTTTTGACATTACTCTATCCAGCACTATCAAAGTGCGTTCTGGAAATCCTGAAGGGCTTAGAGCTGCACAGTGTAGCAAATGTCTAACTTAAAATTGCTTGTATGTTCCCACAGCACCTTTCTTCTATTGCTGTGGAATAGTTACCTCCTTACAATGCTGATGTCTCTAAAATACTTGAAAACAACACCTCAACATACAGATGGGAAGAGGGTTATTAGATTTCATGATCTAGTAGGTGAGGCAAGGCTAGTGCCTGGGGTATAGTGCACATTGTATTTGCTAACTTAAAATAATACATCATTTCAAAAGCAGATGAATGCCAATCAAGCATCTGGCCCATAGGCTCTAGAGAAGAGGCAAACCCTCACCAGTTTGCCATGACACTGTTATTCTAACCTCTCCCGGTGTAAGTTCATTTTTTGTGTCTCGACAACTTATATTTAAACTGGAGCACAATAAACCATTTTTTTTTAAATACACTCTATCAGCATGTAGTTCTACTGCTTTTAAAAGAAAAAGTTATTCTGCAAGAAACACTTGGGACAGTACCACAGCTTCAGCATTACTACTTTAAATTATTTTAGTCTTATCTATGCCCACATTTCAAGTGTAGTGAAAGAGAGAATGTGTGCTGTCATCTTTTCCTACTTCTTTTTGTATAAAATGACTTCTCATCCAGAGTTATTTTAGAATGTTCTTTTCATGCCTCAATTGAATAACCTTGAATTGTTTGCTGAAATAGATTGATGACTTTTCTTTTCCCCCCTCTACTGCTTGGAGAGATCCAATTCAGTATGTTGACTATTTTGTCTTACTATTTCGCAGCATGAGTTGTTCTTACTTGATGGAGTTAATTAACAGTGGATGTGATAAAACACAAAATTGACACATTATTATGACTGTTCTCAGTTTTTTGTTTCATTACAATTAATTTCATATGAGCTAATTTCTGCACATAAGTAAAATTTCATAACATTATTTGACAAATCTTAATTTGATAAATTTTATTGCATAGTAGATGCACTCTTGTGAACAAAGGATTTTCATAAAAATTGAAACATCAGCATTTGGTTTGAAGCCACAGCTCTAGCTTTGGTGAAGAATGTATGTACCTTACCAGATGTCAATTTATAACATGCAGCAATACTATATAATTGAAAATCTTCAAGTGAAGTGACTAGAAGGAATTTATGGCAGATGGATTCCCAATTTCATCTTCAAACATGAATTTAAGTGCCTGACAATAGCAGCTTCAGCCAGGAGAGGAATGTGAATAGTGGGTATTTACTTTGCATTGTGTCTTTCCTACAAGAGAGCTGCAGCCTAAATTCAGAGACAGATGCTGAAAGAATTTGCCGTCATCCCCACTTTAAACAATACTAAGAGGGAATAAGTGCCTGTCATGTTATACCAGAAGTCTGTTGAAAACCTTGAAATACAAATCAGAGCTCCTGAGACCTGCTCTGATTTTGACAGCATTACCAAACAGTGAGAAGCATTTCAGAAGTGCCATGTAGAAAGCTGTGTCTTGTAGCCATGTTGTCATCAAACACATTCCTGAGCATTTTGGATTTGTGTCAGTTGATGGAGTTTGACTATTCATAGCATATTTGCTTCAAAAATAACGTGCTGCATGCTTCTGAATCACCTGATGCAGGTGTCTTTTTCTGTAGCATCAAGAAGGAGGCATGTTTTCCTTAACAATAGGTTTACTTATCCTTAACTTCTGTTTTCCCCAGATATTCTCCTGATATTGGTTTCACAGTGGTTTAATAACTTATTATAAGGTGTTTTATATTATGTTCTCTCTGCAAATCCACCAACTGTTTGCTCTGTATTCTTGAATTCCTTCCCAAGTACATTTTTGGTATCTGACTATACTTGCAGTTTCAGACACTCACTGTCTGTTCCCTTTTGTCAAGTCTGTCCCAAGTCCAGTTTTTTTAGTTCACTTGGCATTGCCATTGCATTTCCTCAGATATCAGTTAGGGTCATATTCAATTCTTTTATAAAGTAAGTATTATTTGTTTTTCTTCACAAACCTGACAGACCATCAACTTATCTTCCTGTTTGACTGGAGTGTGAAATTCAGTTCCTCCAGTCTGTAACTGTCCTTCAGTTTTGCTGCTCCAGCTATGGCTGTACGTCTCCTTTTGTAGAGTGGCTGTTCGAGCTCCATTCGAGTCTTATTATCTAGAATAGAAATTGTGCTGCATTGAATGTTTTTTTCACCTAAACACTGATTTTTCTTTTCAAATGTCAAACCAGGTGAATACTTCCTGACTTTCACCAATTATTTTGGAAATCAGATCCTGCTGTCCAAGAAGCAGTTTGCATTACTGCTCTGGGTGCCCCAAATTATATATGAGGGGAATGTTGTTTACTTGCTTTTACTTGAGTTTCATCAGAAAAACACAGTCTTGTTTGGTTCAGATAAATGTCACTGAACAGGAGTCTGATGGAAAATTCTGCTTTCTTTGCTAAAGGCTGGAGATCCTGAACTTTCATTGCTATAGTTCTTCTGGATTTCTTTATGATTGCAAGGGTTACTATAGCTTTCAGGCATGAAAACTGGCTAGATCTCCACACTGATGCTTCTCTTTTTTGTTTCACATAAAAACTGTTTGATGGAGTACTTTAAATTTAATACACAAGTATTTTAGAAAATATTAACATTTTTCTCCTAATCAGAAAATCCAAGCTTTATAGATCTATAATTCATGTCTTGTATAAATGATATATTTATGGCTTATGGAGTGCAAAAGTGCTTTGATGATAAAAGCTTCTCCAAATGACAGTCCGCGTAGGAAAAAAGTTCTTTCTGATTTATTCGTTCACATCATCATATTTGATTGTGGAGTCAAACTGGAGTAATCTAGCAGAAAAATGAGAAACTTGCCTCAGGTCAGCTTGCTGCAAGACAATTTTTCTCTATATGACAATTTTTAGGTGGATTTGTATAGCCTTAAAGTGAATGCAGAATTTTACTTTTTTTGTCTAAACTCATTATGTCACCCATTGCTGAACCACAGATGTTGTATGCTCCACCACGTATTAGTTTATCATAGATGGGATATGAAACCTCAAATGCAGACAACTTGTTTCTATCTTCTTATCCACTGCTGCCGTGACTGCACATCGCCCTTAGGCTCCTCAGCAGATCTGCCAGGAACTATATTCTGGGTAAAGTGTTAGCCCCACCCTCACTGTCAACTAAAAATATCCTTTGCAAAGGGGTATTCCATGCCACATGACATCAGCTTGTACATATATCAAGTGAAAGAAGTAAGTGTGGGGATATTCATCCATGGTGTCTGTCCTCCAGGGCAACTACTACATGTAGAACCCTGCTTCCTGGGAGTGACCAAAGAACATCTGCTGATGGGAAGTAGAGAACAACATCTCTCTTTGTTTTGGCAATTCATTACTCAGCATACTGATAAGGAAATGAGTACTACCTCTAACATGTCTCCAGCAGACTAGCCATGCAGATTCAGTGTACACTACAATACAAATTGAGCAGCTGCATGGCCAGAGCTTGGATATAGGAAAGCTACACTGCATGCTAGGTAAGCTCTATCACAGGTTGAGCATAGTGTTGCTGTTTAATGCTGTCTCCAGAGTCAGGTTACAGCTGTACATTGAGTGTCCAGGCATACACTCTCCAGAATCAGTGCCCCAAAAGGCCATGAGTGTTATCTCCTTTTTCCCAGGTGGGCTCTTAGCCTGTGGGGCCCAAAATGTTCACAAAGCAAGCTCTGGGAGAAGGCCTGGTTTGGCTGTTAGAAAGCCAGTGAAGATATCACTGTCATGGGAATGTTTTTTTGTATATTTGCTTCTTCTGGGACTTCTACAGCTTCGGAAACATCTGTTACTTGGTATGGTTAGCATTGAGAAGCTGTATTAGATGTGTGGTTACTCTGATCTAATGTGGCAGGGTTTATGCTCATGCAGCTATTAAGCTTGTCATATCCAGCAAATTAAAGGACATGTGCAGCATGACACGTGCATATTATGCAAGAATTTTCAAGCACTGAGCTGATGCAGAGCTGTCTAGATTTTCACGGAATGGAGGACAAAAGGTAAATCACTCCCATGAATCTGGCAAAGCTGTTTTTACAGAGAGAACTAAAATTGCTCTTAACTCTTGACACCACATTGAGGCACTCCACAGTAACAAGATACAGATTACCTTCAGGATGATCACTAATTTCTTGCTAAATGCATCTCTCTCAATTCTGGCCTCAGAACTGAGATGCTTTTACACATTACAATGTGTTTCAAAGCTCAAATTCAATAAGGTTATTTCTGATTTGTGCTGTGATAAAGAAGTTTTGACACAGAACTCAGAAAAATTGCCATTTTTCAAATACAAAACATAATTTCCAGTTGCAGGTGTGCCTGCTGAAGTTACAGCCCCAGGCTGTTCAACTTCTTGCTACAGACAGCAGTTCTCAGCAACTGTCCATTTATGTAGTGTTAAACCATATTAATCTCCTCATAATAAATTGTTTGCATATCTTCATTTTGATGTGTCTTAGGGAGCGCTTACCTTAAGCAGACCTAGAAACGAGTCTGAGAGGAGAGCACCTACCATGCAAAGAGCAGAAGGTGACTTCTTTAACAAGTAAAACTATTACCAGTCTAGAACACAGGATTGTAATTTTAGCATAATTTCTTCTTTATATGTTTATGATGGTGATGGTTTGTCTGTGGTACTCTCAAGCACTTGACCTGTTCAATCAATCTGTTCCACTATATAAAAACAAATCTGCTTACCAGTTGCTGAAATGCAGAGATGCACCTGCTGGGATAGTAGGGCGCCTTCTGAACTGCACAGAACAATGCAGTGCAAAGTATGAAATTTAGTTACCCAACCAGAAATGGTATTGAGAAGACTAAATTAACCCTATCTCAAGTAATTAATACACTGACAAAAACTGAAATGAAAATTAATTTGTCCAAATTATATATAAGATGAAGAGTAGATCAGAAAATCTGGGTGGGTTTCACATGAACCAGTATGATACAGGAACACTGAATTAAAAGAGCAAAGCTCCTTTGAGGTAAAATAATTTCTACTTCAAGAGAGCATCTCTTTTTTTTTAACCTTACTTTGGAATTTTTCAAAAGGTGAATTTGCTTCCTTAGGTCACTGAAGCAGAACATTTGGTGGAACAAAGTGATAGTTTTTTACACTGGAAGGTTTGCACAACATTTACATTACACAGCATACAGACATATTGCATAGCAATAAGCATAACCTCATAATCATAGAATTGTCAGAGTTGGAAAGGATCCCAAGATTCATCTTTTTCCAACCCCCCTGGATGGGCAGAAACATCTCACACTAGAACAGGTTGCCCAGAGCCACATCCAGCCTGGCCTTAAAAACATCTGGGGATGGGGCTTCCACCACCTCCCTGGGCAACATGTTCCAGGGCTTCATCACCCTTATGGTGAAGAACTTCCTAACAGCTAATCTAAATCTACCTTCCTTTAGCTTGGATGCAGTCCTATCACTCCCTGACACCCTCAAAAGTCCCTCTCCAGCTTTCTTGTAGGCGCCCTTCAGATATTGGAAGGCCACAATATGGTCTTGTCAGAGCTTTCTCCCCTCCAGACTGAACAACCCCAACTCTCTCAGCCTGTCCTCATAGCAGAGGCTCTCCAGCTCTCTGGTCATTCTTGTGGCCCTTCTCTGGACACATTCCAGCATGTCCATATCTTTTTTGTAATAGGGGCTCCAAAACTGGACACAGTACTCCAGGTGGGGTCTCATGAGAGTGGTGTAGAGGGGTAGAATCACTCCTCTTGACCTGCTGGCCAAATTTCTCTTGATGCAACAAGGATATGGCTGGCTCTCTGGGCTGCAAGGGCACACTAATGGCTCATAATAAGCTTCTTGTCCATCAGCACCCCCAAGTGCTTTTCTTCAGGGCTGCCCTCAAGCCTAGCCTATATTGGTGCTTGGAATTGCCCTAACCCAGATGCAGGACCTTGCACTTGGTCTTGTTGAACTTCATGAGGTTGGCTTGAGCCCGCTTTCCAGCCTGTCAAGGTTCCTCTGGATGGCCTCCCTTCCCTCCAGCATGTCTGCTGCACCACACAGCTTGGTGTCATTATCAAACTTGCTGAGGGTTCACTCAATGCCACTGTCCATGTCTCTGACAATGACGTTAAACAAGACTGGTCCTAGTACTGAACCCTGAGGGACTCCACTTGTCACTGGCCTCCACTTGGACATGAACTCATTGACAGCCACCCTTTGAGTGCAGCCATCAAGCCTATGTAAGGGGAGCCATCTTTCTGATCTCTTGCTCTTGTTCCTGTGCCCCAATAGAGATCTCTACTGGCCCTGCTTCCTCCAGTTACCCCATGGCCTGCCTCCATGCTGCATCCACACTTCTAAAGACTGTATCCAAAGAGAGTCTGCATTTACATCAAGGGAATCCCATGCCAGCTGGGCCTGGTTTTATATATTTTTCTATTTACCCTTTTCCTTATACATTTGTAACTTTCCTAGATACTCAAATGCTAAATATATGTTGTTAAACTTACCATTTTTACTTCCAAATTGATTCCAGATTGTTTATCTTTCAAGATTTTTACCTTCTTTTCTGCTACCTAATTTGCTTTTACCCTACCAGAAAAAAGGGAGAGGGGAAGCAATCTAAATCTGTTCCATTTGGGCTTTTGGACTCTCAGAAAGCTGAAACCACAACAACATCCCTGTTGAATAAGATTTCCCTGAGCCTACAAACTGAGCAAACCTCTGAAATATTTGGATTTTTTAGTCCTTGACTGTCTGCTTACATTTTACATGAATTCCTTTGCCCTAAGGCTCAAAATATCTGCCATAAATGCATTTTTAAGAGTCAGATGTAGTTATTTTTAAAATATATCTAATATCTAGTTCTGATTGTAGCTGCTCAGATAAAACCTTTTATCAGCCTTCCAGTAGCCAAAGGAGGCCTACAAGAAAGCTGGGGAGGAACTATTTACAAAGGCAGGTAGCACTAGAATAAGGGGCAGTGGTTTTAAAATAGAGAAGGGAAGATTCAGACTGGACATTAGGAAGAAGTTCTTTACTATAAGGGTGGTGGAAGACTGAAACAAGTTGTCCAGGGACCCCAGTTGTCCAGTTGACCCCATGCTTGGAGAAATTCAAGGTCAGGTTTAATAGGGCTCTGAACAATCTGATCTAGCTGGGGATGTCCCTGCTTACTGCATGGGGGTTGGACTAAATGACCTCTAGAAGCCTCTTCCAACTCTGCATTCTATGATTCTGTTCTATGATTCTAAAATTGGAGAAAAGGAGTAATGCAGGAAACCTACGGCACTACTGCATCTGTGCCTTTGCTCTCAGGAACTGACTGGTCATGGCAAGAGTCTGAAATCCTTGTATCCGGTACAGTATGAAATACGAAGGGCTTTGGGTCCAATGAAGACAGGATTGCTGAGTGTCAAGAAAGGTAGATTCTCAGTTCTGAAACTCCCAAAGGATTCCTAGACAGGGGAATAGCCAGTCACAAGAGTCTACCTGCAGTGCTACTGGCTGGAAAGCTGCTACAATCAGAGCTGTTACACCTAGAGACAACCTTCATAAATGAGCAAGGTATCTAATTTATTTTCCACTACCACAATTTTGCTGAATAAATTTTGTGATCTGTATTTAGTCTGGACTTTGATACTCTCTCCTAACTCATATTCATCTTGTAATACCTTACTTCTAGAAGCCTGAGTTCTAGGACAATGTGATTTACAGAAGCCATTCTGTTTCTTCTGCCAACAGAAGACTTTTCCACTGGATACAGAACTTTTGTTGAATGTATCTGTCAATCCAACACAAAACAGAGAATTTTCTGCACTCAAAATGTGCAGTTCATATTTCCTCAGCAAGCTCTGTGAGTGAAGAGGGAGTTATTTTATGACTCTTCAAATCCTTCTGTCACATATATGTTGTTAGAGGAACTCTCTCCTGGAAATAACTTGAATCTACACAGAGAACAACTGAAACAGAAAGCACAGACCTACACAAACCTAGAAGCTGAATCTTCCCTTGAAAATGTATCTCTAAAACATTGTTTAGTATGCTGAATATAATCTGGAGGATTATGCTATAAATACAAATTTAGAAATTAAAAAAGACATTATTAGATCTGGAAGAGACCTTTGTAAGTAACTCCTTCACTCTGGGTGAGATGAAGTCCCTCATATGCAGTGACAAACCTTACCCACAGAGACGTCTAGTGATCAGAATCACAGATGTTTATTTTTTTTCTATGATTTGTAACTTTGGTTAATTTTCATTCTACATAAAATATTTTCTCTACTGCATAAAGTTGCCCAGAGAGGTAGGAAAAGTCCCATCCCTGGAAACATTCAAGGTCAGACTGGACAAGGCTCTGAGTAACCGAGTCTAGCTGAAGATAACCATGATCAATGCAAGTAGGTTGGAATTGATAACCTTTAAAGGTCCTTTCAAAGCCAAAGCACTCTATGATAAACTAAATCTGTGCTGCTTTAAACTGCTTACATTTCATCCTGCCTTCTGAAAAAACACCAAGTGGTTGTCTACCAGCATGGATAATTAGTGTGGTATTTCTACCTCAGCCTCTACTTTCTCATTACATATAAACAGTTCTTGGTTAAGTGTTTGGGTTTTATTAAAAAAAAAAAAAAAAAAAAATCCTACAAGCAGTTCCATTGCTTTCCCCTTTTTAAAAAAATAATGTATTAAGGACTGGACTACATTGCTTAAAACTGGCCACAGTTCAGTGCTTGAGACTGCACAATTACTGGTAGAGGAAAATAAGTAGTTTATGCCTTAGACATTCCTTTGGTGTTTTATGCATTCTAGAAGGACAATTCTTTTGCATTACCATTTGATTATTGATGCATATTCAGGTCACATACTACTATTACAGCTCTAGATGCAGTATTTCTGTTTATTCCTTAATTATACATTTTGAATTACAGTATTCTTTCTCCCCCAGGCATAGCATTTTTGCTTTATATTTTATCCACTGGATACTACTGATTGCAGAGTAATTCTTAGCTTCTTAAACTGAGTTTGGATTATGAATTCAGTGTCACCTCAGAGTACAGTGTCACCCTACAGTACAGTGCCACTCAAGAATTCAATTAACTATTGAATATGTTAGGTTCTTTCACAAGGCCTATTTGAAACACACTAAAAAAATCTCAAAGCACTTTGAAAACACTTTTTCAACCAGCTTGAAGTTTATTATAATTTCAGGTAGACTGTTTCTGCCAGCATCTCTGAAAACACCAAAATTGTTTTATAGAGAGTATGAAGTTCTACCTTCAATGCACTAGGGCAGCTTTCCTACCAAAGGAAGAAGTTAGTTATGTTGGTGTGATTTACCCTGACAACCCCACAGTCACTGCTTCTTACTGCTCCACAATCTGTGCAGTTCATACCAAAAGCTAATTCATTTCTTTCATGACCTTTCTGACCTTCTGTGGTGTCCTGGGGACTAACCATGACTTCTCAAATTGGCAATTCCTGAGGAATTTTTTTGGCCAGTGGTAGGGTAAGAGAAGGCCTGTCATCATGAGTTCCTGTTCATGGTCTCTGTGATGGCACAGAAACCCAAATCAGATCATGAACATTTCCATTGTGTCCCTCTTGGCAGCACAAATGGAATATTTAAGGCCCAAAGTGAATAAAGCTACATAGACTGACTTCAGCTGAAACCAAGCAAGTAACCATGGATACAGAAAAACAGAAGCACAAATTATTACATTGACAAACACTACATGCTCCCTAGCACTTTTTTGCCCAGATACTAGGTTTAATTCAAAAGTTTCTCCCTGTGAAACCACACTTTGAAATCTACACAGAGGTAAGACTGTACCAGTTTATTAGTACAACACTGTAATATCACTCAATTCCTTTTTCATCTCTTGTCCTTCTAAGATTTTCTAGCCTATGCTTAAGGTTTTTTTGCTTTTTATATGGAAGTTCTATCTTCCTTTGTTGGATTATCCTGGTAACATTTTCCTCTCTCCCTAAGTGATAACAAGTGCTCCTGCACTCAAAGGAGCTATGGCTTTCACCACTTTAGAGAAAAACAAAGCAAATCCAGGTTTCTGCAAATAAATTCCTTAGATGAAGACTTACGTATTTATTTTATTCTTAATTGTGCTCCAGATTGCTAGAGGCAGATAAGAAAGAAGCGAACGGCAATGTCTTATCCAAGGAATTCTCTGGTAATTGTCTCTCCAGAAAATTCTGGCTGTGCTTCACAATCAAATTGTCTAAATAAATAGATTAATGCAATACATTTGTAGAAGGAATGATTTGTCCTTTCTACATCTTCAGACCATGAAAAATAATGGTCCTTCAAATTGCCTTTGAAAACAGAAGGGCAAATATGCAGTCAGTCTGAGGTACATACACATCCCTGCTAGATCAGGCATCCCAATAAAATTTGCTCTGATTTTTCATTAACAAAAGGTATCTGAAACTTACTGAAGGAGTATGTCTTAACATAGAATATATAAAAAAAAATAATGTACAGTTATTTCCTGAGGTAATAATATTAGCTAGTATTTATTAATAAAAATTATTAATAACTTTTAATCAGTATATATATGCAGATTCCAGTGTACAATCATAGATGTCATCCTATAAATTGGTACAGTTTAACAATTTTGAACTGGATTAGGCTGTACCTTTAACATTTTCCACAGAACAGAAATTGGTAGAATGTAAATAAATTACTATTGGGTGTCAAAAGGAAAATAATGATAAGTTCAAAAAAATCCCATTGGATTGATATCTTCCATAAAACATAGATCTGTAAGCTATCTTTCTCTCCTTTTAGGCTTCCTCACTCTGAGAGTCACTTGCTTGTTTGGCTTTGCTGATCTTGGCTGTGTTCTTTGTTTTGGCTAAATACTAAAATCAATTCTCTGCTCTTTCTCTTGTCCTTTTGTGTCCAGGGGATAAGGAGAGGAGCAGGGAGGGGAAAGCTATTAGCTCCTTGGTTTTGTGCCGGGGGGGGTGCTTGTGCTATTTATAATATTGTAAATACCTGTAAATATTGTAAATACTGTGTATTTTGTACATATTCACTGCATTTCATTGTAGATGAAAGGTCAGTGTGTCCTCTTGTTTGCCCTAAAAAAGGCAAATATGAATCACTGATCCTACAGCCTTCTGAGCAATAGAATGAGATTGTTATCATTGGCTAAAAGAAGCTTGGTTAGTTTTAAAACAGGCATTTGAATAGGAGTCCCAAAGATGACTACAAGATACAAATGTGAAAAATGAATGCTCCCTCCATTGCTTATCAGAGAATAGATTTGCTATGAAGACTTCCATCCCAGCTATTAGATTTACTTCTTCTTGCTAATAGGGAAATTTTTTTAAAAAGTAGCACTAGTTTTTCTCCACATGGTTCCATGTCTATTTCACCATCTGTGTGGCAGCTGCAGCACTGAGGAACTTTATGTAAAATTGTATCTTTTTCCATCTATTTTTTTAAAGAAAAAATTTCTTAAAGCCTCAGTGTTTGACTTTGATTACAATTTCAGTGATCAAGCACAGAATTGAAAGTCAGATGGATTATTGAAAGTTACAAATCCACAGCACATGCTTTAAGGTCAGCCAGCATCTTGACTGTAGCACCCAAACGGCATTATACCACAGGATGCTGAACATAAGCACTTCTGAAAGTAAAAAAGTTGATCTTTATATGCTTTTTGAACCAAGAAAAGTTATATGTGATAGTTCTTCAGCACTAGAAAAAGTCAAAATCTTTAGTATGTAAATAGTGATCTATGCTCTGTGTGCAAAGAGGCATAATTTAACAGAGTAATACATAATTTGTCAAAACAGATCTTCCAAAGAAATTCAAATGTGAAGCACCTTCGCCTGTGCTCTTCGATGAATTTCCTCAGAATAGATTATGTAAAGAATGACTTTCATATTGTTTATTTTACATTTCTGGAGCAATACTTCTCCTGTAATACTGGAATTTTATTTTAAATTAAAACATGGACTTCCAAATAAAATTTAACAGATTAGTAATTCTTTGAAGATCAAGCAACTAATACCCTGGCCTAGGAAATTTTTACATCCCTAATGTTTCATGGCTGAGAGATGTGAGCACAGTTTCTTATTTGCTAAGAAGTCCAGATGGAAAGAATGGATATCCTAAGTGACATAAGAAATTGTCTACTTTGTGTCTGTCTTACTTTGAGAATCACAAGTGGCACTCTCCGTATACATCCAGTAGAAAGTTTTCAACCTCCTACTGAAAAGATGTTAATTTCTTCTTCTGGCTGAAATGCCACAGTAACAGATGTGATCACAGGAATCTCAGGACATTTACAGTAAACTGGAGGAGCAGAGGGAGGTCAGGAAAGATAACCAAAGACATAAATGTGGCCATAAAATCTGAATAGGAGATGTGATCACAGGAATTTCAGGACATTTACACTAAATCGGAGGAGCAGTGGGAGGTCAGGAAAGATAACCAAAGACATAAAAAGTGGCCATAAAATCTGAATTTGAGTCCAAGGCTTTCATTTAATCCAGGATGAATACTTTTAGGAACATTTTTACAACAGTTGGCAGAATAAAATAATTGGGTACTTACTATTAACCTATAATTGAAAGCACCTGAAAACTCTGTCTTTGCATGGACATTAATGAACAATCTGTTCTCTAAATGTCGTCATTCAGGTTGCCCATAGTGACCAGAAATACAAAAAACTCATGAAGCCACAGCTTCAGGTCACTGAAGAACACAATCCAGCATCCTTGACCTCAGTGAATGGCAACATAATCAACATAACCAAGAACCCATTCAGAATTTATAGTACAATTGATTCTCTAATTGTTATGTAGTCTGTCCCAGGATGACAGAAATGGAATGAAAGCAACTCTGCCTACTTGCTGTAGTCATATTTCAGTTTCAGAGTCTATACTAGTCACTCAACACACTTTTTTTTCACTGCGTCAAGGCATTTCTGCAGATCAGAATTTTCCTTTCCCATTCTCAAGTAACATTACCCAAGGGGCCAAAACTGTGCCTCCTGAAAATGTGCAATGTAACATACAATCTCAGGATACTCTAGGCTGGAAAGGAAATTAGTCCAGTCACATGCCCAAAGTATGACTATCTTCAAAGTTGGACTTATTCCAGTTTTCTCTGCTACTACTGAAGTATTTGGGTCTATCTGTCTAACATGAAAGCTTCACCATTGTCCCCTGTTTGAAACATTGCAAGCTCTCTCTTACCCTAACAAAACATTCTTTGGGGAGAATATAAACAATCAGAATAGGTGTTTTAAACTGAAAGAAATACACATATATATGATTAACAGGTTATCTAGACACCCAAGACAGAAAAATAAAACTGCTTCCACAAGCATAGATGTAATCCACATTTTGAATTCCAGTACTTTTTGTAAGCTGTTGCAGTGATGCTGATGGCATAAGGCTCATTTATTTACATTATGTACAAAATGCCATGTGTGAATATGCGCTTGTAGACAGGTGGAGGTTGGTCTCTTCTCCCAGGCAACCAGGACACAGTCTCAGGCTGCACCAGGGGAGCTTTAGGCTGGATATTAGGAGGAAGTTCTACACAGTGATTGCCCATTGGAATGGGCTGCCCAGGGAGGTGGTGGAGTCGCTGTCATTGGAGGTGTTCAGGAGGAGACTTGATAGGATGCTTGGTGGCATGGTTTAGCTGATTAGGTGGGTTGGGTGATAGGTTGGACACGATGATCTTGAAGGTCTCTTCCAACCTGGTTTAGTCTAGTCTAGTCTAGTCTAGTCTAGTCTACTCTACTCTACTCTACTCTATTCTATTCTAATATATTGGGGGTTTTTTTCCCACAAAATAAAATTTCTCAAACTGCAGTGTTCATTGGGTGTAATCTCTAACATTACTTTGCGAATTTATTTTGTGTCTATTCATTCCTGTATTTAAATTTTGTAAGTAGGAGTTAGAGTACTTTTGTTAGTTTTCCCATTAGCTTTATTTTTTAACATGAAGCACAAGCTATTCTACTCCAATTAGATTCTTGTCTATACTTATCCGCAGAGTAAAATAGTTTCCATTGTATGGTGGTTGTCTGTTGAATGCTACAAAATTTATTTAAAGAATGCTAAGCATTCAATTCACGTTAGAAAATGAATTTTAAAATATACAGATAAAGGTAGTGAGAATTTATATTTCAACATACAGTTATTTATAGAGTCCTGTCTCAAGCTGCACCAGGGGAGGCTGGAGGTTAGGAAGTTCTACACAGAAAGAGTGATTGCCCATTGGAATGGGCTGCCCAAGGAGGTGGTGGAGTCAGAGGTGTTCAGGAGGAGACTTGATAGGGTGCTTGGTTGCATGGTTTAGTTGATTAGGTGGTGTTGGATGATAGGTTGGACATGATGATCTTGAAGGTCTCTTCCAACCTGGTTTATTCTACTCTATCCTATTCTATATTTGGCAAAAATGTAAAAAAAATCAGCAATACTTCTGTTGAACACGGATACCATGGAAATTTATATTATGATGTAAAAACATATCACAGAATCACAGAATGTTAGGAGCTGGAAAGGATCTCCGGAGATCATCAACTCCTACCCCTGCCAAAGCAGGATCAAGTAGGGCAGGACACACAGGAGCGATCTATATAGAGAAGGCAGTGTTTTCACTGGATACCATCACTTTCCTTTATCACTGCCCTCACTTTTTTTTTTTTTTAATCCATGATCTTTTAATCCACTTCATTAATACTTCTATCTCACAAAAATATACAGATTTGCTTTTCAATCTGTACTCCAGATTCAGTGGCTCTGTCAGGTTTCTCTAAACCACTTAAGTCCTCTTATACATTTAATCCAGAAATATTTCAGTGTTATTGTATGTTAAGCCTACATAATTTTACTTCTTACATCTCTTGTGCTTCCCTTCACCATTAAGAAAATCTTTCATTTTGTCTCCCAGAAAGGTCCAGTGATAGATGCTACTTGCAGGTAATATTAAATATTTGATGTACCAAAGCACTGAAAACATATCTGACGAGATTTAGCTTTGATTTGTCCTGTATGCTATTTTTCTGAATTATTGGTTTAGATTCTTTAAATTATTCTTCATCTCTTGTTTCAAGTTATTATTACCTTCCTTGTTGCAATAACATAGATTTGTGTGAAGATTAGCAGTCAGCAAATAAAAACAACTGCTAAGCTAGCAGCACAAAAAAAATTGATTTAGAGGTCTGATCAGTTCCAGCCAAAAGCCACATCCCACTGGCTGTGCATGCCTGCTCTCCTGAATGCTGTGAATTTGCCATATTTATTCTGTATGGAATTAAACCAAAACACCATAACAGGTCCTTCATCAAATCTCAGTTCACTTGATTTTCACTTGTAGTACATCTATCTGTGGGATTGTCTTGTTGAGATTAATGCTTTTGTGCACTGGCAATTCATATAAAGAAGTTGTTAATGGAACAGTCATCAGCTGACAACTTTTCAATTTAAAATTCTCACACAAGTTAAAGGAGACAACAGCTGCTATGAAATAAATGAAACAGGATGAAATCTGTAGCTGAGTGTTGCCAAAAGTTCAGGTTATCTCAATTTCAAAAAGTTACAGTGGAAAAAAGTACAGAAAACTCAGTAATGATAATCAGAGGTGCAGAATAGCTTCTCTACAAGATGAGATCGAACAGGTTCTTCATCTAAGAAATGAAATAATTGAGGGGGAACAAGATAACAGCATATAAAATTACAGTTCACATGAAGAGGGAGAATGAGAAATTACTATTTTTCGGAAAGCATGCACGGACTCCCATGTTGGTGAGGCAGGAATCATTTATTGGTACACAACAAGCAGCTTATATAGGAAAAATTGAGCAAGGTAAGCAATTCCCTGACATTCTTGCACCACTGCTGCTAATTGGGTTTTCTTCTTTGATATGCAGCTGTCCATTGTTATCTTCATCCCATATCAGGTTGGTCTTCTCCAGCAGGGAGGCAAGCATCCTCTTGTCTGGCACGTCAGGTTGTTTACCATGGTCAGCTCTTCTTTATCATCAAGCCATCCTTCCAGTATCAGTGGCTTGTTGTTCTTTCTTGTCCTGAAACCTTCCATAGATACTTTCTGCTTTCCTACAACTATTGACCTAAAAGAGCTGAGGGAATCAGAGAGTAATATAAGGTGAGAGATTTAAAATAATCAGGAAGAAGCTTTTGGGGTTGGTTTGTTTTTTGGTGGTGGGTTTTTATTCGTTTTGTTTTTGTATTTGGGGGGGGGGGGGTTTGATGTGCATAATCACACAGTAGAATTTATTTTTGCAGGTTGTTTTAGATATGAAAAGTATAGATGGGATCAGAAACTGATTTGACAAACTAAAGGAAGTCCAAGCCATGAAGAAATCTTTACTATTGTTGAGTAAAATTTATGACAGTAGTATGCTTAAAATTTCTCTGCAGGCCTTCAGCAGCTTTACATAATTGCAATATAAGATCTCAAGGGTCCACAAACAGACATTTTGGAAGCTGACAACTTTTTTTGGGGTACCTTGAATAGGTTTAGTACAGGGAAATAATTGTCTATAGTTGCCAACCTAGAGACAAATCAACTGAACAGAATCACCAGGCGGACTCAGGGGTGACCTTATTGCTCTCTACAACTGCCTTGAAGGGGGGTTGTAAACAGTCAGAGGTTGGTCTCTTCTCCCAGGCAGCCAGCACCAGAACAAGAGGACACAGTCTCAGGCTGTGCCAGGGGAAGTTCAGGCTGGAGGTCAGGAGGAAGTTTTACACAGAGAGAGTGATTGCCCATTGGCATGGACTGCCCGGGGAGGTGGTGGAGTCGCCGTCACTGGAGGTGTTCAGGAGGAGACTTGACAGGATGCTTGGTTACATGGGTTAGTTGATTAGGTGGTGTTGGATGATAGGTTGGACGCGATGATCTTGAAGGTCTCTTCCAAACTGGTCTGCTCTATTCTATTCTATTCTATTCTATTCTATTCTATTCTATTCTACCAGAACCATAAAAATCTTCCACAGATGAAGAACAGAAATCTTTTTGCATGAATAAGGATACATGAATGGGGATGTGGTGGAGATACTGATTTACAAATAGAAGAGAAACTTCCAGTATCCACTTTCATATAAACACAAGATGCACAGCAGAAGCTTCTGCCTAGGCATCCTTTTTATTTTTGGTCTTTTTTATGCTACATACATTGAGCATGAAGTCTCAGGTTTTGAACACTGGACTGATCTTGCAAAAAGGTAAAAATGTAAGGTCTGGGTCACAATCCTGAGTTGAATTGCAGGGACAATTTCGCATGTGAATGGGTGCAAGCTGCATTACGACATCTTTTGAACCTCAAAAGGAGGCTGGTCTGTCCAAGTAGACATAAGTACATACTCTTCAAGTCTGTCATTGTACCATACAGTTATATGAGCAGCACTATGATGTTCTTCTCTTACAGATTATTTTTTTTCCCCCTATAAACAGACTGTAGAGAACGTTCTTTAAAATTAGCCCAGTCAGTGCAATAATTATTGCAATGGTTACTGGGACAAAGTCCTAGTGCAACTCCTCAGCTCTTTATACTCTTCTGGGTTTTTTTTCTGATAGCTCTTTAATACTTTTGGTAAGATTGCTTTTACAAAAACTTCATCATTTGTGGTTTAGTAATTCATATTTAAAAGCTTATACTCTCTCAAGCATGAAAAGAAAAACTGTTTGTTTTATCAGGGTCTAGTTCTACATAGATTATACTCAAGTTAAATAAATCTTTATTTTTATGAATTGGTATGAGTTTGAGAAAAATATTTTGATTTGTGTTTTAAGTTAGACAAGATAAAACAGGTGTAAAGGGATTAAAGGACTACTTCAAAAATTACACAAAACACATTTGTGAGATTTACCAGCTCACAGTGTAATACCACATTATTGATCAATGTTCTGAGTTATTCCATATCCTTCAATTATGAGAGTGTATTTATGAATCAACACTCTTCAGAAAATAACACATCTGAAGAAAAGCAGGATATACAGACCAATTTCTACCTAACAGCTATTGTGAAGTTTAGCTAACTCTACTGAAAAAAATCCCTCTGCCATAGAAACCCAGTAGGCACCCCAAGTTTATACCCATGGGGGCTGAAGACATAGTGTATGGATTGCAGTAGCATCATTCAAGCCCTACTTTAAAAGTAAGAATAATGACTTTCAGGTGATCCCAAATAATTTCTGATTATACTATTTCAAAGGAGAATATTTCCATGATTTTTCTAAGGCATACAGATAAGCACAACCATAAAATGCAAACTACTAAATGAGCAGCAGTCATATCAAGAGAAGCTTCAATAAATGTGCACTTAGAGGGTAGAAGTAATTTTATTTATTTTTTATTTATCAATTTTTAAATGTCAGAGACTGACACCTTGCACTTTCAGACATTTTATATAGACTCATCTTGTCAAATGCCAAAACACTTTTTTTATTGGTGCTTTGACTTTCTTTTAAGGGCTATATCTTTTAAAGATTATGTCTTTCCATGTCAGATATTCTGTCTTCATTCTCATTCTTAAATTTCACAAGTTTCATTGCTGCTAATAAGCCACATGAGGTAATTAAAAATAAATAAACCAATAAAAGTTCCCACAAGGACACAAGAAGCAGCTAAGTGGCCATTATCAAGCTCTGAAATAACTGTAACACATTGAGCTATAACCAGCTGTATGAGCAAATAAAAAAAATGCTTCAAACATAAGGGAAAAGTGGTTCCTTTATTTACAAAAACAATGTAAGAAGACAGGATTAAGAAGTGAAGCTCTGCAGAGAGGGAGGATGAACCAGAGTGACTGCTAGCTGGAATTTACTTCCTGAACATGATAGTAGGCCTGTACCATAACTCTAGTCTTCAGGTATCTGTACAAAGCCACCTCATCCTGAATCAGCAGTTTTGACCCTGCTCTCAATGATATCTCACCCCTGAACTTGAAACTTACAGGATGGCCAAAGGATCAGGCCCAGCCAGCATGGATTTAGGTCCTGCCTGAACAACCTGACCTCCTTCTATGATCAGGTGACCTGCCTGGTGGATGTGGGCAAGGCTGTTGATGTGGTCTATCTGGACTTCAGCAAGGCCTTTGACACCGTCCCCCACAGCAAACTCCCAGCCAAGCTGTCAGCTCATGGCTTGGACAGCAGCAGTCTGCACTGGGTTAGGAACTGGCTGAAGGGCTGAGCGCAGGGAGTGGTGGTGAATGGTGCCATATCAGCTGGAGGCCAGTAACTGTCCATTGGCAATGACTTATCCCATAAGTTCCTACATAGAACTGTGGTAGTTTTAGGCTATGCCTTTAAAATTTTGTTACAGATTTTGAGCACATTTTGGGTGTGAAAAAAGAAAATAGAGATAATTCTAAACAATTTCAGTGGAGTGATATCTAACATAAGACTGGTTGTACCAAAACAATCTTCCCTCTTCTCATCTCTTCTCTGCTCACTTCATTGCTCTGAAGGGATAGTAATCTGCTTCTACTTGACCTTGGCTGCATTGTTTTAGTTAAGTCTAACTGCTACTTTTTCTCTGCTCCTTTCTCCCTTTGGACAGGGGATGAGGGAGCAGAGGCAGCTCTCCTGGTCTCTGACAAGGGGGATTCTTGTGTTGTTTGTTAATTGTAAATATCTGTAAATACTATATATTTTGTACATATTCATTGCATTCCATTGTAGCTTGTAGTTATGCCTGTAAATACAGCTTTAATTTGCTTCCAACTGTGTTAGTCTTGCAAAGTTAATGTTGTGGGGAACTATCAAGAACTATCTTCAAATCTCTGCATACTTGTTTCTTTGGTTCAATAATGAGCTTCACATCTCTAACCCATCAGGGCTTTATTATACAGTGATGATTGTTATCAAGTTTCTTACAATAACTTGCCACAATATGATAATTTTCAAACACTATTATTATCATCAATTCACATAATAACATTAAAGTCAAACATCACTATCACTGATTTCAGTGGAAGTTAATTGCTTAAGGGCTTCTGAGAAGTCATTTTATAGGTGATCTCAACCCATTACTAATAACCTCTTATGGAGTCGCTGGCCTTACACTTTAAGGGCACTAAGGAATGCAATACAGAAAAGATCTCTATTTCCAGTACTCTCCACTGGTAAGATGAATGGTATTGAGAATTTATTGACACCTCTTTATCCAAACAATTGAAAATTTTCAAATATTTGCATACAGTTATACCCATGTTTATTCTGCCCACCCTCAGTAACTCGAGCCAATCAGAAACATCATCTGGCCAGTGCACAGACTGTAGCCTTCCATGGCTTGGAGAGGGCTAATGGGCATTTCTCCTCTCACACACAGTTTATGGGTTGTAGCAGTGCAGCTCTTCCGGGATCCAGTTCTCTCAAGGCTTTTCCCCTTTCTGCCGCTGGCGCAGGGCTCTCAGAGTGTTGGTTGCCTTGGTCCAGGTGCAAGGTGCAGGGGTGATTTGCCTGCTAGGACAAGCTCTTCAGCAGCAACTCTGGCAGCATTTGGCTCTTGCTGCTTTGTGGGTGAGAACAAGGCAAACTGCCTACCATCTCAGCTGGTTTAAATACTGTCCAAAGACAGTAATGCCTGTTGGTAACAGACAAACCTGATAGCTGAAGCAATAGAATGGGGCATATCCAAACACGGCCAGGGGTGCACACAGTTCTAGGAGTGTTACAAGGTTAGTTATACATGCTACACTTTTACCTGGACCATCTGGACCCCAGGAAATGTGCAGGATTGTATATTCACAGGTTCTTAGCCTATTGTCTGGGTTATGGCATTTTTGGGGGTTTGTCCCTTCAGAACACCAGGCTTGACAATATCCATATGAGAAAAGGTTTCTTCACACATTTCACTGCTTTTCAAGGACCCTGGTGACAGAGAAAGAAGAAGGGTTAGATGAACGTCCAACATCAGCATGACCACTGGACTGGTTCAGCAGTGTCCTTGCTCAAATCGTGCAAGGCAGAGAAGACGATCACAGGCACTGACTGCACTGGCTGCTAGCCTGACACTCAAGAGTTTGCTATCTTGTGATCAGCACATCCCATCAAGGTTCTGCAGGGCACCTCCAAAGAGAACAGGAAGCCTCAGGTAGTCTACAAATAGCCACACAACCTGGAAACATAGAGTAATATATTCTGAGGTACAGAATGGCTTTCAGATCCTAGAAAAGTGAGTCATTTCCTTGGAAAGGAATTGTTATTCCTGCCTTGTTCCTGTAGTATGGGGTGATCAGAAGGTCTAGCACTGGGCAGGCATAACCACTCCGTTGGAAATGAATCTTCAGCAGCAAGCCACAGAAGCTGTCGCACAAGTGGAGGGGAAGCCATTTCAAGTGAAATACTTGCAGGAGTCTTGCAAAAAACCACCAACAAATAGGAATAGAAAAGGTGGGCACAGTTCCAACAGCATTACAAAAAAGCAGATTAGTTGTGGATGGACAGTCTGGACAATGATGTCTGTAACCATGACACTGTCCCTTGCTGGGCAGGACTGGGCAGCAGAGCCCTGGTCTTTTAAATTTGAGCACCCAAGCAGGCACACCATAGCCTTGTAAGACCACTGAGGCACATGCACATCTTATGTCCAAGAAGTCAGCAGGACTGATCAGTTTTCAAATAAGGCAATGTATTTCAAAGTTTAAAAATAAATTAAATATGACACATATCTTTATGAACACCGATTATTTTGTGGTTTGGGGTAACATAAGTGTTAAGAGAAATGGAAAATTCTCTTATCTCTATTGAGACAGCTTCTTAACTCTGTTGTTTTCAGTTGTCAAAAGGCTCTGCTTGATGCCAACTCCATTTGAATTATATTGTAAAGCCTCTATATGATTCCACAAGAGAAATTCCCAGTGAAAAATGCTGGTTCTACTCAAATGAAGGGTAATTTGTGTCACTGTGTATGAAAACAAACCCACATATTTCAAAACAATAACATCTGATCTCCTGAGCTCAGTGTATGAATTATAAGATAGCTATGTCTCCATAGTACAGATTCCTTAATTTGTCATGTAGCTCAAGTATTCTACTTCATTGCCAATGCTTTATGTTTTATGAACAGCTCGTCTTTATCTGGTTGAATGCGTTCTATTTTATTATCACTTAACATCTTATGCTTTAAAAGCTTGGACCAGATAGTGTTACGTCTGTTGGAATGACTCATTTTCAGTAAAGAGAACAGACTTTCCTCATGTCACTTAATAAATATTTCATCATAGTCATTTGCAAAAAAATTGCACATACCAAAAGGGCCTAATTTGGGCACTGGTAATTTTCTGCCTCTTAATTCTATTGAATTTGACTGCTGAGGATTATTAGCAAACATTTTTTAAGATACATGATGTTCCTTATAACTGTTTCACTGGAGCTATGCCTGTCTTTGTATATTGAGAAAGCTATTTCCAGTACTAAATATTACAGTAATTTGTTCACAGAAAGTATCTCTGCATTCATTGACATCTGTGGGAAGTATTGCATCTCTGCACTCATTGACATCTGTGGGAATCATCTTTGAGATAGAATCCCAGAATTTTACTCTACAACACTAATTAGTGTTAAGTCTCTAACAAAATAAAAATAAAAAATAATAAAATAAAAATTCTTCCCATCTATTTCTCTTAATATCTTCTAAGACTGTATCTATTCACCTATAGCCTAAAGCAACAAGTAAATGAAGAGCCTATAAATTCAGGTCTTAGAGCAATAGATGTGATTTCCAAGCAAGCACACTACTTCCAAGTATTTTCCTGGCCTGTCTGTACTGAATAGATATAGGACTTCACTTAGCCTTTTGAAGTTAATAGAAGCCTTCTGCTGGTTTGATATCCTAACTAAGAGCAACTACAGGGAAGCAACAGTTGACAAGAAAGTGGGATTTTATGAACATTTTGTGATTCTGTCTTTTGTGGCCTTCTCTGTCTTTACTTCCAGTCTTATCAAACAAAATTTTGATGTGCAGTACAATTTTCCAGTCTACAAATTCATTGCAAATGAGTAAAACTGTCCTGTTAGAATCCCTTTAGATGCACCCATGAGCATAACAGTTACTTTTCTTTCCATGGTAATCTCTTAAAAAAAGACCATGACATTCAAGGTAAAGTCACTTAATCTCATGCTTCAGCTCCCTCAATGTGAACTGTTCCTGTCTACTTTAAAGTTTCACAACTAATATGGATTTCCTTTTGCTCTGATTCTCCTAACTGATTCCCTCCTTACAATTTTTGTATTGATAATCAGTACCACTAGCAGAAATTCAGGGTGTGCTGTAGCCTACAGTTGCATGCCCACTAGAGCAGCATTCTTTTTTGCTAGCATCATTATGCAAAAGCAAATAACAGGAGTTCAGGTTAAGGGGAGCAACTTCTATCATGCCTATTACAAATGACTGCTGAAAACACCAATTTGTCACTAGCAGCTACCAACATTTCTAGTCTAGGCTGAGTGGGTAGCTCGCTGAGTGGGTAGCTCACAGCGTGAGCCCAGGGATACAAAGTCATTTCTCAAAACAGTCCTGACTGTATCACTGTAGTGTGGCCAGAGCAAGTGCTCATGATATATCCTCATGCTCATGCAGTGTTCACACATACCAGGTAAGGACAGTGTCTGCTCATCCTGTTTGTGGTGCCAAGCAGTGTAACTGCCTGTAAGCCATCATACTTCCCCTTCATCTCACACACTATTTCAGTCTTTGTGATGCCATGTGTTCATGACACCAGGTGTGTTTCTATGCAGGTGACAGCAAAAAGGAAAATTTATAAATTATTCAGATGGCTACTTTTACTTCATCAGGTTTTCCAAGATTTTCTGTTCTTTTCAATCTACATATTTTTATTTTTAAATAGCTTTCAAGGTATTTTCTCCTCATTATATATTCAAAAGTAAATTTAAACATGCAAGGTTTATACATTTCCAAACCTATCCACCACTATACCCATGAACAGGAGTGTCTAATCTATTATTACATTGGCATATGCACACAGAGTGACAAGGGGCTTGCTGTCCTCATAAAATTGCCTGAATACCAGTAGAGAAACAGTTTCACTATCAGCATAGCACCAGAAATATTTGAGAAAACAATACAATATCCTAGTTATCACAAGGAATATAAAGGATGAATACATTTTGTGCAAATAAATCTAAAATCACTTAAGAAGTAATTATAAGGGATGTTTAAGGAGCTAGCTGATCGCCGTAATCGTGGGAGGTTTTCATTCTTTGTCCTGGCTTCAGTATAACTCTGCAAACACCAAGTAGATACACAATCATTACTAGCCAGGAAAACAGCTTCTATAGAAATGAGCCTAACCTTGTTCAGACACAAGACTAAGGGGCTTAAAAAAACAGAAAGCAAACTTGAAAGCTGAATAGCAAGCACACATAGAGGTCACCCCTATCCACTCTCTCTTAGGATGTTCTGCTGTAGCTGAAAAGTATATAAATCAAAAAGAAAGTATCTTAGATTCATAGTTCACAGCTACCATAAGTACAAGAATAAATGTCATTATGAATGACTGCATTTCCTTATTAATTTTGGTCAGACTGAAAGATTTTCTTTTTTTCCATATTTTCCTTCATCTAATTCTTTATTGACTTCAATTAAAGTCTCACCAGGTTAGCATTTTCGGCTGAGGAGGTTTCATTTCCCTAGCCAGCCTGGTTTTTAAACTGTTTTTCAAGGTTTAGAATCCAATGAAAACCCAAGGGAGTAACAGCAAAAAAATTAGCTATGCACTAGGAAATTAGCTACCTATAATCTGTTACTGTGAAATTCCTTTCAAGTCTCCTTCTTCACAGATTGGCAATGGTGATTCTAAAAATCTGGTAAATGAGTCTCCTAAAATGCTTCACTTTCACAATTGGTTTGAAAAGTTAATTTAAAGAAAAGTGTCCTTCTATAGGAAGGTGACAGAAGGAAAATAAACACCAGTTTGTGGCTAAGGAACTCTCTGAAGTATTAAAAATGTTAACTTTTCTCTCAGACTCACTATGAGATCCTGACCAAGACAACTGCTTGGTCTCTTATCTGTAAGTATAAGATAAATATAGTCCTGTTTCCCACAGTTCAGTACAAATAAACTAACTAGTACAATACCAGTGAATGCCAGGGAAAGCTAGAAAATCAGAGTCAGTTGTGCCCATAATACACAGCTGTCTAGTTTCTAAATAATCATGAATGCTAATCATTTCGTCAATGTACAAAATCTTTGCCTACATAATTTCCATCTACATTCAAAACAGAGGAAAGTTTGGGTGGTTTTACCCCACCTGAGAAATCTTGAATACAGCAATGTTCAATGCAATTGGATAATTATGAAATTACTACCCACCTTAGTATCTGATACTACACTATCTGAATATTAAACTCTAATACTTCTTATGCCAAATGTTAAAGTTAAATAATGTCTTTAACTGGAAGAAGACTTCTACAGGGAAGAACTGGGAAAAGGCCAATTTAAAGGTAATAAAAGAAAAGAAATAAGGTTGTTTGAATAGGCCAGGGATATGGTAAGGGCAGATTATTTACTTGACTGACTAATTCCTGTACAGCTTGAAGTCGGGGGAAGCCCAAGCCTTTTATGCAAAATCACACAGAAAGACCAACGTGAAATACATTTTCCTAACACACTGACTGTTACAATCCACAGTCTAAGATGTCTGCATGTGCTGTTCATTAATGGTGTTAACATTTATTAAAATGAGAAATCTGCAGATTATTTTTTTCTTTAAAATGGGCTTTTATGTTGTGACCATTTGAGGCTGTCCTCTTAAGAAAGGGGATATTGTGGTCAGATGTGTGTAAACGAAAGACGGATCTAAACTAATTTCATTGGTAGATTGGGGGGAAGCAACTTTTGAACTGGGAGTACAGCAGCTTTCTGGTCAGTCTGTCTTCCCCTCCTTCGGTGGCTTGCAGCTCGCAGTTTTCTGGGCTTTCAGCCAGGCTTGACCTTGAAACTGATAAACTGCAAGGCCTGTGTTAACTGCTTTCCAATTAACAACTGCTTTTTCTTTTCCTCTCTTTCTAACCCTCTCTGGGGAAAGGGGGAGAGAAGGGGGAGCAGGGGTGGGGAACCCCCCTCGGCAGAGGAGGGAACCCTCATTTCTGTGTGACTTTGTTGTATACTTCTGTGTATATTTTAAATACTGTAAATTCTGTACATAAACCTGCATTTTTTCCTAAACTGCTTTATAAATATACAGCACCCACTCCTTTGCTAATCCAGCTGTGAGTTTGGTTTTTTTTCCCTTCAACTTTCTTTCCCTCAACCCTACGACATATGTACACCTCTGCCTTTCCATTTTACAAAATGTTAGTTTCTGTAGTGGTTTTAAAAGTCATAAATTCATCAAATATGAACTAAAAATGTTGTTATGGCAACTTAGAACACTACAATACTTCTTTTGAAAATAATCCTGCAAAGGAAACAAGCTTCTAAAGAAAAATAATTTCAATTTAATGAAGATGCTTGGGGGGGGGGGAATTCTCATTCCCTCCAATTCATACTCTCCAAAGGGCAACATCTTTTGCCATTATGAACTTATAATTTGTTTGTGTGTTCTGCTAGCCATTGACTGGGTTGATCATTAGTGTTTGGATTCTTTAACAGCCATCTCAGAGGTTTGTACAGGGTTTCTTTCTGCCACAAGACTTCAGTGTACGCACCTCAACTATGCAGTTTTGAAAGACTCATAATAATTGGAGGGGGAAAAAAGTCATTGAACTTCAAAGTTTATCCTATTTCAGCAGTATTTTACAGTTTGCCCATGTATAAACCCTAATATTTTCAACTGCACAAGGAACATTCTCTGAAACTTTCTGACTTCAGTGAAAGATGGTAGTCTATGCCTAACCACCCACTACTATTTAAGGAATTCCTTTCATTTCCATTATTATAGCTGTGAACCACTGGCTTATTTATCACATTTACCCCTTGCATATGTTCAATGTAGAACTGCATAAAAGTAATTTCATATCTTTATGAAATATTAATGAAAGCAAGAATGGGCAGACAAGAGCCATTGATTTAGTTAAAACCTGCTGCAGTTTGCAGAAATATAACTGCTCCTTTTGATTCCTGAACACCAGATGAATGCTAGATTATCCAAAGTATTTCAGTTATCTGAAAGTAGAGAAAAGATGCATCTGATCTTTAATCTCACTTTCCTGAAAAGCATTGTACTTCTGCCAAAGATTTTTAGTACAAAGTACAGGAAAAAAAAAAATTAATGTGAATCTATGGCCTTGACAAAATAAAAATTCAAGTTATTTTGTAGCTTTCAAATGCTGCATATCTTAAAAGAACTGCTAAATGCTCATTGGAAATTCATGGACTACAGCTGTAAAGTCATGTCTGGAAGAGCTGGTATTTGCTTGAAGCTAGGAGAATAGCAGAGAGTAATCACCAATAGATAAGTTTTCCAAGAACAAAGTAGATAAAAGTATATTGCCTACCTTGATTAGTCACTGTACATTTTTAAGGAATTAATTTAGTATTTTATTTCTACCTAATGATCTATTGTTTAGAAATATCAGGATTTTTTTCATCTTTTCAAATACTAAGCAGGATGCATCACTCCCAACGGGTTCAAGCAGGAATGCAGTAGGAGGGAAACCTGAAATTGTGTCAGAAGAGGTTTATATTGTATATCAGGAAAAAATTTCTTTATGGAAAGAGTGGTCAGGCATTGGAATAGGTTGGCCAGGGTGGTGATAGAGTCAACATCCATGGAAATGTTCAAGAAACATGTGGACATGGCATATTGGGATGTGGTTTGATGGTGATGGTGGGTTTGGGTTGATGTTTGGACTCAATGGTCTTAGAGTTCTTTTCCAGCCAAAGCAATTCTATGATTTGGTAAGAACCACCTACCCCAAACTGCTGTCCACGCTTCTTTTTATGCAGCTCAGGAGAGGATTTTCTTTCTGGGCTGCAAGTGCACAATGTCAACCCACATCCAATTTTTTATCCACCTATATCCTCAGTTCCTTAACCTGCAAATTCCAAAGCTTTAAGGGCTCACTGTTGTGTCTATGTAGGACATTAAAGTTCTTTCAAGCTGTTTTCTAAGAGAAAACAAATTAAAAAGAAACTAACAAAAAGGGCAGTTTCAATTCTGTTGTGAATCACCAGTTACACTAATAACCTAAGATTTCAAAAGAATATTATATTGTCTTGTTTGATTCTATATATGCATAACACATAGAAATTTTGACCTGATATTTTTCCCCCATCATAATTTATATCAAATTATAATGTGAAGTTAATGTATCAGAATACTTCTGTTAAAAGTACACTTTGATTGGAGTGCCTTTTTATATAAGTAGCAAAACATGCAAAGGAACTACCTAAGTACATTAAAAGAGGTTGCTTTTACTCTTTTAATTATTTTATTTGTGTTGTAGCCTCAAAAAGTTGGTTATAAACAGTTCACCTCTTCATTTTTATTTTCATTATCTGCCTTTCTTTAAACAATTGTGCTTTTTTGCTTTGTTAAGGTCACTGTGTTTTGTTCACAATACCAGTTATAGTCTCCACAAGCACTACTCTTCTTAGGACAATCTGACCTTCAGTGAGTAAAAACCAAGAGATAATTTAATGCACACACTGCAATACACTTTATTAAGATTCTGATAACAAGATAGGAAAATACGATAGAAAGCTGTCCTGCTTTAGAGCTGGACAGATCCTCTATTGCCCCAAGAGGGACAAAAGAATGACACACAAATGGATTGGATAGTGATGGAAAGTTTAAATGGAAAAATAGTTTCTATTCTACAAACTACAAAGCACAGTGATAAGGCAAAGAGTACAGAGTTCCCTTGTATCAGAATTTTACAGAGAAAACTACAAAGCACACTCCAAAATTCCAAGCTTCCCTTCTCTCCACCTGACGGTGCACCCAAAACCCACAAGGCTATTTCTTCCTCCCCCACTGCTAGGCTAGTCCCAGGCTGGCCAGGCCTGAGACTGCCCCCCCCTCTTACCCTAGCATTAGGCATAAACACGCCCAAGAGACCTTGAGATACTCCCCCACTGTTATCGATAAGAGGGCATCTCCCACAGGAGGAGAGAGGGAAGAAGGAGAAAGTGCATGACTTTCTAGTTAGATTTATAGGGTGCAGGATTTATGGGTAGAAAAATGTTATTTCCTGTGTCCACCTCCCTGGTGGACACTGGAGATGTAAGTATGTGGCAGCCTAGGAGGCACTCAGCCTAAACTGCCACAAAAGCTGAGCAAAACTTAGTCTTTCTGCAGTCATGGATGAAATCTGCAGGGACTCTGACTGGCTAAGGCAGGAATCAGGTCTGGCACTGGGAAATTTTGCAAAAGTACTGTTACTAAGAAGTAGGAATACATATCTAATCCTCAGAATCTCTCATCTGCTACCCAGGTGCCTAAAGGCTCAATGCGGATGTCTAATTCTTAGAGTGAGATGAAACCAGGCTGTCAGAATGTAGATATTTTTTCCTTATTTACTCCTTCAGATATCTGCTTTATCTTAGTAGCCTCACTGAAAAACCTTATGTTCCATGGCAAGTAGTATGAGAGGCCAGAAAGTCAAATAGCAAACAAGGCACAAGAAGATGTCATTGATATCTAAGAAAAAAATGCTGTCTTTCTTCATCTGTTTATTGCTTAGTGCAAGTTGAAGAAGGAATGTTTTCAAGTGAAAACGAACTCAGTGAGGCTCCTCTGGATGACTGTATTATATTTGACAAGTCCAAGAAACATCATTCACTTTCCTCTATCTACTGTTAGGTAGTGCTCACTTCTGCTGGCACAAGAGGTGATAACTCATATAGCCCTAACTAAAATACTGGGGGACGGTGGTAGGTCTAATGAACATTTCAGGGAAGTATTTCTCTGCCTTCTGTTGCAGACTTGCTGAGGCCTGAAAAAAGCAATTCAAGAAAGAAAGCAGGAATTTAAACAACAAACTTAGACATGCTTCTGCTGTGTCAAGAGGCAGAGTGTTCAGGGAAATAAGCAAAGGAAAATGTATATTTGTTAAAATGGCCAGAGGATGCCAAACGCTCCTAAAATTCCTGAATCTACTGCAGTTCTGTGATCTGCTGACACTTCTGTGCCATCACATCTTCTAAGTCCAAATTCCAGGAGAAACAGTGAGAACTGCAACATTCAAGAAATCACCATGGATATTTTTTGTCAGTGAAATAACAATGAAAAAATTCCATGATGTAAACTCTAGCCTTGCTGGCTGACTTGGTTCCTCCATTAATTCAGCTTTTGGGCAGGTATTTATTCTCTGAAATACCCACAACTTCTTCAAGTTGTTCTGGCCTGGAAAATTGGAAACTTTTCAAAGTTTTGGAATCAGTCTGGCAGTGGTCCTGGTTAGTAAAAACAGCCTTTAAAAGAACTAATGCAACATACTTCACCTTGGTTCCCCATTATATCCTCAAAAAGACCAGGTCTGTCCTTTCATGTTGGCCAAGAATGGGTCATTCTGGTCATCTACACGAAATCACAATGCTCTAGAATATGAATCATAACAACTCACTGGCAAGATACTTCCAGCTAAAACAAAATAAGGTAATTATATTAGACAAAATCATTTTGCACCTGTTGAAGAAGAGAATCAAATAGATATAGCATATATAATGTTCTAAAGTAACATTACCTGATAATATACAAGGACATAGAAAAAAAAAAACCCACAACCAAACAAACAAGGCTGGTAGTAAATCCCAAAGCAATTATTTTGTTTTGAAGTTTATCCACTGTATTTTAGTAAGAGTCTTTACAATTACATGATTACCCTTCAGCACTAGCACTAAATGCAGTTGGCTTAATTATATAAAATCTACTTCACCTCTCAAGAACTGTCCAAACTGTTCTTGAGAACTCCTAAGATAAAGACCTGCAACATGATAAAGTATACATGACAATGACAAATGGGTAAGCAAAAGGCACATCAGAGCTGGAAATAGCTGTCCTGCAAAGAATACATGTTACCAGAGCAGTTCTTAGCAGTGTATGTCAAATGTGTTATTAATGAACACAGGACTTCACAGAACTGTGAGCTGCAGGAAATAATCCAAGCCAGCCACAGACTTAGATGGAGTAGAGTGTGGTGACAAAAGGGGCTACACTGCTCCCCATACTCATGAGCTGCAGTTTCCCTGCCACGGCATCAACAGTGGATGCAGCTCCTTTCCAGCTTCTTCAGTTTACATGTTGGATCTGCCTGACCAAGCCATCAAGAGAAAGCTGAAATGCAACAGAAGCAGGAGTAGGATGGGTCTACATCGCCTAACACAACCACCCAACACCTGCTTCTATTGTGTCTCCTGTAAAGGACAGGAAAGTGAAAGAGCTCATTTTTTCACACACACACCATCTTGCCTTGAGATCGTATTTCCATCTGTGTGAGACTCTCCTTCACTGCAACTAGGCTCCACACCAGCTGTTGGCTTATGTGTTAGCTCTGTCTGGGTGATTTAGGAGCCATTGATGTGCAGACATTCTCAGAAGGGCCTTGAGCCTTCTCTGCTGTCCCCAGAGGAGAGATTTCTCTGAGTAGGAGAGCCACACAGCACTGGACCTCAAAAGAAGCAAGAAAAATCCCATGGCATTTAAAAAAAGCAACCAGTTTCAAGATAGTAGTCACACCCTGGCACTTGATTTCCCACAACACAGTAAATGGCTACTTGCTACAACATTTTCTACTTCAAACCCCTCTCACCTGTTTGCTCAGCTACAAGAGAAGCATATAATGACTTTTCCTTCCAAGAAAAGATGCTAGTAGATAGGAAGAGTGTGCTGTGAAAGCATCTCTAGGTAACTTGCTTTCAATCACCAATTTATTCCTTAAATCCTATTCCAGATGAAGTTATTCAAAACACATCTCTATCCAGTGGCATTTGCCTGCAACCTTTCATCTCTATTATTACTCAATAATCACAAAAACAAGTACAGCTGGTCAATTTGCCACTAGCCCAAATTAGTATTTCATTTAGAGTCACAAAATCTAAAAGAATCAATTCTCTTTTACCTAATTACATATCAGTTTCCCTTACGTCCTTGCTAAAAGCTGCAGCAAATTCTGAGCCTTTAATAGATGTTTCATTGGCTCATAGCCCTTGCTACTCAGCCTTAGGAACTGCTTTGTCTAATTGTTTTCCCTCCTGGTTAAAACAATTTTTTCAATCATTTGAATGAAAAAGGCAAAGCTGTACAACATGCCTGTATTATTCAGAGCTGGTGACGTTTTCATAGTATCATGGTATCATTCAGGGTTGGAAGGGACCACAAGGATCAGCTAGTTCCAACCCCCCTGCCATGGGCAGGGACACCCCACACTACATCAGGCTGGACAGAGCCTCATCCAGCCTGGTCTTAAACACCTCCAGGGATTGGGGCCCAATCACCTCCCTGGACAACCCATTCCAGGGCTTCACCACTCTCATGGTGAAGAACCTCCTCTTCACATCCAGCCTGAATCTCCCCACCTCCAGCTTCATTCCATTCCCCCTAGTCCTATCACTACCTGAGATCCTGAGAAGTCCTTCCCCAGCCTTCCTGTAGGCCCCCTTCGGATACTGGAAGGCCACAATTAGGTCACCTCGGAGCCTTCTCTTCTGCAGACTGAACAGCCCCAACTCCTTCAGTCTGTCCTCATAGGAGAGGTGCTCCAGCCCCCTGATCATCCTCGTGGCCTTTCTCTGGACACATTCCAGCACCTCCACATCCCTCCTGTAATAAGGGCTCCAGAACTGGACACAGTACTCCAGGTGGGGTCTCACCAGAGCTGAGTAGAGGGGGAGGATCACCTCCCTTGACCTGCTAGCCACACTTCTCCTGATGCAGCCCAGGATCTGATTGGCTTTGCGGGCTGCAAGTGCACACTGAGAGCTCATGTTGAGCTTCTTGTCCACCAGCACCCCCAAGTCTCTCTCCTCAGGGCTGCTTTCCAGCCAGTCACTGCCCAGCCTGGATTTGTGCCTGGGATTGCCTCGACCCGGATGCAGGACCCTGCACTTGCTCTTATTGAACCTCATGAGGTTGGCTTGTGCCCACCTCTCCAGCCTGTCAAGGTCCCTCTGGATGGCCTCCCTTCCCTCCAGCATGTCTGCTGCACCACACAGCTTGGTGTCATCAGCAAACTTGCTGAGGGTGCACTCAATGCCACTGTCCATGTCCCCCACAAAGATGTTGAACAAGACAGGTCCCAGGACTGATCCCTGAGGGACTCCGCTTGTCACTGGCCTCCACTGGGACATGGAGCCATTGACAGCCACTCTTTGGGTGCGGCCATCAAGCCAGTTCCTTATCCATCTAGTGGTCCACCCATCAAACCCATGTGTCACCAGTTTGGAGACCAGGATGTGGTGTGGGACAGTGTCGAAGGCTTTGCTCAGGTCCAGGTAAATGACATCAGTTGCTGGCCCCTCATCTATTAATTTTGTCACCTGCTCATAGAAGGCCACCAGGTTGGTCAGGCAGGATTTGCCCTTGGCGAAGCCATGCTGACTGTTCCAAATCACCTCTTCACTATTCTTCTGAGCCAGAAAGAAAAAGGAGAACTTACATAGGACAAACAAGTCACCATCTGGGGACAGAGTCCAGAAACTGGGAAAAAAGAGGAAAAAAAGTGCAAAAAATATATGAGGGACAGGTACATCTGCTGAGAGAAAGCTTAGACATTCAGAAAGTGTCGCTCTATTTTGGTGTCTATAACCCAACCTGAGCTTCCAGTAAGAGCAAGATACAGCAGCCCTAGAAGTTATGTGTGTGTGTGTGATATAGAATAGAATAGAATAGAATAGAATAGACCAGACCAGGTTGGAACAGACCTCTGAGATCAAGTCCAGCCCATCACCCAACACCATCTAATCAACTAAACCATGGCACCAAGGGACTCATCCAGTCTCTTCTTAAACACTTCCAGTGATAGTGACTCCACCATCTCCCTGGGCAGCCCATTCCAATGGCCAATCACTCTTTCTGTGAAGAATTTCTTCTTAACATCCAGCCTAAACTTCCCCTGGTGCAGCTTGAGACTGTGTCCTCTTGTTCTGGGGCTGGTTGCCTGGAAGAAGAGACCAACCCCAACCTGGCTACAACCTCTCTTCAGGTAGTTGTAGACAGCAATAAGGTTTCCCCTGAGCCTCCTCTTCTCTAAGCTAAACAACCCCATCTCCCTCAGCCTCTCCTCATAGGGCTTGTGCTCCAAACCCCTCACCAACTTTGTTGCCCTTCTCTGGACACATTCCAGCAACTCAACATCTTTCCTAAACTGAGGGGCCCAAAACTGGACACAGTGCTCAAGTTGTGGTTTAACCAGTGCTGAGTACAGGGGCACAATGACCTCCCTGCTCCTGCTGGCCACGCTATTCCTGATACAGGCCAGGATACCATTGGCCCTCTTGGCCACCTGGTCACAATGCTGGCTCATGTTCAGCCTACTATCGACTCGTACTCCCAGGTCCCTTTCAGCCCGGCTGCTCTCCAGCCACTCTGACCCCAGCCTGTAGCACTGCATGGGGTTGTTGTGGCTGATGTGCAGAACCCGGCACTTGGATGTGTTAAATCTCATGCCCTTGGACTCTGCCCATCTGTCCAGCCTGTCAAGGTCCCTCTTCAGAGCTCTCCTACCCTCTAACAGATCAACATCTGCCCCCCAGCTTGGTGTCATCTGCATATTTATGGACTCAATCCCCTCATCTAGATCATCAATAAAGATATTGAACAGGATGGGGCCCAGCACTGATCTCTGGGGGACACCACTAGTGACTGGCTGCCAGCTGGATGTGGCACCATTCACCACCACTCTCTGGGCTCAGTCCTCCAGCCACATAAGTGTTTTGTTTCTGGCAGTAACAGCCTCTGATCCTGTGCTAAAGGCTGCATGATGCCCAGAATTACGCCCCAAATATTGCCAAAACATGTTTCTACATGTTTTGCTCAAACCTTCCTTCCCTCTCCTTCTGGAGTGGGTAATCAGCCATAGCTGAGAAAACAAAGGGCCAAGCGTCAACAAGCCAGGGTGAACAACCCAACCTGCCTTTATTGGGGTACACACATCACTGCCCCACCTTATAGGATGCTTGTGCTATGATTGTGCTTCTTCCAAGTCTAGGCATAATTCTAGCCATGTGCTTTACTGTTGGTTAATGGTGTTGACCAAAAGTTTGACCATTGGCTAAATCCAAACCTCGAGCAAATTATAAATATTACCCAAATTGTAAACAGCTCTTGCTCTATTGCTTTTGCATCTGCTCTTGCTCCTTGCACGTGCTTTGCTTTGTGCACGTGTTCTGCTTTTGTCTGTAGTCTGGAGAGGAGCCTTGCCACCTGAGAAGTGCCATCGTGCCTCAGTTTACCCAGGAAACCAGCAAAAATTCCTTCGCATAAGCTGCACTGAACTACAGCCAGCTTTGCATTGTACCCCAGGCCCGACAGTAGGAAGAAGCTGCCTAAACGTGCCCTGTAGGGACAGGGCCCAGTTGGCAAAGCCTCACCAACCAGGAAGAACTTGCCTGAATCCCTTTTGACAGTTCTAAGTGTCTGTTACAAGCATAAAATCTGCAGACCTGCGAGACAAAGTGACATCCGTGCGCCTGCCGCCCACAAAGCAAGAACTGCGTCCAGACGCTTCTCTGTGCCATCCACTAGGCAGCAGGAGAAGGAGCCGCCTGCTGCTCTACAGCCCTGTAAGTCAAAGTGCCAGGGCGATTCAGAAGACTGTTTGTGCCCTGCTGGGACCACCTGTGAGTGTCCCAGATGCTCGCTCAAGTTGCTTCGGCGGGGGAGCTGCCCTTCCTCCCTTCCCAGCGTTCTGCAGACTGACTCTGCAGGACCGTCAGCACTAAGGGAAGCGTCTGAGAGCCTGTTCCAGGTGAACCAGCCTCCAGCATATCCCTGTGGAGTCCTCTCCACACCCCCACAGCCTCAGGAGAAATCTGCCTCCACCATGTCTGAAGGGGACCACACCCAGGAGGCAGCCAGCCAGCCACAGCCCCACAGAGGGCTTGGAGGCAACCAGCCTCAGCAGCAACCAGCTTAGCAACCAGCTTAGCAACCAGCTTAGCAACGAGTCTTTCACAACCAAAATTCTATCTTTTTCAGTATTCACATGTTTAACACCATTGGACTCTCTCCAGTAGTTGCCTCTCTCACTTGGATTGAGGAGCCCAAAATTGGACACAGTACTCCAGATGTGGCCTCACCAGCACAGAGTAGAGGGGCTGGAGATCCCCCCTTGATTTGCTGGCCACACTCTTCTTGATGCATCCCAAGACACCATTGACCCTCTTGGTCACAAGGGCACATTGCTTTCTCATGGTCAAAGTAACTGTCCACCAAAGCTCCAAAGTCCTTCTCTGTGGAGCTGTTTTCCAGCAGGTCAGCCCCCTAGCCAGTGCGGGTGCATGGAGTTCTTCTTGACTAGGTGTAAGACTTTACACCTTGGTGAATTTCACTAGGTTTCTCTCTGCACAACTCTCCAGTCTGTCCAGAACTCACTGAATGTCATCACAACCTTCTGGTGTGTCAGCCACTTCTCCCAGTTTCATATCATCAGCAAACCTGTTGAGAGCATGCTCTGTCCATTCATCCAGGCCATTGATGAAGATGTTGAACATGTCTGGATCGAGTGATGACCCCTAGGGAACACCACTAGCTATAAGCCTCCAACTGGATGCTATGCCACTGATCACAACCCTCTGGGATCTATTGTTAGCCAATTCTCAGTCCATCTCACAGTCTATTCATTTAATCTGTACTTCCTGAGAATGTTATGGGAGATGGTGTCAAAAGCCTTGCTGAAGTCAAGGTACATGACGTCCATTGTTCTTCCTTCATCTATCCAGCTAGTCACCCCATCATAGAAGGCTATCAGATCAGTCAAGCATGATTTCCCCTTGCTACACAATTACAGACTGTCTGCTGTGCTTTGAATCACAGAGGAATCTAGAGACAAAGCAGAGGAAGGGGCTGCTGTGGGATAGACAAGGTTAAGTGGGGGACTTGTGCAGGATCTCTCAGTATGCAGGAGTTTCTAGCCAGACCTCCATAACAACACCCAGGTAAAGACAGAGTGAATTTCCTCCCTCTCCACTCTTTGTCCCTTCTTTCATCCATAGTATCATAGTATCAGTCACGGTTGGAAGGGACCACAAGGATCATCTAGTTCCAACCCCCTGACATGGGCAGGGACACCCCACACTAGCTCAGGTCCAGGTAAACAACATCAGTTGCGTGCTCCTCATCTATTAATTTCATCACCTGCTCATAGAAGGCAACCAGGTTGGTCAGGCAGGATTTGCCCTTGGCAAAGCCATGCTGACTGTTCCCAATCACCTCTTCACTATTCTTCTCAGCCAGTAGCGCCTCCAGGAGGATCTGCTCCATGATCTTTCCGGGCACAGAGGTGAGACTGACTGGCCTGTAGTTCTCTGGTTCCTCCTTCTTACCCTTTTTGAAAATGGGGGTGATGTTTCCCCTTTTCCAGTCCGTGGGGACTTCACCAGACTGCCAGGACTTTTGAAATATAATAGAGAGGGGTTTAGCAACCTCATCTGCCATCCCCAGTCCCCCCACATATAGGAAAAAAACAACCCCCCTATATTTATGTGGCCAGAGCAACAAAATAACTGGATTTGTGCTCAATAGCTTGAACTACCTTAGAAGTACCTGCAGCCAGAAAATGGGAGCATGGAGGGAAAAAACAAACAAACAAACAAACAAAACCCAAAACAACAAACATAAAGCAGGAAAAATGAATATTTCAGAGTGGGAAAATGTTGTGTGAAGAAACTTGGTGGGTTGAAAATTCCCACCAATATTAAATTGCCAGACCAGCTCAGTTGGAAGGAAATAAAGCTGTATTTACAAGCAAAACTACAACCTCAAATGAAATGCAACAGGTATATATGAAATACACACTATTTACATATATTTACAGGTATTTGCAATTGATTACCAGCACAAGAACCCCCCTGAGCAAAACCAGGGGAGCTAATAGCCTCCCCTTCCCTGTTCCCTACCCCACCCCCACACAAAAGGGACAAGAGAAAGAGTAGAGTTTGCCAAGATACTCAGCCACAACAAAGAGCACGGCCAAGGTCAGTAAAGCCCACAGAAAGCACAGGTTAGTGCCTCCCAGACTGAGGAAGCTGAAGAGAGAGAAAATTAGACTATACAGACCAACACTGTTAATAGCCTATCCAATGAGTTTGCTTAGAACTTATCATTATTTTCCTTTTTACACCCAATGGTGATTTATTTACATTCTACTACTTTCTCTTCAAGAGCTGTGGAAATATTTTAAGGCACAGCCTGAAACTACCACAAGTCTTTTCATAAGATTAAGAGGAGAAAATGAGCCTTTCTGAAGTATGAGTATCAGGGCAAACACAGGGTGGCATGCGAAGGAAACAAATAACAGAACCAACTATGGCAGAAAAGAGAAATACTAAGATTATTGCAGTCACAAAACCAGTCAGCTAAAGGTCACATCTACTTATGTTTGTCTTGATGTTCTTTGTATACCACATAATATTATTTATTGAAGTTACTTTTGTCTGAATTACTTTAATTAAGAATATCAGGGCAATAATTTCCTACTGAATAAAACAGAAGGAGGCATTAGGATAACATGTCCCTTGACAATGTCCATGTGCTATTAGCACTAGATTCACTGCAAAAAAATGTATAAATTATTCAAATTGAAATATACTGTACAACACTTAAGGTTGTTATTCAAAGCTAGCATGGTTCAGAAAAACATGAAAAAAATGAATCCTTGAACACTTTATAGCTACATCACACACTTGCTTTGCACCGCTAGAAAGGGACATTTCCATTAGCTCACAGTTTGTAGCCCAACAGCCCTGAAAATGTGCTGAAGCAAACTCAGAGTTTCCATTTTATGATGAGTATTTCCTACCACAGAAGGACAAATGTCTGTGTATTCCAACTACTTTTCTTCCTTTGATGTAGGTAGTGCTTTTTCCTTAGGCAGTTTACAAGTGGGCTGCACTACACTGAACAATAGGTCTGATGGTAAGTGTTCAGAAATGGAGAACAATGAAAGATCAGGATGGATAGTGCATTTAGAACAGCATTTACCTTTGAGTGCATTGGAAAAGATGAGCTTCAATCAAGCAAAGGGAAGCCAGTGTTGCTGTCATTAGAAAGTGTTAAAAATAAGCCCATCCAGGCAGCAGAGAGAGGTGTTGTTTGATTGTTAGTAATGATTTATCTCTGAAAAGTGTATGGTGTGGGCTTTCAATATGAGAAAGCATCTCAGCTGGTACCTTTTCTGTCTTTGTTTATTGTTTATTGGGTTTTTTTTTAATTTATTTTATTATTATTATTTGTTTATTGTTTTTACCGGAATTATCTATTATAGCACATAATGACAAGAAGAAAGATTATAACTTTCAAAATCACTGTGGTATGAACTGTGGACATTCTCATGTAAAGTGGCACTCATCCTCTCTCTCTTCCTTCTAAAATGTTATTCCTGCTTCTGGCAATCTGTCAGATACTCAACCTTAACTGTCAGCTTTTACTCTGCTATGTCTTCTCTACAGGTCATGAAGAGCCAAAAAAAACATCTCCCTTCTTCAAAGAACTCTTTCAGAATCAAGATAATAAAGATTTGAATTCATAATCGCGTGGTTGCCCATTAACTCTTGAAATTACAATTTCCTGTAAAAGACAAAGGACTAATCCTCAAAAGAGAAAGCACTGAACCTGTCTGGATATTTGAAAGGAAACACAAGTCCTCTGTTTCTCATCTGTGTGTTCCCCATCTCAAAAACTACTGTGCAGCAGTGAAAGCTCTGCCCCCAAAGTTCCTATTAGAATTATGTATTCTTTATAATAGTTTTTTTATCAATATGGCAAATACTGCATTATGCCAAGAATTATGCCCCAAATATTACCAAAACATGTTCCTATGTGTTTTGCTCAAACCCTCCCCCCTTCCCCCCTCCTTCTGGAGTGAGTACTGAGCCCAGAACTGAGAAAACAAAGGGTCAGGTGTCAACAAGCTGGGGTGAAGAACCCAACTTGCCTTGTTAGGGTAAACAAGAGCATGCACCCACCATGTGGGATGATGGTGCTGTGCTTGTCCTTTTCCAAATATGGGCATATTCTGGACATATTCTTTGCCATTGGCTAGTGATGTGTTTACCAAGAGTTTGACTATTGGCTAAATCCATGTGTTGAGCAAATTATAAATATTATGCAAATTCTAAACATCTTGCTCTTGCTCTATTACTCTTTTGCTCTTTGCTCTCTCTTGCATATGTTCTGCCCTCGTGTACATGTTCTGCTTTGTCTGCAGTCTGGAGAGAAGCCTTGCCACCTGTGAAGGGCAATCTCTCTTTCTGTGAAGAACTTCTTTCTAAGATCAAGCCTAAACTTCCCCCTGCATAGCTTCAGAGTATGTCCTCTTGTTCTGTTGATGGTTGGCATTGGTGTTGACCACTGTACCAGTTTATGTTATTTTACCCATGACTGTACACTAGAATCTGAATATATACATTTAAATATATTTCATTATATTTCATAATGCATATTAATAACCATGACAATCAACAAGTGAACCTTTTCCAGTGGAATGTGAAAAATCATCAGAAAATTCCCTGACCTGATCCAGCCAACACATTGATGCTCTTGGGAACCTCTCCCTTCCTGACCTTCCCTTGTGTTGTAATACAGTATGAAATCTCTACAGTGCTACTGTGCATTGTTTTGAAGTTTTCATTGTAAGAAGTGGACCAAAGCACCTTATTCAATTCTGAGAGAAAAAAAGCAAACCATAGTTCATTGCCAACATAGCTGGCACCACATTTTCTTCTGCTTCTCACCTCTTTACCTCTGCCAGCTTCTCATCCTTGCAGAAATGGACCTTACTTTTTTGACCTTTTCTATATGAAAGGATCCATCAGTGGTCTCTTTTCACCTCTTCCCCTCATATGTTCATCATCTCTCCCCAGTTCTTTTGAAAAGCTTCACCAATTAGAAAATTATCTTTCTTATTAGCCAGTCTTTAAATCTCTCTTTCGGTTCAGTTTACATGATAGGAAAGATTTAACTTTTCTTCCTTAATTTCTAGACTTTAGAAGCCCATTGTCTCTGTGTCTGGCTTCCAAAGATTTTTATTTCCCTCTGACAAAGAAGTGAATGAGATTTGTGTAACTGATAATGTGGAGTAATTAAGTCCTAGAGCAAAACAAATGTGTGCCTGGAAACACAGGGATGCTTTTGAAAACATGGTGGCATGTATTTCAACTTCCCACCTTACAGATCTGCTACTCAAATGGTCCTTTGCTCATGTCAATCGTTGGTCTCTCCTGTGGATTGCAGGAAAGTAGAAATCCTGAAGGATGACAGGTTGCCTTGATTCTTCATCCTTAAAAGAGCCAATTTTACTTTTAGCTACACTTCCAAAACACTTTAACCTGGTTCTGGCTTCTACTGCTTCACAGTGCAAACAAACCAAAAAACAGATTAAAAGCAGAGATGATTTAAATATATGAACAAACTATTTGAACAAACAACTGACAAAGTATTCAAACAAAGAACTATTTGAAAAATTACTTTCTAACACTGAATTAACAAGCTGGTAGTGCTGTAACTTCCCCAGTGTCCACTATTACAAACAGGGCACATTTGGATCAAGAATTAAACTTCATTATATCTTTTTTTCTGTCCCAATATGAATTTCTCTAGTTACAGCCAGTAGTTTCTTTTTAGATAGTTGAATGCTGGTTTTTTATATCAAGCTAAATCCAGCATAAAGCATGTCTTCTCATCAACTGAGTTGAGAAAAATATTTGCAAATCACTGATGGTCAAGATGAGTTTGGCTGATTTGAGCTGTGCCAAAGCAATTGCAAAACTTGCCCAGACTTGTTCAAATGTAGAGGGTCAAATAACTCAAGAAGGCAACATGGAAATTAATGAAAATTGCTCCTCTTGCTGCATCTGAACAACTGTATTACAATAAGCATGTTAGCATGTCATACAAACAAAAGTAACAGCTTATATTTGTTGTATGCAGAATTTGACTCTCTATGACCCATTTTGTCCTTGGTAGAGTCTTTCATCTATCTGATCTTAGGGCACAAAAACATTATCCATCCTAAAACCACCACACTTGGTTTCACATTTGCCCTTTTCTGGTATTTCACATCTTGCCCTGTGTGGGATAAAGCTGGCACTAACCTCACCAAGAGTATTGGAATATTCTGTCTTAAGTGCCTGAAATAAAGTGTGCTTTGGTAATTTTTGAGAAGGATGCTACAGCTCTGTTTATGATGTACCTGCTGTATCTGCCTGGTATTACTGAATAAAGAGCTACTACAAATAAAACAGCAAAATAAGCCACCTACACTTACAAGCAGCAAGCAAAATTATCATTTTTATGCTCTTTTATTTCACCAGAAGAAGGAAAAATGTATACTAGCTGCAGTCTGAGGAATGGTAAAGTAATTCCTTTTGGTCTTCATTTATTGAAGCTATGAGAGAAAACTTGAGAGTGGGCAAAGGGTCAGTAAAAATAACAGTAGGAACAGCCTCCTTTGTCATGGTTATGCAACCAGGTTAGAAAGGTTAAAAGGGCAGGCCAGTCATCCACAAATACTTTGAATACCTTGACATAATTGCCTGTATCTAGTGTAATAATAATGAAATATCCTTTCAACACCTGTTGTAAACTAAAGAGTAGCAGAAGAACTAACTTTATTTTTAATTCCAGAAGTGTGACATATCTGTGGTTGCACATCTTTTATTTTTCAGTCTGTAAGCAAAAGACTTCAGGTAGGTGAACAGGCAATTAAAAGGACACACACATACTGCTAGAGAATGGCCATGTAATCTCAAAGGGTCAAAGGTTTCCCACTGAGAGGCTGAAGTGGAAAAAAAAACAACTGCACATTAAGACCAAATTATACTTGCGGAACCCTCCTTCCTTTTTCATAGAATCATAGAATCAGTCAGGGTTGGAAGGGACCACAAGGATCATTTAGTTCCAACCCCTCTGCCATGGGCTTCTTCAAGCCATCCCCACCATCCCGTACCTTCATTGCAAAAATTACTCATCTATTACGCATCCCAGTCCTTTATTTTGGCTCTTTTGGGTATCTTTGTGATCAACTGTCGCAGACATCTCAAGCATCGAGTGGGCTTGATGGTTCAGGATGGTAACATTTTAATTTCAAATTTATCCTTCAAATCACAGAAGAGCATGCAACAATAATATTCAGTTCTGCATCATTTTCAAAAATAAGATGATAGAAAGAATTGAAACTCTACTCAAATGAAATAAACATTTTAACTCAAGCAAAAATCTTTTCTTCAGCAATGCTTCATGTTTTTGGTAACTAAAGACAATGTACATGTAAGAATGTTAGTGTATTGCTGATTAAGATATTTAAACTTTCTGTAAGCAGTAGAGCAGTAGGCATTGAACAATATATTTTAATTTTTCAACTGAACAATATTTTCACTTAAGGATGAAAATGTGATAATACTGAATTCTTGGAAATATCACAATGATAACATTCTGTGCCTTTCATTGAACAATATCTGCCTGGGGTTTGGGATAAAGGCCCAGCCTTCTCCCCCCACAAAGTGAAGGAAAAAAAATTACCACAGATAACCACAGCCAGATGAGCAAAGGAACACTGTATTTACAAGTGGTTTTAGGGGCTGCAGGGTATATATACATAATTTACAGTATTTACAATATATACACAGAAATATACAGCAAAGTAACACAGGAATGAGATTCCCCTCCCCCTGCTGGAGGAGGGTTCCCCCCCCCCCCCTCCATACCCCCTTCTCTCCCCCTTTTCCCCAGAGAGGGTTAGAAAGAGAGGAAAGGAGCAGTTGTTAATTAAAAGCAGTCATAAATTAGAGCAAAACGTTAGTAGGTTTGCAGGCCTCACACTTATCAGTCCAAGGTCAGTCTGGCAGAGAGCCTAGAAGCCACAAGCTGCAAAAAGGGAGGAGGGAAAGTGCAAACTGGGGAAAATCTCAGTCGCATTCAAAACTTAAACTTGCACTCTACCAATCCACCAATGAAATTAGTTTAGACCTGTCTTTTGTTTATAAAACATTCAGCCACAGTGTCCCTTTCCTAAAGGCACCGCCTCAAACGGTCACACTGCCTCACATACAATTTCCTGCCTCCGGCTTTATTGAACATCCTAAAAGAGTCAGATTTTGAAAAGATGACTACAGCTGTGACTATGGCTAACATACAAGGGCAGAAAAGGACGTCTGTAGCTGCATGGACACGAGCTTGTACACTATTTTTTGCCAAGCCATAATGCTGGATTTTGCAATTATTTTAATTTTTATCCTTCAATAACAGGAAAGAAATTATAGGAAAAAAAATAATCTGTTAGGTTCTCTGTCAAAAATTACAAAAGAAATGGTACAACTCTGCTTTGAAGAGTGTTTCAGAAACTAGTATTATGATATCACCAGTTGGAAAAAAAAAATCATGAAAACATATTTTTTATCTAATAATACTGAAAAGTTGTACTGTGTTTGTATATGCAGTGATGGCAAGAGGGCAAAGCTCTTGTTTTTTTTAATAACCATTTTGCCTTGTCATGGGTGTATGGATGGAATTTAATTCTTGCTTTGATTTTCTTCCTAATTTAGAATTTTTTGAGGTTAATTATAGATAATCATGCTATATAAGGATTTTCACCCAAACACTTCACATAACTTCAATGACTTTGTTTACGAGTCTTATGGCTGGAATCAACATCTGACTGCATATTTTACTAGATGCGCAGATGCGAGCATCTAATTAACTGTAGTGTTTACCAGACATTTACACAGCTAAATCCTTTTCAGAAAGCTATCAAATGGTAACATGGACTTCAGTTTGGCATAGAGCACAGCATTGCTTCATACTTCTTAAGATATGGCTAACCTGCAAAACATAATCCCCTCTGTTAAGAGCAAAGTTTCTCCTACTGAGAATGGCTCCCTTCTGCATGTAAAACGTAAAGCAGGACAACCCAGCTACCAGTTGGCCCATGTTGTCCTGCCCACAGCACATACCAGCAAAAGAACTTGTTGCTGGCCAGCAAACAAGGTATGCTGGTGCAGACCCAAATGCCTGGTGGAAACAGGTGAGCTATACCACACTTTAAATGTAGAAGGTAGTGTTCACACAGTAAAAGTGGGTGGACAATATCCTCCGCTGTCCTTTGGCCATCATGCCATGGTGGAGACCCTAATGGCTTCCAGCCTGCTGCAGGCCCAGGTGGGGATGTGGGAGCAAGTTCTTTACAATGTGTAGCTGACCCTTGTGGAGTCAGGATGGGGGAAAGAGAAAAGTGTGGGAAAGGGGCAGGAGAAGGCACCTTTCCCTCATAGGGCCATGGTTGTGGATACACGGACCCTTCCCCAAGCCATGTGTCAGAACCCCCATGCTTTGGCAAGACTGGGATGCTGTAAGGTGAGATTCCCACTTCTTTTGGTGATATTATGATAGCAATTAGCCAGGAGCTATTAAAAAAGAGTGAGCCAAAAAGCATGTGCTGCTTCCTTGTTGCATAGCACTTCCCCTCACTGCAAAGCACTCTCTCATTGTAAAGTGCCCTCTTGCTCTGTCTGCCTTTCTGCATCATGCTTGTGGATTATAAACCACAGCGATGGAAGGCTTTTCCAAGAACAGGAGACTTTAAGAGGATGTGGTGGGTTGAAAATTCCCCCAGCATTAAATTTGCCAGCCCAGCCCAGCTGGAAGCAAACGAAACTGTATTTAAAAGCAAAACTACAATCTACAATGAAATGCAATGGATATGTACAAAATATATAGTATTTACTATATTTACAGGTATATACAATTTGTAAACAGCACAAGAACCCCCTGGGCAAAAACCAGGAAAGCTGCAACAACTTGTCCCCTCCCTGATCCCTTCCTTACCCTCCTTGGACACAAAAGGGAAAAGAGAAAGAGTACAGAAGTTGTTGTTAATACCAGTCACAACAAAAGCAATGCAGTCAAGGTCATTAAAGCCAGGAGAAGCATCACTCAGAGCCGAAGAAGCAAAAAGAGAGATTGTTTACCAAACTAAATCTTATGGTAGATTTCTCTCCAATGGATTTAGAACTTATCATTATTTTCCTTTTTACACCCAATATTGATTTATTTACGTTTTACTACTTTCTGTTCAAGATCTGTGGAAAATTTTAAAGGTATAGCCTAAAACTACCACAGAGGAATTCTCCCAGCTGCCAACACTGCCTTGTGAGTAAAACTGGAATATTTCCTAGAGTCTCTGGGGAGAGCCTGCCTCTTATTAGCAGAGTTATTCATTACTTGTGGATTCATCTTTTTCTAAGTGCTATTTCCTAAACTGTTTTGTTATTGGTTTTATATATATATATATATATATATATACATATATATATATATAGTGGAGATATTTCACCATAATCTGCTCTGGATTTTTACAATTTTCATGTGGCCAAGCCAAATCAATTTCAGTAATTATGCATCTTTTTTTATAGAAGAATTCAACTAGAGAAAAACCATGTTCACTGTGCCGTACTAATGTTCAACAGTGTTTTGACTGGGATTAAATGAATGAGGTGGGAATTGTAAAAAGATAGCTATCTTTATTATTCTGAAAACCCTGCCCCAACATTATGTACAAACCAGTTAGATTTTATTTACACATTCTGTTTGGTCACAAATTCCACAAGGATGCTTATGGGCAACTTTAGTACAATTTAGGGAATTCAGAAAATGGAAAAGGCTAAGCCACAACATAGCTTCACCCCACTTATAAAATCAGAGGCAAGCTAGGACCTTAGGGAAAGCTGATGAGTCAGATTTTACTCATAAGAACGGAGTAGGAATTTGGAGATAGTTCCTAGGTCTTTCTTCAGCAGCAGACTTCAGAACTGCAAGTTTATAATCCAGTGTATGGATAACGCAGCACAAATCCAAAGGAAAAGGGACCCGCCAAAATCAAAGTGTCTTTGGACACGTCTGCCACGAGGCAAAACTCCTGTAGCAGCACTGACTGAGCAGTGCAAGGGAAGCTGTACTGCTGGCCTGTTCCAGTGAACAACCACAGTTTTTACTGCAGTCAAGGTCACTCCAGCAGCAGGCAGGGAGCAGGACCCCAGGGTAGACAGGTCCCGGGGATAAGCCAGGTCCGAGTGCTGATGTCCCCAATTTTGCCATGAATCCAGAGCCAGAACAGAGCCAGTACAAAATGAGCACCAAAACTGATCCAAAAATGAGCCAAAAGGGGAGCACAGACCGCTTTCTGCTCACTCTATTTATGATTTTCCTAGAAAATGTGTCCAGTGCCAATATATACTGGGTGTGAAGAACCCAGCCAATCACAGTTCCAAATCCCAGCTCGGATTTCCCCCCATGGGTGAATACGTGTGAGGGGCTTCAGCTCCCAGCAGGAAGAATGGGTGCCTATTTTACCTTTCCCCTCAAGCTCCCAGTGGGGAGGGGAAGGCAATTTTGTGCCTTTGTTTTCCCCCATTCAAACCTCCACTGATGGAGGTAGGGAAAGGGGGGTTTGGAGCACCCCATAACAAAGAGTAGACCTACTGGGTCTTACATTCTGCTAAGCCAAAAGCTTATTAACTACATTCCATCTATCTTAATTCTCCAGAAAGCTCCTCTAAATAAAGCTTTGTTAATTTTCATCTCAGATAGTGTGACCGTTTGAGGCTGTGCCTTTAAGAAAAGGATGGTACTGGGGCACTATGGCTGAATGTTTTGGAAATGTTAACGAAAACAATCTGATATTCTAAACTAATTTCATTGGTGGATTGGTAAAGAGGGCAGTTTTTGAGCTTGAGTGCAGCTGGGGCTTTCCTCAGTTCACTCTTCCCTCCTCCCTTTCCAGCTCGTCCGCTTCTAGGCTCTCTGCCAGACTGACCTCGGACAGATAAGCGTGTGGCCTACTAACACTTTGCTTTAATTTATAACTGCTTTATTAACAATTGCTCTTTCTCTCTCTTTCTAACCCTCTTTGGGGAAAAAGGAGAGAGAAGGAGGGTCCAGGGGGGGAATGCTCCTCCAGAAGGGGGGGAAATTTCGTTCCTGTATTATTGTTCTTTTTACTTTGCTGTATATTTCTGTGTATATGTTGTAAATACTGTAAATTGTGTATATATCCTGCATTCCCTACAAATTGCTTGTAAATATAGCATTTCCCATTTGCTTCTCTGGCTGGCTAGCTGTGGTATATTTCTGTTTTTCCTCTCTTTGTGGGGGGGGAGAAGGCTGGGCCTTTCTCTCTAACCCACGACAGATAGCTGTATAATATATGTCACATTTTGCAGAAGAGGTGACAGAACTTTAATTGCGAACAAAGGGATTCAAATTCATGTAGTGCTGCTTTGGTGCAATTATCAGAATAAATAAATGAATAAATAAATAAATACACTGTGTATTCTGTTCACCTTCATTGATGAAAGGATCTACATTGGATTGTTATTCAGCATTAAATGCACAATTATTTTTTTTTTTTGAGAGATGTCAACAAACCTGAAAAATCTGGAAAGTTACTGCCCTCTTAAGACTAATATTATTGGTGTGATAATGCTATCATGTGATGTTATTTTCCGAGAGCTCCTTCGGCACTTGTATGGCTGATATCCAACCTAGCCATCCTCTAGGTCCTAAAACCTTAGAATTATTTGTAAAATAAATGATCATGACAAAACCAAACAGCTGACCTTGTGCTCATCACCTACTGTATCACTGCATTATCATGCCATTGTAACAGCTTCATTAAATGATCATAATGCTGCCTCTAGTAATACCCACACAGATGTAAGGCTTCATTTGAAATAGAAACAGCTCCAGAGTTAAATGGACTCTGATTTTAAAAGGCTGATAATTATCTAACTGCAATTAACATCAAGAAAATCCAGAGGTCTCTCAGAAGATATGACATGCCTGGGGTTGTGAGATCCCATGACTGAGGAGATACACATTTTTCATTAAGTGAACCTGGGAAACTACCACTATCACAGTTCTTCCTCTTTTCCTCCCCTTAAACTATATTGTCGAAGCAACAGTGTATTTCTTAAAATGCTTGATTATATTTTCTGTAGTCTTAACCTAAAGTGAAAGCAGCACTTTGGGCATATCCCCTCCAGGAGGACACAAGCAGCTGCTAAGGGTGAGGGGCCCAGAACTGGACACAGTACACCCTGAGTCCTGAGTCCAGTTCTGGGCTCCTCAGTTTAGGAAAGATGTTGAGCTGCTGGCAGGTGTCCAGAGAAGGGCAACAAAGCTGGGGAGGGGGCTGGAGCACAGCCCTGTGAGGAGAGGCTGAGGGAGCTGGGGTTGCTTAGCCTGGAGAAGAGGAGGCTCAGGGGAGACCTCATTGCTCTCTCCAACTCCCTGAAGGGAGGTTGTAGCCAGGTGGGGGTTGGTCTCTTCTCCCAGGCACCCAGCACCAGAACAAGAGGACACAGTCTCAAGCTGTGCCAGGGGAGGTTCAGGCTGGATGTTAGGAAGAAGTTCTTCCTAGAAAGAGAGATTGGCCATTGGGATGTGCTGCCCAGGGAGATGGTGGAGTCACCATCCCTGGAGGTGTTCAGGAGGAGGCTGGATGAGTCCCTTGGTGCCATGGTTGAGTTGATTAGATGGTGTTGGGTTATAGGTTGGACTTGATGATCTCAAAGGTCTTTTCCAACCTGGTTAATTCTGTTCTGTTCTGTTCTACACAGAGTAAGTCTTACCTATTTTGCCAGAGATATTGCTAAGGATATCTGAAGAAATATATGAAGTCAATATATGATAAAGAAGTGGTCTACATTTCAGGTTCTCTAGTGCAGTGCTCACTCTGGACCTTAGTGGCAGATGTGGCAAACAGGTCTGACCTCACTCCCTATATCTGTTCCTGCTTGGAACTTGGAGTTGATTGGTATGGGTCACTCATAGTAAGGCTGACAAGCCCTTTGATATATTCTGGTTAAAATTAATTTTCCAGGCTTCTGGCATGTAGCGGACCCCAGAGAGGGCATCCAGTCTTACTGGGAGACCTAGACCTTACACAGACATTCTTGCAGGGCTGTGCACCCACCATTCTTTTTTTGAGAAAAGAAGGTGGATGAAGGGAGCTCAGTCACACCTGGGAATCTTGATGGTATGGTATCCATGGTGCCACAGGAACTTGGCTGCAGGACTTTGGAATTGGTTCTGGATCCATTTTAACTGAAAAAAAAATCAGTCAGAATTTTCTTCCACTTCAGTACAAAAATGCTACAAACATGTGCTGTATGTGTGATAACTCAGAGGAAGAAGACCTATGTGATTTCCCCTCCTCAGGAAGAATGATACGGTCTTTTAATTTAACAGCTATGTAATATTAGGAAGGCCTTAAATGTCAGTGAAATGCAGGTTGTCTTTGTTGTTCTTGACCTTTCAGGTATTTCCATGCCATAAAAACTTAAATAAAAGACTTCATTAAAAAATACCACAGCTATGATCTGCAGGTTGTTTTGCTCAACAAATGGATCTCAAAATCAGCAGCAAAAGCTGAAGGGACTCAGTGAAATAAAGGAATGCATCTAGTACCTTAGGGAAAAAAGTTTCTCTGGAAGAAAAGCAAATCAATTGATAACCAAGAAATAAAGATGTTCTTCAGAAACAACTGTATCTCCACTACTAATATCAGTGAACCATAGGAAAACAAGATCATTTAACCACCACTTGTGAAGATACGAACACAGGAATTGTGTTAACACATAAATTCATCCACTGGGTTTCCATACAGCCTTCTGTGTCCCTCATTTACCAGTGGCTAATAGAGACATGTATCATTCTGTAGCTTTAAAAACTTCATAACAGCTCCATTAAACCTCTCCTCTGATGTCAGGTGTCAGATGACCTCCTCTGACTGACCATGTTGACCTGGAGAAAAACTGTTTTAGAAAGGACAGAGTACTTATCACAACAGTAATTACATGTTCCTGACCAAGACAGCCACTTTATCTCAACTGATGCTATCTACAAATCTGCCAAACTTCTACATTTTGTAGTTTTATCAATTTGATAAAAACTAAATCATCTGCTTTGACATAGTTTTGTGTTTAAAGACAGAAAGAAAGAAAATAAGGACATTATCTCAACATTGATAGATAATTTGCTATCTGAGGACATACTGTTGTTGTTCATTGCAAAAGCAAATGTAGAGCAGGAACTGTGAATTTCATGTTTCCCAAGGAATTAGGACTTCCTCTTCTATACATTTATATAAAATATTCAGATGCATAAGAGATGTCTGAGAGGTAAGGTTTTGAGATATCATTTGAGGTACTATGAAAACATGTGGTTAGGTAATATGAAATGCTTATGAATCATGTTTGCCTGCATTGCTGTCTTAATAATGGCAGCAACCAAGCATTTGCCAGCTGGTGATTTAATGTATCCCTTTACCACATTCCCAACAAGGTAGAACTCTTAACTCTAGAATATTGGCAATTCAAAATGGTGATGTTCAGATATTCTGTCTTTGCAGAACAAAAACACATGTTAAGAGAAAGAGACTGAGTTAAGAAGGGTATTTGAAATAATTTGATAAAGTTTAGTTGCACTTTCTTTCTATGATTAATTCTGCATTCCAAATAAAAAATAATGTGTTGTGTGGAGATTCCAGAAAGTATAATGGTTTTGCTCTTCTCTTGCAGTGAGGTGTAAAGGACTGTTAGCAAAATTACCAGTTCTGTACATATTTTTCTGTGCCCTGGACACAGGGAAAAAAAAAAAATAGAGCCATCAGCCAAGCCCAGAGCACAAGATACAGTTCAGTAGCATGACAGATATGCAGTACACTGTTGTCATATCCTACTTCATGAAAAAGACAAAGGGAATGCACTGGAATACTTATCTTAATTCTCAAACGCTCCCAAGGCTTAACAGCCTCACCTCTACAGAATAAAAGGAATTTAGTAAATAAATATTTAAATTCAGCTTTGTTTTCCCACTACAAATTCAATGCTGGTAGTAAAAGAGAATGAGGCAAAGGCATAGGTACTTATCAAGGCCCCTTCTCTTGAGTATTAAGTATCTCTTGGTCTTAAAAGGTCAGTCTTGGAGATAAAATGTTCATGTGTTCAGTACAGTTTCATGTCATTATAAACAAATGCCAGTTTTTTTCAGTGCTTAGCACTTGGATATTTTTATCACAAGCTTCACATATGTGATAGTTCCTCTTCATACATCATGGCATTCAAACCTATTTTAGTGTTGGTCTGTCTTGAACAGCTGTTAAGAGTGTACTGTAGTTGCATGAAAACACAAAAGGAAAGGTCATTATTCATACTGAAACTGAAAGTGAAAAATGTACAGAAATTCACTGGGCTTTATGTTCACTGGTCTTAAATCTTAAAAAGCACTTTGAGGAGAGCTGATACCACACTGGCTTGTTAGCATTTATAATGTCTAGAAAAAAGATCATGAAGAAAAATGTTTCAGAATCAGTTTTGACTTACTGTGCTCTTACTTATGTCTACCTTAAAGGAAGAAAACTTTCATAAATTATCCTGGCCAAAACTGTCCCTACTTTTTTATCTGCCATGTTTCTTCTATAAATTCAAGAGTCTGAGCAATCTCTGTTACTTTCCTTGAATGCCACAGACACAGGCTTTCATCTAGAATTGAGGATGTGCCCCGTCAGAGGCTTTGAAGGCTGAGCAATCCAAAACCATGTTTGGGAAAAGGAAGATAGAAAGATTTTTTTCAGAAGTAATATCTCAGAATTGGAAAAAAAAAAAAAAAAAAAACCCCAACAAAACCCAAAACCAACCAACCAAAAAAAAAAACAAAACCAAACAAAACATTATTCTTCTCAGCATTTCTTCTGACAGTTCAAAAAGGTCTACAGTCTTGGTGGATGTGGGCAAAATAAAGCAACTTTACCATACTGTCAATGAACTGGACTCACATGAGATTGAAACCAAAAAACCCCAAAATAACAGAGGTTTGAAATTCACGGTCTTTGCAAGGCCTTTGTAGGTCCTTCAACATATGTTTAAGAAGGGACTTCTACTGACTTCTAGTGCCTTTTAGAAACTCTGGGATATGATGCCTGGCCTACATTGTTGCTCTCTAAGAGCTTAGTTTTCCTGTGATCGTGTATGACAGCTCTGTGCTGACATCATCGGTATCCAAAGATGTCTCAGGTGGTATTTCATACATCTGTTCACACATGCATGTCACACCCAAGTTGACTAGATCTAGGTATTTCTGCTTTTCTGCAGTGAAAATTACTTTTATGCGAGGGAAAGTACAAAGTTGAGGTTTTGGATCAACAGAGAAACTTGTTTTTTCTCATACAGTCACAGCATTCAGCTCTGGTATGTGATTGTCTCATACAAATGTGAGTCCAGTAACTTGTTTCATCACTGATGAATTCCAATTTTAGTTCAGTGCAGTCATTCATGCAAAATGCAAAATATGTTTTTTCTTTAACTCACTAAATACAACAAAAAGTTTTTTAGAAGTACCATTTTCACAGAAATGTGTTTTTATCTTCATTCACATTTCTAAAGCTTCATTAAAGACATCACCTTTTCTATCTGTTTCTGCTGTTTTGCCACCATAGTTACTCTCACTCTGGCAGTGAGATGGATGGCTTCATGTCCTTTCATCCATTTAGGCTGCCCTTAAACAATAGCAGCATGCAGCATTAGTGCCTTGGTTCATACCAGTTCATGCCTTATGATTCCCATGATGATAAATAATGCATTTATTTTCATTTCAGATTTTAGGTGCTGTTGCACAGATCTCTTTGTAATACTATTGGTTCCTCTCTCCATCTCCATGGACATGATTTCAATTGTAGATACAAGTGAGATGATTTCTGACTTCAGAGAATAAAAGAAAGAAAGAGGATGTATACTCCTTTAGACAGAAAAGCAGTAGCAAACAGAAACTGTCTGAATAAGACTTTAAATATGCAATGAGCTTCCTGAAGCTTGACTTTCTTCAACATCAGCTGCATGATTTTGCTTTGGATACTGTTTATTTTGGGGTTTAAAGATGTGTCCTAGTATCAGATCATAAGCAAGTGAGGGCCTTTGTGGGGGATACATTTAAGCACACACATCAGAACATTTTGAACTCCAGTAAAAAAGATAAGGTGTTCTCTAAAACCATTGAATTTATCTAAAGCTTCTGATAAAAGCGTGAAAGACATACCCTCTGCCTGATAATACAAAAATAAACTTCCTGTAAACTGAAGAAATAGGACTGCAGCTAAATTATTTGATTCCAAACTTGGCATCCAGAGCTTGTAAGCATTCATGTATGTCTTTATCAAAGTGTTGATGTTCCATGTTTCAAACTAACTTTGCATCAAATAATGGTTAATTTGAAATATAATATGGTGCTTATCTAAACTACCCAGATAAACATAATAATAGTACACAAAAGGCTAAAAACTGAGTGAGCCTGAAGATAGGTTATTACTTTATGACAGGGAAAAGAGACCATTGATTTTCCTTGTTCTCCCCCTTATTTCTGTGTGAGCAGGAACCATGATTGCTGCTGGAGCCACACTGTTGCTTTAGATAGACTTACTATTTGATTTTCTGAAGGAAAGTAGGGAAAGAAAGAATAGCTACCTTTATAGCTTTGCAAAAACATCATTATTATTCCTTCATTTTGTTTTCACGTAAAGATTATGACAACTCTTTGCTTGACTCTAATAACGTTTGATGCCTCCTTATCTTTCTGTTAGTATTTAACATTAAGTGTGGGATGCCTCTGTTTGATGTACTGGGTTTTGCACAAAGGGGACTAATGAGTTTTTCCACCCACTTTGTTACACACTGAAAAATAGCATTTGTAGTATAAAGCCAGTCTGGTCCCATAGGCCTAAGCGCAGACATCCTGTATCTGTCTACTCACACAAACCAGATCACTCAGAAAGGGGGACCTCAGGATGAAAATGGATGATTGAACATGCAGCATGATGTTTTAATTCACTCCCTGCTGTGTCTATGAACAACTGTATGAAAGTAATGGTGACACTGGTTTCAAAAGGATTATCAGCATGTGATAGTTTAAGGCTATGCCTTAATATTTTTCACAGATCTTGAGCAGAAATCAGTAGAATGTAAATAAACCACTATTGGGAGTAAAAAGGAAAATAATGATGGTTTTAATCAATCCCATTGGAGATGTATCGACCATATGATTTAGTTTGGAAAACAATCTCTCTCTCTTCACTTCTTTGGCTCTGGCTGATGCTTTTCCTGGCTTTACTGACCTTAGCTGCACTGTTTTGTTGTGACTGGTATTAACAACAACTTCTCTTGGCTATTTTTCTCTTGTCCCTTTTATGTCCAGGGGGTAAGGGAAGGAGGAAGGGAAGGGAAAAGCTGTTGTAGCTTCCCTAGTCTTTGGCCGGGGGGGTCTTTGTGCTGTTTATTAATTATAAATACCTGTTAATATTGTAAATATATTTTGTATATATTCATTGCATTTCATTGTAGATTTTAGTTTTGCTTGTAAATACAGCTTCATTTACTTCAAGCTGAGCTGGTCTGGCAAATTTATTGTTGGGCAGGGGGAATTTTCAACCCACCACGCAGCATGATTATACTGACTAGAAAGTTAATTAATCACTGACAGCTGGGAAAAAAAAAAAATACAAGAAGCTACTGAAATCCTCTTAATTTATTATTACCATAATGAAGAGACAGTGTTTGCCCTATCTGGCAATCAGTCAAGAACCTGGGATGTACTCCAGTGTCAAAGAACTAAACTTAACACCAGAAAGTATTTGATTTTGAAAATAGGTTATTTTGCTTGCTTGACAGGTGCCACATACTATTTTTCAACAGTTGTGTATATCTCTTGGATGATAATAGATAAAAAACAAAAGATCACAGATGGCAAAGTGAAATAGCTCACCTACATTAAGGGAGTAATTTGAATTAGAGAAATGTAGGCTAAAGCTAGTAATTTCCTCCATGGATTTTTATCTGTAGAACTCAGTGTGTTTTATTACAGAGATGGCTATCATTATCCCTATTTATCAGTGACAAGATAAATTAAATTATGCAAACCTAATACCTGAGTTCACTACTTTATTGTCTGAATAAACTGTGTTCACTGGACTTTAATGCCATTTTCAAAATTAAGAGATTAATTGACCCTCACTTATTACCAAAGCCAAAGTATTGGTTTAATCGCAGCCATGGAAACTACTATCTTATGAACTTGCTGCTAGACTCCTGGCAAAGCTAAATACCTGCCATCCAAAGCAAGGCAGACACAGCTTGCCGTCTGGGTGCAGACACAGTTAATATCTGCTGCTTCCTCTCTACTTGAATCATAACTTCACATATACTTACAGCATAACGAGTCAGCAAGTTCTGCAACTCAAGGTCAGCAGTTGCTTCATCTGCTGAATGGTAAATGGCACAGTTGATCCCATTGAAAAGCATTCCCTGAACATTCAACTAAAACTGTTTTCTGAGTATGGAGTTTTCAGCAGAACCTCAGTTTTTCACACAGTAGTAGGACATGCTTTATGTGACATTTTTCTGATTTGTCAAACACATGGAAAATCAGTGAAAAATTGAACAGAAAATAACAGCTGGAGCTCCTCTACTAGAGGTCTTGGGCTAAGTGTGACCAGCTGTGTTGGTTGCAGGGATATTGGCTCTTTTTTCAATCTCCAGTGACTGTGATGGCAGTAAAGATTTATAGTTTATACATCTTGCTGCTTCAACTGCTATATTGAGTTGTGATTCACATGGTGGAGAGGATGATGAACTTCAGATCTCCAATAAAGGACAATAAAAAAGAAAAAAATTTAGACCTGAAACTATTTTGTTTGGATAATAATAATAATAATAATAATAATAATAATAATAGTGGCTCAGGACAGCTAAAAATGAGAAAGTATCAGATTTATTTTAGGGCATAGACTAACAATAATACTGGCAAGGTCCACAGGATTCAAACTTAAGCTTCAACATATATGTATGTGTGTAGGTACACATTCTATGTAAGGTATGTAATATGCAGAAAGCTCTGGGTAATGCAGCCATTCCTGTCTTACACTGGCAGAAGCCATCACATTGTGCTAACAATACTGCACATGTATTCACATGCCTGCAAAAATGTCCACAGGAAGATTACCATAGTTGCATGGATAAGAAGAAAAAGCTGGTACAAATCCTGTATGATGGCCATGCAAGCATTCAGGCAGAAACAGATTCCAGGCAGGAATCTTGGGGATTTCAAGCTCCATTTCAGCAGCTCCTGGTGTTAGAGATCTTCAGGCAGCTTCAGTGGACGCCAGAGCTGCTGCAGCCCCCCTGGCTGAGCACTTCCCTGGAGCAGGGTCTTGGCCCCTAGCCCAGCAGTGTGGGCAGCAGGTACAGTAGCCAGCATGGCATGTCCCAGAGCAAGGCTCACAGTTACAGGAAGACTATCAAAATGCGACTGCCAGCAGGATGTTTCCCATTGCAGAGTGATAAGCTGGATATTTACCAGCCCTCAATTCTTTGTGTAGCCTCTCTGCTGATTCCCACTCATGTTCATTCTGGCTCTCGGCATGACATCTGATGCAGGCTGTCCCTCTCCTTATGATCTTTTTGTCCTTTCTCTTCTATGACTACAGACAGGACTTAACCATTGATTGAGTTTCCCAGGTTGCTTTACTATTGTTTTCATTTCTTCATTTTCAGGAGAAACATAGGTCATTGTAGTCTGGCAGTGAAGAGGATTTTCTAGTACCTTTTACCACTGCACAGTTTCATCAGGAAACAGGTCTGCACTGCTAGAGCTGATATGAAGAAAGGACGAGATAGAGTCCAAGTACAAATCAATTATAGTGGTAAAGTAAATATTATAAAAGTGTTCCATGTTTGTTGAAAAATTTCCTTTGAACTGAGTCTTTGCATTTCACTTTCAAGACAAAAAATATTTTTGCAATGTATTCAAAAGCAAATAAGTAAAGAAATAAACTTTGGAGGTCGGGTAAATGCAACAAAGGCAGGAGGATATAGTCTTTCTGTACTTCAAATTTGTCACCAAAAATGGATTGTTTCATATTCAACACAGTCCATGCTTTAAAGCTTTTTTTGTTACAAAACAAAATGCCATTTCTTAAAAAAATAGATTCAAAAGCTGACTCAACATAGCAGTGAAAAATGAGAAGGAGGAATGTTCAACATAATACAAACTAACCACTTATTAGAAGCTGAGTAGTTCTTGTGTGTAAACTGTGGATGTCCTGTGATTATCATTATCACCACAATCCTGCACCCTTCTTTAACCCCATCTACCCCTCCTACGGAATGGTCAGTGCTGGTATCTGACACAGATAAACTTGAACTTTGAAGACAAATGCTACTTTTGGAGGAGATTTTTGAATCCGTCTGCAGAGACTCAAAGGCTCTCCTTGTGAGACACTTGCCCCATTCCAAAAAATGTTCACTAAAAAATGTATTTCATACATTGTGGGTTTTTTTAAAACCCTATACCTTTATGTATTCTTTATTTAGTATGAGTAGTATTGACATTAGGCTTCCTGCTGCAGTATACACATTTTAGAAAATAGTTGTAAAGATATTGCTGCTGTCATGAATGGGTATGAGGTACACCTTTCTAGTCAAGCCTCAGGTATCTGATAGGTCCTCAACACTGCTCTTCAATTACTGTGGGGTTTGGCTATTTCTCACATACCTTTTCTGAGCCACCTATGAAATCCAGCCATACCCTCACTCCTCTGGCTGCAACATCTGCCAGGTCCTCATACTGCTGCCTCCCATGTCTGGCAGTTTATCCCCTCAAGTTTGTTAGTTTCCCATGTTCTGCTCACTTAGCTCAGCCTCTGGCTAGGTCCTGCAGAAGCAGCACCCCATGTGTGTTGCCAGCTGCCACTTATTCTCAAGCTCACCAGCCACCTAAGGGACTCAAGCGTCAGCCAAAGTTGTTTTCTGAAGGCAATCCCTTCCACATTTGTCTTTGGAAAACTGGTTCTCACACCCAAATTTCCAGAGATTCAGAAGGAGGATAAGAAGGAGGGATCAGGTTTCCACTAAATCTTTCTTCTTACTATTATGTTGCATTTGTGCTTCTTTCAGCTGTTCTGTTTCTGGCTTGTGGGTTTATTCACACCTTTACAGAGTTTCAAAAATAATAGCCCCCATGCTGTTCTCTGAAACTTGAGATAGCCATAGTTAATTTGTGATCAATGTAGTTTTTTTCTCACTTTATAAAATTTGAGCTGCTTTCTGGAAAAAATGAGGCATCCACCTGGTGATGCAAAGACTTGCCAAAAGTGAACAATTACTTTTACCTGTGTACTGCAAAGGCTTGCTTGTAAAGCCACTATCTATCTCCAAAGTGTCTTTACTAAATGAGGTAGACTATTTTAGGATTTCCAAACTCTGTTCTTTGATGTCCCAGTGACATTTAGGCTTCATTCATACGTATGACATGCTAAGTCTGTAATTCAGAAAATTATCTACTAATCCAGAGACATCTCTAATCTCTTACCTTAGCTATCTCTGTTTTTCTCCCATGTATAGCACAGTCATTGCTAGACAAAGATAAATTACTTTGATCATTTTATACTGAGGGGACAAAAAAAAAAAAAAAAAACACACCAAGAAACAAACAAAAAACCCCAAACCTTTTAGATAGACCAAAAGTACCAGTTGGCATTTTCCCTCATGTTCTTGTATCAGAGCAAAATGCTCAACTCTTTCCTTCTCACAAAGCTGAGCTGTGTCTATGAGCTGGGCTTGGGCTGGTAGTCAGGTTGGTTTATCTAATTTTCCAGGTTGTGGGAAGGCATGCGTCATGGAGTGAGTTGTACCTGCTGCTCTTATCCATACCATGCCACAGTTAACGCCATCTTCAAAAATGAAAGCACTAACTGGAGCAAAGTATTGTGGGGCTTGAAATTCAGATTGAAACATGGGAGGCTTCCTGTTCTGCTTGCTGCCTCTGGATTCTGGTTTCTTGGGTGTGGTCTCTTTTTCTGCAGGCATGGGGGTGGAAAGAGTGAGTCGGTAGCTGCTGGGTTTGGCTTTCTGTTTTCTGCTGGGTTTTCCCTGTATTTCACTCATCTTCTTCTGCAAATAGGCTAAGCTAAGATAATCATGCATTGTGTTATTATTAGATTTTTAGACCTGCATTGTATTATTAGAGTGTTAGATTCACTAGATTATTAGCTACGGTAATCACACATTGTGCTCATGATATCTCATGTTATATTAAACTCTCACCTCTTTATCTCAACCCTGTCTTCTGTGTGTTACTCTTCCCCTCACTTTTGTGTTGGGAGAGCAGGTATGTTAGCCTTTGTGCTGAAGTTACCCAATATCTGTGTTTCTGCCTTTTTGCCCTCTTTAATGAATCAAAGCTGCTTATGGTAAGAACAACTTCACATTTCTCTGAAGAGTCCCGTACATTTTGGGGTTTTATAAGACTAAAACACACCAAGCACTTACAGTATTACATTGTCATTAGTAGCTTTGTCATCACGTAGAGCATTCAAGCATTCTTCTCAGTATTTCCAGTCTGGACAGGTCCTGGTATTGTTACACTGCACCATTGCATGTTCTTAGACTAAACACTTCCTAGGTATCACCTGTTCAGGCTCTAAGCAATTGCTTTGTTTAACTTGTTATAGGAGGGGGCATTCACACTGATTTCAGGCAAGGAACAAATTGTTCTATAAATGCAATGTCACTTTTTGTTTTAACCAATGTGGCTCAGTTGGTAGCACATAAGACCCTTAATGGGAAGGTGAGTTCAAGCCTGCAGTGGGCAGTAGTGTCCTCCCTACTCATCTGTGCCTTTAAAAATGGCCTTCAGCTCACATGGCCCCCAATGGTCTTTCAATAAAAGTATAAACCTACTTTTATGCCAGAAATCTGCTGGTGAGGCACAAGTTAAATATTGTCTTTTGCTGCATGGATGAAAGACAAGATTATGGACTTAAAACGAGAGAGCTCAAAGACAATAAATCCACCAGTGATCTTTATAAAAAGTAAAGAGAATAAAAACCCCAGACACCTAGTAGAACAATAAAGATATGCTATGGAGTTAAGTTTGACATATCCCTTAAGGGTAAAAGTCTCTACAAATCACAAGAAGGCTTTATTTCTCAGTCTCTCAGTGAAGAAATATTGATCTGAAAGATGGAATATATTATCTCTCCAGTCATATGCCATTCACTTTGGCAGCATATGTGTTGAACAGGGCAGCATGAACAGGTTCCATCTCATAAGTCTTTTTCTACATGTAATCCTGTATGGATAAACAATAAAAAACTTAATTAGGTAACCAAAAAAGAAGGCTATTTATTTATGTATTACTCATTTACAATGAACACATGAAATGTCTTTTTTCTTTATAGGATTTTGATCCTTAAATATTAATAATTTATTGTTATATATTTGTTCTTAAGACCCTTTTGGCCTATACAACCTTTTGTGAGGAGATTATTCTGAATACTGTTCAATTAGTGGAGAGTAAACATTAAAGAAAAGTTGACATTTGCTGAACATCAGTAGGACCTACTACATCCAACATTTATGTTTTCAAGTCCAAAATGTGTTTATGTAAATGTAGACCTATTTTATGGACTCATTCTTTTTTTGAATAGACCCATCAATAGTGCATTTCCCTATTCTAGTTACAGAAGTCTCATTTCTATTCCTATTGAGCTGAACAGTAATTTTTCCCATCAGATTTAATGGTGCAGTACAAGAACACAGTTCCTCATTAAGAATTAGGTTCTCAGATTAAACAGCTTTTATAAATTTGTGCAGGTCAAGTATGCTCAGAACTGCTGCTGATCAAAGTTGTTCTACATTTTTGATTGACAAAGGATCTCTGTGACTACTTTGTGGCATCTCCTCATGACATAAGTTATCTTAGAAACAAACAAATGTAATCATTACATTTATAGAGTTTTCAAAAAAAGGATCTCCAATATATGAGTTATAATACTTAACATATATATATCATGCTAAGCATCAAATAATTTGCTGGATATCACAGAAAATATGTTTTAAATGCATTTAGAGTGAGCCGTAGATTCCTTTGAAGATTCATATCTCTTAGTATTTGGGCTTGGTATACAACACTGTCAAATAAAGTCTAGCACTTGCATTATATCACTGTGCTGATGGCACCACTGATTTTCACAGAAACTCTGAACTGAAAGTACATATATTAATTATATATATATATATTCTCAATAAGAACATATATAAGAAACTCTCTTATATCTGTGGAAATTCTTAAAGTCTTCTTTTTTATCAGCGAGATAAAGTTGCCTCCTGTCTATTTTCACAGATATTATTACTAAGATAGTTATGAACACAGTGCTCTAACTTAAGGAAGAGAAAGGCTATCCAGAAAACATCTATGTACTTAGAGATATCTAAAAGTCACAATGGACTGAGCAATTTTCCTCAGGAATGCAGTCTTCAGTAGCTAACAAGTTGCGAGACTTATTTTGCTAAAATCAAAAAGTGATTGATTAAAAAAAAAAAAAAGCACAAGAACTAAAAGCTTTTAAAATAGTCTTTGAAAGATAAATCAATTGTCTAGAAACCTTCAGTAAAAGTTAAAGGACTGAATACACAAGACTGATCCAGTATGGGAATTCTAGCTTGATCTCTGGTCATGAAGTTACACAACAAATTGACTTTGGCAACAGAGTAAGGTCCCGTGTTTGCTCTCCTCCCAGTCTTTGATCCTTGTCCTTGCTCCCATTCAACACCCTATCAGTTTTGCAGTCCATTCACAGAATCCAGAACTGAAGAAGATTGGGGTTGGGAGGGACCTCTGGAGATTGTCTGTTCCCTGCCAGAGCTGGTTCACATCAAGCAGGTTGCACAGGACTGCATCCAGGAAGGTTTTGAGGGACTCCAGAGATGGAGACTCCATCACTTTTCTGGGCAGCCTGTTCCAGTGCTCTACCACCCTCAGAGTAAAGAAGTGCCTTCTCATGTTTAGGTAGAACTTTCTGTGTTCAAGTTTGTGCCTGTTACCTCTTGTCCTGTCACTGGCCATCACTGATAAAAGATTGGCCCCATCCTCCTGACACCCACGTGTAAAGTATTCATAAGCATTGATAAGATGCCCCTTCAGTCTTCTCTTCTCTAAGCTAGAAAGCCTCAAGTGCCTTAGCTTTTTTTTTTCATGGGAGAGCTGTTCTGGTCCCCTAATCATGTTTGTAGCCCTTTACTGTACCCTTGGGAGCCAAAACCTGGACACCGTACTCCAGATGAGGTCTCTCCAGGGCAGAATAGAGAGCCTCCCTTGACCTGCTTGCCACTCAGCTCTTGGTGCACCCCAAGATGCCATTGGCATTCTTGGTGACAAGGCCACACTGCTGGTTCATGGTCATCCTGTTCTCCACTAGGACTCCCAGGTGTTTTTTTTCCACAGAGATACTTTCCAGCAGGTCAGCCCCTAACCTGTACCTATACATGGCATTATTCCTCCCTAGGTGCAGCACCCTACACTTGCTGTTGTTGAATTTCATTAGGTTATTCTCTGCCCAGATCTGCCCAAAGTCATGCCAGATGGCAGCGTAGACTTCTGGTGTGTCAGCCATACCCCCTACTTCTGCATCATCAGCAAACCTGCTGAGGTTACACCCTTCATCCAAGTCACTGATAAATACAATATCAGATTTTTATCTGATTTTGTAGAGGATTGGACAAAATTAATTTATGACTCTAGTATACATTTCCAAAGTTACAGAAAAAATGCAGGAACCTCTGGATTTCATCTGGCCCAATTCCCTACTCAAATAAATTATTCTAAGCAGAACTCACAGTGCTACACACTATCTGTGGAGATATTGAGCTATACTTCTGAGAGCTCCTGTCTTTATGAGCCATTTTCCCTGTCAAGTTCATGTGGTGGATCACCTTTCCTTGAAGAGGCCATGCATAAACAACATGGATGTGAAACAGATCCAAGACATTAAGAGTATTTCTTGTACCTGCAAACTCCAAACTCTGTGACCAAATTTCTTCAAAATTTTTTGCCACTTGGGACTAAATGCACTCAAAGGAAGATGAGATTTATTTCACCTTCACATCCCTTGAGCACCAGCTTGGTACCAACACACACGCTGGACTTTTACTCACACATCTCTTTTTCCTTATGAGCTAATTAGTCTGAGCTTGCCCCATACCTAAGTATCTGAGGTGCTATTTACAGGATTGCCAGTGAATTGCTTTGATGTGATCTCATTAGCGACTGCAAATGGCTTGGAAATTATGGCCATCAAAACAACACAAAACCACTTTCTCTACTGTCCTGTACCTTTCCTTCATCAGAGTGAAGAAAGTTCAGTATGGAATCAAGTGCCATCACTCGTTTTATCACCTTAAATTTGTGCAGGTACATTCCTTTGCTTCCACTTTGCTATGTCCATTCTTGATTTATAGGGAGCATGACAGTGTAAGGCTTTTCCTGAATATATACTTGACAGAGAAATTAATACCTCAAGACCATATTCTCATACTCTTTATATTAACAGAAAACCAAAGTGATATAATGAATGTAAGCAGGACTAAAATATGCCTCTTTTTGCCTCACTTTCTTCAGTGTATTTAATTTTAAAACTTCTTTGTAACATATGAGAAAAGGAAAATCCATTAGGTTGTTTACTCAGTGTCTTTTCCAGGACCCGTACCATTGCTTCAATTTCCATGGCAGCAGATTTTTTTTATTCCTTTTAATGTGATTATCCAGCCTCTTGTCTGTTCCATCAGATAAGGTGGTACTTGAACAATTGCCTGCAGCTGGGCTTCTCTCATCAATCTACGTGGAAACCTCTGCTCACAAACACAGAAACACTTTGTGGTATGCATTTGGGTGGAATATATATATTTTATAACAAACAATAAAAACCCCCAAACTTAAATTCACCTGCCTGAAGAGATCCAGCTATAGTAAGGACTTGGCCAAAGGTTACTAGAAAAACTGTAGGCACCCAAACAGAACCAGCACACAAGCATGCAGGTGTCCAGGCTACTAGATGCAGAGGGTGCTGGAGCCTGGCACTTGGAATGGAGGGTGAAGGAGACAAAACCTGTGTAAGTTGTGACCAAGTGAATTATCTTCTCAATCTGGTGGCCGAGCTAAGGGATGAAGTATCAGGATTTAGGACTATAACGGAATGTGAAAGGGAAATAGATATGTGGGAGCAGGCTTTACAGACTTCCTCAGTTGATGGAGGCATCCCCAGAAACAGAGGAGAATGGGTACAGGTCCCTGTTAGGAGGAGCATGGGGAATCCATCCTGGCCTTTTTCACCTTCCCCATTGCCCTTGCACAATAAGTATGAGGCCCTGCAGGTGAGGGCAATGTGGATGAGAAGACAGAAGAGGAAATATCTGAGGGGATGCCTGTAGCAAACCAGTCCACTCCAACCATAAGGAACAGTACCATAAAGAAAAAGAGGAGAGTAATTGTTATTGGTGACTCTCTCCTGAGAGGAACAGAGAGTCCTATGTGTCATCCTTACCCATCCCACAGGAAAGTCTGCTGCCTACCTGGGTCCTGGATAAGGGACATCACCAGGAGACTATCAAAATTAGTCCAGCCCTCCAACTATTACCCATTGCTGGTAATCCAAGATGGAAGCAATGAGATTGACAAGAAGGGCACCAGGACAATAAAGAAAGAATTGAAGGCCCTCAGACAATTGATTGATGGGGCAGGAGCTCAAGTGGTGTTCTGCTCAGTTCCCTCAGTGGCAGGGGTGTACACTGAGAGGAACAGGAGAACCCATGCCTTCAACAATTGGCTCAAGGAATGGTGTCAGCAGTGGAATTTTGCGTTCTTTGATCAAGGGAAAACCTTTACCACACCTGACCTGCTGGACCTAGATGGGGTGAATCTATGTAGAAAGGGCAAGAGGGCTCTAGCACTAGAGTTGGCAAGGCTCATTGGGAGGGCTTAAACTAGGTTTGAAGGGGGTGGATGATGAAACCAGTCTCTCTGTAGAGGAAAGAGAGTGACATAAACTAGAATTAATTGAGAAATCAGCAGCCCAGCTGAAGTGCATGTACACCAATGCACACAATATGGGTAACAAACAAGAGAAATTGGAAGTCTTGGTTCACCAGGAAAACTATGATGTAGTTGCCATTACAGAAACATGGTGGGACGATTCACATAATTGGAGTACTGCACTGGATGGTTACAAGCTCTTTAGGCAAGACAGGTGAGGGAGAAGAGGAGGAGTGGTGGCCCTGTATATTGGGGAATCTCTTGATACCACAGAGCTTGAGGTAGAGGATGAAAGGATTGAGTGCCTGTGGGTTAAAATCAGAGGACTAACAAAACTAACATTCTGTTTGGAGTCTGTTATAGACCACCTAACCAGGATGAAGAGGTTGATGAAATATTCTATCAGCAGCTGGAGGCTGTCTCAAGATCATCAGTCCTTGTACTTGTGGGAGACTTTAACCTGCCAGACAGCTGCTGGGAACTTAACTCAGCAGAGAGGAGGCAGTCCAGAAGGTTCTTGTGTATGGAGGACAACTTCTTGATGTAGCTAAGTGAGCCGACCAGGGGTCAGGCCCTGCTTGACCTGTTGTTCTCAAATAGAGAAGAGCTGGTGGGAGAGGTGATGGTAGGAGGCCATCTAGGGTGCCACGACCATGAGAGAGTGGAGTTTTCAATACGCAGGGAAATAAGGTGGAGCAATAACAGAACCCTCACTTTGTACTTCTGGAGGGCAAACTTCAGCTTACTTAAGGAACTAATTCAGAGAGTACCCTGGGTAGCAGCCCTTAAAAACAAAGGGGTCCAGGTGGGTTGGACCTATTTAAAACAGGACCTCTTGAAGGAACACGAACAGGCTGTGCCCATGTGCTGAAAGATGAGCTGCCAAGGAAGGCGACTGGCCTGCATGTGCAAGCAGCTCTTGAAGAGATTAAGGGGAAAAAAGAAGATGTACCACCTTTGGAAAGGTGGGGAGGCAACTCGTGATATGTTTAAGGATGTTGTTAGATCATGTAGGAGAAAAATTAGAGAGGCAAAAGCCCAGTGAGAAGTTAAGCTGGCCACTGCTGTGAAAGACAATAAAAAGCATTTTTATAAATATATTAATGCTAAAAAGAGAGGCAAGGAGAACCTCCACTCTTTATTGGACCTGGAGGGGAACGTTGTAAATAAAGATGAGGAAAAGGCTGAGATTCTAAATACCTTCTTTGCCTCCATTTTCAACAATAAGGCAGGAGGACTTCAGGATAACTGGCCTCCTGAACTGGTAGATGGGGTCAGGGAGCAGTATAATGCCCCTGAAATCCATGAGGAATTAGTTTGGAACTTGCTGAGCCACTTGGATACTCACAAGTCCACGGGACCGGATGGGATCCATCCTAGGGTGCTGGGAGAGCTGGCAGATGAGCTGACCAAGCCACTCTTCATCATTTACCACCAGTTCTGGCTCACTGGAGAGGTCCCAGATGACTGGAAACTGGCCAGTGTGATGCTCATCCACAAGAAGGGTCAGATGGAGGAACCTGGAAACTACAGGCCTGTCAGCCTGACCTCAGTGCCAGGAAAGATTATGGAGCAGATCATCTTGGGGGCAATCACAGCACACCTGCAGAATGGCCAAGAGATCAGGCCCAGCCAGCATGGATTTAGGAAGGGCAGGTCCTGCCTGACCAACCTGATCTCCTTCTATGATCAGGTGACCCGTCTGGTGGATGTGGGGAAGGCTGTGGATGTAGTCTACCTGGACTTCAGCAAGGCCTTTGACACCGTCCACCATAGCAAACTCCTGGCCAAGCTGTCAGCCCGTGGCTTGGACAGCAGCACTCTGTGCTGGGTTAGGAACTGGCTGGAGGGCTGAGCCCAGAGAGTGGTGGTGAATGGTGCCACATCCAATTGGCAACCAGTCACTAGTGGTGTCCCACAGGGATCAGTGTTGGGCCCAATCCTATTCAATATCTTTATTGATGATCTAGATGAGGGGATTGAGTCCACCATTAGTGTGTTTGCAAATGACACCAAGTTGGGAGCAGGTGTTGATCTGTTAGAGGGTAGAAGGGCTCTGCAGAGGGACCTTGACAGGCTAGACAGATGGGCAGAGTCCAATGGCATGAGACTAAGTGCTGGGTTCTACACATTGGCTACAACAACCCCATGCAACGCTATAGGCTGTGGTCGGAGTAGCTGGAGAGCAGCCAGGCAGAAAGGGACTTGGGGGTACTGGTTGACATATGGCTCAACACGAGCCAGCAGTGTGCCCAGATGGCCAAAAGGCCAATGGCACCCTGGCCTGCATCAGAAATAGTGTGGCCAGCAGGAGCAGGGAGGTTATTCTGCCCCTGTATTCAGCACTAGTTAGGCCACACCTTAAGTACTGTGTCCAGTTCTGGTCCCCTCAATTAAAGAAGGATATTGAGACAGGATATTGAGGTCTGGTCTATTCTATTCTATTCTATTCTATTCTATTCTATTCTATTCTATTCTATTCTATTCTATTCTAATTTTATCGTTAAGTCCAACCTATCACTCCTATGAAGAGAGGCTAAGGGAGCTGGGGTTGTTTAGCCTGGAGAAGAGGCACCTCAGGGGAGACCTTTATTGCTCTCTACAACTACCTGAAAGAAGGTTGTAGCCAGGTGGGGGTTGGTCTCTTCTCCCAGGCAACCAGCACCACAACAAGAGGACACAGTCTCAAGCTGCACCAGGGGAAGTTTAGGCTTGAGGTGAGGAGAAAGTTCTTAACAGAAAGAGTTTTTTGCCATTGGAATGGGCTGCCCAGGAAGGTCATGGAATCACCACCCCTGGAGGTGCTCAAAAAAGGATTGGATGTGGCACTTGAAGCCATGGTTTAGTTAGTCATGTGGTGTTGGGTGATAGGTTGGACTTGATGATCTCTGAGGTCTTTTCCAACCTTATTGATTCTATGATTCTATGAATGTGAATCAGGCCTAGAAACATGATGCACTGAATAATAGCTTAAACCACTGTTTATTGTTTGCTGGCGTTAGCTTGTGCAGTGTGTCTTTCTGGAGGAGCATGAGAAGCAAGCATGCCTATTAGCGTCTCAGGTGAAGAACTGTAGTGTTTTAGTGCCGTCTTGTGCTGACGATGGGAAGTGCAAGTAAGCGAGACCTCCGAAGCTAAATTTCATTCTGCTCAGACTTAATAACGGAACAAATCCCTGCTGCATTTTTCATCCCTTTGCTAATAATGTCCAATAACAACCTAAAATTTCTTAGAGAGGATTTTTTTTTCCTTCGGTATCAGAAAAACACTTTAACTCAGTCAGTGCCCACTGCAATAGCTGCGACAGAAATAAAAAATATCTTTTATATTAAAAATTTTTGCACTGGGAAAAAAGTTTGCCAGGGGAAGTATGATGCTACAGGAACTGCTGTCAGTTTCCCAGGCCCCACAGGTGTCTCTCTCAGACTTCTATCAGAAAAAGTCAGCCGCACAGAAAAATCTCTCTGTGTTATGCTTATGATATTCAGGTCGTGCTGGCAAGCCACCTAGTTTTCATCTAGGGACATGACTATTTTGTGAAGAAGGAAGGAAGGGATTATGCTTAGCATCACTAAGCCTATACCTTGCTTGCCTTTTCTACTCTCAGTACAGTGATGGTTTTATTGTAAAAGGCAGTGAACAGGAAAGAACAGCATAAAGAAAGAGGCCACTGTGGCTCATAAATAAAATTTAGGCCAAACCTCATACCCGTGTAATCATGTAAAGGGAGAAAGATGGAAGTGAGTTAGTAGGATTAAGCAAAAGAGAGATGAGCTGAATGTACAATCTCTTTGCATTCCTCCTTAGAGCAAAGGACAACATATCCCCTTAGCAGGCTCAGAATGCAGTACTTCCTTCTTTCCTTTGGGTACATACAGGACAAGTCTCATTCCAGTTCCTTACTCCCAGAACAAGAGAACAAAGGGACACACAGGAAAAGTCCCTCTAGTTTCATCTTATTACCACCTCTCAAGGTAATTAGGACAGTCCAGATAACTGGGAAGTTAATTTGCAGGCTCATGTTTATTGAAATATGAGAGTAGACACGCCTCTCCTCAAATCTCAACCTTCTAGGCTGTAATATCCAACCAGATTTCACTCCTGCCTGCACAGAAAGGCTTAACTGTGTGGTCAAAAGCCTTAGGAAACAGAAGGCAAGTACAATAACCAAATTTGTTCTTTTACTAAATAATCTAGAAATTTTCAGGCTACACATCAAGAGTTCCACTGTCTGGGAACTGTTAATAGTCTGAAGAAGTAGTTTTCTACCTCTCTTTCTTATTATGGAAATTTCCATTTTTCTCCCTGAAATATGTTGCAGGGAGAGACAGGAAACAGTTATCTGTTCACAGAGGACAGATAAAAAGATTTAATACACATTTCCAGGTCTGATTAATATTAAGTTCTCTACCAGTTTAGGATGCATGTCCAATAATGTTTTTAAAGAAACTACTTTTAAAGGCTGCACATATTTCATTAAGACTATTCTGTCATTAGTCTTCCATCAGGCCTCTGCCAGGCTAATCAATTAAATCTCTTTAGAACAAACACACACACAAAATCTACTTGGGTCTCTGTGTGAAGTAAAAATATCATTATGCTGGGATTGCCTTTGTTCAAAAACAGAAATATGCTTCAGGCCACAATCAAGACATTAGCTGATATTAGCTTCAAACAAGTTATTTTATTTTGTAGTAAAATGAACAGAGGAGATGCCAGTCCTCTTAATACAATTGTCTCTTTGCTCCAAGTAAAGATCTAGCAACCAGCCATACACCATGATAATAAGCAGTTTCAAAAACTGGCCCAAATCAATGACAGATCTCCAATGGATGAAGTTCGTCTGTAGTTTTGATTCTAAACACATATTTAGACTACAGGTTAACAGCAAGAAGATAAATTAAACACCATTTCAGAAGCATTATTATAAAAGATTATAGAATAATTCAGAAGAGAAACAATAAGTCTTCTGGTTTTAGTATTGACCAAGAGCAAGCTCAGAAATGTCTGCAGTAGCTTGTGCATATTTATCTATATGTCTCTATCTAGCTATTAACCCAACCTAGTTATGAGTGCTTTGTTTAATCTCATATTCCAACCCAGTAGAGGGCAATAGAAGTATATAACTAAGAGACAATGTATTATCTAAAGCCAGAGATTTCTTAGAACAGAGATTTCTTAGACTTGCTAGTTACTTAGAAGAACAAATAATGTTTTCCCTCATATGTGAGAAACAGGTGGGCTAAGGAGAGGAAAGGAGTGCACTGGTCTCCCTGTGCATTTGAGTTAGAACAATAAGCTATGAGAGTAAACTAGAGCCAAGTGAATCATTCTTAAACGCAAGAGAAAGCTTTCTAATTGGGAGGACAATCCAGAAACAGAGTAGTTTTCCTGATTATGGGATATTTATCACTGGAGTTCTCTAGGAACCAGCTTGGCAGGTGCTTGTAAGGAATGAGTTAGGATCTGCCTTAGACACAGCTTGAAATCAGCAAGCTCTTGAGATCCCTTCCAGCCATGTTTCCTGTGACTGATTCAAGGACTAAGTAGTTTTTCAGACATAACATAAGCAGCTCTTAATTAAAAAACAAACAAACAATAAAAAACCCCCAAACAAACCAAACCATAAACAAACAAGCAATAAAAACCACAACCCAAACCCAAAAACCTATAAAATTAGGGTACAAAAAAAGCCCCTTTAAAAATAGCTACTACCTTTGATTTTGGAAGATAAATGCTATTACATAATAACCATATAAATACTACATTAGAGAGACATCCCTACAGAGGTGAAGAATAGTACCTGTATAAGAAATGGCAGTTGATCCAGGTGTTCACTTTGGACAATAGGTTTAGGTGTACTTTTAAGGTTACTTGTGGCAATTGAGCAATGATCTCTAAGGAAAACAGAAAAGTACAGAACTAGGAGTTGTCTTAAAATTACTTTCATTAAAAGTCTAAAGGTCATCTTCTTGTCCAGTTCTTTTTCTGTAAAGTTAAAATTAAAGCTGATTGGTTAATAAAAATTTTCTAAAGGAGAGAAGAAAGAGACTCTCCTACTCTTAGTCTTTCTTTCAATAAAACCCATGTTAAAAAAGCATCCAGATGTGTGGGCTACAACTGATCTCATATAAGTTTTTGAGTTGGCCTAATATACATCTAGAATAAAGCTGTACCTTCAGAACTGTAGTATGTAATTTATTACTGCATATAACAATTCCTTTTGCAGACACAAAGTTACAAATCAAAGTCCTTCCTTACTGTGTCCCACATCTCACTAAATCTCTGGGGAAATAAGAGTGTAAATACATTAAGAAATAATACACTGTGGGGAGGGGGGAAGGAAGTAATATAGTGCAGACATCATTCACAGTGACTTCAAGTAGCAGGTTAATCTGAATAAAAAGGAAAAAGAAAAGCTATACCCTGAAGAATAGGTTAATCCTAAAGATCTTCTCAAAACCTGAACATCAAACATCCAAAGCAAAAACCTACCAAGGTGGAATTGATAATCCAAAGATATTTAAAACTGTGTGTGCTATAAAATGGCATTTAAAACTGTATGTGCTATACTTGAATCATAAAGTGAATTTACATTCTCACAGCAGAATTAGAAGGAAGAGATACATAGTATATTTTGTACTTACTCCCAGGTAAAGTCCATTTCTTTATTTTATGCTGGGGTTTTGGGGGGTTTGTTTGGGCTTTTTGTGTTTTTTTCGGTTGGTTGGTTGGGTTGGGTTGGGGTTTTTTTGGTTTTGGTTTTTGTTGGGGTTTGTGGTTGGTTGGTTTTGCTTTATAATTGTTGTTTCTATTTAGAGGCCATGAAGAGGAGAAGGAAATCTGAGGTCTAGAGCAAGAGAAGTTAACAGGAAGAAGCAGGGGGGAAACAAAGAGAAAAACAACAGGAGATGGAGAGAGCAGGAAAGTATTTGGTCTCCCTTTAATTTATACCATTCTATAAGGTGTTCAAAACCCTGAGGGGAAACAGTAAAAGGCATTCATTATAACAGGTATACCTTATTAATCTACCCTTGGTAGAAAAATTGATTTTTCTTGAAGAGGAAAGGAAAAGTAGTTTACAGAAACATATCTCCATGGAATACTATTTACTCATGGAAATTACTGCTGCAGGCCATTCTATTGGAAAACTGTACACAATATAAAACAATGTTCTGTAAGAAAAGATCAGTCTGGAAACTTTGCAGCTTAGTCTGCTATATATAATGTTGCAATGGTTACCTGGGCCACTTGTCATATTGCAAAATATATCATAATCAGTTTTGAAGACAATTCTTCTGTGACAACATATAACACAATTATACACAAAATATATGTGTTGTGCCTATCTGGAGCATTCCTCCACTGAGGGAATACAATATCACTCTTAGAGGAACCTAGGACAGGAATAGTAGCATCTTTTGATTTTTTTTAACTTTGTTTATGGCCATATGTGTTGCAGTAAGTGGTGTTCATGTATGAAAAATGTAACTTTTGAGTGCTGAGCTTTCGCTGTTCAAGCCATTCCTAGGAGTTCATCTCTGATAATTTTAGGCATATATATATACATACACAGAGAGAGAGAGACCTAATCTGAATTAGTTCTGACTCTCATGCTATCGTAAAGAGATAGGTGGAGATGCTCAGTCATAAAATTAGTGGCTAAAATACAAGCAAAGCCTTTCAGAAGATGCCTCAGTTTCTGTCTGCTGACTACTGAGAGAGCTCTAAATATTTTATATCAGATAATGAACTTTCAGGCAACTACAATGAGATGAATCACACTTATAGGGCTACATCCTCCTCAGTCATTGAATTCACTCTGAGGCATTATATACTGCCAGATTTTTTTGCTGTAAAAGGACTCCAACAATTTTATCAAATATCTGATGGGAAAATTTCTTTCAAAGTTTGAATGAGACATTTTGTCTTTAAAATTGGAGTGGTTTTGATTTCCAGCTCAACCACATTTGAGGCCAGTTGATATCCCTATTCCTGTACTGGTAATTACATGGAAGTTATTCTGATGCATTCTGGATTCACCTAAATATCCAGCTGGATTTTCTGGGCATACATGATTAATCCTCTGAGGATAACATGAGTTATATCAACTGTCTCTCAGATGCCACTTGGAAACCCTCCTTTTTCAAGTTCAGGAACATGCCAGTCTCAAGTTATGAAATGGGTATAGCAATATGGAAACATACTACTGTTTGTATACTGAGTCCTAACCACCTTTATGATATTGTAGCGCTGAACCCAAACACATAACAAATGCCAAAAAATCTTGGTCTGCATAGACTAGTCAAAGAAAAGGCAGGATAAAAAACAGACATTAGGGGTCAGGTGGGAGGTGGTTTGATAGGGTTGTACAGCAGTCTTCCTGAAGAGCCAAATTTGTGCACTACTTCATGTGATTCACAGGCTAACTGTAGACACCTAAGATTATGCCTCCTTTCATGTACACTAGTAATTTGCTTTATTGTCTTCTTTTTCTGTATTTCTGTTCATCTCAATGTTTCTGTACAGCATTACTTCAGGAGTTTAGACACGTCTCCTTATAAAACAGTGAGGAGTTTTTGTGACAAAGTGTGCAGGTTGGACATCAATTAGTTCCTCTAAGCGACAGCTCCATACATCATTTCAACCTGGTTCTCAGGATTCTACTAAAACAACAACAACAAAAAAAAGTGAAGAGAAGTTTCACCAGTACAAAGAATAAAGATCCATCACCACTCCAGGAGCAAGCCAGTAAAACGTATTTCTAATCCTGATGCCACAGGGCAGCCTTGGGCCGCTGCATGCTCCAAGTAAGTGGTCAGGGTGATATGGGCTGAAGCTGACTACATGCCACAGCCACAACTTCTCCATGTCTTTTCTTCAATCTAAGACCACTTGCTCTCTAAGTCCAAGTTGTGACTCCTGTAGAACGGAGTTATCGCTCTGCCAGCTGTGGTTATCCCAGGATGTGATGCAGGATGAGCAGAAGAAAGCCAAGTCTGCTCCCTGCAGCCCCACTGCCCCTATCCTTTGCTCTGAGCTGGAGGAGGGAGGGGCAAGGATGAGTGAGGAGGGATGGGTTTGTTTTCAATGGCCAAGGGGTGCTGGTACAGCTCCTGGGCTAGCCCCAGACTGATCTTTTGCTGGGATTTGTTGAGTGCAGTGCTAGTACCTGGGACGTTTGGCCTTTGAAGGCTGGGAACTTTGGCTTTTGCCGAAGGCAATCCCCTGCCCTGGGTCTCCAGGCAGTGACCATGAGACTGCAGAGACCGGACAAAGCAACTCAAAAACATTTACTAGGTAGAACAACAAACAATGTATTCTTACTTATTCCTATACTAACCTATTTCTGCCTCCACTCTACTTTGGTGCTCTGTAAGATTTCTGCTGTTTCTAGTTGAGCCTCCATTGAAGTCCACTGCCATTGCTGGCAGCTGCAGTGTTTGATCAACAGGTGAGGCTGGGCAGCAATAATGAGCTGGAGCTTGGCTGCATGGTGGCCCTACAATGGCAACAGCAGGAGTTGCTGCACTATGATCACCACCAACTGTGGAACAATGGCAGAAGTCAGGCTAGCCCCAGGTGGGGCACAGCAGCTACATTTCACTATCCAGATGGAATTCTGGGGAGTCCATGGCTGCTTGGAAGGGACTCTTTGGGGCAGAAGGTGTGAGGTGATATAGTGAAGCCGATGATGGAGCAGAAGCCACCTCCTGAGTGGCAGTGGTGCTGTGGCTGCAGTGCTGTTTTGGTGGGTAATGTGTTTGGTGTGGATCTAGTGGTTGTAGATGCCTGGGGATTGTTCTCCATTTCCACAGTGTCTACCCACTGTGCATCAGTGCATCTTTTTCTCAGCTGAACTTCCTTCAATTTGAGGCCCAGTGGGGATACAGCTGTGGCTCTCTTCCTTTCACCAGTATTTCACATGCACAGCCTCAGGAGATTGATGTAATCTCTTCTGAAAAAGGAGCTGTGGTAAAAGAGCAACTACAAATTGCAAAGGTGAGGAGTTGGTCACCATCATTGCCAGAAGCAGAAAGTCAGAGACTCAGTATTTGCTTCAGCAAAGGCAACCATGGACATTCAGGACTCTCCAGAACATTTTAAAACTCAGGTTGCAGCTGAACACAATATAAGGATAGGGGTTTGTTGAGTAATAACCACCCTTGTGTTTTCAGCACTTGGAAGCAGAGAAGTGTAGGGTTTTCAAAAAAACAATGGGGAAAGTCAAACACCACTAGTTTTCAGGCCCCTCATATATCCTCCCAGAAGTGGTAGTTTATGATGGAGGCCCAGGATTCATCAGGCAAACCTTGAAAGGCATCTTCTTCTGTGAGAGGTCCAGGGGCAGCATCCTCAGCTGCTCCCATATGGTCAGGTGAAACTGAAACTGCCCACTAAGTTGGCTTCTCTAGGTCAAAAGCCCAGGATGTCTCTGTTGAAGATGACTCCATTTTATGTTCTTATTTTACAGCTTGGCTTCAACTTCCAGGTGTGGTTTTTCCCCTGGCCAGCCAGACTGGGTCCTGCCAGTCAGCAGACTGAAGGGTTGCAGCACCAGATGTCCAGCATTGCCGTGATACCTATGGTGGGTGCATCACGATGCCATCACAGTGAAGCACCCATTTCCTTGCAAGAGAAAGTAAAAGAAAGAAAAAATTGCTAGTAAGCCCTGGTTTATATTCATGGAGAGAGCAGTTTTGAGCTAAGAACTGCATCCAGATTGAGTACTATAACCCTGTGAAGAAATGCCCAAATCCTCTTCTATGAAATAGCCCCCACTCTGTGCTTTCAAGTAGTGCTGCTTCTGTCATGGCTGGCCATGACCTCAGGTTATGTTCTCAGCAGCAACATTTTGCCTAGCACATAAAAATCAGGAATATGGGACTGAAGAAGCTATTCAACATGTGTCAATGTCTGTTTGTGTTCACAGATGTGTCTGTGCACACACATGCATGCAAGTATACCAACACCTGCTAAAGTTCTATGCTGAAAAGAAAGACTGAATTATTTATAGTTGTGTTATGAATACATTGGTTGCCAAAGGGATCTTGAATGTACTGTTTTCCGTGCAAGTATATTTAGTCTTAGATGGTTGTTCCTTGATTTTCACCATGACTCTGATAGCATGGTATGGGAATTGAACCAGCAGGATGTAAGACCCCTTTAAGAGATCAGGCAGGCAACAAACACGATGTTATGCTTGTAAGCTTGAAATCGTGGGATTAAAGCCATCTGGTATCTGTCTAAAAGAAGCATCTGTCTGTGGCTACCTTGACCTTTTAGATAAGGAAGTAGAGATATCTCTGAGTAGTGAAGGAATGTTTGCTTGTTAAGATGATTTAATCAGCACAGCTGCAGGTTTTGTAATATTGTATCAGCCACTTTTAGGATATATAAAACTCAGACATATTAATAAAATGTCTTCAATTACTACATTGGAGCCTGTTCCTTAACCTGCTGTGTCAGCATGGTAATCCTGATTTGTATAGGCAAAGGAATATTGTGACAGCTACAATTCATATATTCTCTCTGTTTCCTGAACTACTACCCTAGGTAATAGCATTTACTCCATAAACATGTATTAAACAAATATTCATGTATGTGCAAAGTTCTCTTGACGTTTATTTGACAGCAAAACAAGTTAATATAAGTAGAGTTCAGTTAAAGAAAAGAAAACAGACACAGAAATTAAAAGGAATATACAAGTACACGTGACCAAGCAATGGTAACTAAGGGTAGTTCCTCTCTCAGCGACAGTAATTTTCTGCCTCAACAGCAGAAACCTCAACACATCTCATTACAACTGAAAGGAAAGGAACAAATAACCCTGAAGTTGCAATCTGTGTGCAAAAAGACCTTTTTCACTAGTGCTTAAGACTAACTATGTATTGATATTTTCCCTTGTTATGTAGATAAATACAGTAAAGTTGGCAGTGCTCAGCTTTCTAACATAGCATGTTCTTCCAGCAGATTCAGGATTAGAGTTGGCTAAAAAAGAAGCAGACTTTGACTATGAAATTAAATGTATACCCTCAGGAAAGGGAAGGTGTTCATGTTAGGTTTCATGCTGCTTATATGTATAACCTTTATGATCTAATCTAATCTCTCATACTTTTTTGTGGGTTTCACCCCCCCTCCCCTGGAGCTAGGTCTTTTTGGGGTTGGTTGTTGGCTTGGTTTTTTTTTCCTCTTTTGACAGCTTTGTTGATTTTCCAGCCAATGCCAGCCAAATATGCTAATTCATCCTATCACAGACTCATTTTAAAGTTGTGCTGTTGTTTGAGCTCTTAACCTTTCTGTTTCCTTTGGACATATAAATAACCAATCCTGACCTTACTGGTAGGATCTTCCAGAACTCCCAGAATGTCACAGCAGTGATATTCAAGGAAAGGCAAAACATCAGAGTAGTAACAATGATGTATAAAGAACAGAACAACTCAAGCAATAGCAACTGTCAAGGAGAGCAGAAACATATAATCTGTTGTGGAGAAGCAGGAAAAATCTACCTGTGCACACAGGACACTTCCCCCCCACCCCCCTCAATGTACTAGTTTTCCTAACTCTGAGATAGCCTCCTTCCCTCACTGTTCTAGTCACTCTGTCAGAGCAGGGAGTGGAGGAATTCACAAGAAACAAGTGAAAACATCTAATTCTGCCCTGTATTTGATGCCTTTTCATCTAACAAGCTTCTTTTATATGACACTCTATTAATCAGACCTGACAGAGAAAGACAGCCCATGAAATAGGTTTCTATAGCTACCTATTTTAACAGTTTATCACCATGTGTCTGGCTCAGAAAAAAAAAGACCATATTGTTCATCACCATCTGAACATGGCTCAAGTGGAATGAAGGTCATGTTTTGAAAGAGTTAAAGCACTGTGTGCTCTGATCCAAAGCTTCAATTGCAAACCTGAACCAGACATTGAAACTAAACCATCAAAAGGTCAAAGATAATTGTGAAAGGTACAGCCAATATGAACTTTTCACATAATGTCTCTCTAAATGAGTAGTGAGGAATTACAAACAAATGGATGACTTGTCCATGGTCTTATGTCTCATTGCAGGTAATAGCTGAGGTATTCAATAGACATGGTACTTCCAAAAGCTGACTCCACCTCTGTCTGGTCCTGAGTACCTAAATGGGATCACAGTGACATGTTTTAGCAACTATGAGCACAACTATCTAAAGATGATAGAATCTCAAATACACAGAGTTGGAAGGGATTTTCAGAGGCTATCTAGTCCACCCCCCTGCAGTAAAAGCAGGGACCATGCACGAAGCATGGGTAACAAACAGGAGGAGCTGGAAGCCTTGATGCAGCAGGAAAATTATGATGTAGTTGCCATCACAGAGACGTGGTGGGACGACTCACATGACTGGAGCGCTGCAATTGACGGTTACAAACTCTTCAGGAGAGACAGGCGAGGAAGAAGGGGTGGAGGGGTGGCCCTTTACATCAGAAAGGCACTAGATGCCATTGAGATGGAGATTGGGGACAATGGGGTTGAATGCTTGTGGATAAGAATTAGAGGGAAGACCAGCAGGGCAGACACCCTGGTTGGAGTCTGTTATAGACCACCCAACCAGGAGGAAGATGTTGACGAAGCATTCTATAGGCAGCTTAGGGCTGTCTCAAGATCTCCGGACCTTGTTCTCATGGGCAACTTCAACCTGCCTGACATCTGCTGGGAACTCAACACGGCAGAGAGGAGACAGTCTAGAAGGTTCTTAGAATGCATGGAGGACAGCTTCTTATCCCAGGTGCTGCGAGAGCCTACCAGGGGCAAAGCTATGCTTGACCTCCTCTTCACCAACAGGGAAGGACTGGTGGGCGATGTGGTGGTTGGAGGGTGTTTGGGGTCCAGTGACCACGAGATAATTGAATTATCGGTTTTTGGTCAAGCCAAGAGGGGCTGCAAGAAGACCTCCACTCTGGACTTCCGGAGGACAGACTTCAGGTTACTCAAGGAACTAATTCAGAGGGTTCCTTGGGATAAAGCCCTTAAAAACAAAGGGGTCCAGGAGAGCTGGACCTACTTCAATGAAGAATTGTTGAAGGCTCAGGGACAGGCTGTGCCAATGTGCCGGAAGATGAGCCGCCGGGGCAGACGGCCAGCCTGGATGGTTCATGAAATTTTAATGGAACTGAGGGAAAAAAAGAGGGTGTATCACCTTTGGAAGAGAGGGGAGGCAACCCACAGAATGTTTAAGGATGTGGCTAGGTCTTGTAGGAAGAGAATTAGGGAGGCAAAAGCACACTTGGAGCTTAAACTGGCCTCTACTGTGAAGGACAACAAAAAGTCCTTCTATAAATACATTAATAGTAAGAGGAAGGGAAAGGACAACCTCCACTCCTTGGTGGATACGGAGGGCAACATTGTAACAAAGGATGAGGAAAAGGCAGAGATACTTAACACCTTCTTTGCCTCAATTTTTACTAGAAGGGCAGAACGTCTTCCTGACAGCTGGCCTGCAGAGCTGGCAGAAGGAGCCAGGGAGCTGCACAGTTTCCCTATGTTCCATGAGGCGGTGGTTGGAACTCTCCTTAGCAGCCTGGATCCCCACAAGTCCATGGGACCAAATGGGATTCATCCTAGGGTGCTGAGAGAGCTGGCAGAGGAGCTGGCCAAGCCACTCTCCATCATTTTCCAGCAGTCCTGGCTCACTGGCGAGGTCCCAGAGGACTGGAAGCTGGCCAATGTGGTGCCCATCCATAAGAAGGGCCGGTTGGATGAGCCAGGGAATTACAGGCCTGTCAGCCTGACCTCAGTGCCAGGCAAGATCCTGGAACAGGTCATCCTGAGTGCAATAACACAACACTTACAGGATGGCCAAGGGATCAGGCCTAGCCAGCATGGATTTAGGAAGGGCAGGTCCTGCCTGACCAACCTGATCTCCTTCTATGATAAGGTGGCCCGCCTGGTGGATGTGGGGAGGCCTGTTGATGTAGTCTACCCGGACCTCAGCAAGGCCTTTGACACCATCCCCCATAGCAAACGGCTGGCCAAGCTGTCAGCCCATGGCTTGGACGGGAGCACACTGCGATGGGTTAGGAACCGGCTGGATGGCCGAGCCCAGAGAGTGGTGGTGAATGGTGCCACATCCAGCTGGCAGCCAGTCACTAGTGGTGTGCCCCAAGGATCAGTGCTGGGCCCTGTGCTCTTTAACATCTTTATTGATGATCTGGATGAGGGCATTGAGTCGATCATTAGTAAATTTGCTGACGACACCAAGCTGGGGGCAAGAGTTGATCTGCTGGAGGGTAGAGAGGCTCTGCAGAGGGACCTCGACAGGCTGGACAGATGGGCAGAATCCAATGGCATGAGATTTAACACATCCAAGTGCTGGGTTCTGCACATTGGCCACAACAACCCCATGCAGTGCTACAGGCTGGGGTCAGAGTGGCTGGAGAGCAGCCAGGCAGAGAGGGACCTGGGGGTGCTGGTTGATGGTAGGATGAACATGAGCCTGCAGTGTGCCCAGGCAGCCAAGAAGGCCAATGGCATCCTGGCCTGCATCAAGAACAGTGTGGCCAGCAGGAGCAGGGAGGTCATTCTGCCCCTGTACACTGCACTGGTTAGGCCACACCTCAAGTACTGTGTCCAGTTCTGGGCCCCTCAGTTTAGGAAGGATGTTGACTTGCTGGAACGAGTCCAGAGAAGAGCAACAAAGTTGGTGAGGGGTTTGGAACACAAGCCCTATGAGGAGAGGCTGAAGGAACTGGGGTTGCTCAGCCTGGAGAAGAGGAGACTCAGGGGTGACCTTATCACTCTCTACAACTACCTGAAGGGAGGTTGTAGACAGGCTGATGATGGTCTCTTCTCCCAGGCACCCAGTACCAGAACAAGAGGACACAGTCTCAGGCTGCGCCAGGGGAGGTTCAGGTTGGATGTTAGGAAGAAGTTCTATACAGAAAGAGTGATTGCCCATTGGAATGGGTTGCCCAGGGAGGTGGTAGAGTCGCCGTCATTGAAGGAGTTCAGAAGGAGACTTGATGGGGTGCTTGGTGCCATGGGTTAGCTGTTTGGGTGGGTTGGATTGGTTGATGGGTTGGACATGATGATCTTGAAGGTCTCTTCCAATCTGGTTTGGTTTATTCTAATAAAGGTTTATTCTAATCTTCAACTACATCAGGTTGCTCAGAGCCCCATCAAGCCTGACACTGATGGTTTCCAGGGATGGGATCTGCACCACTTTCCTGGACAATCTGTTCAAGTGTTCCACCACCTCCATAGTAAAGAACTTCTTCCCAATGTCTAATCTAAATTCACTCTTCTCCAGTTTAAAAGCATTGCCCCTTGTCCTAGTGCTACCTGCCTTCGTAATAGTCCCTCCTCAGCTTTCTTGTAGGTCCCCTTCAGTTACCAGAAGGCTGCTATAAGGTCTTCCTGGAGCACAATGCTTGGTGTCTCAAATCACTTCCATCTTCTCCACGTGTCTTATCAGAGCTTCTAGGAGGATCTCTTCCATGATCTTCCCAGGCATAGAGGTAAGGCTGGCAGATCGGAAGTTCCTGTGGTTCTCCTTTCTGCCCTTTTTAAAAATGGGTGCTATGTTTCCCTTCATCCAGCCACCAGGGACTTCACACAACTGGCAGGGCTTCTCAAATGTCATTCAGAGTGTATTGGCAACTACATCAACCAATTCTCTCTGGACTCTGGGATGCATTCCAGACTTGTGTGCATTCAGTTTCCTCAGGTGGTCACAAATTTTGTCTTCATTTACAGTGGGAAGGTCTTTGCCCCTCTGGTCCCTGTCTTGTGTATCATAAGCCTATTGCCCATTCCACAAATCCAAGCCCCATTTGTCAAAGTGCTAAGTGGTCCACTGAAGATACAGTTGATTAATGCTTCTGAAAAGTGCCTGTTATTCTAGACAGTTTAGATGACCCTTATTCTAGCCATCTTTGAATACAATGTCCAAAGTGATTCATTAATTAAATATGGAAGTGGGAAGTAGAAAAAGGACAGAAGGAAAATTATGAACATTAACTCCCTCACAATTTGAATGCAGATCTATCTATGGATCAAATCTGGTCATTTCTTAAATTTAAAAAGAAAAAACCAAAAAACATTTAAAACTTTGAGAACAACCACTGTAACCATGCCTCTTTCTCTCAGCAGAATCAGAAATACTGTGTTGCCTGTGCTACACTCTCTCAACAATATGACAGAAATAACTGAAGTCCATCATGGGTCACAAATTAAAAATGTCCATTGAAATCTTCTAGGGTTTTACTGTAGCAAAGGCAAAAAAGTCATGATTGGAATAATAGCATCTAAGAGTGTTGTATTATCAGGAAAGGGGTTAATGTATTTGCTGAGTAAGATCTGAAGTGGCTTTAACTCAGCCTACTTACCATTCCACTCAAAAGACTGAGGCATAATGCTTTTTGAAGATAATTTTTGCTCAGCTTTAGACATAGCTTTTCCCAGCTTTGTAAGACACTTAAGCTATTAGAGCTGAATTTTATAAGAAGTGTGGCTTTCCTTGCTTGGAAATACAGTGCTGTTTGTTTTTTCAGGACTCTCTATGCATTTAAGTCCTATTAGCTTGAAAATCCTAGTATATTACTAGTATATCTGCCTATTTTCATACTTAGATAAGTGCACAAACCTGCACCATAACTGAATTTTCCTGACCTGAAGCAACTTGCTTTTAAAAGGGTAGACCATGAATATCAAATGCTCATCTTGAATCATTACTTGTTTTTATTAGCTGTCTACTCAGGATCCTTCTTTTATTCTCTCTTTTCTAATTTAAGATTTAAAAGTTTCTAAGCAGCTGTTGCTGATGTAGAAGAAAACATATACATATTATATTACATATAATTTCATTTTGGATTGCCAGGAAAGGTTTGATGCTATGTGTGCTGGGTCCCATCCTCTTTAGCATCTTTATTGATGATCTGGATGAAGGCATTGAGTCCATCATCAGTAAATTTGCTGATGACATCAAGCTGGGGACAGGAGTTGATCTGCTAGAGGGTAAAGAGGCTTTGCAGAGAGACCTCGACAGGCTGGACAGATGGGCAGAGTCCAACAGCATGAGATTTAACACATCCAAGTGCCGGGTTCTGCACATTGGCCACAGCAACCCCATGCAGTGCTACAGGCTGGGTTCAGAGTGGCTGGAGAGCAGCCAGGCAGAGAGGGACCTGGGGGTGCTGGTTGATGGTAGGATGAACATGAGCCTGCAGTGTGCCCAGGTGGCCAGGAGTGCCAGTGGCATCCTGGCCTGCATCAGGAACAGTGTGGCCAGCAGGAGCAGGGAGGTCATTCTGCCCCTGTACACTGCACTGGTTAGGCCACACCTCAAGTACTGTGTCCAGTTCTGGGCCCCTCAGTTTAGGAAGGATGTTGACTTGCTGGAACGAGTCCAGAGAAGGGCAACGAAGTTGGTGAGGGGCTTGGAACACAAGCCCTATGAGGAGAGGCTGAGGGAGCTGGGGCTGCTTAGCCTGGAGTGGAGGAGACTCAGGGGTGACCTTATTGCTCTCTACAACTACCTGAAGGGAGGTTGTAAACAGTCAGAGGTTGGTCTCTTCTCCCAGGCAGCCAGCACCAGAACAAGAGGACACAGTCTCAGGCTGCGCCAGGGGAAGTTCAGGCTGGAGGTCAGGAGGAAGTTTTACACAGAGAGTGATTGCCCATTGGAATGGACTGCCTGGGGAGGTGGTGGAGTCGCCGTCACTGAAGGTGTTCAGGAGGAGACTTGACAGGGTGCTTGGTTACATGGGTTAGTTGATTAGGTGGTGTTGGGTGATAGGTTGGATGCGATGATCTTGAAGGTCTCTTCCAACCTGGTTTATTCTATTGTATTCTATTGTATGTCTTTATGCAAGCAATAATTGTAGAGAGGTAACTTAAGTTCCTACAATAGTTATTCACCTGACTGAAAATAAGACCTTTGCAAGGTCCTGTCATTATAAACACTGATTTAGCAGCCAAATATCTTGTACTTCTTGAATTAAGCTAATTATCAAATTTTCACTATCAAGCAATGATTACTAAGACTACAGCTCAGACTAATGCAATTGTTTGAATCCAGACAATTTCCCAAGTAGTAACATGAAAGCAGCTTAACTTCCCCTTCATCTTCCCAAAGCAGCTCCTGCTCCCTCTAAACCACCCTCCATCCTGCCTAAACAGCTCCTGCACCACCACCACCATTTTTTCACCCATCCCAGAGCCTGGGGTAAGACTCTTAACCAGCCAAGATACCACACAGAAGAGCTCAGCTCCAGTGAGGAGGCCCAGCCAGTAGTCATGGATGATATTGGAGTAGTCACCAACTCTCTTCCTACCTAACCGGGGGGCCACCAGGCCCCCCGGCCTTTGTTGTCACCACCACCATCACCCAGTGTGCACCACAGGGACTCACCAGTGATGAGAGGAGGATCCCTCAGCCCAGATGGGCTCAGCTTGAGGCTTCTGCCTTTCCTGGGGGCATTAAAAAGAGGAATGGGTGGGGAGGGCAAAGTGGCCACACCTGGGGTAGGAGGAGACTCCAACAGAGCCCAGGTGCTCTGAGATTTGAGGGGAAAAAGGGATGGGTAGAGTGGAAAGGGGGCAGGTATGGTAGGAAAGGGGAGGTGGTGGTGAAAGAAGGGGATTTTAAAATAACTTTGTTTTCCATAAATCTTCCATAATGTACAACTGTAGTTCATAGTTTGCTTTGCCTCCATGCAAAAAGAACAAACCCATCAGCAGTTCATAAAATAAATCACAATGGTGGCTATTACAATGAAACCTTTCCATAAGGAGCATTTTGCCTGGTGGGAAAATCTGTGCTTTTCAGATCAAAATAACAGGTTTTAACAACAACAACAATAAAAGTTCTCCAAGAGTGAATTTTCTCCCTGGATACCGGCAGGAAACACAAGGATGATGAAGGGACTGGAGCATGTGCCGTATGAGGGGAGGCTGAGAGACCTGGGGCTTTTTAATCCGGAGAAGACTGAGAGGGGATTTAATAAATGTTTATAAATATCTGAGGGCTGGGTGTCAAGAGAGGGGACAGACTCTTCTTTGCTTCACCCTGTGATAGGACAAGGGGCAATGGATATAAACTACAGCAGGGTCGCAGAGCCCTGGAACAGACTCCCCAGAGAGGTTGTGGAGTCTCCTTCTCTGGAGACTTTCAAGACCCATCTGGATGTGTTCCTGTGCAACCTGTGCTAGATATTATGGTCCTGCTCTGGCAGAGGGGTTGGACTTGATGATTTTCGAAGGTTCCTTCCAATCCCTAACATCCTATGACCCTGTGAAATGGTAGCCTTATGTATTTTGGGTTTAGATGATGACAAAACTAGACAGCTCATGTATCTGTGACAATTGTTAATGCCTGTGAATATGTTGTGTTACAGAGGTTAGTGTTAAACTCTGCATGAGTTTTGTTAAATAGAGTCAATGTTTTAGTTTTGATTTTCTTTTCCACACAGAATCTGATGTATTTGCTTTTTAACAGATAAATTTCCACTAATTTCTGTGACTAAATGTTTTACTTATATAAATATGCTATCATTTTCATAATTCTGGTGGCATTAACATCACTTCTTGTAAGAATTAATTTCAGAAAGCAACTTGAAAGGCATGACTTTCCTCTAAACAATTTTTCTTTCAAGAATTGTGAAATACATTTATTGCAAGAATCTCTTTAGTTCTCTGATGATAACAATTAAGTCAGTATGAGTCACATAAAAAAGAAAAAAAGAGGAAAAAGTTTCTAATTATCAAGGATAATGGCCTGAAATTCTGGAGAGCTGTTTTTTCCACTTAGTACATAGTTACATTTATAACAGTTTCGGAATTGCAGGCTTAAAAACTTGTTAAAGGGCTGGCTTAGAACCTTGGTAACTATAAATGATGTTTTATTTCAGAAAGGAAGAAAAAAACTAAATTCCAATTATTTGGAAGAAAAACAATGTTGTGCCAATACTTTGGAAATGTAAATAGAAATTATCCACTTTGTGACAGGTCTGTCAGTCTGATTTTATCCCCAGAAATATAATAGAACATCTGAATGAAGAAGGTCAGCAGTTTAATCAATGTGGTTCTCAAAAAAGTGGAAAAAGAAAAAAACAAAGGAAAATTACAAGTTTGGGTTATACCAGCAGATGGCAATGTAATATATTTCATTTTCCGGAAGACATTCTACTAAACGACATTAGACTACAAAATAAACACTGCAAACATTAAATTAATTACAGTTGATGGACTTACTGTTATATTCTGAGATATGTCAATAGGTAAATAGCCCTGGAAAGGTGTTCTAACAGTCTTCTGCATGGAGTGCATCTTGGTCTTAATGAGATTAATGCTTCTATCTGTGAACTGATAGAAACTATATAACCGTTGCTAATTTGCTGGGCAAATAAACTTAGTATTGTAGTGAATTACCAGCCAAGAGTGAGTTAGACTGTCTGTGAAAGCTGCAAGCAAGCTTAAAATGTGCTTTTAATAGTGTCAAATGAGAATTCCCCAATCTGACAATATAGCAAATAACCCATACCTGCAGACATGGCAATTCCAAGAAATTATCTGGGTTTATGGAGGATAATCAAATAGTCGAGAGCTTTCAGAACAGTGCTGTCACCAGCAAGGCTAATACACTATGTTAGAGTAATTGAGGTCTACAAGTTCACTCTTACTCTGGGTGCAGCCCCGAGAAACAGCTAAGCTGCTACTGGGATAGGCTATGACAACAAATAATGAGAAAAGAAATAGAAAAATTGGATAAAGCAATTGGACTTGTCCAGGGGAAAAAATAAACCTGAACTGGTACACTGAAACACATGACCCATGGACCAGTGAGCACCCCAACAACATTCAAAAAATCTGAGTCATCTCTCTTCTCCAGTGTCAGGAGACTGTCAGGACTTCTTTGTCCTGCCAGGATGAGGTGGGTTTCTTTGAGAAGCAATTCCCAGCTAGGCAGGAGCCCACTAACATGACAGCTGGAGGGTGAGACGGGACCAGAGGAAAAACTCATTCTTCTGTGGACTTGTTCATTTCCAAAAAAAAGTGGAAGGAGACAACATCTCTACATTGGTGAAACGTTATAGAAAATCCACAAGGATAAGCAAAGTACTGGGAATGAAGGGCTTTCATCAAGGATTAAGAACAGATGGAATTAGGTTATGCAATATTATCACAAAGTAAAATTTCCTATAGGTATTGGATAATAATGTCTTAGAAATATTTTTGTTCATGAACATTTTTAACAGCAGAATAAGGTATAGCAAATCTTGGTAGTTGGGAGAAGAAGCTAGCAAAATTCATAAATGTGCTACAAGGAAGGAATCAAAAAAATCTCTGAGCAGTTGTAGTCTATTATTCATCACTGAAATTTATTAAATCAAAATAACTTTTTCAATAAAAGATATATACTCTAGTTCAAACTATATTATTTGCACTATACATTGGATTTTGTCATTGTACTGCAGCTTTCTCAACTAAGTCAGTGAGAGTTTCAAAGTATAACTAGTATTGGTTAGGGCCTGCTTAGAAAGTACACTCTGTTACACAAGGAAGAAACCAAATAACACATGTTTAATCTTCTAATTCATATACTGCACACCTGTAGCCTATCTTCTGTCTTTGTATCTACAGATTTATACTAGCGCCTTCTGCTTGCGTAGCATTTGACAATGAAAACACTGGTGTTTGCCCTATTTAGACCCACTAAACACTCCTCTGAAGGTAGCAGATGACTGTTCAGTCTAATCTATTGTGGTGGTTTGAGCCTCGACTGGGATTTAAGAGCTCAGATGGGGGCAAGGCTGAGAATCCCTCCCTCCCTTCCCCCTCCTCTTTCCCAATTGAGACAAAAAGAAAGGGAAGGAGCCAATCTACCAAGAAATAATTTGGAGTTGTCTTGGAAGCAGAGAGGTAAAAATTTTCTTTAAACAATGTGTGTGTGTGTGTGTATATATATATATATATATATAAAAAAAAAACCAAAACCAATAACAGGAAGAGTTCAAAAGGGTAAGGAACAAGGATGGATGGGGGAAATATGTATACAAAACCAGTCCTTTGAAGTCCTTTGAAGAAGCATGGATGTAGCAGGGAGGAGGACCAGGCCTGACCACGTGGCAGAGAAGCAGGAAGTCAGCAGCAGTTCTCTTGTCCAGGCAAGGCAGGAGCCAAAAGAGAGCTAATGGCTGCAGTGTCTCCCTTTTTATAGTCTTTCTGGACAGGGATGGGGAGTGGAACAGACTCCCAGTTTCCCAGGGGGAAAACCCCCTCCAGGGAGGGCAAATCTCTCACAAGCCCTCCTCCCCCTCCCCCCCGCCCCCCCCTGCTTTCAGGATGGGCATAACCCATCACATTTGTTGAATGACTTATTTAGCACAACGGATTGATACAAGCTGCACTGCTAGGCCATCTGTTTGCACAACAGTCATCCAGACCAATTCACTAAATTATATCTTTATAAATGTATAAAAAATATATCTTTATTTTAAATATACTTGCCTGTTATTCTCATCACTGCAGGTCACAACAGCTGAGAAGGCTAAATTCTGGCATCCTGGCCTGCATCAGGAACAGTGTGGCCAGCAGGAGCAGGGAGGTGATTCTCCGCCTGTACACTGCACCGGTTAGGCCACACCTTGAGTACTGTGTCCAGTTCTGGGCCCCTCAGTTTAGGAAGGATGTTGACTTGCTGGAACATGTCCAGAGAAGGGCAACAAAGTTGGTGAGGGGTTTGGAACACAAGCCCTACAAGGAGAGGCTGAGGGAGCTGGGGTTGATTAGTCTGGAGAAGAGGAGGCTCAGAGCAGACCTTATTGCTCTCTACAACTACCTGAAGGGAGGTTGTAGACAGGTGGAGATTGGTCTCTTCTCCCAGGCAGCCAGCACCAGAACAAGAGGACACAGTCTCAAGCTGTGCCAGGGGAGGATTAGACTGGATGTTAGGAAGAAGTTCTATACAGAGAGAGTGATTGCCCATTGGAATGGGCTGCCTGGGGAGGTGGCTGAGGCCCCATCCCTGGAGGTGTTTAAGACCAGGCTGGATGAGGCTCTGGCCAGCCTGATATAGTGTGGGGTGTCCCTGCCCATGGCAGGGGGGTTGGAACTAGATGATCCTTGTGGTCCCTTCCAACCCTGACTGATACTATGATACTATGATTCTAAAATGTTCAAGTGAGTTATTTCATGACAGTAACTCATATTTTAACTTTAATCCTTAGGTTGGATCACAAATGATTAATTTTGCTGGAATCATGGCAAAACAAGTAATCATAAGGAAAATATAATTAATCACAATAGAAAATATCACATCACTTAGGAGCTAATATCCAATCTTGCATTCCAGTGTAATATTGATGGGGGGGGGTAGGGGGGGAGGAAAGATGGCATGTAAGAGAAAGGGAAACAATTTTGTTCCCTTTTTCTGTCAAGACTATTTGGCTAAGCAGAAAAAGCTTGTAGGTGTTGATGTCAGGGAAAATCTATAACCCAGATAACTGGATATTTGCCATTTGAATTTCTTTTGCTTGGAAAATTCCATGCCAGAAATACCAGGCAAAATGAGTGATTTTTTGTTCTTCAAGTCTTTATTTTTCAACATAAAATTCATATTGAAGACAGTTGCAGAATTTTTTGTGCATTAGTATTAGTTTCAGTAAATTTATTTCTAGGGTAAAAAAAATGCTGAAAACATAGTAATCTTGATGTTGTGTTTCTTTTCCAACTATCACAGTATCATAGTACCACAGTATCATTCAGGGCTGGAAGGGACCACAAGGATCATCTAGTTCCAACCCCCCTGCCATGGGCAGGGACACCCCACACTACATCAGGCTGGACAGAGCCTCATCCAGCCTGGTCTTAAACACCTCCAGGGACGGGGCCTCGACCACCTCCCTGGACAACCCATTCCAGGGCTTCGTCACTCTCATGGTGAAGAACCTCCTCCTCACATCTAGCCTGAATCTCCCCACCTCCAGCTTCATTCCATTCCCCCTAGTCCTATCACTACCTGACATCCTGAGAAGTCCTTCCCCAGCCTTCCTGTAGGCCCCCTTCAGATACTGGAAGGCCACAATTAGGTCACCTCGGAGCCTTGTCTTCTCCAGACTGAACAGCCCCAATTCCCTCAGTCTGTCCGCATAGGAGAGGTGCTCCAGCCCTCTGATCATCCTCGTGGCCCTTCTCTGGACACGTTCCAGCACCTCCACATCCCTCTTGTAATAGGGGCTCCAGAACTAAACAATTTAAAATGCATTTCACAAAGACTATCTTACTTAAAATTTACTTCTATTGTGATTTTTAACTAATGTTTACTATAACTTGGAATATTAGTAGTGAAACTTTTTCTAGTAGCCTTTTTAGTATCCATTTACTATCCTTTTAGTATGTAGTATCCTTTTTCTAGTATCCTTTTATCAATCTAAAAAATAAATAATCTCATATTGATTTCACATATTTTCCACCATTCAGACCCAAACTAGAATTAGAAATATGTTCTGTTCTTTAATCTTATTTCTTATTTTCTTTGTCTTTTGAATTTACTGTTATCTAAAAATATAGATAGGGAATTTGCCTACTCTTTCTCACACAAGCTCACTTCTTTCTTTTTCAGGAAGTATAAATACGAACTTTATTCTTCTGTATTTATGTAGATGAATCAATTTAGCATCCAGTTGCCTGTATCTTGTTGTTACAAATTTATGAATTTAATATGGCAGCTATTAATATTAATAAAATATTAATAACTTTGTATTAATATGGAAAATAGCAAAAAACTTGTTAAAGAGGTTTGATGTACAGCTGGGAATGTACAACACATATATACTTATAATATAATAATATTTATATTATTAATGATAATTATATTATTATTATTATTAATATATAGAGATATTATTATTAATTATAATTATATAGAATTAATAATAATTATATAATACTTATAACAATTTTAAGCAAACTGGGAGGAATAACAGAAAGAGAGAATTCCCCAGTGCAAAATGGCATTCAGCCATGGGGGAGAAAACTCAACAAGAGCTGTTAAGCCAAGGAGGCAATGAATTTATTACTCACGCAGAGTTCTACCCCAAGTAGCGGGGTGCTGCTGCTGTATTAGCCATTGAGGTTTTTTGGGGCACTCTTGTGTGCCAAGCATGGATGGTTGCCAGCAGGAATACCATGCGGTCTTTGATGGCTGGTCTGGCTCCAGCAGGACAGTAGGCGATACAATGCTTCTCACAAAGGGCTCTTGAGTCTTCCTGGGTAAACTAAGGCATGGAATAAATTCTAGTTGCAAGAGGAAGTGAGGCTTGGATACTAAGTCTTGTGGCTTCTCAAGTTTGCAGTGAGGAGGCTCGTGGCTTCTATCCCAGGTTTTGGACCAGGCAATTTGAGGCAAGGCAACTCAAGGCAAGGCAAATTAAAGCAAGGCAGGTCCAAGCAGGCAAGGCAAGGTGACTAGAAATCGGCCTGTATTTATCACTTGCCTGAGATTCAACTGGGCCAATAGGGCAACTGAAGCCAGCAAACAGTTACCCAAAGAAAAGGGACTCTGCCAGGCTGTGGCCATAAGAGGCAGAAATACAGGCGTGGTCTGGGAGAAGCAGTGGCCAGTACATGTGCTCTTACCCCAGAAGGAAGCTTGTTTACCCAGCCATGTTAGTCCTGTCTTTTTGTCCCTTTTCCTGCATTACCCAGACTCCTGCAGGAGGGAAGGGGGAGAAGGAGGCCATGTTTAGGCATTCCATGACCTGTCTGGGTTTGTGCTGGGCCCATTTGGCCCTACCACGACACTTGTATCTTTAACTACCTTTTCCTTAGCTTTAGTATTTTTCATCACAAATCCAATATTTGGTTTCTTTGCATAATAAAAGATGTTTACATATGTTTTGTCTAATTCTTCAGCAACAGTAGCTTGCCATTACTCTGTCAAAGTGTAGAAAAGTCTAGAACTCTATAACATTTGTGATTTTTATATAGTTCAGGTCAACAATGCAAATAGCTGCCTCTCTGATGTGATGTAGAACCATAATTTTACTTATCCTTAAGAAACCAAGGTTCATAATTATCAAATCTCCCATTGGATTGCAATATTCCTATTTCTTCCATTGAGGAAACAGATCAACTTCTAACTAACTTGTTGGTCTTCTCAGTCCTGATTCTAAATAATGAAACAGCAAAGGCCTCACTCTGAAGTTATTTGTTAGGTTTCCATTATAAGTATACTTGATAGCCTTGCAGAAAAAAGTGCCTGAAGACCACAGAGGTGTCCTCGTCATTTATATCCTTGTTGGATCTAGAATTAAATTATATATTAATTAACTGGTAGCAAAATAAAGAAAAGGAACAAATAAAAACTGCTGAAACTGTCTGAATTACTATTATTATAGAAATACTTTCAGGGAGAGAATGACATTGACAAAAGAGAAAGTTTCACTGGAGATTTTAAATCATGCTGACACTATCTCCTCACAGATGGTATCATGGGTTTATTCTACTCAGAGGGCATTCTGATAAATCAACTATCCAGAGAACAGAGAAAGTGAACTTATTCATGTGAAATTGTGCATGCCTCCTCTGCTAGAGAATGCCATCATGATCAGGTGAACTGACAGTGTTTCCATCCTTGATCCATGAACTTCCATACAGATCCTTGGACTCCAAATTTACTGGGAGGCCATTCAGTCTGCTAATGCTGTTTTGTCATGATGGGATTGATGGTTAACGGTGGCCTGAGACTGACAACTCCCTTACTGTAAAATGTTTAAGGCTTCAGAAGTTTTGTGCATTCTACATCAGCATCAAAGTGAAAGCCTTCAAAAGATGTACCAAAAAGGAATCATAATGATGACTCCATTTCTGATTGAAAAACTCTCCTCTTTCATGCAAATTTTCTTCTATTTCCTGGGAACAGACTAGGGACTGTGTGCTGGACTGCAGAGAAGCTTGACACTGAATGTGTTACCCAAAACAGTATTTCTAAAGGCAATTCACTTTCAGTGGAAGAGTATTTTATGGAAAAAATAAAATTACTGTGTTTTGTCTGTCCACTTGGTGTATTAGCCAATAGCCAACGTGGTTTGACAGCACACAGGCCTACATATGTCATGACCGTAATAAGCTAAAATATAGTAGCATTTATGAAATTTGTCTCTGAAATTATGTTTGCAATGACCTCATAGGTAAAATACAGTAGCAGACTAATGAGCTGCACAACCCTGTGTGTCAGCTCAGAAAGCAGGACCAGTGCCTAGCCGCATGCCTGTGTGACCCTGCTGCTGCGGGAGAGAAGAGGAAACGCCACTTCACCACTCCATGCCCTGTGAACCCCAGGGAAATCCAGAGCACCATCCGTGCCTGTGCTCCAAAGTCGGGACCACTCCAAGAAGGTCCCGCCCGCTCCTTCAAGCCAAGTAAAGGGGAAGCCACCACTCCATGCAGCCATGCCACTTCCCCAGCGCCATCCTCACCAGCCCTGAAGGTCATTGCCCCAAGGGCTGAGCCCATCCGGGAACCAGCCCTACCAGCCCTGCCGGGCCAACCCCACAGGACTGCTCCCTGCAGTCCGGAGGGAGCCGCCTAAGTCCTGCAAAGGGAGCCTGCTTATCTGACTAGGCTACATTTTGACCCCTCTCTGCTGCTGCATGAGGGACAAGGTTGCCCACCACCCGCTCTGCCACAGCCTAGCAACTAACCTCACTACAAACAACAGACAGTGTGCCTTCCACAAACTTTCTACTCGCTAACATTCAGTTCAAAGCACCCACGCCTAGCAGCATAGCATTTCCAGTTCAAGCCTCTGACACATTTTTATACTCTCTGTATACAGTTAAGGAGCAGCTAGCATCCTGTCGAGTCACCGCCTGGTGGACAAGTGACAGAATTGTGCCCTTTGTTCCGTTAATAGAAATTAATTCTGTAAATAGTCTAATTGGGTCCGAATTGTAAATACTAAATCACTTATGGGATGTATTTCACAATCATGCACTAGAATCTGTATATCAAATAGTGATTCATTGGCTATTGATAATTTTAATAAAATTACTATTGATATAATTCATATTACATATCATAAATGAATAACCTCTTCATCACACATTGAAAAGAGCTATTAAAGCCATTAGATTTGTCATGTTTTTCTTCTTCACCTCCATTCACATTATGAATAGCCTGCTTTGTTTGGAAGTGACTGACAAATATGCATGAACTGGATTCATAGTCTGGACAGCCAGGTTATTTTCCCCTTGCTCCTAGGAGAGCACTTATGAACAAAGCAGCTAAGAATTCCTATATATTTAGTGTTTCAGCTAATACTGCTGTATTTCAGGCTCGAAGTTGAATTTTTATGAAGTTCACGGATAGTGAAATTTTTAACAGACCTGTTTTCAACAGTGTAACATTTTGTAAGCTCATTGACCCATGCTTCAAGATCTCCATTCTTTTGGTATTGGACACTGATATTTTATATATGGGTTTAACAAATAAAGCACAGAATTTTCTTGCATGAACTATTTCTCTCCGGCACTCATTTATCTTTGATCGTGGCACAACTGTGATCACAGAAAGTCACCTGCTTCTTTCAGATAAGAAGAGTTCGCCTGTAGTTTGTGTCTGATAAGATCATGCTTTTGGAAGCTGCTTTCCAGTTAGATGCCCAAAGTACTGAGTGTATCAAGATATACTGCTGGGTCCACCTTGTCTCCCTTGAACAAAGGACACTAGGCTGAAAATCTGAAGTCAGCAATGTGGATGGAAATTACTCTTAGATTTTTGTTACACTTGTTTATTACTAGGATCTTTGCCTCAGCAAGTCAGCTGCTGAGTTTATGATGTACAAGATGTAAGACTTGGTCAGAGATGTTCAAACTCTGTGATACAATGCTTTATATGTATTTACTTTTTTTCTTATGACAATAAAAATATTCAGTATTATGAGTTGCAAATAAAAACTGTTCACATCTGCGTTTGGGGGAAGGGTATTTTTTGGTTTTAGATAACGAATACCTATTGAATTAAGTGTGACTACTTAGGAACAGAACATGCTTGCCACCAAAAAAAAAAGAGGGTTTAGGATTTGACCACTTATAGTCCCTATCATTTTACTACCATGTACAGATGGTTTTGAAATCACAAAAATGTAATACTGGATTAGGAATGAAAGTTTAATACCCAGTAAAAAACCTGCCTCCATGATGAAATAGAAAGTTAACAGTGCAGGATTTTAAATATCTGCCAGTGCATAATTAGCAGCCAAATACAAATAAGATCTACCTTATTTATCCACATCACTAAGTAATTTTATTTAATATGAGGGAGTAGTCATAGTTAGAGCATATACACATTCAAAATTAGCATACATATTGTTGAATATGTCTGGCAATATATGCAATAATTTGTAGTAATAATTTGGTAAACTAGTAAAATTGAGTGTGAAAGGATAAACTTGAAAAATTAATGTAGACTGTTTTTGTCAGAATGTCAACCTCCAGAAAAGCTTGATCTTTCAGCAAGTGAAAAGTAAGTTTGTTCTGAAATGTCTGCTTTCATAGAAACAAAATTAATATCTGCTGATTACAATTATTATTTTTTTCAGAAAAACTTCTACTTCTTTTTCCCATCCTATGTTATGTCATTACCACAATCTTTTCTGTGGTACCATCTTAAATAGTAAACTGATAATTTTCCATGCTATTGTGAACTATAAATGAATGTGTGATCAACCTTTGTACTGAAGTTATTAGAAACTAATAAACAATTGGATTTTAATTAGTTCTTTCAACAGTCTATTTTGAAATTTGCTATAGATAATCAGTCACTATGCTAATGTAGCCCAGCAATAATTAACATTCAGCTTTCTGGCACTAATCATCGGAACTATGGCTTGCATCCTAGCATCTAGGGCAGCCCTTGGAAATAATGTGGTAAAGTACTCAAGAGCATTCAACCAATTAGCATGCTTGGATGAGTGAGCTTTCCAAGCCATCTGATTTTAAAAGTGAGTGCCTCATGCTGTGGAATATTGTCTCTGCTGCATTTCTGAAAGGCTTTTCCATTAAATGATGGAGATAGAGAAGAAAACTGTAATCAGAATGTATTAACCTGAAATGAAATTCTGCAGGTCAAAGAAAGCAGATGCTGTTAAAAAAGGGGGTGGGAGGGGTGAAGGGGTGTAAATAAACCTGGTGCAAAACAATCTAGTTATAGTTGTGAATATTACCTTCCATTTCTAAGCACCAGATTTGCATTATGTTCACAAACCTCTGATGGGTAGGTTAACTATGGTTATGTTGCAGTAAATATTAATCTTTCAGAATGCTTTGAGGAATCAAGGCTGTTTGGTTTCTTTTTCATTCTTTATTTATACAGTAACAGAGCATTTCCTTTGTGCAGTGGGTAGAATGAGGGCTACACTCTATCTTGTTTTGCTTACAAACTAAGATCCCAATATCTCTGATTTTCATGTCCTCTTGAAAATGTGTTATTAAAGAGTCACATTTCAGTGAAAAAAAAAAAAAAGAAACCAAAAAAAAACCAAACCCAAAACAACATTCCATAAGTTTTAGCAAAAACTTTCAACGTGTTCACAGCCACAAATTCCTGTTTGTTAATACCTGCCATTCAATAAAGAAATGGCATGATGTTTTCTGTGTCATTAAATTTACATATAGCACTTTAAAAAATAAATAAATCTGTAATTCAAAGCCATGTTGTTAGGCAGAACCTGCAGATGATGATCTGTTTATTCTCAGGCATACTTTATTTAATGTGACTAGTATGTGTATGATTTATATATTTGCTTATTTTTAAGCGGTGACTATATTGGCATAAATTGATGCAGCAAGATACTTCACTATTCTACCCACTTTACAATCTAGTAATAACACAGTACTCACTGAAAAAAAAAAAAATCAATAAAAATGTAATTTTAGATTTTTTCCTCAAGTACTTGAAAATCATTAATCAAGACATTAATGAAGGGGAATTAGATCTATAGTATGCTATTAGAAACAATTAAGTGATCTTGATGTAGATGATGAAACAAATTTATTTATGTCCATGTTTTCTATTTTATGTTCTAAAAGTAAGAAGATGTATGCAACTGGAACGTGCTGGGTTTGATTCGTTCATCCAAAAAAACAAAGCTACAGAAATACCTTGTGCAAAAAAAAATCTTATACATGAAAAAAATGTTGACTTCCTAATTTGTTGCAGTATTTCTTAAATTTTCCTCCAAATTTATATGATTTATGATACTTTTCCATAGTTCCTTTAAGAATTTGAAGATGTTAGGGCGAAAAGGGACACATTAGTGAGTGTGACTTTGCTTTACGTTTACATGGTCTTGTGCTGCCAAACTGCAACCCAGATAGATATCACAAATTTTCCAGGTCTGTATGGTCATGCTGATCTCACTGCTTGCAGAACTTCCTCTCATTTCCTAGCTCCAGATATATTTCATGGTGTCATGCTGCACTGGAGCCAGATCTGGGCATCATTAAGTCCCACCCATACTCACACATATTCATTTTTGTAGAAAGAAACTTTGAGTACATGCTAATGACAGGAGCTACTGCAGAACATCTTGAAAATTACATCGAAACACAGTCTATATGCCCATGTCTGGAGAGGTCTGGTGTTTTTTTAGTTGTTTGTGTTTGGTTGGGTTATTTTTCTATGTTGAGAAGATTTCTAACACAGAAGGAAAAGGCAGAGTGAGGCCTGAGCTGTCTCAACACATAGCAAGTGAAAAGTATCATGAACTCTCTAATGCTACTGTGGCTGAAAAATCCCAACACACTTGCTCCATTTTCAGTCAACCAATATAATAAGTGTTGGCTTCTCTGACCAGAAGCATCTGAATTTCAGAGACCGTCTATAAACTACAGAAGCAGCTGTCAGATTGCCCACGTCTTAAGGGAATCACATCACACATAAACCCAGAATGCTTCTGTCATACTCTCCAGTTGCAGACACAAATTGTACTGTGATTGTTGTGGCGACAACTAAATTGACTTAGCTTCACTTTTTCATTAGAAAGAAGAAAAGATGGGGGGGAGGTAAAACATATTCTGAAGAAATGATTGTAAGGAGCTAGGATGAGAGATGCCCACATACAGCTCCTTCAATAGATTTTGCACTTTCAGAGGTAAGTTTTAGTCATGGGGAAGGTCACTTTCAGCTCTTAAAAACTTCACTACCTTCTGTGAAGCACAGTAGTGATTGAAATGTCAAGGAGCTCCCCGATATGACAGAGATCAAGGAAAATTTGCAGAACATTTTTCATGCCCTGATGTCACATCTCTCCAGAAGATACCATATAACAAAATGTAGGCAGCCATTTAGAGAAACATAAAAACTGCAACCAAACCAAACCAAAAAAACCAAAACCCACAAAAAAAAGCACCACAAAACCAAACCATAAAGGCCTACCTCCTTTCAAGTATTAAAGAACAAATGCATTAGGAGATGCCCTAAATTTTTCTTCAGTAACTCTGGCTTCTTTAAATACGTTGAAATTGATCACACACCTCTTCAACAAAAGAATACAAAACAGGATTCCTGCCTGAGAGTACTTGCCCAGTTCTCCTGCTTGCATATGATCCATGTGGCAAGTCTTTTTCTGCATCTGACATGAGAATCAAATGGTCTAAGGCATAAATTCTCTTCCCTTTTCTGAGCCTTTTTGGTGATTAAAGTTAGTTCTCTAGACCAAAGTGGGTATGTGATATGAAGCTTCCTCATCTCCTAACTGATTAATTTCTGTCCCTTGTGTACACTTGTGCGAAAGAGAAACACATGGGTCTGCTTTCTTACTTTAATCATCCCAATCAAGGCATCTGTTTGATCAATATCACAAATCACAGTACACTGTATATTCTATAGTAAGTGCAGAATGTACTGTAGATTGATATCCAAATAACACCTAAAAGATCCAGAGCACAGATCAAAGAAGAGAATGTTAGATTTTGGCTGGTGAGTAGCCTTGTGTTGCACTGTATTACTCCTTTATGTCTTTGGTTTGTAAGGCTTCTGTAATCAAGATAGCTCAATAAGCTCCTATGGAAAACCTCACTTTTTTTTGTCTTACCAGTTTTATCAGGAAGTTATAATGCAAATATTTTATTGCCTCTATTTTCTAATTCAATCACAAAATAGCTGAAGAGGTATGAAAATATATATCCACACAAGGACTTTCTAGAACCATCATTGTGCTTTGGGTCACTTTTTCCAGCCCATTATGGGCTTACATATGGCTTCCATTATCATGCTTCCTCGTGTGAGACAGAAAAATTCTTCCATCCCCTTCACAGATGGGAAACTTGAGTACATAAAGCTTAGTATCAGAACTGAGCTTCTTTTACCCATTTTCTTTCTGCAAGATATGCTGTGCCAAACAAAGAATACGATATCAACTCCCATTCAGCACTCACAGAATCACAGAAACATTCAGGTTGGAAGAGCCTCTCAGGATCACTAAGTCCAACTAATAAACCCCCTCTAAAAGGTTCACCCCTAAACCATATCCCCAAACACCAGATCCAAACAACCATTAAACACATCCAGGGTTGGTGACTCAGCCATCTCCCTGGGCAGCACATTCCAATGCCTGACCACTCTTTCTGTGATTTTTTTTTTTCCTAATGTCCAGCCTAAACCTACCCAGTCACAGTTTGAGGCCATTCCCTCTTGTTCTATCACTAATTACCTGTGAGAAGAGACCAGCACCAGCCTCTCCACAATGTCATTTCAGGTAGTTGTACACAGCAATGAGGTCTCACCTCAGACTCCTCTTTTTCAAACTAAACAGCCCCAGCTCCTTCAGTCACTCTTCACAAGATTTATTCTCTAGGCCCTTCATCAGCTTCCTCCACATCTTTCCTGGATGGAGGTACCCCAAACTGGACACAATACTCAAGGTGTGGCTTCACCAGAGTTGAGTACAAGGGGGCAATCACTTCCCTAATCCTTCTAGACACAGCATTTGTAATACAAGCCAGGATGCCATTGGCTTTCTTGGCCACCTTGGGCACACTGCTTGCTCATACTCAGCTGCTTGTCGATTAGACCCCCAGGTCCCTTTCTGCCAGACAGCTTTCCAGCCACACTTCCCCAAGCCTGTAACACTGGTTGGGGTTGTTGTGACCCAAGTGCAGGACCTGGCATTTGGCCTTGTTAAAGTTCATCCCATTAACGTTGGCCAATTGATCCAATCTATCCAATTCCCTCTGTAGAGCCTCCCTACCCTGGTGCAGATCAACACTCCCACATGACTTGGTGTCGTCATCTGCAAACTTATTGATGACACACTCTATGTCATCATCAAGGTCATCAATAAAGATGTTAAACAGAAGTGGTCCCAACTCTGAGCCCTGAGGAACATAACTTGTGATCAGCCACCAGCTGTATTTAACTCCATTGAGCACCACTCTTTGGGCCATTTCCCCCAGCCAGTGCTTTATCCAGCAGAGTGTGTGCTCATCTAAGCCATGAACAGCCAGTTTGTCCATGAGAATTCTGTGGGAAACAGCATCAAAGGCTTTTGGAAATTCTAGGTAGACAACATCCACAGCCATTCTCTCATCCAATAGTCAGGTCATCCTGTCATAGAGGATACCAGGTTTATCAGGCAGGACTTGCCCTTCATAAATTCATGCTGACTGGGCCTGATCCCCTGGTTGTGATCTGTATGGGGTGTAATGGTGATTGAGATGACCTGCTCAGATATCAAGGAGTCTGTTCCTACCACATGGGTGTCAATTAGCAATAGTGCTTTTGTGGCTCTTTGGGAAAGCAGAGAATCATAGAATCAACCAGGTTGGAAAATACCTCAGAGATCATCAAGTCCAACCAATCACCCAACACCTCATGACTAACTAAACCATGGCTTCAAGTGCCACATCCAATCCTTTTTTGAACACCTCCAGGGATGGTGACTCAACCACCTCCCTGGGCAGCACATTCCAATGATGAACGACTCGCTTGGTGAAGAACTTTCTCCTCACCTCAAGTCTAAACCTCCCCTGGTGCAGCTTGAGACTGTGTCCCCTTGCTCTGGTGCTGGTCGCATGGGAGAAGAGACCAACCCCTTCCTGACTACAGCCACCTTTCAGGTAGTTGAAGCCTCCATTTATGCTGGTGAGTTTTGGGTTTGTTTGGAGGGTTTAATTATTATTATATTGGATGGGGTGGCTATAGCATTTTTTTCCCCTTAATAATTCTGTGGTCTCTCTTTTGCACATTTTAAACTTTACATATCTGTAAGATTAAACATATTAAATAGCCTACTTGCATAAAATAATGCACATGCATAACTGTTTGCAGAATCATGGCTTCAGTGTGCACATCATAAATCCAGAGGGAACTTGCCCATGTCTCCTGCCATAAAAGTTGGCACCTAAGGAGCCATTAGACATTCCTCTTTCTTGGTTTTTAGGAGCAGTTCACTTCCCAAGGCACACACGTATTTGGCAGAATAGAAAAGCAGGCACTTCTTCCTGTGCTTCTGTTTCTCAAATTGAGACTAGGGAATACATACTGTGGGACAAGTAACTCATGCCAAGTCACAGTGTTTATTTGCATTGTGGTCATCAGGGTGCAAGGCAGGACTGGATGGTGACTCTCAGAATTAAATACTCTCTTTTTCTTAGAGCAGTCAGCAGAGAATGAATAGCTAATTAATACTTTGCTTTGGCGGTGTACGGTTGGTGTGACTACCCTTGGACTTGTCGTTTCATTCAGTTGGGAACAATTAAGCTAAAATAAAATGCGAACAGGCCTGATGCATTTTGTTTTCTTAATCCATTTCAAACTCTCAAGCTCTTACACACAGCCTGCTGGTACATTTGAATGCCTTTGTTTGGTTAGCTATTAGAGTATGATTTCATGGGGGCATCCTTTTCCTGGGGTTCACAGACACTTTATATACTGGTAGCAAGATAAGTCCTTATCGGGCTTTGTATTTGCTGATGATTGAGTAGTAAAGGCCTGTAAAGATTAAATACCAGCACACTCATCACCTTTTTACTGAGCATATTTCTATGTTCTTCCAGCTTTCATAAGTACTTGGTACAGAAATGACTCTGTTTATTGGAGGTGCTTGTTCCCCAAGCTCCTGGGACTGTGCCCAGTTGCAATCACAGCAGTGTTATTGCAGTTCCTTCCTGTCCCTTTGATGTAGCATTTGCTTTTAAAATTCCTGCTGCTTTCACTCATTTTTCTCAGTCTGCTTTTGGCTTGACTTCTGAAGGTACTGGGGCTCTTTCAGGGACAAGGCTTTAATAGGGAGTGCATGTTTCTCCCACCTCACTGTTTTGCTAATTCACAGTGTTAAAGCCTGATCGATTTACTAATGCCAACAAGCCCTAGAAGCGTAGCAAAGACTACATCAAATACAGCATCCACTATATAAAGCTTTGCAGAAATCAGCTTTAATAACCAAGAAACTGAACCCTGTTTATTTTCCAGTTTCTCTCTTTACTCTCTCAAATTACTGCAGCAGTTTAAGGACTTCGGGACTCTGGAGGAGACAATTGGTGCCCTGCAGATTGAAGCTGTTAAATGTTGAATGTCTTCTAGCATATAATGTAGAAACATAATTATTAGCAAAACTGAAGGGAATCTCATGTATTCAGTTTCATGGTCCAAGAAGAGCAAGATGCAGATGGCAAACCTGACCTCAACACTGAGCCTGAATGGATTATAAAACATCTTGAGTTAGATTGTCCAAGGTGTTTTATGCAGTCACAAAGACTTGAGTTTTATGATTTTTTATTATAACATTGGTGGCGGTTTTATGGCTCTGCACAGGACTTTTAATGGCATTACCATGTCAGAAAAGTAATTAAAGTTTCTCTATATATATATTGAAGGGAGATGAAGGTATGAAACCCAAACTGAAACAAGAAGGCACTGAATCTACTATTTTTTTTCTGAAATTAGTGTGTCTAAAAAGCAGCAAAAGTACTCCAGGTGTACCTGGAGGGGTTTATTGTGTCTTACACAATTCTCTGAAAACCACTGGGTTTTTTAAATTTTCTCCACAAATGCCACATACAAGAGTTTAGGATGTCGCAAACAAACTGAAAATTACTGTAAGTTAATAATGGTATTGAAGGAAAACTGTAAATGTTGTGGTTTAATAAACTGAGCACATGTTGATCTTGATGTTTTCAGTGTTACCACAGAATTCTCATGAAAGCAACTTAATGTTCACGAAATGGAAATAGAATTGAGGTCACAACCCTATTTCAATGAAGTCTAGTAGAAGGAAGAGTCAAGCTCCTTTTAGGAAATACCAGACAAATTTTGCCCTTGGTTAGAGACCCTATGGACTTCAGTGAGAGTGAGAGGGTGGCATGAGAAGCAGAATTACTCTGTTGTCCTTCTCTATTCATCCTGTGCTAATCATCACAGCATCTGAGCACTTTACCAAATTAAGACTAAACACAGAAGACTAATGTCTGTCATATGAAATTTCCTCTCTGTTCCTCTCCCACAGAGAAAAGTTATATGAATGCTGTATGGAGGGATGTTTGGATATTCATATGAACAAAAAAACTTAAATGTATATTGAAAATTAAAATTAAAACATTAAAAAGCAGACATGCTTATTTACTGCTTTTTGGGAAGGAAAAGTTTGAATAAATGAGCTTTATAATTGAACTGGAGAGGTTTCTAGTTTGTTCATGGGCTGTTCTTTGAAACAATTTTTCAAAACCCCAGACCTAGTTTTCATTCACTGTAAACTTTCAGTAATGAATATTGAGGTGAAGGTGAAGGAATGTGGACTTGCCAGTGGAAAACATCACTATTGTATACTGAAAATAAATAAATTTTAAAAAAGTGAAGGATATCTTCTAATAACTTGATTTCTTTACTAAAACTTGCAGTGATATTGGTTTTGGTTTTGCTTTGGGTTTTGTTTTCGGAGTGGGGCGATGTTTTGGTTTTTTGTTGTTGCTTGGTTTGGTTTGCTGGTTTTGTTTGTAATCAGCATCTCTGGAACATCCATTTATTTTGGGGGCCACCAACAACAACATGGATACAAATCCTGGCAGCTGCACTTCTAGCCACACATAATGTCAGTTTTGTACTAACTAACAAATCTCTACCAACATTTAAATAAGATCTAGGCTAACATCTAACTATACTGAAATGGCATTATCTTTGCTGGTCAAAAAGCAGGTATGCTACACAGTTTCCTAAAATGAAATAAGAGAACCCTCTCCTCAGTCATACACTGTTCTCTGGCTGGTTTCAGTAACTACACTAACCACTGACCTTGTAAGTACTGTGTATCCCAACTTCATTAGTTACATCTCTTTTTCCAGAAGACAAATATGGATAAGCACAGCTGTCTGTCCCAATGGTGTGCACTGCTAGCTCCTTTGCATAGAAATGTCTCTGCCAGCAACAAAGCTGGGTCCTTGACTTCTGGAGGAAGGGGGGAAAGTAGAGTGTCTAAGTGTTTGAGAAAGAGAATGTATTATTTGGAAATGTGTTAAAGAAATTGCTCAATATGATAAAGTTTAAGTCCTTTTACACATTTTCCTTTGACTTTTTCCTCCTTTTTTTTTTTTTTTCTTTCTCATCATCAAAATTGTCCTGCTCCTACAATTGAATTTGCTGTGTGTTGGTCACCTTGTTATTATATCAAATTGGATGTTCTCCGTCCTTCTCTTTTTATTTACTTTGAAACACAAACTTCATTTCCAATTCCAATACAATAATTCTACAGCAAAGCCCAGAGAGCATTGAGCATGTAAGGAATGAAATACCAGATTCATGTAATGGTAAAATTATCTACAGTCATGATTTCCCTGGCATTTTCTGTATGCATGAGCCAATTATCTGGGGCTGCAAAGATTCTTACAAAGGATACTGTAGCTGCCAGCATCACTAGAAAATTCATACACATTTCCTTGTATTAAGTTCCAAAATAGCATATGGTCTAATAGCATGTAAAAGCTGCTGTTAAAGAAGACAATAGCTAACAAGGTCAAATCTGGTCATAGCTGGGGAGATGGGAGTTATTGATAAGCAGAAAGGATCTGGAAGGCATCTCAGCTTCTAATGTGTGCATATCTCAGCACAAAAGCAGACTGATAAAATGGCTTTCCCAGTCCCAAGGAATTGAAGTGCATCTTTATCTACTTCGTTGTGAAGCAGGACTGAATTTGGCGACTGACGTCCAAACTGAGCTTGTGTAACTGAACACATAACTTTATCCAAGATCTGAATTTTAAAGGAGCTTTTAAAAGAATGGTCTTGATGGTTGCTTGAGACATTATTTCCATCAAAGTATTTTCTCAGAAAGCCTAGAGTACCAAAGGCACTGTGTATCTGTGCATACATGTTCAATACCATTTGTATGATTTTCCCCTAAGACCAGAGGCTGCTTTTGCATGTAGCACTGTGAAAACAGAGCAGAATACACAGGCAGTTCTAAATTTTTTTTACTTACTATTGGCAATATCACAAATCCACTGACAAGAGAAAAAACAAACTTCCTTTATTATTATTGCTATTGTTGCTGTTGTTGTTATTAGTAGTAGTAGCACACCAAAAGTCCCTTTCTTGGACTATATCATTCACTGAGGGATTTATATGAAAAGCAAATATTTTCATAGTTCTGCTTATGGGTTATGAAATGTCTTGTGAATCCTATCCTGATCTAAATTAAAATAGCACTATTAGTCAATCAATTCTATTAAATGTAGTGGATATTGTTTTTAAATTTGTGGCATTATAACTGAGATCAAACTGTGACCATGATTTTTATAAAGTGGTGAGTTCAACCAACCAACTAAAGATATTTTCTAGAAGTCTGGCCTTTCATGGGAAGATCACTCCTCTGCCTGCTCTCTAAAAAAGAGGGGGTTTGGGTTTTCCGAGATTGTTGAGCCAAACTAATGAGTCACTTCTGAAAAGTGTTTCTTTTTAATGCTGGCAGCCTTATTTACCTGCCTATGACAACACACCAGCCATGAGAACTGGATCTTGTAAATAACAGTTGGTCAGTGTAAAAGAGGGCCTACAAGTTTAAGGTGCTTTGATGTTATTTCATTTTACACCCTTTGATTTGATTCATAAAGTGGTGCTTAGGAATTCTTTGTAGTGTTTCTCCACACAATTGCATTTCCAGATGCGTTCCCTCTACAATAGCTCTGATTGTATCTTGCAAACAGGCCTTTTTGGTTAGAGGGTACCATTTTTAAACATTCATTTTTCAGGCTAAGTTTGTTGTTCCATTTCTGATCTGTTGCCTTCTGGACTGTGACAGGCACTGAAATGCTTTTAAAAACAGTTATATCATTCTTCTCAAAAAGACTCTGTTTTCTCTTGGGTTTTGTGTCTGAAGTGTTTTACCAAGCAATATCAGCTACATGCGATATATTGAATTATTAGGCTTCAGGCAGACTTAGCAAACAAGTAACTGAGCTCAAAAAGTTGAATTTTTACATATGCAAACAGTGGGGTTGTCCACAGCATATTTACAGTGCTACCTTTCTTAATTTTGAGACAAACCAGCGTTGACAAGATCTTGGGTTTCATGGAGGTGAGCGAATTATGACTTCATATGGATACAAATTTCCTAGTGATTGCTAATTATATTTTATTTTAGAAGATACATTCACACCAAGTTTACCATTATTACTTTGGATAGATTTTCTCAGTATTTATAGTTATATGCCCTAGATTAGATGCTAGCCAAAGATTTCAATACACAGAGAGGATTTCGGTTGACTTTATTTTAGGAACTCAGAGTGATTCTTCCTGAACAAAGACTGAGTCCATGTTTCTCTGTACAATACTATTGTAGTCATGTTTATGTATCATATCCATCAGTCTGTATAATATTAAACCACTGACACAATGGCAACCTCTTTCCTTTTTTTTTTATTTTATAGTGCCTATAGGCAGCAGCAGAAGGTAATAAACATAGGGTTTGGGTTTGGGTTTTTTGGTTTTTTTTGAGGGAAGGAGGCTAAAACTGAAATAATGAACTTATGTGGCTGTCTGGAAATAACTTTGGAAGTGCATTATCACGTTTAAATAAATATAGACTAGTCTAAAAGTCTTTAAATAAATAAAGCCTATTCCAGGAGTCTACTTAGGGAAGTAAGTTTTGACAGGTACATAATAACTGTACATGAATAGTATCTGCATGAAGCCTGTTAGCTTCCAGTCATGTGCTCAGCTCATTAAATCATGGTCCCTGGTTGAGTGGCAAGTTCACAAGCCTTCTTAAAACTTGGACTGATAATTATGCCATACTCAAATGCACATGCTTTCAGTTGCGCAAGTAAGGGAAATACCTTTCTCTTTTATCTTCTATATGAACTTTAAGTTCAGAACATTAAATAGTCCTAAAAAAAAAAAAAAAACTAAAATAAAAAAAGGAAGACTGAAAGCATAGAAACCAAAAAAAAAGGAAGACTGAAAGCCTAGGAGCAACTGCCACACTGTTCTGCTCAGCCCTGTTATAGTTGTCACCCCTTTGCAGAAGTCCAAGAATACGGCTGCTATTACACCTTTACTTCAGGACTTTGGTTTAAAATGATACATAGCTGAAATTATGGACCACTACCTTCTCTTGTTAGAATGCAGTTTCCAGTCTTCCAAAAGGAGTCATAAAATCAGGGGTCAGTAAGATTGCAAGAGTAGTAACAGAAACAAAAAGCTAAACAAGTCCAAATGGAGTAATAAAAAACACCATTTTGCACAAGCCAGCATATTTTCAAATTAGTCTTTTGCAGATTGCTGGAGCTATGCCTATTTTTCACCTGCTGCAAATCTCTCAAATCATGAGTGATGCATTTGGACTAAACTTGATGCAGCTTATAAGAGGAATGCTGGGAGAGGAGAGTGTTGCATGTGTCGCTGCTTCTGAACGTGAGGTTGCCTCGAAAAATGACTGTGGGGAAAAAAGGAAACAGAACACATCCTACATATCCTTACACTGACAATTGAAGAAAGAAACTAAATTGGGGAAAAAAGCATATAAGAGCATTCAGAATTTATGCTAATTTTGAGGTGAGTATAGCAACACTGCACAGGCACTGGAATATTTTCAAAACATTTTAGATGGTCTTTAGCATGAAAGGTTGAAAAGCACTGTCCTCTGATTAGCTGCATGTATCACTTGCAGGTCAACATTCTATTGTTCTGCAGGAAAGACGTGGAAGTTACAGACTTCCTGATCTCTCAGCATATGGATCAATCCATGTGTTTGCAGACTAAGGGATAAATTCAGCATGGAAGAAAATTTGATGTAAAACTGTTTCTTGTTTTTCAGAAGACTATTTCAGAAGTAAGGAGACTGCAACTAAGTTTCCATTTTTTCTGCAGAAGACTTAAATTGAAGGAAAATGGTAATTTTAGTGGAACTTTGACACAAGCTTGCTTCGTACTGGCTTTACTGACAATGATTCTCAGTCAAGGCAAAAAGAAAAAAGTGAGTGAGGGGTAACAACAACAAAACAAACAAACAAACAAACAAAACCACACACAAGAATTTTTTGAGATCTACTGCTACAAAAGAGGCCATTTGTGCTGCTTTTGCAAAACGCTCCAACCTCTTTTGTCAGACGTTGTTGAGAAGTATTTAAATGCATTAAATTATCTGAAAGTATTTGTAGAAGAGCTTACCAGACAAAGAATGAAGTTCATGTTCCCATTTATTGTTGGTTTGAAGAAGGATACCACAAAAGGATGTGTTAAAAAATATATGAGACCCCATTTGCAAGGACACTTTAGTGACATTTTCCTGTTCTCCTAGTTACCTGTTAGTAATTACTTACCAAACTCACCTTTTGTGGACTCTCTGTCTCTGTGCCACTCCTACTTTTAAAAGTTTCAGCTTATACATCACAAAGAGAAAATAGTACAAACCAGATAACAATGTTGCCTACATGCAAATACAAATATCAGTAGAAAGACCAGACAGCCTCTAAAAAGGAGCATGTTTGTGAACACTGAGTAATCCACTCTGAAAAATCATGCTATTAAATAATTTTTCCTCATTTGAAGTGTCCCAAGTGCACAGGTAGAGTGCCGTGGCCTGGCACCAGAGAGGGAGTACTCTGCTTCCATCTCTCGGTGAAGAAGAGAAAGTGCAGCCAGATGAAACACTTCCACCTGGATTCCTCATTGATCCAGAAGCCAGATGAAACAGATGCTTCAAACCAGAGGACAGCTGTGCTATGACAGACCAGGGAACATAAACACTGATTCATTCATATGCACTTTTCTCCCAGGGTGCTCCTACCACTACTCTGGGACTCTTGATAACTGCAGCTACATGTGAAGTGTACAGCTTACGGTGCTGATCCAAGAAGAGATGAAAAAGTCATCTAGCTTGTGCTAAGGAATCTTTTCAAAGTGATTTCTAATGCTGAATTCTACCCATTAAAGTCCATATTATTTTGTGCAGTAACACAGAGATGAACAATGACAGAAAAGTGCCTTCACCAGGGGTTATAGCACTGAATGCTGAAGCCAACAAGGCCGGCAGCAGAAGAAAGACCAAAGCTGAATCCCTGTTGGTGGACCACAGGCAACAAACAGAACATTTCCCAGCAGCCTGGAATCAAGGACGCTTCATGTGTCTGGGGACTCTGGGAATATACAAACATCTGACAGCACAGCCAGGCAGGAAAGTTGCCTCTTTGATGATGGTAGGCTCTGGGCTGAGTTATTAAGCTATTGACAAATGTGGTGAGGATGGATGAGAAAGCAACGCACCATCCATAACACAGTCTGACAAAGAGGAAGGCAGGAAAGAATGTTAGGAGACCTGCCTGGATGAGCAAGGAGATCCTAGACATACTGTCACACAAAAAGAAACTGTACAAGGAGTGGAAGAAAGGACAGCTAAAATGGGGGGCATATAAGGAAGCTGTCTGAACAGCAAGAAACATGGTTAGAAAAGCTAAAGCTCAGTTAGAATCAAATCTAGCCAGGGAGATCAAGAGGAGTAGCAAAAGTTTCTATAGGTACATTAACGGCAAAAGGCAGACTAAGGAAGGTGTGGACCCCTTCACAAAGGAAATGGGAGAACTGGTGACAAGTGATGTGGAGAAGGCTGAGGTTCTCAATGACTTCTTTACCTCAGTCTTCATTGGCAAGGGCTCCAGCCACACTCCTGAAATCACAGAAGATAATGGCAGAGGCTAGAAGAAGGAACTGGCCATTATAAGTGAAGATCAGGTTCGTGACCATCTGAAGAACTCAAGACCGTACAAGCCCATGGGACCCCATGAGATACTCCCATAGGTGCTGAGGGAACCTGCGGATGAGGTCCATAAACCATTCTCCATTATATTCCAAAAGTTGTGGCAGTCTGGGGAAGTCCCCACTGAGTGGAAAAGGGGAAACATAACCCCCATTTTCAAAAAGGGAAAGAATGATGACCCAGGGAACTATAGGCCTGTCAGTCTCACCTCTGTGCCTGGTAAGATCATGGCACAGATCCTCCTGGAGGCACTGCTGAGGTAGAAGAATAACAAAGAGGTGATTTGGTATAATCAACGTGGCTTCACCAAGGGCAAATCCTGCCTGACAAACCTGGTGGCCTTCTATGACATCAAAAGACGAGGGGAAAGCAGCCAATGCCATTTATCTGGACCTGAGCAAAGCCTTTGACACTGTCCCACATGACATCCTGATCCCTAGGCTGGTAAAATATGGGTTTGATGGATGGACGACTCAGTGGATAAAGTGCTGGCTTGATGGCCACACCCAAAGGGTGGCTGTCAATGGGTCCATGTCCAAGTGGAGGCCAGTGACGAGTGGAGTCCCTCAGGGATCAGTACTGGGACCAGGCTTCTTTAACATCTTTGTTGGTGACATGGACAGTGGTATTGAGTGCACCCTCAGCAAGTTTGCTGATGACACCAAGCTGTGTGGTGCGGCAGACACACTGGAGGGAAGGGAGGCCATCCAGAGGGACCTTGACAGGCTGGAGACATGGGCCCATGACAACCTCATGAGGTTCAACAAGACCAAGTGCAAGGTCCTGCATCTGGATTGGGTCAATCCCAGGCACTGATATAGTCTGGGCAGTGACTGGATTGAAGCAGCCCAGAAGAAAAGGACTTAGGAGTGCTGGTGGATGAGAAGCTCAATATAAGCCACAAGTGTATGCTTGCAGCCCAGAAAGCAAATCATATCCTCATTGCATCAAGAGAAGCATGGCCAGCAGCTCAAGAGAAGTGACTCTACTCACTCTACACTGCTCTGCTGAGACCCCACCTGCAGTACTGTCTCCAGCTCTGAACTCTTATTACAGGAAAGATACAGACATGCTGGAACATGTCCAGAGAAGGGCCACAAGGATGATTACAGAGCTGGAGCTCTCTCCTGTGAGGACAGGCTGAGAGAGTTGGGGTATTCAATTTAGAAAAGGGTCTGGAAAGACCTTATTGCGGTCTTCCAGTATCTGAAGGGGGCCTACAAGAAAGCTGGAGAGGGACTTTTTATGGTGTTAGTTAGTGATAGGACCAGGGGGAATGGATCCAAGCTAGAGGAGGGTAAATTTATATTAGACATTAGGAAGAAGTTCTTCATCATAAGGGTAGTGAGACACTGGAGCAGGTTGCCCAAAGAGGTGGTGGAAGCCCCATCCCTGGAAGTTTTTAAGGCCAGGCTGGATGGCCTGGGAAACCTGATCTGGTAAAATGTGTCCCTGCCCATGGCAGGGGGGTTAGATCATTAAAGTCCCTTCCAACCCTGACAATTCTGTGATTCCGTGAAGCTGTTCACCCTGCTTTTTGGCTGTATAATAAAATCTCTGAGACGGAGACCTGCAAAACCTCTCACATGGGGCTGAGGAAAGGGAAGATCTCAGCCACAGATCAGTTCATCACCAGTCGCATAGTACAGACAGAAGTATACAGAACTAGAACCACATGAATTAAAAAAGCTAAAAGTTAAGTAACTTTTAAAGAAGTATCTTTACCCTTTATTTCCATAAGAGAAATCTCAGTTATGTTTATTTTTCTCTTGTAAATGTTCTTGTTGATTCTCTCAGAAACCATTTATGTGCTGCTAATAACTCTGGCAGGAGAATTACATATATTTCAAAAATAACAGTGAAAAGAAATGGGCTAATTTAATTACTAGACACAAAACAAATTTCTTCACATTATCTTGAAGACATTACCTATATTTATAATACAGAATAGATCGTACTCAAACTGTTCCATGAAATAAAATGCCCAGTTTTATTCCAGTACACCTGCCTTTTTCCATGTTTAGGTAAAATTCTCCATTTGAAATGTCTGGCTGTTTTAAGACGTGGGCTTGCATTCACTCATATTGTCTGGTTTCAAATGCTTGGGGATTTTAAGTCTAATCATACCTCTTTGAACTTCTACAGTGTAAACTCTTACAGTCACCGTTGTGTTGTTGGGGATTTTTATGCACTACTGCATACTTCTTGCCATCTAAATGTCATTTCTTGGAATGGGTAAGTGGACTTCGTTACTGCTGGTCTTAAGAAAATACTTAATATCTACTGTTCCCTTCTGTTCACTTTCACTTAACGACCAGAAGTGTTTCACTGCAGAGTGCTCAGATCACCTGATTACTGAAGTCTCCATCTTCCACTTCTGTGCAATAAAACCATTTAAAATTTATTCAATGTAGCTGCTAGAAGCAGAAGATAAAATATATTTAGCTCTAGGAATAATGCTAAGAATCTTTGTCTAGCTCATGACAGAAGAATATATTTGGTGAAATGGTAAAATGATAATACCAGATGATTACTGAGCTAGGACCAGGAAACTACCATGTTAACTCAGTCCCAAAGGGAACTATCTAAAGCACCAGAGCTATAGCTCAGTCTGGTCTTGTCAGTTTAGTGCCAGTGACATTTTTCTTCTCATTTGAATCAACAGACTTTTGGTGGCAGTTGGTGCATAATACCAGCCTTTGAAATACTGATTACTTGGCCAAAGTTAACAGAAACAGCTGCAAAACAAGATGTCATTATCTCTGGGTCTTGCTCTGAGTGCGCTACAAATGCACTGCCATCTGCAAAGAGCAGTCTTTAATAAGGTGACTTCTAAAGTCTTTGTTTCTGCATATAAACAAGACATTATAAATGTTCTTGAGGAAATCTGAAACTGGACTCTCACAGACAGGCTGTGTTTGTTCAATTCTTTTTGCTGATGCAGAAATAAGTCTCTGTAACACTGAGATGTTGTTCTAATCACTTTTGCAAGCCAGCTTTCCATCCCGATAGCCAACTGAAGATGGTCACTTCTTCAACTTACTTGTTTTGTGCCAGAGGAAGAGTGAGGCTGGGGGTAGAGTGGTTTATTTTACATTTTCATGGTTTTCTGCATAGTCATGTGGAAAAGTCTATTCAATTCATTAAAAACTTCCTAATATTGTCAAATGGTATTAGATATTTCAATACTTTTACAGCCATGGCTGTAGAAGACCATTGCATGGACACAGTTAAGAAAAATTCAAAGCAGATTTTTTCATGAAGCAGACTATAAATACACAGTAATCTTTGTAACTGCAGCACATTTTTCTAACCCAGTGCTTAGCTGGTGCTGAAACAGTAAGCATCTTCAAATTGTTGCAATAATGCTTCTTGCAGAGAAATAGATATGTATGATCAGTGGCTTAGACACATTTTAAACGTTTCAGTTTTTATCACTTTGAAGCAATACTGAGGATGTGGAAGGAGATCACAACTTTCTGATCAGTTTGAATTCTTAGGCTATTGATTTATTTTAATGAGAGCCTTGTAATTTGTTTTGTTTTGTTTTGAAGATCAGCAGGGACTGCTATTAACTGAATGCAATCCTGAAGTGTTCCTGACCATGCCAAATTTTAAACATCACGTATTCTACAGGTAAAAAATAAAACCGACAAATTATAGTCAACTAATAATTATGTAGTAGTGGAAAATAACAAGCCTAACTTGATGTACATTCAAGTCAATAGGAATCCAGACATTAAAGATCACAAAGTAAAAATAAAATCATTTTATTATATTTATAAGGACTTTTTATACCAGAAAGCCTTCTCATGTACACGGTGTTCTAGATTTTCACAAGCCCTTTTATAAAGCATCGCTCCATTCATTTCCCTCTTCTCAAAAGTTAGTGACAATTCATTTGAAAAAACAAGACAAAAGATTTTAATAAAAAGACAGTGAATGCATGGTAGTAAGGAAACTGGGTTAAGAAATGCAAAGAAGCATGGAACAAGACACATGAACCAAGGAGAGAAGACACAAAAGCCTGAAAGAAAAAGTCACTGAATGCAGCTGCAGGGCTCTAAAACAGGCACAAGGATCAGGCAGTGGTCAGAACAGAGCTGCCGAACATCTATTGAAAGGAAGTGGATTTATAAACAGTTCAAAAACAAGGAATGGCTTTAGAGCAAGAAACTACAGTAAATAGGAATGGCTGCACTTGTTGAGAGCTGCAGGAAATATTAAGAGTAATAAAAAGATGAAGTTTTTATACCTCTAAACATTTTAAGCAAAGCTTCCAAAATGTTATCTTCATTAGTATTTTTGACCCTGAATGTAAGTATTTCTTTTTATTCCTACCCATCGCTCATTCTACCTTTCAGGTTGAACACCTGCATTTACTTTCCACATACCTACTAAATCTTTAGAAGACACTTGCTTTGATTAGTGTCACAGCTCCTGAGAGTAAAACTACCTACCCAATATTAAGCAGGTACTGAAGGCTTACTGTTTTCAGTATGTGGTCAGTGTGTAGGTCACACATATGAACTTAAAGTTAAACATGTCTTGAGACTATTTCCTAAACATGGAAGCTTTTCTGAATTGAGGCCTTAGAATAGAACTGGTGATCTTTAAAGCTGTATGAAAAAATATCCAAGCAATATTTTAAGCATTGTAATTACAAAAAAAACCCACTGTTAACACTTCATAAATATATTTTATCCTTTTTACTGCTCTTTTGAACACTATTTCTAAAGAAAGAGAATGTAAGCTAAATTACCATGAAGACTTCCAAATTGCTATGCACTCAGATGTTTAACTTGGAACTACACCTACATCTTTATTTAGGTAGGTAGCTAAAAATGGTTGTCTGGGGCAAGACTCTACATGTAAACAGCATTTTTGTTAGGATACTTGGGATAGTTTAAAAAAAAAATCAGATCTTCAAGCTCTTCTTCATGATTTAAACAAAAGCTTAAAGATCAGGCTAAATATCAGTTGCTCTTAAGTTTAATTATTTTAAAATAGATGAACAATCCAAGAGAAGTCTGTTGATATACAAGGAGCAGAGGGGAGTGCCGCTGGGGAAAAAGTGAAAAGGTGTATGTGCAACTGTAAAACACAGAGGAGACCAATGCCAAGAATGTTGTTTGGACAGAAAATGATATGAAATCAGTGATCCAAGTGTCTTCAGTTAGTCAACAACCTTTGGTATCAAGAAGAGCTACAAATTCTCAGCAACAAGTTCTCGGACTTCTCCATGAGGATGAAGATCAGAAAACAAGTGATGTTTTTGTGAGGAGCCACTTTACATGAGGTTAGCACTAACTCTGGTCCTTAGGATTCAGAATTTGAAGCTTTTATCCCAGAAGTCAAAAAGTATACCACATAGCCAATAATTACAGCTACTGCCATTTTGTTAAATTAGTTATGGTTTGAATATAGATTCATGGAAGCAAAGGTAATGTTGATGTTCCTGTGCAGCTCTCATGCAAGTCAGCCCTTCAGGACTGCTTCCAACTCTTTTAATTTCAGCCCCACTAACATACGTGCAGTTTTGGCTGCAGCTTTAGTAGCATTCCCCTTTGGGATTTAGATGGCATATGCAGTTGTCTGGCAGAGTTTTGCAAAGACAATACAGGCTGTTGGCAAGGCACCGGTACCACCTTAGTCCAGCTTTGTGCCTTTTTGTATTATCTTGTTGGATGGTTTCAGTGGAGTGGTAAGTGCAGTGATGTGTTCTCCTTTGAGATAGGTACCTTTCTGGATTTGTGGCACGATTTGACATGATCCAGATACTATATACATATTTTTTCAGTGCTGTTGCCTTGAGACACACCAAACTTCAGATTTTTAAGATATGGTAGGGAAGCTAAATAGTTACCCATTGAGTCAAAATTTTGAAATTAGTTTGTAAAGCTGACACAAACTGGCAAGACCCATCCATCACTCAAGATTCACGTTATCAGAACATCTCGATCTTGATCGTCACAGCCGCAACCACAAGATCCACACTGGCTCCTTATTTAGCCATCATGCTTTGTGTGCCCAGCATCAAAAGTTACTCAGCCACTAAATCCCTGCCTCTCTCTCAGCTATGTGAGGGGAATGAAGAGTCGGAGTGGATTATACACCTGGGTTTGGTTTTTTTTATTATTATTATTAGATATACCGATATGGGGACAAGAATAAACCAAGCCGGAGCCTTTCACTTTTACCACCGCCGCACACTGCTGCAGCCGTAGCACGCTGCCAGGCCACAAGCTCCAACGCTGCCGCTCTGCCGCCCGGTGGACCCCTGCCCCGACCCTGGCCCGGGTTCCGCGACTCTCCCACAGCCTCCCGAGACACCGCCGCGCGGAAAGCCATGGCTGTGCCGTGGGAACCCAGACAAGCACCCCCGCTGCAGGCGGGCGAGCGCCGAAGCGGGCCGTGACTCACCCGCCGGCAACAAGCGCGGAAACTCCCGCTGCCGCCGGGATCCACCGCCCGTGGCAGAGCGCATGTGCAGAGGCTCCCTGCCTCCCCGCCGCTCCTCGCACCCTTCCTCCCTCCCTCTTCGCCGTCCGCCCTCCTCCTTCCCTCCGTCCCTCCCTGCCTCCCTCTCTCCCTGCCTGCCTGTCAGCCCGCCTGCCCGCCCGCCTTCCTGCCGCCGTCTCCCTCTGCGTGCCGGCTGGGTGCTGAAGTTGGGCGGATGGCAGCAGACCCGCTCCGTTAGAGACGAGCCACGCCAGCCCTTCTCGGGATCGCTCAGAGCTAACTGCACGCAGGCGGGCGGGAGTGGGTAAGGCTCTCTGCTTTTATTTAAACCTGAACACGGTTACACGGTATCAAAATGTCTGCTTTATACTGATGCATAGACTGGTGGTGGCCAAATCCCAAAACACCAACCAAATGGGGGGAGGAAGAGGAAGAGGAGGGAGGCAGGCCAGCGAGAGGGAGGATGGATGGAGGGCGGTGGAGTGCCACAGAAGATGCATTCACCGGGAGGACCGGCTGTGTGTTAGTGTCCGTGTCAGAGTGTGTGTGTGTAACAACGGGAGGCTGCGGCGCCGAAGCTGCAAAGTGGAGGGGGTGTGTGTGTATCCCTGCCCGCGGTGTACAAAGGGGTTGGGAGAGGTGCTGCCGGGTTCTGCCCGCGCCCTCCCCCGCTGGTTTGTGGATGGAGTACCGAGGCTCCGTCGGGCGATGCCGCGGAGTATCCGCCACGGCCGGCGATGCTGCCCAGCCCGAGAAGGGGGAGGGACCGGGCCACCCCCGGGGAAGCCGGGGGCATAGGCTTGGCAGTGTGACAAGCACCAGCTCGTAGATGAGGCAGCGCTCCTCCTGCCTTTCCTCTTGACCTTCCTCTCTCTGTAACGCAGGTCTGCTTTGGCGGCGGAGCAGGTGTTGTAATTATTATTGCTGTTATTTTAATCCGAGGAGCCGGCGGAATGTGAGGGTGAACAAACCAGTCTGTGCTCTATGACCAAGAGTTGTTTTCCTATTCCTGCCGCCCCTCGGCCCCCTTTCCTGGCCGCCCCCAATCCGGGCGGCACCCAGGCTCCCTCGCCCGCTGTACCCTGCGGCAGCGCCATCCCTCTGCTTCGGCCTCCTTCCCGCCCCTCCCCGGGAAATGTCTGTGGGATGCGGGCGGGAGCGGTGGGGCGGCGGAAGGAGCAGGTGGCCGGGCGCGGCCGGCGGGACGTGGACTGCTCGCAGTCTGGCCCCAGCCTCGGTGCCGAGTAGCACGGGGTAGAGCAGCGCCGGCACAGCCCCAAGCAGCGCAGGGTTTCCCCGCGTCCAGGGAAACACCAGCTGCCGCCGCTCCCCGGTGCTGCGGGGATGCTGTAATGTACCTTTCCTGAAACCGCCCGCGATTAAGAAATCTGAGGCTGCCTAGCTTGCTCAGCTGTCAACACTATATTGCACAATTCATAGCTACCTCTTGCTGATTTAGGAGGAAACCCTACCCGTACTGTCAGGCAGGGGTAAAAAGTAGGAATTTCGGTATTTGCTTTCTTCATTTCTGTATCTGGATTTTCACCAACATGTGTCATAGGTTTGCAGCCAAATGCTTTTGCAAAATGGATGAAATCTCAAATAGTCTGCTAGGTAATGTAAGTAAGTTACATATTGTCTGACAATACTACTAATTATGGGTAACAGGTGATACATTGCTTTCTACAAATGCAACATTTATGCATTGTGAACATGGGGAGTTGTATAAAAGAAGTTAATTCTTTTTCACATCAGTGAGTCTTAGTATCATCCTTACCTAAATCATTAGGGAATTTTCCTGTGGCACAAGCCATTTAGGCAAACAAATTATTCAACCTTTATAAAGAAACTGTTACACCCAGTTATCACTGTTATCAAATACATATATTTATCTGAGTTCATACTCAGGATAATCAAAGTCCTAATAAAAGATACATGTGCCCCACCCAATAAATTTATGACCTGATGCAAAGGCTACAATACACACTAGTACCTACTTCCCTAAAATATGTGAGCATTAGATGTTTAAATACCTTTCTCCATCAGGGTCCTAGATCCTTTTAAATAGCCAAAATAAGAACATAATTTGTTTAAAAACATCCAATCAGAAAAATTGCTATAGTGAGTTGGACATCTAGTCCAATATCCTGGCTCTGACTGTAGTCGTTAGTAGATGCTGAAGGGAGAAAAATATAAGAAACTAGGTTGCTTTACAGTGGTCTTTTCCTGGTATCTCCTTTCAAGTTCCAGTAAAACCCCAGTACAAGGACTTTTTGAAGAGGGGTCTGCTCCCATCATATTTAATAAGCCTTTGGATTTTCTACCCCTTTTAAAAAATCTGTTTATACTTTGGTCCCAACCACATTCTGTGGCAATGAGCCTCACAATTTAATTATGACTTGTGTGAAAAAGAACTTCCTTTTGTTTCCTATGAACCTACTGCCTGCTAATTTCATCCAGTGCTGTCATATGTGACAAGGAGAGCATACTGTATTTGTACAAAGTACTAGGAGTGTCCTCTGACATCAGAGCAGGTACAGTGCTGGCAGATCAAGTCCTCTCATTTTATCTGTCACTAAGTTGAGAGTTCTGCTTAGAAGTGTAAAAGCCCTATTGAGCCCTCAGTCTTTATGTTGAAATCTACAGATAAGAACAGTCATTCTTTTTCTTCTTACACAACATGGACATTGTGCATGAAGAATTGCTCTGAACCCATGAACTCATTTTAGGAAGGCTACTGAAAAGCTGTCTGTTGAAAATTAATTCTCTACACTATTGATTTGAATCAAAATCTGACTGACAGCTTGGTGAAAAATTGCCTATCCTAATCCAGTTTTCTGCCAACCTGAAGATAAGATGGACTGTTTTATTCCTGCACTGCAATTCTTCATTTTTAAGAAGTAATACTAAATACAAAATGCAAGCTATGTGTCAAGGAATATATATCTACAAACTCTGTGCATTTGAATTAGCATAATTACCAATTGTTCTTTGAAACATTCATTATAAGGATGTGCATATTGAACAACTTGCATAGTTTCAAAAGTAAAATCTGACTGATTTGGGAGGAGCTGTGACACAAGTTCTTCTCCCCAAGAATACTGCTGACTTCAAATCATGCTTGAGGAGCACTAGTATTGTTCAGACCACAGAAAGCTTCCATGATCTCACTGGTCGTCCTGCTGTGATTTCCTCACAAGAATATCTGGGAAATATGAGACCAGAGAACTGCAAAAGCGGAACCCAGACCCAAGGACCCAGAAGTCCTCGTAGTTTTAAATCAGCAGCAGACACAACTTGAAGCAACACAATCCACAGCATGTGAACAAGTGGAGAATGGTAGAAGACCACGTGATCTGTGAAGTCCTTCAAAAAATAAAATACTGGGAATCTCAGGTGCAGTAAACCTAATTTCCCAAAAGACTAGAAGAACAGACTGAGTGGCATCATTATGCAGGCAGTATAGAAGCACTGTCAACCAGTCTCAGACTTAAGCCAGTCTCAACTAAATGTGAAAATGATTTTCGACATACAAGTGGTATAAATGTGTGTATGCATACATATAAGCAGTATATAAAATTTCCTTTGCAGAAGATAAATTAGCTTGAATAAATTTTACAATTTTAGTATCTTTTAAATAGAACTTTCTTACTTGTCTATTTCACACACATGCCTTTAAGTATGAATGTGCTAGAAGTATACAAACTGAAGCAGTAGTAACCCTTACGGTTCATCACAGTTCCATTAGCTTTCTCCTGGTCGTGTCTCTGTTATGTCAGGTAGGGACCTATAGTGCACTTTTACCAAGGTCTCAGCTTCAGCTTTTGTAATGCAAAATATATCCTCACCATACTTGTAAGGCATGCTCTGTGAATACAGAATGAGTTTTCTAAGAACATAAAATTCATGAGCTAAAGTTAAAAACTAAATCTATCAAGAAATGTAACATTTTTGTTGACCTATTCTTTGTCCAAAGTAGTCTTAATAATGAAATAACACACTAAAAATGCCCATACTGTTAATTAATTAGAAGCTTGTGCCTAGTTATAAAAACAAGTTAATAGATTAGGTTCTAATTAAGTTTTTCTTTTCATGGTTATGGCTAATGGCTATAACTATAGTGGCTGTAAGGAGGCTTGTGTAAATAGCTTTGCTGCTGACTCCTGGGGGCCTACTGCACCCTCCAAAGGAGCTCAGCCATTCAACTCAGCGTGTTTGCAGGTCATCGCTACAGTGAGTCTGAGATAGAACACTGAATACCTGTTTCACTCCAATCTACTGGCAGGTTAATCAATTCAGAAATATATTTTCTGCAAAGATTTTGTGTCTTGACTCGAAGCCGGCTATCTGCTCTCAAAAGGTTTCCTTTGGTACTGCTGCTGTCTCTGATGTGCACAAAGGAAGCAGCCATGCAGTGTGACTGTGGCAGGAACCTAGGGGAATGCTTAAAGCACAAAAATGAACTCAAGGTCTGCATTGCTTCTCCTGTCCAGCCCCAATGTAACCTGTGACTTTGCTAAACATGGGTTCTCCAGACCAGCGTGGGGGCTTGATTTCCTGGCATGGTTCATTTGCTCTGCTCAGCTCCAGTGATGCAAAGTAGATGTAAACGCAATTTAAATAATGTGTGCGCTTTGGATAATTTGTGCTGTTCTGGTATATTAATGCATCTGGGCTTGAATAACTAAAAAACAACAACAAAAATAATCAGACTGATTCTATCATATCTTCATATAAGCTTTGAGTGATAGATTTATCTTTGAGTTCCTTGTTTATAAAATATGGATGAAATGCTTTCTACCTTCCATACAGTTGAAATTCTCATATATTATTCACTTTGTAAGCAAATAGCGCAAAGTTCTTAGAAATCAGTAAATTTCTAGACAGAATGTATGTGAGGAATTTCAGGTAGGGAGATGGAATAACATCTTAAATCGTTACTATGCATTTCCTAAAGACACTCGGATATCTTAAACACTACATCTGTGCTACATAGTCTTTCTTTGTCCATGCAAAATTACTACGTATCTAGCCTCATTTCTTCAGTGAGAGAGTAAATTAGAGCGAGTGATGCATTAGCACAGCTTCTGCTACCCAAAGCAGCTTCATTTAAAGCAGCCTGCTCTCTCCAGTGATGCTAGCTCTGTGATTGCTAAAATATGAGAGAGAGATCACAATCTGGGCCGCTGTATGTAGCCTTAACTCTCTATGTACAGACTAGCAAAGAGTATGCCAGAGTAATGCTGCCTTTAAAGGGAGACTCTCATGGCTTCCTGCTGTAAAAGTCGATTGATTATGCCATCTTGCTCTATAATTTTAGTCAAGTACAAGTTTAAGCAAGACTTGGTCTTACTCTATTTTAGGAGCCTGAATAGGGTTTGGTCTGTTTCTGTGTCTTATGTTTTGCTGTGTTGTGTTTTGCTGTGCTGTGATACTCTGTAACAAGGTCTTAATTTATTAGCAACTCATGTCAGTTACAGTAAAATTTTCCTATGAGATAAGGTAATTAAACCACAGGAATCATGGATGATGGCTGTCACAGTATCCTTAGCACAGAACTTTTATGCCTACCATAGTTCAAGCAGCTTTCAAATGGGAGAACTCAAAACCCTGGCGACTCCAGGGGGACTGTGACCTAGGCACATGGTAGCGCATTGAGCTTCAGGAAGTCCTTGCATTTCTCTCAGTACTGCTGACTGGCTGATATCATGATATACACACTGATTTCCTAAAAGCCTAATTTAGAAGAACTTTTTAATGCTATAGTTACTGTTTATCATTTATGTAATAAGAGCAAGGAATTTCCTTCCCAATTCATGTTATTATGAAAGCACTGCAGGCAGCAACACTCTGATATTTACATTGCACCAGACCTTTGGGTGGTATAGATGCTGTTTTCTCAACGATTTGCATCATAGGAAAGTCAAGAACAGAGTAATAAACATCATATACAATAAATTCACAAGTAGCTCTATATTAATGAATGTAGGTGGGAAGTGTGGTTCTAATTGCTCAATGTCCAAAAGGTTCTTTTGTTTCCACGTCTTATTACCTTGAGTAATTACAGAGTCCTAAAATACTATTCTTGATACTATAGATCTTTCAAGATGAGTTTGGGAATAGAGGAGTGAGATGCATAAGTTATTTTTCATCAGAAAGAGTAGTTTAAAAATATATCCACAAATTATTTTGATGCTTAAGTGTAAACTAGTTTGTTGGAATGCAGTTGTCTTGTAATATTCCAGCTTGAACATAGAAGATTTCACCTCAACATAAGGAGAAACTTCTTTACAGTGAGGGTGATGGAGCACTGGAACAGGCTGCCCAGAGAGGCTGTGGAGTCTCCTTCTTTGGAGACTTTCAAAACCCACCTGGATGCATTCCTGTGCAGACTACCCTAAGTGATCCTGCTTTGGCAGGGTGGTTGAACCTGATGATCTCTGGAGGTCCCTTCCAACCTCTAATGAACTGTGATACTGTGATACAATGGTCTGGTAATTTAACTGATACAGCCTGATATATTTGATAGTTTGGTAACCAGAGTTTAATTTGTAGCATTTTAAAACTGTTATTATATGTGTTCAAAGATTTTTATAAACATTTACTGACCCTCACAATGTAAAAAATGAAAACACTGATAATAGCAGCTGTATGGTAAGCATCATCCTGACCAGAATAGACAATGATGTTTTCAATTTCTATGTCTGATTACTTGATATATGAAATCAAGGCACAGAGCTACCACAAAAACATCAATTAAGTACTCCTGTAGCAGAGATCTTGAAAAAGATAGAAGGAATATCTTTACCCAGTGAATGCAGCAATTTCATAAATTATGGAGTTGTGAAAGTGGCATCTTTGAGCTGATGGTGTATGTAGGACTGGACATTGATCAGTGATTCAGTATACAATGATTCACTATACAAAAATCTGTTTATTGGATTTGTCCTGAGCTCTTTCTGCAGAAGAACCATCCTGTATCAATTATCTGTCTCAGAGCCTACATCTGCACTTCCAGTTGCAATGTAGGGCAGAGAAATCCATTAAAGGTTGGACACTTGAAAAACCTAGTTAAAGCAATACTGAGCCCTGTGCAAGAAAATTACCTTATTTTACCTCTGCAATCTGTATTCAGAAATTGAGAAATCCACTTCTGATTTTTTTCTGTTTTTAAGCTAAATGGCTCCTGAGGACATTTACCATGAAGTATGTTCTATACTCCTTCAACTGTTGCTTTAACTCTTAAACTTGCTTCATTTCATCAATAACGGCCTTCTAAAGACATCACATCTGTTGTTTCAATGTCAGTGACAAATACAGAAGTAACATGGCTTTCCCATTGCTAAGATTTCAGCTTAGATTCAACCAAAGTAAATCCATATTTGCTGTGATTTACTTAACAATAGGTCCAGATCTTAAGTCAGTGGTCTGTCCTTGTTAGCTTATATTGTTCCCTTGATATTCACCTACTACAAACAATAGCATTAGTGGTTTTTATGGTTCCTGCTGTTTCACTCATGACAGAAGGGAAGGTTCTAAAGTTGTATAGAAGAGCATATTCCTGAAGGATCCAGTTAGAAACATATCTGCTTAATACTTATACCTTGTTTTTAGTTTCAGACCACAATTTATCTGATTTTAATGCATTTAATGTTTATCATGTCGATTTTTATCATGTTTATTTTACAATCACAATGTCGTGTGTACTAACAGAAATCAAGGTATTTCTATTGACAATATATCTATCAATTTTAGTCATCAAATTAGTAAGTTGTAAAAAGTATTAATAATGCAAATTACATATAGTTTTAAAATTTGTATTTAGCATAACTCATAGGAAAGATGTTGACTTGCTGGAACGTGTCCAGAGAAGGGCAACTAAGCTGGTGAGGGGTTTGGAGCACAAGCCCTATGAAGAGAGGCTGAGGGAGCTGGGGTTGATTAGTCTGGAGAAGAGGATGCTCAGGGCAGATCTTATTGCCCTCTACAGCTACCTGAAGGGAGGTTGTAGACAGGCAGGGGCTGGTCTCTTCTCCCATGCAACCAGCACCAGAACAAAAGGACACAGTTTCAAGCTGCACCAGGGGAGGATCAAACTGGATGTTAGGAAGAAATTCTACACAGAGGGAGTAATTGTCCATTGGAATGTGCTGCCCAGGGAGGTGGTGGAGTCACCATCATTGGAGGTGTTTAGAAGGAGACTTGATAGGGTGCTTGGTTGCATGGTTTAGTTGATTAGGTAGTGTTGGATGATGGGTTGGACGTGATGATCTTGAAGGTCTCTTCCAACCTGTCTGGTCTATTCTATTCTATTCTATTCTATTCTATTCTATTCTATTCTATTCTATTCTATTCTATTCTATTCTATTCTATTCTATTCTATTCTATTCTATCCTATCCTATCCTATCCTATCCTATCCTATCCTATCCTATCCTATCCTATATGGAATGGCTTTTACTATATTAAGTTCATGCAAGCCCTTCTTGTGTTTATTGCATATTCAGCAAGAAAGTATAAAGGTTAGGAAAGAGGAGTGGCTCATGTCATAATGTGCATGATATAACAGGAAAATTGTATACCTTGTGTGAGTTCACTTCTGCTGAGTATTTTTCTGGATCAGGCATTTAATGGTGTGATAAATACTGTGACCTGGTTTCATAGGGTGTGTAAAGCAGGTGACATTTCAGGACCTTTTAAGAAAATAGATAACCCAGAAAGTTTGAACCAGGAAAAGGGAGGGGACTATCTTCATGTTATTATTATCTTGAAAATCTAGACTACTGAGTAAGTACTGAGGAAAAAACATAGAACACTATGAAAAGGCTGTTACTGTCTTCCCTGATTTCTGGGGTTTAGACCTAGTAAGAGTTTTGAGATAACTGTCCTGTCATGCAATCTTTTCTAAAAGCTTGCTTTCCAAACAACAGTGGTGCTGTTTCACAGAAAAGAAATACAGATACCTATCAATTAAGTGATGACAGGAGCACACAGTAAAATAGTGGCAGATGCAAAAATTAAATATAGGAGGCAGAAGGCAAAATTCATGTTGATGTCAAGGCTCACAGTTTAACAAAAAAAGACTTACCCAACATGAAGACTGGATATTTGAGGAATGCAGCCTTACATTTAAAAAAATCAGAAAGATAAAATGGAAGCACATAGCAGGTAACATGCTACCTTCTGCATGTATTATCTGACACTCAGCTCATCAGTTCTTTCAAACAATATGGGGTGTCTCTGATCCATTAAACCATTACTCATAAAAGAACTCCACTACGGTAAAGTCAGTCAAATAACATCTGCCCTATCATTTCCAGGTTCAGTTAAAAAAAAAAAAAGGCAAGTAAGCACATTTGTCTTGTTTTGATCTTTCTTATAATAAAAGATCCTGTAAAGTCATGGTTACAATACGCACAGAAAATGTTTTTGCAGGTACTAATAGTCAACTCATGACTAGTTCTAGCAATGAATGTAGCACACCTTTCACAACACCAGATTACTCTGAATTTTAACCACACTGCATTCTTGGCCTTGATCAGAGAGACTGTAATCTGTATTAGCCTATATCAACATATACTTTATATATGCTTATATATATTTCTGTGTAATTTAGCCTAAGATACTTTGAATTAATTGTTTTCTGCTTAACACAGTGAGAGGACACTTTTCTGTGCTGTGGCATAAGTTACTACCAATCAACTTCCTCAGTAAACTGGCCCTGAAGTATGCTGATTACCCAAGTAAATGCAATGTAGTTTGATTATTAATGAAAAGAAGTTACTCCATATCCATTTTAAAGATGGGAGGAAAGGTCTCTGAATTCAAGTAAATACAGTTTAAAATAGCTTCAATGTAAGAATACTAAAGTTGTCTAAAAATGTAATTTATTGCAGACCCAGCTGTAGGTGGAATTCAGTTGGTTTAAGGTTCCTAGGGGTGTTAAGACTCCAAATAATTGTTTTGCTATTAATGTGTAAAGCATTTTTCCAGGCTTGTGTCTCAGTCCAGAGAGGGAAAGAGACTCAGTTCTTTTGAATATTCCCGTGTTATGAAATTAGAGGCACAAATAAGGCCAAAATATCAACAGTGAGGCTACTTATTAACAGAATAAAGGAGAAGGAGATCAGAAGGAGAGAGAGAGAGAAAGGGGGAAAATAGAGAGTGAGAAGAAGGAGAGAGAAGAGGAAAGGAATTGTATTACCACCTCCCACCCTCCAAGATGGTTTGGGTCTTTGGAGGAAGGGTGCTGCCTTGTTGGCTGTGCTGTCCTCCACTGGTGGAGGGGAGGGAGAGATCCCAAAGTCCAAGTCCAAGTCTTTCTCTGAGCAGCCTCTTCAGCTCCATGAGTTGCAGCAAGTGGAACTTAGGACATGGAGAGAGTGTTCCTCCTGCTCTACTGCTTCCGCGCTACATGGTGATGTGTCTGTCCTTTTCTCTCCTGGTATTTTCTTCCCTTTTCTTCCAAGCAGCATTGCCCAGGTCTTTTCCTTCTCCTGAGCCAGTAGTTGCTCAGGTCTTTTATACAGTTTTTCAGGTATGTGTCCAGATGGTGAAAACATTGTCCTTTGCACCATCCTCCCTTTCTGGGGGACCTGATGGGTAGAGATGATCTTGTCTATGCACATTCCAGAGAGTCATTATTCAGTGGCATCTGCCCAATAGACATCAGGTATTGTCTGGGCAAGGAGCAAAGGTGATTTTTATCTTCGTTGATTCACATCAAGAGAGACAAGATTTAGTCTCTTACAGCTTGTGTGGCAGAAACTCTTATTACACAAACTGATAGTTATCAGTCATATCTAAAACATGATTGCATGGCTCTGTTTAGGCTCTGCTAAGTAGAAACTGGTCTGCTGGACAGTGAGATCATATGGGCATGGGAACTGAATGCCAGAGACACCTTGACTTTTCACCCTATGCTGTGAGGTACTAGCTGGAATCACTTCAACCAGTATTTTGTGTTTTAAACCCAGCTTAGATTTTAACTGTGTTAAACTGCAAGCTATGGAGGTGAGAGACTTTTAAATTGTACTACGGTCCTATCCTCTAAGGTACAGAGCATATCCAGCAAAGTGCCAAGCAAATCAACTGCTATCGAACCAGGCTGGCGGTGTATGCTTACCAGCATTCTGATCAGACTGCTTTTTATTAGTATGGCCAAGTCCAGCAGGTGGCTTAGTAGTAGTTATAGGAACATTGGAAAATAGGAACATAGGCTGGAGGGAACACCCTGACTAATTGTATCCCAATCTCTGCTTTTCCCAGCAGCCAGTTAGTACCTTTCTTTCTTTTTCTGGATCTCGTTACTATTAAAAGCAGGAAGATTTTTTTTTTACATTTATTCTTACTCAAAGGATGTTCCAGAGCTCCTGTTAAAAATGTTTTTCCCATTTCCAGTCACATTTTTTCAAAAGCAGCTTGTTCCTCCCTTCCATTTATCTACCTGACAAGCTCACCTTCCTCCCCAGTATTACTTTGTCCAGTAATACTCTTTAGATCAAACAGACATCAGAAGATGGAGGGAACCCTCAGAATGCAAAATCTTTGTATCTTGTGTAAAAAAGGGTCTCAAATGCCATGGCAGCAGCACTCCTTCCAATCAGAGAACCCCTCTTCCAGCCCTTTCCCTTCATAGCTTCATTTGTGGAGTTTTCTGGAGTAGGAAGGCTGTAGGCTGCATGATTTATTCTATGAGCATTCTCTCACTCTCATTTATGTAAAGGAGCTCCCTTGCTAAAGAGTATTCAAGGTACAGCCAACAACTAAAGAAAACTTAGAAGCAGTGAGTTTCAGTGTTGTGATGCACTATAATCTTTGCTGTGAATTGTGGAAGCAAGACACGTGAGGTCATGCATGTAAGAAAAAACTCATCTGCATAAACTTGAGGGGAAGCTAAATGTGTCTTTTTTTTTTCCTTTCTTAATCACCAAAATACATTTCCATGTTGATCTGGATACAAGAAAGCTTCAGTATTACAATTTCTCTTATCAGATAAAATGGCTTCTTCAGGAAATTATTCTGTAAGTTACTCATAAGTGCTTCTCAGTCTGGGCATTTTGTAGGACTAGATTAATAAACAAAATATTCATGTAGACATTTAGATATTTGTCTAGAAGAGCAAGGTTCCAGCAGTAACAACTGATGCAAATGCTTTGGTTCACCTACAGGAGATTGCACATGACAAACTAAAATATCATTGCTTTGATTTGTTGCTGCAGGAGTCGCCTTCAAAGTATAACTCAAATCACAAGAGAAAGTAAATATTTGTCAAGAAAATGAAGAATCTGAGCTACTAGGCTGAATTGGTTGGTGGTTATTCTTAGAGTTCAGTTCTGAATGAGGTATTGCTGGCCCACTTGTAGACTTGAACAGAGACAGACCGTCCTGCTTTATGAGGATTTCATACATCTAAAAAGTTGTCTTTACACTGAAGAAGAGGTTTGAACTACAATAAGCATTCAATTTCTTTTATCCCACTTGCTATCATCCTACCTGTGACTATGCACTGAGAAAAATACTGATCCCCATCCCAGGACAGGGACCTCACTAGGAAATAAAATTTGACTGCACCCAAACTTATGATAGCTGAACAATATCCAAAGGTCTGATTTGATCAGCAGGCAGTTGTGCTCCCAAAAGAAAATACAATTATAACATGACTTCAGTGTGTTTTTTTTGTATTAAAAGGGGGGGGAAAAGAAAAAAAAAAAAAAGTATTTTTCAAACAAATATAAAGCCATTCAGAAACCATTTGGCTTCCAGGCTGTTTTGGATTTTGAATGCCTTGTCATTGCTTCTGCATGATGTATAATGGAAATGTAAAGGTCAGCACTATTAGCACATTGAAAACATTTCTATCTACATCTCCTTCCTCAGATGTTGCATGGGTAACAGATCAACAGGCAACGTGTGTCACAAGTATTTTTTATGTCTGTCAGAAAGCAGTCAGCAAAAGCAACTACTTTGAGGTTGTAGGTTGCATACTCCATTTGTTAATGGCTAGTCTGGAGCTCAGATACTCCCAACAAACGTGGGGACAACAGTGAGTTGATTTGAGTGCCCAAGTGATTAAGCATTTATTTTTTGAGCGTCCAGTTGATTGTGATTCCAGTAGGCATCCACATCCTACACAGGCCTGAGGATCAGAGCCTCTCTGGCCCTGCTGCTATTGTGATGCCACACACAGGCATAAGAAGTCTTGGTGTCTTGTTCACAAGACAGTGATGTGGACGGACCATAGGAACTTGCAATGCTAACAGCCAGCAGGGGCTTGTGGTTTTTGTCCCAGTGCAAGTAAAGCTTCTCAAAAGCAGACAGGAAGTTTCCACAGCACATGTTTATTCTTGCTGGGACTAAAATAATCTGCAGCTCCCCAGAAACAAAATTTCATTTTTTATTTAGATGGAATATTGTTGGCAAGAATATCTAACCTTTGTTAATCTTTCTTTAGACATCATTGTTCATAGCACAATTAGAGCAATTAGACTGTAAGTTAGGATGAAGCCAGACAAACAACATTCAGGAATTGTCTTTGAGAAGCATCTATAAATTTTTTCCAGAATATTAATGAAACTGGGAAGGTTAAAAGTAGATTTGCATAATATAGGGGGCCAGTGGCCAGATATAGTTTGTGGGAGTAGGAGAAGACATATACTTTTTTAAGGTGCTTGGTGAAATAAAAATAGTCTTCACAAAAGTCATGTAGTACTTGCCCAAACAGCTATCCCAGCGAGGAAACGTTAGTCCAAATCAATACTTGAAAGGCAAAACTCCTTCCTTTGTTTCCACACAACGGAATGAACATGAGCACAAGCCTCCACCCTAACAGAAAAATCTGCAGAATCTTACTTTGTGACCAAATATGCAGGCGCTTCAGTTTAATTCTGACTAGTTCTTTCCGCAAAAGTCACAAAAATTTCTCTGCAGGAGGAAGTGCTTGAATCAGCTCCATAGAGAACAGAAGTTTATCCTATTCACTAAGTGGGATGAATCTTCTATTGAGATGCTAAATATTGTTTCATTGCCTTCCACACAGCCCTTCCATAAGATCTAAAGAATATTTTATACCAGATTTCTATTCATTCTGAGACTTTGGCCCATGGCTCTCCAGCTGTTTCACTGCTTACATCCCAAGGCAAGAGCAGCTGAACTTGGGGAGCAGGACTGACTTACTGACAGAGATACTCTACACAAAATTTTTGTGACTGTGTTACAGCTCAGAATTTGCTACCCAGATCTTCCAGGAAAAGGGACAAATTTCAAGAGCAGAAGTAATAACCAGCATAGACTGAGAGAATGGAGATGTTAAAGAGACCTTTAAAACGTGAAAGGGCAAGAAACAGACATAATAGACATCAGCATTGCAGAGGTAGATTGCAATGAGAGGTACTGAAGTGAGAACAGGACTCTGGATGCTAGTTAGTGAAGAAAAAAGGAACTTAGTGAAGAAAACATGAATTAAATGGCTACAGTGATACAATCTTGCAAGTATGGAATAGGAGAGTAGGACACTGGAAAGTGAAGGTTGGGGAAAGAGGGAGGCTTTTTGCTATGGAAGTGGGAAGGAGAGAAGAATTTTAGAGCTCAGAAAAATTAACAATATTTTGTACCAAATAAGATGATAAATGAAGGAGAGAGGAGTCAATTGTGACTGAAGTTTAAAAGATTGAGAACAAAGTGATTTAAAGTATTATGCTACAAAACAGAGAGGAAAAGTTGGAGAATAGATAAAAGACATTTTCTCTCCATCCAATGAATTTAAATTACTAGTGCAACATCAAGAAGAAAGCATTAACCGTTGGGCAAGAGGATGAAAAGACCAAGGTTTCACCAGCAGTATACTGACTGCATGGGTGCTGGTGTTGACTTAGGGCAGTGCGGGAACATGCTGTTGGAAAAAGGAAGCTAGAAAAATAAGATGTGCTAAAAAAATTTATAGAGATGCATTATAGTCACTTTTAAAAATAAAAGCTGATTTAAAATTGCTTTTGATTATTAGATGCTTGTAGCATCTGAAGAATTTATTCTTTATAAGGATGTGTTTGTTCAGCCTGAATATTAAGAAAGATAATACTCAAGTCCTACTTTAAAAAAAAAAAAAGTAAAAAATTAAAGTAGTTCCTTTATATGCAATAAATAATGACATATGGACAATGCCAGAGGAAAAACAAACAAACAAAACCACAAAATCTACTTTCATTTTTCTTTTGCTGTCTGCAGTATTCAAAACTTTGCACTATTCAGCTAAATTTCCTTGATCTGGAGGTAACAAGAGATCAGAGCTAACAATTAGATAATACTTTGATTCCCTCTCTGCTTTTCTGATCCTTTGGGACCTGGGGGTACTGGTCGATGGCAGGCTGAACATGAGCCTGCAGTGTGCCCAGGCAGCCAAGAGGGCCAATGGCATCCTGGCCTGCATCAGGAACAGTGTGGCCAGCAGGAGCAGGGAGGTCATTCTGCCCCTGTACACTGCACTGGTTAGGCCACACCTTGCGTACTGTGTCCAGTTCTGGGCCCCTCAGTTTAGGAAGGATGTTGACTTGCTGGAACGAGTCCAGAGAAGAGCAACAAAGTTGGTGAGGGGTTTGGAAAACAAGCTGTGGTGGGTTAACACCTTTTTCTGAAAACAAAAGAAGAAAGCAGGGTGGCAGGCTTGCGGGTACTTTACACTCCCTGAAGGGCGTCTCCCCCCTAGGAAAGCTGAGTCTGTTCCACTCCCCCCTCCCTGCCCAGCAAGGGTATAAAAAAAGCAGGACCTCATAGCTGTTGGGATCTCCTTTTTGGCTCCTGCCTCTGCTGGATAAGAGCTACTGCAGCTGCTCTCCTGATCCTCAGCCACGTGGCCGGACCTGATCCTTCTCCCTGCTGCCTCTGCGCCTCCTCAGAGACAGACTGGTTTTGTATTATTCTTTTTCTATCCCCCTCCCATCCATTTTTGTTCCTTGCCCTTGTGAACCTTTTTTCCCTGTTATTGCTATATATATATATATTTTGAAGAAAAAAAAAAATTACTTGCCTCTCTACTTCCAAGCTGACTCCAGATTGTTGCTTAGTGGGTTTACTCCTTACCTTTTTTTTTTCCCTCCTCTCCCTGTTTGGAGGGAGGAGGTGGGGGGGAAGTGGGGAAGAGATTCTCAGCCTTTTCCCCATTTGAGCTTTTAACTCTCAGTTAAGGCTCAAACCACTACACAAGCCCTATGAGGAAAGACTGAGGGAGCTGGTGTTGCTCAGCCTGGAGAAAAGGAGACTCAGGGGTGACCTTATCACTCTCTACAACTACCTGAAGGGAGGTTGTAGACAGGCGGATGATGGTCTCTTCTCCCAGGCAGCCAGTACCAGAACAAGAGGACACAGTCTCAGGCTGCGCCAGGGGAGGTTCAGGTTGGATATTAGGAAGAAGTTCTATACAGAAAGAGTGATTGCCCATTGGAATGGGCTGCCCAGGGAGGTGGTGGAGTTGCTGTCATTGGAGGTGTTCAGGAGGAGACTTGATGGGGTACTTGGTGCCATGGGTTAGCTGTTTGGGTGGGTTGGATTGGTTGATGGGTTGGATGTGATGATCTTGAAGGTCTCTTCCAACCTGGTTTGGTTTATTCTAAAAAATTAAAGGTTTCATACTCTCAAAACTAAGACAACTCTGGCTAAGTAAGAGCAGATGACCTTCTTGAGTAGAAAGTGTATTAACTTTTCCAAAGCGGTGCTTTATTTGGATCTGGAGATCTGCACATGAAGAGAAAGAAGGCAGACAACTTTTGGTAGTTAATAAAAGCTCATGCCATTCCTAGATTTGCTTTATGTGGCAAATCTACTGGAGGTCTTTCTTATCCACAACATGCTCTTTATTACAGGGGTAACATGCTAAAGAAAAAGATCCTATAGAACCGACTGGAAGTATCCCAAACCAAAGATTTTATTTCTATTAGAGATAACTCAAAATTTCATTGTATCCTGATTAATAACTTTAACATTCAAAAATTGATTTTGTTTCATCATTTTTTTAAAAATGCCATTTTGTGTCAATTAAGATTTCCCTAATAGCATTCTTCATCAGTTTCATTTGTGGAAGATGCATAAATACTACAGTAGAACAGTTACTGACAAAACTAGTGTCCTGAGTACCAACTCTCTGGTAAACAGAAAGTGGCTGTTTCAGTGGTATCTGAATATACATTCTGTAATCAAATCTAAGGTCTCCAATATTTTTAGGGACAGAGCCATTCCTAATTGTCATTCTTCTTGAGAAAACCATAGTTTTAGACCAAAAAAACCAAACAAAAAACTACCACAACAAAAAAAAACCCTAAACAACCAAACAAAAATAAAAGTTTAAAAAGTGTAATTCAAACATTTCACTTAATTTAAACATTTCCTACAGCTCCTTTTTATGTGCTGCCTTCCAGGATGAGGTATTTGTGCATAGGCTGAAATGGCCTAGCACAGAGATAGGCAAAGACTTTTTCTTTACTCAAGCTGGGATGATAATAGATGTTGTGTGCACCTTGGCCCAAATGTGCTACAGAGATTAGGCATCCAAATTACAATTTGGTTTGCTTTCAGTGCTCTGTATCTAAGAATCCACAATATTCCATTCCCTTCATACCATTAGGTACCCAAATTTCCCCAGTCAGGTGCCTTTGAGTGCCTATTGCTCATGCTTGAAACTACTTCCAGCTAACTAAATCACAACCAGCTCTCATCAGGACATGTTTTCTGCCTAAGATTCCAGAGGAGCTCAGTCCAGGAGATGTGCTTAGAATGTGCTTCTTATTTCCTGAAAGAGCCAAGCTCATCACAAAACACAAGTAACCTGACATTCCAGATAGTTCTCCGAGAAGGAAGCTGGTCAGAAGTCAGTTTTGTGGTTGTCATGCCCTCCCCAAAACTGTTGTCATTTTCTCAATTTGTCTTTCATAAATAAAGTGGGAGGAACAACTCTGGCCAGGATGTCATACCTGGGTTCATCCCATGTGAATATAAGGGAATTTAGATCTTCCTTTTCCCATCACCTTATGGCTCATCCCATAAGCCTGCCCTTATTATGAATTTTGTGTTTCAAAGATACTCAAAAGGAGAAGCAGTCTCTACTATTCCCACTGACAAGGATGTTATGCAAAAAAACCCAACCAAACAAAAAAACAACCCAAACACCATCAAACAATTAAAGAATAATTAGCCAGAGAGGCAGCAAAGTACCCACCATTACAATATTCACCTGGGAGCAGGAATGCCTTGATTTCTGCCCTACTGTTATAAGCACTAAAGAGCATGGGAGCCACATTATTTAATCTTTGCGATACTGAATAAAAGCAAGAGAGCTCATCCACCATTTACTTTTTCAAGGCATATTCTAGTCTTTAATGTGTTTTTAAAAGGGGTGACTTGGCATTCTAAAACTAGGCGTGGGCCATGGCTGAAAAATCATTCTGCAGTTTGGGCTGGGTTTCTCAGTCCCAACAAGAGGCAGGATTAAAGTGCTGTCTTGTTCACCAGTCCTCCACTCTTGGTTGTGCAGCAGCTTAAACCTGTCTAAGTGCTGCTGCTCCTTTCTCCCTACCACGTATAACCAACCACAGTGAATTAGTTCAGAGAGTTAATCCACCTGACAATTAATCAATTGTTTCTACAGAGTTAGTTTTCTGCCACAACACCTACTTGATTTGAAGAAGTGCATCACTAGACAGCAGGAGTTTGCCCTAAGGCTTGGCCTTAAGTTGACCAAAGCTGCCAATGACCCTTATACTTGGGTTGCTGTCATTGGGCATTAGAATTCTGAGTTGTCTTACCCTGCCAAGGTATTGCAGATGCCCAGCTGCTTTACACAAGGCTGTTTCTTTTTAAGAGGCAAAGGCAACACCACCACCCCACCACCCCCCAACAACAACCTCTAAAAACAAAAAGTAAATGCCTCTTTACAACCAGATTCTCCTGTTGTGGCATCTGCAAGCCAGCTGAATGGGCTGGTGCTGGTGAAGCCAAGGCTCCTCATAATGCACTAGAAGCAGAAGGAGCATCAGTCTGACTTTCTCATTTCTCATCTTCATAATAGTGCCTGTGTGAAGTCTGTTTTTTTTCCTTCTGATGTTCTAGTTTTATTTGGCTCCAGTTTTAACTTCCAGGCTTATGCTTATGTTTAATATATGTTTGTTATTTTATAAAAAATATGATTGTATGTGTCAGGACTAGTGTATAACAAATAGCTAAATCAAAAGCCAAAAAGGTGGTTCAACTTAAGAACTGCCCAAAGAAATGGAAAAATGTTAAAACCAACAAAGTTGGGACAAAGACTTAACTTACTGTAATTGCTACATGAAACAAATAGCCAGACAAGTTTTCTTCAAAGATCTTCTATTAGTATTAAGTGGATGCTCAACCTGACTGAACATCCTAAAAAGTGTCTATCCTTGCATAGAAATTCTGCTGCTCTGTTGTTATTCTAAACCCATAACTGGCCAATTCATTTATCCTCTGTCCCATAGTTTGCTTTATTTTTTTCTGATTATACTAAAATCCATTTAAAACTTCACCTGGGTAAAGCTGATATTCACCAAACCTGAATGGAGAGTTCACTGAAGGCAGACCTTTTCTAAGTGTTTCTTCTGATAGATCATTTGATTTGGGTGCAGATGAGATCTTCTTTGACTTGAGTCAGACAATTTTGAAATTGTTGCTTTCCAAAAAGAGACCATTTGTCTTTAATATTCCAAATGCCATGGGGACATCAAACAAGCCTGTAAGGAAATTGCTTCCTGTGGTCAGGACACATTCTGATGAAGGCTGAATGTAGATGGATATAGAAAACTCAACGTTTCTGAATTATCCAGAGACCTTGTGGAAGAGACAAGAGGCTCTACTCTCGGTAGTCCATGAAATCATCAATATGATGGGAGTCATATATGGGAGATGAAAGTGATCATAGGACTAAAACAAATAATGAACACCTTTTGTAATTCCAGAAAGGGCTTCTGTGATGCAGACAAGTCTGCTATTATGGCTCTGCAGAGTAGCTTAGAGAAATGCAAATGGCAACTTTTTACAAGTTAATATTTTTCTCTGGTTGTCTATGTTTCTTATGTATCTTTCATTATTGTCTTGTCCAAGAGACTCAGAATCTTGAAAATTCCAAGCTTTACTCATACTCTCTGCTCATACAATAGTCAATCATTTGGTCTTTCACCTGGATTTAGAAAGCAAGGTTTAAGCTCACAATGAGCAGAAAAAGGGACTTCAACCTGCAGCTCTTAGCTTTGTCTCTGCTAACAATTATATGCCTTTTGAGAAGTTTGGAGCACTCAATTAAAAAATGGATAGATTTTTAAGTCATAGATATGTTTTGTGAAGTGGAAAAATTGCTTTCTACAAACATAACTGAAATAGATAATTTCACAGTATGTGGTCTCCAACTCCTACGGAAAGAAGTTACTGAAAGACAGTAAGCTACAATTTGGCCTCAGCTACTGGATCCTCTTTCCAGTTTGTTGACTGTCTCTGATCAGTTGTGCATGGTGCCTATGTTGGGCACAAGTAGAACTTTCTTCATTAATTATTTATTAATAGTTTAGGAACATTAAAATGCTTCTGGCTCATCTACTGCCACAATTAGATGTGAATCATAACACAATTGCCTGTTCACTTTGTTGTAGAGTTGAGCACACTGAGAAAGTATCCTTGTCTCCATCACCAGATTTTCTAATTAGTTAAGATTTAGTTAAGGTAAACATTAACTCTGCACTGCTGTTTTTTCCTGAAAGAAATGTCTTGCTTATACATTGTCAGATTGTAGGATATGAGAGGGCTGTGAAGATGAACATTGAGAGACAAATCAAGAATCAGTGTGGTCTGTTAGGGGAATGCAACGCCTTACTCTAAGGGAGCACTATTCAAACCCAAGTGCAGCAAGAGAGAGGTTTTAGTGCTAAATTAAACTTTAATTATATGGATTGTACCTGGAGCACAGAACTCATTCCTTCAATTAAAAATCATGCAAGTATCTTTCTGTGAGACTAACAGACTGACCAACTTTTTTGTGCCTCCTGTGAAAGTGACACAAATGCACAGAAACAAGAATAAATGAATAAATGGGGAAGCAATATTTCTATCCATTGAAGCAGTAAATTAGATGGAAAGAGACACACCACTAAAAGAGAAAAGGTGATAAAAGCATATCACTAGACCACTAAGTTTGCCTTGTACCTTGCTGTAAAAGCTAGGGGTTATCAGGTTGAGTGTTCTGAAAGCGCCTTCATTCAGTAGGACTCAAAACAGCAATTCATACTTTTCGTTATGAGTCAAGCCTGCAAGGTGTTTTTAGTAGGCTTTTAGGCTTGATTTTGGAAATATCATAGAGTCACTTATGGTAAAACTGTGACAAATAATAGCATCTGTCTTGAATATTGCCATCTCAGCCCCATTATACCATAGCAATGCCATTAGAAGCAAACCAGTTTTCCTGTCCTGTCTATTAACTTGTCTTTCAAAGTGAGAGCATTCTTACCAGGAAAATTTGCCAGGCGTGTCCAAAGAATGATTAATTGTTTATATATTACTTCAATTTATCAATCTGTTTCAGTTTCTAATTTTCTTTGACTTATGTTTTGAATATCTGTGGTGGTTTAGCCCTGGCTGGGGGCCAAATGCCCACCAAAGGCCCTTTATCACTCCTATTCTTAGATGGACAGGGGAGAGGGGAAAATATAACAAAAGGCTGGTAATAAGGTAGAAGCAATTTAATAATGCTAAGCACAAGCAAAGAGCAAAGACCGTGTGCAGAAGCAAAAGCAAAGAGAGACCTTATTCTCTAGTTTACAGCTGCAGACAATCTTTGGATGCTCCCCAGAAGCAGGGCACTGCATGTAGTGGTTGCTCTGGAGGACAGATGCCATGCACAAATATTCCCCCCATGTCCCCTTTTCACTTGGTATATACATCTGTGCTGACATCATATGGCATGGAATACCCCTTTGGCCAGTTTGGGTCAGCTGGCCTGGTTATGTCCCCTTCCAAAATCTTGCTTACCACTCTTGGGACGAGGAAATGTTGGAAAAGCACAGCCTGGGTGTTCCTTCAGCAGTAGTCAAAATACTGGTGTGTTATCAACACCCAGCTACAGTACTGCAAAACACAGTGCTAGAAAGATGCTCTGAGGAGAATTAACTCCATCTCAGTCAAACCCAATACAGTCTCACATTGGAAAAGTAATTTATTGCCCGCATTTGATAAAAAGAGCCTCTGAATCTGAAGGAGGATAATGTTCAGTTTGTACCTGGGTTAGTATAATGGTAGTTGGGAGATTATAGATTAGTTAGTTACGCCATATTTAGAAAGAATCAGCTTTTCAAGGAGGTATGGTATGTGAGGTTTGTTGGTGGATTTGGATTTTTCTTATATGTTTTTAAATAAAAAAATACCAACAACATTGTCCTTCTGCCTTTCCCAAAGCAGGCATACCAAAGTAACCCAAGTAAAATGCAAGTGTGCTCACAGGGTGATTAACATCAGATGTTCACTGAAAGAAATGTTCAAGTGAGCAACAGTTTACACCATGTAGCATGGGATCAAAAACGTTGAATATGTTTCTGATCAATTTAGTGACAGAATCTCTAGGTGCTGAAACCCAAAGTATTATTCTTTTGACTGCAGCTTAGCCTCCATAAACATGCTTGAACAAATGAACTTTCAGAGCTAAGGTACTAGAAAGGTATACCCACAGCAGGAAAGCAGGCTGACATTATTCCTCAGGCCAGTCTGTTAAAACTCCATTGTTTGTGAAGGAAGGTTAGTGCTCACTGAACAAAAACAAAGTGGTGTAAGGAAGGAGCACAGAGAAAGGGAACAGAAAATGCTGAGACAGCTGACAGAAGTGCTTGTGTAAAAGAAGGAAAAGGTAAGCTCCTGCAAACTCCTGCATCATGCCTATGTCAGCATCTCAAGCAAGGAGTAAAGAGTAAATTGTCCTCTGCATTTGCCCAGGAGTAATCCTGAGTCATTTAGCAAACACAGTATATCCAAGCTATTGCTTAGCTTTTGGTAGAAATAGTCACTTTGTTTCTGCTTGTTCTATATCAATTTGACATCCCAGTTCTTAGTATCAAGTTCTTGACTATCAAGCAAATAAGGCAAAAACCTGAGTCCTATACCATTCTCTCATTCTTCATTGAAGTAAAAAACACAAGGACAATCCATTCTGTGTAAGAACTTTGTCTCTCATTTCCTCCATCATAAATTGAAAGGAAAACAGGGAAAAAACCCAAACCAGTCAGCAGTAACAACCACCAGTAAAACAAACTCAGGTGCTCAGGTGGCCAGGAGGGCCAATGGCATTCTGGCCTGCATTAGGAATAGTGTGGCCAGCAGGAGCAGGGAGGTCATTGTGCCCCTGTACTCTGCTCTGGTTAGGCCGCACCTTGAGTACTGTGTCCAGTTCTGGGCTCCTCAGTTTAAGAAGGACATTGAGACACTTGAGCGTGTCCAGAGAAGGGCAACAAGGCTGGTGAGAGGCCTTGAACACAAGCCCTATGAGGAGAGGCTGAGGGAGCTGGGATTGTTTAGCCTGGAGAAGAGGAGGCTCAGGGGTGACCTTATTGCCCTCTACAACTACCTGAAGGGTGGTTGTAGCCAGGAGGGAGTTGGCCTCTTCTCCCAGGCAACCAGCACCAGAACAAGGGGACACAGTCTCAGGCTGCGTCAGGGGAGGTTCAGACAGGTGAGGAGGAAGTTCTTCACCGAGCGAGTCATTCGGCATTGGAATGGGTTGCCCAGGGAGGTGGTTGAGTCATCGACCCTGGAGGCGTTCAAGGGGAGATTGGACGTGGCACTTGGTGCCATGGTCTAGTCATGGGGTCTGCGGTGTCAGGTTGGACTCGATGATCCTCGAGGTCCTTTCCAACCTAAGTGATACTGTGATACTGTGAAACAAACAAACAAAACCCCAACAAAACAAAATCTATCCCCCAAAAATGAACCAAGCAAAACCCTCCAGCTCCCAAAGTAGCCCTTTAACTGTGTCTAATATGAAATACATACAATTCTAACAGTTCCAACATTCAATAGATCTTGTGCTCTAAATTATAACTCAGTGGTTTCCTGGATAACTCTTCAGAAAATCCCACCAAACCCTTATGCACTTGATTTTCTGTTTATAAGGCCAGTTATAGGAAGCCAAAACTTATCTTCCTGTCAGGGTTATTTGGGAACCTGATTTATATTGGAGGCACTTGGAGCTTGATGGAAATTCTATGCAAGTGCTTTCTTACCAAGCAGTGGCTTTACAATAGCTAAGATGGAGTTAAACCAGAAATAGATCTAGGCAGTTTTATTGGGTCATTGGTTAAAATGACTACAGTTTGATGTATGCTGCAGATGCTCTTTAAATTATGCCTCTTCTCCAACAGCTCATATAAAGCTTACTGCTCACTATTCACATTTTCATTTTGAAATATCAGTTTATATAGCTTTTTCAGTATGAGAGTAAAGGGATGGTAAATGGTGACTAATAATTCCTAGATGGATTTATGATTCAATGTTCCTGGAAAGCAGCTATGCAAATAATAGATAGCTGTCTTGTAAAAGAAGTAACAAGTAAATTTCTGAACATTTGAGGCAGAATTTCAGTCACTTTGTATCAGTCGGTTTTCTGTCCTTGACCCGTTCAGTTGACCACGCAGTTTGTGGGCTGAGGCGCAATCAGGACAAAACACCTTATTAATAATAATATTCAGTAAACTTCATTGGTGCTCACTCAATCACTATAGGCATGGACAGGAATAATTATGTGAAAACTTTTTTTTCCCCACAAATAAGTCTTCTTTATTGCACAGCTTTGCTTTAAATCTGATATATTTTGATTATTATTTTAGAATAGAATATGTAATAATATTATATTTCTCTGCATATTCTTTGAGTATTTAACACTACTTGATTGAGCAAAGCTCTAGCTTTTCTTCCTGAGGATCCCCCAGAGGATTCCATTCCTTTAGTTCAATCATCTACTTGTCTACTGATGTACTCAAAAGGAGATGAGTTAATTAGGACAGGTAGCGTAGATGTCTGTAACAGAAGAGATTAAATTGTCAAAAATTCTAAATACTTTGTTTTTCTTCTCACAGTGAGATGCTGAGAACAACCAATGTGCTTCTAGCTACCATGTATTTGCTTTAGCAAAAAGAGTACAACCCAGTGCCTTTGTACATACTATTGCTATTTCAAGTATAATTTTTTTAATTAAGTGGAAGAGCTTTGGCAACCTAAAAAACTTTTTTTGTATTTATTTAAAGTTAAATACATAATTTACTATGAAGGTACCCTGTTTTCTGTTGTAAAATACCCCAGGTATACCCTTTAGAATCACTAGCAATCAGTTCATTAGAGCCAAATTTAAAGTATTCACATCACAAAATGCAAGCAAATATGGGTTAGGTACAAGAAGAATTCTCAGTGTATTTTCTAAATATTGGCTTGGGGTTTTTTTCCCAACCAACTATTTAGAACTTAAACACTGATTTCTCCTCTGAATTATTTTCCCATTTTCAGTCATACCACAGCAGTTTTCTCTATTCATGTGGAAGTACTCAGCGTTTTTTCATCACGACTGCTTGAAAACTAGATAAATTGGATTCCAGAGGAGATGATAACTTTTAAAAGTAGCAAAAGTAGTTTATAGTCATGTGGGGAATTGATACTATCAGAAAAGAATTGTATTTTACATTTGACTTCCTGAGTTTTGTAGAAATGAGTTGACACAGTCTTAACAGTTCCATTCTAGAGACAGATACAGAAAGATTTGTTCCATCGCATGAGCATTTTCAACAGTGTTCCTGCCTGAACAGTGAAAAGAGTCTCTCAAACATAGTAACCCTTACTAAATAGAAAATGTGGAAGTTTGCTTGGATTAATTATAACATTGGAGTTTTGGAATTCCTATATTTCAGTTCTCAATATATTATTCCCATTAGTTTCAAACCAAGGATTTCTTTGGTCTCTACTAATGTAACAACAACAACAACAAAAACAATCAATCACACAAAAGTCCAACAAACTAAATCAAATCCTCTTCAGTGAGATATTTTGGCAACTTCCATACTTTCCTTGAAAAAAACAAACAAACAAAAAAATTAAGGGGACACATGCCAAAAATAATTGCTTCAGAAGTTTGTTTCAGTTTTGACAAATACAGACTTTTATAATTAATGTTTAATTGAGAAATTCCTGACCAGGTCCATTCTAGATTGACATTGGAATTGAGTAGCAGTTGGACACTATGCAAAAGACAGGGTATTTGCACAGTCTAAGGGAAAAAAGAAATCTGGGCAGTGAGAGCATAAAAGTAAGATGATGTTATATAAGACAGCTCCTTTCCCAGGAAAATCTCATAGCGAACAGAAAGCATTGCTGATTTTGTTTGCTGTGACAGCAAGGGGAACTAGTGTGGCCAAATCAGGATTGCTGCATGACCTGGCTGTGGAAAGCATCTGCACCTATTTGTATGTCCTCTGCAGGACATAGCAGTAGTGTATCAGTGTGTACAGTGCCTGTGGTTAAAAAGCTGAAATATCACTGGAAATGAGAGTCATCAGTATCTCATTTTGATGAAAAGAAAAAATAATTAAAATCTAGATTTTCCTTTACTTCATGGAATAGCCTGTGTGACAGTAATGCCCATGAAACAGTTTATGTTCTGCTACTTGCAGGGCTGTGGAGAATTATCTACATGCACACAGCTGCAGAGCTTCATGTTCCTGTTAAAATTCTGTAACAGAATAATTACATCACTGATTGCAAACTATCCCTGTTTATAAAGCCTCTCCATATTTTTATGCTAAATTTTCAAGAAAAAGTAAAAGGGTTTTTTTTTTCACCTCCTAACACCTTTTCTACTGCTGCTACTACCACAGCCTTCTCACTAGCAGAGGATGATGGTAAGGTTCACTGAGACAGCAGTAGTGTTTGCAGCAGAAGTTGTACCCTTGGAAGTGGAAAAAAGTGCAGTATCGAAAGAGTCAGGTACACGTAGGATGAGTGGGAATTTCTGCACTCCTAGGGAGAGGAAATGAGATACTGAAGAGATTTCAAAACCTTTTTATTCTTCCAAATCAAATCTTCTCTCTCCTTTTTTTTTTTTCATCTTTTTTTTTTCTTCTTCCTGCTAGAGCACAACAGGACAGTAGTGATTACAATCTCCCTGTGCAATTATAGCTTTCTAGCCACAGGCATTTTGGTGGCAGATATAATTAATCTTTTCCTTATGCACTTGAGGATGCATTGGGATACTCTCCAAGTTCTCATCTTCAGCAGACACCTTTGTTCCCCAGGGGGGATTTATTCACTGCTACAAATCACTCACTTTGAACATCCTAATCAATACATTTCAAGAGAGTTTGAAAAAATGATGTTTGGAAGCCGTGGTGACTAGTTCTTCATTTAGAAGAAAAACTCTCCTCAAGAGAATGCATAATCTGAAGCACGGCTGCCAAAATTATCAGGGACCCCCTAGATACCTAATTCACTGAAGCAGTCAGTCTTCAGTGGAAATTTTAAGGAATGATAAAACAAAGAGAGAGAAGATACCCAGGTTTTTAGTGTAGTGGCAGTTCATCTTCCAGTCATAACAATAAAAACAGTCTTCTTTGCAGAGGTCTCAATGACATTAAAACCCTAGGTTTTCCAAGAGAACAGATGACAGTCTCAGACTGGATGGGTAAAAGAGCACACTGGGTGCTGCTACTCTTCTTTCTGAAGGCTTGAGCACAGAGAGAGGACACAAATATCACTGTTATAGGAATTTCTTGTAATACCCATAAATTGATTACAATATTTATCTCATCTTGTGTGTACATGTGCTGGTAGGAATGGGGAGGGGAAGGAGGAGGAAAAGCACAGGGAATATAGTGGCTATAAATCACTTGGTTCAGGTCCAGCTTGATTTACTTCAGCCTATCTAGAGGCTGACTGAAATCAGTCTCCAGCCTTGAACTGCTGAATAAGAAGTAGGTAGGTATAGAGGAGGGATCTTTAGAAATGCCATAGTGGCTGGCATTCCTAATTTGTGCAACAAAACCTAGGCTTATCAACACCTCTGCAAAAGAAGAGCATCTGCAATACAGTCAAATGGGTGGCCACATTTACCTCTAAACAGGGAGATCAGAATTTGGGCTTTTGTCACTAATATGGCAATTCATGAATATAAATAATAGTTTCTGTATGTAGAATTTAAATGGTGAGTGATGTGAGTAGGAAAGGACCCACTTCAGCAAAATTGTTCTTGTGGACTAATTTGAATTTGAAGAGACCCCCAAGCTGATAGAAATGCCAATGGGTTTATTCAAGCCCTCTTCTTACTTTTAAAGAGAAATTGGCTTGAGCAAAAATGAGAATATCATTCCAATGGAAATCTATCTTATTTAAATTATTTGGTTCATCTCAAAATGACTGAAATAACTCTACAAAGCTTCTGAACTTTGATTTAGAAATTAACAACTCTGACCAAATTATTTTAAGCATTAGTTGCAGAACAGCACCTTCTCATTGCATCTTTTCTACCCACCATTTCACATGATGCACTTTCAGTAATGAGACTTCAGTGGTATGTGTAGGAATTAGGCAGCAAGGGGAAAACAGTGCATCATAGGAGATAAATCTAGAGAATACTCCAAACATTTGGAAAACTGGTGAATCATGGCATCAGTGGCAGAAACACTCTAATGTAGAACCAGTAAGATCTTCCCACCACTGCTATACCTGCAGAAACCTCTAATGTTGGAAAAAATGCCATTTTCTAGCAGTTACAAGGAAAATGATATTTGGCAGAACCATATCAAATAGTGTTCAGTAATTCACAGCAAGGCACAACGAAGGGTTGTTTTGTTGTTGTTTTTCAGAATATTTTGTGTTTTTTAAACTACAAACTTGAAAATAGCTCTGAAAAGGTTTGTCTATTAGCTGCTATTATCAGCAGCATTTAACTTAAGTCTATTTTTCTGGGAAAAAGTGCAATCAGATTTTAATGTAACTCATTAAATATTTATTTCTAATAACATAAAAGTGTTGTATTATATTATGACACAGTCTACTCTTTGCCTCAACTGTGGCAAATAAGAACAAGTCACATAAATTTTCACCTGAAATGGGATCTAGATAAGGCACTTCAGCTGGAATATTTTGGATTTTTATATCTTATGGAACTAAAAGAAAAAAAGGTCTGAGGAAAACATCTTTCTAATTGTCACCTTTAAAAAAAAAAAAAGAGGCTGAGGAATTTTCTGATGTTAAACCTCCTCCTTAACCTGCTGCAAAGCTTGGAAACTTGAATTGTATTTCCTAGTTATATTCCATAACTTTTTCCCCCTCCCTAATGCATGTGAAGAAGCTGCACAATTGGTGGGACTGGATCTAGTCTAAATACTCATAATACACAAGCAGAGTCTGGCTCTGCTTTACTCAATATGACTGCACTAGACAGTGGCACTGTGCTTTTCCTTCCATGCCCTTCCCCAGCAGCCTCCTTTACCGTTTGCCTCAATGACTGCTGGATAGCTCCTGGATCACAGCCATGCCTAGATAAATGAGAATTTATTATGCTATTCCAGGATGTACTGCTCAAAGCTCTTCACATTCATCTCATTTCTGACTTTTCTGTTTAGGTGTTCTAAGCTGATGATGCTTGTGAGACCTTGCGGTATCTTCCTGCCTGCCCCTCTCCACTAACTTTTTGTATTTAATCCAATTTCAACCAGAGACAATCTCAAAACCAGAAAACTAATTTAAGTGCATGGAAAAGAATCCCAGCAGTTGAGTGAAGGAGAGATGACCTATTAAAGCTCTTGTGAAGAGTTTTTGTCTACAAGCAGAACCTTTACGGGCCAACACAGACTTTGTACAAAACCCTGAGGTTGGAAGAGTTGCTGTGACAGCTCTCTGAGAAGGTTTTCAAAGAGAATTGGGATATAAGGTCTCAGTACAATTTGGCCTTGTATTCAAGCCTGTTCCCAAGCTTCCCCCTCTCTCTGTCCTCTTACAGATCTTAACAGCAAGAGAGAGCTGAAAGAGAGTTTGGGACAGATGTCGGTACTCAAGTCACTGTGCAGCTGAATGGCTGGGCGAGGGGAAGTTGTAGGGAAAGTGGAGCCGCAGATTGCTGTGTGTGCCAGCCGTGCCATGTCCATTCTTCTTTTTAATCCACTTAATGTTGTCCTGTAACGTGTGGTCAACAGGCTGCCCATGGCTTTTGTAAAGATCTTTTAAATTGTTAAAACTTTACTTTGTCCTCCTATCATTACAGGCTTTTCTTTTTTTTTTTTTTTTTTTTTTAAATTTAAATTCAGAAAGAAAACTTCCTAAGTGTATTTCACTGACTAGAGAAAATACAACTCTTCATGCAAAGCTCTGTCTTTTTAACATTATGAAGTACTCAACAAAAGGATGCAAGTGAGCTTCCCGCATGGAGATTATAGTCTGAGTGACAGTAAACAAGAACATCAGACAGCTGCATTGCCAGTGGGCAGAGCCTTTATAGGAAGAGGGATGATAGACCAGGCTTCACTCAGTAACCTGTGAAAATAGTGTTCCAAGAGGTCTTGTCTGCTGGTCTTCAAGAATCGATCTAAATTAAACTGGCTCACTCTAGCCCATTGCACACTCAAGTGGAAGAGCTACTTTAATGGTTTGCAGTGCAGCAACATCACTGTGATTGCAGATCTGTGCATAAGAGTAGATGTAGATTTGACTAGATGCAACCTTTCATCCACATCTTGCTTGTTTTATGAGATTTCAGAGGTTTCAATTATTCACAGCATGGTGGGGTTTTTTGGGTTTTGTTTGGTTGGTTGGGGGGGGGGGGGTGTGTTTGTTTTTGCAGGAGAGCATTCAAGCGGTGTGTGGACCTGGGACTTAGGGACATGGTTTAGTGTTGGCCCTTCAGTGCTGGGTTGAGAGTTGGACTGGATGATCTTTGAGGTCTTTTCCGCCCAGATACATTTTGTGAGTCTACACTTCTCTTTTTAAACTTAAAAAAAAAAAACAACCCAGTAGTACCATAGCCTTCCCTGATCAGTTACTTCTTTGAGCATACAATCATACAAAGAAAAGGGGGAATAAATTAACTTCTGGAATGTTAGTTACTATTGGTGCTTGTCCTCTAAAGTAAAAATATGCTTTCCCAAGAGGAAAAATGGTGGATTCTTTCTATACAAATTTGTATTTGGCATTTGTAGAAATGATAAGAGAGTTAAATCATATACTTGATATGGTTCAAAGAAAAAGAGTAGAAACTGTGATGTTGTTTTTCAGTATGCAAGTTTTTCCATAGTGCAACAGCTGTCAAATTCCACAGGAAGACATAAGTTATTCTTTTCTGTTGGTGAATAGGAAGGAATACATGCACAGCTTGCTATAACAATTTGTTCACTGCAATAGTTGGAAATTTGTATTTTTAAAACTGATGCATTACAAAATTACTATGCAAGGAGTAAGGAGAGAAGAAATCATAACTGGTTTTGTGTTCTTTCCCTGAACCTCCATGCATCCCTTCCAACACACAACATGTTAACTAGCTTTTGGGGCTCCTTACAGTGGTTTAAAAACATCTCAACGTCTCAAGCACTCTGCCTCAGTGTGGTATTTTGTAAATCTTAGATAACTTAGAGATACTACTTTGACTCTTAGCCATTTTATGTATAATTTAGACATTTATGGCTTTCTTTTGCTGCACTCATGCTTCATACTTTTGTTTAGGGAAGAAGGACTATGATACAAGTGTCCACTACCAACAAATAAAGTACCAACAGCTACATAAATATGTGGCGTTTGGGAAGTGACCTTTGAGTAGCTTTGGAGAAAACCATTCTTCCACACAAACTAACAAACAGCATGCTACTGAGGATTCAGGCAGCTGAAGTAGATACTCAAGAGATGATGTACACAAAGGAGATTGCAGCTTTCTAGATGGGCATCCTTCCAGCAAGGGAAGGGCTAAAACAAGGACATGAGAAAGGAAAGAAAACCCCCTTTCTCTCACTGAAAAGACAGTGAGTAAATTCTAGAATGCTCTTTAAATGGCAAGGGGATTTAACCTAGAAGTCTGATTTTTCTTTGTTTTCATGAATCTCTTTTTGTCTTGGGTACTGCCTAATGATTTTGACAGAAGAGTTGTGGTGAGTCTTGCTGCAGCAGCATTAGATGCACATCTGCCTCCTGTATTAGGTTATTGTTTTCACAGCAGAGCTGGCAGACGTGTCATCCAGGGAAAGCCAGTGTCCCCTGGAGTGCAAAGGAAAGTACAAAGGCCATGGAAAGGTAGCTGGGCTAAGACACTGGTGCATGTCAGGAGGATGCAGATAGTACCATAAATGTCTGTCACTCTGGTATTGGCTAAGTGTGTCCTATACCATTGTGCTGGGGTGTTGCAGGTGACACATGGTGACACATGGGTTTGATTGGTGGACCACTAGATGGATAAGGAACTGGCTTGATGGCCGCACCCAAAGAGTGGCTGTCAATGGCTCCATGTCCCAGTGGAGGCCAGTGACAAGTGGAGTCCCTCAGGGATCAGTCCTGGGACCTATCTTATTCAACATCTTTGTGGGGGACATGGACAGTGGCATTGAGTGCACCCTCAGCAAGTTTGCTGATGACACCAAGCTGTGTGGTGCAGCAGACACGCTGGAGGGAAGGGAGGCCATCCAGAGGGACCTTGACAGGCTGGAGAGGTGGGCACAGGCCAACCTCATGAAGTTCAATAAGAGCAAGTGCAGGGTCCTGCATCTGGGTCGAGGCAATCCCAGGCACAAATACAGGCTAGGCAGTGACTGGCTGGAGGATAGCCCTGAGGAGAGAGACTTGGGGGTGCTGGTGGACAAAAAGCTCAACATGAGCTCTCAGTGTGCACTTGCAGCCCGCAAAGCCAATCAGATCCTGGGCTGCATCAGGAGAAGTGTGGCTAGCAGGTCGAGGGAGGTGATCCTCCCCCTCTACTCAGCCCTGGTGAGACCCCACCTGGAGTACTGTGTCCAGTTCTGGAGCCCCTATTACAAGAGGGATGTGGAGGTGCTGGAACGTGTCCAGAGAAGGGCCACGAGGATGATCAGAGGGCTGGAGCACCTCTCCTATGAGGACAGACTGAGGGAGTTGGGGCTGTTCAGTCTGCAGAAGAGAAGGCTCCGAGGTGACCTAATTGTCGCCTTCCAGTATCTGAAGGGGGCCTACAGGAAGGCTGGGGAGGGACTGCTCAGGATCTCAAGTAGTGATAGGACTAGGGGGAATGGAATGAAGCTGGAGGTGGGGAGATTCAGGCTGGATGTGAGGAGGAGGTTCTTCACCATGAGAGTGGTGAAACCCTGGAATGGGTTGTCCAGGGAGGTGGTCGAGGCCCCGTCCCTGGGGGTGTTTAAGAGCAGGCTGGATGAGGCTCTGTCCAGCCTGATCTAGTGTGGGGTGTCCCTGCCCATGGCAGGGGGGTTGGAACTAGATGATCCTTGTGGTCCCTTCCAACCCTGAATGAAACTATGAAACTATGAAACTATGAAATCAAAGCTCAAAGAGCACAGAGTCATCAATTTTTAAATTCTTTGGTGCTTTTTTCTGCTTTCAGGGAATCTTAGAAGAAAACAGCTTCAAGTTCTAGACCTGTGGATTCCACTGCCCAGAGATGTGTTAAGCATGGCCTTTCCATGAGATCTAAGTAGAATGTTTCTGGGTTTTGTGAAAATAAATGTTGTTGCTGAGATGTTTACATTGCGTATATATATATAAAAGCATATATAGAATCATAGAAACATTAAGGTTGGAAAAGATCTTTTAAGATCATTGAGTCAAGCCATTACCCAACTAGTTCAAGGCACCCAGAAATCGAAGGCTGTGTGCCTGTTCTGTATCTCAAAAAACCCTTCCATTAAAATTGTAAAGCTTTTCAAGCTGCACAGCTTGTCACCCCCCTGACACACACTCAGATTTCATGCTCCAAAATGGTTCAAACACAAGATTTAGTCAGGTAAATCCCCATTTTCTGATTTCCCTATTTGTTTATTGTCTTCCCATTTTCCTGCTGGTATCAGCTGCCCTTTTAATTCCATGCATTTTTTTTTTTCTGATAACATGCTGGATAGTAGAAAAGGATAAAAGAGCCCTTGATAGCTCCTCCCAAATAACTGTGCTGAGCTTGTGACTGTGACTAGTGGCTTCCACCTCTCTCCATAGTGTTGAAGTCCCAGGCAGGTTTCAAAACCAGCAGTGAGGGGGACAGAGCCTGAGGAGGGAACAGCACCATATACAGATATATGATGAAACCTTGAGGAAGAATATGGCCACTGTGCTCACTACAGCTTCACAAACCACTAGTAAAGGAAAGAGTCATGTTCCTTTTGTAAGTGGGGAACCCTCTATGACAGAGCATGAAGGACATGAAGCTTTGTAGCAGCAGATGAAACATGAGAGTTGCTGCACAGGATGGGTGACAAATAAGTAGACCAAACAGCATCTAATGCACAATAAGGCAGTACAGTGGAAGATCGGAGCAAATGCAGAATTTCAGACAACAAACCTGCAAGCTTGGGAACAATACCTGCTTCTGTGAAATAGAGATGAGAAACTGAGAGTCATTAGCCATTGGAATGGGCTGCCTAGGGAGGTGGTAGAGTCACCCTCCCTGGAGGTGTTCAAGAGGGGATTGGACGTGGCACTTGGTGCCATGGTTTAGTCATGAGGTCTGTGGTGACAGGTTGGACTTGATGATATTTGAGGTCTATTCCAACCTTGGTGGTTCTGTGATTCTGTGAAAATGAAAGTAAAGCGCTGTTACAGCAGTGAGGGGAGGAGGAAAGATAAATGGAGACGCTAAGACAATGATGTCAAGAATAGTACCTGAAAAAATTTACAAGCACAATGCACGACTTGGGAAACATTTGATTACAATTGGTAGCAAAGATTTAGGTGGGGATAGTAGATTGCATCTTAAAGTTACATTCTAAAGTGCTCATGGCAGCAGAACCATCCAGGGGATAATTAATGTATCTGCCTAAAGTAAAAATTAGTGATCTGTATAGTCTGATAAAAACACAGCAATTAAATTAAAAGACATAGTAAGAAACTTGCAGACAAACCTGGAAGAAGTCAAGAACAAGCCTGTTTGATCTTAATGAAATTAATATTAAACCACATCCCAAAACTGAGATGGCAATCTGGAAGATGCTTAAGCAAAAGTATGATTAAAAGTTTATTCTTTTTTAAGTACTTGATACATTATGCTCTTACCTTATGTAATGTACTGTACCCACGCCATAGCAGCAGTCCTGGTGCCAGTGAGTGCAAGTTATCTTTACCAATAGTCAGAAAACAATGAAAGGACTTTGTTAGCAGTAATGATAACCAAGAGATTGAAAGGAATCCCTCCCATGTATCATCCCTTGTACCTTATCAGGTGCTATTTATAACCATGCACAAATTGAGATGTGAATACCTGCCTATTAGAGGCAAACAGAAATGCTTGATGTGACACAGATACAGTTGAGGACACTGATCTAGTTGAGGATGTCCCTGCTTACTGCAAAGTGGGTTGGACTAGATGACCTTTGGAAGTTCCTTCCAACCCAGATCATTCTATGATTCTGTATCATGGCAAGAATGCTAAGAAATAAAAGTGCCACAGTTCTGAACCTGTTATTCAGATTAGCAGATGACCACCCACAGCACAAGCAAGACATCAACCCCCCACGCTGCCATGGCCTGCATGTCACTTAAGCATCTACAAACTTGGGGTGAGAGTGGAGAAGAAACCAAAGAAGAGTAGTAGAAAGTGACATACACTGACATACAAATCCTGAGCAAACTCTTGAAAACCCTAGGTTAACACCTAAGAATGAAGTCAGAAGTGATAAAATAAATGTATTGTCTGGAGACAGCAGCAAGTTAAATGAGCAGAGAAGTAGCAAAGTGGAAGCAAGAACCTTGCCAACAGCACAGTGCACTCGAGAGAGCCAAGTCATTAAACTAACTGCTATTGATCCAAATACCAGCACAGTGGGAAAGATCATGTCCATTGCATTGGTCTCCTCTCCTTTCCTCACACCAGCAATCATTAGTGCTACCTAGTACAAGTATCAGGAGCTTGCTATGAGTTTAACGGACGTAACATAGTTTGTGGGAAGGAAGTGGAGATTCATTACTGATCCTGTGCAACCAGTCTGACCACTATCTGTCAAGAGTAAACATTCCTTTGGTTTTAAAGTCATAAAGTTCATAAATACAGTAATGTGAGCATGCAAGTAGAGTGTGGACATTCCCTGCCTTTCTTGTTGGAAGCATCATGGGTTTAGATCAAGGCTGTCTTCATGTAATACTTGGATTAACCTTCTCCCATTATTCTAAGCCATCCAGAAAGACCCTGAGCCTGTTTCTAACTCATGCCACCGTACACTCCCGTCCCTCTCAGTTTTACCATGTCAGCCAAATGCCTTCTGTGCCACACCAGACTCTTGAAGTTGTTGAGTAATGTTTATGGTAGCTTTTTCTTTTTCTTTTCACTTTAGAGGGCATACTTCAGAAGTCAGTCTGTTAAACTGAAATAAGCGTGAGGACCAAAGGTCCAGTTATTTCCAAAAGTCCATATTAAGGAAGGGGTTTTGAGGCTATTTTCTGTCCAAATCTGCAACTGCTATTTCCAGAAGGAATTTGAAAAAATAACATGCCTCTAGTAGAGGATGCAAGACTTCACTTTGCAGTTAAGAATATAGGTTCTGTTAATTCAAAGACTAGAACCATGTCCAAAGTCATTTCAGAAAAGCTGTTCTCACACTAAAACTATTTTCCTGATGCCTTCCTTTGTTTTTCAGCCCGTAGTAGCACATGTACCACAAATGAAAGTTGTGTGCCTTCATTAGATTAAATACTGCCATTTCTGCAGATGACTATTTGCCAGAATAGTCTTCTGTGCAGAAAATGTAGTTCACAATTAAAGCTTCTTTGATACTTGAATTGCACTAGCAGATCTTTTTACCCTACATTAGCTGTAAATTCTTGTGCTGCCCTATGATTTTTTCTTAAATTCCTGCAGCAATTTGTACACGATCTGTGCAGTTCACAGAACCCCCAAAATGGCATCTGGCTTTTTACACAGAGAAATGGCTTTGAGCAAAGGGAAAATTACACAGAAATTATAGTACTAATGCATGCAGCAAAGCTCACTGTGTTCTCAAGAGTCTTCTTAGTGTCCTCTTTATGAGGAATGTCATGGGCTTTAACACTTCTTTCCAGCAATACACCAAGATCTGTATTTTACCCCCTGTGCGAAAAGTGTTTTCAGTATCATATGTCTAAGTCAGCTGCAGCCATGCTAGCCAAATAGGTAAGTGGATGGTAGTGTAAAATAAGATTCTCTGATGTTTTTCAAACCCATACAAATAAAAACAATATGCTTTAAAAAAAGATAAATGGTTTCCTGATGAGTTTTAGATTTTGCTTTTTATGAACTGCTCCTGAAAACTGTAGAGTGCTCTTAATAATAATTTTACTATAGCTCCCTATAAACCACATGCAGGCACCTCAAAGTTTTCAATAATGCATTACTGTCAGGCTTAATATTTTGTTACTGAGCAACAGCATCTGCTTCAGAAGTACAAATGCATATCTACATGATGATGCAGAGTTAAGTGGGGCTTCCTCAGGATGCTAAATTCACCGTAAAATAATAAGAAGAAATCTCAGAAATCCTTTATGAGCACAAAAGCTATCTGGCAAAGTCATAAAAAGAATATTACTGTACACAAAGAAAAGATTTTGTAAGGTTTGGCCAAATTGCACAGTTTCAATTTAAATGAATATTCACGTAGCAGTTTTCTATCCTAATAAAACATTAGGTGTCTGAACAATTTCTTCTAAGTGTCCACACAGTTTCTTTTTCTTTTTATTCCATCAATGAACTGAATGTCCCCTGTATGGCCTTCTTAGGGCTTGCTCCAAAAGACTTAGGAAAGACTCAAACATATCCAGGACAGAAGATCTGACAGAAGGATATCTGTGTGGAAGAGGTGTGCACGTCTTGAAACTCTATGCTGACTTGCAGTAACTGATAAGATGTTTTGCTGTAGACAATGAAGTCTTCATTTCTCCAAAAGAAAAAATCAGAGGGTGAAATAAGTATTCAAACCTAGAATTTCAAGTTACTACCAAAAGGTGATCTACCATTTACAGAAGAAGAATGGCTGAATGAAGGCTGTGGGTTGTCTTGGGCACTCCAAGCTAGTTAAGAGATGTAAATCCCTACCACATTGGAAATCAATGTAGGACCATCAAAGTTAAAAGCAATAATTCATATAGCTTGATGTAGGCTGCCAGGCTTTTAAAATTAAAAGCTATGATATATGCATGTCCTTTATTGGCAGAACTCAGAATCTGTGCACTGGCCTGTATGCCACATTGATAAGGGCTTTGTGTGCAATATAAATGTTGAATTACAAATACATGGGCCAACTTCTGTTTGAATTCAGAGTTTCTTACTGTTTTTAGAACTTAGACTTGTTACAAAAATACAACTTTGGAAGAACTGAGAAAAGCAAATCTGCTAATATTTGGATTTGTCATTTACATTCTGACATGACTACTGTGAACAAAAATAGTTTTCTGGAATTGCCTTTTTCATTGATCTTTCCTTTCAAAACAAAAATTCTTAAAAATGCAAATGTTTCAAACTTTCTGCTGCAATTAATTGACGCTTCCATATAGGCTATATTTAAATCAACTAAAGTGCAATTAAGGTTTCATTGTTGCAAATAGCTTCGAATTGTTCTGTAACAGACTACAGATACATTGAAATAAGTAAATGCAGCCCAAGGTAACTCAATTACACTTCTGGTAGACTTATTCTTCCCTATTACTTTACATTACTTTATTTGCAAAATGCTGAATAGTTTTTTAGGATTTAGTGGCAAAAGGGAGAATGTACCCTTGTCACCATTTCTTTTGGACAGCATGAGTAGTATTAGATGCCGTTGCTCTATGAACACCGTCAGGAGCCATTAAAAGGGTGCTCATTGCTTTACTGTCTTGATTTTACTACTCACTCAGCATTGGGAGGGGTGTTTGGGAATCTTCATAGTTTAGAGACATCTGATTAAAAATCTCTTGGCCTCTCTTCATTTAGCTTGTGGCACCCTTAAGATGCTCCTCTAGATGATGGAAGACAGCACAAATGAAAGATCAGTGTTGTATTAGGGCTATTTTTGCATTGCACAGCAGCACATATATCTGTGAGATTATTTAAATGGCAGGTGCATCCAAGTTGTGTTGCACTGTTCTGGTACACTAGTTAGTCTGCCCTTAAAAAAAACTATGGCTTTAAAACAGATAACATATCACAAATCATTAAAAGCATTCGTGGATGGTTTTTGCTTAGCATTTCGAGTGAAAATATGTCTTCTATATTAAATATTCAACAAGGCACCTAACTGCTCTGAAAAATAAATGAATAGTATTTTAGGGATATAGCTGGAAACGAAAATGCAAGCAAATAATCCAAACTGATAAAAATCACTCTAATTATGTCCAAACAACTCATTAAAAAAAAAAAAAAAAAGGAAGTGTTAATGTATCTCTGGTAATTTATAAATGTTAAAATTTCCCAAATATGTGGGAAATCCACAATATACAAAGCATTCTTCAGTGTACTTTTCTTTCTTACAATGAAGTTCGAGTGGAGTCTTACATGGATGTTTACCTTAATGTTTAGCTCTTGAATGCTTTCAATATCCCTAAACTTAAAAAAAAAAAAAAATTAAAATATCATGTAGGGGTCCATGTACCAGTTGAATGCCACTTAAGACAGTGAAAACCTGATTAAGAGATTATCTATTATCACATCTGGGGCTTGTATAAGCTAATAAAAGGTCTGAATTTATGTAAGCTACACAGTTGAGGTTTTAGTCCTTGATAGGCAAAGTTAAAGGAAGCAAACGAAAGCAGAAGAGCTGATGTGATGTATCACCTCCCCAAAAAATATTTTAAGGGCTAAATTTCTTGCCTGCAGAGGAAATCACCCTCAATACGCTTAAGTCATTGACTGCTCCTTTCTGATGCAAGGTGATCTTTCTTGCCTGTTGCAGAAGTTTGAAGACAAGACAGATCGCTCTAGGTGATTCTGCTCCAATTCCATCCTGAAAGATAAGCCATTACGTGTCCTACCTGCAACAAAAAGACAAAATTCCACTTCACTGCTGTATAAAATGATGATATGTGTTTATCCACACTCTTACATGTTCTCTGTCTTTCAAAACAGCCATTAGAGAATCACTCCAGAAGATACAATAGAAAAAATTCTCAATCCCTAATGGAGTTTCAAGATGTTTCTGTGACTTCCTATCACATGAACTTTTTCAGAGAGAGAGTGGGACAGAAATGCTTACAGGATGCTCATGTGCAAGAGAAGCCTCCAAAATGAGCAGAAGGGGTTGGATGGGACAGTGCCAAAAGTTCAGATAATTTGCAGGACTGTAATGGGAGGCTTTTGAGGCCAGGGGGAGGAAAAAAAAAAAATAAAAAGCTTGTTCTTGCTTCATCAGAGGATAACCAACAATAGAGACACTGAAATGATGCGGTCTGTGTTTTGTGGCACATCCAACACCTTGCGAATCTCTGGGAAAACACTCTTAAGACCTTAGCACAAGTCTTGTGGGAGGTGGAGAGCCAAGGAAGATGCAACTTCAGGAGTTATCTTCTTTTCATCTTCCAGAAGCACTCAGTGGATGTTAATATTACTCTAGTCAGTATTCAGTAGGGCTACTCTCCTGGTTTGAGGCCAGGCAGTTCCTCTCTTGCCCCTGATAGGGGCAAAAGAATGACACTCACATAAATGGATTGCAGAAGTGAGGGAAAGTTTAAATGGAAAAGCAATTAGTGTTGTACAGGAAGCTACAGGCATAGTGACAAAAGAAACTCAAAGCATACAGAGTCCTCTACAGCACACCCAAAAGCCTCCCAACACTTCCCTTCTCCCCACCTGCAGTTATACCCAAAACCCCCCCAGGTCCCTCCCCTCCCCCGCCCACCACAGCTAGGCTAGTCTCAGGCTGGCCAGGCCTGAGACTGCCCCTCCCCCTACTCCTCCAGGCATTAGGCCTAGGCAGGCCTAAGAGGCCTTGAGATAACTCCCCACCATTACCTGATAGGGAGCATCTCCCACAAGAGCAGAGAGGGAAGAAAGAGGAAGTAAAAGACTTTGCAGATGGATTTATAGGGCGCAGGACATTATGGGTATGAAATATGCTATCTCCTGTGTCCACCCACTGGGCTAGACACCCAGGACACCAGAGGTGTAACCTGTGTGGCAGCAACAGGAGGCACCCAGCCTAAACTGCTGCAGCTGTCCAGATATAAATGTAATAAACCAAATGATTCTTCCATCAGTTATTCCTTTTTGAGCTGTCTTCCCAAGATACTGCTTTGTGCCAAGGGGATTTCTGTAATAATTACCCCTGAGTACCCAGTGGAATAAGCAGTAATTACACTGTCTAAACATAGAAATGGATCCTTGTGCCATGGGTTTCAAAACTGACAGGAAGCCTTACTCCAGATTTCTATGGGTTTTATAGTTTTCATTTCCTCTAGCACTGCAAGATTGAAGATACACAGAGGGCTGCACAGATTTCTTACTCTACCATTTCTGTGAACTACCTCTCTTATATAACAGTTTCTGTACCTTTTGGTTCCTGTCTTCAGCTGCACAGTAAGGACAATAGATGTTCTGCAAAATTAAATCCTTCATGGTTATGGGATTGCTCAGAGGGCCATAAGACCTACCCATCTTCAAGAGAATGAGTCAGGCAAGCAAACTAGTATACCATTTGTATTTCCTATCAGCACAATTGGAAACCAAAAGACTGTTAGTAAACCACACCACCAAATGGAGGCAAAGAATTAGATGCAAAACTGGCAGAAGAAACTTACACCTGTGTTGTGATTACCTGAAAGATCATATAGAGTACCATGGAGAAAAATTCTTTCACTGGACAAAGGTCCATCTTCACTACCTGGTTATTTTTGCCAGATCAGAAGGTTTCAGGAAGATTGCAAATGTTGAAAAAGCTAGAAAGCAAACTGAGATCTTGGAGACAGCAGGTACAATTTGTACCACTACCCTAGATGGTCTGCTCAATATCTATTCATAATACTCTCCTTTACAGTTTTGTGGTTTCATCCTTAATTACAGAAAAATAATTTATCTGATCAGACTGACTTGGTGAGTTAAAGATTCTAAATTTCTTCTTCGTGACTTAGACCAAGGCACCAAATACAAACCCTCTGTCTACAGTTCAGACTCTAAATATAGCCAAGAATTAAGATATTCCTGCTTCTACATCCTAAATAATCTAATGGAATCAATTATGCGTTTGCGTAGATGACATCTGGTATTTGCAAATACAGCATGAAACATGAAATCCAACCAAAATAAGCATGGAACTAAAGTTTCCACCCATCCTACTTCATCCTCAGTAAACACATTATTGTTTTGCATCACAGGGTGGATTTTCATGATTTCTTACAGACTTCAGCTTAGAACTTCTCCAAGAGAATGTAACAGAAGCAGAAGAAAAAAGCTGATAACTGACTTGCAACTACTGGTTAAAGCAGATGAAGGAACATCGTTCATGTATTAACTGAGAACATTGTCCCATCACTTGGTTTTTCAGCCTTGCATTCTTATTGACCAGCTTACCAGTCATACTAAGATAAATAACAGTTTGCATTGTTAGATACAACAAGGCGATGAGTGAATGCTACCCTGGTGTTCCCACTTTCTGGGGAAAGGACAGAATCTGAAATAGATTAAATACAACATTGCCCCACTGTGCCAGTAAGATCTTTGCCTGTTATATTAGGAAGCTAAGGGTAGTCCCTTTGCACAGTATCCATGTTAACCAGCTGTTTCAGAATATATTCCCTTGCAGCATTTTCCTAGCTTTATAATTAATGTTTATCCTCAACTAGCCAAAAATACTGCATTAGGGATAGAATGCAAACTATTGCTGAATGTAGGTACACAGGATTTTGAGGGGGTTAATTACCTGCTTTCTTTTTTCCCCCCTCTTTTCAAACACAGCCTAAATAAATAAATATAGGGAGGACTGCCCTCTTCCTTCTCCAAGCAATTCAGTCAGGAAGGGGATGAGTCATGTCCCTTCCCGTGTTCCAGAGTATGGTCAGATAGCTTGTGGGTCCTGAGCAGCCCTGGAGTAAACCATGCCTCATGAAGTGCTCTACAACAAAGACTCATGTTTCCCTACAAGTCTTGTTGCTACCATATACTGCCAGACTTGTAAACCTCCCAAACAGCTGGTCATGACAGTCCATACTGAAATGTAAACACTGGAGAATTTTCAGTGGTAGAGGTTGCTGATCAGGTTTAAGGTTGTGAACCATTTCTGTGAAGCAACAGTTCTGACTGCCCTCCTAGATATGCTATGTGCTGTGTGTAGGGAATTAGTTGCAGATTTTACTTTTCTGCAGCTGCAGAACTCACATCTGTTTCACTATTGCTTCCTGCCAGTGTGAGGAGGGATGGAAGGAAGGGGTTCCCATACTCTCATGACCGGCCTGATGTTCACTTTCCTCCCTTGCTCTGGCCCAAGTGCTCACATTTTCCCAGGGTGAATATGACTTGAGATGTGAAATGAGGCCATTTTGTGGGTTTTGTGGTTTTTTGCTTTCTGCTTTTAAATTAATTACCTTTTTATCCATTTCACCAAGTAACTGCACAAGTGCTGCTGATTAGCACAGAGAAGGAGGCAACTCAAGTGAAAGAATGAGTGACTGTGAGCTGTGCAGGAAGAAAGGAAGAGAGACATTTGTTTGAGTGGCAGCAGCAGCTTGTGTGTGTTCAAGTTATTGTGAAACTACATCAGAGTCACTAGCTATTGTCATCATGTCTGAAAGGATAACCTTCATCTTGTATCTAAAGTGCAGGAGATTCTAGCTGTGGTATGTTTTACACATATCGCTAAGTTTGTGTAAGAAGTGTATGACTTTAGGTCCACAGGTGCATAAGATGTTTTCATTCCATCTTACAGCCCTCCAAACACCTAAATATGAATAATTTCACTAATTTCAGAAACTATTAAATGCGATTTTATACAAATATTCTAGAATCTCTATCTTGCAAGAAACAAACATTCCCTGTGAAAATATCTGGCTTTAATTCCTTTCACCACAGTCATTGCACTTGCTGAAGTAAGTACCATTCACAACATGACACAGCTATCTGTGAAATAATTTAGCTGCATCATGCACAGTCAGCAGAAGTTCAACACTGTCATTTGGAGAAAGTGACTCCATATTTTAACTTACTGTCTGAAATACATGTTATGCTGTGACACTTTTCCTTCCTGTCATAAACGTATGGGCAGTTTTATAATTATCTCAAAGTATCCCTTGTTAACAGCATGTTTACATGTGATTAAAAAAAAATATGTCATTTTAATTTTCAGAACTTCACCAACTCTAGACCCTAAGAAGTAATATCAATAGCATAAGCAGGTGCACTCACCACAGGTAGTTAAATGGTCCTTCAGTATCTAACTTGACTGAACACTTCAGAAATAACTTGATTCCACTGAATCACAGCGTTCATGGAAAATTCAGCTATGCAAGAAGCTGAAATAACCACCAGCCTTGGGTTTTGCAGCATGAGTTCTGAAGCTTACTATCCTTGCTACATGTTGCCATGTGTAACCTGTCTTGTAAGGACAGTTACAGAAGAGAAAAACTTCCAGAGTTTTAGCAACTATGTAAATGCAAACTCTCACAGAGGCTGGGTGAATTTCATGCAGACAGTAGCGTATCTCTTGGTTCTCTGTGCGTGATATACCAAGGTGGCAAATCAGCCATGCCCTGCCTTTCCCCATCACTTCTGGCTGCAGCAACAGTATGCCCTGGGGGTGTGGAGTGTAGCACAAGCCCACTTCTGTTTTAAATTAGGCTTCTCCCCACTGTAATTTGTTTGTATATTTCCAAAGACAAAAATACTAAAATTTATTCTAATTTATATATGCATGTTATAGCCATTGCTCTGGGAAACTTAAAGTCCTACAAAGAAGATATGAACCATTAGAAGGATACTGACATCTAAACGTTTCTAAATAACATAACTTGGCAATAAATGTTTTAACTTCTTTTGAATACTAAGTAATGCATGGAATATTACTTCCAGCTGCATATTGTAAGTCACTGGAAAGAAAAATATCTTGGCCTAATTAAACCTAGGAAAGGCTGGGAATGAGCAAGAAAAAAATCTCCTGTGACCAGAAAATAGCCCCAAAGTTGGATTTTAGAAATTCATCTTTAATATTCATTTTATTTACAGAGAATAACTCTTTAGTAGCAAACCTCCCAGTTATGGCATTTACAATAATCTTGTCTTTTAACAGACAGCTATTAATGCCCACGATATATCACTTATGCCAGTTTCATTGGTCTAGCATTGACCAGAGAAGTCAATAAATAAAAAAGATCAGTTTCTAGCTAATGTTTAAAGTGAATATCCATCCTGCTGTATTTTTAGTACAATGGAAAGAGCACTGAGAGTCATATGGTAAGGAACAACTCAGTCTCTACCAAGTGCTATACAAGCTGTGGAGCTTGCTGTTCAAAAGGGTAATAAACAGTCCTTTTAGTCCAGCCAAAGCGATAAGAATAGATGTGATTCAACAGCACAGTAGCATAAGCGTGTCCCTAAAATGTGATCTTCTGGAAACTGCTTTTAGCATAATAGAACTATTACTTGGCCAGCACAGTTGATGGCCACATGCTTTTGTCACTATGAGCTGTGAAAATCAGTAGAATCAGAGACTGCTGTAGAAATGTGAATGTACTTTATGACGGTCTGTAGTAATTCTGTACATCTCTTATGTCTGTGTTCTTATAGCCACTTGGGCACTGAAGTAGCTGAAATGAGAAAGAGGCAGCAGTCACAAAATGAAGGAACATCAGCTGTGTCTCAAGCACCTGGAAACCAAAGGCCCAACAACACGTGTTGCTTTTGTTGGTGCTGTTGCTGCAGCTGCTCATGGTATGTCCTGTAGTATATTTGATTCCATATCCACCAAAGGTAAACAATGAGAATGGCAAGCACTAGGAACATGTAAACTTCTGGGAGAGGATTGCTGCCAAGAGGCGCAATTTAACATTTCACATTAAAATTTGATTAAACAAGTCCCTGATTTGGTTGGACATCTTGTGAGGGGGAAGAGGAGAGAATAGTAAACTCAAGCTATATTTACCCTACTTGTAATTAAGGGAGGACATTTCAGTTGTAAAACTACTCTGCGTGAATGAGAGACTTCATGCTGAACATTTTGTAATTTGCATTCAAAACATTTTTTTTTCCTGCTTATGCTTTTGATATTGTAGTTCTCTGCATTCAGAAGGACAAACAGGAGGTGTCCATAAATGTGAATATATGGTGACCTGTTTTACTACCTAGCTGTTGAATAATGTATATTCTGTAAATCTGAAAACACAAGTCTTAAATTCTACTTTATCTTTTAACCTGCATGACATAATTTTAGGGGGGGAAAAAAAAGGTCAAAATTCGAGTGTGCTTGTCTCTTCTTAAAGAGTGCACTTGGAAGATTAAAGCCAGTTTAAGAAATAGTTGTAAAATATCAGAGATGTATCTGGTCTTTATTTCTCATTTTCATGATCACGGTATCAAAATTTTAAGTAATTGACATGCAGTGCTGTCAGAGCCTGTGCATCCTGTTACATACAAAATTCAGTCTTTTTGGAGTGACCATTCCTTTATGTATCTGTATTATTTTCATTTGACTCAACCATCTGGCCCCAGTCTGAAATCTATGACTTAGATAGAGTTAAAGATTAAAGATATATACCATCACATGCCCACCAAGTATCAAATGGGACAGCTTTTTTCCAAGATGCCTCATCCTGGAGGCAGTACCACAGTGGACCTGCTTTGGCTGTTAATTCCAGTTTCACCAGGAGGCAGAGGATATTTGGAGTAAGGACAAGATGAGCTCATACTTTTACAAAAGTTACTTTGCAATGTGTCCAACCCATACAACAGAGGTGTAAGTGTATTAAAAGGGAATAAAATTGGGGATTGTTTTTCCATTGTTACCTGTGCCTTTTGACAAGGGCACTATGTAAGTAAGATTGCTATACTGTTACAGACCAGAAGTTCATTTAGTTCAGTATCCTATTTCAGAAAGTGACCTGTAGCAGATGCCACAAGGAGAGGATAAAACAAATGGATGCATACCTGCTTAGCCTACCCACAGAAAAATGCCTCAGAACTTCTGGCAATCTGCACCTTAGGGGCTTCCTGGTCCAGAGGTTATTCTGTGTGGTTTATAGCCCTTAATGGAATTTTCTTTCATTAATTTGTCAAACCATTTTCTGAAGCGACTTCCTGACCTCATCCAAATTTTTGTCATCCAGGATTTCCTTTAGCAATAAATTCTACAATAGACCTGTGCATTCTGGAACTATTACTCCCTTTTATTTGTTTCAACTTACTAGATGTTAATTTCATTGAATGCCTCCTTGTTCTTATGATTTTGAAGCACGGCAAGTAATTGTTCCCGGGATGATCAAGATTTTATAGAGATCTCTCTCATGTCCCCCTTCTGCCTTTTCTTCCATAGTCTTCTCTGTTTAAATCTCTATGATACAGCAAGTGACCCAAAACATGATTTATTCTTCTCTGTTCTGTCTATTCACCTACATTGTGTTTCTCTGTGTACCTTTCCTATTCTGCTGTCTGCTGTCTGAGATGTGAGTAGATCTGTTGCAGTAGTCAAGGGAGATGTGAGTAGATCTGTTGCAGTAGTCAAGACATGGATGCACCATAATTTCTGTTTGCTCTTGATTTTTTTTATTATTTATTCCTAGCATTCCATTTGCTTTTAAACAACTCCTGAGATGATGTTTTTGTAGTTGTCTACCATGATTACAACATCTTTTTACTGAATGAAAATGAAGTCTATCATTGTGCACACACAGCCAGGGTTGGCTTTTGCCTTTGTGGTGGGTTGAAATTACCTGCAAAATAAAATTGCCAGACCAGCTCAGTTGGAAGCAAATGAAGCTATATTTACAAGCATACTAAAATCTAGAAATACAAAATGCAATTAATATGTATAAAACATACAATATTTACATATATTTACAATTCATAAACAACACAAGAAACCCCCTGGACAAAACTGGGGCCCTACTATTAGCTTCCCCCTCTCTGCTCTCTTCCCCCCACCCTGTACAAGGGAAAAGAGAGAAGAAAAACAGAGAATAACTTGTTAGTACTTAGCCACAACAAAGAAACGCAGCCAAGGTCAGCAAGCCAGCAGAAGCAACTAGCTAGTATCTGCTAAGCAAAGAGCTGAGAAAGAAAGTTTAGAATAAACCTTTATTTAGAATAAACCAAACCAGGTTGGAAGAGACCTTCAAGATCATCATGTCCAACCCATCAACCAATCCAACCCACCCAAACAGCTAACCCATGGCACCAAGTACCCCATCAAGTCTCCTCCTGAACACCTAAAATGACGGCGACTCCACCACCTCCCTGGGCAGCCCATTCCAATGGCGCAATCACTCTCTCTGTATAGAACTTCTTCCTAATATCCAACCTGAACCTCCCCTGGCGCAGCCTGAGACTGTGTCCTCTTGTTCTGGTACTGGTTGCCTGGGAGAAGAGACCATCATCTGCCTGTCTACAATCTCCCTTCAGGTAGTTGTAGAGAGTGATAAGGTCACCCCTGAGTCTCCTCTTCTCCAGGCTGAGCAACCCCAGCTCCCTCAGTCTTTCCTCATAGGGCTTGTGTTCCAAACCCCTCACCAACTTTGTTGCTCTTCTCTGGACTCATTCCAGCAAGTCAACATCCTTCCTAAACTGAGGGGCCCAGAACTGGACACAGGACTCGAGGTGTGGCCTAACCAGTGCAGTGTACAGGGGCAGAATGACCTCCCTGCTCCTGCTGGCCACACTGTTCCTGATGCAGGCCAGGATGCCATTGGCCCTCTTGGCTGCCTGGGCACACTGCAGGCTCATGTTCAGCCTGCCATCGACCAATACCCCAGGTCCCTCTCTGCCTGGCTGCTCTCCAGCCACTCTGACCCCAGCCAACTACATACAACTAACTTAATATTAGTTATCAGACCAATGGGAGTTATCAGAGCAATGGGATTAATTAGACCTTATAATTATTCTTCTTTTGCCTCCAAAGGTACTGTATTTACATTCTACCACTTTCTACTCAATCTGTTGAAAAGTTTCGTAGGTATCAGTCTAAAACTGGCACAGCCTTGCAGACTAGAACATAAATGGCTAAAAAAGTATCACTCTAATTTCTAAAACTTAGGACAATGATATTACTTTTAAGCATGCTACAGCAAAAGAAGTCTGATTTGACAGCTATACTCTTATTTTGAACGTTTTGTGAGGTCTGTGACCCTTGGAGTGCCTCCATTCCTTGGAATGCAATACCATTATAATATTTGAAGCTTATGAATATTAAGCTTAAATTAGAGTAAATATTGTTTAAAATGTAGGATATCCCTTCATTTGCCTTAGTAGTTGGTTTTGCTGTAAATAGCTTCTGTCTCAGAGGTTTGGGGTTGCTTTGTTTGTTTGGGGAATTTTTGTTTGGTTGGGTTTTGTGTTTTGATTTTTTTTTGTTGTGGTGGTTGTTTGGGTTTTTTTCTGGGTTTCTGTTTGTTTATTTGTTTGTTTTTAATTTAAGATAGTTTTCAGGATTAGGTCACATGCATTTTCTAAAACCAAAAATCTAGAACAGATGATGTCATAAGCTTTTTCCAGCTCTATCTTCTGTGATTCCATTGCAGAAACTCCATGAGAGGAAAAATAGGACAAATCTTTGGAAAAGTAAATATGTTTCAGAATCCCAGTTAGAACTAGTTGTAGTGCCAAAATTCATTTAGTAAACTTGAACTGTCTAGGAAGAGTACAGATTACTGCTCTTGCTGCAGTCACGTACCCTAAAAAAACCTACAAAAATACTTTTCTAAAAGTGTAGTGGGTTGAAGGGCTGATCCTCCCTTCCCTCCCACTACAGGCAGAAAAGTAAGACTCAGACAAATGGATTGCAAAAGTGGTGGAAAGTTTAAATGGAAAAGCAGTGAATATTTTACAGAGAACTACAAGCACAGTGACAAAAAGAGATCCCAAAACATACCCAGAAGCATCCCAGCCCCACCTGAGGGTACACCCAAAACCCCCAGAGCTCTTTCTTACACACACACCCCCCCACCCCCACCCCACCCCCCACTGTTAGGCTAATTTCAGCTGGCCAGATCTGAGCTTGCCCTTCCCCCCCGGTGTTAGGCCTAGCCAGGCCCAAATTGCTGCGAGATGGCTCCCCCATTACCAGATAGTGGTGAGGGAAGAAAGAGGAAGTGCAGAAACCCTGATGATGGTTTTATAGGGAGCAGGACATTATGGGATGAAATACATAGCTTCCCATGTCCGCCCACTGGGCTGGACCCTCAGGACACCACAGGTGTGGCTTGTGTGGTAGCACCAGGGGGAGCACCCAGCCTGAACCACCACAAAAAGAAAAATAAAATTATATATAACAAACTTTAATAGTCGTTTGTTATATAATGGATTCTAGGTAGGTAATTCTCCAGAGTATTTTTCTGTAATAGAAAAGATTTTAAAAGAGAAAACCAGATAATTGTAACAGATCTAACAGATTCCCTGGACTTAGTGTAATTACATACTTTCCTCAGTTCCACAGGTCTTTGTATCTGAGTCATGTGAACTTCTCAAGATACTCTGTCTGGAAGTGTTGCTGGATTCATTAATGAGGATGACAATTCTTAATCTGTCAATATCAAAATAGGATATTTCTGGGTTTTTAACACCAGTCTGTGTGACTGAGGATACTAATTTATCAGTGCCCTAATTACCTCACCATTCATAGGAAAATGGAGTGTGGGAGGGTGAGGGGATAGGATTTGTACAGCTCCTATTAAGGCGCTTTCACTTTTACCGGTTTGAAGAGTTAATAGTTCATATATCCAAATAAATCCTTAGAATTCTAAAAATATCTTTGGTGAATCATGTGATGTTTGTTTTCTTCCATTCCACCCTGTGCTAAAATCAGAATAGGCATTAAGCCTTCTGTTTGCACAAAAACATAGGCAAATATTCACACCTTTGTTTGTGGAACTAGTACCTTGCCTAACAGACACTTGTTAACAGCAAAAAAAGTTAGATCAACTTCAGTACATCTTATAACAAACTCCTTTTTTTAGTAATTCCTTCTCAAATAAATATTTGGAGTGCTTCTCCACTGTTGTGGGATACCCCTGGTAGGTAGCTCAGTCCCCACACAACCATTCGTTCACTCCTGACCTGTGGGATGAAGAGGAGAATAGGAAGAGTGAAAGTGACAAAGTGCATGGATTGAAGTAAAGACAGTTTAATAGATAAGACAAATGTGTGCCCAAATAAAGTAAAATAAGGAATCCATTCACTGCTTGCCATTGGCAGGCAGGTGCTCAACTATGTCCAGGAAATCCAGGGTCCATCATGTATAACGGTTACTTGGGAAGACAGAAACTACAACTCTGAACCTCTTTCCTTCCTCATTCTTCCCTATATTTTATTTCTGAGCATTATGTCATATGGCACGGACTATCCCTCTGATCAGCTGGGCTCAGCTCTCCCAGTTGTGTGCCCACCCAACCTCTTATGCACACCCATCCTGCTCACTGACAGGACAGTGTGAGAAAGAGTAATCCTTGATCCTGTGCAAGCACTGTTCAGCAGCACCTAAAACACTAGTGAGTTATCAGCACTCTTCTGATCACAATTCCAAAGCACCATATGGCCTGATATGAAGAAAATTAACTCCAACACAGACACATTACATCTACTGGCATTTATAATTGTTAGGATAGCAAATCACTGAATTAACAAGAACAAAGCAGGGCTGATTAGCAAGTTTTTTTTCAACTGGAACAGCTGAAGATAAACAGAATTCTTAAATTGGCCATTTTATTGTAGCAGGTATGGGCAGGATGTTGCCCATATAGCTTAAGCCCTGAACTAGTGCTTGAGCATCAGTAGTGCAGGAAACAGCCCTCCTCAGTGGAGAACACAAGGTGTTTCTAAAGTTCCTAACATGACAAGCTAGTCCATTTACTGCAAACACGTGATATATACTTCTGGAGATCTTCTACAGGACCTTCCTCTCTCATGGACCTGATATAGAGATTAGATGCCTACTTCAGGAAGACTGCCTCACTAAAGCATCTAACAGATACACTAGTCAGGTACCTAAGGTGCTGGACTGAGTCTCACCCTGTCTTCCACAAAACACCATTCCCATAGAGGACAGAAGAAAAGGGTTCTTTTCTAGGTGTAATTTCAATGACTCAGGTAGCCTGAGAGTTGCAAAATTTGCAGTAAGACTCCTGACATGACAGTCTATAATTTTCTCAATAACACTTTCTCCAGAGAGCTGCACATTTAATATTTAGTGCTATGGCTTTGCAGTTTTGAGCTTGGCTTGGCAAGATAAGAGGAGAAGCCTGCCATCTCACCTCCCCAACCTTATTTACAATCCATTACTCCAGCTTCCTGAGCAGACATGAAACCAGTCATTCTCTTGCAAGCACTTGTAAATCACTTGTAAATTCCTTGAAAAAAACCTCTCAAGACACTAGCACAGGGAGATTGTCTATTCTGGCAATTTTATTTTGCTTCCCCTTTTGTCTCCCAGCCAGAGCAGGAGTCGTATCTTTTTTTCCTTTCTTCCTTCCATAAGTTGCTCAGTGAATTTTAAAGCTGTGGGGCGTTCTAATGCCTGATAATCCCTCTCCTTTTACCACACACTCCAAAGGCGTCTGGTATCTGCTCGGCAAGAGACTTTAGCAGCACAGGAGTCTGGTGGACATAAAAAGGCTTCCAGGGGATAAGTGAAGATGATTACACAACTTTGCTTGGTTCTGTCACTCAGTTCAAATGTGTGAACTGCAAGGCCTTTACCTTAAAGGGATCAACTGCTGAAGTCTCCTGTAGAAGACAGAAAGGGACATACCCAGCAGCTCCAAGCTGTGCCCTGTACAAAAACTGTGCTTGTAATTTGATTTTTTGTGACCCTTTCATGACTAGTTTCCCATACCCAAGAGATGCCAGGGAAGATAGGATATTTGCCAGCTTGGCAGTAAACAAGAGTTGCTCTTGGCAAGAAACCTCTTGCCCATGACTGCTCTGAGTTACATCTGAAACTTCTTCCTGTTGACCTTGTTACACAAATATTTTTCTTTATTAAAGGGAGCGTTTCCCTTGCATGGGTTTAACAGTTGACTTGGGCCTACAAGAAGATATTCCAGTCACTCATGCCATGAATATGGCATGACAAATTGACCACTTGAAATTATATTAACATTTTTCCCCGTAGGTTTCAATGTTTACCTCCTGCTAACAAAAACATACTGTGCCTGGTAACGCTAAATGGAAAACAAACAAACAAACAAAATAACAAAACAGCAAAACAAACAAACAAACCAAGATAATTTATTTCTTTTGCATTTGCCACCTCTCTAGTACTTAGAGATTAGTAATTTTCTTTTTCTAGGATATTGAGTGTTATTTTGCCATGCAAAAATTTTGTCTGATCTATGCGTAACTCTACAGAAGATAATCCCCAGAGGTCATAGTCATGGCTTTTTTCATTTCATTTAACTATGGTAGAAAGTTTAGAGGAGAGGGAAGCAAAGAAAGGATGGAAACAAAAAGAAATTAGTGCAATAAATGATAGCCACATTCTAAAATATGTGGAAAATAAAGTCCATATTCTGATTTTAGTGCCTGTCTTTAGCAGAATTTTTATACTGGGAGTTTGCTGTAGGTGGGCTGGTACAAAAAGAGTCACCCAGGCTCCATGATTTTGTTAAAGCAAGAAAATAAAATCTTTCTCTTTGAAACAAAAGCAATCCTTTTCAAGGGATTTTTTTGCTTTCTGTTGGTTTTTTTGGGGTTTAATTTTTTTTCCTAAACCTAATTCTTAAATTCTTCTTTTTCTCACGGCAAAGAAAGGAGGACAACAAGCTTGAAACAGATGAATTCAGCTCTCTGTTTACCTTTTCAAAATATCACACCTGAGAAAAGCAAATATGGAAAAGTGCATTGGAAACTAGTGTATTCTAGGGGAGAACAGAGTAGTGCAGGCAACCATACTCTATTTTACTGAAATAGAAGGTGATAGTTAAAAAAAATATTTCATGGGAGAAGATGTTCCATTCTAAGGCTTTTCATACTTTAAATCAGCACACAACTTCCTTATGTTTTTATCATTTGCACTTGCAAAGATCAAAGATTGAAACTTTCAATCTCTTTCCTGAAGAATGATTTATTCTGAGGCTTAGCTAGCACTGGATGCTTTTGTGCATCTACGTATCATCTGTGTCACCACAGTGCAATGGGCAGCACTGGTACTTTCTTATGAGAAGAGCACCAGTTCTACTAACAAGTAGAATTTTAAGTTGGATAAAACCCATTTTCACAGTATCACAGTATCACAGTATCACTAAGATTGGAAGAGACCTCGAGGATCATCGAGTCCAACCTATCAACACAGACCTCATGACTAGACCATGGCACCAAGTCCAATTTTATGACCTATCACACAAGCTACTTAATGTGATATTCTAGAAAACCAGTTTGAAATCACCTTGTGGGAGGCCACAAGAGAAAGCTGCCCAGTAGACATTCCTTTTGTCACTGGAATGCACCATGGGGTGATTGTGAGGTAAGGATTTAAATACTTAGTCCTCAGAAACAGGCCTCTCGAGGCTCCCTGAACTACTTAAAATAAGAAATTAAAATTTTCAGCATTTGGAAAAACAAGCAGAAGACACTCTAAAAATAAGTTGCTTGTCAAGTATTTTTTTCATTCTTTTGTAAGTTTTGTTAACAGGACTTATTAAATAATGCTCAAGTAAAGTGTTCTTTTTTCCTTTAAATCAAAAGATGAACTCTATAGTTAAAAAGCAGAGGGAAGAGGCATGTGTTCCTAGTTGGCTCACCCTGCTTTAGAATTCAAACAGGCCAAGTTATTTTGTTGAATGTTTAGATTCTCAAGGCAGGCTGGGGACAGGTGGCTTGCTTATTTACACAACTCTCCTAGGGCATCAGAGCCTGACTTACCAACCTCTAGGCTTTGCACCTTTCTCTGACACTGGGCCACACTGTCCATGATAGCCTATTGATTCCTAGAAGTCTGGCCTCCTTGAGCCAAAAGACAAATCTACCTTAGACATGATTCACACAGGTTATTGCAGAGCTCCAGAGGTGGTAAGTAAAGGCAGCTTTCAGCACTTCCTCACATTGTGAAGCAGATGTGAAACACTACCTTCTGAATGCGGGGAGCACATTTCTTCTACATAAATGATGGCACAAGATGCAAAGGTATGCTAGATGAGGTCTCAAGTATACTAAGTGCACAAACTACTTCTCTGTAGTTTTTCCAGTATCTGCTTCTAAAGAGTAAGATGTGAATACAGGAAATCAGAATTCTCCTGGCAACCTGAAAGGACTATAAAAATAAAATCTACAAAAAAGTAAAATTTTATGTAAAAACAACTAAAGGAAGCTTAAAGTTAACCAGTTAAATCTCATGAGAATCTGCCTTAGTCACTGTGAAACCCTGTTCTAATCAAATACATTTAATTAATCAAATTAATTATCAGATTATTCAAATACATCTCATCTCTCCTCATTAAAAACAGCCCCCAAATCCCTATTTCCAAGCTCATCCACCACCTTTTGTCTTCCTCTCTTTTTCTCAGCCCTGTGCCATCTACCGCAAAAGCCCTGTGGAAGCAAAGGGTCTTGCACAGCCTTGGAGCACGGGCAGGTGAGCCACCAGCTCCCACAGCTGCAGCAGGGCTTTTTCCACAGGTCTTTTGCCAAGCAGAAGTAGTTTTGGTGCAGCTCACTGCTTTCTATGTCATGCAAAGTAAATTAAAATCTTGCAGTTCTCTAGGAGAAATCTGTAAGCTACACAATGAATTTATTTCATCAAGTGTCTGCAAAGGGGTAGTCACTAAGGGACTGCTAGCCAACCATGAAATCATGGTGGAAGCACAAAGATACAGAAGACATTACACAGACATTCAGCATAAATAAATTATTTGAAATTAATTTTCAACCAACAACTATAATTGGAAAAAAACTTTAACACTCTAAACTGAGTCTAACCCCAAGTAAACTGATAAATGTTTGTATTTTCAAAGGTGTGAGAAAAGCTTATTCCTCCCCATAATAAAACAGAACTCTCATGCATTAAAGAGTGGAGGGATAGCTTCTTAGGCAGCTTGTCTGTTAGCTTTGATTACAAGCAAGTGGTAGAATCCTCATTAACACCAGCCGCAGCCTTGGACTCTATGGGCCAACCCTTCCTAGTATCAGTACTTTATCCTTAGTTAATTTCATTTTGAGGAACAGATGGAGGGTCTTGTATTTACTGACCCATCTGTGATAACAGAGGCAGGTTAGAGAAGGGTTTGAACATAAACATATTAGCAACTTTTTAATAAATGTTTCTGATGCCTCACAAACCAAATGCACAAGCCTATGTGTGTAATACTGCTAAGATAAGAAACTCTCATCAGTCTAACTGCAGATATTGGACCTATTTCAAGCAAACAATTCTGTAAAGGAAATTTGGATGACAACAAAATAAAAATCAGAAGTTCAGTCCTTCTGGGTTGAAGAACAAATACATGCTCAGAGGGGATCTGGCATTACAGAAGGCTCATTCCAATTTAGTCATGTATAATGCTCACAATAGCTCCTTAGAAGAAGAGAGCAGTCTAAATCTAGTTAACTTTAGAAAATTATCTTGATTCTGCCCTGGTACAGCACACAGAGTGTATTCAGGGACACCTGCTTTTGAGAAGACTAGAGGGAGAGAAAGCAATGGCAGAACCGTAGCCACTGGGGTAAAGCAGTTTGATGTCACCTCAGATGCTTCTGAAGAGATGGATTGCTTCAGAGAATTAATGTCTTGGCTTTCCCTTGCCACTCCTGCCTATTTCCCACCTGACTGTGCCAAAATTGTATTCAGCTTAGTGTCTGTAGAACACCAACTGAAGGAAGATCTGTAATGTCATGACAGATATTCTGTCACTAGGGCACAGTAGACTGTTGCTCACAACCAACCAACCAACCAAAACAAAAATAAACCTACCCAAGAGTGGTGAGGATGCCTGAGTTCAGTTTACGCTGGTTTTCAACTGTTAGGAATTTGGAGTCCTTGAAATATTTTTTATTTGTTTCCTTATTGCAAACAACAATTATGTATTTACCCAAAGATGCATGAACTCAGCAGCCTGTGGAAAATTGCAGAAATGGGAAACTCTGTGAGAGGTCAAAATGGGTCTGAGATGAATGTATAAGCTGAAGCAATACATGTTGAGAGATGATGTCATTTGAAAGGCAATAAAGTGGCCTTGTGAATCCTCCTAACCTTATTGTGGAGTTTATTAAAAATGTATATATTTAATATGCAAAACTAGTAACAAAAATTCTTATCCAAATTAAACACACTGTGTGTGTACTAGTAAACTATGAAGGGCTCAAGCAATCAGCTATATAGTTAAACTGTTAGCAAGTGTTAACTCCCTGGCAGAGTTTGGCCAGTGCCAAACTGCACAGTCTCAGGCAATGATCTGCCAAAGGTACAGAGCCCTTGTTTTGGATAGGAGCATTATGGACTGGGGTTACATGGTGGCACTCAACCTCAGGGCCAGAGAACTCTCCCAGCCCACTCTGTCTGCAAGAGTAAGTGCAGGATGCAGTTCTTAGCTAAAAGGGGAAAATAAATCAGGCTACTTAAATATGTTAGCTGCAAAATTTCCATCTTACAAAGGTTTATTTTTTTTAACTATGTATCATTCCAAATCGGATTAAAATGTCAGTTAAAACAGGAATAAATGTCTAGTTCTTTTAAGGGAAAAAATGAAAGAATGTATTATGGAAATGGGACTGTACCCCTAATAGATAACACTTAAAAGATGGAGATCCTCTCCCTAGAAAAGTAGGTCACACATTCTTTATGTGAGGCAGCATTATACAGATGGTGACTCTGGCTCTAGCTGATTGAGGGCCTGATACCTGCAGGTGCTGAGCACTCATTATGGAGCAACGAATATCTTCAGTTCCTGCTGATATCCAGGTTGAAAGTGCTTCCCACCTAAGGGCCTTATCTAACAGAGAATCTGGAAACTAGCAGTCAACATCAATTTAAACAGGTGCCTGTACTATATACACAAACTTATATGGTGATTCTCAATCCTGTTTGTTAATTTGACAGATATTAAAGTGAAAGATCTTCCATCTTATTTGACTGTAGTGTGAATAAGCATAAGCTAGTTTGGTCCAGACTAATTTCATAAAATATGGTGTTCATAGACATCATGGAAGGAATTGTACTTTACAAATACATAAAGCCCTCTTTAACTGAGGAACTTTACAACAGCTTACGGGAAAAAAAGAAAGTGTATTTTGGTATGAATGTTCCCAGGCCTCTCTTCCCATTTGGAAACTGTAACTAAATCTATGGAATCTAAAGAGTGACCCTTATCAGGGTCAGTTCTTTACTGATACTGCTATTTTCATGTCTGCAAACCAACAATAATTAAACAAAAAAAAAGTACAGAAACTGAAACCAGGCCTGTTTATCAGAACTAATTGAGACCATTAGACTTGCTAGCGGACTGAAAAACTTTTATTCATCCAGTTACCCTTTCAAAAAAATACAATTTCTATTCCTTTGAACACTCAACAACTGCCACTTTTAATTGTCTCAAATATATGAAGGAATTGCTTGCAAAATAACTGTAGCCAGGAGTAAGGACACTGAGGATTGTCTAGTAATTAGATGTACCCATTGTACAAGATGGAATATGAATGGTAATATTATTCTGAATGGAAGAATGAAGCTGACAGACAGACTAGTGATCTGTAGGCTGACCTGACAAGAGAAATACATCCTTGAGCTGAATCTTGCCTAAAGCAGAAATGAGCTCTACAGTAATGAAACAAAGCTAGAGTAACTCCATTAGGAATCACTTGCATGAGATCTTGGGGAAACCATGGATTTCTTTCTAATACAGAAATTTCCTTCTATATCTGAGAACAAAAATCTCAAATATTTATCCTATAAAAGACTAAAAATTTCCCAAAGTTGGAATAGATTCCACGGTGGCTATCATTATATAAAAGCGATATCACTTTAAAATAAAATCCAGCAGAAAGTGTATTTTATTACAGATTTTCAGAAGAACAAAATGCATCAGGAAAGTCACATTGCTTTAACTCACTAGGTTTTTCTTCTCTTGCACCTTTATAACTTTTGCTCAGTGCTAGTCTAAATTTAAGGAAGATACTGCCTTTTATTTCAGAAGTTCTAGTGCAGTTCACATGGGTAGCTTCCATCTGCCTTTGGGTGCCTGCTGAGATGATGTATCTGTAGCTAGGTAGTTTAAATCGGTCTCACATGAAGAGAGGAGGAAAGCAAATTCAGCAAGACTGTCCATTTACAGTACTTGTCTCCTTTCTTGTGCTTTTTAGCCCGCATTGGCCTTGAAAGGTTTTCAGTCCTTCACCCTGAAGTCATCCTGAAGTGTAAATATCATTACATATAAGTACCCACACCCTCACCCCCAAATTTTTTTTTCTTCAGTCAAAGTCTTTCTTTAAATATGATTGCAGTGAATGTGTTGGTTGTGGCGCCAGTGGCTACATCTGAAGCACTGTGTCTGGTTCTGGGTTCCTCAGAATGAGAGACAACCTCTTCCCACACTGAACCTAACTGAGGCAGTCTGAAAAAAGATCACAATGATGAAGAGAGAGAGGATATTTCCTACAAGGAAAGGTTGCAAGAGCTGGGATTGTTCAGCCTGGAGAAGAAAAGACTCAAGGGGATCTTATCAAACTATATAAATAGCCAAAAGGAGGATGAATAGATAGAGCCAGGTTCTTTTTAGTAGTGCCCAGTGACAGGACCAGAGGCAATGGGAACAAGCTGAAATATGGGATATTCATTCCCTATGAACATTAAGAAACACTTCTTTACTGTGAGGGTGAGTGAACACTGGCACAGGTTTACAGGTTGCCCAGAGAGGTTGTAGAGTTTCCATCCTTGGAGATATTTAAAGCCCATCTGGACACAATCCTAGGCACCCTGCTCAAGGTGGCTCTGCTCAAGCAGGGACGGTGGACAAGATGACCTCCAGAATTCTCTCTGTTCCAACCTCAAGCATTCTGTGATTCTGTGTTCAGCTTGGCAGACTAAACTCAGATATTAAATGTTTGCAAAATATGTTTCAGGGGGTTTCCAGTGAGTTAGGTTTTTTACTACCAGTCTGCTTCTGAACATTTTCTAAAAGAAGAAAGAATCAGGATAAAAATTGCCATGAAGATCACATTGTAAATAGCAGTCTGAAGATGAACTGAAGTGGGTTTTTGATTCTCTGAGATTTTGCTTTCAAATTCTTCATGGAGTCCAAAAGGAAAATGCAGTTTGGACAAATGTGAAAGCCTGTCTGCCAAATGTACAGTGAATTCAACTCTTATGGAAAATACAGCAGCAGAATAAAACCCATAGCTTTAAAAAGAAACTGTTAATCTGACTGTCCACTCTAAACAGAAAAGGTCACTGGATTTTAGATCTATTCAATTTAAATTGTTAAATACACAGCAAAGCGAATAGAGGGAACACTGCAGATCTGCTAAAACCTGTTTAGGTACTTGCTTTGCTGAGCACATCCCTCTATGACTTTAGCTTAGTATTCATGTTTCAGTAAGGATGATCCACCTTTACAGTGGCATGTGGGATGCAATTTAGTAACCTTACATAATGATCTTACATAAACTCCAAAATCTTGGCCAAGACATCCTATTAACAAAGAGATTATTATATTCTTAAGCACTAGATAACTTGAGTTCAGTTCTGCTTTTACTCAAGCTGAGGAGTAGCACAACGTAAGACTATAAGGACTGAGCTAAATGTCTTATTTGACTTAATGGCCTGAGATGAAATGGTTTAGATATCTTAAACCTTGATTTTAACCAATCTTCCTTTTTTATTTTTATATTTTATTGTTTATTTCTATTATTATTGTTGAATCTGTAAAGGCTTTGGCCAATAATGCTGCATCCAGCACAGTATTAAGAAAGCACTGCAAATGAAAAGCAGTAAGAAATTCAGCCTGCTCTCCCCTACCTCCAAAGTATAGCAGAAACATAAACATGCATCTGAACTGAGAAGTTTCTTATTTCTCATGGGAAAGGTCACAACTCTGAACCACAATGAGCTAACCTTATCATAGGCCTTTGATCAAAAGAATTCATAGATCTTAGTCCAGATTTTCAGAAGGTAGGATTCTCTCATCCTTAGTGTTTTCAAGTGTATTTTCTTTTAAACTCTCTCAAATACCTCACAAGGCTAAAAGCTATTCCTTCACACAGAAAAGTCTAAATAGGACTGCAATAGAAGCACTATGGAAGAAAGACAGGAGAATTGTCTGCATTTCCTTCAGTCACCCTTGGATTGTTGCTTTATTGTAGGTGTCAGAAATACATCAGTAGAAAGGCCAGGCTATCCACATCTCTATTCCTGTGACCACGCGCCTCACAGCCATAATATCAATACCACTGTTCAAGGTATCTCAAGACCGGTTTAGGCAAGCAAGCAACTTAAAAATAACCAAAAAAACCCAATAAATGCAGGTTTTGTGATGCTTTAAGATTTTGATGCTATAAAGCATTACTCTTCAAGCTTCTCTCCACAGGAAGTGTAAACATGATTCTGGGAGGAAGGTGGGGCTGCTAACTTGTTTGCAGAAAGTTTGAATAAATTTCAGGTATTGTGAAGAGTGATAGCTGCTGGAGTTTCTGATACACTGCTTTTTTTTCATTAGAAAATCACTTTTCTTGTAATCAGAAAACTTACTGGGAAAAAACAGCTACCATGACAGAATGTAATTTTTCTAAAGAGCTTTTTAAATTTCAGCACAATATTTCATTTAAACTTATTCTTTGATTACATTCACTAGAATTACTTATGAAAGACTAGTTAGAATAATGGTTACTAACAATGAGGGAAAACGGGGCAAATGATTATTTAATTTTAAAATGTAATTATAATAATTTTTTAAACCATCAAAAACATTATGAAATGTTATTAAACTCAAAGTTCTCCACAAACACTATTTTGTGGAAAATCCAGTCCAGAAGTAAATTATCATTAACTGTCAAATCCATGCAGAAAAACTCAGTTCCAGTCAGCTGCATTCTCTATAAAACCCCAGTGGAAGGGCCCATGAAACAGCTTCCGCACCCATCCTGAGTAGCAAAAGGCAGACCAGAAAATTTCCACCTGGAGCCCTCCTTTGAAGCACAGGATTTATGGTATGTAGAAAGGTGCATATGGGAGCCAGAAGTCTGCCTGCATTTACTGTTATTGGATCCTGAGCAGACACTAAGCTTTTCAGTTGAAAACACATTCACAGCACACATAAGTGCCCAACCGTCTGTTACAGACTGTTTTTCAGCTGTGTGCTCTTCAAACAAAGAGATGGAAGAAAGAAAAAAAAATCCAAAGTACACCACACTACGACATAGGAAACTGAATCAAGGGGAGAAATATCACCAAAAAAAAACTACAGAGGAAGAAATTGAATGTTTTCTAATCATTGGAAGAGACAAAGCATCTGGTTTTATCTTTTATCTCTTTGCTTCTTCTTTTCTTTTCTTTTTTCTTTTCTTTTCTTTTTCTTCCTTTCCTTTCCTTTCCTTTCCTTTCCTTTCCTTTCCTTTCCTTTCCTTTCCTTTCCTTTCCTTTCCTTTCCTTTCCTTTCCTTTCCTTTCCTTTCCTTTCCTTTCCTTTCCTTTCCTTTCCTTTCCTTTCCTTTCCTTTCCTTTCCTTTCCTTTCCTTTCCTTTCCTTTCCTTTCCTTTCCTTTCCTTTCCTTTCCTTTCCTTTCCTTTCCTTTCCTTTCCTTTCCTTTCCTTTCCTTTCCTTTCCTTCCCTTCCCTTCCCTTCCCTTCCCTTCCCTTCCCTTCCCTTCCCTTCCCTTCCCTTCCCCTTCCCCTTCCCCTTCCCCTTCCCCTTCCCCTTCCCCTTCCCCTTCCCCTTCCCCTTCCCTTTCCCTTTCCCTTTCCCTTTCCCTTTCCCTTTCCCTTTCCCTTTCCCTTTCCCTTTCCCTTTCCCTTTCCCTTTCTTTCCTGTAGTTAATTTTTATTTTACTTCTTGTGACCATCTAGTTATCATTGCAGCCTTTATGGCTGCAGGTCAAAATGATGAGATCACAGTGGAAGCTAAACAAAGAACTAGGAGGTTTGTGACTCCACATTCCCTTCTCATCTGAAGCTTTGAAATATTGGACGCTGTATCTCTTGCAAATACTTGGATTATGTATTAAAAAAAAATAAATTAAAAAATCTTGCATCAGGTGAGGCTTGCAAAATTAGATTTCAAGTTTATGAATTCTCCTTGCAAGCACATATGTTTTTTTTTCACTGTAAAACAGCTGAATCCAAGCTGGACGAATATCCACCACACTTCCTTCTTCCACTTTGTTCTTAAATCTGAGCTGACATCATATGGCATGGAATACCCCTTTGGCCAATTTGGGTCAGCTGACTCACCTGTGTCCCCTCCCAAGATCTTTCCCACCCCTCAGATTCTCAGGTCGGAGAAATGTTGGAAAAACACAGCCTGGATACTTGTTCAGCAGTAGCCAAAACACTTCTGTGTTATCAACTACTGCTGCAAAACGCAGCACTAGAAGGATGCTTTGAGGAGAATTAACTCCAGCTCAGCCAAAACCAATACAGGATTAAAAATGTCTCTCACTCCATCTTGTCACCTAGGGCAAATGTAAATCTGGCACTCAGAAAACTCAGAACTACAGGTACCTGGACTTTTTTGATAGGAGTTTATAGTTTCAGTGGGCACTGCCAAATAGGCTGATTATAGCCATATGGTAATTGCTGGCTTTTTCCCACCAGGCTGTTTTTTGTGTCAGTCTGCTAAACACAATCACCATCATTTAGTTTTAAGAACAAAACAATTCATTTTTTACTCAGAGAAGTATGTAGCTATTTTTCACTGAAATCCTATTCTATTTTCAGTTACATTCTGTATTTCTTTAATGAATTCAGTGAAGATCTGTAAATCTTAGCTCATTAACAAACTAGGATGGACACGAAGTGAAAAAAAAACCCACATTTTTTAAAATGTATTTCTTCTTTGGAAAAAAATTAAGTCATGTTCTATTGGCTGAGTTAAGGCCAGATTCTGATCATTTTAATCAAATTTGTCCAAAGGCTCTTGACCACCATTCCCCTCTAAGAGTTTCTCACAGGCAACTGACTCAGGCATATGAAAATACCAAGTCTGCAGTTTGTACTGTTTCATATCGTTCTGTGGATGAACTGTGTATCACTTGGAGACCTACACCCAAGCCTCTGCTCTAGAATTTATTTGGTTCCATTAATTTGGCTGAAATTTCCTCTGCATTTCTATGCTATGCGTATGCTGGTGATATTACTACCAAGTGCTTTAATCTGTCTTTCTCTTCTTATAAGGAGATAAATTCTTAGAGGTAAGAGGCCACAATGTATGGTTTTGATCGCTGATGCATTTGCTTTCTTTTTGTAATACAGCCAGGGGATAGGAGGATATAATTAAAGTTTATCTTAACCAATGAACATATCTAGTGCAAGGCATCACTTTATAGCAAAAATCATGACTGTAGCTCCTGTCTTCCTCAGAATAACTATTCTGGGTGTTAATCACTTATTGTAAAAGAAAGTGAATTCTTTTCCTACTTTTGATAGAAGCAAGTTTTTTTACACTTTACTCATCTGTAACAAAAAAAAAGAAAAAGGAAAGAACCTATCCTTTGATACTGTTCATGTAACATTTCATCCTCACGGATGCTAATTTTTATGCCACTAATAGGGAGATAGAAGACAGCATTATTGACTAAACTCTAAAGATTTTGAGACCAGTATGTATTGCTCTTCATAAAGGGATCACAATAGTATTGCAGTTGTTTTTCATTATTACTTTGTGCAGTGTAGCAAAATCATCATGATCCTCTGTTCATAAGAAAACACAGACATGACTAGTTTTCACTGCTGTCAGGTTTAATTATTCCAACTGTCAAAAAACCAAGGTGTCAGAAAAGAATTTTATCTTTGGTTTCATGAAAGAAGTTAAAGAGTGGTCTGTTGCATTATCATGCAGCATATGGGGACCACATCCATCTCTGAGTTCTACCTGGGCCTGCTCCATCATGTAGGAGTGAACTTGTGAACAGACCTGTTCAAATAATATATTTTTCAATGGCTGACTGTTGGACTACAGCAAAGAAGACAGTTTGGTCAGTTTGAACCACAACCAGAAGTTAAAAAGACGTTGCCATGCACTTTTTTGTGCATCCAAATTAAAAACAGGGAAAATACTTCTCTGTTCATGAAGTAGGTTTTAAGTCAGATACTTACAGTAAAAGTAAAGGAATCAAAAGAGCTTGGAAACTTTGTATTGAAAAGTGAAGGTATTTGTCCAGCTGGTGAAGGATCTCAGAGTGGTGCCCATCTTTGAGTCAGAGTTTTCAAAAACACCTTCCCCTCATTTCAGGAAAATGCACTAATATCTTCTTGTTTTCAGGCTCTCTTCTCAATTCTGTTTAAAATAGTTTATATTAAATGCTTAAAAGTACTAATTACACAATGACTTGCTATCCTGTTTCTGTTGTGTAATGATTATTCTATTATTTTCATCAAAGTGAAATTGCTTCAGCAGAACAGCCTGAAAGACATCTACCCCACTGCACTCCCACAGGAAGGATGTCTCAAATCCTGAATGACTGCACTAATGTGCTTGTCTAAAGGAGGGCTTTTTCCCTGCCAAAGAACTCTGAAAAAGTAATTCCTTTCTGATTATACTTGGTAAATTCTAACTGTGTGGGTCACATTTTACATCAAACTGGCCATTTTACATCATCCACCAGTGGAATTTTTAAATCACAAATCTTTGTTTTAATTGTAATTTAGCTGAGGGCAGGGAGTTGTGTTTTTCTACCTCCCCAGATAGCCAGGACTTCTGGTAAATAATGAAAAGTGGCTTGGTGAGCCTATCTGCCAAGTCTTCTACTGCTCTTAGGTGTACCCATTCATTCCCATAGACTTCTGTGCATCTAAGTGGCCTAGCAGGTCACTGTCCACCTCATCTGTAATTGCTATGACCTCATTCTGCTTCTGCTCCCTGTCTCCCAGCTCATGGGGCTGGGTGTCCAGGGAACAACTAGTTCTACTGCTAAAGACTGAGGCAAAGTAGGCATTGAGCACCTCAGCTTTTTCCTTGTCCTTTGTCACCATGTTTCCTCCTGCATCCAATAATGGATGGAGATTCTCCTAGTCCTCCTTTTGTTGCTAATGTGTTTATAGAAACGTGTTTTAGTGTCCTTAACAGCTGTAGCCAGGTTGAGTTCTAGGTAGGCTTTGGGTCTCCTATTTATTTCCCTTCACAGCCTCATTACATCTTTGTAGTCCTCATGGGAGGCCTGCCCACTCTTTCAAAGGCCATAAACTCTCCTTTTGCTCCTAAGGTCCAGCCAAAGTTCCCTATTCAGCTAGGCTGGTCTCCTTCCCCACCAACCTGTTTTTTGGCGTGTGGGGACAGCCTGCTCCTGTGCATTAAGACATTCTTCTGAAAGTATGTCCAGCTTCCCTGGACTCCTATACGCTAGCTATCTGGTAGATCTGCTCCAACTAATAAATAATAATAGCGCATATTTACAGCAGATGTCTCTCTAGAATACCTCACTTCCATTTAACTATTTTTTAATAAGGCATATCAGCAACTTCCTTTTCTTAAATCCTTAACGAAGTGAGATCATTTTGTTAATCTTTATCCTGTTACTTTTGCTCTGTTCAGTTTTATACTATATAGCATAATTCTTCTGACATAAATGACTAGCTTCCATGATGGAATAATATATGAAGGACACCAGAACCAGATATGTAGGGTGCTTTGCTGCTGAGGAGTACTTGAATTCCACAGAGAAATGTGAACACATAGGGCATTTTCAGTTGAAGGTAGCAATACAGAAAATTGCAAAGTAGTGTTGTCATTTTGAGGTAAAAGGTAGCAATCTGTTATTATGATCAGAGTTATTTAAAGCCTGCTTTCAAATTAGCTTTGCAGTCACAAATGTGTAAATATTTAATTTTTCTATCTAAGCAAACATGAACCAGTTTCCTGAGTGAAAACAGAACATGTCTGAATTTAATGTATTTCTATATTAGAATGGTGGTTTCTCTCACAGGGAAAACATATCAAAAGTAATGCACCTAATGAAACCCCAGACTTGAATGGTTTACATAAATGAAAGTTGAAATGTGGTGCTAGTGTTTGTCACTGGAACACAATGCAAAATTTAGGCCAAAATGTATTATAAATTTAGCACTGTTTTAAATACAATACCCAAGCCAAAGAAGTAGAACACTTCATTTCTTAAGAGTTTTGCAACTCTTACTAACTTCAGTCTTGAACTCTAGCTGTGAATGGTGAGTAGAAGGAATTAGGGCCAAATGTGTACCTCACGTGGTCACACTGGTATAGATATGAGAAAGGGGCACGCTACATTCTGGGCCCACCATCTGAACTTTTTTTTTGAGATTTAGTCTTACAGAAAATCAAAATGCATGGGGCCTATCTATTACTTCTTTTATAAAAAACAGCATTGAAGTCAACAGGACTTTCTTGTCTGTTTTCCTGTTTCTTTTTCTTACTCATTAGTATTCCACCTTCATCAGCCCATGTTGATTTTCCTAACTGTAGCACACATTTTGCACAAGAAAAATAAACAGCATTTGATCCCAGACATCACATTAGCGATATAGGTTAACTGCTCTCAGATGAGTCACCTTTTACTTCCAGTAAGACTCTACAACCAAACCTTGAATGTTTACTGCCCAAGAAGTAAGTTATCTCAGTACAGCTTAGCTATGATGAAGGAATAAATGTTCAGCTTCTTTCTATTTTGGACAGTCTCAGGTGGATATGCTATTACACAGCCAACCTACACAAGCTGTTTTCTCTGTCCATGGCGTTACTCTTCCATGGAACCAAAAGACACTCAGTTCTCTGCACCCAGCAGAGAAGACAAATGCTGCTATACCTATGGACTGCACAGGAGGGAAGGAGGGAGGAAGAGAGAGAAGCTTTGTGCCTTCCTTGCTTCTCCCTCATCTCAGCTTTGTGCTCCATCCAGATGCAAGGTGATGCTAAGCAGTTACATGTGTGGACTTAAAGATTACAAGACAGAAAGTGGACGGTCCCTTTTTTCTCACCTCCTGTATATGGAATTCCCATTGGCTTTCCTGGGTGCTCCCTCTGTAGATTGACAAGCAACAGGTCAGAGGAGACAGAAAGGTTTTTTACCTGCCAACCCCAGAGTTCAGGATGTGTTGTTTCTCCTGCAGCAGTTGATGACACCCTAACACCTTAGCAGCACTGGAGCTGCATTCCTACGCTGTAACAGGGGAAGCAGGACCAAGGGCCTGAACTAAGGTCTTGGCAGGTAAGTGAAGGAGCAACCAGTATCAAACAGCTTTGTTTGAAAGTGTACGTCTTTGTAATGTTTAAGTCTTAATATGTGCTCTGCTTTACGTGGAAGCTTAAACTTCCAGTTATTAAAAGAGTATTTGAGATCACCTATTAAGTCTGCCAAATGCTTGAAAAAATGTTGAAGAAACTCATAAATGCATAGAGGATAGAAAGAAAGGTTATTTATGCTAAAAATGTCTCAAAGCTGAACTTTCTTCTTAGATCTGAACAGATGTTGTTCATATTAGTGGGGGAGAGAGAAGCTTTATGCTGCCAACATTTTTGTATATTACCACTTAGGATGACTGAGAGCATCGTTGCATGGTGAATACTCAATATTCAAAATAAGAGCTCTCTCGGGATCGGGAGGGGGTATTTTTTGTTTAGTTGCTTGTTTTCTTTTGATTGAACATGTAGGAACACCTAATAATGGGAAATCTCTATCACCTTACTACATACTACTTCTTAAGTATTAGAGTCAGGTTTCCTATATAAATACTCACGTCATACAAAATGTGGTTTATTTCAGTAATTATCAGGAATTGTGTTTTTGCTGGCAGTACCATGTTCCAGAGCACACACACAGGAAGTCGCTATCACTAAAGCAAACTCAATTGAAAAGATATTTACAGAAAAATAAACTATACTACTTACCAGCTTAAAACCAAAAAAAACCTCCTTACATAAAGGAAGTCTTTCTTTTTCTTGCTTGTGTTAACATGAGGGTAACGGACACCTTTCTTTCAAGAGGCCAGTAAGTTTTATTTTTTTGAAATGAAACTCCTATTTATGCCAGAGGAGGTGGAAATCATAAGGACCTGCCACATGCGAAGTTCTGTATCTAAGCCATCTTCTGCCACCATATCCTGGAGAGAAAAAAAAGGGAACATTCATAAAGAATGAACAGCCATCCTGAACTGGTGGGCGCCGAGGCCTCATCAATGTCCAGTTCAGATACTCTTATCCTCCCTACCCTTATTGTTACTAATACTCTCAATTTGCTCTGTGAAATCACTCCAAAAGTGACCTCTAAGTTTTGTGTCCATCTTTCAGTGGATAAACTGGGAGCCTGTAAAAATTTCCATTAGCAGCTGTTAATTAATATTCATCATAATTAAGGGGGAATATTTTTACCAAAATTTTCTCTCCAAAATTTTAGAGGCAAGAATGAAAAATGACATTTTACATAGGTTTATGTCTTTTAGAAGTTTTCATTACTGTAGTCAGTGTTTTAAATTAACTTTCTCTAGACAAAATAAAGTGTTGTACTACATTGCAGCCTCACTGTTAGGAATGAAGACAGAGGAGACAATGCAGGAAGGCCAACACATACAACCAAAATGGAGAGCATCCAAGTCATAGAAGAATGGTAAGTTGGTCAAAGTGTGATTAATAAATGTTTTTGTCTGAAACTAATAGCAAGAACTGTCTTTGATTTACGCTCCAGGAATATACTTTTAAGTACTTTTTCCTCCAAAAAATCTATACAAAAGGAAGCAAAATCTGTTCTGACAATGAAATGTCAGCAGATGCATTCATAAATTAGTCTTATGTATAGTGTCTTATTTGTGGGTGTAATGGTTTAGCACAAGGGCTAACCTGCCTGCTTGCCCAACATGAAAGTGTGGGGAAAAGTAACACGCAGAACTCAGGGTTGAGATAAAGAGATAAAAGTTAAATAGAACATGAGATATCATAATCACAATGCATAATTACCTTATCTAATAATCTAATTAATCTAAGAATGCAATGCAAGATTACCTTATTTTAGCCTATTTGCAGAAGAAGCACACTGAAATACAGAAAGAAAAGAAAAAAAAACAACAACATAATACAGAAAATCAAAACCAGGGAGCTACCCCACACCCACATGTCTTGCTGCCATCCTTGCAGAAAAGAGCCAAGACCCAAGAACCCAGAAGCAGCAACTGGAACAGGAAGCCTCTCATACAAACAATAAGCAATATAAAGTTCAAGCTCCACAATCCTTTGCTCCAGCTAGCTGGCATGACTGTGGCATGGTATGGATAAGAGCAGCAGGTTCAATTCAATCCATAACAGTGGGGATGAACTGTGGGGAGGAACAGGAGGTGCATTGATGGTTCCATGAACCCACGGGTCTCTATAAGAAGCCTCTGCCACATGTGCAATCAGTTTCTTCTGTTTATCCAGACAAGAAGAAAGAATAATAGGCACAAGTGTACTTCACAGTTCGATTTTTAACATGGCTACCTTTGATAAAGCAGCTTGGACTTGGGTTTTACTGGAATTAACCAAGGAAACACATATCTTGGAAAATAGGCTAACAGGCACTGAAAGTCTGACACCCTATTTTTGTCTGAAGTTTGGCCCTGTGTTTATTGTTGGGGAAAATGCTGACCTATTAGTGGCCTTGAGTTTTCTAACATCATAAAAATAAATTGAAATTTTACTCTAGAGGATATGATTTAAGGTAAAAGCAACCCAAAGAATTGTCTTCATTGCTACTCACGGTCATTTACGAAAGGACAATGCCAGAAATTTCCACCAGATACTGTAATGAAGAGAACTTATCAATAGACAATGAGGGAGTACAGGTTGCTTATCAGCTCCATCTACTTTGGCAGGTACTTCTCCCTCTCTTCAAAGAGAGGACATTTCATGTTCACATCTGTATGCTTATACTTTTTTTGCTGGATAGTTTAAATGTTACACACTTTCTCAATTATTAGATATTTAGATTGCTGTAAAGCTATCACAAATAACATTCCATCTAGTCTTCCTTGCATGCAGAATAGGAGTTGATAAGTGGACTTGAAGAGAAAATATATAGTCAAATGTCACTTACTGTGCAACATGATTGCATAGAAGCTATAAACAACAACTAAAATTCTTGTGTTAGATCCTAGCAGGAACAGTGAGTGCTCAGAATTAAGTCTGAAACTGCATTTACTTGTTGTTAAGTAACTTGTAATACTACCTTCTCAAAGAGGTATTACCTTCATTGGTACATGCTAGTCTTCTGATCACTTATCCAGTGCATCCACTGTTACAAGCCATGAACAGTTTCCTTCGGAAAATGGGAATAAGGACCTTTTCCTATGTCTTCTCTCTCCAGTTTTGCCAGCAACATCCATCACACCTCTTGCCAATAGATCATCGTTCAGGTCAACAGCACTAAACAGAGGGAAGCTTAGCAACACTTAAGTGCAAGCATAGAGAAATATGCTAATTTACATGCTCACTGAATTACTATTTTGTTGGGCTTCATTAGTATGCTCTTGCCTGCCAAGAGCCTTTTTTTTTTGTCCTTGTCCTTCCTGTGGCAGGCAGTGACTAGCCAAACACCATCAGAAGCAGGCAGGGTCATAGTGTGTCATCTAAATCCTCTATGAAAGAAAGCCTCTTGCCAGCTCCCTGAAATCACATCTCTTTTAACTTGTGCTGTTGTGGAATTTTGTCTTTGATGGCTACAAATACTAGTAGAAAACATGTAGAAACTCAAGTGCATGTCTTGTAACATTAAGTATTTTTAGCAAGCTATTGAGGTAATAAATGTGTAAGTGAAGAGTGAACACAATTTCCCTGTCACTGCTGAAACCTTGTTGCTTCTAGTTTTCATTCTGGACTATAGTGCAGTTAAAAGGAGAATTTTTGGATGAATGTATGTAAACACTGTTACAAAAATAGAAGCATGTTTGTAACGATACTTTGCTTTTGCAGCCAAAACCCTACTGCAGATGAAATTTTGTCTTGGTCTCAGAATTTTGACAAGATGATGAAAACACCAGCTGGGAGGAACCTTTTCAGAGAGTTTCTTCGAACAGAGTATAGTGAGGAGAACCTGCTTTTCTGGCTTGCATGTGAAGATCTAAAGAAGGAACAGAACAAGAAAGTTATTGAAGAAAAAGCAAGACTTATATATGAAGATTACATTTCTATACTATCACCAAAAGAGGTAAAAATGTAAATGTTACAGTTGCATTTTCTGTTATTCCAAATGTTATCATCTGGATTGTCAGATGGGGGCGTCTGAACGTCTGCTTGATCTGTCAGTTCAAAGTCATAGTATGGACATTAAGTTAGGAAAGAGATAGAAAAAGTAGAGACACAGATGTCAGGTCCCTTAGCATTATAGGCCACAACACCTCAAAGCTCACTGTCAGCCTTAAGCAACTCCAGTAAGAGAAGGCTGAGAGATAGACATGTTTCTTTACCAGTGGTATATGCCTGCCAGAATAAGTAAGTAAGTAACGCAAATGGATTTCTGGAGAAAAGGGGCCAAAATTAAGACATTTCAATCAGAGTCATTATAGATTTATCTGCTGCAACAGCTATCTGGAAGAAAATCCAAGTTAGCACTGGTTAGACCCATGTGAGAGTATAGAAATGGAGACCATGTATAAGGTATGATAATAGCTAGGAAATTATACAAGATTTTCTTCAACTCTTACAATGAAATAGACAAATTATTAAATTATCTTCACCTGGAGTAAAGAAAAATCATCCCCTGTCAATACATGTTTTGGAATAGAAAGTTGTATAAATATATAAGCACTTTGGAAGAGTGTTTCTTAGGTCACATCTTTTGCCTTATCTCTGTGAGTTGCATCTGACTTCCTCTTCAACTGTGTTATGCTAATTTATGCTTAATGTGCACTTGCTTCTTACGTTTTACTTCTGTACTTCATTCAGTAATAATTTTCAACTTCATTCATATAAATTAAGCCAACAGTAATTTCTACCTCCGTTATCTTCTTTTGTGCCATAGTGTATGTTTCTGCTTTTGAGTGAGATAATTGCCAGTACAGGAAGCTAATAATGTTTTTTTTTCATAATATAACATAATATAATATAATAAGGTATAATAGAATAGCATGTAATATAATACAAAGTAACATAATATAACATTATAGGATATAAAAAATCTCTAGCACACATATGTACGAGCTGAATGCTCAGTTGTCTTTTTAAGCCTAGATCAACATGCAGTTAAAAATCAAACACTAAGTGCTGTTTGATTTAGGCTTTAACAAAACTGCTCACTAACCTGATGAAATGGGCATGTGTGGATGTGATCAATCCAGTTGCTCCTATCCCTGATGGAAGTCTTACAAGGCAAATAACAACTGTTTGCAGTGCTTTAGACCAGTACAGGAGCTCAAAATTTCTTGTTCATCCATGTGTGTCATTCCAGATGTTACCTTTTGGCATAAGAGCTGGGATATTTAGCATCGTTTGTTCAGTGGTGAAGTTATTGAGGCAGGTTTTAGTGCTCTAAACAGATACCTTATATTCATCTGTTTAGCAAGGAAATACCTTGCAAGTAATTCCAACTAGTTTTGCCATCTGTCTTTAGTGAGTCACTGAAAAACTACAATGTAAATGAATACTTCCACAACTATTTTTTTTCTTTCTGTAAGTGAAATTAACTTCTACTGTGCTCAGTAGTACAAAACCCCGCTCCATCCTGATGAATTTAGCTTTTTATCCCATCTCTTATATTTGATAATGAAGAATGAATTAGCTAGCTGCACAAAATGTTTTTGCTAAGATATGTGCATGTGTTGGAGGAGAATTGCTTAAATCTTAGTCACTTCTGTGCTACAGAAATGCAATAGTCTACATAAATTCTGAAGATGCATGGCTACAACACTGCTTCTCAAAACTAACACAATGCTACACCTTTACATGCTATTCTATCTCAAAGCCAAAGTCACTGGTCAAGCAGCCTCACCAGTCCATTCATCTCTCCTGTGCAGGCCAGTCTGCTACATTAGTGAGACAATTCAATCAGAAAAATTCCTGGTTGAAAAAAAACTCAAAGAAATAGTGGCTAGCTGTGGGGCTGCCCAGCCAGCCATGGCAACACAAGGGAGGGGAAGCACCAGGGTGGGAAAAGGAGGAAGCTGTTGATGTCAGCTGATGCAGCACCCACCACTGCCATTGTGAAAAGGAAATGTACATCAGGGAGGCCTGCTGCACCCCTAGGATGTTGCATGCAGGTGTAGTGGTGAGCACTTAGGTTGAAGATGTGCTTAAATTAAGCCGGCATAATGGATGTTCTGCAGACACAGGGTGCTTGAGTTATATGTACAGTTTGATGCATGAACAGGTAACAGCTTACTCACAGGCAGCATCATAGTTGTGTCTTGTGACCAATAACCAAGTAGCAGCAAATGGTGGAAAAGGAAGACCTTGCAGGATGTGGCAGTGACATACTCCAACATGCTAACAAACCAGCAATGCTAGATTCTACAGTTGGTCCTGAAGATATAATACAAATCTATATTTACTCTGCAGCATCATACCATACCACTGTACTCCCGAAGACTTTGGTTTACCACATGTGAAAATACACAAGTTCATACATGCACACATGTTCTGAGTTTTCATTGCAATTAGCATCCTTTACATACGGTGTCTTAGTACGTGGAGCTTTCCAGGGCTGAATTCAGTTCTTAACACAATATGAGTATCTATTCATATGGCTGCAGATTAGTAGGTTCAGATTGCAACATAGTGTAAATCACAGTGGCTTAACTGATCTATGTTTGGTATTTCCCCACTCAGGGTTTTAGCATTTTTCTTCTTAGCTGAATAAACTCTTGGTGGCCCCAGTGGGCTTTCCTTGCTACTGCCATTTCATTTAATCCAAAAAGCATTGATTTTAATGTTTTTAGAGCATTCTGTAGATTAGCTGTACATTCACTCAACTTCTAAATGATATTCCAAAATCACCTGTGCATTTGTCTCAAGCATAACATGCCCTTTTCTGCCTAGGCACAGGAGTTCATAACAAATGGAAAGTAAATGAGAAACTAGAATTGAAACTTGCTAACAGCTTTGATATGGACATACAGTATCCTGCAAGATAAATTATCAGTTGTTAAAAACACTTAAAAAGAAGAAAAAAAATCTGAAATAATTAAAGGGAAGATTAAAATTATAAAAATTATAAAAAACTCTGGGTGATTTGTGAGTAACAAGGGGAAAAAAGAAAAGGAAATAAACCACGTTGAGACAGGTGACAATGCTGAATGGAAAGCTTCCAAAGATTTAGTAACAAGTGGTCAGGAAAAAAAAAGCATTTCAGTTCTCTGAATGAGAGTCAGCCAATCTTCATTTCAGAGAAATAATGTTAAACATGTAAAAAAGTTTAGTTTGTTTTTTAATAAAATATTTGGGGAAATACAGGTTGCAGCAGAGCTTTATTTAGTTGCATTGTATTTGTTCTATGACTGCATTTGTTCTATGACTGCATTTCATCTTGCTGATCTTAAGATGGACTCAAAGACCAAGTCTCAGACTGTAATTGTATGGTGGCTCTAAAAGAAGCACAGAGCATTACTTGAAGAAATTATTAACTTGGCATGGTTAATGGAGCCCTGAGAAATAAAGATATGTAGAACAGTCCTTCTGATATTACTGTTTAATATGACTCTGTTCTCATCTTCAGGTTAGTCTTGACTCCCGGGTGAGAGAAGTGATCAACAGAAACTTGTTGGATCCCAGCCCTCACATGTATGAAGATGCCCAGCTCCAGATATACACCCTAATGCACAGAGACTCTTTTCCAAGGTTTTTGAACTCTCAGATTTATAAGTCTCTTGTTGAAAGTATTACAGGCTCTACTTCTGAAACTTAGTTTTAATTTTCAAACAAAATAACTTGATTTTTTTTGGGGGGGTGGGTGGGATGGAAGAAAAGTAGTTTAATAACATCTGTTGCTGGGTTCCTGGAGAACTACAGTTTAGCTCTACTCAGGCTACTGTGAAGAAAACAAATACGTATTATGGCCTCCGTCTACATTTTTACCAAGGTCCTCCTTGCTCAAGAAGGCATGGGAGGGGAACAATGGATTTGCCAAAATACCTTTGTTTCACACTCCTTTCACCCTACTGCAGTCATGATTGCAGTGACGTATTTGTAGTTTTATGAACATTCTCCTTGTGTATCCTCACACTGCATGTGCAAGGTAAACCTGCTTCACTTACCACTTAGTTGTTGCAATATTTAATCCAATAACATAAATTATATCTGTATTTAAGAACTTTTTTTGTGCAATACAGTCTTATGGTACATATAAACAGTTGCAGCAAACCAGAAAGAGGCTTGCATTTTTTAACGTCACTAACTTAAAAAAAAGAAAAAAGCCAATTTTTAAGGTGTAGCATTAGTCAATATGCTCTACTGAGTACAACACACTGACTTTTTGAAGCCAATATTTCTGTACAGGTGAAAAAAAAAAAAAAAACAAAAAAAAAAGAAAGAAAAGAAAAAAAAAAAAGAGCTATTTATCACTGTTTATTTAAACTTAATCAAGCAGAGGATTCCTCTGGTTGTCCACTGCCAAAGCTGTGGAATTTTCATTACAGAGTTTGCAATGTCAAAAAAAGAAAAAAACAAACACACACACAAACAAAAAACAGGAGGAAAAAAAAATAAAGCACAAACCACTTAAAGGGATCCATATCTGAGTGACACAATCTATGCGCTGATATTGTTTAATTGTTAAAAGAACAAAGATTTTCAATGTACATTTCAGATGTCAGTTACTGTAATTGATTTATTAAAGACTGGCTACCCAGTTCTAACACTGTTGTATAATGTTATGTACTTTGGAAAAAAAACCAACCAAACAACAGCATAAAAAAAAAAGAAAACAACAAAACCACAAAAAAGCTTGATAATTTAGTTTTTTTTGAATAAAGACATTTAATAAAAGATTGCCTACATGTAGCATTTTAGAGCATTTTGATGAATTGCATCTGTCCTGTAAGGTCTTTTGGGGTTTTTTTTTTTCCGGAAAGTTAAATCCAGTAAAGAAATGTTTTTAAACAAAGTAATGTTTTACAAGGTGGTGGGTTATAGAAGACTTATCTTAGCTTCTAGGCTCATTGATTTTGAGTAACTCCTTGAAAACAAGGGGGTTTGAGAGTAATATTAAATGAAACTTCAAGGGCTTCTAAACCTACAGTCCTTACCCAAGCAAAATCCCTATGAAAATTCAATGGGTGTCTTTCCTGGGTAAGAATCCTGTACTGAGCCCTTAATCAGAGCTAAGGCAGTACAGTACTTCTATCACTTGGCTGCCATGGTGTTTTTAATAGGTGTTCACTTGGCCTTTTTATCAAAAAATGTCCAATTTTAGGATGCATTTTGATGTGTAAAGAGACAGTGACTCAGAACTAAAAACCAATAAACCTTCATACCTACAATATACAACCAAAAGGAGTGTTAGCATCCCTCACAAAATACTAAGGACATACCAATAAATGGCTTTGAATACTTGTTAAATATATATATATATATGTATGTACGTATGTATATATATATATTTAACATTGACAACTCTGGTCTTATACTAAGACTGAAGAGGCAAGGTTTTTCTCATTTACATAGGACTAAATGTGCATAAGCCAGTTGCTTCCAATGGAGCTGGAAGGTCTGGCAGTTGTATCCTTGAGTGGAATTTAGCCCCAACACATTTGGCTGCATCCACGCAGTTACACCTTGCAGGCAGCCTTGGGTGCCGGCTCTTGCTGCAGCTGCTGCTGCGAAGTCAGGTCTGCTGCTCCACAGTAACTGGTAGGATGCAGATCTTAGTTTATCTTCTGGGGCTTATTTTTTTCCTTTGTTTTACTACCTCTCATTTTTTTAATTTATTGAACATGTTTCAAATAGCAAGTTTGGGGAATTTTTTAATCATTCTTTTTACTTGAAACCTGTGTGCTTTTTTTGGATATATATACAAACAATTTAACAAACTGTTTCTTAAACTCATTTGGTTTTGTAATTTATATAGAATTCAGGAGAAGATTAAAAGGGCTATTCTCTATTCCCTATGCAAATATTTTAACTGTTGTAGTGTCTGACAAAATGGGATCTAAACAAAATCTGCAAAGTGAAAAACAAATCTGTTTACAGTGGCGTTGCTGACTATCCTACCATATTCAGCACTTTTAAATATTGTTATTTATGAAAATGTAGTATAAAATGCAAGAAGAAATATTTATAAATGTTTCTTTTAATAAATACCTGTTTTGTCTGAAAGTGTTGCTGTGTTATGACAACTTTATTCATGTTGGTTAGCTACTTACCATTATGAATAAAATATTCAGTTATTTTAGTGGTAGAATAATAGCTATGGTGTTTACAAATCCTGAGGGGGGGAAATTCACTGAGAAAGGACTGCCACCTTCTACTGTGAAATACTGTTAGGAAAAAAAATATTTTTTTCTGGCTTTTCTTCTTAGTTGGAATTTAACTATGGTCCTACATATGTCTAGTATCATTTGTTTACAGTTATATTTACTGTGGTACTAAACATATACAGCATCATATATGTATATATTTACATAGTGTAATTTCAAGTTTGTTGGTGTTTGAGGTAAAATACACTTAGTTCACATGGCTAAATAATGTGCAAGAAGAAAAACTGCATGCATAAGTCTTTGCAGATGTAGACTTGAATATTCTTAATGTTATTATTTGATGGTGACCTGCTAGTCTTAAGCTATCTTTATAAGATATTTCACGCAGGTAGAAGTTCTTGTCAACATAGACAAGTCATCCTCTCAAGGACAGTTTGAAAGCTGAATGTGTGGGCCCTAAAATATTATCTTGATTTCTAGCACAAGATTCCAAAAAACTGTATTTGGAAACTGTTGCACCGTTTTGAAGAATATTACACCAGTCTTCAGTGTACTACTGCAATGAAATCACGTTCAAAATTTCTTGTCTTAAAATCTATTTGGAGGGATTAAAAAAATTAACATAACATGTGAAGTTTCTTTCTTAGAGGAAATGCTCGTATTAAGATGTTTAATATACATTTCGTCTATCAGTTTGGGTTTCCCAAATTTTTTTCATGAAAAAATGAATATGGTCCAAATGGACAACCTGTAACATGATCTCATTGCCTATCAGACAGTTCTTTGAGCAAAAATTGTAAAACGGTCAAGTTAATAAACTGATTTATTGTGCATGCAGTGTGCAATACACATTGAAAAACTGCCTAAATACACTTATTCTATAGCCTGGAATAAAATAAGTATGTATTTAACTTGTATTTCAGTTTTTCATGAGAATGTATGTAGCAAGTGCTCTACAAAAAGTGAGTTATGTTTTTGTCACTTTTGCCCAGTGTTTGATCTTTTCTGTCAAATAGAGCCAAATGCCAAATAGCCACCAATAAGCAGAACACTTGTGTACACTCCTGACCTTTTGGTTTCAAAGAAACTGAATATATATTGTATTATGCTTGTGTTCAACATAGCTGTTTACAGTCAACTTTCATACATCTGAGCTGAAAATAGTTTGGGATACCCAAGATGAAACCAAACACGCAGGTAATATTAAGAGTATTTACATTAGACTGAAGGCATATAGGGTTTGAAGGAGACCAAAGGTATGATGGAGAAAACACAGGTCAATAACTGGTGGCTGGGCTGCATGTTAACCAGCTGAGTCCAGGCAGCATGGAACTGTGGTATGTGGCACTTCCAGGTCTGCAACCCACCTACAACTTCCTTGAGCAACTATGTAGTCCACATTATCAATTTGTGGGACAACAGAGTGAACACAAACCAGATTTTAGTTAGTAATAGCTCTGTTTTAATTTAAAAGCATGCAAAAGTGTCTATTAATAGAGATCTACATTCTACCTTAAACAGCCAGGGTTTAAGCTGCCACCTGGTGCCACACTTCCTCCCCAAGGCAGCAAATTTGATCACATGGAGCATCTGCCTCTGGAATCAGTATCTAAAAATGGTGAGGGGCTATTTCAGTGTGAGCAGCTTGATGGACTGACCACACCGTGCGGCTGCTCAGGAACCAGCAGCTTCTGTAAGCAGTAAATGCTTGTGAAAGCCACTAAGCATTAAGTATTCCACAAAGCCAACTCTAGAGCAATCAAAGATGATACAAGAAAGTGTCTTAACTTCAGTGACTGTACCCCACAAGGAGTAAAGCTCAATGTTTGTGAGCCTGCTCCCAGCAGCATCAACCAAGCCAACGACAGCCTGAGTCCTTACCAAATCCAGCAAAGCAAAAAATTAAGGTTACACATAGACAGCTCTAACGTCTGCTCCAAGTTGATTTGAACCATGTTCAAAAACATTTCAAAACAGGGACTTTCTCAGCCCATAATGGAGAGAGCCAAGAGTAAGCACATCCTGGGACATGGCTGCAGTGACAAAGCTCCAGTCTCATTCACCAATACTCAGAGTACATTTGCAGTGACAAAACATCAGCCCCATTCACACAGCTTCTGAATACTTCTGTCAGCAGTAGAAGTGGTATTTCTAGGATAAAAGAACAAAGCAATAATGGTGCCAAAATCATCTGGATAAAGCCTGACATAAACATTCTGTATTATTTTACTGTTATACCAAGAGATAGATATTGCCTCTTTCTTTATCTGTAAATTCACCCTATGAAAATTCATCCTTCCAATTTAAAGCAGAGTTACCATTCAGACCATCAGCCACTGACATACTACTTTCTTCTCAAAAGCTTTACTGAAAATCACCCCTTACTCTAAATTTCCTGAATTCTGTGTACTCCTCTCACAAGCAGGGTTCACACAGCCATTAAGACTCTCATACTTTTTCATTGATAGAGAATACCAACATATCTGGTCGATGAAATGCAAATATGTGATCATTTTTACTTTACCCTTCTGAAAGAAGGCTTCAGGGAATGTCATAGTCAGGCAACAGTGAGTGCAAGGGAAGCTTTCTGTGAATGAGATTTCTTAAGTGCTGGCCTAGGCTGTTTGTCAGCCTCAGACTAACCACACAGACTGTACATTCTCTGCAAAGCTCTTTGAGTGTGATTACTTTTGAATTATTGGTACAGTGTATTTTGCCAAGAAATTTCATTCAGAGTGTTGCATTTACAATCATAGGAAGGTGTTTTTATCCAACCATTACTTTTAATGTGTATTGTTCCAAATAACAAATTCTTACATTGACTGTCTTGCCACAATGATTGTAGATTGATTTCCACAATGGAAGAAAACATCCAAGTTTTCATTCCTAGTTACACAAACTACTTAGGTGTGCAAGCATTACTCTTTCTTTTGATATTACTTTCATGAAGATAACAATTTATTAATGTATCATGTGGAAGTTACTGTTATTCCATGGGTGTAATTTAGTTGCAAAGTATGATTACCTAGCTCTGTTAAGAAATGAACAAAGACAGAAGCAAGACTCGACTTTGACTCCTCCAATGATTGTAATATAAAATACTGCCTAACAAAATTTTATGGATAGTTGCACATTTTTATAATAAAGTATATTCCTCAAACTGGTTTGAATTTAGCCAAGAATTTCATTAATGATGTTATCTAAAACAAGGTTATTATGCCACCTGTCTGTATACCGGAGTGGATCTCTCAAAGATCATAGTTACTAAATAACTGCATCATCGCAGCCTTCCAGTTTAGAACTTTGATGTACAACAATGTACTTAGCTCTGCATTTAGTAAATGGATAGTCTTCTGGTCTCACCACTAATCTCTGACGCAAAGGCTCTTCCAAGTGCCCTTTTGTCTTCTTCTGACAGTGCATTTCTTCTAAATGCTGTTTTGCACCTGCTTTTACTGTGGAGGTATCCTTCCACAAGTATTTGCAGCTCCCTACTCAGGGTATTTTAATTCTGAAATTTTATTCTAAAGTTAAAGACATGTAACAGTACCCTGGATATTAACTCCCCAGCTGAAACTTTCCATAAGCACTTCCACACGAGCAGACTTGGAGGTTGGCTGCAGCATAGAATGCTAAACCACACCAGTGCAGACCTCAGCATACCTGCGGCTCATACCACGCGAGTCCCACTTTAAACTTTTGGTGTGATGATTCTGGGGGTTGTTGGGCTTTTGGGGATCTTTCTTTTATTTTTTTTGGAGGGGTCAGAATTAAACCACAACCATGCAAACGCCACTCCCTCTGCGGGCAGGAGCCCCTGGTGCCTGCAGGTTCTCACGGCCGCAGGCCACCAGGTGGCGGCAGCGGCACTGCGCTAGAGCTCCGCCGACGTTAGGCCCCACCCCATGGCCCGACCTGCCAGCGCTGGCCAATCAAAGCGCTTCTGCGCCAGAACACAGCCCCGAAAACCGAAAGGAGACGAAACCTTTCGTTCGTTTCCGCCAGCGGAGCCCCGATAATTTCCGACTGCGCCTGAGGTCAGCGCCGAGCCACTTCGGCAGTTTCCGGAAACCCGGAAGGAAGGTGGCTGAGTGCGTTCGGAAGTCTCCGGTACGGGCCGGGCTGGCGGACAAGGGTGCTCGGGCTCCTGCTGTTGCCAGGCATGCGGCTGCTCTCGCGAGCTCTTCGCGTGGTGCAAGGCCGCCGGCCCGCCGCGATGTCCCCTCGGAGCCCCCGAGCAGCGCCCGTCGGCTGTAGCGCGGCGGGTACGTGCCTGCTGCAGCCGCACCGCAAGCTGAACGCCCGACCCAGCTTGGACGAGCTGTTCGCCGCCCCCTCCTTACGGCGCCTGCTGGAAGAGCGGGCGCGGGGCGGGGCAGGGCCGGAGCTGGCGGCGCGAATCCAGCGGCTGCACGACAAGGAGCAGGAGCTGCGTGACACACGGGAGCTGGCGAAGCAAGGTGCAGGCCGGCGGCACAGAGAGGGGCGCGGCGAAGGCCGCTGCGGCGCCACCTGGCGGGAATGGTGGGAGGAGCGATTTGCATACACCGACGCGATTGGGGAAGTAGCTCAAGTGGGCGGGCGAAGGCAGTCGCGTGGCGTCTGCTGGAGGCGCGGCGGGAGCGCTGAGACGCGGGAGAATTAAAATCCTGTCAGCAGGGGAAGTCCTGGGCGGTTTCCTGTCGCCTTACGTCACTGAGAGCAAGCCTATCCTCATAGCAGTGGTGTTCCACCCTTTGGATCATCTTTGTGGCCCTCCTCTGGACTCACTCCAACAGTTTTGTATATGGGGATACCAGACATACATGCAGTATTTGAGGTGGGGTTTCACAAAAGCAGTTCTCTTGACCTGATGGCCACACTCCTGCTGATGCAGCCTAGGATATGATTTGCTTTCTGGGCTGCATGAGTGTACTGCCAGCTCACAGTATCGCCAAGGTTGGAAGAGACCTTGAGGATCATCGAGTCCAACCTGTCACCACAGACCTCATGACTAGACCATGGCACCAAGTGCCACGTCCAATCCCCTCTTGAACACCTCCAGGGATGGTGACTCCACCACCCCCCTGGGCAGCCCATTCCAATGACGAATCACTCTCTCGGTGAAGAACTTTCTCCTCACCTCGAGCCTAAACTTCCCCTGGTGCAGCTTGAGACTATGTCTCCTTGTTCTGGTGCTGGTTGCCTGGGAGAAGAGGCCAACCCCTTCCTGGCTACAACCACCTTTCAGGTAGTTGTAGAGGGCAATGAGGTCACCCCTGAGCCTCCTCTTCTCCAGGCTAAACAATCCCAGCTCCCTCAGCCTCTCCTCATAGGGCTTGTGTTCAAGGCCTCTCACAAGCCTTGTTGCCCTTCTCTGGACATGTTCAAGTGTCTCAGTGTTGAGCTTCTCATCAATTAATAGACCAAAGTCTCTTCAGAGGTACTCTCAACCCCTCTGTGCCTAGCCTGTATTTGTTCCTGGAATTGGCCAGACCCAGATGCAGGACCTTGCACTTTGACCTGTTGAGCCTAATCGTCCTGCACCTGGAACAGGTTGCAGAGGGATGTGGTTGAGGAACATTTTTAGCATACTGAAACTAGTACAGAAAAGGAAGTTTTAATAGTTAAATGTTAATGCTGATCAGGTGGGTAATACTTTAGAAGTAAAAGTTTCTCTTATATGCAAGAGTTCTTCCATACCTTTCTTTCTAGTTACATTTAGAAGTTTTTCAGAAGTTGCTCTGGAGTGAACTGACAGAGATAAAATACTCAGCATTCCTTCTCCCATCTTCAAATTTTTGCGTACAGTGATAGGGGTAATAGTCCTTTTAATGACAAGTGTCAGTTGTGGGGCTACTGTGCTCCTTAAATCCTTGATGTTCTTGTCACACTGAAATACAGAATGTAATTTCTTAGAATCACAGAATGGCCGAGGTGGGAAAGGGCCTCTGGAGATCATCAGTCCAGTCACCTGTGCTCAAGCAGGGTCAGGGTTGTGTCCAGTCAGTTTTTGAGAATTTCCAAGGGTGGGCACCACTAATTCTTTGAGCAACCTGCACAGCCACTCTTAATATGTACTGTATGTCTTTGTTACAGGTTGTATTAATCTCATTTTCCGGCAGGTTTAGTACGTTGAGGGGGTTTTGTGTGGTAGGTTGTTGTTTTGGGTTTTTTTTGCAAAGTTCTTGACATGGTTATTTTTCAGAAGATATTCTGAGAGTGGCACTGATACAAGCTTGAGGCTTAACTATACTCAAATATTCCAGATGAGAGTGAAGATTTCCAGAAGCTTGCAGAACGGGAAATTGCCTCCTGTGAAGAAGAGGTAGCTGCACTGAAACAGCAGGTTAGGTACCCTTTAAAATTCTTTGCTTCCTTTTTTAAATTAACAAAGCCAAATTCTCTTCTCATCAAAATGAGATGTATATGATAAACTCTTCTCCTTCCCTCCTTTCAAGTTACACTCCTCAACTAGTGTCTCTTATCTGAGGAAAATGAAAAATGCAGAAGGTATAGAGACAGGCTGTAAGTGTTTACTTGTACCTGAAACTGTTTGAATCAATACATCTTTATAAGTAGGTGTTATATTTGATCTTGTCTGGATGTACCTTTATGGATTTCCTGGTTTTTTTTATCAATTGGTAACATTAAACTTTTGTGGTATCACACAGTAGTTGTATTGAAAAAAAAAAAAGTTTAATACTATGTAACTACTTTAGATGACTATGTTATATAGGTTCTACATAGTGTCTATGTTGTCTAACCTAAAAATACTGATATTTACATAAATTGTTACATATTCCTGATCTTACTTCTGGTAACTTAATGTAGATGGTATTGTCCTGTTATTTATCCCTTCGTTAACAATACAAGTCACATTATAAATATTTTTGTAAGTATAATAATTTTGCCAAAATAAGTAGTAATCTGTGGAAAGAAACATCACCTACTGATCATAAAGGAAGGTGATTGAAAAGCATTTGCAAAGGCTTTTGATCCAGCCTGAAAAATTTTGGTAGTGTTTTTGGTTCTAGTGCATCTTTCTTCTATAGATTTAAGGCTGGTTGTCCCTTTTTAGGTAAGTAAATGAACAATACAGCTCAGTTGTTAAAGGACTGTCCTGAACATCCATACCTCGTTAGCTCTGCAGCTGAGACGAAGTGAAAGGGAGGCTGGAGGGAAGGGAAATGCTCAGCTGTTTTGCAAGAACCAGTTTGTATCCTGTGGTGTCAAAGTGTTGCAGTGTTCCTGATGGGTGAAAACTTCTGTGAAGTTTTGTAGGCCTTGAGAGAGATGTATGTAGCTCCTGTGACAGTGAACAGACACATGGAGTCTTCCTGCAATACAGTGTTCTCCCACTTCATCTCTTAGTGACTGCTACTGCCTCACTGCAGGAGGCATGAGAATCTTGTCCTCTGGGCAGCCAGTCTCTTAATGCAGGAGAAGGTAACCTAGATGAGTTACAGACTTCTCTGGTGTTTTATACTATCTTGATCATGGGTAGCAGTGTCAGAGGGAAGTCTTGTCTGCATATTTTTGTATTCACAGATAGCATTGCTTTTGATTCCTTCAGAAGAAACAGACAAGAGTGATCTCGTCATGGAAGTAACTTCTGGAGTTGGAGGGCAAGAAGCCATGCTGTTCACCTCAGAGATATTTGATATGTATCAACGATATGCTGCCTATAAGAACTGGAAATTTGAAATATTAGAATACTTTCCCAGTGAAATAGGTCAGTAATAAAAATACTTAATCTCTGTTAACTTTTTAATTTAAGTTGAAACATTCATTGACACTTGAACTTCCTGACTACAGGAAGCTAATTTGCACTAACTTAATTTTAGAAGTGCAGTTTTGTTTGAATATCTGAGTACAGTTTTCCTCAGCCTTCTGTATTTGAGAATGAAATTCCATTTCAGAAGTACTGCTAAAATACTAAAGTGATAAAAAATAGTATGTCTTTCAGTAGTTTCGAAAAGTAGAAATAAAACTTAAGTACTTAACAGAAGAAGATTGAGAAAGTGGTGCAGATGTGTTATTTCAGCTTTATTTTTTTACAAACACAGAATCTTCTACGTAGTTACTAAACGTTTCTAGGGTTAATGGATCAGTTTGGCATCTTGGAAGTTTTATTATGGTCCCTTGGAGAGAGTGGCCATAAACTTGAGGTTTAATCTAAAACTTGTTGAATTTCTCATCTAACCCACACTTCCTAAGCTTATCTATGAGGACCTTATGGAAGACAGCATCAAAAGTCTTGCTCTCCCCTCATCTACCCAGCCAGGCATGCCATCATCAAAGGCTATCAGATTGGTCAGGCATGATTTCCCCTTCATGAATCCATTCTGACTACTCCTGATAACATTCTTTTCCTCCTCATACTAAGAGATGACCTCCAGAATGAGCAGTTCCATCACCTTTCCAGGGATGTAGGTGAGGGTCTTCCTTCTTCCCTTTTGAAGACAGAAGTCACATTGGCATTTCTCCAGTCCTCAGGTTCTCAGTCCTCAGTTTTCTGGCCTTTCAAAAATAGTAGAATTAATTAGCAGTAAAATCTGCCATCTCCCAGTACTCAGGAGTGCATTTCAAGCCTATGGATTTAAAGGTGTCCAACTTGCTAGGTGATCTCTAACCTAGTTTTCCTAAACTAAGGGAGAGCCTTCCTTCCTCCAGACTTTCCTGCCTCCAGGGACTGGGATTCCTGAGGGTCAGTCTTAGCAGTAAAGACTTAAGCAAAGAAGGCATTCAGTAATTCTGCCTTTTCTGTATCTGCTATCTTCACAGCACCCACTTTATTCAGCAGTGGGCCCCATTTTTTACCCCCACTGGTAGGATGCATAGAGGAGACCATTTAAGAGGAAGCACATGAAAAATACTCATGCTTTAGTTAGATTTTCTTTTTCCTATTGAATAATAAGGTTCTGAACTAACAATACAAAAAGGATGATGTAGTTTCTGAAGCTGGTGTTCAAAATCTGATCTTTTGGTAAACTTACTACTGGTGTCAGAGTTCTACTATGGTATATGTTTATGTTTGCATGTAAATACATGGTTTGTAGGCAATCTTTTAATATGTATAAAAAATTAAACTGCACTTTAAAAAATAATTTGGCAGTGCTTTACTTGAGATAGCATGTGAGTATGTTTGTTCAGCTCTGTTTTAAGAGTTTTCTTGCATTTTCAGTATAATTCTGCCTAGGTATTTAAGTGGTAAATTCATAAATTTAAGTAAGAACATAGTACCAACAGGTTCTGTTACAGCTTTACAACGGTTTTTCTTCTGTATCTAAGGTGGCCTGAGACATGCAGTTGCCAGTATAGCTGGTCTTGAGGCTTACAAGTACATGAAATTTGAAGGGGGAGTGCATCGTGTTCAGCGGGTGCCAAAGACAGAAAAACAAGGACGCATTCACACCAGCACAATGACTGTTGCCATATTACCTCAACCCACTGAGGTAATATTTATCTTACTGTAACAGACTTTACGATGGGCAATATTTTTGCATGCTGTATTGCTGATACCCAAGTGTTTTTAGTCTTGGTATTGTCTCTTAGTAATTTAAATATTATTTTTTTTAAATCTTAGCTTTTGACAAAGTCATATTTGTTTATTTATTTTTATTTTTGTCTAGAGGGGTGAAATAAAGAATTCCTGGATTTCCTCATAGCCCTAATCACAAGAAAGTCACTGTCAGTTTACTTCACCATAACTGGAAAATTCACTGTGAATACATGACATGTTTTGTGGAAAGCTTTTTATTTTTTTTAAAAGTAACAAAAGTCTGAGTTAGAGAGCTCACAGAGATTTCTTTTAGCACCTCCTCTTCCCCATTTCTATGGTGTCCTCGCTTTCAGCTTCCAAAGTTGTGTGTGATAATTCATTCTCACTGTGTTTGGCTAAAAACAACTGACTAATGAATATTTTTGTGATCTTTGTTTCATCTAACAAGTTGTCAGTGATGTTACTCCTTCCCATTTTCTCTTGAAATTATCTCATTCCTTCTTCACAGAGACCATAGCCCCATTCCAGAGTTAACAAAGGGAATATGTTGCATTTTATGTGGAAAACATCTGGTCAAATTCAGATATTAGTTAACTCTTGAAGGAAGAGGGTGCAGAGCTTTCAGAAGAGGGGGAAGATTAGTGCTAAGATTAATGATTGTGTCTTAAGCTACTATTTGTCTGATTTCCTGACGTTGATCATGTCACATTCCAACCTGGCTACAAAGATTTGTTACCATGTTTATAAGTGGATGCAAGCTACCACTCATAAACTTTGAAAGATTTGATCTTCTCTGAATGTGCTTTGTAAAATAAACCATATTTGACATCTGTCTAGAAAGAAACAACATGTGTTCTTTTTTAATATTTTACTATTTTTCTTTGTCTCCCATGACAGATGAGGCTGCAAATCAATCCAAAAGATCTACGAATAGAAACAAAGCGAGCTAGTGGAGCTGGAGGACAGCATGTCAATACCACAGACAGTGCTGTAAGGATAGTCCATATCCCAACAGGTGCTTCAGTTTTCCCTTAGTACGAGATTGCAGAACTACTGTCAGAATTTCCTTTGAAACAATGGGTTTATTTTCAAACCTGGACAACAGTAGAGTTTTCATATAGTTTTCACGTGTTTATAGTACTCTAAACGCACTACCTTGTGCTCATTCCCAATTTGTAATAATGAAAACCGTTGATTTCAGTAGGTAATGTACCCAATTTGCCACTAAGTGTGACTCTCCTAAGAGCATGCAGATCAGTTTTTATGAAAAAGTTACATGTAAGATTTCTAATAATGGAAAAGAAACTGAAAACCGAGCAGGTTACAATCTGATGATTTGCCCCTTCTTGACTAGTATCTAAAAGAGAGGGGTTTCAACTTCCATATCAAAATGTTTCTTTTAAATGCAGAGCCTGCACAGGATGCCAACTTCCATTTGTCTGCTGGCTCCTTTCCCATAGACTGCACATATAATTAGGAGGCCCATCTCTAGAGCTCAGGTTAGGAAATGTAGGAGGCATAAGATACACCCTCAAATACTACCTTATTTTATCTGTTGTATCTTTTTAAAAAATTATTTACTTTTTATTTTATTGCCATTCTTCATCTTTTTACTTCCCTTTGAGCAATCCACAACAGCTGCCTTGACTTTCATTGCTTTTTAACTTTTCTCTGCATTAGTCAGGCTTTACAGCCTCAGGGCAATCCCATGTGCTCTTCATCTTCACGCAGTGGAGAGGGTAGAATTCTATTCAAGATACAGTGACAAAAGGTACTCAAGATTCAAAAAGTTTTGGATTGTTTGGTGAAAAAAGCCCTGCAAACTAAAGCCAGCAAATGAGCATAGTTTTTGCTGAAGGCAGTTATTAGTGTTTGATATAGCAATCTTAAAATATATTGCAATTTGTTTTGGTGGTTATTCATATTCCTCTTGATCTGTCTTGCACTTGTGTTACTTCTTTCATTTTTCTCATGCTAACTCTCTCTATAAATCTTTATTGTGATGCAAAAAATTAACAATTCTTTTATAAAGTAATACTATTACCAGAGTTATTTAAAACAAATAACAACTTAGCTTGTGTTGTCTTCCTGTATTTCTTCTTCCTGCTCCTTTCTTAGGTGATTCACTTTTCATTTTAACCTATTTTTTTTTAGTTTTGGGAAGAGAAACCAGACTCCTTTTAAAGAAAATTGTTCACATTTTTGTATATTCTGACAATATTCTGTATACTCACTACCTCATGCATTTTACTGCTCCTTTGATCCTAAACTTTGTGGTACTGTGGCCAAAATTTTCAGGTATTAAGGATGTCTTCTGTAAATGATACCGCATCACCTATTTTTTATTTCATTATCCACCTGTTGTCCCAACATACCAAATTACATTTTCTATGTTATGGCTTAAAGCACACAAACAACTCAGTCTGCAATTCTCTCCCAAAGTGTATCACTAGACGTTAATAAGCCTAGGCTTTTGAAGAAAGAAACACCTTATTGTAAGATAATAAATTTAGTATGTAACTGTTAAGTGCTAAATGTCATGATATTTTTGGCAGGAATTGTGTCTGAATGTCAGCAAGAAAGATCACAAATTAGAAACAAAGAGAAGGCAATGCAGATGCTATGTGCCAAACTGTACAATGCCAAACTGGAAGAAGAAACCAAGAAGAGAAACAGTGCTCGAAAAATTCAAGTAAGTTTCACTTAGTAAAGATACTGTTCTGTACAAGTGAATGTTCTTGAGGTAATTCCTGTGTTGAACTGCAAATAGTAAATGGAAATAAACAGTAACAAGAGCACAAGAAGGACTTAAGGGAGAAAAAATGCCCAAAACATTCTGCTTCAGCAGTAGAAGTTATGTATTAGCCAAAATTAAAAGTTTCAGTAGTATGTGAATTCTGGAAATCTAATGAAACAAACTGGATTACAGCATGAAGAATCAGAATAATATTAGAAAAAGATACACTTAAATTATTCTTTTATATGATTGACAAAAATTACTGCATCCCTGGCTTCAGAAGGGTGGGTGTCAGGATGGGGCCAGTCTTTTTACAGTGCCCAGTGACAGGTCAAGGGGTAACTTTATTAGAATTAGAATTAGAATAAACCAAACCAGGTTGGAAGAGACCTTCAAGATCATTGTGTCCAACCCATCAACCAATCCAACCCACCCAAACAGCTAACCCATGGCACCAAGCACCCCATCAAGTCTCCTTCTGAACACCCAGGGATCAGTGCTGGGCCCCATCCTCTTTAACATCTTTATTGATGATCTGGATGAGGGCATTGAGTCGATCATCAGTAAATTTGCTGATGACACCAAGCTGGGGACAGGAGTTGATCTGCTAGAGGGTAGAGAGGCTTTGCAGAGAGACCTCGACAGGCTGGACAGATGGGCAGAGTCCAACGGCATGAGATTTAACACATCCAAGTGCCGGGTTCTGCACATTGGCCACAACAACCCCATGCAGTGCTACAGGCTGGGGTCAGAGTGGCTGGAGAGCAGCCAGGCAGAGAGGGACCTGGGGGTGCTGGTTGATGGTAGGATGAACATGAGCCTGCAGTGTGCCCAGGCAGCCAAGAGGGCCAATGGCATCCTGGCCTGCATTAAGAACAGTGTGGCCAGCAGGAGCAGGGAGGTCATTCTGCCCCTGTACACTGCACTGGTTAGGCCACACCTTGAGTACTGTGTCCAGTTCTGGGCCCTTCAGTTTAGGAAGGATGTTGACTTGCTGGAACGAGTCCAGAGAAGGGCAACGAAGTTAGTGAGGGGCTTGGAACACAAGCCCTATGAGGAGAGACTGAGGGAGCTGGGGCTGCTTAGCCTGGAGAGGAGGAGACTCAGGGGTGACCTTATTGCTCTCTACAACTACCTGAAGGGGGGTTGTAAACAGGCAGAGGTTGGTCTCTTCTCCCAGGCAGCCAGCACCGGAACAAGAGGACACAGTCTCAGGCTGCACCAGGGGAAGTTCAGGCTGGAGGTCAGGAGGAAGTTTTACACGGAGAGAGTGACTGCCCATTGGAATGGGCTGCCTGGGGAGGTGGTGGAGTTGCCGTCACTGGAGGTGTTCAGGAGGAGACTTGACAGGGTGCTTGGTTACATGGGTTAGTTGATTGGGTGGTGTTGGGTGATAGGTTGGACGCGATGATCTTGAAGGTCTCTTCCAACCTGGTTTACTCTATTCTATTCTAATGCTTACCTTCAATGACGGCGACTCCACCACCTACCCGGGCAACCCATTCCATAGCGCAATCACTCTTTCTGTATAGAACTTCTTCCTAAACTGGCACAAGTTCCATCTAAACATGAGGAGTAACTTCTTTAATTTGAGGATGAAGGAACTCTGGAGTAGGCTGCCTGGAGGGATCATGGGGTCTCCGTTTCTGTTGACGTTCAGAACCTGCTTGGACATGTTCCTGTTACTTTCTCTGGGTGAACCTGTCCTGGCGAGGGGATTGGACTTGATGATGTCCACAGGTCTTTTCCAACCCCTGCCATTCTATGAACTACTGAACTATAACACATTTTTTATAATTGTGGCAGGAGGAGAAAGCTTTCACTTTAGCTGCATAATCAGTATTTCATCCTGATTCTTCTCATTTGATAGATTGGCACAAAAGGAAGATCAGAGAAGATCAGAACATACAACTTTCCGCAGGACCGGATTACTGACCACAGGATAAGCAGATCAGTGCATCATATTGAATCTTTCATGTTAGGGGAAGAAATGCTAGATGAAATGATACAAACTCTGAGCACATATGCTGATTACGAATCTTTAATGGAAGTTATTTCAGAAAATGAAAAAAAGAATCTATCCTGAATGTTGCTTTTAGTCATCCCATTGCAACAAGTACAAGTCTGCAAAGTAGCTTGTTGGAGCACCACCTAGAAAATGCAGCTGCCTTTTGGATTATGAAAGACATCACAACTTCTTTCCTCGTGACTGATGAACAGTTTTCGTATTTGCTGAGTTAAAGACTTTAGTACCTTTATATGAGACATTATTGCTGCGGCAGTCCACTTAAAAAGTAAACTTGACAGAACAAACTGCAGTTTTTAAGTTTCTGCGTTGAGAAGATACTGATACACCACCCTTGAAAGGTACACATTAAAAATGACCTATTTCTAGTTCTAGTTTAAACAAGTTTAAACATCAGTACAGAGTCAGTTTACTTGAGAGAACAAAAACATCCTATTTTGAGTGACTGTAAGAAAGTGATAAATAAATTACGCCACTACTTTATCTTCAGGTTTGTTAATTGCTTATATGTGACATGGGAGAGGGCATCAAAGTGTATCTTCATCATGTTTTCATGGCCTTCTGGCTCTTACTAATACAAACAAAAATGTTTTAGGAATATCTCTTGTTCCAAAAAAACAAAAAAAAGCTGTGGAAGCCAAGCATCAAGTTGTGTGAATTGTTTTTGAAAAGGCTGTTTGTGTTCTTTAGTCAAAAGTGAAAATAATTGTTGCAATTATTGTTTGGGTGATATTTCAGTCTCCATTTGGCTTCAGCTCAGTGTTTCTTTTATGTTTTTAATGGACTCTCCAGTTTATTGATTTTTCTAAAAGTTGCACAATATGAACAGCATCTCAGTGGTTTTGTCTGTTTAACAGCATCTTAAAACATTTGATCTCTGAAAGCAAAGTAAAACTTTAACCTTTCTAATCTACAGATATATCTGTACGTAAAGAAGACTTTCAGCCCTTATATTTAATTTATTGTTTTAGACTTTAACCCTTATTTTACAGTCCCAAATATGTATGACTATACAAAACGCGCAGCTTTCATGCCACACTATCCCACTACATATTGTATCTATGCATGTGTGTATACACAAACAGAATGTATTTGAAATATAAATAAGAAATTGGAAGTTAAGGAAGAATGCTGCCATGAATACCGGGGTGTTTACCTGTCACAGTCTTCTTCCCTTCACTTAAGTCAGCTATGTCTTACCAAGGGATGTATGGAGTTTATGATTCCTTCTAACTTGAGTTTCATATTCCTCTAAACAAATATGGGCCATCAGCCAGGTCCAAACACTAGACTACCGTGTTAAACGGATATAAGCCTTCAAACCTTTGTCACCCTAGGCCTTCTCTGACAGTTCAGCTGGTGGCCTGGCTGGCCAGATCCTGCCTGGCCTTCCTGTTCTTGTCTAGCTCCTGCACAGACACTAGATATGTTATCTTGAAAGCAGCCAGCTTCTGGTCAGTGTGAGGAAAAGCCAAATACGCTGTGGTTCTGGCAGGAGGCTTGCAGAGGTATGCCAAAAATGGCATCTGACTGCATCATACAAAGTGTACTTGAACTATCTTGAGGGTTACCTCCTTGGCCTGTCATGGCAAGCATCACTGCATAAAGACTCAAGGTCCATTACTTGCTTGGTATTGATTTTAATACAAGACCTATTGTCTCACAGAGTTAAATCTGGCTGGCACCCAGTCACTAGTGGTGTTCCCCGGGGTACTGGGGCCTGTCCTCTTCAATATCTTAGTAAGTTTGCAGATGCCACCAAACAGGTTAGACCGATGGGCCAAGGCTAATTCTATGAAGGTCCTCCACCTGGGTCACAACAACCCCACAGTAAGCTACTGATTTGGGATGTGTGGTTGGAAGGCTGCATCTTGAAGAGGGGCCTGGGGTTGACAGTCAACTGAACATGAGTCAACAGTGTGGCCAAGAAGGCCAATGGCATCCTGGTTTGCATTAGAAACACTGTGGCTAGCAGGAATAGGAAGATGATCATCCCCATGTATTCAGCACTGGTGAGGCAAGTACTGCTACTTGTTCAGTATTGTAGTATTACATAGTATTACTATTTCATTCAGTTCTGGGCCACTCACTACAGAAAGAACATCAAGGTGCGTCCAGAGAAGGGCAACAATGCTCTTGAAGGGCCTGGAACACATGACCTAGGAGGAGTGTGTAAAGGAGGTAGGGTTATTCATTCTGGAGGAGGCTGAAGGGACATCTTATTGCTCTTTATGACTACCTGAAAGGAGGTTGGAGCAAGGAGTGGGACAGCTCTTTTTGTCCTTGGTGGCAAGTGGTGGGACTAGGGGAAATGGTTCAAGCTGCACTAGAGGAGACGTTCAGGATGGATATTAGGAAATACTTTTGCACAGAAAAGGTTATCAAACTTTGGAGTGGCCTGCCCCTGGGTGAAGTGGTGGAGTCACTGTCCCCAGAGGTTTTTAAGCCATGTGTGGACCTGGGGCTTAAGGACACAGTTTAGTGTTGACCCTTCAGTGCTGGGTTGAAGTTTGGAGCGGATATATTCTGTGATTACAAACGCAGCCCACCCTGAGCTGTGAGCGGGTATTTGCAGCAGCTGTGGGATCCCTCCATCCAAGCCCCCTTGGCTGCTCAGCTCCCAGGAGAAGTCCTCACACTGCCAACTACTACTAACATCGATTGCACTTTAAAATACAGTTTTTCCACAAGGAGAAGCCCAGGTGTACGATCCACCGCCAGATTTAGATCCTTCTCCTGCGGAGGATGATCAGGGTGTGAGACGTCCCAGGCACAGCCATTGATGCAAATGTAAACTAGGCGCCAGGCGATACTCAGGTGCGTGTCACGTCACCCCCATAGCACAGATGCCAGTGGTTAGTTCAGGAGAACGCCGTGAGGCCGCCCAGCTGCCGGAGGGCGGGAGGAAGAGGCGGGCAAGCCGCCAGGCGGGAGACGCTGCCAGCCCTGCCGCGCGCTGCCCCAAGCTCTTGTTCCCGAGCCCCGCCCCACAAGGAGCGCGCGCGCGCCACCTCTCCACCACTAGTCTATTTCTTCACTGGCCGAAGAGGGAAAATATGAGCTGACTTGGCTCCGCCTAGGGCACCGAGGATTGGTCCCCGCCTTATGCTCACTTCCTATTGGCTGAGCCGCCCCTGTCGGCGACTTTCGATTGGCCGACAGGGATTTGGATACCAAATTCAAAGTTTTTAAAAGTACCCAGCGAGGGCTGCCGCGCATTCACTGCCGGCGGCCGCAGCGGAGCTGCCCTGTAGGTGAGTGCGTGCGGATCGCAGGGGCCCTGTGGCAAACCCGATTTGGGGCAGCGGGGCGCTGCGATGAAGACTCAGGGGTAGGAGCGATTTGTGGCTGTGGGATGCTGTGGTGAGGGCTCTGTAGTAGAGTTATTTCAGGGCAATGGAATGCTGTAAGAGAGGGCTCTGTAGCCGGCGTGGTGGGGACCGGTATATGTAAGTGTAGGGATTTTATGTGTTTGTGGAGCTCTGAGAGGATGCAGGAGAAGTGCGGATGGGGGCTCCGCCGCTCTCCCCAGCCTCCTCCCGCGGTTATACCGCCGGCGGGATGGGATGGAAGTGGACGGCGGCGCATAGGCAGCCGCGAAACGCCCGGGTCCCGCCACCGAACGGCGTGTGGGGCGCGCCCCGCTGCACATTAGTGGGGGTCGGGCCTGAGCCGCGGTGGGTAGTACTGCTCCCGCCGGCGGGCTGCGGCTAGTGGGGAGGTGCCGCATAATCTCCCGCCCGTAGGGCCACGCCAGGCATCCCCCCAGAGCTCTCCCGGCCGTCTCGGCGCCACCATTTTTGGGGGCATCTTTCAACGTGGGTGGAAGCGGAGACCCCCAAAGGCACAGAAAGAGTTTCCTGAGGCCATGGGGCACGGCAGGCGTGAGAGCTGGTCTGCCGGTCTCCGACCTGGGCCATCTTGAGCGCGGAGCAGGAGCAGCTTGACAGTGTTTTGGGCCCCCCCGGTTGAGCCCACTGCTCCAGGAGGTCGGAGCTGGCCCTGGAGCCCCTAAATACGGCGTGGGGACATTTTCCAGATCTGCAGGATTTCATCCCTAAAGCTCCTTCGCTCGCTCGCGGCGCGCGTGGCGAAGGGGGAAGGAAAGAAGGAGGCTTAGCCAGGAGATTGTAGCTCTCTCAGCTCATACTGTACAAAGCCATAAGCATATTTGCTCCTTTCTTCCACCAAATGTATGGACGAAGAAGGGGCTTCTGCTCTGAGACGTTCAAGAAACACATTTTTCTAATTTTTCCAAAACTCCTAGATGTGCTTAAATCCTTTGAAATACCTACTCACGTGGGGGACCTTGTTTTCTTACGAACTGTTGAACGTTATTTTCCCCTTAAATATAACACGGCAGTGATGGCTTCCTTCTCCCCTTCAGTCCTCGCCCATCCCCCCCGCCGTTGTTAATATAGATAGCACCACACTTCGGGGGGGAGGGGAAAGAAACGGGGTAAGAAAAGCTCGACTTCCCGACAATATCTGTTGACCTCCCACCTTCTTAAAATCATGCTTATAAGTAGCCTTATTTCACTTTGTTTAAGCAGTGCTAGTTCTAATTGTAATTTACACAGACATGTGGGCACTCAAGCTTTTTCTGTGCCACTTGGCTTCCTCCTCTTTTAAAAATGCCAGATACCTGGCTGCATCAGCAGCATTGCCTCTGGCCTTGGGTGTAAGCTTCTGGCTGCTGTGGACTAGCTGTACCCCTGCGTGGGCCTACAGTCACTCATGTAACTCTGCCACTGATGTCCTTTTCAGAGGCTCTAAGTGTTCTGAGTATGTAGTTGCATTTAAGGTAGGAATTGGAGGTATTGATGTGCTAAACGTAATCTGTACTGGTGGAATGGTGACAAAGTCAGTATTCTTGCTCCACCTATATGCACCATAAAGGTCTAGTTTCAAGAAGAATTTATATAGATTTCCTATGTGGTCGTTCAAATCTTTCCACTAGTTGTCTGTATTTTAGATGCTAGAAACATGGTGGTCTTAGAGGTCCTTTCCAACCATTGTGATTCTGTGAAAATGAGTTAAGAAGCTTAAAATTCATGATTCTGAAGGAAGGCATAATCAGTTCTTTATAGGAAGAAGAATTTGTGATACAGTTTATGCTGTGTTGTAATACTATTCTTGTTTCTTGCAGGATAGAAACAAAATAATGAAATCAAATTTAAACAACTCTTTCAAAATGAAATGCAGTTTTCATTGTGCATCTCTTCATGCTGATTGTGCACCACTGAAGTCTGCTATGGAGAACACAAGACTGGAAGAATCCTGCCACTTGAATTATGAGAAAGGCTTTTGTAAAAGCTGCACTGAAGAGCATCAGAAAGTACTCCCTAGTGACTCATACCATGTAGCCAAAGGAATTCTAGATCCTGAGGATGAAAGAAGACCTGTACATAACAAAGAAAACAAACAAATAAACCAGAGACTGGATGAAGGTATCTATGAAATGGAGGCCCTGGAACACAGTAAATTTAATGAGGACAGTGGTTATTCCTCTATGTTAAGCAATCAATATGCTGATACAGTAGAACATGATGATAGTATACCTTTGGCTGGGAATATCTGTGGCACACCAAAGCAATGTCTTGTGAAGAACCAAAACCAAATTCAGTTTTCAAAAAAGACTTTGTTGCCAGTAATCCATTATGAAGAGATGATTTGCTCAACTTTGAAAAAAAGTGGTAAAAAAAATCTGAAGTCTTGGGCTGCAGTAGAAAAAATTGTTTTCAGAGGAAAGGTTGAACTTTGTAATCTAATTGGAAAGAAAATGGGACTAGACAGAATAGACATTCTTGCTGAACTCTTCCAAAAGAACCTGAAGCATGTACTAGCAAATATTTTAAGGCATCTTGGTGAGATGGATTTAATAAAGTAAGTATTTTGATCTCATTTTATTAGGAAAGTTAAAAGAACACTAATCAGGTGTCTTAAGAATGTTCTAGATATGGGGCCTGTGACATTTAATCACTGGTTAACATCATGTATTGATATACTAAAACACAAAGTGTTAATGTTTCCTTGGAAGGCAATTAACTATCAGGACTGTGAACATAATTTCATACTACACATGAAAGAAAAAGATTGCATTAGATATTCACACTATGAAATAAACAGTTTTTCCCTTTCCTAGGAGGTAACTGATATGTTTTTATTGTCATTGCAGCTTTGCCAAAGTCAGCACAACATGGCAGAAGATTCTGCAAGAAGATAAACGGATTTTCCAAAAGTATAGTAAAGCTGTGAAAAGCTATTCTGTAAGTCTCTGCTTCGGTTTGGTATTGCAAGTCTAAACCAGCCATGTCTTTTTGCCATTTTAGGACTCTTCCCAATCTTAAGAGATTTCAGAAAAGTTTCTCAGATTGAAAATGTCACTCTAGCATCTTAATTTAAGATATCCTGTTCAAGTATTGCTAGTCACATCACTCTTTGGAGCCCAAGGAAAGTTGCCTGTAAAGATTACCCAAGGAGACATGAATATCTTAAGAATTTTCATGTCCTGTGTTACAGAGGAAGGCAGGAAGGAAAGGATCAGTTACAGCACTGCCTGCTGGTCAAGGCTTGGAGGCTCTCAGCAGATGCTTTCTTGCTTCAGTGTCCCCACTGATCCAGAAGGGAGAGAGACTGAGAGAAATGGCTCAAATGACTGTGACACTCATATTTCTCTCCTTATGCTTTCTAGCAATTCTGAAGTGCAATGTGTTGCTTACAGAAAACTGAAAAGCTTTTTGCATTGCAAGCTATTCCTAATGCCTATTTGTATTGTGAAAAAAAGAATAAAGATCCAACCCCAACAGCATTGTGCTAAGGCAAGATTCTTGTAAAACACTTAAGAGTGTTTTTCTTTTTTGAGAGAAGACAGTGAAACAAGGCTTAGGATCTGCCACAGAATAAGGCTGACCACTAGCATGGATTTTATGTAGTATTTTGTATTGCTAGTCTGCTGAGGTGATGAAACAGTTGGACACCACTGAATATTCATCTCAAAGTTTGATTTGCTCCCTGGCTTTACAATTTTTAAGTTTGAACTGCAAACTTAGAAAACTGGTGGGAGGAGTTTACTTCTCAAGGAAAACTGCAAGCATCTCTGTTCACCATAAAGAATTTGGGATATTTCTTTGTGCTTTAAAGCATTGTGATGGTTTGGTTACATGCCTTGCTTACATAATTATGATGTGTTAACATGATACAAGTAAGTTGCATTATGTAACAGAATGTAGTTGGTTTTGGTGGCCTGATATAGGGGTCTGTCAGATAAGTCTCTTCTCAAATTTTATTCTTGTTTTTATTTTCACTAGAATGCCACTGAGACATCAGAGAACACTGCAACAAGGGAGTTTGTCCTCTACCGAGCTGCTTTAGCTTCCATTCAGAAAGCAATCCCACCTGTCAACTTGAACAAAAAAGGCACCAGATCCAAAGCATCCAAGAATCACAGCAGGCTCATGGAGTTCTCTGAGGTAACTGATTTCCTCTCACCTTCAGTTTCTTACATGTTATGTAGCGCACAATCAGCTTGTAAAGTGTATTTCTGAGACTTCTGGACACATGGCTCACTTCTCAAAAATGCTAATGATTTGAATCAAAAGAAAATAAACTTGAACTATTATTAAAGTTAACTAAATAACCATCCTTGGATGAAGTTTGGATGATTCAAGAGGGCTGGTTTTCTTACTGCTTTCTATTTAGCCTGTCTTCTTCAATTTAAAATGTAAGGAATTTTAAATTGACTACTTTTCTTCCAGTCCAAAGTATCTGCAGTTAGACTTGTCGAGTCTACATCTGAATTTGATACACCCAGAATTAGGCTAAATTTGTAATATCTGTTTGGAGTACGAGAAATTATAAGATGTTTTGTGGCACTTAGATACATCAGAGAATGTTTCATATGTGTATTTACCCTCCTCACTATTTTCTTTATATGCTTTTTTCCAACAGGCTGCCAAGACCTTGAAAAATACTGAAAGCCTTAAAATCTGCCATCAGTGTGGCTCACCTGCAAAGTATGACTCCTATCTGCAAAGGGCAACGTGCAATCGTGAAAGTTGTGGATTTGACTTCTGCACAAAGTGCTTGTGCAACTACCACAACTCCAGTGACTGTATGAGTAGCAAACCAGTGAAACCGAACTCTAAGCTGGGACCACTTCCTGGGACTAAAAGAAGCAAAAAGAATCTACGCCGATTATGATCCAGCCATCCCAATATATACCCTTGAATGTGGGGGGTTTTAAGATACAAAACTATCCACAAAGAAAATCAAATGTGGAAGTGCTTTCTGCTATTCTATTTTTTTAAAGATTAATTTTATTATTCCTCTGTACTATTTAGGTGTGTTGGAGTTCCTAGGAATTGTCACAAATATCCATTAGAAAATATTTTTAAATTTATATATTTAAAAGCAAATTTTGAATGAATTCTAATAACATTCTCATTCTTGTCCTGGTAATTCTTCTACTGTGTTTCAGTCTTCAAAACACCCCATGACAATGAACAAACCCAAAACAGTTTTGACAAGTTACCTTCCACGTGTAGCCCTAGCAATTCTTGAATGCCTGGAGGGGGAAACTTCAGTTGTGTTTTATTTATATTTTTACTATTCTTCAAAAATCAATGAATTTATGGTAAGAATGTTCAGCGAGGCAAGTGAAGTCCCTTTTAATGTAAAATGATGAGTCCAGGTTTTATTACTACTTTTTCCCAAGGCTTTGCCATAATTTTATGACGTGAAAGTTCAAAATACCATTATCTTTGTTTTGTCTTATGTGAATTTTGAACTGTTCTTGATCTTCCCATTCCTTGATCTCTGAATTCAGAAACTTCATGTTTTCCTTGAATTGAGGGGATAGTCTTTCCAACTTGAAAAAAAGTACTGTATCATGGCTATACTGCTAAAAAAACTGCCACTTTTTTCAAAATCATAAGATAAATTTTTAATATTTGTATATATTTGTAAATACTGCTTTAAATATTATTCCTGTGTGTCTTGTAAATGTAAAAATAAATTACTATTCTTAACTTGTTTGGTGAATCTGTTCTTCCTTATTATCATAAAAGATTCCTTTTTGTGCTCAGCTCTCAAGTCTTCTAGTATGTGCTTCTTAAAACTGTTGATTTAACAAAAAGGGAATGTGGTTTTCTGTAAAGCATACTGAATCCATTTGCATGCTATGTTCCTGCAGCTTACCTAAAGGCTCTTGACAGTAGTTGCCAGTATTTCCTAGAACCAATACGTTCAATGGAGAATTTTCTGTTGGCTGAACTTATTGCAGAACTAACTCCCTGGTTTGTGATCTCCTAGCAAAGAAAGACAAGCTTTCAACAAAAGGACTGATCATTTTCTGGAAATGTCTGGGATGATTTTTTTTCCTTCCTGTTAACTAGATAACAGGCTGGGAAGGCAGCATTGTAGGTTCTGCTCCTTGAATTGCAGTTCTATAATGCATGGCAGCTTTTCCTCCATATGTTAATTTTTCATTTGTGACAGCAGCGTTAGAAACAGTTGAGCAAGACCTCTGTCTTGTCACTTTTTATGTGGCAAACCTTATCTCCTAACTTAAACTTGAGACAAGAGGCTGGCTGAGTTAAATCAAGAACTTTTAATTACCTACATCTTGTTGATATGGATATGTACTTCTGGATATGTTCAAGATCTGAGAATGAAAGGTAGACGCTTTCCATACTATATATACATTATTCTGGTAATTAGGCCATTTTATCAACCAGTCCTGCAGGCCAGGAGAATGGTGTTTGTATGGAAGTAACAACCTGTAAGTACTGGATATTGGTATCTCCCAGTGTTATTTGAGAGATGTGGAAAAGGCAATGGTCAGGGACTTGATATGTGTGCAACTACGTTGAGTCTGTTAGGCCATGGGCCGAGCACATAAATACTACAAGCAACTGTTATAAGGTTTTCATCTGTCTATTGAAATTCCTCTGTCTAGAAGAGTACAGATACCTTAATGTGACTGGACAGGACTGCTCCTTTGTACATTGATTTTGAGAAATTTAGCACAGATATCCACTGGTGTTGCAGAGTATGATACATCTTGAATTAGAATTTTCATTTACCTCTTAAAGTTTGGTGCTTACTAGGGGGAACTCTCCATTCTCTAGTAGGCCTAACAATGTGTACACAGAAGGGGGGGGGGGGAGGTGGGAACTGCTTTATTGTTTGCTTCTGGTAGAAATTACTTTTCATGCATAATTTTGAGTTTTGAGGAAGATTCCTAGTTATCTCCAGACAAGGAGGAGGAATTGGACTACATTGTTTCTTCAGTAATCACAGCTGGAGAGGAGCATCATGACATATTTTTCACTAACAGAATTCTGAATGTGAGTGGTGAGACCCTGGAATGGGTTGTCCAGGGAGGTGGTTGAGGCCCCGTCCCTGGGGGTGTTTAAGAGCAGGCTGGATGAGGCTCTGTCCAGCCTGATCTAGTGTGGGGTGTCCCTGCCCATGGCAGGGGGGTTGGAACTAGGTGATCCTTGTGGTCCCTTCCAACCCTGAATGAAACTATGAAATTATGAAACTATGAATAAGAGGCAATTTGCCTGAAACAGTGCTGGAAATGTCAGATTATTTCCACCAAAACTTTGCCCAAGATATAATGGGGCTGCTACAAATTATCACAGATGTTTCTTTCCTCTTGCCTTATCTTTTGTCTTTTTCTGATCCTCGGGTCCTTGTCAGCCAGCTTCAGTGTTAATGGTCAAAATTGACATTCATGACCCAAGCATCAGTTCCCGCCCTTGCATTACAACAGCTCTATGCTGCAGGCTTAAGGAAGAATGTCTGCCGAGCTGCCTAGTGGAAAAGAAACAAGGTTTTGGGTGACAGACAGCTGAATATGAACCAGCAGTGTGCCAAGGTACCCAAGAGGGCCAGCAGCATTCTGAGTTGTATCAGAAATAGTGTGGCTAGCAGGACTAAGGAATTAATACTGAAGAGGCTGTACCTGTGTTCACTTTTGCCCCCCTCCCGCCTCCCCAAGAAAGACAATGAGGTGCTGGAAAGAGTCTGGGAAAGAGCAACAAACTTGGTAAAGAGTCTAAAGAGCAAGTCTTATGAGGAGCAGCTGAGGCAACTGGAGAAAAGGAGGCTGAGGGGAGACCTTATCATTCTCTAAAACTACCTGAAAGGAAGTTGTAGCAAGGTGGTTGTTGATCTCCCAGGTAAGAAGTGATATGATAAGAAGAAATGGCATCAGGTTGTGCCAGGGGATCTTTACATTGGATATTAGGAAAAATTTCTTCACAAAATAGGTTGTCAAACACTGAAACAAGGCTGCTTGGGGAAATGGTTGAGATATGCAGGGGTATCCATTCAAAAGATGCATAGATGTAGTGCTTAGGGACATGGTTTAGCAGTGGACCTCACTGTGCTAAATTAACAGTTGGGCTTAAGGATCTTAAAGGTCTCTTCCAACCTAAATGATTCTATGATTCCATTGCAGATTTCAACATGTGAATGACAGCTCCTTAAAGGCCTGTTATCAGTGCTTGCAATGTTCTTACACGAAAGTTCTAAAGACAAGCTTGAAGATCTGTGTTGATCACACAACTATTCCTTCCTTTATGGTTATCTTGCCCGATAGTTGAAACCTTGCCCAACAGGGCTGAGCAGTGGACCTATATAAAAACTACACATCTTACTGAAAGCCACGACAGTTGGTCTTCTTGGAAACAGCTGCAGTGAATGATATAAGGCAGAGTAAAACAGAGTGGACAATCAGCATCTACCCAGGCATGCTGGCCTCCACTGCTGAGTGAGAAAGCACCTCCATATAGAGAGCAAGGGTGCTGGAAGTTTGTACTAGCAGTGCACCAACCAGTGCTGAGAGTGATTTATGTACCAGAGATGGGAACAAAGTAGTAGATGCAGGGTGTTGAGCTTATCTTGAACTTGCCTTTGGTATGCAATCAGTGTGAGAGTGGTACGTAGAGAGAAACATATGGAGATGAGTCGTTCTCCACTACTACAGCTGTGTTGTCAAAACCACTTTCAGTATTTAGCAGCCTCAGGGACATTGCAAGAAAGTGATAAGCTTCTTGCCCACACTAGATACACTTTTCAGACTTACAGAGGGGTAATAAATACCAGCAGGATAACAGAGTCCCCTGGCTAGTTGGTGCAAGAATACAACTTTCTTCCAATTACTTGCTTATCTCTAGGTGTGGGTCTGCATGGTGAGGAAGAGTGGGATATTTCTCTGCTCTGTAAATTGCTGTGGCTAGTAGCTGTTTTCCCTGACCTGAGTGACTATGGGGCTAATTCATTAACTTCACATCCTGGCCCAAGCTGGGAGGCAGGCAGGGGCAGGACTTTAGAACTTTCTGAAATCAGTACTTTGTGGCTGTCCAGCTACAGCAATTGGAGAGACAAGAAAGAAATGTCATGTAATGATGATTAATCTGATTATATAATCACTTGCTAAAACAATTTGTATATGATTATACAAATTTGTATAAGATTATTAATGTAATTTATCCTTCAGCAGCAGCCTTCATGCTTTGAGGACTGTGGGAGAAGGAGGAATCAAAATAAACAAAACTCCTCTTATTTCAACTCTGCAATTGTTGACATCTTAGTAGAGCACACAGCCTTGCTTCTCAGCTCAGAGGCTTATTTCTAACACATTGTAAAACTTCAGGATGTGTCAGATATGCTGTCACTAGTCAAAGGCTCCACCACAAAGAAGCAACATTTTAGTATATTGAGTGTTTTTTCAACAAAAGAGGTTAAAACTCAAAGTTCTGGCAGTGATCACTCAATAAATCTCAGAATATTTAGTGATAAAAATATAAAGTCTGCCATGAGTCACTGAGTTTAAAAAAATTATTATAGATTAAGGTTGTGATAAGAATTCCCTCCCCACTTCCCAAAATATCTGTTCCCGAAGGCAAGGGCTAACAACACTTTTGAGGAAATGATGCTGTGGTATAGATTGAAAATACATAAATGTGTCCCAGAATGGAAAAACCACAAGATGGTGCTCTTGAAACATTACATGAAACAAGATTCATTTTTGTTCCTTCTTGCTGAGTTTATGGATTCTATTTCCTCCACCTCCCCTGACTGTAGCTATCCATCTAGTTACTAGAGTTACAGGTAATTGCATTAAACCTGTGATTAAAAGAACAAACCCCAAACCTTTAATTCAAACATGTTTGTGTAGGATATGTACATATTTACTAAAATTAAAAACTTGCAGTGCTTTACATAGAGTTTTAATCTGCTTCTAAATGCACATGCTTTCTTCAAGGAGTGATTGACTGTCCTGAAAATATAACATGTATTTTGCATGTTTTGTACCCCTGTAGTGAGAAGTGAAGAGCAAAGCCACACCTCCAAAATAGTGGGTGCAAGCCATTCCATCAAGCCCTCGGTGTGGGTCTGGAACAAGTAATAAACAGCAGAGCTTTGTCTGGGATCAGAGATCACATTCCAGATCAGCTGAGGTTTGGTGAACACCTCAGGTTCACAACTGCTGTGGCATGATCTGGATGTGTCTTCTGGCAGAAGCTAATGGCTCTGACTTGCAAAATATCTAAAATGCATAGTATGACTGGAACACCTCTCCTATGAGGACAGACTGAAGGAGTTGGGGCTGTTCAGTCTGCAGAAGAGAAGGCTCCGAGGTGACCTCATTGTGGCCTTCCAGTATCTGAAGGGGGCCTACAGGAAGGTTGGGAAGGACTTCTCAGGATGTCAGGTAGTGATAGGACTAGGGGGAATGGAATGAAGCTGGAGGTGGGGAGATTCAGGCTAGATGTGAGGAGGAGGTTCTTCACCATGAGCGTGGTGAAACCCTGGAATGTGTTGTCCAGGGAGGTGGTCGAGGCCCCATCCCTGGAGGTGTTTAAGAGCAGGCTGGCTGAGGCTCTGTCCAGCCTGATCTAGTGTGGGGTGTCCCTGCCCATGGCAGGGGGGTTGGAACTAGATGATCCGTGTGGTCCCTTCCAACCCTGAATGATACTATGATATGATATGATATGATATAAGGCAACTTCTCATACAGTGCCTCCACTGTAGTTGGGAGGAACTGCTATCTTGAACTGAAATACCATTATCTGAATGCAAGGATGGACAGGATAATTATTGTAATAGACACTTGATTTTATAATACACTTGCCATTACAGAAAAAATTCCCCTTCTAATACATTTAAACTTCGGAGCAGAGGATGAGGAGTTACAGAGATGGGCAACTTCTGGAATGAGGGTCTTTAGCTGAATATGAAGAAACTGTCATGCTATGTTCACTCAGTTTTAATATTATCTTGTCAGAGTGGTTTCTCCTCTGAAATAGTCCAGGTGAACATAAGGAGAGAAGCAGCAAGGGTCTACTTGAGTCTGCTGGCATATGCAGGCATAGTTGCAAGGTTCAAATGAAGACAGACATTCTTGTAATGGCCACTGAGATGCTTCAGCAGCTGGATGTTGGAGGGGATGTGGGGGCAGTTTCATGAATGGCCATGTTATGGCTCAGCTGCAGCTGGGCCCAAAACCATGGCACTTTAATATTGCTCTGCTCTTTGCAATTAGAGTTGCCCTCCTGGTACCTCCGTACAGCACTTAAACAAGATAAGGATTTGGAAGACATTTTGAGAAATTAAGATATAAAAATATGCAATTGCCTATGTTTTCTAACTGCTCTGTAGGTTTTATTGTCGTGCTGGGGGAGTACAACAAGCCCTTCACATCCCTCAGCCAGATGAAGTGCAAAGGAAGCCCTTGAACCAAAGCGTGGCCCTGAGGATGTCCACTGACCAAGCAGGAACGTGGCTGGGGAAAGAGAGGAACCTTGCCCCTTCCTCTGCACTATTTTCTACCTCCTAAGCATTGGGCTAGCTTTTGGGAGGCCCCAGAAGTGCTTCTGCCCTTGGCTGATGCAGCTGTATCTGGTAAGGGGGAACAGGAAGGCAGATGCTGGAGCAGGGGCTGTGCTGGGGCATGGTGGGGAGCGGAGGAAGGGATGGGACTGTTAGCTGGGGTGACTGAGGACACCCCTGGGGTGACTGGGGACAATCTTTGTGTGTGGCCTTTCATTACCTAACATAGAATGTCAAATGTCTGTGGGTTTGCTGAAGAGCAAAGGCCTCTGAACATTCTATGTGACCCTGTAGTCTAACCAGGATAGTAATGGTAAATGATGGTGTTGCATTTCATGACCTAATTAGTCTAGCTTTCTCAGCCTACATTGCACCAAAATTGAGAGCATTGTGAAGGTCAGAACTGGCTTTAACCAAAAATATTTGCTCTGGGCATATAAAGTTCTGGTGGCCCTATGTGTTTCATTGAAGGTATAGCTCTCCCAGTCTAACGCATGGCAGCTACAGGTTCACATAATTGACTTGGAATGAGTACAGCCATGGTGGCATTTCACTGCTTGCCACCACCTGAAATTCCTGTTTTCTTCCTATTTCTCCTGTACACCCACCAGAGAGCACAGTGCCACTTCTCAGCAATGATGAACGTTCCTTCCAGAGGCTTCACTAGTTGCTGGCTCATGCATGAATCATAATGCAAACACAATGACACAAGACCTCTGAGGCTTGTTTAGTGTCATTTCACAAGGATATACCTCAGCTCGATTAATTACATTGTACAACAGATTTTCGTTAGTCATATTTAGATCTAATTTTCAAGACTGTCCCTGGATACCAAATTAGTAAAGAAGACTTTAATTGCAATTTGCTTACAAACATACTTCAAGCAGCAGCTGGTTGTAAAAATACACATGATAGTTCTAAACAAAAACGCTTTTTGTTGCCTTAAAAATATTTGCAACCGGCAGCACAATAATATGTGTTGTCCCTGCAACACATTTTCTTATGTCCCCCTACACAAAAAAAAATCCAGGTGTCAGTATGAAATCCAGAAAGATTTTAGTTGTTATATTCTTCATGGAACATCATGGTTGTCTAATACGTTGTGATGTTAAACTGTAGTAGGAAAAGCCCACTGAAGCAGGGTAAGCCAAAATACTAAAGGTAAGTAAATCAATAAGAATATCACAGGGCTTCCAGACTCATTGTATACGTGCTAGAGGTCTGCAAAAGTAAGCAGTTTATGCTTCTTCTCCTCTCCTCATCTCTATTACACAGCAGTTGTGTTCTCAGTATTTATACATGATCTATAAACATAAATGTATAAACTGTCCTACACCACTACCACAATTCCACCATTCCTCTAAGAATTAACCATGAAGCAGACAAGGAGTACACTTTTTAATATTTCTATTTATACTCTCAGTGTTTTTACACTTGCAATACTTATTCTTTGGCATTCTCAGCACTCTTATAAATAGATTATAACCCGAAGAGTGACATTCTTAATGGGATGAAGATACCTCTTTTTCTGTGTTTTGCATATCACAGCAGAAGAAAGATTCTTTTCCCTTGGAGTTTCAGTCAAGAATGAGTTTTTCATTGTTCACTGTTCATAGCAGGATTTTCACAAAGTTTCTGGAGTAGACAGTAAATTAGTATGTTACTTTATGTTTGCATGCCGTAATTTAAATGCCACAGACTGGAAAAGGGGAAACATTGCCCCCATCTTCAAAAAGGGCAAGAAGGAGGAACCAGGGAACTACAGGCCAGTCAGTCTCACCTCTGTGCCTGGAAAGATCATGGAGCAGATCCTCCTGGAGTCACTACTTGCTCAAAAGAATAGTGAAGAGGTGATTTGGAACAGTCAGCATGGCTTTGCCAAGGGCAAATCCTGCCTGACCAACCTGGTGGCCTTCTATGAACAGGTGACAAAATTAATAGATGAGGGGCGAGCAACTGATGTCATTTACCTGGACCTGAGCAAAGCCTTCGACACTGTCCCACACCACATCCTGGTCTCCAAACTGGTGACACATGGGTTTGATGGGTGGACCACTAGATGGATAAGGAACTGGCTTGATGGCCGCACCCAAAGAGTGGCTGTCAATGGCTCCATGTCCCAGTGGAGGCCAGTGACAAGCGGAGTCCCTCAGGGATCAGTCCTGGGACCTGTCTTATTCAACATCTTTGTGGGGGACATGGACAGTGGCATTGAGTGCACCCTCAGCAAGTTTGCTGATGACACCAAGCTGTGTGGTGCAGCAGACACACTGGAGGGAAGGGAGGCCATCCAGAGGGACCTTGACAGGCTGGAGAGGTGGGCACAAGCCAACCTCATGAAGTTCAATAAGAGCAAGTGCAGGGTCCTGCATCTGGGTCAAGGCAATCCCAGGCACAAATCCAGGCTGGGCAGTGACTGGCTGGAAAGTAGCCCTGAGGAGAGAGACTTGGGGGTGCTGGTGGACAAAAAGCTCAACATGAGCTCTCAGTGTGCACTTGCAGCCCGCAAAGCTAATCAGATCCTGGGCTGCATCAGGAGAAGTGTGGCTAGCAGGTCGAGGGAGGTGATCCTCCCCCTCTACTCAGCCCTGGTGAGACCCCACCTGGAGTACTGTGTCCAGTTCTGGAGCCCCTATTACAAGAGGGATGTGGAGGTGCTGGAACTTGTCCAGAGAAGGGCCACAAGGATGATCAGAGGGCTGGAGCACCTCACCTATGAGGACAGACTGGAGGAGTTGGGGCTGTTCAGTCTGCAGAAGAGAAGGCTCCGAGGTGACCTAATTGTGGCCTTCCAGTATCTGAAGGGGGCCTACAGGAAGGCTGGGGAAGGACTTCTCAGGATATCAGGTAGTGATAGGACTAGGGGGAATGGAATGAAGCTGGAGGTGGGGAGATTCAGGCTAGATGTGAGGAGGAAGTTCTTCACCGTGAGAGTGGTGAAACCCTGGAATGTGTTGTCCAGGGAGGTGGTCGAGGCCCCGTCCCTGGGGGTGTTTAAGAGCAGGCTGGCTGAGGCTCTGTCCAGCCTGATCTAGTGTGGGGTGTCCCTGCCCATGGCAGGGGGGTTGGAACTAGATGATCCTTGTGGTCCCTTCCAACCCTGAATGAAACTATGAAACTATGAAACTATAATTTAAATGCTTTAAGATTTGCTATCCATACATTGAGACACCCAAGCAAATGAAATGCTTGCAATTGTTCTTTTCCATACCAGTTTCTTAGATTCTGGTGATCAAAATCAAAAGTAGTTGTTGTGCGTATTCTAAGAAGTTAGAGCACATGTGCTCCTTCCTCTGGAAATACTCAGAGAAGAAGAAATGCTTACAATATACTAAGTAATAATAAGGCTACTAAAAAACACTGACTTGTGGGCAGCTAGTGGTGACTCTTGCACTAAGAACGGCTTAATTTCTGAAAGATGTAGCTATTCAACCTCACTTTTCTTTTGCCAATTGGTGATGTGAGAAAAAATACTATACAGGGAATCCATGATCTTTTCTTTAAGATGATAGCTAAATCTTTATGAAACATTTTCCTCCTGAGCATTCACACTAAGCAAAACAAATCCATGACCAGCACATTTTTTTATAAACATTTTTTAGAATTATCTTGGTTTATTGGAACATAAACCAGGCATACAATGGGACATACTAATACCTAAATCGTGTCATTTCTTATCTCTAAGTTGCAAAGAACATCACGAGAAGGATGAATTTTATTATTCTATTTAAAAAGTAAGACAGTGGGGAAACAAAATACTTGATCCATACTTAGGTAGCGGTTTGTTACAAATACAGCCAGTACGTTCTGACTCCAACTTCTGGGACCATGTCTTCTCCTATCCATACTACTTTTTATAGTAATTAAAGTAGTAAATCAAGAAAATCTTCGTACTTTATGATAGTTGGTGCTCAAACAAGCAATGAAACTTTTTGGAATATTACAGCTTGTCTGTTTAGGAAATATTACTGGTTTAATTTGGTGATATTTCAAGCTGGGTTACTTATATTGGTGGGGGAAAAAAAGAAAAGGAAAAAAAGAAAGAAAAAAAAAGTACAAAAGAGGTTGTCTGAAATGATAAAACCAGGCTCAGCTTATGCCTCGTACACTTTTAGGACCAAGCGAAGATCAGAGGCAACCTCCTACTGCAGGTAAGTGATGTGTACTCATACAGCCCTCTTAAGTCTACATCACATTTTCATTTCTTATGCATCTGATGAAAACAGAAGGTTAAACTTTTAGCAAAGCTAACTAGGCTGAAATGATTCTCCCTCAAAGTGAAATAAAGAAAGAATCATTGGAAGAAATACTTGTGACTAGACCTGTGGATTAGGCTTCCAATGGATAAAACAAATTTAATTATGAGGAGTATGGCAGAGGGTGACTATAGCTTTTCCTTTTCTATCTGTCTTGAATAAATCAATTATATAACATAATACAGATTTAGAAGGATTATAAGCTGTAAAGGAAAAGCCTTTGGCTGTATTTTTCCTTTTATTTTAAATTAGCAGATTATTTTTTTCCAGATAAGGCATTACATAAAATTGTTAAGTTCAAAATTATTTCTGAATGTCTCCACTGCTGTCAAGTGTTAAGAGAATTGATGTATGCACAGAAATTCATTATAATTAACAAAGTAAAATTTTATTTCAGGAATAAAGTAAAAAAAAATAGTTTTCCAAGGTTATCTGTGTATGCAGCTACAGTGTTTATTGATAGAAAATGTAATCAATTTTTAAACAAAATACGTCAGTCATAAAATATGAATTTTCATTTTCTTTAAATTATTGTGATAGGGGTTACTTGAAAGTAAGGAGATCATATTCATGCCCAGTTTTGAAGCTGATATCCATGCTTCCTTTTCCATAATTTAAAGTGTATTTTGCTAAGATATATTTTTAATCTATAACCTTGTTAAAATATAATTTTCAAGTATTTGTGTTGCTAACATTTAAAATATATAAAGGCATTAATAACTATGGGCACATATTTTTATAATATTTATTTTTTAAAGCAATTTTATCCTCTTGTCTTCCTTTTCCCCTTACCTCACACCCCTTCACAGAAAGGGAGAGGAGAAGCCAGTTCTGTGTTCAATCTGTCTTCCATTTTTACTAGAATTTAACAGAAATTTCTGTGGGAACAATGCTGAAAAGAACATCTGGTGTATAAACTTGTGACCAGAAAACAGTGAAAGAATGAAAACCAAAATATGTGTGCCTTTTTTCTCTTTCTAGTGAAGAACATACAAACTAGAAACAATATTATTTAGAATTCAGGTTGTAGAATCATAGAATGGTTTGGGTTGGAAGAGACCTTTAAAGGTCCTTTTAGTCCAACACACCTGTAATGAGTATGGACATTTTAACTAAATCAGGTGGCTCAGAACCCTGCCCAAATTGATCTTTAATGTTTCCAGGGATGGCACATCTACCATCACTCTGGGCAACCCATTCCAGTGTTTCACCATAGAATCATAGAATCAATCAGATTGGAAAAGACCTCAGAGATCATCAAGTCCAACCTATTACCTAATACCTAACACCTTGTGACAACTAAAGCGTGGCTTCAAGTGCCACATCCAATCTTTTTTTTTAACATCTCCAGGGACAATGTCTCCACCACCTCCCTGGGCAGCCCATTCCACTGGCCAATTACTAAGTGCCTCCTCTAGACCAAATTTGGATCTGCTGCCCATGTACTAGATCCAGAGAACTGCTCATGGTAGAGCAGTGCAGCTCTCCTTCTGGAAGAACTCTCTCTTCTCTTTACTGTTCTTTGTAACTCATGCATTTGTACCTATAGAACAAAGGGTTTCCATCTCATACTCATATTGCCTTCATATTCACACAGGGGAGACCACAAGGTTCATTGTGGCATGGACTGTTCTTGTTTAGCTGTAGGAGAGTTCAGCTCTGCCAGCTAAACCCATTGGACCCCCTTCAGCCCAGCAGTGTCCTGGTTTCACACAACCTACTCTCAGAAGCACAGAGATAGGTGGGAAAACAACGCCAAAAAAAACCCCTCTGGGCTGAGATAAAGAGCTTGCTGAGATGGTAACACTATACAATTACCTTAGCAGACAGTGTGTGTGGGGGTTTTGTTTATTAAACTCAATATTGGCCTATCAAAATCATGTTTGGTTTTGTCAATAAATTATCTAATATCCAAGAATAGTGGAACATACTGAAAGGAGCCATATTAAGCATCTAGCAATAACTAAAAGTCAATAATTCCTATTTTAATATTATTTTAAGATCCATTCTTTCTCAACAACAATGGTTTCACAGTCTGCCCCTTTTCCACCCTATTTACCCCTTTTCCCCATCAAATCCCAGAGCATCTGAGCTCTGTTGGAGTCTCCTCCCACCCCAGGTGTGGCCACTTGGTCCTCCCTCACCACTGCCCTATTTAATCCCCACCAGGAAAAGCAGAAGCTCTAAGCTGAGCCCGTCTGGGCTGAGGGATCCTTTCCTCATCGCTGGTGAGTCTCCATGGCACACACTGGGTGATGGTGGTGGTGACAACAAAGGCCGGGGGGCCTGGTGGCCCCCCGGTTAGGTAGGTGCTATTTCTAACTCATGTCATGGGGAAAATACATTTTGTCTCTGAAAGAAAATCTTACATTTCTATCTGAACTCACTAGTAAACCAAGAAGAGCCAGAGACTTTGCTGTGGTGGCCACCAGCCCGCTTTCATTTTGCTAAGCTGAGAGGAAGCCCAAGATTCTGGGGGCTCTGTGCTTGTGCCAGTCAGCAAAACCAGCACTACCCATGGGCCATACCATGCAAGGGAACTCTGAGGAGGCAGGCTGGTACTTACTGAGGTCCCAAAGTGGGTGGCATGCCTATGAGCATCTCTCCATGTGAGGCACATATGTGCGCCATGATATTGTGTGCATCCTGCATGTGACTGCTGCCTCTTGTCCCACCAACTCCAGCAGGGCAGCACCAGCACTGAGAAGCCAAGGACCAACCTTGTGCAGCAGCAGATTTTAAAATGTTTGGATACAAATACTTTGGCCGCAAAAATGATCCAAGGGCTGGACCATCTCTGCTATGAAGAAAGGCTGAGAGAGTTGGGGTTGTCTCTGAGAAACCCCGTCTAGTTGAATGTCCCTGCTCCCTGCAGGGGGCTTGGACTAGATGACCTTGAAAGGTCCCTTCCAACTCAAGCCATTCGATTATATCACTGCTGAGTGTGGCACCCTTAGACCCTGGTATGAAGCTGACAAGGGCCAGACCAGTTGCAGTGCCAGTTCCCTGCCAGAATTAAAGTTCTCTCAATTCAAGGAGCCTGAAAGACCAGTCAAGACTCAAAGCCCAGAACTAACCCACCCTGTTAATTCTTGCCTTCCTCAGTAGGCACCCATTCAGTGGAGTGCAAGGAAGGTAGAATGGAGGAGAATTGCCTTGGCAGATGCAATGAATTTCTCCAGGCAGAAAAGTTGGTTGCTGCAAAGAGGTTTTCAGACAAATTACCTGAAATAATCACCAATAAAATGCAGAAGGGAAAGAGCAACATCACAAACTTGCATTATATTACTAACTACCCTCACTGTAAGAGGACAAATTTTTTTTTTTACATCGTCTAAATATACCCTTTGTTAGTTTAAGGTTTTTACCCCTTGCCCTATTGAAAAAGGCTTTGCTAAAACTATTGTCCCCATATTTTCTATAGACCCCATTTATGTTGTGAAAGGTCACAAAAAGGTGTCCTCAGAATCGTCTTTTCTTCAGACTAAACAACCCCAAGAGTCTCAGCCTTGCTTCATAGGGAAGGTGTTTCAGCCCTCTGATAATTTTTGTGGCCCTCCTCTGGACCCACTCCACTAGGTTCATGTTCCTCTTGTAAGCACGGGCCCCTAGTGTTATAGGCCAGATAGGTAGTGATCACTTACTGTGCAGCTCATAAAAGTTGGGGAAATGGTCAATCCAGCATGACAAATGTAGCTGTTTACAAAATTAGTATTGTCAGCTGTTAGTAAATGATAGCAGGGTGTTCATCCTAGACCACCACAAATACAATAGTTTGCTGGTAGCAAAGGTTTGAAGGATTAGAAATTAAGATAAGTCAACATCTGTTTTTGTTACCATTTTTAAGACTTGTTCAAAGCCTGAAGGAGAACCCGTAATTTAAAAATTAAAACAGAAGGAAACATGATCCAAAAATCTTCTCCTTAGGCTTGCCTGTAAGCATATGAAAGGAGCTCAACACAGGACTAATATGAAACTTGTGAGCAAGAAATTGATCCATAAATATTTGTAAATTAAGGCAACATCTGTGTTGCTGAAAAATGGGTTTCATCTGCTGGTGAACTCAACACTCTGTGGCACTATATATCCTCTATATGAATTTCCTTTAGAGATGCTGCTGTATTGCCATAACAGCTGCTGCAAAAGTATTATAAAGAAATACACTTATCTAGTTATATTTTCACTGTCCTTCTAGTCTGGATATGTTTTGCAGATAATAGTTAAGTCTGAGGAGGATGAAAATTTATCATCATTATATTTGTATTAAACTTCAGTATGAATTAATTTTGAATTCATAGTAGTAGCATCATGTAGCTTTTTTTATGTATGCTAAAATTGAAAAAACATGAAAGGAACACAGAATATGTCATTTGGTAGATCTAAGAGATCACAGAATTTAGTTCAGGGAGTGGAGGATACACTTTTAATGAGACTTCCTTGCTTTTTTCTGTGTGACACATGTAATTTTAAATTTGTTGATTTAAAGCATTCTGCAATTTTAATATAGTCTTCTGCTTAATAATTCTTGATTTCCATCACCTTATCCTTGCAATGCTGATTGCAGGCTTAAATTTCAAGACTCATAGAATTGTTAGGGTTGGGAGGGACCTCAAGGATCATCTAGTTCAAACTCCCCTGCCATGGGCAGGGACACCTCACACTAGATCAGGTTGCCTACAGCCACATCCAGCCTTAAAAACCTCCAGGGATAGGGCTTCTACCACCTCCCTGGGCAACCTGTTCCAGTGTCTCACCATCCTCATGGTGAAGAGCTTCTTCCTAATATCCAATCTGAAATTACCTATTCCTATTTATTTTCCATTGCCCCTACTCCTATCCTTTACCTGACACCCTAAAAAGTCCCTCACCAGCTTTCTTGTGAAGGCCACAATTAGCTCTCCTTGGAGCCTTCTCTTCTCCAGACTGAGTAGCCCCAACTCCCTCAATCTGTCCTCATATGAGAGGTGCTCCAGCCCTCTAATCATCTTCATAGCCCTTCTCTGAACACGTTCCAGCACCTGCAGATCCTTCCTGTAATAGGGGCTCCAGAACTGGACACAGTACTCCAGATTGGGTCTCACCAGAGCGGAATAGAGGGGGAGAATTACCTCCCTCAACCTGCCTTTCAATCTAAGGGTTTCTGAGTCAGCAGACTTGGCCTTTTACAGGGTCCTCTTACTCAGTCACAACTGGAGAGAAACTACAAAGCAAAACTACAAATTTACAGCAATATAAAAATCTTAGTGAAACTTTTCTGCACCTCAGACTGCAAGAATGGCGACAAAATGAAAAAGTTGCAATTGAAAAGTTTGGTTTTTGCTACTGTGCATTTGTCAGTGTAATTTCTACAATATCCATGCTTGTTATGTTAAACACAGTGACTTGAAAGATGCCCGAGTCAGTTTTTGATCACTCCTGAACTAGTAAGTAACTGTCCAAGAGATTCTTCTTGCTTATAAAACCAGTCCTCAGGTAATAATTTTGCCTTCAATGTGAGTTTGTGATGAGAACATGTCTGTAGAGCATTTCTTTTTATTTTCCCAGGCAGAAATGTGATGCTCTGAAAATAACATGAAGCATGAGAGGCCCTATCCCAAACCTGGTGTGTAACAGTCTGCAGTGTGCTGAATGGATGGGGTTGAGTTCAAGATTGCCCCTCGTTTCTGCACCGCACCTTTTTACTTCTGACCTGCTATTCACACATACAGGCAGTTAATGCACGGGTTGCCTCTCATCTTAAAGCCCTCTACCGCACAAAGATCACAGCGGGAGCACTGAACGTCCCCTAACGTTAGTCTCACCAGAAACTGAGGATGATGAAAGACTTGGTTCCCCACTCAGACAGGATGATGTTCAGAGCAAACAAGAGCCGAGCTTTAAAAGAAAATTTTCAGTACCTTGATACTCCCCCCAATTCTTGTCACTTGAGGAAGAAGGGAGCAGGCTGGCAGGGCACAGTGCTGGTTTCCACTGTTGTCACTGGCAACACAATAGGAGCAGACCTGCAACAGTATTTGCCTGAGCTGGCTGCTTTATCCCTGACCCTAAGAGAAGTGCAGCCACCCAGTCTAACACCAGTGGGACTATGGTGTCTACCCCATCTTCTAAAGCAGCTGGAGAATCCTCTTTTGAAAGGTTTTTCATATTTTAGAATGCTTACTGCAGATGCAATCTTCCCCACTTTTTTATTATTATTTTTAAAATAAATTTAAAAAAAATAAAACCCATCAGTGCTTTAACATCAGAACACAGAAGACAGATTCATCTTACCTGATACTTGAAGGGATTTAAAACAAACAGGTGAAAGTACATACAGATCTTGGTCCTTGGCCAGGACAGCATTGTTAATTCCAGCTGACGTCTGTGTAGACCTTCCTTGTGGAAAGTCTCAGTGGTACAGCCGTACAGAAACTGTTACACTCTCTCAGCGATACTGGAGCTTTTTATTTCCTGCTACAAAGTCTGCTGTAAGAAGTCCTGGAGATCACGTTGTCAGTGCTGTCCCACATAGTTGGTGCTAAACTTGGCCCTTATGTTAAGTTTGTTATCATACTAATGTAGGTTTCCATCTTTTGGCTATTTGTATATCTGTGTTCTTTTCTTTGTGCCACTGTAAGAGCATATAAAATCAGATTTAATCTCAGTAACTGACAGTTTCCGTGATGCCAACAATACCAATACCCACACATACATCTAAAGTAAGGGTTCTCTGATAAAGAGGAGGAAGGCAAAGAAAATGGTTTTTAAATAAAGTACCAAAGATTTTTACCTTTCATTAGATATTTGTCATGCATAAAGATTTCCATTCCTATTTTGCACTGAATTCCAGCATTATGTTCCTATACTGTTGATTCTCATTAATTTCCAAAAGTCATTTGAGAAAGATATCAGAATTCAGCATGAGAAAATAGAATTGAAATTATCTATTATTTTATTTGTGAGTGCTGCTTAAAGCACACATTTATTGAATTACCACTTTTTCTCTCTGATAATATTTAGTTCTATATATTATTTGATTAAACTTATTTTTCATGATCTCTGTGTTTGAGTGTTTCCTGTCTTATTAGGAATGTAAAGCCATTGCCCAGTATAGAGTGTTGCATGTGTGATGAGCTGCATTCAAAGTTAATGAATCTCCCTCTTAACTTTAACCTCTGAATATAGCCATGACCTTCTCCTCCTACAGTATTGAATTGCAAAGAGGATGGGGGTGGTTTAATCAATTGACGCAGTTGTCCATGATGGCATCACTGTATTATTAATTGCAGATACAGGCTACATGTGCATACTCATTCTTTTACTTAAAAATGTTATGCTTTTCAAGCTTTATGTAACAAAATCATGCTCTTAGCTTCTAACTGTCCCAGCTTAGGCTTTCTAAGTAGAGTATGCACTTAATTTGTCAGGAAATAATAGTCACTGCAACTATCAAAGAAGCGCAGCCCAGACCCTGTGTTTCCCAAAGCAGAATCTCAGGCATAGAAGGGTATGAAAATAAATCATTTAATAGAATGGTACAGTGGGTGGGTGATCTCAAGCTGAGTGCTTCTGGAGAGGGTCCCCAAACAAAGGAATCCCTGGGCATGTACTCTTAGAGACTGTTTTTGACTTTGATGTGATCTTCATGTGCCTTTCATTCACTCTTTGTTTCAACTGTGATTGTGACCTGAGATCTTCCAAAAACATCTGACTCCTTACTAGGCTCCTTCTTTCTCTGCAGTCAGGCCATTATCTTGCACCTGATGTTAATGCTTGTACCTGCTTTATCTTCTGATTTTTGCTGAGTCTGGAGGCCTTGTCTTGCTTGAATAGACAGCAGTAGGTGAAAGATTACAGCTTGACGCCTAAAGCTTCAGTAAATTTAGCTACTCATACTGAGTAAAGTTAAACAAACAGCATACCAAATCACACATTATAACTCCAAGTCATTAATTCTATTTAAAACCTATTTAAGCTAAACACCTAGTATATGTTAACATTAGCAGCAATATATATTACAAGATGTTCATAACACAAGCATCAAAGATAAGAGTATGTTACCAAATGCTTTCTCAAACCTCTGTATCTGCTGGGCATAGTATCAGTCCCAGGATTCAAGCTTACTCCTGGTTTCCATGATGCACCTTAACTTAAAGGCCATCCAGTGTTGTTTAGAGGAAATTTTTCTGCTTTGCAGTATGAATTGGCTAAGAGCATACAGCTATTAACTGTGTTGAGAAATGTTTATAGAAACTGAGGCTGACTAATACAAAACAGCCATGTTTAGGTTGACAAATCCTCTGAGCCTCCAAAAAAGGGTGACTGGTACACATGACCTCTGTGGTAATCTTCACCCAGTGTTAACTGAACAGTACTCAATAATTATTTGGCAGGGGAAAGCTGGTACCTGTTTGGTACTCTTCCAGACAAAAACACAGATTATTCAGTTTCATAGATGATGCTGAAATATTAAGAATATTATTGAAAACAACTGTCCTCTTTCAAGCAGAAAACCAAGTAAATACAGGCAGTGTTCTTAAAAATATGCTGAGATGTTATCACTTTGAATAACTCAGCAAGTAGCTGTCATCAGATCTGTGGAAGATTTTTCTGAATTTTTTTAATAACAGCATGTTTAGAACTGGTATTCCTGTGTAGAGCATTTTTTGCAACTGTAGTACTGCTAACAGCTAATATTTCTGCCTATAGAAGCAGATAAAAAAATTTCTAGAGCAGCACAATCCACTAGTGACATGTGAAATGGATTTAGACTCTAGGATACTCCTGGTGGCTCTTCAGCCTCTCTTCAAAGGAGTGATTATTCAAGTAATTAACTCGGTAATCCCCAAAAACATCAAGGTAAGAGGGAAATCTGTCACTCTGTCATTGTGGAAGGGCAGGTAGGAAGGGAGGCAGGTGTTTTCCTGCACCTTTGTGTGGTCCATAATGAAGACTTGCTTCTGGAGCAAGTAATTCCAGAGACATCCTTCAACAGGGATATGACCCTAGTGCTGATGATTTTCAGGCTACTGTCTGAACCTTAACCTCTTTACTATGTATAACTGACAGCCTGGGGGAAGACACTTTGAATGTTGCTTTTCAAGATGCTTGTGATATTCTGGCATGAGAAACTGAAGACAAGAAAAAGAAGAAAGGCTAAAGTATAAGTAATGTCCATTTATTAGACATTTGTGGAAGGTCTTGGTCACGTGTGTTAAGTGGTAATAATGATGTGATGTGGTGGTGTGGTGACTCAGAGCTGGCTCTTCTGAGAAGACTGCAGCTGGCTGTTCTGCTTTCAGCCATACTTGTCCCTGCTGCTACAGGGAGTTGTGCAGCTCAGCAAGTGACAGATTTGCCCATTTTGCCCAAAATAGAAGCCTGGAGGCTGGGGATGAAAAACAGGCTGTCAGGACTGCCTTCTATTCTACTTTTCCCTTCATGGCAGTAACTCAATTCAGTGACTGGAGGAACAAAGGCAGTGGGACATTTCTGTAGGATGCCACCTTTGATATCAGGCTCTTGCCTGAAGCACCTGTGAAATGGTCAATCTTCCTTTACCTGTGACCCTAACAGCTGGTAGGTTGGCTGAGGCACTCACCCTTCCACAAAAGGCAAACAGTAGAGGTCTCAGTAGCCTCAGGTGGTCATGGACAGAAGTAAGATTTGGTGTTCTGGGATTTTATTAGATGCTGTTATTCACCGTAAGGTGGGGTCTGCTGTAAAATGTGACAGGCAGCTCTTTCAAAACACTTGGAGGTGGAGAGGAAGGTGGGGGAGTACAGGATGAGCTTCTTTCTTCAACAGGTAGAGAGAGGGAGTGGGGAGATGTGTGACACTGAATCATACCTACACTTTTTTTATAGTGAAAAATAGACTGAGGAGAGGTCCTGGTCCTACACAGGCCTTCTGCCAGCATATGCCTGCAGCTGCTCAGAGTCCATGAATCCATCTCACACAGCTTGCTGTCATTAGGGGCCTCATGTGAAGTGCTTCTTGCTAGGTATGTCTGTGTTATGGTTTTTTATTACTTTGGTTTGGTTTTAGAAACTAAGGCCAGTGAATAGCAGCTGCACTCTTATAGACCCAGGGCACATAAGACTGCTGCATGGCTTTGGTCAGTGTTTCTTGAGCAGTGCTGCTCTCCTCCATTCTTCCAAATAATTTTGATTTGGTCACATTTTCTCTCATTTTTATTTCTTTTCTGTAAAAATAATGATGTGCCAACTGAGTGTTATACCTAGAGTTTGTAACTTGCTGTTGAAGGTGCCCATCGTCTCATTTCTGTCCTCATCCTTCCTCCTCAGCTTGACCCCAAGCTTTGCTGATGGTGCAGGTGCTGTTCACTCACTTATTATGAAGTACTGGGCACAAATAGAGGTATTGGAGTAACCTCATTGGTATCCTCTTCTGAGTTGTTTTTGATGATGAAATGGATGTATTGCTGAAAGGAGTGATGGTTCAGTTTCAGTTACACAGTCATGTCTCACTGAGGATGATGTTTGTTCATACTTGTTACAACACCTTGATAGATGATGATGGACTTTCTGTTGATGATATTTAGCACCAGTCTGGTGTTTTCATTATCATTGCTTCATCTCAAGGAGATCTTTACTTTTCCTGATAGAAATCTTCAGTAAAAAAATAAAAACCAAACCATACCAAAGAATGCTTTGTATACTGCAGACTAACATAAACTCATATACTGAAAAGGATCTTTCAGAATGAAGTGCTGCAGTCACTAGTTTGGAGATGATGACAGCTGAGCTCCAAGTACATGTAAAATTATATTGTATAAGGACAATTTGAGAAACCTTCTGTCATTGAAACCTATAAAACCTCTGTAATTGTCTGGGGAAATCTTACAGTGCTTGATTCCCTTGCAAGATCTAACGCAGGGGATACCACATGGTACCAAATGTGATTCTGGATGGTGCTCTGCTTGTTGTGGATATGGAGAGTCTAAAAGGGGTTGCAAAGTCAGAAGAAGACAACTACGTTTGGAACCATAACAGATATTTTCCCTCAGGAGCTCCACAATGGAAGGAATTAAATCATTGATGCCACCTAAATCCTGCACTTCCTAGACCTTGCCTGAGCAATGACTTTTCTTGTTACATTCTATGATGGATACATCCTGAAATTATATTAACTTTTGGAGTTTAAAAGCACTATACAATTTTTTGAAACTTATAATCTATTTGCATTTCTCAAATGAAAAATCAGAAGGAAGAACATAAAATTAATTGACATCTCACTTCAAATTATTTTCAGGGCCAGGACTGTAATTCAAGAATGCTTGACTTTGACCCTCATATTGGTCATTAAACAGCTCCATTCCTTATATTTTCATCTTTTCTTTCAAGAGAAACACTACTTCATAAAGGCTTCTAAGATATACATACAAATCTTGAATCAAGAGAGAATGAAGGAAATAACTTCTGATTGTCAAAGAGTTCTTCTCCATGCCCACTAAGTCTAGAAAATATTTTGGTCATTTTAATGACTTGCAGCTTAAAAGTTACTCAGTCAATCTATTTTAGATTTTTAGTAAGGAAGTAGGCACTACGACAATTAGTAAGAAATGAGATAATTTCCTACTTTGCAACCTCCTGTTTCCAAGTAGCTTTACTGACCCTGCTTCAGATTTCCCAAGAAAGTTTTATTACATAAGCTGAAATTTCAGGTAGATAGGTTTTTGTTTGTTTATGGTGTTGTGCTTTTGGTGGTGTTTTGTTTGTTTGTGTCTTTTTTGTGGTGGTGTTGTATTTTGTGGAGGGAGATGAAGTTTAGGGAAAACTTATTTATGTCTATATTGCAAGGGAAATAGAATTATGCATTGGTGAATAATAAAGAATACTCTCCCAAATATTTAAAACCAACCAACTTTTGTTCCAAGTAATGTAATTTCCCTATTTTTTTTCCCTAGCACAATTCTGCTGACTTCAGGAATTATTCCAGTTACCTAAAGGTGGAAAGAACCAGCCATCCCTTCTAACTCTTGATTCTTTCTTTTCTGATACTTGATTTTCACATTATTATTCAGTGTATGCAAAGATGAGTGAGTTCTGTTGTAGTGTTCAAAAAATTCTCTTCAGCCTCTGCTGTTTTGTCCGAAAACTTGTTGAATACAGCTCTATAGTATCAGATGTCTTTTATTTGATTTGAAATGGACCAGATGTCAACAAATTAGAACTTAACGTTGTTGAGGCAGATGACAAGGTAGGAAGCACAAAGGGATTCATTACAAATTAGAACTAAAGAAAACATACAGATGCATTTGTACTACATTCACCACAACTTAGATCAATCAGAAAAAAAATAATTAGAAAGTCTATTTGTGTCTCTTTCTTGGAGTGAATGGGAATTAAGGGCTTATAAGGCATCAGTATGCTTTTTTTGTTTTCATCAGAACTGGTATTTTTCAAGTAATGGTTCATGGCATATACAGTGGCATTTTTCCTTTGCCCTTTTAAATCACACTTTGATTTGCCTGGCAGAAGATTAGACAGAAAATCAATGAAGCCCACTGTTAAGGGGGAAAACCCAAACATTTTTAGAGTTTCAGATTTATCTACAGTAGTATAGGTATATAAGCCTGCTAAGAACCTTTGATTTCTTCATGTTGACTGCAGCAAGTATGCAAGCAGCAACATTTTATATGCACAAGTGATTGCAAAGTGAGTTCTAAAGTCAGAAAATCACAGAAATTAACTATTTTAATGCCTGTGTGAGCATTCGTCAGATGATTAACTATTGCTTAACGGTGTAGTAACAAACCCAAAGAATGAAGAGACTCCCACAGAGGCAAGAGAGCTTCTTCTGCAGCACAGCCTGTGCCTCCCTGCTGAAGAAAGGTCTTTTTCTCTGGGATCTCAATCATGGCACACAGGTTACTTTCTCCAGCTTTCACTTGACACCAGTACACCTAGCTGAGACCTCAGAGATGCTTTTATCTGCCCACCAGCTCTGCTCTGGGATTTTCTTTAGAAGAGCAGGCAGTCTGGCTTCTAAGGGAATCAATGTAATAAGCTGTGGCTGTCAAAGCTCAGGAAATTCAAAGGAGTCAGAAAGGGACTGGGAGCAGTTTTCCCTGGTCCTGAGCAGAGTCACATTCCTGATACAGGCAGTGGGGTGGGAACTGTCAAATCTATACAGAGGAATTGACATGCCCCAATGGGCACAGCTGTGCATAATTTCTCTTTAGCTAACACTCAGGTAGGGGCTATCTGAAAGAAACAGATCTAGCTCCACCTAATCCCAATTTCCAGTCTATGCAAGCCTCAGGCAGAAGAGGATAGGCTCACTTGGGTTGCACAAATATCTGGGGATTTGTCCTGGCATGGTAACCTTGACATTCAGGTGTGGTAACCTTTTCTAAATGAAAACTGACTAGCAGCTGAGGGTTTAACTCGAGGCTTGCCTAAAAGATTTCCATGCTTCTACATATGGCAGAGAATTTAATATGTAATTATCATATTTTTTCTTTTTTTTTTCCTTTTTTTTTGTCCCCCCCATCAAGAAGGACAAGGGATTTATCTCTTGACGCCATTGTTTCTATATAGACTGATACATGAGTAGCTTCAAAAAGTCCATCAGTATTTCACTCTTGATACAGTATGTCCTTCAACAACAAAAAAATATTCTTGTTCAGAAGAATGCTATCAGAATTACATACTGTCACTATATAAGGGTATAAAAATATGCATTCTGCATTTGCAGAATAGAGAGTCCATGTATAAATCATCTTTAAGAAGATGTTACAGTGATAGGTTAAAAGGAGTCATTGTTGAAAATTATTTTTTTGTTTTTCTATCTTCTCCATCTTAGAAAATGCTCACATCATTTGTCTTTTTTTTTTTTTTTTTTGATCCTAGTTTCATATTCAGCTGTTTTGTTTTATTTCATTTCATTTCTGTAGGGCTACACAACACAAATTGCATTATCTCTGCGCATTGTGTTAGATGTCCAAGGTTCAGAACTTGTTTTTGACCAGCTCAGACTTGCAACTTTCTGGAGTTTAACCCTAGAAAAATCACAAATTCATAGGGTTATCCAGACTGCTCCCTTTTGTTACTAATCAAAGTTATACAAAATATTGCTCCTTAATTTTGCAGAGGTCTCTGTAGAGATGCTTCCTGGTATGTCTTCAAGAAAATCATGCTCTTTGTCTTGCTTCTCTCAGATAGCTGAAAAAAAAAAAGACATTGGCCAATTATGCTTTTGCTCTTCAATCACCTTCAAATTTTAAGTAAAATTTATAAAGCAGTTGATCAACTCTTTAAAAATTTTGTCAAAAACACAATAGTATGTTTAAATGTTGTGCCCATTGAGTTTTTAGGTAAAGGACAAGGAACATTAAATAATAAATGCAAACTTCCTCATTTGCATATACTGCCCATCTAGGAAGAGTTGTTTTTTCTCTACAGGTGTTCTGGCTAGTTCTTCTGTTATCTAGAAATAGATATCTGGAGTGAAAATGATCATGAAATGTAATTAAAATAGCAAAAGCACCTCTTAAATGTCTCTGCTCTTGTGGAATCCAGTAAAGATTGACTTCATATCAGACTTAATTGATACAATCAGCATTTGTGGTATTGAATCTGTTGAAGTGCATCACTTTATACAGTAACCGTAATTCTGAGTTGTGTGGCTGCAATGGTTTGCAAGCTTGCTTAGGTTTACATCTTATGATGGTCCAAAACTAATTTTCTTCTTCCACATTTTTGGTTGGGTTTCGTTTGTTTGGTTTGGGGTTTTGCTTGTTTGCTTGGGTTTTATATCATGTTAAATGTATCAGAAGTGTCTGTTTGATGCAACTAATTTTATAGGCATTCTTCAAATTATTTAAAGCTTTTTCTCTCAGTGCCAAGGTACAACACCACCATGGTTTTCCTTGCCAAGGAAAATAAAAGCTTGAATTCTCTGTTCCAGACTCTCTTTTCTCTTCACCCACCCTTTATCATACCTGCAATGTTTTGGAGTAAAATAAACACTTCTAATGTTGCTGTTATTAGTTTAAATGTCTGTAGGAACAAACAGGACAGAAAACACCAGAAAGTTATAAATCAAAATAAAGAGACAGACAGCTATAACTGAGACTTTTTGTGTACTCCAAAATAAAGAATGGTTAAGCAATACAATTTGAAAGGAGGAACACATAGCAGTTGAATCTCTTGATACTATTACAGGCTATTCCTACTCATGGCTGAAGCAATGGGCAGACTATTCCCTTATTTTCTACAAGAGTCTTTCATGTCTGCACTTTATTCCTCTCAGGATGATTTTGCTGCTCGGCAACACCAAAACATTGTTAATTGTTATCTGCAATCCTTTCTACTTTCTGGCTTATTTTCTGGAACATAAAGCATCACAAGATAAACTGGAAGGGACATTGAGAGGTGGGTGTCTTAAGCTGGAATAGTTGTGTGCTCAAACAGGATTGGTCAGGCTTATCTCTGCCCAATACATCTCATCCCCCTTGATGTGTCCTGATGTGAAGAATCTGGCTTTGTCTTCTTACTGATCTTACTGGAGGTGCTGGGAGGCTGCTGATAAGTGCCTCAGAAGTTGTGTCTGCTGCTGGCTGAGCCTAGCCTGTTTTATCAGTTTCTCCTCACACTGTCAGCATTCCAGTCCCTGACCATCTTGGTGGCTCTCCACTAAACCCACCCCCATTTATTCACGCCTTTCCTGTACTGGGAAGCCCCAAATGGAATGCAGTACTACAGAAGCAGTCATAGGAGTGCTAAGTAAAGGGAGATGATTACTTTGCTCTGTCTCCGTCTACTTTTCCAGTCACACAGCCCAGAATTTTGGCGGCCCTCTTTGCTGCCAGGGCTGGCTCGTGCTCATCCCTGTCTGCCAACATTCCTAGCATCTTTTCAGCAAAACTGTTCTTCCCGTCAAGCCAAGCCAACACCACTGCATGGAGCTCGTCTTTTGCAGATACAGGACCTTGCATTTGCCCTGTTGCATCAATAGGTCTTCAGTCCGTGCTAAATTCCAGGGTGTTTATAAAACACACCTGCATACCAGCAGGGAGAAGGGGCTGCCCCCTCCTCTCCAACCATTTTTCAGGTATTTGTAGAGAGTGATAAGGTCTCCCCTCAGCCTCCTTTTCTCCAATCTGAAAGGCAGGACAAAGCCCCATGAGCATTTCTACTTCTATTAGAGAAGTCATCACTGACTCCAAATTGTGATGCTAGTCTGTAATACTTTTCAGAGGTGTAGATTCAATTTTCTAATGGATACATGTTGTCTTTTACATTATATTGAGGTATGTTGTGCTAAAGTGTGTTGTGGTAATGTGAACTTTTCTTCCTCTTTGCCCCCTCATGCCTACAGTTTTGCTGAGATTCAGAACCTTAAATTTACCAAATTGTCTAGTGTATTAATCTCTTAGTACTACATTCATCACTATGGTTTCTGAACATTTTTCTGATTATGAAAGCTTTATTGCATTTCACCAGCATATGATAGGAAGAAAACAAGAGTTATTTCTTATTATTCAAGCTTTAATCTTCAAACAGGATGCTAAACCAGGCTAACTACCTATTACCCATCATCTGAAATAAGAACTATAAAATGATACTTGAGCTCTCACACCTTTGTACACTGTAATTATAATTATATTGCTGGAACCAGCACAAGTGCATTCTAACCCACCCAAGGTAGCAAAAGCTTTAATCTTCAATTATTACTTCCTGTGTTTTTTTGCCTTCATGTACCTTCTGCAGAGTACATTGGATCATTCCAGCACAAAAACAATCTCTTGAAGAAGATAACTTTCTACTTTATAGTTAAATTATGTTCTTGCTTTTCTATTCATAAACACTTTATGTTAAAGAGGCATATTTTTTTGTAGAACAACCACAAAGCTTGAACACTTTCAAATAGCTGCCCTTTATACAGACACGTTGGATTAAACTTGATTGCACTAGACCTGCTTTAACTAAGAAATCTGGAGTGTCCTTCTAACCTAAATGATTCTGTGGTTAACCCACACATCCTTGTTTCTGGAACAGTACAGAAATAGAGTTCTGTGTTAAATTTAAAAATCCTGAAGTCTTCATGAGAGTTTCAGAAAATAATAGAAAACAATTGAGAAAGGAGATAAGAAAAATTAAATCTGGGAAGCTGCAATTTCTGTTTCAACTTAATATTTTCAAACTTTTAGAAGTTTTTTCTTCTGTATAGCATAAAAGTAAAAATATGTATGGATAAAGACTTTTATGGAGTACAATATAATAGAATAGACCAGGTTGGAAGAGACCTTCAAGATCATCGCATCCAACCCATCATCCAACACTACCTAATCAACTAAACCATGCAACCAAGCACCCTATCAAGTCTCCTCCTAAACACCTCCAATGAAGGTGGCTCCACCACCTCCCCAGGCAGCACATTCCAATGGGCAATCACTCTCTCTGTGTAGAATTTTTTCCTAACATCCAGTCTGAACCTCCCCTGGTGCAGCTTGAGAATGTGTCCTCTTGTTCTGATGCTGGTTGCCTGGGAGAAGAGACCAGCCCCTGCCCATCTACAATCTCCCTTCAGGAGTAATTGCTTCATGTTATTTTTTTGTCAGCATGGTTCAAGTAATTACAAAGAAAACATTTCCAAAAACACCACTGACACAGTTTTGTTTGTCCTGTTGTTACTCTGCAGCTAAGTGAGAATTATCTCTGCTCTTATTCTGGAAGTTATAAGACTTCCTGTTAATTAACAACAATGGCTTTATTTAAAAAAAAAAAAAAAAAAAAAGGTTTCTGTCCTTTGTGGTTCATTCTGGGAACAAATAGAATCTAAAATGTTGATATAAAATGCAAGAGAAAGAATAAGACATTAGCATTTAATGTTAGTGAGTTGAATCTGTACTAAACTTAATAGGTAGAGACCTGTAAGTTCACATGCTACTATAACAAAATAAAGTTTTCATATTCTTGTCTCAGAGTATCCCCCTCTCATCTTTCCTCATCTCTGCCTTGACTAGCAAACAGAAGTCTGAATGCTGATAGGTATAGCAGCTCATAAAGTGCATGGCCTCCTAAAAAATTACAGCTGATTTTGTTTTAATCTTATTTTCTCTGCACCTTCTAAGTTTTCTTCAGCCCCATTCTATTAAACATTAGTAATTTATCACTGGATTTATAGTTTTAAAACCTGTTTTTCAACCAAGTATTCCCTAATGATCTATTGTACAAACAAAAGTATCAGAAAGGAAATGCAAGCTATGGAAATGTTATGATGGTAGTAGCGTTGGATTTGGGAAAATCATATCTGAACTATTTTAAAACAGAGATGGTTATAGTTTGAAGGATGTTTTATGGTATCAGTTCAGAAGAAGCTGCAATTGCATGGTTTCAAAATATTCTGTATGCATAGCAAGGGGTATCAGGCAACATTTTGTGCCTCTAGTCTTTCGTTACACACTCAATTCATTTGCCTGGACTAGTGTACATTAGTACCACCTGTGAGGTCCCAGGATAGCTCACCCAGGGTCTTGAGGAGACCCATGACCTTCTCAAACAGTGTTTGGAGGAATGGCAGGATGTGCCAGGCCATGCTAAAGGATACTATCTGCAGGTATCTACATGGGCCTGTACTGGCTCTCAGCTTACCCTTCACAGGGGATTCCCTCTGAGACAGTCAGTGTCCCAGATGAATATGGGTCTGGCAGATCCATGGGAGAGATATGCTGGTCTGTAGCAGCAGCTAGGCAGTAAGAGAAGGTATCACAGAGCAGCTGAAAAGGCACTAAATTATTATGTCTAAACAGCTAGATCCTGCCCTAAGTGCACATGCACACAGATAAAACCTGCTCATTAATTCAATCTGCTCTTTAATGTAGAAAATGTATAATTCACTGATTATACCTCTGTGTTAATTTAGGATTCCCATAATTTTGTTTGTGAGCTTTTGGCAGTATGGAATTGAAAAATAACAGTGACAGAAATTCACTTGGTTTATTTCCATGTCCTTAAAGCAGACACACCTGCACTTTAGCTATTCCTGACAGACATTTGTTCTTGCAATCCCTTAAATGCTGGAGATGCTGTGATTCCCATAGACCTTCTATTCTATTAGAAAGCTAAATATCCCCTGCTACAATTTAAACTCATTACTTATATAATTTAGAGCAAATTAAAATAAAATAAAATATTCCTTTCTTCTTTGAACCAAAATGGAGCTTAATATAGAGAGCAGAAAACAGTGACAGATTTTAGGAGCACACAAATTGAGGGGATCTGGGCTGCAGGGGTATGTTTGTCACTACTTTTAAAATGATCAGATTTTTGTCTCTGCTTCTCAGTGGGTCAGATTTCATATTATCATGTCACTTTAACACTTAAACAAGAGGTAATTGTGGTTGGTGATAGGGTGAAGAATTAAATTAATTTGGTGAGCCTGGAATATATAAATTTCAAGTAAAATAGACACTTAAAAATAGTTTGTCAAATTATGGATGAAGATCAGATGAAAGAAATAAAAAATAGAAACAGAATAGCCTTTGGGCTATCAGTGGGATCCATCAAAGTCTAATCATTATACAGCTCTGGCATTTTGCTTCAGTGTAGGGGGTCCCCCAAGCACTTCTGGTTGGTGGCTTGCTGAGTAAATGTCAGTTTAATGCTGTTTTCCTGTTTTGATAAAAACTCCTGTAGGGGCCTCTCATCAGCTAACCAGTTTTTTTGCATCCCCACTGCCTCTAGCCAAGCATAAATGTTAGTTCTATATGTAGATGCTTTCTTACCTTGTTTCTTTTCATTCAGTGGTGTCAGGTTTTTTAGCCATTGAAGGTACAAGACCAGCTATTTTTGAACCATGAACTAACTACTGGTGTCTTTGATGCTTCTTGCAAATCACATCCCTGGGTACATGTCACAGAATTTGACATGCATGCAATTATGACAGTTACTCTGAAATTATTAGTTCCACTTTAAATGTGATCCATGGATAATGCAGCCCAGTGAGTCTACAGGAAATAGGTTCAGTTTTGCTCCTTGTCATGAGCACCAACGGAAAGAAAGGCTTGCGTGTGTTGTTGTGTTGCATACAGTGTGTGTGGAGAGGACACTCATCATTTTTCACTTTGCAGGGTGTATAACTGGCTTTTCTTTTCACTTAAATGTGCTTCACACAAAATAGGAATATTTTTTCCCTATTAGTGTAGGAAAACGCTGCCACCTGATAATAAACTAGTGAATGTAATGTCAGTTCATTACTCTTTTGTAACCCTTGTAAGTGTCCATAGTAGCTTACAATGTGCCATACAAAGAATGCAATCCCTGCGTCACTAGGATGTTGTAGTCTAAATGCATGTGCATAACAAACTTCGCTTGGACATCTGTTTCATTGATGTTTAATTGCCAATGTATTTATTACATTTAAAATATGTAACTTTATTAGAGATGGGCAAAACCAGGGGAGTGGGCTCATTTATTGACCTTCTGTTATAACTATTACTTAATTTGGGATCAGAAGAGGACATTTTTCATGGGGTAGAGCAGCTTGCTCTGGGATGTGCCATTAAAAGTGGAACGAGTTTTAAGTAATGCTTTCAGATCTGGCTGGAGCAGTTACAGGCTAACATTCTTCATACCTTTATTTTTTTGTAAGTCCCTTGCTCAGACAGGATGAAGACATCACCATTTTTGACTAACCTAATTGTTGTCTGCATAATTCTCTGTAGGGCACTATGAAAATTTGAGTTGTAAAAGTCTAGGGTCTGTCCATCTGTCGGTCACAGTGGGAGCAGAAGCTCTGTGTTTATACAAACAGATTAGAAGTTTGGTTTTACATGGAATTCAACTACATGGCTCTACTAATATTCCACAGAAGCTAAGATGAAGTTGCCATAAAATCTCCCTGTGCCAAAGACTGATTCTGAACAGCCATATGTTATAACTTTCAGTTTCATGCTCTCATCAGTAGAAAATACTTCCTTATCATAAGAGTGCAAGTGTTTTTAAAAAATGGGAAAGCAACATTTCTTTGAATAATTTTGATTTACTTAAAGTCAGGTTGTTATATGTAATGCTGGGAATTTTGTACATAAAATATAAATGAAAGCAGCTATTAAGATTCTGCCTTTTTCCCACATCCTAAAGTGTTGCTATTTTTAAATAATCATCCCTTAATGCATCACATGATTCATTTTCATTAAATAAACATTTTTAATGTGTAAAAGTAATATTCATTAATATTTTTTAAAGAGTATAAATCTAAGCCAGTGGATGTGGCTCCCTATGAATAATTGACATTTGTTTTATCTCCTGTTTCATATAAAGAATTAGTTAAATTGAAAAGGTATTTTTTCTCATTTGTTTAATTCTTCTTCTCTTTTAATCTTCCATTTATGATAAAGTAGTTCAATTACATTTAGTCTTTCTCCCATTCCTTCTGCTTCTTCATGGCTCTAAGGCTCCAGCTCCAAAGACACAACAAACTGATACCAGTTACATAAACTTTCAGTCAGCACTCACAGTGTATCCCACTCACAGCTTTGCATAGCATCCATTCTTCATACTTTTCCTTCTTTATGGTAACAGAACTCATCGAACCTTGGCTCCATGTCAGCCTCTCAGGCTCTGTAAAGCATACCCATCCATGGCATGCTGCCCTCAGGTCAGAGCCGCATGCCATCCACTGTAGTTGGTTGTCAGAAGGGCAAAAGGAGTTGCATGAAACTCTTCCAAGTCAAGCTTCACATGTTTGTTCTCAACTGAGTTGCTAGACACCCACTTTTCCCCGCTGTGCACAGCAACTTTTGCTGGCTTTATGCTAATTTCTACTCTAGGAATCCTCCCCCAAGACCTTTGCACTATGGCACTCTACATTTCTGAAATTCAAGGAAATTTTGAATTTCCTCATTATTTTTTTTATTTTCAGTCAATCTGTATTGTGTGTAATGTTTGGTTTGCATATCAGTTGCTGTCTCTCCTCAAATCCCACCTTATTATCCAGAGAAGAGTGCTCTTTTCTGTTTGACCTCTGACTCCAATGATATCTGTAATATAACATTCAAATCCTATTCTCTAAATGTCATAATTTTCCTACATTCAATCATTCTGTGTGAAATCAATCTATTATAACGACAATCAGTTTCACAATGATTTACTGTGCTGATTTACTGATCTAATCAGCTCTCTTCTGTTGGAAAGTTCTATTTTAGACATAGACAGGCCATCTTTTTAAGAAGACATGTAATTTTTTAAAATCAATATTCATTATGAAGAGACTAAAACACATTTTTTATCAAGATGAAGGTGAGTCTTGGAAGGAATAACTCTATTATAACCCTTTGCTGGGTTAAAAACTGGCTTGGATGACTGGGCACAGAGAGTGGTTGTGAATGGTGCCACATCCAGTTGGTATCTGGTGACCAGTGGTGTCCCCCAGGAATCAGTACTGGGCCGAGTTCTCTTCAACATCTTTATTGATGACCTGGATGAAGTGATTGTGTCTACCATTTGTAAATTTGCAGATGACACCAAGTTGGGAGGGAGTATGGATCTCCCAGAAGGTAGGAGGATGCTGCAGAAGGACCTGGACAGTCTGAGTCAATGGACTGGGGTCAATGGTATGAGATTCAACAAGGCCAAGTGCAGGGTCCTGCACTTTGGCCATGACAACCCCCTGCAGTGCTACAGACTGGGAGGCGAGTGACTGGAGAGCAGCCTGGTGGAGAGGGACCTGGGAGTGCTTGTCGACAATTGGATGAACACGAGCCAGCAGTGTGCCCAGGTGGCATGGAAGGCCAATGGCATCTTGGCTTGTATCAGGAATAGTGTAGCCAGCAGTACTAGGGATGGAATTCTGCCCCTGTACTCGGAACTGGTGAGGCCTCACCTCAAGTACTGTGTTCAGTTCTGGGCTCCTCACTTCAGGAAGGATATTGAGGTGCTGGAGCAGGTCCAGAGGAGAGCAACAAGACCAGTGAGGGGTCTGGAGGGAAAGTTGTATGAGAAAAGGCTTAGGGAGCAGGGGTTGTTCAGCCTGGAGAAGAGGAGACTTAGAGGGGACCTTATCACTCTCTACAACTACTTAAAAGGAAGTTGCAGTCAGGTGGGGGTCAGGCTCTTCTTCCAGACAACTTTTGACAGGACAAGAGGGCATGGTATGAAGCTGTGCCAGGGGAGGTTTAGGTTAGATATTAGGAAGCACTTCCTCACAGAAAGGGTGATTGGACACTGGATTGGGCTGCCCAGGGAGGTTGTAGAATCACAATCACTGGAGGTCTTTAAGAAAAGATTGGATGTGGCACTTGGTGGGATGGTTTAGCTGCCCTGGAGGTGTTAGGTCATAGGCTGGACTTGATGATCTCAGAGGTCTTTTCCAGCCTCAATAATTCTATGATTCTGTGATTAGAATCAAAGAATCACAGAAATCTTTAGGTTGGAAAAGGTGTTTAAGACCATCAAGTCCAACCATTAACCTGACACTACCAAGTGTGCTCCTAAACCATGTTCCTATGCACTATATTTACAGTGTCTTTAAAATATTTGCAGGGATGATGATTCAATCACTTTTCTGGGAAGCCTGGTCCAGTGCTTGAAAATCATTTGAGTGAAGAAATTGTTCCTAAGATCCAATCTCAGTCTTCCCCAGTGTAACTTGAAACTGTTTTCTCTTGTCCTGTCACTTGTTAATTGGGAGAACAGATCAGCACCCAGCTGCCTACAATCTCCTTTCAAATAGTGTGAGAGAACAGTAAGGTCTCACATCACCTTCCTTTTCTCTAGACTAAACAACCAGCATTTCCTCATAGTCCCTGCTTCTCTAGACACTTCACCAGCTTTGTTGCCTTTCTCTAGACACGCTCCAGAACTTCAATGCCTTTCTCATAGTTAGTGCCCCAACGCTGAACATGGTACTTAAGGTGTGGCCTCACCAGGGCTGAATACAGGGGCACAATCCCTCCCATACTTCTGCTGGTCACATTCTTCCTGATACAGGCCAGGATACTGTTTGCCTTCTTGGCCACTGGATCACACTGCTGGCTCATGTTCAGCCAGATGCTGACGAACACCTCCAGCTTTCCTTTTCCATCTTTCTATCCATACTTCCTCAGACCTATAGTGCTGCATGGAATTGTTGTGACCCAAGTCACAAGCCTGGGTCAGCCTCATACCGCTGGCCTTGGCTCATCAATAGAGTTTGTCCAGGTCTCTCTGTAAAGCCTTCCTGTTCTCCAGGAGATCAACACTTTCACCCAATTTGGAGTTGTTTGCAAACTCAATGAAGGTGTGCTCAATGCCCCCCATCCAGATAATTGATAAAGATATTAAAGAGAACTGATCCCAGTATTGGGGCCTGGAAAACCCCACTAATGATGCATCACCAACTGGATCTAATTCCGTTCACCATCACTCTTTGGGCCCGACCATCTAGACAGTTTTTAACCCAGTAGATGATAATACACCCATCTAAGCCATGAGCAGCAGGGGAATTCTCCAGGGGAATGCTGTGGGACATGACGTCACAGGCTTTACAAAAACCCAGGTAGACTACATCTACAGCATTTCACTCATCCACTATACAAGTTACCTTGTCATAGAAGATCAGAATTGTCAAGCAGGACTTACCTTTCATAAACCTATGCTCTCTGGGCCTGGTGGGCTGGTTGTGCTGCATATGCTACATAATGGCACTCAAGATGATCTGCTCCCTGACTTTCCCCAGCACTGAGGTCAGACTGACAGGTCTATAGTTCTCTGGATCTTCCTTCTGGCCCTTCTTACACTTATTCAGCTGGAGTTGTATAGTTATATTTGTATCTCTGAACTTTAGAAAAGAGCTTATTTTTTTGGGACACCATCATTCTGGGATGATTAATACCTGAATTCTTCTCCCTCCCTTGACACCAGCCTCACAGTATCCTTAAGGAAGCTGTTGCCTTTTAACATGTTTTGGTTTAATGTCTGTAAAAGGAAATCAGTCATTTTAAACTTCTTGAGATCTGTGAATAACAGCTGCATAAGAACTAAATGCTGTTGCAGCAGTTTTTTTTCAGTTATCATCTTAGTAACATAGTTATGTCATCTCTATCATCCTCAGTGAATGAAATCACTTTAACTGCACTTCTCATTTGTCCTTCAGAGACAGCACACCAGAAGATGCACGAAAGTCAGCTGTAGCCTGAGGGCTTTTTTGAGTTCCAATGTCATGAAACAACAAGCTATCAAACTAAGTGAAGAAAATAGAGTAAGGAACAAGTATATTGGTTTTACAACACAACCAGTGGAAATGCTACTCCTGGACTGCAGAGTTGTTGGTTCATGGCCAGTGGTAATGACTATTTTAGTAGTGACAGTAGGTAGGACACAGAAGGATGGAAGGTTTCAATGTCTTAGGCAATGATAAAGTAACAAAGCAAATGTATACTAAGTGTATAAAAATATATAAAGTAAATAAAAATATTCAGTGAAGCAAATGCTGTCTCCCACAGCATCCTTGCAGGTAAACTAGGGCAGTGTGGTCTGGACCTCATTGCCCTCTACAACTACCTGAAGGGTGGTTGTAGCCAGGAAGGGGTTGGCCTCTTCTCCCAGGCAACCAGCGCCAGAACAAGGGGACACAGTCTCAAGCTGCGCCAGGGGAGGTTTAGACTCGAGGTGAGGAGAAAGTTCTTCACCGAGCAAGTAATTTGTCATTGGAACGGGTTGCCCAGGGAGGTGGTTGAGTCATCGACCCTGGAGGCATTCAGGGGGAGATTGGACGTGGCACTTGGTGCCATGGTCTAGTCATGGGGTCTGTGTTGATAGGTTGGACTCGATGATCCTCGAGGTTCTTTCCAACCTAAGTGATACTGTGATACTGTGATACTGTGATCAGGTAGTAAGGTAGATTGTGAACTGGTTAAAGAAGTCAGAGAGCTGTAGTCATTGGGACAGAGTTTAGTTGGAGGCCTGTATCTAGTGGAGTCCTTCAGGGGTCATTACTGGGACCAGTACTATTCACTGTATTCATCAGTGACCTGGATCAAGGAACAGAAAGCACTGTCAGCAAGTTTGCTGATGACATAAAACTGGGCGGAGTGGTTGACACACCTGAAGGTTGTGCTGCCATTCAGCAAGACTGAGAGGCTGGAGAGCTGGGCAGGGAGAAATTTAATGAAATTCAACAAGGGCAAGTAGAGTCTTTCACCTGGGAAAGAAGAACCCCATGTCCCAGTACAGGTTGGGGACTGACCTGTTGGAGAGCAGTGAAGGGGAAAAGGACCTGTCTGGGGTGTATTAGAACGGGTGTGGTTTGTAGATCAAGAGAGGTTCTCCTCCCTCTCTACTCTGCTCTGATGAAGCCTCATCCAGAATATTGTGTCCAGTTCTAGGCCACTCCAAGAGAGACAGGGAGCTACTAGAGAGGATCTGGCGCAGAGCCACAAAGATGATTAAAGGAGTGGAACATTGTGCTTATGAGGAAAGACTGAGGTAGCTGAGGCTCTTTAGTTTGGAGAGGAGAAGACTGAGGGGTGACCTCATTCATGTTTATGAATATGAAAAGAGTGAGTGCCAAGAGGATGGAGTCAGGCTCTTCTCAGCAATGCCCAATGACAGAACAAGGGGCAATAGGTGGAATTCGAGGCATAGGAAGTTCCATGTGAACGTGAGAAAGATTTTTTTCACTGTCAGGGTGATGGAACACTGGAACAGGCTGCCCAGGGGACTTGTGGAGTCTCCCTCTCTGGAGATATTCATGACCTGTCTGGATGCATTTTAGTGTGATCTGCCATAGGTGATCCTACTCTGGCAGAGGGGTTGGACTAGGTGATTTTTCGAGGTCCCTTCCAGCCCCTAACATTCCATGATTCTGTGATTAAAGTGTATATAAGAAAGTATATTTCTTTTCTAAAAAAATAATAATTACATTTTATATATAAAACCCCCAAAGTGATAAATATAAAATCTTACTTTCAAATTTCCTGTGTTGAGGATTGTGAATAGGTGTAGCTTGCTTTTATTTTTGTCTTCTACCACTATGAAGCCCTTGGCAGGATGAAGTTTCCTCAGCCCGTACAGGCACTTCAGTTACTTCCATCAGCAAATGTAGCTGTTTATACAAGAAATTAGTTAGAAGATCTGGGTTTCAAAAATGGAGAACATAATGGTTTTGGTGACTGAGAAGTTGAATTTCTATTAAGTCTTGATAGCTATCTGATAATCATTAGTGTTCAACACCACAATGCATTAGTGGTCCCAAGACAGGGTCTCTGCAGAATCACCATTTATGAGGCAGGAGGCATAGTGAGGGGTGCCTCTTAATGGATTTACTTCTTTTTTAACTCTGAGTCCTGCTGTGTGGTGGTGTTGCCTTTGTGGGAAGAAAATGCTGAAAAGTCACCATTACATGCCAGAGGAAAAAGCATGAGATGGAGTGTTAGTAATACACCCATAAGAAGAAGCAGTCTACTCTTTGAACCTTAGTTTTGAGCACAAGATGTCAGACATAATGGTTTATATCTTCTATGAAATACATCTTTAAATAATAGATAATAATAAAAAAAGCTTAGTCATTCACATTCAGACTCACCTTATATAAATGACTTTTTAAGCTACTCTGTAGTGTTGATCAGGCAATTCTGCTTTTTCCCTTTCTTCCAGTCAGTCTGACAGGCTTGGACTCTGCCCCATCAAAGTGGATATAGTTTGCAGTTTTATGGGCTTTTTTTATATAAATGTTTGAGTTTGTGCTCTATAGTATCACAGCCTGGCTGCAAACAAGGATTTTAGCTATTAACTGTGTCTTGTATCATCTATGCACAAACCTTTTATCCTTCCTCTGAAAATTTGACAAAAGAAGTCAAACACTGTTGTCTCATAAAGTAAATGCTTAAATCACCAGAGATCATAATAATTTCCTTAATCATTTTTTTGCAAATGGGCTATGTTTACTAAATGTTTTCTTTTACAAAGTGGGAAGTGACTTCTGGAGACTGTTCAGTCCAAGCCCACTTTTCAACCAGGGTCACCTACAGTAGATTCCTCAGATTTGTGTACAACCGGTTGTTTCAGTATCTCCAAGCGTGGAGAATCTACTTCTCCAGGCAAACTGTGCCACTGTTAGACCACCATCACAGGACATTTTTGGTTTTCCACACATTTACACAGAATTTCCTGTATTTTACTTCAGGTCCATTACTTCCTGTCCTGTCACTAGGCACCATTGAAGAGTCTGACCCTACCCTCTTTTGACCTTTTCTTCTGATATTTATACACATTGATAAGATTTCACCACGCCTTCTCTTCTCTAGGCAGAATAGTCCCAGCTTTTTCAGCCTTTCCTCACAAGAAACATTCTCTAGTCCCTTCATCATCTTTGTGGCCCCTTCAACCAATTTTCTCCATTATGTCCATGTCTCTTACTAAGAAGCCCAGCAATGGACCCATTGCTTCAGGTGTGGCTTCACCAGGACTGAATAGGAAGGAACAATTATCTGCCTCAACCTGCTGGCCTTCTTTGCTGAAAGGGTGCATTGTTCTGTTTTAATTTGTTTTTACTATAGTACAATTTTTCTTCAGGCTTTTGGGAAGCTTAATTATTGAGTGAAAAGAAATGTAATGAATATGCTTAACAGTGGATTAAATCAGAAACTAAATTTTGCCTACTTCTGAATAACTATGAGATCTGATACATATGTGTATTTCCATATACTCTTTTCTCAGTACGCCTATTCAAAATACCATAATGCCCTAAAATAGTAAAAACATAATTCTGTGATTACACCTGCCAGGGAGTTAAAAACCCAGATGTAGGCCAGGCTTCACAGATTGCTTGCAGTGAATTTGCTAGTGTAGTGGGTAACAAAGCAGTAGGCAGTTATGGGCACTAGGGTAGCTTCAGTTCACAAGTTGTCCATTGAAACAGCGGGGAATACATTTCATAGGGTTCTGGGGTAATTTGCAGCAACAAAACTTTGCTGATTAGGAGCCAAATGTGATGGCAATATTTTCTAGAACCAGAACTATGGGACTGGAAGGGTAGATTTTTATACGTGCCAATAACAACTGAATGAAAAATCAGGAATTGTGCTAGACAGTGATTGCAGTTTATACATGAAAGGAAAACATTTTTATTCACCCAATATGTACACATGTCAAATCAATCACTTCCTTTGTATTCCAGCTAATTTCCCTGCATAATGTTTTCAATGATAGACATTACTGTGAGGTGGAGCATTAATACTGAATTTTTTGTTCTTGTGTTAACCCTAGAATCACATACTCCTTTTCTTTAGTTCTGCATCCATTGTGTATATGAGATTCTTGAAACTGTGGGTTTTTTTAATCCTGGGGACAGACAGAACTTTACTCAAACCTCTTTGAAATGAGAACAGTGACTCTCAGTGGAAGAGGGACTGACAGACTAAGAGATTAGAAGTCTAAGATTAGCTGTTTTCTAATTTCTGCTTTGCTTTGAGCAATTCAATTCTTTATATTAATTTTTTTTCATTAAGTATGTATTTATACTTGACCATTAAAGACACTTCCTCCCGTTAGGTTAATGATTACAATAAATGAGCCATGACTTGTTGTTATGCTTGTTTTCCTTTGCATAATTATAATTATGCAAAGGGCTAGAGCATCTCTCCTATGGAGACAGACTGAGAGAGCTGGGGTTGTTCAGTATGGAGAAAACAAGGCTCCAAGGAGACCTTATTGTGGCCTTCCAGTGTGTTAAGGAGGCCTAGAAGAAAGCAGGTGAGGGATGTTTTAGGATGTTGGGTGGTGACAGGATTAGGGGGAATGGAGAGAAACTAGAAGTTTGAAAGACTGAAAATTCTAAAATGTTCAGTAGCATAACCAAGCTCTTCAGCAGTTAGAGAATCAGCTTTCAGACTGGCTATGGAGTTCAACTCTTTTACCCAAACTTATCTCAGAGGGTATATTTCACTTACACCAAGAGTTGTGAAATAAGTGTCTATTTCTTTAATTGCTAAAACTGAACATTAAGTTATGAAGAGGTAAATTGATTCTGTATATTAAAATCTATCATACACTGTATTGTATGATTAATACTTCATTTGAAAATGACTCATTTTTCAATGATGTGATAAACAACACTGATCTACTTTAGTTCAGTGCTTAACTGAGGTTAAGATATAGGCTTTATATATTTTCCTTTTGTTCTTTTGTTTTTCTTAAAAAAATAAACAATAAAACAAAGCAAAGAACCAACAAAAACAAACAACCAAAACAAACCCCAAAACAAAGCCCCAAAACACCTTATGAAGTATCTTTAGAGTGAGACAATAAAAATTTAGGAATGGTGATGAAGGTCTTCTTTTCCTTTCTAAGTTCTACTAAGTTAAAGAAAAGTTATGAAAAGTTACAGAAGGATAACGAGGAAAAAGAATGGAAAGCAGTAGATGTTTTCCACAGTACTGAGATCTATCTAGGTTAGAATTACTTTGGAAATTGCTGGTGAAAGTTACGTAACTCTTTGTTTACAAATGTGCATTTGGGAACTATATCTAGCAAGACAGATAAATTGTCCTTTGTTACACTCAGATGTCTCTTTCCTTGTGTTTAATTGTCCATAGCCAAGGCAACACTGGTCACAATGAACATGACCAGTAGACTTTTGCTTATATTTTCTTTGAAGCTTCCATATGCATTTCACACTGCCTACAGGGACTGTGGAACTGGTGAGGTCATGTGTCTTCAAGAGAGGGCAGTCAGCTTCCTGGTAAGGCTGCTAATAGAAGGAATTGATTTCATAGTCAGAGCTAAATAGCACCTCTCTGGCAACAGACAACACTGAGTCACGCTGCTACACATGTACCTCTGCTATTCTCTTGGAAACTCTCATGTATGGGATCTATCTCCCTCCCAGAGCCCAGGCAGAAGAATGGCCTTTTTGAACAGTTAATTTCAGGCAGGTTTCCTAGCTACTGAATAACTGCAGTGCCTATTCTGACACTTATTTTTGGTGTTTTCCATGTACTCTGCCTCCAGGATAGCATCTTCACTATATCCTACAGGCCGAGTGGGACGTCATAACCTCAATAAACTCTGCAGTGTTAATAAATTAACACCTGAAGAACCCACTTACTTCCTATGCAGCTTTGTGACTCACCGCAGGTACCAACTGATTTTCAAAAACTTTCTGGCACAACGTGCTGTGATCAAGATACTGCTGGTGCAAGGTGAGGCAGTAGATGTTTTCAAAATTTAATGGGCATGGGCACAGACATGTAAAAAAGAAGGAAGGAGTCACCCAACTGGAATGAAACAACAATTAGTTAAGCAGAATGCTATGAGCTGACCTGAACAGGCAAATCAGCCCTCACAAGCGCCTCCTACATGAAAAGTAAAAAAAAAAATCACAGAATGTTGTCACTTAACATGATTTCTCCTCTAGACGGTAGATAATTAATCATCTACTTGCCCTTTATTAGGTAGATGAAATTGTGAATGAAATTTCATACTCATTAAAGTAATCACATCTCAAAAAAGATGAGAAAAGAAAATACAACAAATTTTGCAGATCAGTTCATAGTTTTAATTTTCAGCTACAAAATGAAGTGCAGTCTTAAAAAATGCAGAGTAATTAGCACATCTTTTCCTCCGCTCAGTGACTCTGGTCTCTGTGTTATCTCTTTCATTGTGGTGTGGAGCTTCCATTATCTTCCCAGAGAAATGTGTTGAATTGTTACACATTATATTTTTGACATCAGCGTCAAATAATTTTTCCCCAGATGTACAAATACTAAAGAAACAAACAGGAAGGAAAAAAAAGTAAAAAAAGAAGGAAATAAGCAAAAGTATCCCTCTTGAATTTTTAGTCATGACCACTAAAAAGTTGCTTCATTTATTATAAGGTAGATTCCAAGTGGTACAGAACATTATTTGCAGGTTTAAAAACAGCAGTGTAGAATTTCCTGTTATTCCTGTATTATTTCCTGTCTTCTTCAAATGTATTATTACTTAAATGACAATCTGCTTTTTCATTATATTCAGGAAATATGATTTGACATTACTGCATTGTCTGTTGTAAATGGAAGCAACTGCATACTTCTAGAAATTATGAGGTTCAATATTAATCTTAATAAGTCACAATTCATATGGAAAAGTAAACAGAAATGTAAATAGGGAACACTTTCATATGATGAGACAAAATCAAAATGATATGACAATTCTTTCAGAATACAGTTCTGTGTTTGCTTCAGAAGAAAATTGAGATTCATGAAAAAAAAAAGACTTTTCTGCAAAAGAAACAGAGTTGACCTTGATTTCAATCACAATGTAATCCTTAAAATATTATTCAGTTTTGTTTGCTGTGATCAGTCATTCATTGACAAAGTCATACCTCTGCAACAGTATTCAAACATCATGAGATAGAAACAAATCTCAGTTTAGCTAGTTAATTTCATTGTTTAAGATATGTTCTTTCTTTCTCATTTGACTTTGATCATCTCAAAGTAGTCCCAGTAAAAGCAAGTTGCTCAGGGCTGTGCTCAGCTGAATCCAGACTGAACATCTCCAAGGCTGCTCTGAGCTTCTCCAAGGACAGAGAATTTGTCATGGTGTCTGATGCCTATTGAGAACATTTTGAAAACATTCTATAAACACCTATTTCAGATTACTCTAGTAGTCTTTATCACAGAAAGAATCACTGCAAACAGTACAGGTGCTGCAGAGAATTTTTCAGAGATCAGAGCACTCTTCTTTTTTATTAATTGCTGTTAAGAGATAGTAAAATGAAAACAGCATTAGAAATACTCTACATGAAAAAACCTGTTTCATTTATAAAAAGTGTAGACTGAGATAAATTGGTTTAGTTGAGAAAGAGTATTCATGGACCTTATATATATGACTACAGAGTGACTTTGATGTGCATTTCCTTTGAATTTATGCTGCTTTCCCAGCATGAACTAAAATCAATACCCTTGTTTATATAAGTAAGTATCTTTTAAATTACCACTGACTAGAGTATTATTAGGGATTTTTAAATGTAAAACCTTCCTTTGCATAACATGTATGTACTTCTGCAGAGACCTTTGGTAAAGTGGCAAGAACTTGGAGAAAAAAAGAAAAGAAATATATAGAGAAACTGGTAATTTTGTTTGCTTGCTTGTTTTGTTTTGTTTCTTAATTCTGGAGCTAATAAAAATTATCTTCCAAACATTAGTGATGGAGATCTCCTGGTAATTTTTTATTTTCATTCTATATACTTCCTCAACAGGACAAGATGTCAGAAAGTTTATTTTCTATTTATTTTTCTCTTCAGAGTCTGTTTCCATAAGAAAGAGGCCTAGAAAGGCCTGCTTAAGTCCTGCTTAATCTAGAGAAAGCCCCTGAGGGAGAGGGCAAACATAAAGTTTATCTTTAAGAGGGGTAGAGATTAGAAATTATGGACCAGTTATCTTAACTTCAGTTTCTTTAATAATAAAAATATTAAAACATATATTTTTGTATACACCCTAAAAAAAAATAAATGAGAGGATGAGTAACAACTAATATGCATTTGTGAAAAATATATCATACTCTATAAATTTCCTTCTCTGTGGATAAGAAATACTGAGTAAATATGCAGAATAGTTTGTGTTGTGTATCTTGACCTTACTACTGTCTCTTAACTGCTTTGTGTGACATTTTCCTAAAGAAAATGGAGAAGTGAAATTTTCATGAATTTACTATCACACAGATACAAAAATGTTTAGGAAACCATGTTTAGCAGTTATTCTTTTTTGGCTAGCATTATGTATTGAGTAGTGTACTGCAGAGATCAGTCTTGTGCCCGGTTTTCATCAATGTTCCCATTAGTGACTTGAGTCATTGAGTAGGTAGTCAATGATTAAATAGTGTAGTGTGCTTATTAAATTTCCCAATGACATCAAGCTATGAGGATCTGTAAACATATATGAGGACAGACTTTAAAACATCTTGACAAATTAAGGAAATCATTTAAATAAATTGGGTGCAATTCAGTAAAGAGAAATACAGGACACTAGGTTTAAAAAATCAAATATTTTAGGGTAAGTCATAATATGTGAAGCAGAAATTTTGCAGACAAGAATCTGGGGCAAATTGAGTGGACTTTTCCTTAATGTTAGATATACAAACTGCAGACATCCCTGTTGGTTGCATTCACCTTATTATCCTTTTATAGTCATTGGCAGGAAATACCTTTTTGGGGGATATGAATTGTTTTAAAAATTTGTTTCATATACCTTAGAAAGGTGTACGTATTTCCAATGAAATGAAAGAGCTCCAGGACAGAAGGTCAGGTGTAGATGTCTATACTGTAGATAGACATGAATATATCAAGTGTCAGAGCTGGATAAATTTCTCTTAAATCAAAATACAAGAATTCTTTTTATCATTATAAAGGATGAAAAGCCAATTACAGAGTTGAAATTGCTAGGCATAGATTTACCATTGGCAAGGAGGGAAGGGATCAACAACAGCTACTCCCATTCATTAGCTATCTCCTCTTTGCCTATTTCCACCACTATTTGAAAATAGAATTAATAGAAGATTCATTTCATCAAAATCTTTCAATCTGTGAATAAACATTTGAACAGCAGATGTTCAAAACATTATGAATCAAAACAAGTCAAACATCACAGTGTTGTTCCTACACCTCTGAAGTCTGGTTTATTTACCAAAACAGTCCAGAGCTCTCCTGTATAGAGGTTATGACTTGGCTGCCTAGAAATCAGTGTGATTTTTCAGACATGCAAGCATTGTGCTGGATAACAGCTTTGAAAAATGCATTGAAAAAGCCTGTCCAAACACTCTCATAAGCAGTAAGAAGTCAGACTGCTTGGACATGTGCAGCCCAAATTTATTCAAAATGTGCTCAGTTTTGGTTCTGATCTATGATTTTATATATTTTTTTCAACTGCCCTCCCCCAAAACTTAATGGAAAATTCACATACTGTGGGTTATTATTATAGAATGATTTGGGTTGGAAGGGGCTTCAAAGATCATCTAGTTCCAACCCCCCTACCATGGGACATCTTCCACTAGATGAGCTTGCTCAAAGTCCTGTCCATCCAGTCCTTGAACACTTCAAGGGAGGGAACATTCACAATGTGACAAACAAGGGCTAGTGATAGCCGCATACTAAAGACAGGCTTATCACACATTCATCCATAAATACTAATTGGATGCTTGACTAGGGAAAAGTATTAATGATTTTCCTATCTGGGATTTTGGGGTGATTTACATTGTCTTATAGAGGACCAGGAATAAGTGATGAAGCATTGAAAGTCTTCACCTGTACATTACATGTAACCAAGCTGCTCTGAGTTGATTGAAAATGTTTCATCTGACTTCTGATGAAGGACTTTGTGGGAAGAATGTGACAGCCCCTGCTGGCTCCCTACAGAGAGAATTTTTTTTAATACAATGTCAAAGGAATTCTATGCATCTTAGAGAAGTTTTTTTATATGGAGCCTTAGAACTTACTGTATTGTGTGGTACCCAGAACCCCTAGTGACAGTGTGCTGCTCACAAAAGTTTAAGTCTCAATTGTTACATCCAGTATAAAATTGGTGATGTGCTACAGATTCAACTGAAATGCCCACATATTCCATTTGTTTTTCCACGATATCAGAAGAGCTAGACAGATATAATCTGTCAGCAGGGGATTGCATATATTATTTAGCCCTAGCAATAAATTTTTTTAAAAAAGAAAATACAGACTTAGCTGATAGGAACAGTAACGACAGTCAAACCCACAAGATTTCTTTCTTTAATCTCATAGTATTTTGCTTTTGAGGATTTGAGCTTGCACTAAGCAGTCATAGGGACCATAAATCTGATACCTGCTGTCACTGTCTGCGTCAATCAAGTGACAGTGTTATTTCCATCAAATTTATTATAGTTGTGTGTCCCTGGACATTGGTTCTGAGAGCTGAACTGCCAGCAGCCTAAACCAGAAGAAGGTCAGTGACATTTGGATGAGAATGATTCAGTGCTTGTTTCTTGTTGAGGAAGGGGATAGGAACAAATACATTTATGCATGCAAGTAGCTCTGCAATCAAAGCCTGTAAACAATGGCAGTCCCTATTTCATAAGTGTTCTTATTATGAAGTAGAAAGCACAAGGACATCCAAAACTCGTAGACATGGATGTGAGCAAATATGCCTCCCAGGTGTATAACAAGATCAGCAATAAATGGAGAAGCTAGCGCTCTTGTGTCCAAGGAGGTCTCAGCCACAAGACTTTTTGTTCCTTGTCCTCCTTCTGCCTCACGGTCTAATACCTCCTGAGTCCCTGTCACCTGAAGCATCTTTTTCACACCCTTCAGTCACAGCTCTGTTTCCTGCTGTGTCCCCCCAGCCCATGGCTGAGTATTGCTATTGCATTCTCCTCAGGCATGCTTTTGATGGACTTGCTTTTCTTCCAAGAGTGAGATTTTACCTGCTACCTCTCACTATTTCATAGGGTCTTAAAGATTCATATTATGGTAAAGTGATGGAAACTCGGATTTTGCTGACCTTAGTGAGAGCTGCTACAGTCTTGACAAATGATCTTTGCAAATGATAGAAAGCCCCTTTTTTAAAAGAAAAAAAATTAAACTAAACTAAATCAAATGTCACTAGTAAAAGAAGACAGTGTGAAATACATGAACTACCTATGGAGCTTAGTAAATCTGTACTGACCCCACCTCATAATAGTAATGTACATCATTGTTAGCTGAGGTGAGCTATCTAAGCCAGAGAAATTATTATGCTTGTGGCAGAATCTCAGGATGGAATGTTAGCAAGCTCTTAATTTGCCCATGTAATATCCTGATACACCCAAAAGATACAATATTCACCATTCTGCTTGGTTATATATGTTCCTCTTTGGAAGTATTTACATTTGTGTACAAAGAACAGTGACTTCAGGCTTGGTGTTTGTTTTTTTGTTTGTTTGTTTGTTGGGTTTTTTTGTTTAGTTTGGTTTTCTTGTTGTGTTTTTGTCTTGTTGGTTTTATTTTCCTGGTTTTGTAGCTGTTCTGTGCACTGAAAAATATCTTTTAAACCTCCTGTAGATATGATCATTGTCTAACTGCCCAGGTTTTATGGATAGCTTCTATTTTCTCATTCATCTTCATCCTTATTCTTCCATCTCTCTGTGGAACATTATTTCATGTAACTGTAGGTCTCTGTATTATAGGTAAAACATTCTCTAATTCCTCACTGAGGACACTCTCTTGCATCACAACCATTTATTCTAGCATAACATTCTCTACTGCTTTGCACAGATGCAGCATAAATATGCCCTCAGAAGAGAACCATTACAGCTTAGGCCCTTGATCTTAGATCCTCATTATGCAGTCCACCCTTTAATTCACTTGAGGACTTCCTTCATGTTAATTTGCACAATACTTCATTTTGTTAGCTGAATACACAGCATATCTCCTATCATTAAACAGTGGCAGACACATCAAACAAGCTTTTCTGTGGAAAGAATCTTATTTAAATAAGAATATTAACTTTAGCAAAACAAGAGTTAGGTTAAAATTAGGTCTATTTCTCTATGGGAGCAAGTACTTTGTTGACTAGGATATACAAAGGCCTCACATTTGTTTGAATTTGGATAATATCAAAACTATGGTTTTCTAGAGGTCTTAAAATACTGATTCTTAATAAAGGAATAAATGTTTATTCCAATATTATGATTCTTAATGGATATTTAATTGGTGGAGCAAAATAGCCCTGCTGATCATACAAATCAAGCAGGTTTTTTTTTTTATGATGTGCATAATAAAATACGACAAAAACCTTCCCAGTGTACTTCTAAAGCCAAAAGACGTGTATAAGATTGTCCCGAAGGGTCAAACCCCCAAACATGCCCTAGCCCAGACAACGGGCTAAGCACCTCCAAATGTGCTAACCTGGTCAGTTCCTGGGGTCCAGATGGTCAAGGCAAATGTAGCACATGTGATTAACATTGTAAACACCTGTGAATGTGCAAACCTGGACATTTCTTGGGGTCCAGATAAACAGGTACCACAGCTGTGAACTATGTGTGCACCTGGCCATGTTTGGATATGCCCCATCCTACAGGTCCAGTTATCAGGGTTCTGTGTTACCAAAGGGCATTAATGGTCTTGGGACAGTATATAAACCAGCCAAGAAGTCAGACAACTTGCCTTGTTCTTACCCAGACAGCAACAAGAGCCAAATGCTGTAAGGGCCTGCTTACACAAAGAGACAAGAGGCTGCCTGAGTAGCAGCTGAAGAACCTGCTCTAGCAGACCAACAACTTCGCCCAGGCCTTATACCTGGACCAAGGAAGAAAGGGGAAAAGCTCCAAGGGAACTGAATCCCAGAAGAGGCTACAGCCCAGCAACAGAGCACACAACAGAGAGGCTTCTAATCCCTCTCAGAGCCAAGGGCTACTCGAATCATAGCCACAGCATCTGGGAAGATACCAGACAGAGGAGCAAGTTGTGAGTACCCAGCTAATCTGCCATGGAATCCCATTTGTGGGAAAACCACAGATCACAGCACCTGTATTTCCAGTTTGAATTGCTGTATTGGAAATGTTAGATCTGTGCTTGAAACATTTAACTGTCTTTATATGTGCAGTGTAAACCCCACAACTGGATAATTGAACCTGTGAATACACTTTGTAAATAAGTTACCATAGTGTTTGAAGATACCATTGTCAGAAAATATTAATTATAAAATATATAAAAAAATAAGTTTTTATTACAAAGATATGGATGCTAAAAAATAAAATAAAATCACAACTGAATTCAGTAATAGCCTAAATTTTTGTTACCAGAGCTTTCATACTGACCCCTATGTGACCATACTGCATTTATAGTGTTCATGTTGCCAGTGTGGTAGTTGATACCGCTTTGGTACTTTTGGACTGAATATAGAAACAAAGTTTTTCTCATGTAGAAAAAAGGTACATTGAGATATATTTGCACCTTTTGTAAGAGACACAGCAAAAGCTAATGTTTTATTATACCTGTAGCTACTTCCTAAAATGGTTCAGTTTGTAGAAAACTTTTTATGATTCTTCCTAAAATTAGTCCTTTCCTTGAGACTTATGGCTGTTCAGAACTGATTGCCAATACCTATATGCTAAGTTTATGTGAAATCAGCTGCCACTTTAAGTGATGGTTCAACATATGAAGTGCTTATTTGGAATTTTAGTTCTGATTTCTCAGTGCATTCTTTTACATAACAACATACAGTATAAACGGGTGTGCACTGAAAAGTTCCACCTTTGTAAATCAGGACTAAGAAGCTGTGACAATAGCCTGGCTAGCTCACCACTGTGGGTGTTCACTCATTTTTGAGGTGCTTTTTAAAAAGTAAGTCTGTCTTGTCTAACCAAGAAGAGCAAAGGAAATGTACATCACAACCCTGCTGTACATCAGGACAACGGCAAAACAAAGTAAAATGTCTAAAAACCAAGAAAAGATCAGGAGTAATCTTGCAGGCATCTGTTATATTAATCTGTGGGTCAGACACAAAAGGTGGGGGGTTTACTGTTGTTTTATCCTTTGCAGAACATAGTGGCTTTGCAGAGAGCAAGATTTTAAACAGTGCAGCCAGAAGCTTGCCATCTATCTTTAATACTACAAGGATATGACGCTAATCAATTTCTAGCAAATCTCTGTTTCATATCTGGGCATGAAAGTTTTACTCTTCCTGGTAGCTGTTCTAATTGCTTTGCTGAATGTAGCAAATCTATAGCTCTGGGATCAGTAACCCTTCAACTCTCTTTTCAGAGCTTTGATTTACTCAGTGGTTGAACATACTAAATTCTGATATCCAGGTGCTGTTCTTATTTATTCATTGTTTTCAGCCTGGCTTCCTAAGGAAATCAGGTTTATGTAAACATATTATTTCACTGACATTCAGTTCCCCTCTTCTAGTAACTTTGAAATACCTTTTGTGATCATTTTCAGCTATACTTGACAATATTTAGATACCTTAAAGACATTCAGTTTATTTGACATTCGTGAAAGGAGATTGCTGTAACTCAACTTTATCCCTTCTGTCTGACTGCCTGGCTGAAGAGAAGAAGATGACCTGAAGTGAGACGGTAACTCACAGAAGACAATCAGGCAATCTTGGCTGCTGCCCTTCTAGCAGACTGAGTATGGACAGAAAACTCAGGAGGGAGCAGGAGGTTTGAGAGTACCATGGCTGAAAGGAGAAAAGTTTCAGAAGGGCTGCAGTTGAGAAACGTTAACTCAGAGAGAAATAGGAGTGTACTTGTAAAAAAGCAAGAGTAGAGCTTGAACAGGTAGTCAAAATCCAAGAAAAATATAGAGACTCAATACCTTTACTGCAGTGGAAGACAAGGGAACACATCAGTATACTGGAGTGGAGGAAGAAAACAAGGAGTAAGGAAGGAACTTAGATAATTTACTTCGGTGGTCCTGCAGTTTACAAAAAAAGAGAACACACATTTTTGTTTACTGCAATGTAAAATTTTGATACAGCGAAATCCAGTAAAAATGATCTGCATCTTCAGTTACTGAAATTTCTGTCACTTTCCATAGATCAGAATGTTTCATAAGTTGGAAAATCACATGCATTTTCTTTTGCTTTTACAGCAGCCTGAAAGTTGAACTGTTAGTCTGTCTCCCATAAGGAATAGTAACAAATTTAACGCCTGTAGTTACCTGAACATATCACTCCTAAATTAATATGTTCTCATGTTACTTTCCTATTCTTCAGTTCTGTTGGCACATCTTGCTTTTGCACTGACATTAAATCACTCACTGAGTTCTGGCTAAGGAATAATTCTTTCAAATTTACCAGTTTTAAAAATTCTCTGGTCATTTGGTACCACAGTGGCACAATAAATCAAAACTACCAAATGATTCTTTTTCTCTCACTACTTCTGTGCCTTGAAATTTGCTTAGCTTCTGTAGTTCTGTTTGGGACAGAAAGGGATGTTTTTAATTTTTTATTAGTGTCATAAAATTGATTGAGGACTGTCGAGAGCAAGCAGGTAACTTAGGAGCTTTTTTGGATTGCTATGCATGTAATTGCCTCTTCGAAATTGTGTGGATCTATGCTAAATTTTGATTTGCTATTTAATCAAAAAACCAAGGACTATTCATTTGTATTTTTTTCAGCACACTTCTCACCATGAACAGCACTCAGCAGGGACTTCATACTTCCTAAAGTGCAATACTACCTGTTCTCTGGAATTTTTTGATCCTGCTTTACTAATCTTGTTATCTTTGAGAAGAAAATATTTTAAATTCATATTTATTCTATTTATTTACTCTATCAATATCTACTCACACAAAAATGGGATTTTTTTTTTTCCTCTCCAAAATCTTCCCTGAGTTCAACCCAGAATTTTCAAATAATTTCTGTTCTCCCACAGGAACATACTTTGATAGACTCCATTAAGAAAAATTGCCATAGCTTTAATTTTTATTTATTTTTTACATTTTTTTCTCACTCACAAATAATTAGCATTAGGAGCAATGTTGTTCTTTCTGCTTTCTTATAGGTGGAATGATATAAATGTAGTGGTTTCAGGTATAGTCACACATGCTACAAAGTTCATTATTTGTAGGGAAATAAAAAACACACCAAAAAAAACCACCCCAAAACCCCCCATAACATTGCACATGCTTATTTTCCAAGTTAATCAAAGTTATCTCCTATTTTCCTGCTTGTAACTTGCAGCTGCAGTTTTATGACATGCTGCTAAGCAGATTACCTGTACGAGAAAGTTGTTTGTGCTACAAACAATGAATTTAAATGCAGATGTAGGAGATACAATAGCAAAAGATACAAAACATATCCTGATTCTCTTTCAGGACCATGTAAGTGAACACAGTGCAAGCTGTGCCCATTACCCATGGGTACTATTCCACAGGCACCAAACACAAGGAGAAAAGCTGGGAAATAGGGTCCTTTGATAGTCCCAACGATGCAAAAAGGTGAGCCAGTGCCCAGGATCAGGTTAGGGGCTCCAGGTCTGCAAATGGTGTCAAGAAAGGACTGGAAACAAGTCCACAGCATATATCCAAGGGGTTCATCCAGTAGACTAGCTACCTGCTGTGCAAGGCCAGTACCCATCCAGGGGGCAGGGCCAGAGAAAGGATCAGTAACCTGACAACCCTCAGCTGGGATGAAAACTTGATGAGAGTGCTGTTTGTTTCATCATTTAGGTTAATAATAATAATAATAATAATAATAATAATAATAATAATAATAATAATAATAATAATAATAATAGTGATGATGTATTTGCTCCCAGAGTGATACCCTTCATAACCAGATGTCAGTTGCCTTTGTGCTGCTGATCACTGCCTTTGAGTGCAGCCAAATTTCTACTCACTTTACTGTCCACATCTTCTATGTCACCAATCTGGATATAGAATACAATGTGCAAGTGCTAAAGACCTTGCTAAAGTCATAGTGAATAATATACACCAACAACAACTCAGTCAATTGCTGGACAATAGAAATTGCCACATGAATATGAAGGAGTAAATTTACTTACTTGGTCTAGCATTTCATTGGATCAGGACTTTGGATAAACATAGATTTGTATTGTGCTATCTCAAAAACTGCTTTGTCTTGTCACATATTGGTATCTTTCCTTCACACCAGTCACCTTCTCTATACAGTATGCTGCACAAAGAATATCAAGGTCACATGCCTTAGATTTCTTTAGGGCATCAGTTTTCAGGTTTTGTCAGTGATTTGCTGAGGTTACTATCCTGAAAATTCTTTTCTACCAACATGTTGTGACATTCACTTCTTTTTATTGGTTGAAATTCACAAAAATACATTTAAGATCACATTTCCAAAAATAGTCTTAATACTTTACAAATATTATTTTACTTTATTTATTTTTTCTTCCCTGACTGATTAGCCTGGGGATATGATATGATTTCTACTTTTTTTTTCTGATGACTACAAATAATATCAAGGAAAAAAGCTGAAGATGGAGCACTTTACCTGCATGTGTATTAGAGTACATTCTTGTGTAGGAAACCTGTCTGAGTTTTTGCAAATCAAATTCTAACCCTGATGTTCATAACACCGTCACAACAGAAATCATGTACTCATGACAGTGTTCTAGGTTTGTACACTTCTGATTTCAATAATCACATTAGAATACTGCAGGTTAACAATTAGGCATTCTATCCTTATTCAGCAAACTTTCAAGATTTTTAAGCTTGTGTCTCTAATAATTGTTAGCTGACTCATTTCCTTTCCTTACTACCCATTCCTTTCTTTCTGCTACAGTCTCCTTGTGATGTATGCATAGCGTGCAATTCATAGCATGTTCTAATGAAGGTTGTAGAGGACAAACTAGCCATCTGACCAGCAATAGTAGCCAGCTATTGGAACTCCCCAAACAACTGGCTTAATGTTTTGAATGAGAAAGTACCTCTTTTGTTGATTATATTTTGATGATCCTGCAGTCATATGAAACACAGCAAATGTCGAAAGGTTCAAAACTGCAGAATGAAGGAAGTAATTTTCAGATTTTAATCGCATAGTTGATGGTAGAAGAGTTTGCATTCTGAAAGAAAGAAATGCTCTAAATATTTTTATAGTGACACATTTTTTTTTTTCTTCTCAGGTTAGGAAAGGCTAACTTATTATTTTAAATAAATGGATAAATTAAAGCCAGACATGTTGACCTGAAGTAATAGAGACCACCTACTCAGAGGCATTCTCAGACTACCTCCAGTTTCAAGTATTTTGGTCTGGAGGGACGATATGAGTCTAACTAAGAAATTCTGTTTGGCAGTTCTTCCTTTTATAGTTAGGTTGGAAAATAAATCGTATTTATTACCTTTGCTAATTTCTCATGTATTTCAGAAGTGTCTCAACTGATATTCTAAACTTCTTCTCAATCACTTTTCATGCATTAACCTCACAATTAATTCTTACTTTTTGGGGTGGTCAGTTTGATATTCCATTGATTATTACAAATAAAATCTGATTTTGATAGCATTTCCACAAGGCTGAAAACTAGTTAACATGAAATAAGATTAAATTAATATTATGTGTTTTTTAATAGTAAAATGAATCCAATGCTTCCAGCTTTCTTTATATATTTGCATTCAGAGAATAAAGGTTTATATAGCAGGTTGTAGTCACAGTTTTAAAGAATACTAAGATACAATTTTATGAGAAAGTAAATTATAAGTCTAGGGAGCTGGGGATTTTGCAACTATTTTGACAGTCCTGAAAACTGGGAATAGGGAGGGTTGAGTGCGATTCTGATTTTCTTTGATTATGTAGGAATGATTTGCTGGTAACTCAGATACTTTCTAAATTCATGCCCAGGTTATGAAAATGCATTCATGATGTTACATCTTATTAAAATTCACACTGCACTCCCTGCTATATCTAGTTCTGTGAGTTATTAATGAAACAAGATAAAATGGTTAAAGTTTGGGGTTAATTTTAAAATGAAAAAGTAAAGCAATAATTTTTATAAAGGGCTTTAAAATGTCTGAAATAAAGCATTTTATTCCAGAAGCATTTGCACAAAACCACTGGACTCCTCACACCCAGAAGGAATGTTTCCAATTTAAATAGTTCCAAATCAGGACCCATTAAGAAGATTGTATTTTATTGTGATTGTATTTCTTTAGTATAAAGTTAATGTACTTAAGTAGTTAGTAGTCCTTGACAGTGTTATTGTGACTCATAACAACAATGTGAGTCAGAGCCTCTCAAGCTATTTCTATAAAGGGCATCCACCCAGTCCAAGACCCACACCCCCAAAAGTGTAAATAAGTAAAACTGGAGTTGGATTAACCTTGGACTCTCTCCCACAGATTGTTACATTTCCCTTTCTTCTCCTCTCCAAGTAGTTAGGAGAAATCTAAACCAAAAGGTCACCTGTGGAAAACTGTCACTGTGAAACGACAAGCTGGTTCTTACATTTGGTTATTTGACAACTGTCATGATTAGTAAAACTTCAAGTCCTTTGAATTTGTGTTTTTTTCAACACAGACTGTTCTAGATATTTCTGAAGAATAATTGGCCCCCATAAATTAAATTTCAATGTGTCATTTATTAGTGAGATACTGGTTTGATCCCTGAAGCATGTTTTAATATCTCATCCAGAATATATATTTAGCAGTAACATTTATAACTCTTTAATTTTTGCCCTCTCTGTAAATGTAAAATTTCTTTTTATTTTTCACTATTATGATTTTTCTCCTTCCTTATTCGGCAATAAGTCATGCAGTCCAATTATTGGAATCATAAAAAAGTATTTACTTTAATTGGTTTTGAATATGCTATCTCTAAATTTCATAGTATAATTCTCTGGCCTTGTGTTATGATTCAGAATGAACAGTAATTCCCAAAAGACAATCTTTATAACATACAGTGTCTTATAGTGTTACACAAATAAACTAATTAATACAGTCTCAGAGTGCTGATTGCTACCTAAATTAGATTTGTTTGAATTTTCCCCTTTTCTTTTCAAATTTCTGAACCAATTTGAAGGCAAAAGTTGAAAAATAACTGATAGGTTATTCTATATAGACATGTTGTTGCTGCAAGATTTTCAAGTGCTGAAAAGCCAGGCGAGGGAGAGAGGGAGGAAGAAAGAAAGAAAGAAAAAGAGAAAGAATGAAAGAGAGAAAGAGGAAGGAAGGAAGGAAGGAAGGAAGGAAGGAAGGAAGGAAGGAAGGAAGGAAGGAAGGAAGGAAGGAAGGAAGGAAGGAAGGAAGGAAGGAAGGAAGGAAGGAAGGAAGGAAGGAAGGAAGGAAGGAAGGAAGGAAGGAAGGAAGGAAGGAAGGAAGGAAGGAAGGAAGGAAGGAAGGAAGGAAGGAAGGAAGGAAGGAAGGAAGGAAGGAAGGAAGGAAGGAAGGGAGGGAGGGAGGGAGGGAGGGAGGGAGGGAGGGAGGGAGGGAGGGAGGGAGGGAGGGAGGGAGGGAGGGAGGGAGGGAGGAAGAAAAAGAAAGAAAGATGTTTTAATAAAAATTCACAATCTGTGGATCTTTAATCAAACACTTGGCTTGATCCAGGCCACTGTAATATTAAGCAAGGGACTTTTCTTTCACTGAGTTTTACAGAAGCTGGAATGGCCACTTTGTTAAAGTTGGCCATCATGAGTTTGTAGCACCATGATCACAGGCAACACATACTGCTGATCACTTTTTCTTACCTTTATAAAGCACATGTTTTCACAATCAAAGGTAGTCCTATGTGTCCTTACCAAGGAGGACACTTAAAGATTAGATCACCCCATGAACTAAAGCCCCTTTTGTTCACTGTTCTGGCTGATTGATGAGCTGTTTATCCTATTTTTCATGACGACATTTAAAAATACACCTGTAGTACAATCTGTGTCCCTAAGGAGCATTTTAAGAAGTTTGTGGGTAGAAAGTACCATATGGCAAAACACTGCAATGAGTTAAGAAGATTCTTATTGAAGATTCAGTTTGGTCTTTTGAACTGAGAAAATATTTGTGGTTTTGTTCTGAAACTTACTAAATTGCCTTCATTATATTTCTGCAGCTAACACAGATGTCTTTTGATATTGTCCTATTCATTTTTTATTAATTATCTACTTAGACATATGAACAGACCATTTGGAAACTGTAAGCATTAGCAAACTGAACTCTTCTGTACTGGATATACACGTAATCTTCCTCTCAACAAAAAATGTCCCTTATTAAAAGAAAATATTCAGGTATTGAGACAATATCCGCTGTATTCATAAGCAGCCTAGAGCTGAACTTAACTTACTTTTCCCATGGAAAACTATATGAGTGTTTTTTGGCATATATCGATGTTCTAAATTTATTTGTCTTTCATAGCGAAATTAATTGACTGTTCTAACTAGTAACACAATTTGTATAATGTCTATAACATTTTTCATGTATAGTAAAATAGATGTTAGTTTGGTGTTTACACCTTAGGTGGATTCTTAGACACTAAGCTGCATCAATAAACCATCTCTGTATCATCCAGATTTGATGCAGCATTTTGTGAGATTTACAGCACAATTTTACAGGCCCAACATGCATTTGAAGTGATGCTGTTTTCACTCCATTGGAAATGTTGAAGCCAGTTAATAAAACTTCTGAAACATTCATGTACTTACTGTAAGGGGAAAAGAGAGAAAACAGTCTCTACTTCACCTCCAGACCATGAAAAAGAAAATCATACTACTGGGGAAAACCCCACCACTCTTAAGAATAGCAGTGGTGGCCCTCCTGGATTTGGTTGAGTTAGAGTTACAGTTCTTCATAGTAGCTCATATGGTGCTGTGTTTTGGATTTGTGACCAAAAAAAGTGTTGATAACACAAGGATGTTTTTAGTCATTGAACTTTACCAAAAACTGGGAGATAAAACCCACTAAATTAACTTTTTGTTTGTTTGTTTGTTTGTTTGATTTGATTTGAAGTTTCTTAGTTCTCTTAAATACTTTTTTAATCACCACTTCTTAAAAAGAAAAAGGAAAAAACCTGAAATTTGCGAAGTTGGATTTTCAATGAAAAAAAATTCCAAGTATTTTATATGATCGTGGGAAAATAAGAATTCCCATACACAATTAGAGCAAAAGGTCTATGTAGTCCAACATAATTTCCCTGATACTATCCAATAAGAACTTCATAACTTATAAGACCAAAGCAATTATACAGTAAGGATCTTCTAGACTATCTTTTTCTCTCCAGTGACCTGCAGCTCAGGTGATGCCTTCACACTTCATAGTCTTGATAGTTTTTTTATTCCATTAATTTGGCCAGTTGAGTGTTGAACTCATGTAAACTTCTAGCTTCCTGCCATGGGAGAGTCTGATTCCTTGCTTGTGCATTGTGTAACAAATGTTGTCTTTCTGATTGTTTGTAATCACCATGTCCCCAGACTATCTTGGGAATTGATGGTGGCAGCACCTCAGGGCAATTGCAATCAAGAGTAGTGAATAGCATGAAAAGGTGCTGTGATTTACAGTGGCACAAACCAGATAAGATTATGAGATGGCAGATGCTCAGATCTTAGGGATGCAAAGGGGGAGGTAGGAGTGCCCTCTCGGCATCTTGTGTGATAGCCTGCACCAATGGCTGAAATTGCTGTGGAAAAGCTCCTGCCCTCCCAGGAAGATCAGATGACCCAGAGATGGGGTGGGGGGAAGGGTGTGTTGCAGGGGGCGTAGAGTAAGAATACACTCAAGGAGAGAAGGAGAAAGTATTTCAGATATCCCATATCTCACTGAACCTATCTCCTACTAAAACAGTTTGATAGTGTCAAAATGTTTGGTAGATGGACATTTCTTGTTATGAAGATAACATGTATGGATGATAAAACTGATGCTCCTTATCACTTAAAAAGTTATATCTGCAGACATGAAAGACTGGAGCAGTTAAATATGTTGTCTAAGAATCCATAAGAAAGAAGACAGTGAGTGGGAGCTGGACAAAGAATAAGGTTAAGGTTACCGAGTATAGACATAAAGAAGAAGATGAAAAAAAGATATAATAAAAACCAGTGATAGAATAAGATGTATCTATTATTGATACCATTGTCTATCAAACAGAGATCAGAAATCTGAGGGTCTCTTCTGTCCCTTAACTGAAAAATACATCATTTTCAATGTCTTTTTTTTTTCAGCAGTCTTTTATGTGCACTAGTAACCCCCACAGCCCTAGTTAGACAGCAGCATATAACATGAATTTATCTGATGGGCCCAGAAGGATTTGTCAACATTGATGTGTATCTCCAATGTGTTTCACAACTGGATAACGTTTGCTTTGTTAGTCTACTCTTTTGCAACCAGATGTATACCAAGGTGTTTTGGAGATGCTATTTCCTGTCTGCAAACACTCCATTTTGCACATCTATTGGTCCCTGAATGAACTTCAACTGCATCCTCAATGAACTACTGCACCAAATAATGTAACTTCATGGCTTTCCCCTTGGTCCTGCTCCTGTTTCAAACTAGGCAAGTAGAGACCACTCCCTATAAACTACAGTTGAATGTAATACCCTGCCCTTTCCTCAAATTCTCCCATTTGGTCATGAAAAGGGGGACCAGTCCCTTCCTTGTGCAGTGTATTCTGCTGCCATCATGTGGTTATTTCTTTCCAGTCATGTAAAGATTCATAATAAAATAACTTGTAACTTTTGCACCTTGTGTAAATGGGAGGCACCATACCATCTTCAAATAGCTATGAAGCTTTGCTCCAAGAAGTATACTCCTTAGTTTTTAATATTAGTCATATTTATTGATGGATGAGACATCTGACTCACACTTGCATATCAAATACTTCTGAAGTTTTCTGATGGATGGCATAAGTTATTAGGCCATATTTTGCCCAGTGTACATATCATTTCACAATTCAGTAAGCAACTTTGTTCACACAATACTTCACAGAGATCTGGCATAATTACACAAACTCATGATGGCTGTTCCATCTTTTGGCACTTTGAATTGCTTCAAACCAATTCTACTTTTCTTCCATATACTCAGTTTGATATTATTGCCCAACCATTGAAGAAGCCCCGTGGATTGTTCATGTTCTGAATGACACATTTGGAGATAGTGAAGAATATGTCTTTTCTGAGCCTTTTTCCTTTGGTTTTAAGCTTGAAGTTCATATATGAATGTAAGGAAGGTGTCCTAAAGGTAGAAAATTCTCCCTGGCCTCCACGGCAGATCGTGTAACTTGTAATATCATCAGTCTTCCTGTGTCTGACAAAACTACATTAGTAGTTTAGCAGTACTACATCATTAGTAGTAAGCTCCGGGGAGGTTGTGGAGTCTTCTCTGGAGACACTAAAAACTTGCGTGGACACGTTTCTGTGTGACCTACTCTAGGTCATTGACTCTACTTTGTCTCCAAAGCCTTTTAAACACATTACTTCGTGTGTCTCTCTTGCTGTCTGATCATTCTACCCTCCTTAGGTCAGCCATACAGTCTGAGGATAAGGGACTTCAATGTACTAATTCTGGTTTAAGGGGTAGGGTTATAGGGGAGATTGTCTGCCCTTCAGTACTTTTCAGATTTTTGGCTTAAACTCTTCCTGAAACATCTTACTTGCATTATCTAACATGTCAGTTTTAAAGGGATAAATGTTTAAGAAAATATTAAGATACATAGGGCTGTTAAGAGCAATAGTCCATGTTAACAGAATTAATAGAACTTCTGACTAGCACACTTGGGTATGCTGTAGTGCCTAAGTTTTAACTTATAAATATGCATAAATGCTGAAAAATCCGATGTTCTTTCTGCCTAGAAGCATTGCTATCTTGCTGAAGCTGAGCACTGCAGTACCTACCTCATACCTAACATCATTTGGGATTTACAAATTGCCAGATATTCCCCAAGAGCATTGAATGCAGTACAGATCTAGAGGGCGGGGGAAGATGCTTTTCATAATATGATAAGCAGAACTTCATAATCCTTACACATTTGCATTTCCTATATTAAGATACACTTGCCTGTTGCTTTACTCCATTTGAGATCTCTTCAGTGACAACCATAGTATCAGAGGTTAAAGATGTGATGCTTTTTTCTGCTGTTGCGATGCAGCTCTTTTCCTCCCATTTACTTATAACTGTACAACATTCCTTAGGGGCAGAATTTATCCACACTTTATTAGTTTAGGTGAGAACTAATTTTAAAAGTTTAATCTCACACACTTGTCTGTTTATGTCCATGTCCCCGACTCACATGGATAAACAGGATTTGTCCATTTATCATCAGTCAGACACTGTAATTCAATAACATCTGAACTAAATTTTGATAAACTGGCATCTTCATAGTGTCAGCTTGGTATCTAAAGACAAGGATGAGGGACAAAAGTTAAACTGACAGAGAGAATATTAAAACTGTATGCATACACAGCAGGGTTTTTCTCATACTTGGGAATGAGAATGCTGGTGCTCACTGACACAGGAGAATTTTAGCTTATTTCTGCTCCATTTAAAGGGACTACCAGTATTGGCTGCTCTGGGAATTTCTAAGAGGTTCAGAGCAGGGAGAAAAAATGGGCAAGAAAGGAGAATAAATACTTTCACAAAATTGGAATTATAGGCCTCCAACAACCCTTAGACACTCCTAGTAATACTTGTACGAAATAGATGCTACCCCATCTTAATAACATCATGATGTTGAATTCTCTATGTCAAAATACCCTGCCTTTAGTGAGAGCAGAGCGGTCTGCAAGGCCAACATAAGTTTTTAGAGTCTGCCTGTATATTTGCTCCCACAGAGTTCAAATCCTATGCTTTGTCCAGGACAAGTACATGATAGACAAGCATGTTACTGCAAGCCAACATATCAGTCTCACTATTGCACTATGAAAACTGTGGACAGCATTATGAAGGCATGGAGAATGAAACTGTTTATTTTTCAAACATCTTTTAAGGAACATATAACTTAAATGATTAGCAGTGATCAATCTCCTGATAGCTGAAATCTACCAAAGAAAATGCCATCTTAGCATCCTGGAGATCACTGCAATTTGATTAATCTAGAGGGATGACTACCCATCATCTTGCTTGGCGTGGTACTTTACTGAAACGAAAGCTAAAAAAAGAGTAATTTTCAGTCATGTAAATTATTTAGCTTTCTACTAGGAATCAAATTGGAGGAGGAATAAGAAGATGGGAAATTTTCCTGACAGTAGCTTTTTATAACCACTGTGTTTTCTTGATGGATCACACACAGATGCTGTAATTACCTCAACTGTGGTATATTAATTTTCTAACAAGAAACACACAGACAACATGGCACTATTATGTTTTTCAGTCTTGATCATAACTCCTTGGGCTTATTTCTTTCTGCAGTAAGTCATACAATCATTAATTTTCCCTCCCCTTCTTTCTATTGATAAGCTACTAGGGCAGGCTAGGAAAGTTGAAGAATTACTGTATTTCAGTACACTTTAAAAATAATAACTTCCATTACAATGGTAAAATTACTTAGAAGCTGCATAGAAAAAAGAATTTGATAAGAGTTAAAAAGCTCACTATAAGGAGCTTTGTGCAACGTAAGGACAGTAGTATTCTTAATTTTTGGAAAGGAGAATTCATCCTTTCCTCATCAGCTGAGATACTAATTTACAGCATAGGAGACTGGGAGGAATTCCTCCAGTGAAGAATATTTTTGCAAAGAATAATATGAGTTTTACCAAAATTACTCACCCCAGAAAGAAGTTCAAATACTAATCGAGCTAGACTACAACACTGTTTTGCAGTAGTCCTTGCATTCTTCATTCATAAACAAGAAAACAGAGCAAAAGGACTCAGTTGCTTGACTTCAGTACATAAAAAAGGGCTAGGAAACAACAGAATTAAGGCACATCAGTCAAAATTTCTACAGGATGATGTCTATATGTTACAGCCAATGCATAGTTCTTTGTGGAGTTCACTGGAAGCTCAGAAGAAAATCCTGTCCTCATTGCACTCTTTGCAGAGTTCTTAAAGTTCACATTGCTGATGATGAGCCACCACTTATGAATTAGCATATTATATAAATCATGCTCAGTTATAAGGGTGTATTCCCACTCCTTAACCAGCACAATGAAAATAGAACAGGAAAAAAGAACTGCATGACTGTTTTATTTACGTAAAGAAATGCCATTAAAATTCTTTTGATATTCCTGAAGGCAATTTTTAACATTAGTAGGAATACAGATCTGGCCTAATTTCCTAACTGCAAATTAATGAGGATTGAAGATATTTAAATTACAGTCAGTGAACTCAGATATTTAGGAAAGTGAATATCTATAGTGAAAGTGACGTGTGAGGAAAAATACTGCAGTGAAGTTGGAAAAGAGAGAACTTTCTGAGGATTCGTTGTACACCAATTTTCTGTATATAGTGTTAAGATATATACTTGGAGCATCAGGTTAATGAAGTTATTGCACTAGAAACATAAATGGATGTTTGTCACTGTTGGCTAGAGCTGGATTTTTTAAAGTAAGAAGGTATTTTAATTTTTCTCCTCTTTTGCCTTTATGTGTGTTTTCAGATGTATGTGGTTTTCAGATGAGATTGCATTCCATCCTAATCTGAACTGTCACAGACATCAGGTCATACATTTTGCTTCTCCAGCAGCGCGTCAGACCTAACTGTGACAGAGCTGCACAGAGAGAAGTGAACTGGTTCCTGGAGGAACCTACTGAACCTACTGGAATCCCAGGCATGTTTTTATCATTAAAAAAAAATAATAATAAATTGTTTTCCTTTTTCTTTATTATTTTATTTGAAATCTTTGGGGAGGTGGGTTTGTTGAAACACTGATACTTTAAAGCCTATAAATATTTGAAGTCAGGAAGCTGTGACTTTCCAAGAAAATTCTTCTTTCTTCTGATGCAAATTTATCAAATTACTTAATAAAGAAATCTTAAGCCCTTTACCAAGAAATAAAAAATGAACAACCAAACAAACAAGTTGTCTGTAATATTGGTGTTGATTATCCCTTTCATTTGTTAATTCCGTACATTTAATTTCTAAACAATATTTGTACGAGTCTGTTTCTATCTTTGATATCTTTGTCTGCAGTGCTTCAGTGCAGTACCTTGCTGACAGGCCATTTGACATAGCTCATTGCTCTACCATTACATTTGTCTTGCAAAATAATTGCTACACTCTCAGAAACAAACTACAGAAACCAAATTATCAAATGAAACTTGAGAACTGAGCTGTAAAGCAGTGGATGATGACAGAAGAAGACAATAATTAGGGAAACTTTTACAGTACATGCAAGAAATAAACATCTGAAATTTTTCAAACTCTGTTTATCTGCATTTAGTTTTGATTTCTCCATTGAACTTCTTTGTACAGAAGTCTCTTCATACTCTAGAAGCTCTTGACTAGGCCTAGAGATTTCTTATTTTTGAGCAAAAAGAATCAATAGCCACTTTTCTGACTATCCTGCATGTCATCAGCATAAAGCCCGTATATTCAGATTGTATACAGAGATATAGCAGAGCAGCTTCATTCTCGCTGTCTCTGTATGTCCTTTATCTGCTAGTCTGTAGAGGAGCTTTCTGGGTGACTATAGGAAGGAATCACAGAACAAACTTGCCTACAAGTGTTTTTTACCTGAAGATATTCTGATTATGCTTAGGAAATCAGCAAAATCAAACACCCATTCAAGACTGTGCTAATAAATTATTTCCCTGTGAATTAAAAGCTAGCTCCTGGTATGGAAGTTTCTGCCACAGGATCTTATCCCCTTTCCTAGAGGTCCCTTTGCTGTCCAGCAGTTCCTCAAATATCCGCTTAATGAAAACAGGGAGTATGGTGGTGAAGATGAATTAATTCATCTGGAAATCTAAGATCCCTGTGGATTAAATGAAGTGAGTCTCTGACAAGACATAAAAGGTTCTTCAGCACAGACTTCCAGTCTTCTAGGGATTTAATGGAAGTTCTGTTATGAACAGCTGGGCATGTGTGGGCACTTACTGTCACACTCTATGAATTAGTGACTTTTGCCAAAGTTGCCATGAAGCATTATCTTAGTTATGATCTCTGTGGAGATTATAATGCTGCTTTAGTGCAAGGGGCTGGAGGAGATGTTCTCCTGATGTCTAAATTACTCGTATTCCAACATATTGTTGTAATATTTACATGTGAGAAGGGTTGTTTGGTTGGGTTTTTTTTAAAAAGAGTGTAATGAAGCTGGCAATGTTTCTCAGTCTTTAGGACTGAATTTTCACTAATTAACTATAGCCTTTGCTGCTAATGACATATGGCAGAAAGATTGGCTGGCAAGGACTTTTTGGGCAAACACATGTTCAATCTATAAATGTCAGTTTGCCAGCATCAAAATAAAAGGAGACACATGCAAAGATCATCCATTTCCAAACTTGGGTCTTTAATGCAGGCTGGTTTTGACAACTCTCTTCATGTGTTAAACTAGTGTGACACACTTATCTTGCTCTCTATAAAGAATTCATTTGAAAACTACTCCAGTAATAATAATGTATAGTCATGGCATAATATACATGCTTGTGTAGTATAAAAAAAATAATTAAGTCAATTGAAGTTGGATGATGCCTTTGTCACTTTTAGCTGTGAAAGCTAATTTTCTTATCTTTTTTTACTGAGACTGCGTAATATTGGACCAGTACAACAACAGGGAGAATGGGTAAGCGAATGAATGCTCTGTCATATGTGCGCTGTCATATTCATGAAGAATTCACAATGAAGATCTTAAATTTTCTCTGGAGATAAATTGAACTAGCAATAGCACTTTTACAACTGAGATATATTTTTATATCTTTCAGGAAAAATATAAACCCATAAATTGAGCAGAAGCCCTATGAGGAGAGGCTGAGGGAGCTGGGATTGTTTAGCCTGGAGAAGAGGAGGCTCAGGGGTGACCTTATTGCTCTCTGCAACTGCCTGAAGGGTGGTTGTAGCCAGGAAGGGGTTGGTCTCTTCTCTCTAGCAACCAGCACCAGAACAAGGGGACACAGTCTCAAGCTGCGCCAGGGGAAGTTTAGGCTCGAGGTGAGGAGAAAGTTCTTCATGGAGAGAGTCATTAGCCATTGGAATAGGCTGCCCAGGGAGGTGGTGGAGTCACTGTCCCTGGAGGTGTTCAAGAGGGGATTGGACGTGGCACTTGATGCCATGGTCTAGTCATGAGGTCTGTGGTGACCGGTTGGACTCAATGATCTTTGAGGTCTCTTCCAGCCTTGGTGATACTGTGATACTGTGAAATAAATATCAAATGAAAACTGAATGTTGAGAAGTTGTGTATGATTTTGCAGACAACCTCTTACTTGAGTATTTATATAACCTCAAAAATGCACCAAAGTATTAAGCACTGCTCTAGTCATAGTTGAATTAGTTTTGTGTGTTTGTTTGTTTAATTTTAAAAATAAACTTATTTATAAGAGTATTATCTATTCTCCAAAATGTTCAGTCATGTCTCCATCTTCACCTGGGGGAATTCCACTGTCTCAGGAAAACACATGCTTAGGTCCTGAAACGCTGACCTAGTGAGTTTTACTCCAGACCTTTGTACAATAATTACTGAGAAGCTGTATAAACAAAAACTAATTAGCTGAAAGGATTCACCTAAAAGCCTGCAACAAATGTGAGAGCATTTTATATGGCAAAAAAAAGTGTCACATCTCACTGCAGCCAAGCTGACTCTTTTGTCCTATTTGTCCCTTGCCCAGGGCACATCTCTGACTTGTCCCAGCAATTATTCCTTCATGTTTAAAATGGAGAATTTAAAATCTGTTTAATCTCTTGCCTTGTCCATAGGGAGAAGGGCTATCCTGGTCAAGGAACAAACAGAAGAAATCTGCCCAGGCCCTGTGTTAGCCTTAGACCCACTAATGCTTGGACTGGATAAATTAGTTTCTGCTGATTTGGGACTCATATATACAAGTATAGAACTGCATGAATACAAAGGAGTCCCAGCTCATCTCTCCTACCAGCACGTTTAGCTCCCCCGGGCTGGAGGAACTCTGTTAAGGAATCGTTTCAATTTGACTGAAATAAGGAAGGAAAGGAAAACCATTAAATTGTTCACTTTGTAGTATTTGAGGCAAAACCAAGGATCTGGAAACCAGCAAATCTTTCTTTAATTTGTAAAGTCATCTTTAAAACAACACATACATACATATATGTATATAAACCTCCATTGTTCCATTGGGTGCATTTTGATCTGCATGACTGCACTCTCACAAAATTCAGGTGAATTCCAGGTCAAATACATAATGTGAATTCATCCAATCCACTCAGTTATAGTCCCTTATAATACATCAAGTTATTCTGGTAATAAAGTATCATTAATCATTTGAAAAAAGCAAAAAATTACTTTCAAGTGTCCTGGCAAATTGTAATATATTGAACTGCAAATGTTGTTAAGTGGTGACAGTAACATGTCTAAAAGGTTCCACAGGAATCAAGATGTTGGGAAGAAAGAAGAATCTTGATTCTCCTAATGGCCTAATTGTGCAGCATCTCTGGACCTGGTGTGGAAAATAAAAGCTACCCCAGAGACCTATATAGAATAGAATCTGTAAGAAAACCAGCCAGGAGATGCATCTCCTCCTGTCCACTCAGGCAGCTAAGCACAAAGTTCAGATGAGTTGCTACGTTCCCATTCTGAGGCACCTGAGCAAAGTGTGTTCAGGAAGTACTGATCTATAGAGCTCCATGAGAAACAATATTGCAACTTCTATGAACCTATGGATTTTGTTACCCTTGGGCCTCAGTCTTCCCAAGCTTTTCTGTATCATAACAGACCCTTTTCATCCAACTGTAGTCAGTAGAAAATAGAGACCTTGCCTATTCTGTAATCATTACCAGCTGGATGCTAACAGAGTTTCAGCACATATATTTAAAATACTGGTCTTAATTCAAACAACTTAATTCCTTTTGTATTAAATTTGATGGATAGTAAAATGTACTTTAAAAAAGCGAAGAAACTGATACTTTATTTTTAGATATAAATGTTACCTTTGTTAAAGGGATTTACTGAAAGAGGTCAATTTGTGCTTGGCACTCATAGCTGTTGAGTCACTTAGTGAGGTAGAATGTAGAGTAAGAGCTTGGATGATCATTCTTCACCAACAGCCAGTCTCCCTTACCAGCTGATATTTCGTACCAAATTGTAGTCCTTCTGTTTCACCAAAATGAATTTCAGTCTATATCCTACATTTACCTCATGTTCTTTAGTCAGCTCATTGTGAAACTGAACAAAAGGAGAGGGAGGCAGCTGTGATATCTGTGCTCTTCAGCACAGAGAACATATTTGCAAGCAATTACTTTTCAGAATCTTTTCTTAGTTCATATCCTCTATGCCCATTAAAGATGACAAATTAATTAATATAATGGGTAGTATAACGTAATAGGTGACCAGGTACCTACAGGTCAGTTTGGGGGATTTTGTGTTTTGTCAGTGAAAAAAGAATAAAATTTTTAAAGTTATTTCTTTCTTTTAAAGAAACCCTTCTCAAATAAGCTGCCTTATCTTTTTTTGCTTGTTTTTATTTCTAAGAGATGAAGACACCATATGTGCATCTTCTGGAACAGATGATACTTGACAAGTTACCAAAGCATCATAAGTGCAATCATTAGACCATTTATCAAAGCTCACTATTTCCTTCCACAACTAATTCTGAATTTCATAAGCTCTTCCTGAAAACTTTTATCTCAGGTTTTCCCTTTCTTACTACCTTGTTTGCCATCTTACCAATTGCACTTGCTATGCTGGGAAAGAGGCGATATGGTGATTCGGGGAAGGGAGTCTCTATGGGTACACAGAGGAATATGGAAAGTCATAGCTTCCCATACCACGCAGTTCACAGATTATGCCCCATCACTTAAGTCTGAGAAGAAATATATGTCAAGACTGTGAATGTGGAATTTGTTTGGAGAAGCAGAAAGTCTCAAACTGTTTCATCAAGATACATTTCTCTACATTTTAATATAACCACGTAGTGAATGTCTCGACTGTGATTCGCTAGTGTTCACAGAGAACTTGCATCTTTGTAAGCAAAGAGAAAAACTTCTTCTGTGCTCCAACCTGAAGTTGTCTCTAGGAAGCTTTACAATATACAGCATTTATATACACTTGTCTATTCTAGTCTCTCAATAGAACATTCAGTGTCTGTCTCTAGCTTTTCTGATAACAACAACAAAAATACAAAAACAACCCCCAAAATGCTTAAATCTCAACAACATTTGATTTTAGCAGGAAACTTTCAGAAAACATTTTGAAGGTGGAAGTTACAAACACTGTTTCCTGCAGAAAAAACGTCCTGCATTCCCCTGGCATAAATTCATATACCTTCACTGTCTGCAGATACACTGTATTACGTTGCTAAAGGAATTTGATTAGATTTTAATCTGTATTTGCTCTCACAAAAATTAGAGGAAATTCCCCTGAAATCTCTAAAGTTGCAATGATGTGTAACTAGAGTTATCAAGATTGGTCTTTAGAGTTTTATTTCTGTTCTTGTGGCAGGTGATGGCTTCCGTATCTGCTAGGAGTTTAGACGTACTATAGTTAACTTGAAGAAAATGCAGACTAGAAACCACCTGACAAGGCAAAGTTTAACACAGGTATGAGATCTAGGCAAGAAATACAAGTACAGAAATGTCCTGATCAGCACTTTGCTAAGGTAGATATCCCGTCCATCTTTGGGTGACTGAACGTTACAGTGTCCTGTTACTGCAGCTTGGACAACTTCAAAAATCTTGCTTTGTGGTTGATTAATTATAATCCTTACTACATTTTGTTCAGCTGTTTACTTGCTTATTTTTTAATTGCTGTGATTCATTATATTTCTATGCAACCTAATATGAAACCCTACAACCTAAGAAAACTCATCCTTCACTGTCTTATTTCACATTCTAACAGACAAAAGCATATGTAAATCTTTGTATACACATAACTTTCTTACAATCTCTTCTACTCTCCCAGGTTTGACAACCAGGACACAAAATCACGCCCCTACTCTGCGGTTTGTTCTTTGCTTTGAAGTTCACGAAATTACACTGGGGTGTCATGTTAGATCAGTCATGAGGGAAGTTGCAGCTTTTAAGAAAGGCACAATAGGAATTTACCAGCCTTGGACTTGTTTCTTTCACAATTATTTCATTCTGAATTGAATGTCATTTCTCAGTTAGGTTACTAGCCCATTTTCAGCTCACCTTTCTACTGCCAACTCTGTTGCTTTCTTACCCAGAACAATAGCTGCAGTAATCAGTGCAATAATCAACTCCTTTAAAGAAAGTAAATATCACTATTTTTTTCTTATTTTTTCTATGTTATTTTATTTTCTAGATTCTCTTCAGTAGGATTGTTGAAAAAAAATATGTGAAATTTGATTAAAAAAAATATCAATGAAACTTCTAAAAAGAAAAGGTACACAGTTCCATGGATGCTTGGTGGCCTTTAATGGAAGAGATCCTTTTAGTTATGTGTAGCATCAGTGGGACAGAGCAGAGCATATAGGTCCTTTCTCCTTAAGCTCTGCTCAAAGAGGAAGAATTCAAATTACAAACAAATGAGGAGGTGTGATTTCATTTTCTTTTCACATTTGAAGAATGGTGTGGGGTCAAGAGTCTTTATTTTATTTGCTTTGTGAGTGATATGGAAAATGTGACTTCTGAAGAACATGAACACTTCAGAAAAACAGAGTTCCATACCAACTTAATGAAGTCTTTTTTCAAAATTAATTTCTATTCAGTGCTTTCCTGCTGCTTGGGTAAAAATCTGACTAAGCCATGCCAAAGGTCAGAAGCTCAAGAATCCATTAGGCATTTATTAGTCATTTACTTTATTATATATTCTGAAGAATGAGGAAGACACCTGCTTTATTTCCTATAAATATGTAGACTTCAGAACATCTCGCTATTATCCTATCTGAAGGCACAGAGATAAATCAGAGGAAGATACTCGTGTAAATACAACAGGAAACAAAACTGCTGCAAACACTAGGTCCTTCAGAGAACAAAGGTAAGCTGCTATTTATCCTCAAGAGGTGCTGGAGAACAGTGGGGGCCAGAAGCAGAATAACCTGCATCCAAACAAATTAGTGGCCTGTAGTGTCATCACCCCTGAATTTAACATCACACCAAATTTTAAAGATTGACAGATGCTGAGGCAGGCAGAAGGGAAAGCAAGTGGATTATAACATGCTGATAGACGTAAGTGAAAGGCTGCAGCAGTTTACAGCCAGATTCACAAAGGCAAGGAAGCAAGTAACTGGGTGGACAAAGCTTAGAGAAACTGTCCAGGAAAGGATGAATGCTGCAGAGAGAATATGAAGGCTGTTTAATACTTTTGCTTTATGCACTGCAGACATAGAGTGATATAATAATATTTTTGCTTTACAAAAACTGATGTTAAGCCTCTGAATTCAAATGTTAGTGGGTTTATTTGATGTACCTGTCATTGCCACATGTTTTTGTTGAATTAAAGTTCTAGAAGGAGAGGTAAGAAGCAGAGCTGGCTGCACACAGCTCCCCTTCTACCATGATCAGGTGGTGTCAGCTGCATCAAGAAAAACTGAAATTTCATGCCTCACTTCATGTATGCTCTTGAGTTAAACCAAAGATGTAAAATAACCCCACAAAACTGCAACTGTGGCATTTCCTATGCAACTCTTCAGTCTTGGATTTTCTCAGCTATCAGTGCCCTCCTTCAGCCACATTTATTATGCATGATTGGCATCTTTGATGGAGGAAAATGCTACAGTTCAATACCTGAAAAAATCTAAGGTAAAACTTAGTTCCTGAAAGGTGGTGGGTGGTTGTTTGTTTGGGGTTTTTTAATTGTCAATGTGTTGGTAGTAGTGTGTTATTATCATACATATATTCTAAACTCAGTCCTTTTATCGTGTAGTAGTTTGGGCTGGGTGCCCCTTCCTGTGGCCACATAAGACACGCCCTGGGTGTCCCAAGAGTCCAGCCCAGTGGGTGGACACAGGAAACTGCGTATTTCATCCCATAGTGTCCTGCCCCCTATAAAACCATCAGCAAGGTTCTACACTTCCTCTTTCTTCCCTCACCATTCCTATGGAGATGGTCCCTGTCTGGTAATGGAGAGGGAGTCATCTTGAGGCCTCTTGGGGCCTGTCCAGGCTTAATGCCTGGAGGAGAAGGGGGAAGAGCAATCTCAGATCTAGACAGCTGAGGTTAGCCTAACAGTGGAGGGGAGGAGAGAAAGAGCCCTGGGGGTTTTGGGTGTACCCTCAGGTGGGAAAAGGGGAATACTGGGAGGCTTCTGGGTATGCTTTGAGATCTCTTTTGTTACTGTGCTTGTGGTTCTCTGTAAAATATTCACTGCTTTTCCATTTGAACTTTCCACCACTTCTGCAATCCGTTTGTCTGAGTCTCATGTTTTTCTGCTGTGGTGGGAGGCAAGGAAGGAAGGTTAGCCTTTCAACCCACCCACATCACAAAAGTAAAGCCTCAGTGTCATTAACTGGAGTGTTCAAATGAATTTTGAACACTTTGAAGATCTTTAACTAAGTCCTGCAGGTCAAAAAAGGCATGCTCTCTGTATAAAAAAAACAACAAAGGGGGGGGGGCAAAACAAACATAAACAACAAAAAAGCCCCACCACCCAAAGAAACCCTCCACAAACACAAAAACTGAACAAGCAAGCAAACAAAGATCCACCCTTCCCACCCCCCCACCCCCATTCCCAACCTGTACTGGTTCATAAATCTTCTTAGCATTCTAACGTCATGGCAAATATATGCTATACTGCTTTCATTTAGGAAAACATACCATTCCTTTAACTGTTTATACACAAGGTGCTCTGGAGGAATTTGATGTATTTGTTTCACTTAACTGAGTCATGATTCAATTTCTCACATCTGAACAGCAGGCAAAGGTCTATATATATTTTTTTTTTTATTTCATTACTAGCTGATAATTTTATTGTATTTCATTTTGAGATTCATTTTGTGAACACAGTGTGTGTTTTACATTCAGCTAGATCTTATTTTTAGATCTTGCTTGATTCTCAGTAAGCTTAAAAAAAAAATAAAATTAAACCCCAGTACCTCTTGTTCTTTGAACCATTTAAAATCAATTTGTGATCCTTTCCACTCCATCTTTTTCTTCAAAACTGATAATATTTTCTGCATGAAAAAATGCTGACTGGAGAACAGCAATATATGTTGAAAGTATTTAGCATATATTCTTTTTGTTAGAATTTTCCCTTTAACTGGTTTTTTTATAGCTGTACATTTTCTTATCACCTTCTTTGATAATGAATACATTAGAACAAATAAAGGGCCCACTCATTCTCTCTGTGACTGCACATACTGGAAAAGAGATCTCATCTTGGTGAGTAGTTATCTGTGGCAATGCCAGCGACGAGCAGTGTGAGCAATATGGCAGTGTAGGCCTAGGGCTTGACATGGTGGTAGGCCATGCTCAGCATAAATGCAGAAGTGGCTAGCAGTGTAGCAAAACAGTGCTGTGCCTGCAGCGTGTAACTAAAGCAGGGCACTGGTAGCTATAAACATAGAGAGTTGTCTGGGGATAACAGGACACACACCTGCATCAACAACCTCGCGTGTCATTAGTAATTTGACCAATAATCTATAATAGTATGATGTGTGGTCACTCGTGGGGAACCAATGAAGCTATGCCAATGAGGCTCTCTGAGTTTATATAAGTTGTAGAAGTCCCCTTAATACACACTTTACTTTCCTTCTTTTACTTTACTTCGTTATACTATACTCACTATGCTCGCACTATAGTCCTACAGTACTGGAACAATAAAGGAACGATACTCGATCATATTGGTCATCTGTATTGACTCCAGTCTCCGTTGCTGACAGTTATAGAATTATTTAGATTGGACCTTTAAGATCATTGAGTCCTACTGTGCTCAATAATGTAACACTGCAAAGTCCACCACTAACCCATGTCCCTAAGTTTGATATCTATATATGTTTTGAATACCTCCAGGAATGGTGACTCAGCCACTTCCTTGGTCAGCCAGTTTCAGTGCTTGATAACCCTTTTGGTGAAGACTTTTTTCCAAATATGCAATCTAAATTTCCCCTAGGGCATCCTGAATTTTTTTTCTCTCACTGTATGAAAATGTCATGTCATGTGATGTTATGTGGAAATGTGAAAATATGTCATGTGGAAAATCTCTCTATCTTCCTATTCTCAGGATCAGGTGAAAGTCTTGGCTTTTGTTCTCTGAGATTTTGGGAGAATTATTTTCTCTTGTGATCTATATCCTCTCAAGGAAAACAGTGTTTTTTCCAACTTATGTAGTCTTCTTGGTATTATCTGCAATGAGAGAATCACAGAATATGTTTGGTTGGAAGAGACCTTCAAGATCATCTAGTCCAACCATTGATCCAGCACTGAAGGATCACTACTAAGCCACATCCTTAAGTGCTAGGTTGTCATGTTGCTTACATGCTTCTAAGGACGGTGACTCCACCCTTGCCCTGGGCAAACCATTCCAATGGTTGATAACCCTTTCAGTGTTTCCTAATATCCAGCCTAAACCTCCCCTGGCACAACTTGAAACCATTTCCTCTAGTCCTGTCACTTGTCACCAAAGAGGCGAGGCTGGCTCATGCCTCGCTCCAACCTCCCTTCCAGTAGTTGTAGAGAGCAATAAGATTTCCCCTCAGCCTCCTCTTCTCCAGAATGAACAACCCCAACTCCTTCAGATTCTCCTCATAGGTCATATGTTTTAGGCCCTTCATGAGGCTTGAGGTGAGAAGAAAATTCTTCACAGAAAGAGTTGTTGGTCATTAGAATGGGCTGCCCAGGGAGGTGGCTGTCCCTGGAGGTGCTCAAAAAGGGATTGGACGTGGCACTTGAAGACATGGTTTAGTAGTCATGAGGTCTTGGATGACAGGTTGGACTTGATGATCTTTGAGGTCTTTTTCAACCTTATTGATTCTATGATTCTATGATTCTTGTTGCCCATGCTCCTGCACCTCAATGTCCTTCCTATAGTGAGGGATCCAGAACTGAACACAATACTTGAGGTGTGGCCTCACCAGTTCTGAGTACAAGGGGATGATCACCTCCCTGTTCCTGATGCTCATTGTGTTTCTAATACAAGCCAGGATACCACTGGCTTTCTTGGCCATCTGGGCACACTGCTGACATATTCAGTTGACCATCAACCAGTTCCCTTAGGTCTGTCTCCGACCTGCAGCTTTCTAATCACACATGCCCAAGTCAGTAGCTTACCATGGGGTTGTTGTGACCCAGGTGGAGGACCTGGCACTTCGCCTTGTTGAACGTCATAGAATTAGCCTTGGCCCATCAGTCTAACCTGTCCAAATCCTGTTTTAAAGCTTCTCTACCCTGTAGCAGATTGACACAGCCACCCAGCTTGATGTCATCTGCAAACTTACTGATGGTTCACTCAATCCCCTCATCCAGATCATTAAGAAAGGTATTGAAGAGATCAGGCCCCAGTACTGACCCCTGGGTGAAAAAACCACTCTAAAACATGTAGCTGGTGAGCACCCTTTGACAATTACTAAACTGAAGCATAGACACCGAATTATTTCATTCATAACATCATAATGACATCCTGGATCCTGGTTTGAGGATATCCTGAGACCAGTATCTGCAGCAGCCAGAGCAGCCAAGTATGTGCTCCATAATGAAATTTACTTCCACAAAAGACTACCTCCAAACTGCTTCTGAACTTTGCCTCAAATTAATGCTCATTCAGATTCCCAAAGCTCAAAATCTTTAACTTTACAATGGAGGGAGGGGGAAGAAAGATACAAATGCAGGAGATACTGTGATTTTGTTGTTGTTAGTTGTGGGTTTTGTTTGTTTGTTTTGTGTGTTTGGTTGGGTGTTTTTTTTCCTTCAATCTGTAAAGTATTCAGACAATGTTTGGGGCTGAAATAGTAAATGGACTAGAAATGGAATCACAAAATTCCCATGCATTCTCCTTCTCCTGCATTCTCCTTCTCGTACATGAAAGTCACATTGCAGATAAATGCCACAGGATACTGATACATACTGATACAAAATGTTTAAAAACTAGCATTCAAGCATGTAATGTTATGGATATACTATAAATTAAGACTACAGATTGTGTTTTGTGCGCAATGTGATTGACATCATGTGTAACAAAACAAGCAGAAAACACATAGTCTGAACTTCAACTATAGCAGCTTTAATATTCTTATAAAATTCTTGTTGCTGCAGTATCAGGGCATCTCTTAGAGTGTCCTATCAGATGCCAAGGGAATTTTAAGATTAAGGAAACCTTCAGTGAAAGAAAGATCTTGGACAGATTTATGTCACAGGACCTTTATACATTAATTTTATTTTACTGGACTTCTTGATGTTATGGCAAAACCTAGAAATATTTAAAAAACAAAGATTATTGCAAAAGGCAAAAAAAAATATATCCAAAATACTAGCTGATGAGAGGAAGTTCTCTTAAGGAAGGAGAGTCAGGAGGTCTGCGGTTCTAGTGCAATGTCCTAGTGAAGAAGTTTTCTCCAAAGCTTCCCTAGAGTCCCTGTGATATGAAGGTGCTAGGATTTCCTTTTTTACAAGCATCATCGGTGTGCTTTGCTAGATATGTGGTGTTGGGACAGAGACCTGTCTTTTGTGGGAAGATGAGCAGTGAACAGGGATGGTGCATTTTCTGAGGGTAAATGGAGGAAAATCCTGACTCATTCAATGCAGCTTCAGCAAAATACAAACAATCAACATTTTGAAGCAGACTATGTGTTAATTGTGGTCTTTTGTTACATTTAATTTACCTTTAAAAGTACAAATATTTTGCTTGTTGTTTGTGTTGGTGTGTTTTGGATTGTTTTTTTTTGCTTAGTTGGTTGGGGGTTTTGTTTGTGGGTTGGTTTTCAGTTGGTTGTTTGGGTTGGGTTTGGTTGGTTTTCACAACATATAGTCATCAGTGTTTTGTGTCAGCCTTTAATCTGAAATAGGCCTTCAAGGCAGTGTCAGGGCATAAATGCTGTATGCAAATTTTACAGAAATTGTATCTCCCTCAAATACTATTTCAGATATAGTAATGCAGTACATTCAGATGGACTATCATCATCTGTTACTTCCCATTGATTCAAAATTTACAAAGTTTACATATTTGAAATGTGGCATGGACATATGAATTCTGACCATGAACTACCAACATCAACTTTGAAAAAGAATATTATCTTAGCCTTACATTGCATCTTCAATGTTGTTGCAGGCCAGTAATTACAGTCTTTTGTACAAGATGTATTTTATGGTACTATTTTCATATCATGTATATTTTTAACTTGACTTTGAAGGATCAAATCTTGTTTGTCATGCAAATTCGATGCTCAATGACAGGACAAGGGGCAATGGGTAGAAGTTGAGGAACAGGAAGTTCCATGGAAACAGAAGGAAGAATTATTTCACTGTGGGGGTGACAGAACACAGGAACAGGCTGCCTAGGGGGATTGTGGACTCTCCTTCTCTGTAGATATTCAAGGCCCGCCTGGATGAGTTCCTGTGTGACCTGGTATAGGTGATCCTGCTCTAGCAGGGGGGTTGGGCTAGATGATCTCTCGAGGTCCCTTCCAGCCCCTAACATCCTGTGATTCTGCCTTGTGAATGCTTCAGTGACTTGAACATTGCATCTCCCAAGAAAATGAAGCAGCACCTATTTTTGTGTGTGTGTGTGATTGCCACGAATATACAGTTTTCTTCCAAATCCCTCTGGGTAAAAAAAGTGAGGAGGGGAGAGAGAAGAACAAATCATGTCACCATTGCAATGAAGTCCATTCACAAATGAAATAACTAACATAGATTGTATTGGATCCTATTTTGAGGGGGAAAAAAAAAAAAAGAAAGCAGATATATTTATTTGTGATATAAAGGGTGAATGCTCAGTTCAGACGGAGAGAAGTCCTTCTGCCTTATCTTCTTCTGCTTAGTTTTCCACCTGGGTAAATCCAAATACAAGTAGAATGCTCAAGGAATCCTATGGTGAGTTACTTATTCAAGTCTCCCTGTCCAAGGTCCTTTTTTAGGCATGTTACTTCAGTCCTGTTGCAATCACTCATGTCTATGAGCATGAGTTGGTACAAAAAAACCCAAACCCAACAGTATTTGAAACAATTGCTTAAGAAATCAAGCAAACTGAAGGTCCAAAGTCGTGCTACAAAGAAATTGTTTAAGACAGATGAATTCTCATTAGTTATGCCATTTTTCAACAACTGCAAATTGAAGCAAGTGCATTTTTTTTTTTTATACTGGTGCAGATGCTGGGCTTAATAGATCTTTTGCACATGTTCCAGTAGTTTAAATTGTTTTCCTTCTACTCTGCCTACCAAATCCACTTGGAATGAAAAGATGCTGCAATTGTAGTAGCCCTAGGCTTCATAAGTTCAGCAGCTGTTTTGAGATGTATACATGATGCTTATTTTTGAACATGCAAAACAACTGGGAGGAGAGCAGAGGAAAATGCAGAATTCAAATTGATTACCAGAGTATGTTATAAATAATATGCAAAACAATGGCATGTAAATGTACCATAGTATCACGTAGCTATAATACATTGCAACATAAACGTTTTATTTAATTACAGACCATTGAAAATGAGTCTCCAAAGCTAGGCAGAATTTTAGACAAAGCTAAATGGTGTTTTAATGTTTCATGGAAAGGGCAACTGCACTCTTATTGCCTATTCTGAAGGCAAACTTATCCTTATAATAAAAGACATCAGAGTAACAAAACTCATCCACTTGTGAGCAAAACAATGAGTCTGGACAAAAATCACATCATTTCCTCTGCATTGATGGGATTTAGGATTTATCTGTCAGGTTTAGAAAGACTGTTCAGTTCCACAAATAAATTATTATCTGTCACATAAGCCTATGAGATTATATATATTTATGTTTCAGGCTTATTCTAGCGTCTTTGCAATGATTATCCAGCTGCATCTTTACTGTTGAAAGTGGTCTGCTGACATGATAAAGACTTTGAAGATATTAACAATTTGGCTATTACATTTAAACCATGTAGGTTGAACTATACAAACATGTTGAATTCTATGGCTGTGTCTTCTATCTAAAGTAAAAACTATATAGACAATTTTAATGATTATGCATGAATGAAACTACAATTGTTTTTACCTTATCAAATATAACTCAACAAGGATATGATTCTTACTTCATACAAGCTGTGATTTCACTTCCAGTTAGGGGAAAGTGGTTTAAATATGAGTGATACTGCTTGGACAAATGGGAACGTCTATGAAGTCACTGCTTGACTTCCTATTTATGTTATTTTTCATTGCAACGCAGTCACAGTGGATTAGATTTTTCAGAAGATGAAATCCACATGTCAGCAAATTAGGCTGCTACGTTTCTTAATTGTTCAGAGTTAACTGGTGGTTAATTCACATAGCAGAATTAAAACTAATATTGAAGTGGACAAACTGGTTCCTCAGCTACTATGAATCAGTGCATTTGAAATGTAATCTGCTTTCTATGTAGTCTGTAGGAATAGGCATTGTGCTGAGAACTTTTCATATTATTAGTGCCACTCAATAACTTATTTTAATGGCAAACCATCTTTTCCTCTCTTCTTTTTTTTTTTTTCTTTACTTTATCATAGGACATGAATAAGACTCATGAATACTCAAATAGAAAGCCCTCTCTATGTATGAAAGAGGAATCCTTTGCAGCAGCTGATTTAAGTATGGCCTTAAACACAGCAGTCAGATCACTCCTCTACCACAACTGAAACTGGACAGAATTTGAATGACTATTTAAGATATGCTAACATATGTTATACCATAGTTTTTTGGTTTTTTTTTTTTTTTAAGAAGATTTTCTGTGGTCCATTTTATCTTTGCCAATTACAAGTTATTTCAGATGAGTTGACTGTCCTCAGCTCCTGAGGCATGTCAGCTGCTGTGCAGCAGTGCAGCAGTGACCTCTGCATTCTGGATGACTCTAACAGAATCATTTGAGTCATTTGACATTAAAATAATGTTCAGTGACTCTGTCATTTTCAACCAATTTCCTGAATAATTTCAAATCTATTAATATACAGGAAACTGCTGCTTAACAAAGGTTGGATTCAGTGAATCCAGGAGCACCAGCTAATTATTAACTTCCCTTATTATCTGAAATGAAACCTGCTACAACACAGACTCATTTTCAATACCAGATAGTGAGGAAGATAAAGCAATGTACATAACTGACATCCTCTGAAAAATTGCAGTGATCTTATATTCTCCTTTGTAGTCTGATGTTTCACATGCAAAAAGAAAGCCAAGCACCAGACTTAGGAGACTTTGCCCCAAAAACTCATGGAATCATGATGCATAATAAAAGCCAAATTGTAGCCCAACCCTCTACAAAGGAAAATAAATATCTGTCTGAGTTTAAATAGAAATAAATTCATTCTATACCTTTGCAGCTTTTTAATTGATCCTGATGATTACAGTCACAAAAAAATACATGTTGTTTCTTTGGTGGGCTTCTTGATTGGAAATAAAAAGAGCTAACTAACCTACAATAGAATCATAGAATTCTTTAGGCTGCAAAAGACTTTTCAGATCCTCAAATTCAACCATTATCTAATTCTGCCAAGCCTGGTGCTAAAATGTGTCCCTTAGCACCACATCCCTGCATCCCTGAAACACTTACAGAGATGGTGATTCAACTAGCCCCCTAAGGATCCTGTTCCAGTGTTTGACAACCCTTTTGATGAAGAATTTTCTTCTAATACTCAATCTACGCCTCCCCAGAGGAAACTTGAGGCCATTTCCTTTTGCCCTATCCCTTGTTACTAAGGAGAAGAGACCAAGAACCACTTCACTACAACCTCCCTTCGGGTAGTTGTAGAGAGCAAAAAGGTATCTGCTAATCCTTCTTTTCTTCAGACCAAGCAAATCCTCCATCTCCCTCAGCTGCTCTTCACAGAGGCCATTCTCCAGATCTTTCACTACCTTTGTTGTCCTTCTCTGGACCAGCATCTCAGTGTCTTTCTTGTAGTGAGAGTCCCAGAACTGAACACAGTACTCAAGGTGTGGTCTCCCCAGTGTTGAGTACAGGGTGACAATCACTTCCCTGGTCCTGCTTTTCCCACTATACCTGACACAAGCCAGGATGCTGTTGGCCTGCTTGACCACATAAGCACAATGCTGACACTTACAGATGAACACCCCCGGGTCCTTTCCCATGGTGGCTTTCTAACCCCTGTAGTGTTGCAAGGGGTTGTTGTTTCCTCAGTACCAGTCTCTCTGTAGAGCCTCCCTACCTTCCAGCACATCAACACTCCTCAACCTAGCGTCCTCTTCAAACTTACTAAGGGTGCACTCAATCCCCTCATCCCCTCATCCAGACTTGGGGGTGCTGGTGGACAAAAAGCTCAACATGAGCTCTCAGTGTGCACTTGCAGCCCGCAAAGCCAATCAGATCCTGGGCTGCATCAGGAGAAGTGTGGCTAGCAGGTCGAGGGAGGTGATCCTCCCCCTCTACTCAGCCCTGGTGAGACCCCACCTGGAGTACTGTGTCCAGTTCTGGAGCCCCTATTACAAGAGGGATGTGGAGGTGCTGGAACGTGTCCAGAGAAGGGCCACAAGGATGATCAGAGGGCTGGAGCACCTCTCCTATGAGGACAGACTGAAGGAGTTGGGGCTGTACAGTCTGCAGAAGAGAAGGCTCCGAGGAGACCTAATTGTCGCCTTCCAGTATCTGAAGGGGGCCTACAGGAAGGCTGGGGAAGGACTTCTCAGGATCTCAGGTAGTGATAGGACTAGGGGGAATGGAATGAAGCTGGAGGTGGGGAGATTCAGGCTGGATGTGAGGAGGAGGTTCTTCACCATGAGAGTGGTGAAACCCTGGAATGGGTTGTCCAGGGAGGTGGTCGAGGCCCCGTCCCTGTGGGTGTTTAAGAGCAGGCTGGATGAGGCTCTGTCCAGCCTGATCTAGTGTGGGGTGTCCCTGCCCATGGCAGGGGGGTTGGAACTAGATGATCCTTGTGGTCCCTTCCAACCCTGAATGAAACTATGAAACTATGAAACTTTATTAAAGAGAAATGGCCCCAAAACTGAGCTCGGGCACACCACTTGTGACCAGCTGCCAACAATTCTATTTGCCACAACTCTTTGGGCCCAGCCAACCAGCTAGCTTTTAACCCAGTGACGTGTCTACCCATCTGAGCCATGAACAGCCAGTTTCTCCAGGAGGATGTTGTGAAGACTGTGTCAATGGCTTTATGAAAATCCAGGTAAACAACATCCACAGCCTTTCCATTGTCCTCTAAGCAGGCCACCTTGTCATGAAGGAGCCTTTCATGAACCCATGTATATATATTTGTAGAAGCATTCCCTGTTCTCTTTAACAGCAGAAGCCAGATTAATTCCTAGTTGGGCTTTGATCCTTCTAATTTTCTCCCTGCATAGCTTCACAGCAAGTTTGTAGTCCTCTTGAATGGCTGGTCCTTCTTCCAAAGACCATAAACTCTCACTGTTACCGTGAGTTGCAAATAAACATCACTATTCAGCCAGGCCAGCCTTCTTCACTCCTGACTCATCTTTCAGCACATGGGGACAGACTGTTTCTAATTCTTCCTCCTTGAAGAATGTCCCACCTTCCTGGAATCCTTGGCTCTTCAGGACTTCCAACCAAAGGACTCTAGGCACAGCCTACATCTTGTGACTGATTCTTTTAATGCTACTCGGGGTTTTAATTTCTTGATGTTACTTAATAATATTAAATAACAAAAATAAGACAACATGTAGTCTGACTCTTTCAGGTGCTGAGCTCCCTCATAAGCTATGCCTAATGCATTTTGAACTTATCTATTATGTTTTAGATAGCTAACAAATCCATCTGTAAATTATGCGTATAACTGATTATTTTTAACTGATTATCTTTTCATGGCATCTTAGTGTACACATGCTCTAAAAGATACCCGTGCCAAGATACTTTAAATTTAGTGAAAAGATCATTGCTTTGCTGAAGTGACTGACTATATATTGGGAGCTAGTAAGAGCTGGATCATTAAAGAGTTTATTTTCAGCAGCCAGAACAAGAATGATGCTGGTGGATTGAAGGATATGATGTATTGTTGTACTTTGATGAATACTGAAGATTGTGCCTTCAAGAAAAATGTTCCTGTGTCAAAAATTAGATAAGCCCAAGGGGAAAAAGGAAAGGGAACCACAAGATAAAAATTGAACTGTTGAAATGTGGTAAGTGAAATGTGGTAATTATTGTAGTATACTGTTGTCAATTAGATTAGCAAGCAGCTCTGGAAATGGTATTGGATGAAGAAGTAATGGAAAATCTATTTTAACTGCAAGCAATTAGCTTACAGCAAATTAGATAATGAATGACTTGAGTTTTCAACTCAAAGGTGGTTTTCTCAAACTCAGATCTTGTGGATAAATACATAAAATAAGTGAATCGTTCTCTTTTTACAACGATATCTCTGAAAGGGAGGAAAAAATAACCCAGTCCTCACTGTTTTGTTTTGGTTTGGTTTGGTTTGGGTTTTTTTTTTTCTTCTGGAGACATAGAAAACTTGCATCAATCTTCCTCTTTGAATTAGGCAGACTCTGAATGTAGCAGTTGTAGCTATTCCCAGAACTCACAGAGGGACACATAAAAAGACACAAGGCTTCTCTTCAGGAGAACAGTTTTAGCACTTGGTGTAGGGAAAGAGAAAACAGTAGAGCAGGACGACTTGGGCACAAACACCTTGAGAAAGTTTGGAGTCCTTAGTTCAATGAACCAAAGCTTTTGACAATGTAACAAGAATGTAAACACGTACAAGGACATAGCTAATTATTTTGTGGGCTTTAAAGCACAGCACATGTTCTTCTTCACTCTCTCTGCATACTGGATACAGTTTGGTTTCTGGCGAGCTAGAGATTGTGTTTATTGTTTCCATTTGACACTGTTATGCAAAATCTGTCAATTTTTCACTATATGCAGTCAACGATAGGTCTGCAAGAAGCAGGAAAATGTGCCAGAAACATGGAAGAGCTGTTAATACGTAACTTGAATTCCTCAACTCTATTCAGAGTTGAGTCAATCTAAACAAAGCTTTGATTTTATGACATGACTTCAAACAACATAGCTCAGTTCTTTATTTAAAATTGATGCAAACAGGTCAGAAATTTAAATACAGGTATCCATACAGGCTTTGTGTGTGCATACCTAAGTTATATTTTCAAGTAATGTAAGTTTAACTGGTGCATATTTTAATATAGGAAAACCTTTATGGCTTAAAATTAGGTGCTTGTACAGCAGAATTTTTGTTGTGTCACATGAAGAAGGAAAGCAGTAATGATAACCACAAGTCAAAGCTGTGTGAGAAAGTTTCAAACTGAGCAATTGTATATGGTCACTAAAAAATATGGTTCTAATAATTGCAAGATCATTCTGTCTGCTATTTCTTACAGAATCACGAAATTATTGATGATGGAATAGACCTCTGAGATCATCAAGTCTAGCCTATGACCTTACAGTGATGATGTACTGATGATACATTACAATTTTATGAAACCTGGACTCTTTAATCCATTTTTCTTGTCTCTTTAGTTGGTGGCTATAATTCAGATTCATTGCCCTGGTGAAAAATGTATGGAGAATGCAGAATGGCCTTTCTGTGAGTAGCTTCACAGTACAGTTTTCTAATTCTTACTGTAGCTAAAAAAACACCACAACAAACCTGCATGAATGCACAGCCATGCTGGAGAACCTGAACTACTTTCCTACAGCTTGAATATGAGTAATTCAATGAGGTGATGGAGTTTTTAATTTCATTATTCTTATCTTTGAGGATTCTACATACTACTTAAAAATGCAGATCATCATAACCTTTTACTGAAAATGGAGATGGAGAAAAGAAAAAGGGTTTGGATTGAACATAAACCCATTTCAGCTGAGTTCTCCCCTATTTCTTTTTGAGGAATAGTAAACTAAAGCTTGTTTTGAGTTCATTAAATCCATTTTCCTACAGTTCATTTCGGTTCTTTATTTCTTCTCAAAGAAAGACCTTTCACTACTTAGAAAACAGATCTGTGGAACAAAGATATTCCTTCAACTTACCTTATCAAACAATTTGGCACAGCAGAAGCAAATCAGTTATAATTTATATAATTTATCATATGAAGAATTTGAGAGGGAAGAATAGAATATGAATAGAATATGAAGTCTGCTACTCTCACAGTAGACTTGACCACTTCCCTTAGACCAAATATTAATTGTGCACAAAATGCAAGGGCTTTTGTGTTTCTATTAGGGATGGAAGTGGACCTGGAATAAATGTAGTTTGTCATTTCTGAGTAGACAGTGTGAATCTCCACATGCAGATTTCAGGAAAGGAATTTACTTTGTGCACACACAGGTTCTTTGACCTGAACATTAAGTCAGAATGATTGGAAGATTTGGTTCAGAACTGCGCTATTGCTCCAAAGCAAAATGCTAAGAGAGATGCATCTAGTGTACACTTCTCCTATGACGGAAAAAGGGCATAGGTTCAGTATTTGATTTAATTTCATGGCAGCACAACAGTTCTATGTTTTATAGACTTTTTATATTTTTTTCTGTTTGTTGTTGCCATTTTTTAATTTTTGTACAAAACAATATGAAAGTATACCTTATAATATAGCCAATCTTAAAATATCCCCAAATCTCCAGTAGGCATGAAATAGGTCCACTGAGATTAAGATTATTACCTTAATAATTTATTTGTGTTGTGGTTTTATTCTAAATACTTTTGAAAGACACTTAAGTGCACTGTAAGCACCCAGCAGAAGAGTGCTATAAAATACAAGAACCAATAGTATTTTGTTCTGTAAAGAACAGCAATATTGTGACCATATATAAGAAAAATGCAGGAATTGTTATTGGATATGATGAATATCTACACTTATGTCTTCATTATCTGTACAAATATAAAAGTGGTAATAATCATGTTTGCATTGGAAAGATTAATAAAGGACACAGTCTTCGAACATGTCATCTTGAGTGCAATCACACAGCACTTACAGGATGGCCAAGGGATCAGGCCCAGCCAGCATGGATTTCGGAAGGGCAGGTCCTGCCTGACCAACCTGATCTCCTTCTATGATCAGGTGACAAGCTTCATAGGATTATATACAATATCAGGTAGTGATAGGACTACGGGGCATGGAATGAAGCTGGAGGTGGGGAGATTCAGACTGGACGTGAGGAAGTAATTCTTCACCGTGAGAGTGGTGAAGCCCTGGAATGGGTTGTCCAGGGAGGTGGTTGAAACCCCATCCCTGGAGGTGTTTAAGACAAGGCTGGATGAGGCTTTGGCCAGCCTGATAGTGTGAGGTGTCCCTGCCCATGGCAGAAGGGTTGGAACTAGATGATCCTTGTGGTCCCTTCCAACCCTTACTGATTCTATGATTCTATGAAATACTGACCATATACATTTCTTAAAAGAATATTAACATACAAGAAGGCAATAAAACATATACTTTAACATCTGATCCAGTCCAATCCCAACTAAAAGGATCAGAATGACTCATAGTTACTTAAAAAAAGATTCAGTTGAGCCATTAGGGAGACAGGCTTTTGAAGTTCAAGAAGTTTGTTACTAGAATGAAATTTTCAAGGCATCCCTGAATTAGAAAAACAAACAAACAAAAACACCTTTAAGAAAGCAACATTTAAGTAAACAGTAGAAAACCTGCAGCAAAGACTGGTAATCTGAGCATCTGAGTGCAGTTTTTTAATCCAATTTTACTGCAGCAGATAACACGATTGATGATACACAGCTCACATCATAATTGTCTCAAATTGCAGATATGATGGAAACAGAGCAGTAGCTCTATAATTCTGCTGCTTGTCTGACCAAATACTGTTTCTAAAATACTATGCACTTCTAACATAACACAGGACAGACTACTTTGCTTTTGCCAGCCAGGCTGTAGGAACTCTGGAGCTACCAAAACAGAGCAGTTTATCTATCCAGCCACCAATGATGGCATGCAATATATACCATTAGAAGAAGACAGGCTGCCTCCACTGCTTGGTTATGCTTCTGGTCTGGATTACATGAACGCTTTGCACAGGACAGAATTTGTTAAAATCTGTTTCCTGAAATCAGTCATCAGCTTAAAACAGCATCAGAAACTTGGTTTAATTGGCCTTATGTCAGAATCTCTTCAAACGTTTCTCTTAATACAGTGTTTATTTAATTTTTCTGAATTGCAAGTTGATGAGGTTATTGCCCAGCAACTAGATCATGAAAAATAGATGTTTGTGCAAAACTCAGTGGTGAAATTACTGATTTCATAAATTAGTAAATATAATAATTATAATAATGTTGTATATAATAACTAACCAGTCCCTAAAGTGGGGTGTGAATACGGATACAATCAAACATACAAATGTAATTAAAGTTTTTTAGACAATAAGAGGTTTTCAGCAATGTGCAATACTATTTGCCTGAACCTAAAATGTTGAAATTACAGTTCCTCATTCTGCAAGGAGTGTGGGAGAGGAAAACTGTACAACAGAGAGAATAAAATAATTCAGTTGCCCTGGATTTATATAGAGCTAAAATTTGCAAACTGTTGAGAATTGAGGTCTTGCTGATGGTCATAATAGGAACATGTTCAGTAGCCCTCCTTTGTAGTTTAGTGTGCAATCAAATAAATTGGATAACCTGTGCTGTTAAGGGTCTTGTACTCACTGAGGATTCAGCTTCTTTTTGGTATTCTGTATGTTGCTCTGTAGTGTGAAAATGGTAGGTAAACTCTGCATTGCTTCAGACTTTCACAGCTGAAATGATTACATAGGCTTGACATACTTACCTGATTAAACTTTACCTATACCAGGTTTCCAAATGCCTAAGTAATACATGAAAAGTGATGAGGGTGGGGGGAAATACTATGTTTTTAATGTATTGAGCAATTGATTTGATATTTAATAATTAAGGATTCAAATCTAGTAGATGCCACTACAATGTTTCTTCAGAAGTGTTATGAATAGATCTGTATACTGCCCTCTGCTCAGTACTTTTGTCCTCCCTTTGCCAAATCCCATTTGTGTAATCAACAGTGTAAACTGATTATTCCCCAAATCAAGCTAATTGACCAATTAGCTGAAAGTAAAGGTAAATTAGACATCAGTATCGCATAATCAGATTTACCATCAGTTAATCAACTACTGCAGAAACAGCACATCTACAAAGGAATATCAGGAAGAGGAATAAAAAAGACCTATCTCAAAGTACAAATTGTTAAACATTATTCTGCTAAAAAATATTGTCTTCATTCCTCTTCCTTTTGATTGCTATCAACACTACTATATTCTTGTAAATAACAACTCCTTATGTAAGTTAAAAAAAAAAGCATTTTCTATAACATGGAGAATAGTCTGTCTTGATGAATGGCAGACCTTGACTATGAAAAACTTCAGGTGCAATAACTGTACTCTATTGGCATTAGATCTATCTAGCAGTTACCAGTCATTGTGAAGGTCAAAGAGGAAAACAAAGATTGACAAGAACAGGAATTTTGAAGTATATTTAAGTGGCCTTGGATGTTTGTACCAATGAACATTGAAAATCCTGAATGCTTACTCAAAGCTTACAAATTCTGTGTTTGAGATCATAATTCCTTCCTTTTATGCCTTTCCCTTCTCTACCCTCAGTCCTCATAGCTTTTAGCAACAAATCTATTAAATATCCTGGTATCCCATGTAGGTGCACCAAGTGGCACTACTGCATGTGGCTCTTGTCCATTCTGTAAGGGCAGCTGAGTCATGGAGTACCCCATATCTAACAACAAGCAGGCAGCAGAAGATGCATATGTAGCAGTGGCAGAGTTTAGGAGAAGGTCCAAAGCCAAAGGGGATCTGTAGGAAGCAGATTCAAGACTCACAAAGTGCTTCCACAGTTGATCATCAAACTCAGCCACAAATGGAAGGAAGGGTGGGTGTAATCAAGAAAAACTTTTTGATCACTTGAATCCTCTTCTGTGAGAGTGCCCTGAGCTGTTGTCTAGTCAGCAATATTTGACCTGTGCAGGACTTTAGGAAGATGTTTAATTAATTCTAAATTTTGGATGGTCAAAGCAGTTGAAGTACTGGCTTAGGCTGTAATGTTCAGTCATAATGCTGACTTAACAGGCCAACCTTATCTACATATTACCACAGATATTCAGTGTTTAGCCAATGTTAGTTATTTTTTTAACCACTTCAAAATGTCACCTATATGCCATGCAAGATGAGCTCTTCAAATCCCACTGACTCAATTTTTTACTGACAAGGGGTGGTTTTTGTGGATATACATGGATATACACATTAAAGATTGTGAAGTTGGCCAGAATGTATTTCAGAATTATCATAGTTATTGACTGAATGCAAATTCATTTCCTTTAGAAACTCAGGTTATCAGAGTACCCTTCCAAATTTCATTTATTTCAAAGAGAAAAAATGCATTTAAAAAAAAAGAGAAAAGGCTAGCATTTATATATTCTGGCATTATTTACAATTCAGCAAGACAATTTCTTGCTCATTTAAGCATCATCAAGCAGTTCAAGAGTTACTATGCTTCCTGGTCATCTCAAAAATTCTCATGAACTATCATAGTGCTCTTTTTAAATGTACTGTCTGGTTGTATAAATTACGAGACTCGTAGCATAGGTTGTATGAAGCTATGAGACTCATAGCTATATTCTGTTAATGTAAAACACTTGTATTGAGCATGTCATGGGATTCAGAAGTAAATTCTAAAAGTAATGTTCTTTCAGTGTAAAGGCGCCTTTCCCCAAAGGCAAACTCCTGCCTATATTTAGTATTGTCTAGAGATACCTGCAAATGTCATATACAGACCTTCTGTTTTCACTTGACCACTCCAAGCTGCATACAAGATAAATATTTAGCTAAACACTTTTCCACTTTTATGAATCCAAAACTTTTCCTGCCCAAAGCCTACCTTGTAGTCTCTGCAAATATTTCACTGTCTAGCTGTGCAAAGAGCTTTACCTGACTGAAGTTTAATAACTTTTTACTCACTTCTTTCAAAACATAAAGGTCATTAGAGTGCTCTTTCTTCTTTTTCTTCCTGAGATAAAAATTGTTCTGAGGACAAATTTAAAACAAAACAAACAAAAATAAGAATAACATGACTTAGGGTTCTAATATTTAGCTAAAGATATTAAACTCTTTCTGTCCTACCTATTCCACAATTTTAGATATAGAGGAGATTCTGCTCAGCATCTGGGAACTGTGCTGTCATTTTCTAAAACCAAGAGGAGTTTTAGTTTAGGACCACAGGAAAATTCAATTTTGAAGGAATCTCAGGAGGTCTGTTGTCCAATATCCTGCTCAGAGCAGGGTCAGCTGTAAGGTCAAACTAAGCTATTCAGGGCTTTATCCAGTAGAATCTTGAAAACCTTGAAGGATGGAGTCAGTAAAACATTTTGGACAACCTGGTTCAGTGCCTGACTATCCTTCTGAGGAAAAGGAATTTTCATATACAAGCTGAACCTTTCATTTCAGCTTCTGATGATCTCATATCCTCCCACTATGCCCTACTTTGAAGAGTCCAGTTGTGTCGTCTTCCTGACCTTCTCAGAGGTGCTGGAGAGCTACTTTTAGTACTTCAAGGGCCATGTCTGCTTGAGGCTTAACCAGTCCTGGTTCCTTTCAGGGTGAATGCTCCATTCCCTGACCATCTTGGGGGCCCTCCACTAAACCCACTCCACTTTTCTCATGTCTTTCATGTCTGGGAGCCTAAAATGAAATGTGATACTGTAGATGCATTCTAATGAGCGCTAAGTAAAGAGAGATAATCATTTCGCTTCACCTCCTGATACCCTCAGTCAAGCACTAGCCTGCCTTGCTGAAGAGGACTCATTCTCTCCAGGTGCAGAATCTCACACATTTTATAATGTTCTTATCTCTCCTTTTCTTCATACATCCTGTCCAGGTCCCCACAGAAAGCAACTCCACCCTTGAATGCATCCCCTCAGTTTGGTGTTGTCTGCTGTCACGATAATGTACACTCCATTACCTCCCTCAAACCAATGATGAAGCTGTTAAACAGGATGGTTCTTAAAGCAAAATAGCTCACAACCAGTTATTTACTTATTTAATTTTCCATTTATCCAAACTTGAGTACTTTGATGTGGATACAAGATTGTGCTTCAAGGAAACAAACAGCATGATTGAAAGTACAAGCTTTAAATAATTTCCTGGAAGGGTCTTCATGCAGATGGTTCCTCAAAGAGAACAAAAACTTATCCTGTTTTTGTTTTTAAATATTAAAATATTATATGCAATATTATCTTTATTTTGCAAATCTTTAGAATCATAACCCCAATGGCTAAGAGAATGGTGATGTCGGAGGCCTATGGTCTGTGCTACCTCCTTGAGTTGTGCAGGCTCTGTGAATGTACACAACTCGTCACCTAGTTCCAAGCTAGAACTATCCAATACCACCTTCTGATTTCACTGGAACTAATTCTATCAAAAGACAGTTATATTGGCAAAGATAAGACTCTTTCAGATCAAGTATCTCAACATTAAGGCAGCTGAACAAAGTAGTCCCTGAACAGTCACCTTCAGTTTACAATGTAAAGAGGACTTGGTTTTGTAGTCAATACATTTTACTAGAAAAGAAAACATTTGTAATAAATGTTACTCCTAGAATAAATATATAAAATCCCATTGAAAATTCCTTTGTTTAGAATAAAAAAAAAAAAAAAGAAAGGAGAATCTTCCCTTATGCCCTCCAGAAAGTAATAATATATTCATTGATGCTGAAAGGGGGGAAGGGAAAAATCTCATTTCTTAAGTCTTAACTCCCATACTCTTTTCTCAAAGAGATTTTTTTTTTTTAATTTAATATGAGTTTTTTTAAAAAAAATAATTTACTTGAAATATAAGAGCTGAATTCCTACTATTTTCACTCTGTGGATATTATGATATCTTTATATCCAGTGGCTATGGATGAAAGACCCCAGGATAGTTTGAGAAGACTAGGGTCATTGAAAGGGCTAAGAAGTAACTGTGGCAAAATGTGGCCTTAGACAACATTTTGACAATGTGATGTAAAAGATTTGTGTGGACTCCTCCAAAAGCAAAACCAAACTGGTTTTATCCACATTACGCTTGAAAGAAAATACTGTCACTGCCTGAAGCACCTTTTCATTTGAAGAGCAGCATATTGGTCCTTTATCTCTAACTGGGCATCTAATTTGCCCAGTCATTTCTCAAAAATTAATTTTTTGGCATCAGATTTATTTACATCTCCCTTGCAATAAGATGCCTTCATCTAAACACTTTACCCTAGTGCTGTGATACTTGAGTCTTTTATAATCTCTGTTTTAACAAATCCTAATCTCTATTGCACATGGACATATGTTTTCTATCTAGATGTAGACCAATTGGCCTAATTCATCAAACAAAAGCACTTGCAACCAAGAGGACTATTATTGCCTGCATCAGATTGGTATGGAGTTTAGCAAGATAGGCCATAGCCTTTCTTCTGGGAAGCATTCTTTCTCCTAACTGGATGACTGACCTTGAATTTATGTACTTGTTTTAAAAGAGCATTCTGCTTTCTTACACCACTGGTTTGATTTTAATCCCATATTAAATTTTAGTATAGAATAGTATGAAAATGATAGAGGGACATGCAACTGTCAGAAGGCTTGAATGGACTAATGTCATATTTTCCTTTTGAAAATTATGCCCAGATATAATCCTCAAGCTAAAAAAGCTCCTGAACATCCACAGCCAGCCAATATATTCACAAAGTAAATTTTCCCAATTATGCTCCCGTAAAATACTTGTAATTCATCCCATTTTACTCTCTATCCTTCACCACATAGCCATATAAAAAACTGAGTTTGTTCCCACATATGAAGTAAATGGCATTTTCACATTATTTTCCATGATGAATTTATCAAACAATTTATGAGAAGAATTTCAAAATAGAAATAAATAAGGTGTCAAATTTAGTGAATGTGATAGTAATAATAGAATTATAGAGTGTTCCAGAGTGGAAGGGACTATAAAGATCATCTAGTTCATGACACCGTGACACCATCCGCTAGACTGGATTGCTCAAAGCCTCATCCACCCTGGCCTTGAACACTTCATGATAGTGAGGATAGGGCATCCACAAGCACTCTGGGCAATCTTTTCCATGTCCTCACCGCCCTCACAGGGAAGAACATCTTCTTTACATCTAATTAAAAATCTTTCAGTACTTTCAGTACTCTTTCAGTACTTTCCCTTGTAAAAGGGAATATAAATGCACTTGTGAAAGTAATAAATTATTAGTATTAAAATTCCTTAGAATTAAGCAAGTACTTTTCAAAAATAGTATGGAGAGAAAATAATCAGTATTTTATTCAACTCTGGTTTGTACACTGACAATACAACCAAACTCCTTTGTAATGCCCTTTGCATGTGAATTTTGTTTTCTTTTGGCCATTGAAATTGTGCAGCCTGTTCCAAGTAAGGCTGATTTCCTGGTTACCTTGTATATTGAAAATACATGTTGGAAAACCACGTTTCAGGAGAGCTATTCAATGATAATACCTGGATTAATATCTCATGCTCTTCCCATTTTATGGGATCTCTGTAGTTTTTCAATGTCATCTGAAGGAGAAATTATTTCTAATGGAATTTTAGATTGAGTAGATTAAGTAACACATAGCACTACAATTTATTCCTCTAATAGCAGGCATCACAGAGGGTAAAAGTTTATGTTTACCCATAAAAACATTCAGAAGCCCAAACAGTACTGGTACAGATATAGCCCATTAGACTCTGAGGTTGTATTAACTGTACTTATAATTCTCTATAAATGTTCATATTGCACTTCTATTTTTTGGTGATCTCTCTTATACTTTACCTGATGTACACCAGTGACCTTTCCCCTTATGTTAATGGAATAACACTGTGGTTTCAGCTTTTATCTGTTGACAAGTTTATCAAATTTATATCACTTGCTAGAGACATCAGGAAATATTTACAGCTTTATATTAAGTATGAAAAAATGTCTCAATATTCCAAGTAAAGATAATGTTTGCAGCCTTTGTGTTTCCTTATATCTCTAAAACTACCTCTTTTAGCTGTGAGCTCTCTGTAGCAGTTTACAACACTCCTATCAATGTGTTATCAGAGCATTAGCTCTGTGAGAATATATCTGTTGTGATCCACTGAAACACTTTAAGTCTTGGGCCCTAAACAGCCATCAAGTATTTCTATTTATAACTGGTGTAATTTGTTGTATGAATAAACTGATCTTTCATCATTTTCTTCACTGGAAAGAAATTATAAATGAGACTCGTATTTTAATACAGATACTTTGGTTAGGCATTTTCACAAGTCAGTGGCCCATTCTTTTTCAATGTGAATCCATCACACTGAATTCTACTTCCATTTCTTCAGTCTGTATAAACAAGAAGAGAATACTGAGGCAATATTCCTCAAGCGTTGGTTAAAAGAAGTTTGACTAAACTTTGTATCTGTGCTACAAATTGGCAGCAACAGCCCTTTCAAAATGAAGATAAAAACTACTGAATTTTAACTCATCTCAAATTGCTAGACATTTATTATGTGAAATCAGCAGCTCCTGCAACTACCCTGTAACAACTCATGGTTTAAGTAACACAGCTGAATCTGACAATTTGATGGAAAGATCTATCATAAGAATGTAAAATGCAAGAAGTACAAACACCGTCTCTTTTCCTAAAGGCACAGCCTCAAATGGTCACACATGTATAACAAAGAGGTTTAAATTCTAACCTCTCTGGAGGTCACTGAGAGATGAAGAAACTACAAGTATCAGATACGTTTACATACTGAAGTAAGAACATGTTTTTTTTTAGTCTTATAGTTAAAAGTGCTCTCTTCATTTTCTTTTGTAAATGCCATAATTTCCCAGACAGAGACTTTTCAACAGGAGTCTTTCCACCCCTCTGAACATCTGTATAGCTACCTGTGGTTGGACTTAATTAATGACATGTGCACCTTCTTGATCTGCAAAACAATCCTGGATTGTCTGCTCCATTTATGGTTACTCATTCACAAAAATTCTCTAAAAAAACCTGTTTAATTTATAATACAGAACTTTCCTGTCTACTAAAGCATTCATGTCCTCATGTCACACTGGTCTCTTCTCCCAGGCAACCAGCACCAGAACAAGGGGACAGTCTCAAGCTGCGCCAGGGGAAGTTTAGGCTCAAGGTGAGGAGAAAGTTCTTCACCGAGAGAGTCATTGGTCATTGGAATGGGCTGCCCGGGGAGGTGGTGGAGTCACCATCCCTCGAGGCATTTAAGAGGAGATTGGACGTGGCACTTGGTGCCATGGCCTAGTTGTGAGGTCTGTGGTGACAGGTTGGACTCGATGATCCTTGAGGTCTCTTCCAACCTTGGCGATACTGTGATACTGCCTGAATGACCAGGGAAGCAATGATCCAAGGTATCATTTCTACATGACTGACATCTGCCCATCCCATAGTGGTTGTAGGAGCCTTTTTCTGAGATGCATAGTGTAAAATTCAGATGTAACCTGTCTTGTTCGGAATGTGAAGGTATTTGTACAGCTCAGAGCAGGTTCTTCACATCACTATGATATAGCAACTATTTGGGGCTTACTGAAATTAAGAAATTTCCAAAGTTTGGTTCTGCATCAAAAAGTTTGCAACCTGTCAAAAGACTACAGAACAACTGTTCCCCACAGGTCAGTCAGATGGAGAATATTTTCAGTGGTAGAACATTGATATTGAAGAATAAAGAGAAGTGTAGGTAGATTACAAAAACTTACTCAAAAGAAAATAATTCCTTCCAAGTAACATTCCTCTCACCCTTCACTCACTGTGTTACTGACACCACCTGAAGAAGCGCTTGTTTATTCTTGTTCAGTTGGTTATTGCAGTACTTCAGAGTTAAATCACAGAAAGTTAACCAAATGTTTAGAGGAATAAAGAGACAATTTCCCCTTTAAAAGGTTCTGGCTGAGAAATTATGGCCTTTTCAAATCTAAATGAACACTTCCACAAATTTCTGGAGCTCTGTACAACCATAAGATGAACTGCAATGACTTCATAGAAATTGAATTAAACACAGGCACACAGACTGAAGGCTCTTATTAGCACATCTGAGAACACACAGTGAAATAAAATGTAGAAGCTGGCATTTTACAACAGCATTTTTCCTTTGAGAAATCCTTGTGTAATAACCTAAATTGAAGTGGTCTGCACATTCCAAAGTGAAGAAGCTGCCTAAGACATTCCCTCTTTCTTTTACTTAGTATGTATATTTGTAGTATATATATTTGTAGTATATAAATCTGTCCTTAAGACAAAACTTTTGCTAGGTATCATTGCAATACCACCTTCTCAGGTGACTTTGTCAGAAGAAGTCACATATACAGTTTCTAAAAAGCAAGTATAATTTCTAATAATAATTATTAATAGTAGCAACCATTTTTAGTATTTGAAACCTCACATATCAAATTAGTCTTTGCTAAGCTGAGCTTTGTAAGCAATAATAATTATAAAAAGCAGAAGAACTACAGCTTTTAACTCACATTAAATGAAAAGTGGGATGTGTAATGTTACTGCTTTATTAGAAATAAGTATTGTATGGAATAGTCAAAACTGCAGGAAAGACATTCATCTGATCATGGCTACATTAAGATTTGCATACTGTCTATTCACAGCTGAAGTGTGTGAGTGCAACATAAGAAGTCATATAAGCCATTTTCTATCTAGTCAATATGTGTATGAATTACAGTGGCACCATGTCATGCATTCTTCAGTGGAAGTTAGCAATAAGTGTACTGATGTGAGTTCTCTGAACCAATCCACAAAGTGGTACCACAGCTCTTATCTGTGCAGTTAATGTGGCAATGCTCTTCTCATGCTGCAGTCCAATGGCCTCTTGAGACAAGCATTTTTAAGCATTTTGTGGTCACACCTTGTAATTGCACAACAGTCATACTTTAATGCTGTCACTCAGCATGCTCAATGAGACTCTTGCATGCCAAGAAGCTTTTTTTGGCTAGTAAGAAACTCACTGCCTCGAGTGTTGCACTGAACTTGATACCTCCAGGCATCCTTCTCTTTTTTTGCAGATCCATGCACCTGCTTATAGTTAGCAATTCATAAAATTAGGATATGATCTCTTTTCACAAGGGCAGACAGTCTTGTTATGTATTTTAATTGGACCATCTGGCTTTGTAGCTTTATCTAAGGAAGAAATATGTGGGCAACTTCAGCATAAGTGAAAATTAAACATTATGATCTACAGGCCGAGGAAAAAGTCTGCCATTTCACTCTAACTTGCCAGATCCCTTCCACAAGTAAAGGTCATTCAAGAGTGTAGCTGTGAAATCAAATAGTGGCTCATGCAGTCCCAGGTGTCAACCTTTTGAAGTGCTCCTGCAGAATGTGGGAAGTACAGTGTACAGGTATGCTGTGTACTTGCTTCTGGGCCAGCTGCTGGAGTATCTTCTCTTTGCCAAGAGGACATTGCAAAAGGCAGGGTTGTCTCTGCTGCTGGGAAGTGTACGGGATGGGGGAAAACAAGCTCTAGTAGCACAACTTAACTTCCAGACACATTCCTCTGAACTGATACAAAAATGTTATCCAAGCCTATACTCTGATGCCTATTATTGAACTCACTGTGAAACATGATTTTTTTGGTAATAGATAAATATTTGTCACAGTCCTGATCTCTGCTCCTGGAAATGTTCCTGCACAGGATGTCGGTAGAAATGAAGATGGAAATTCTCTACTTGGTTGTCATTTCTCAAAAAGCTTTAAAGGCAAAAGCAGTGTTCCAGATTCATATATATATATATATATATATATTCATATACCAATATGTGCACTTATTAAAATTATGTAAAGGTACAAATAATTGCAAAGACATATGAAGAAACAAGGATAAACTCAAGGTCCTTCTCCCTTTCTTTAGGAAAAGACGGTGTCTGGCAGGATTTGAAGACACTTTGTAAACTTTCCTTTCTAGCTAAGATTTTGCAGAGGTTCCTCTTGGGGCAAAAGTGGTGAAGGTGGCCAGCAATGACTTCTTTTCATTGTTTCTTGCAGCGAGATAGCAATTGGAATCCCTTTGCTCTTGTTCTCAGGAACAGCAGCAAAACCTAAATTTCTTACACTTCATGGTGAGCCTCTGGCACTTCAACATTTATTCACTTTGGCTGACCTCTGATGCCTTATGTATCTTTAAAGTTCACTCCTGTGCAACTGTCAATATGTCTGTTTTGCAACGCTGAAATAAGAAGCTTTAGGGTGACTAAAATGATGCTTGTGACTGTTCAGTCAAGTGTGGTTCAGATTTTATACATCTTGCTGTTTTCGGTTGACTTTTTACTAATATTGTTTCTATTTTCATCTACTTCTATTTTCATCTTTGCAAAATATGTTGCATTTCCTAAGCACGTTTCCTTGTGCTTCATGAAGCACATTATAAAGTACAAACAGAAGTAGTTTTAGAAGTAGAGAAAATATTTTCTAGACTAATTTTTTTTAACTTAAAATAATTTAAAATTGCACAACTAGACTTGTCCAGAATTAAAGAAGTGTTATTATTACAGCAGAAAGTTGAACTTCAATAGCATAGAATAGCTTTGGCATGATATTGAAAAGAAGTAAGACCCTCAGTGCAGACTACATAAATTGTACAAGTAATTGAGTGCAGAGACTGAGGTTGAATTCTAGATCTCCCAAGGAATTAAGTGAAAAATACAGGTCAATTTGATCCTCTGCTGAAAAGAGATATGGCTGCTATCTAATTTGTTACTTTATATGTGACATGCTCATATGAATACAGAAGCAGGTTTCTAGCACCATCTCTGTTCCTGCTTTGGCCATTGTAAGTCACTAGAGCACCATGGTAGGTCTAAGACAAATATTTTAAGAGTGTCTTTTCCAGTTTAGGAACACAAAAAACCTCCTGTGTTGTGCTTTACCTTTATTGGTCCCATGCAAGGAATAAACTGAGAGGGGCAATCGGCAACCCCAGGTGGGTTGCAGTAAACTCAACTGTCCTAGCTCAAAGCAAGGTCCATCCTATTCCCTAGTTTATGGCATGGAATATGTGTAGGCTGCACAGAGTGCACAAAAAGAGATGGAAAAGACAATGTTTGTTACAAAAAAGTGATAATTTAGTTTACCCTAAGAAAACTTTGCCTTTTTGTCAATATATACATTGAGGTGAGGAAGCGTGTTCAAAGAAGGGCACCAAAGCTGGTGAAGGGTCTAGAGCACAAGTCTTATGAGGAAAAGCTGAGAAAACGGGTATTTAGTCTGGAGAAGAGATTGAAGGGAGACCTTCTCACTCTCTACAGCTACCTGAAAAGTGATTGTAACAAGGTAGGTGTCAGTACCTTGTACAAAGTAACAAGTGAGGAAAAGGCCTTAAGTTGCATCAGAAGATACTTAGGTTGCATATTCAGAAAAATTTCTTCTCCAAAAGGGTTGTAAAGCACTAAAATAATGCCCAGTGGAGTGGCTGAGTGACCATCCCTGGAAAAGTCTTGGTGCATATTAGCATGGTTTAGTGGTCAAAGAAGGGTCGGATGGAGGAACCCGGAAACTCCAGGACAGTCAGCCTGACCTCAGTGCCAGGGAAAGTGATGGAGCAGATTACCCTGGCGGCAATAACTGTGCACGTGAAGGACAGCCAAGGGCTCAGGTCCAGCCAGCATGGATTTAGGAAGGGCAGGTCCTGCCTTTCCAACGTGATCTCCTTCTATGATCAGGTGACTGCCTGGTGGATGTGGAGAGGCCTGTGGATGTGGTCTACCTAGACTTCACCAAGGCCTTTGACACCGTCCCCCACAGCAAACTGCTGGCTAAGCTGTCAGCTCCTGGCTTGGACTGCAACACCCTGTGCTGGGTTAGGAACTGGCTGGAGGGCTGAGCCCAGAGAGTGGTGGTGAATGGTGCCACATCCAGCTGGTGGCCAGTCACCTTTGGCATCCCGCAGGGATCAGTGTTGGGCCCCATCTTGTTCAATATCTTCATCGATGATCTGGATGAAGGGATTGAGTCAGTCATCAGCAAATTTGCAGATGACATCAAGTTTGGAGCAGATGTTGGTCAGTTAGAGGGCAGATGGGTTCTGCAGAGGGACCTCGACCAACTGAACAGATGGGCAGAGTCCAATATGATGTCATTCAACAAGTCCAAGTGCCAGAGTCTGCACATTGGCCACAGCAACCCCATGCAGAGCTACAGGCTGGGGTCAGAGTGGCTGGAGAGCTGCCAAACAGAGAGGGACCTGGGGGTGCTGATTGACAGCTCAGTTGCCTAAACATGAGCCAGCAGTGTGCCCAGGTGGCCAAGAGGGCCAATGGCATCCTGGCCTGCATTAGGAAGATTGTGGCCAGCAGGAGCAGGGAGGTCATAGTGCCCCTGTACTCTGCTTTGGTTAGGCCACACTTTGAGTACTGTGTCCAGTTCTGGGACCCTCAGTTCAAGAAGGACATTGAGACACTTGAACGTGTCCAGAGAAGGGCAACAAGGCTGGTGAGAGGCCTTGAGCACAAGCCCTATGAGGAGAGGCTGAGGGAGCTGGGATTGTTTAGCCTGGAGAAGAGGAGGCTCAGGGGTGACCTCATTGTCGCCTACAACTACCTGAAAGGTGGTTGTAGCCAGGAAGGAGCTGGTCTCTTCTCCCAGGCAACCAGCACCAGAACAAGAGGACACAGTCTCAAGCTGCACCAGGGGAAGTTTAGGCTCGAGGTGAGGAGAAAGTTCTTCATGGAGAGAGTCATTCATTGTTGGAATGTGCTGCCCAGGGAGGTGGTGGAGTCACCATCTCTGGAGGTGTTCTAGAGGAGATTGGATGTGGCACTTGGTGCCATGGTCTAGTCATGAGGTCTATGGTGACCAGTTGGACTCGATGATCTTTGAAGTCTCTTCCAACCTTGGTGATACTGTGATACTGTAATACAATGTTGCATTTATGACTGGACCTGATGATCTATAAGGTCTTTCCCAATTGAATTGTTTCTGTGATTCTATGATTAACAATTTTTTGTGTCCTCCTTCCTGAACATATTGATAGTACTAGATTGATAGCACTACATGGTGTGGTATTAATCTATTTTTCAGTGACATTTCTCAGCTGAGAATTTAAATCAAACTAATTTATTTGCTATTAATATCAGTCTCTGATAGGAATTCTTTTGTATAAAGTTCTGACAAAATAAAGCAACATTCAAATTCAACTTCTTAAACTATAGCCTAGCACTGAATTTACAATTAATTCCCTCCCACACATACACCCCACTTCATTAACCACCTTTCTCCTGCTTAAGGTCACCACAACAGTTTTGTCACTTAACTTCACAGTGCTGAGTCTAGAATTACTGCTTTTTTAGATTTTTTTCCTACTCCTGAAGAGTTGTTTAGTTTGTAAGCAATATGTTTTTTTCCAGCTAATTGAAGAAGGATATAATCTGGTCTAATATGTTTTTTTCAGAACCCCTGAAACAAACCAGACATTTAAAGATTTTATGAAGTTCATTCAAAGGTTTTCCACTTTTGAAGCTTCTTGACCAAAAGCAATAGCTAGAATAATGATTTTTCAAGAAATATATTTCCTGTCTCTTGAAAGAAAGCAAAGCACTAACAACAGTGAGGTAGATGTCAAAGTTTAATGCTTGTTGTCCTTCAGCTTTGTGGTGCCGATGATTTAAAGAGGATGTTGCATTTCTGTAGTTTTAGTAGAATCTCTAAAGGACTTAGCAAATAAATGGTGGTCAAAAAAGCTGCATAATACAGACTAAGCTCATGTGAATGACAAATCTGGGTGTTTGTGTCCTTTTTGCAAACCCTCAGAGTCCTCATCTGACAGGAGTGAGATTAGCTGTCACCTTTAAATTATTGAAGCCTGAGATCAAACAAGGCTCCTAATCTTAAGAATTCTTTTCCTGCATATCTTTGTGTAATCATCAAGGTCAGAACCCATGACTATGATGCTTGTTCCTAACTGCTGAAACAGTAGTGAAGAAAGCTGTTTATGGAAACAAAGTGCAGGTGGGGAGTGGGGAGAGAAATCAGAGTCTTTCAGGCAAGGAAACATAAATCTTCAGAGTATGCTGCATATGGAAAACATAGTTTAAACATCTTCTAAGTACTGAGTAACCAATCAGTTGAACCTTTTTCCTTCCATCAATCCTTCTTAATACTTCCTCTGCACTATACTGGGTTATAACTAATTATGTTGGCCAAGGATTTTCTCTCATCTTATTAATTTTTATTGTATTGTGTTTTATTATAAAAGACATGACATGGTGAGAGGTGGTTACAATGTAATTACCAACGACTGCCAGGCACTATGAAGATTGTTTCATTGGAGAGCCAAGGTCCATACAACTCTCTTTTAGGCAGTTCTCCTCACTGTGAGCAAAGACTGTGTGCCTGAGCCAGCGCCCAAGAGGGCCCACAGCAGCAGAGGGACGGACAAGAACTCATTTGCTGTTATAAGACTGAAACAGCTCCTCAGTACTTCATATTCTTTGTCAGATGAGTGGTTCCAGTTTTGAAGTCTCCCTCCTTGAGGGTGAAGGGCCAAGACACATTGTACATGTGTGACGGGTTTAAGGTAGAATAAATGTTTGAAATATAATGGTTGGGCAAACAAGCCTCTCTCTGAGCAAAGCCTAACCATTACCTTGCATGTGTGTGTATTTCACTTTTCTCATTCCTTCCATAGAGACAAACACTGAATTAGTAAGATAACAAAAGCACATTTTCTGCTGCAGGGGAAAGGCCTGGCATGGATTTGCTGTAACTCTTTTGTTGAATGAATAGTATACTGAATGTTCTTTAGATTCCTGTGGTTGGGATTCACAATAGCCCTTCAATACAACTGTTTCCAAACGTTTCTGATTGAGGAAAAATTTTTGTTGACACACTCCCTATATATATACACGTGTATTTATTTATAGATTATATTCACATCTATTGTACTTTATTCACGCATTATAAATTATATAAAAGAACAGACATTTTAAAAGGATGGGATAAGGATGAAATAAACATCATTTAAAAATTGTTTGGTCTTCCTTTATTCCACAAAACCTGTTTTGTTCCTGCACCCCAGTGGGTTGCCTTGCACACACCCTGGCATGTATGCAACCCCAATGCTTTGGAAACCATTGTTTTCCTGGATGTTTTATACTGAACTGTGAACCTTCTCAGTAGCAGTGGTAATAATAGGAGCAACCAATGTAACTTGTTCATAAACCAGACATTTGTGTTTAACAGCACATACACATGATTTTTTCAGTCCTTCAAGTCTAATTTGTCTTCTGTTTTGAATCTTCTGGAGTATCTGCAGCTGGTTTGAGTTTAAAGCATTGTTATTATGTTATGTGATGAAGGCTTGACTGTAGCTGTCTGCTCACTTCCTTTTGAATAGAATCACAGAAATTAAATAAGATAGTTTTTATCATTTATTTAATAATTTGGAAATTACTGTTAATTAATAAGTACTGGAAGAAGGCTGGCATTTCCAGTATTGACTGCAGCACATGAATCAACATTGTAATTTGAAACATTCTTGCATTTAGACTGAATGGCATACCATATGTCTTTGTGTCTAGCACAATCGTTATCATTAATTCAAACCTCCCTTTTAAATTCTGAAAATATTTCAAAATTGTCTTTGGACATTCCATTTAAAATATTTATTAAATCTTGTAAAGCATTATTACTTTCTTTTTAATCAAAGCTAAGCATTTGAGCCTTCAATATTTTTTCAGTAGAATATTTTTCCAGGAGAGCAACTACCTCAAGTGCTTTTCTTCCCTAAACCAGGACATGGACTTAGATGTGAAGCCAGAGAACAAGAGAAAGGATGACCTGGGCTGGACTGATTTGCGACTGCAAAGGATGGACTTGAGCTCTCTGATCTGCTGTCTCCAACACACAGGCCATTGCAGAGTAAATCTTCCACAAGACATCCAGTCTTGGAACTTTGAATTTCAGGAAAGAGTCTTCTAATGTTTAACTAAACAATTAAAATTATAATCAATAAGTTTTGGAAGTTTAGTCTTTTAAACTGATTTGAGCCAGCAGTGTGCCCAGGTGGCCAAGAGGGCCAATGGCATCCTGGCCTGCATTAGGAATAGTATGGCCATCAGGAGCAGGGAGGTCATTGTGCCCCTGTACTCTGCTTTGGTTAGGCCACATCTTGAGTACTGTGTCCAGTTCTGGGCCCCTCAGTTTAAGAAGGACATTGAAACACTTGAACGTGTCCAGAGAAGGGCAAAAAGGCTGGTGAGAGGCCTTGAACACAAGCCCTATGAGGAGAGGCTGAGGGAGCTGGGATTGTTTAGCCTGGAGAGGAGGCTCAGGGGTGACCTCATTGCCCTCTACAACTACCTGAAAGGTGGTTGTAGCCAGGAAGGGGTTGGCCTCTTCTCCCAGGCAACCAGCACCAGAACAAGGGGACACAGTCTCAAGCTGTGCCAGGGGAAGTTTAGACTTGAGGTGAAGAGGAAGTTCTTCACCGAGCGAGTCATTCGTCATTGGAATGTGCTGCCCCGGGAGGTGGTTGAGTCATTGACCCTGGAAGCGTTCAAGAGGAGATTGGACGTGGCACTTGGTGCCATGGTCTAGTCATGGGGTCTGTGTTGATAGGTTGGACTCGATGATCCTCGAGGTCCTTTCCAACCTAAGTTATACTGTGATACTGTGATACTGTGATTTTTCTGTTTTCTTCAGAAAACCAAGTGTGGTGTTCAGCTTCCTGTATAGCTCCAACACCACTTATGTTTCCCTTGCCAAGCTGTGACAGTCTGGGAACAGTTACAACTGTCCTTCAGCATTATCAAGGAGCTGCAGAACCCAACACATGGGAAAACACAAATAGGCGAAAGTACATTGAAAATCCCTTTCCCTACTTGAATCAAGTAACACCTAAGCCACATAAACAATTTACATGTGACTGTTCTGACTATGCCAAATTTTTACCACTGTTATTTTTTCCCTTCCACACTTTTAAACTTTTACAGGAGTAACCATACATTATATTTATGTTGCAGAGACAATACTATTCCTCACTGGAAAGCTAGAAATTATTATCTTGTCAAATTAAGGCAATCTCCTAATGATACCAATGGTGGGATGAATACTTATTAATTCCTTTTTTGATTTGTGTCAGTGAAAAGGTATTTGTGCATCTCTCAAACCACTTAACAGAAGAGGACCTGATCCTGCTCATGTATAAGAAAACAGTTCTGACAGTGTTAATTGGAAATGGAGAGTAGACTATGGTCAAAAGCGCTGCTGTGCACAGACTTAACAGCAGCACCTAACTGGGGAGATGATTAGCAACACATCTGTTCTAAACCATTAAAATGATATAAAGACATTGCCTTTAAACCACCTGCGGGACAGTAATTTCATATTATCATTACAGAGTCATTAAGAAAAGTTAATGAAAAAAACACTAAACCAACCACTGTGGGAAATGTAATCTTTTTCTGTGTTTACTAAATACTCTCAAGATGTGAGCAGAGAACAGTTTAAAAATTATTGTGTCAGGTGATTATGTCTTTTCTCTAGAACATATTAGCTCACATAATTTCTTACGTCAGAGGACAGGCTAGTTTCAACCTTTTCAAGCCATACTGAGACTTGCCACATTAGACATGTAAATATAGTCAAAAATACATAGAGGCTAACAGGATTTAGGACCCTTGTCAAAAAAATACTCTTGAATTCTGAAAGAGGTGTAGGTCTCTGAATATGAGGTTTTGAAATCCTTTTATTAGAAGTAGAAAAAAAACTCATGTTGGATGTAAGCAATATGGACACAAAGAAAATTGTACTAAAAATAGATAAGGGACATAATTTTTCATATTAGGATCAAAGCAAGGACAGAGGGAAAAAGGCTATGGATGCCAAAAGAGGAACTAAATGTTTTAGATCAAAATAAGAATTATTCATCAAATGACATAACAGAGAACAGTATGATTCAGTACTGGAATATGTATTTATAATAATTTGTTTTGTAGATAATATACATTTATGTGAAGAAAAGACAAGGAGGGTGTGGTGGGTTGAAAATTCCCCCCATATTCAATTGCCAGACCAGCCCGGTTTGGAAGCAAATGAAGTGGTGTTTACAAGCAAAACTACAATCTAAAATGAAATGCAATGAATATGTACAAAATACACAGTATTTACAATAGTTACAGGTATTTGCAATTTATAAACATCACAGCTTCCCATTCCCTGCCCCCCTCTTTAGCTCCCTGGACACAAAGGGACAAGAGAAAAGAGCAGAGAGTTAATTTGTTAGGATACTCAGCCAAAACAAAGAACACAGCCAAGGTCGGCAGAAGCAAGTTAGTGTGATCCAGAGTGAGGAAGCCAAAAGACAGAAAGAAAGTTTTCATTACTGCTTATGTTTGTTATGTGTCCAGTGGGGTTGTTTAGAACTTATTATTATTTTCCCTTTTAAACCCAATAGTAATTTATTTACATTCTACCACTTTCTGTTCAAGATCTGTGGAAAATTTTAAAGGTGCAGCCTAAAACTACCACAGAAGGAAAAGAAGAAATATTGCTTCTATATGTGTTCACCTACTCTAAGTCATGGAAGGATCTGGATGACAGACAAGCTGGAGGAAGAATATGGAAAGCACTAATTGTTGACTTTGGTAAGGCTTTGACATCATCTCCCATGACAGAGTTGTTAACAAACTATGGAAATGCAAGTTCATCAAAAACCACTGGAAGCAGGAAAGTTCCATGTGTCTGATGTGATCGTCAGTATGCCACCATTAACTGGAGAGCTACAATGACTGGAGAGCTTAATGACTGAAAGGACAGAATAGAAAACCTTATTAATTGCAAATAGGATTACAAGCAAAGGGGATGCAAGCACTTTGAAAGGGGGAAAAAATATAGAATGAAAAATTAACTTGGCAGGATAGAGAAAAGGTTTGAAATTAAAAGCATGTAATTTAAGAAGAACAAGTAGTAACACTACATTAATTAGGAACAGAAAACTCCAGTATCTTCATGGAAATAAACAGAATAAGCAGCAATTTTAGAGAAAAAGATCTGGATATTATAATGATTTAATTTTAAATATACATGATACTGAGATGTATAAGAGAGAGTAAATTATAAATGTCAAAATATACAGTGTGGGAAATGAAATAATCTTTTTGCTCTCCCAAAATTCACTCTGATTGCTTTTTCTATACTTTAAGAAAAGTACACTGGAATTGTAATGTCCACAAAGCAAAATCCATAACAAAAAATGGTGGTTGGATATACGGAAGATGTAATTTACACAGAAAAACAGGGAGACCTGGTATGGAGAAAACTGAAGGGTGTCATGTTAATTATTTATAAAATATACTTTATAAGATATAAATGCTGATTTTGAAAAAGTCAGAGAATACTGCAATAACTTGTTCTCCACATCTACTGAGGAAGGCACAAGAAAGTACATTTCAGTTGCAGAAAGGAACGATGACATTGGATATCAGAGAAGCAATCCATTAGGATAGTTGAGTTCCAGTAGATGTCTCCCAGAGAAACTGTAGAATCCCCAGCACTGAAAGTCTTAAAGCATTAGTAGTGAAATATCAGTCAGGGATGGTATTGATGTAATCAGCTTCCTCTTCAGAATAATGGTTGATGTTTGCCTACTATCCTACAGTGTAGCAACTCCCTGGACTTTTGGAAGAAAGCCGCTTGTCCAATCCATATTAACAAAGCCCAAAATAAAACATAAAGGAAAGAATATAGCTGATGGAAGAACCCACATATTTATCTCCCTGGTCAATTCTCATAGACAGTGTAGAAAGAACTAAATACACCTGCAGACCTAGGAGAGGGTGAAAGGATTTCCTGCTTTACCCTGCTTAAAACAGATAAATTGTAGTATTTTATGGAAAAGCACATCATTGACTGCGACAGATAGATTATAACACATCGTATGAAATTTAGGCCAGTTCACATTGCAGAAAGATCATCATAGAAACTGCCATTTGTGTTTGCCAACTTTTGTGAAGTGACTTTAAAGTGTTTCAGCTCAACTCTTAGAGTTTACATTGTCCAAAATTTCTGCTTGCTTACACTGGCACAGAAAATCTTTTCAGAAATCACTATAGCACTTGGGGTCTCAACTTCTCTGGGAAACCTAGGAGAAGTACTGCTGGAAAGCCAAAGAGAAGGTAGAATGAAATTTAGATTCTCAAAGGTGACATACTAGGTAAGGCACCTTCTCAAGGCCCATATAAGGTACCTTTCTTGCGCTGTTAACTTCGGTAGCCAAAGCTCACACTAGCATCAGGGAGAAAAAACTTTGCCAGAACTGCTGAATTAAAAGGAGAATTGGACTGGAAGACCTGGATGAAAATGGTCAATACTAGTTTGGAAAGAAGAGTGTCAGAAAAATTAAATAATCTTTAAAAACTTTTTAATTAAAAAAGAAAAAAAAAATGACAGCAAAAGGCAAACCTACCAATGCAAAAAAATCAAAGGAAATAGATATTTCAGTAGTAAAAATCTGGTCTTATGTCATTTAAATACACAAGCAAAAAGCCAATCAAGTATTCTTTGAAACCACTGAGGGATACACAGAAAGTGGGAAGTTAGTTAATGACGTTAGTATTGCCCTGAGCCTGAATAAATTCACTGCTTTCGTCTTCATGAAATAAGCCAAAGGTCAGATTCTAAGGATTGGGATATTTTCCCAAGTGGGAGGGAAGGGAATGGAAGCGTTGAAAGACTTTATGAATACATCAAAGCAGAAAGGCAATTAGAGCTGATAAAAGTTCACACAGAACAAGATGCAGATAAATTGCATCCTTTTTTTTTTTTTTTTTTTTTTTTTTTCTTTTGGTAAAGTAGAAAAATGTAGAGATTTCCAGCTCCTGAGACTAAGAAAGTGCACTATATTTAGGATTCAGGAGTGAAGAGTGCAGATTCAAGAACCCAATCAGGTCAGTCATAATGTTGAAGTTTACTTGTTTGATGGTTATTTATTTTTGTATTTATTGTCTCATTGGGACATAAGGGAAAGCTTCTGTAATGAGGCTCAGAGGGGTGAGTTACACACTGATGAAGGAGTGAGATAACAGTAAGCTGAAACCATCACTATTGTGGTTTCCAAAGTAATTTGCACTTGATAGTCTCAAGTATTTTCTGCTGTTAAAATTGGTTTGCTAGTAGTTTTTACTTTCATGAAATATATTTGAGCCATTTGCTGTAGAATGAGAAAATATAAGTTGCTGATACTCTGTTATGATGAGTTGAGATGTAACTTGTTCATATCTTTTTAGCTCTTTCTTGTGAATTAATGAAATAAAATTTGTTGTCTTCTTTAGCCTATTCTACCTTTGCTCAGCTGGCCCATAATATGGAGAATATTACCTTTTTCTTCATAAACCAACATCAAAGGACAGAGAGTTACATGAAGTGTGTGGATTCCCAGATAACATGATTTAGTAATCCACCCAACAGGGGGGACAATACTGACTTACAAAAAGAGACTGGAAACTCTAGCATCTACTGATGTCTTTTTGTAATCATGCATTGTGACCAGTTGAGGATGTCCCCTTAAGAAAGGGAATATGGTGGACAGAAGTTGGTAAACCAAAAAGAAGGATCTAAACTAATTTCATTGGTAGAGTGGGAGGAAGCACCTTCTGAACTGGGAGTGCAGGAGGGTATCCTGGGCATTCTGGCACTTTTATCTTCAGTCTTTCTTCTGCTCCTCCGCCAAGCAGCAGCTCTCTCTGTGCTGGGCTTTTGGCCAAGGCTTGACCTTGAAAAAACCGATAAACTGCAAGGCCTGTATTAACTGCTTTCCAATTAACACATAACTGCTTCTAACTTTTTTCTCTTTCTCTCTCTTTTCTGTCTCTTTGTAACCCACTCTGGGGAAAGGGGGAGAGAGGGGAGAGCGGAGGTGGGGAACCCCCCTCAGCAGAGGGGGGAACTCTCATTTCTGTGCTACTTTATTGTATATCTTTGTATATATTGTAAATATTGTAAATTTGTATATATTTCCCTGTGTTTCCCTGCTTTGTAAATATACAGCTCCCATTGCTTTACTAATCAGCTGTGAGGGTTTTTTTTTTTTCCTTTCCCTTCAATTTTCTTTCCCTTTACTTTACAGGGGGGAGGGAGGAGGCTTTTTGGCCTTACCCTTCCAACCCTACGACATGCATAGATAACATCCTATGTCCTACTTTGACAGCGCAGGTGTGCTTTCTGTATAGATCACAAACATATATCCTATTTTTAATATTATTCATAATCTTTTAATGTTTTTAGCTCCCTCATCTGTGGCACCCTATAATTTATTGGAAACAACATGCTTTCTTTGGTTAGTTAACAGTGTCCATCAGATATTTAGTGGTATGTCTGACCACGAGATGTTAGCATTAAGCAAGTTATAATGCCATCTTCTGAAGGCATAACAAAAAAAATTTAAAAAATACATTGGCATATCAGTCAACAGAAATCAAAGGAACAACTCTGATTATTACATCTGGCCTGTAACTCACAGCTACTTAGATCTGTTTGCATTTAATAGAAAATGAGGTGAAAAATTTTGTACAGCAGATACCTTTTAAATGAAACTGTAACAGCAAAATAGCAGTTTTAAGTGCAAATGGCAAAGGGAAAGATAAAAGCCAAGGAAACCTTTAATATCTCCTTTACAAATAGCCTTACACTTTCTTACACTTGTAAGGATGGTTCATTAGAATGGACCGAGACTTTCTTACACTTGTAAGTATGGTTCATTAAACCAAACCAAATTCAGTCAGCTGGTAAAAATTTTTAACTGAAAAAAGAATTACTTTTGAAACCTGGTCTTTTTCAAAAAAAAAAATCTAAATTTTTAAAAGCATTATATAAATAAGATCAACGTGATTATGAAAAATGGGTGTTAAAATTAATTCTGAAAGACTAAAAAGCTGTGTAGCTCTTGGTGCATGGTTTACTGAAAAAAAACCCCAACAAACGTTTTCTCATTTAAATGGCAACAAACAAACCAAAAGAAAGACTTTATTTGGAATTCCATATCTGAATGGTGTAAATCTGGTTTTAGTTTTAAATATGTATTTCTGGTAGGGTTTTAATAACTACTGGATAAATTCAGAGTGGATGTTAGGAAGTTGTTGTTCAACATGAGAGTGGTGAGACACTGGAACAGGTTGCTCAGGGAAGTGGTAGAATCCCCATTTCTGGAGGTCTTTAAGGCCAGGCTGGATGTGGCTCTGAGCAACCTGATCTAGTCTGAGGTGTTCCTGCCCATGGCAGGGGGTTTACAACTAGATGATCCTTGAGGTCCCTTCCAACCTTAACAATTCTATGACTCTATGACTGGAGGCATTTGAATCCAGTTTGTTAAAATTGTTGTTTTGAACAGAAAACATTAAAAAAAATGTATAAATATTCAAGGAAATTAAAATAAAATCTAAAGTTGAGCAATTTCATTCTCCATTTTAAATATCATGTGCACTTCATATTTTAATGCATTGTGCTTTGCATATATGGCTGCACAATCGTCTCAGTTTGGCATTTTTTTCTGTAATGGTTACAAGCCATCTTTTGAGATGGAAAATGGTCTGTGTTGCCTCAATGTACACTGGGTATATGACAACTAAGTGACTTAGGGCTTAGTCGCTAAATTCAGTATTTTAATAAGTGAATGATGCCTTCCATTTTAAATCATGCTGCATCCATTGGCTTTGAAGAAACAGTATTTTGCAGCTCATTTTTATCTTTTGTTCCAGCTAAAGGAGTGAAGCCAGACTGCAGGATGCAATGATAACCACATGTAGGACATGTCCACTTGTAACTAGTTTAAGCAGTAAAGAGGGTAGATTTTTTTAGTGGACATTTTGACCTTTTAACATGTTTTAAATGTAAAAGACTAATTCTTCACCTCCACAACAATGAATTGACAAATGAAGACACTGGAATTATTTTCTGGCTTTGTGCAATATTAGATGTCACTTATATTCTCTGTTGCTTAGTTGTTCCCCCTCTGTCAGATTATTTTAATGATTCTTACTCTGCTTCCCAGGAGTGTTGTGGATGAGCTTTAATTAACATCCTTGAAGTGTTCTCAGCTCCTTACCTATGCACTGTAACATCAATATGAAATGTGATTACATTTGAGAAACAACGACTATCCAAAAGGTTAACAATAACAAGATTAATAGTGTATAGAATTTTTTGTCTTTGGTTAGCAGCCTACATGTCAGATAATATGGTTTTGTGCCTGTACCTGCCTAAAGGAAGAGAGGTTCTGACTGAAGATTTTCTCCACTCTATTTTTATGTATCATACCTAAATCAGTTCTGATAAAAGGGATCTGCTCCTTTCAGAAACCTGAGTAGTCATCAGAGATTTTCTTTTTAATAAGTAACATATTATTCATCACTGAGGTGGTGACCAAAAAAATTCCAACTCCCACATGGGCAAATTTTATGAAAAGTGAATGTCTAGCTTTTTACAAAACCTCATGTCAATTAAGTCCTTCTTACTACTTCCTCAGGCAAGGCTGTTCAATATAGTTTTTGCTGCTTCAAGGTTTAAAATATAACTAATTATGAAGTTTCCCATGGAGTCATGGTTTGAGACTTATTCACATCCAGACTGGCCAAAAGTCATTGTCATCTAATGGCCACCCAATGGAGCACTAAAGATACTTCATTTGCTGCGGTCTTGACCTTCTGACTTCAGAGAAGTACCCGTCACAACTGCGTTAAATCCTCACTCCTAACAGTCTTTCAGCAAAGCTGCTAGTTATGAGTGTCAAGGAAAGAAAACTAGTGTTGCCATACTTTAAATAAAGCCTTCCCATGGGAGGCACGTTTCTGGATGGATATTGAAAGTCTTCTGTCTCCACTGCTATTCTTTGGTTTCAAAACACAAGGCTTCCAGCACCTCTAGAGGGAAATGGCCCTGCAAAAATTGCCAGCAGTGAGTGTCGGTGCTTCCAGTACACAACAGGACTCTCAAAAGACAATCTACAAAATGCCCATGTGCTGTTGAAGGCATTTCCTAATCTAGGCCATCCCAATTAAGCGGGGAATCTCACGGGCTAGAAGACTTCTCTGAACACTATCAGGATTTATTTTCATTATTTTTCCTGTGTTCCAGAGTATAAATGCCTGCACAAATCTCTTTCTTATAAAATTGACTGAGTCTGTATTTTAATTCAAAACACATGAAATAAATATAAAGTCTCTGTAGCAGTACCCAAAATCCATGTTGCTCCCATCCTCATTCATTTTTGTTGTTTCAAAGGCATCATTAAGATTTTATTAGATTGTTTATAACAAAGCATTTTCCACAGGAGGGCTCAAGAATGTTCCTTTTCCTTGGTCATCAGCTGAACACATACTTCCCTTTGGTTAGCACAATTTACTAGAAAGCTGAACCTGTTCTGAGAGTAACTGAAGACACCTAAATGCTCATATCTCTGTTTTGTTGGTAAAGAGGGAATTTCACTGCTTCTTGGGGATGTAGGAAGAAAACTGGGATGCCAATGTGCCTGTGAGTTCAGAGAGCAGCCCCAACTCAATGGAGACAGATGCATTAGGCAGCAGAACATCTGATGAGATGTATCAAAACTGTTGCAAATTAAGGGGCTTCTGGACTATTCCAGCAGTAGTATTTAAGACATTTGAGGACGTGAAAATTGGAATAACTCTACATGTACTTAGGTTTCTTCAGCATCAGGCAAGAGTAGAAATGGCCTTTTTTCTCTTTCTTTTATTTATATTTTTATTTAATGATTACCATCCTACACATACTTTCTGTCTAAGGTATCAACAAATTTTGGGTACTTAGGCTTACCTTTTAAAACTAAAGAATGCTATTTAATAGCATTTTTTTTCAGCTTTATCCAGTGTTAACTGCCTTTTGATTAGTCTTTTGAATACTTACATAAGATTTAATGCAATTTTTATTTTTACTTTATATGCTGTATTATTATATACAATAAATGTTATACATTATATATGTATACAATTATTCTTGCTGATGATCATTTTAAAGCTGAAATATCTAGTCCCCTACTTATTTTTTCCTGTTATGGTGGAAAATGTAAGACTTTATTTTAGCTTGTTTTCTTCAAGAGCATCACCTTTCATCAGACTTTCAGTGTCTATTGATAATTTTCCTGTTTGTTTTTAATTAGTGTTATCAGTCACTCAGCACATGACACTCAAAGTAAATGTTAAACCTCTGGCAGAAAAAAAAAATAAGGACTGGCACTTCATGTACCACAGTAAAATGGCACACAATGGCTGGTGTTGTTCAGGAAAAGGCGTGCTTTGCTAGGAAAATGGAGCATGCTGCTCAACTGTCCTGACATTACAAGCCACTTATGAATCACCAGGCTTATAACACTGACCTCAAAGAGCTAAAAAAGAAAACACCTCAAATACACTTGTATGGACAGTGGTGTCACCCACTGCTCCCTGGACCCAGGTGAATAACTGCATCTACTGCCCTTCTCCATCCTTCCCTAGTGTAGGAACCAAATGCCCTGCAGTTCCCTCATCACAGTTCCTTCACCATGATAAACCAGAGTGCAGGACTCAGGCTGTCATTATTCAGGATCTGCAGATGAGTTACAAGCTATACTTTGCCCTCTCTTGAAACAGATATCAGAATTTTTTAGCAGAACTCTACTTTTATTTTTTAGAATCTGTCATTGTTATCTACTGTTATTAGCTAATATAACTAAACATTATAAAGTCAATTCTGTTGTTATAATTACTATTATGCCTGAGGACTGGAGGAAAGCCAGTGTCACTCCAATCTTCAAAACAGGTAAGAAAGAGGTTCCAGGAAACTACAGACCAATCAGCCTCATCTCCATGCCTGGAAAAATGATGGAGCAGATCATTCTGGAGGTCATCTCTAGGCAGTTGGAAGGGAAGAAAGCTATCAGGAGTAGTCAGCATGGATTTACCAAGGGGAAATCCTGCTTGACTTACCTGATAGCTTTCTATGATGTCATAACAGAATGGGTAGATGCAAGGGAGAACAGTGGATGTAGTCTGGATTGACCTTAGCAAGGCTTTTGACGCTGTCTCCCATAACATCCTTGTAAGTAAGCTCAGGAAGTGTGGGACAGAAGAACAGTGAGATGGGTTAGGAACTGGCTACACAGTAGAGTCCAAAGAGTGGTGGTCAATGGTGCCAAGTCCAGCTGGAGAGTTGTAACTGGTGGAGTTCCCCAGGGATCAGTGCTGGGTCCATTCCTGTTCAGCATCTTCATCAATGACATTGATGAGGGGACAGACAGACAGAGTGTCTGCTCAGCAAGTTTGCTGACAATACCAAACTGGGAGGTTTGGCTGATTTGCCTGAAGGCTGTGTGGCCATTCAACAAGACCTGGACAGACCTGACAGCTGGACAAAGAGAAACCTAATGAGGTTCAACAAGGACAAGTGCAGAGTCCTGCATCTGAGAAGGAATAATAAACTGCACCAGTACAGGTTAGGAGGTGATCTGCTAGAGAGCAGGCCCACAGAGAAGGACCTGGGAGTCATGGTGGACAAGTTATCCATGGGATGCAATGTGCCCTTGTGGCCAAGAAGGCCAATGGGATCCTGGGATGTATTAAGTAGAGTGTGTCCAGCAGATCGAGGGATGTTCTCCTCCCTATCTACTCTGCCTTAGTGAGGCCCCTCCTGGAATATAGCATCTAGTTCTGGGCTCCCCAGTTCAAGAGGGACAGGTATCTACTCGAGAGAGTCCAATGGAAGCTACAAAGATGATTAAGTGACTGGAGCACTGCCTTATGACGAAAGGCTGAGAGACCTGGGGCTGTTGGGTCTGGAGAAGAGAAGGGAATGATGATGTTGCAACCAGAACTCCCAGGGTTATCAAAGATGACTTCAGGGCCCTGGGAGACCTGGTTGAGGGGTCAGGGGCACAAATAATTTTTTCATCAATACCCTTAACTGCAGGAGGGAATACAGTAAGGAACAGGTCAGCAGCTATAGTTAACAAGTGGCTCAGAGGCTGGTGCAGTCAAAAGAATTTTGTTTTTTTTGATATTGGGAAACTTTCTACTGCACCAGGCCAGCTGGCAACAGATAGAGTACATCTGTCCCAGAGAAGGGGAAAGATCACTGTATATGGGAACGGACTGTCCCCCAAAGATAAAAAGATCCTGGGTAGGGAATTGGCAGGTCTCATCAACAGGGCTTTAAACTAGTTTCGAAGGGGGAAGGGCCTGGAAATAGTCCTCTCAGACAAGAGTCTGAGGGGCAACAAGCTAGAGTTGGAGGTGAAACCAGCAGCCCAGCTGAAGTGCATGTACACTAATGCATGAAGCATGGGTAACAAACAGGAGGAGCTGGAAGCCTTGATGCAGCAGGAAAATTATGATGTAGTTGCCATCACAGAGACGTGGTGGGACGACTCACATGACTGGAGTGCTGCAATTGACGGTTACAAGCTCTTCAGGAGAGACAGGTGAGGAAGAAGGGGTGGAGGGGTGGCCCTTTACATCGGGAAGGCACTAGATGCCATTGAGATGGAGATTAGGGATGATGGGGTTGAATGCTTGTGGATAAGAATTAGAGGGAAGACCAGCAGGGCAGACACCCTGGTTGGAGTCTGTTATAGACCACCCAACCAGGAGGAAGATGTTGACGAAGCATTCTATAGGCAGCTTAGGGCTGTCTCAAGATCTCCAGACCTTGTTCTCATGGGCAACTTCAACCTGCCTGACATCTGCTGGGACCTCAAGACGGCAGAGAGGAGACAGTCTAGAAGGTTCTTAGAATGCATGGAGGACAGCTTCTTATCCCAGGTGCTGCAAGAGCCTACCAGGGGCAAGGCTATGCTTGACCTCCTCTTCACCAATAGGGAAGGACTGGTGGGTGATGTGGTGTTTGGAGGGTGTTTGGGGTCCAGTGACCACGAGATAATTGAATTCTCGGTTTTTGGGTCAAGCCAAGAGGGGCAGCAAGAAGACCTCCACTCTGGACTTCCGGAGGGCAGACTTCGGGTTACTCAAGGAACTAATTCAGAGGGTTCCTTGGGATAAAGCCCTTAAAAACAAAGGAGTCCAGGAGAGCTGGACCTACTTCAATGAAGAATTGTTGAAGACTCAGGGACAGGCTGTGCCAATGTGCCGGAAGATGAGCCGCCGGGGCAGACGGCCAGCCTGGATGGTTAAAGAACTTTCAATGGAACTGAGGGAAAAAAAGAGGGTGTATCACCTTTGGAAGAGAGGGGAGGCAACCCACAGAATGTTTAAGGATGTTGCTAGGTCTTGTAGGAAGAAAATTAGGGAGGCAAAAGCACACTTGGAGCTTAAACTGGCCTCTACTGTGAAGGACAACAAAAAGTCCTTCTATAAATACATTAATAGTAAGAGGAAGGGAAAGGACAACCTCCACTCCTTGGTGGATACAGGGGAGGAACATTGTAACAAAGGATGAGGAAAAGGCAGAGATACTTAACACCTTCTTTGCCTCAATTTTTACTAGAAGGGCAGAACGTCTTCCTGACAGCTGGCCTGCAGAGCTGGCAGAAGGAGCCAGGGAGCTGCACAGTTTCCCTATGTTCCATGAGGAGGTGGTTGGAACTCTCCTTAGCAGCTTGGATCCCCACAAGTCCATGGGACCAGATGGGATTCACCCTAGGGTGCTGAGAGAGCTGGCAGATGAGCTGGCCAAGCCACTCTCCATCATTTTCCAGCAGTCCTGGCTCACTGGCGAGGTCCCAGAGGACTGGAAGCGGGCCAGCATGGTGCCCATCCATAAGAAGGGCCGGTTGGATGAGCCAGGGAATTACAGGCCTGTCAGCCTGATCTCAGTGCCAGGCAAGATCATGGAACAGGTCATCTTGAGTGCAATAACACAGCACTTACAGGATGGCCAAGGGATCAGGCCTAGCCAGCATGGATTTAGGAAGGGCAGGTCCTGCCTGACCAACCTGATCTCCTTCTATGATCAGGTGACCCGCCTGGTGGATGTGGGGAGGCCTGTTGATGTAGTCTACCTGGACCTCAGCAAGGCCTTTGACACCGTCCCCCATAGCAAACTGCTGGCCAAGCTGTCAGCCCATGGCTTGGACGGGAGCACACTGCGATGGGTTAGGAACTGGCTGGATGGCCAAGCCCAGAGAGTGGTGGTGAATGGTGCCACATCCAGCTGGCAGCCAGTCACTAGTGGTGTGCCCCAAGGATCAGTGCTGGGCCCTGTGCTCTTTAACATCTTTACTGATGATCTGGATGAGGGCATTGAGTCCATCATCAGTAAATTTGCTGACGACACCAAGCTGGGGGCAAGAGTTGATCTGCTGGAGGGTAGAGAGGCTCTGCAGAGGGACCTCGACAGGCTGGACAGATGGGCAGAATCCAACGGCATGAGATTTAACACATCCAAGTGCCGGGTTCTGCACATTGGCCACAACAACCCCATGCAGTCCTACAGGCTGGGGTCAGAGTGGCTGGAGAGCAGCCAGGCAGAGAGGGACCTGGGGGTACTGGTCGATGGTAGGCTGAACATGAGCCTGCAGTGTGCCCAGGCAGCCAAGAGGGCCAATGACATCCTGGCCTGCATCAGGAACAGTGTGGCCAGCAGGAGCAGGGAGGTCATTCTGCCCCTGTACACTGCACTGGTTAGGCCACACCTCGAGTACTGTGTCCAGTTCTGGGCCCCTCAGTTTAGGAAGGATGTTGACTTGCTGGAACGAGTCCAGAGAAGAGCAACAAAGTTGGTGAGGGGTTTGGAACACAAGCCCTATGAGGAGAGGCTGAGGGAGCTGGGGTTGCTCAGCCTGGAGAAGAGGAGACTCAGGGGTGACCTTATCACTCTCTACAACTACCTGAAGGGAGGTTGTAGACAGGCGGATGATGGTCTCTTCTCCCAGGCAGCCAGTACCAGAACAGGAGGACACAGTCTCAGGCTGCACCAGGGGAGGTTCAGGTTGGATGTTAGGAAGAAGTTCTGTACAGAAAGAGTGATTGCGCTATGGAATGGGCTGCCCGGGGAGGTGGTGGAGTCGCCGTCATTGAAGGTGTTCAGGAGGAGACTTGATGGGGTACTTGGTGCCATGGGTTAGCTGTTTGGGTGGGTTGGATTGGTTGATGGGTTGGACACGATGATCTTGAAGGTCTCTTCCAACCTGGTTTGGTTTATTCTAATAAAGGTTTTATTCTAATAAAGATTGAGAGGGCATCTGATAACTGTATATAAATATTTGTGGACTGGGTGTCAGGAAGGAAGGAACAGCCTCTTCTCACTTGTGCCCTGTGATAGGACAAGGGGCAATGGATGTAAACTACCGCACAGGAAATTCCACCTTAACATGAGGAAGAACTTCTTTACTGTAAGGGCCACAGAGCACTGGAACAGGCTCCCCATAGAAGCTGTGAAATTTCCTTCTCTGGAGCCTTTCAAGACTCCTCTGGATGCATTCCTGTGTGACCTACGCTAGATTTTATGGTCCTGCTCTGACAGAGAGGTTGGACTTGAAGATCTCTAAAGGTCCTTTCCAACCCATAACATCCTGTAATCCTGTGATCCTGTGATCTGCCTTGTTTTCAGGTTATACAGCTGATGGTGAGGAGTATCTACCACAAAGGTGTAATAGAAGGACCTAGTAAACTTGGATTTATTCTCTGGCCAAAGGAAACTGCCTTTGTGTCTTGATTTTACCACTGTACAACACTACTCTGTTTTTCAAAAGCATATGTAAATATCTGCAGCAAACAATAAAAGCTCACCCTGCCAAACACACTCAGCCGGTTTACAGGTTGTTGAGATCTTGTACAGTTGAGCACAGGACATTACCAACGCTGTAGACACTCAGCTCTGGTACCATCCATAAAAGATGCCTTATCTTGACAGTGAGTTCATCTGTTTGCAACTTGTGATCAGTCTAAGGACCTCAAACTCACTAATCTTTTGTAGTAAGTGCCACCAGTAACTACAAACAATAGAGTTTGATTGAGATTTCTTCTCTTTTGAAGGAATGAAATTGCACTTTTTTCATCCATGAAATAAGACTCTGGTTTGTGATTAAGATACATTATACATCATAATTCATTTCCTTGTTTACATGCCTATATATATGATGTGCTCAGCCAACATTCTGATAAATAGATTTTTTTTCAAGAAAAATCTCTCATGCTTTGAGGTGACAGCTTCTTACATTGTTTTCTGGCAATTGGAATTGACAATACCTCTTGTGTAAAGTTTAATAAGATTCACTTCCCTACCATTAATGACTACAAGGTCACACTTAGAAGAAAATCTTATTTCCATGCAAATAGTTATATCTTTTCTGTGTAAGCACAGCTCATGGTAGATGTACAATTACAAAATGGAGAACTAAAGATGTGAAATAGGATTACAACAGGCTATTTCTGGGTTTTGTTATAACTGGCCATGACTAAGAGTATAATATTTTTGCATATCTTATGTTTTATGTAAGATGGTACAGTAACAACTCTTCTGGGTTCTGCTGTGGTGTAGATACCAGCCATATTCAAACCATCCTTCATTGTATGAATAAGTACAAGAGGGATTTTATTCTAAATCCTTCAAGAAGCCTTTTATTCTAGGAATGACCAGGCAGGAGGCATTGAACTAGTTGCTGTTTACAGGTCACTTCCAACCCAAACTGTTCTGTAATTCTATGCTTCTAAGACACTATGAATGTAAGGTTATTTACACTAATGTAATAAACATTTTAATATTAAAATACAAAAACTCCATCAATCCAAAACGTATGCACAAAACTCCTATGTCAAATATAGAAGTCCCAAGAAGGGCCATGAGGATGAACAGAGGGCTACAGTACCTCTCCTATAAAGACAGGCAGATAGAGTTGAGGTTCAGTCTAGAGAAGAGAAGGCTCTGAGGAGACCTTATTGTGGACTTCCATTATCTGAAGGGGGCCTACATGAAAGATGATGAGGGACTTTTTAGCATGCTGGGTAGTGACAGGACTAGGGGGAATGGATCCAAGCTAGACGAGGGTACATTTAGATTAGACATGAAGAAGTTCTTCACCATGAGGGTGGTGAGATACTGCAACAGGTTGCTCAGGAAGGTGGTAGAAGCCCCATCCCTGGAAGTATTTACTGCCAGGCTGGATGTGGCACTGGGCAACCTGATCTAGTGGAAAGTGTCCCTGCCCATCGGAGGTGGGTTGGAACTAGGTGATCCTTGAGGTCCTTTCCAACCCTGGTAATTGTATGATTCTATGATAAATTCCAGGAAGGACTTATACACCTAATTTTATCTTAGTGATCACAAAAACGAGAGAGAAGGAATAAATTTCCATGTATTAAAATATATTCATTTTTCCCAATTGAAACTGACACAGATTTCCCATATCAAATAAAATATCTGAGTTCAGCTATCAGTAGTGCTACTCCTATATGTTCTTTGACTTTTTAATATACATTTTACTCACAGCATTAACACCAACACCAGCAGCATACCGAATGTATAAAAGCAATTAAGTATGAATAATTTAATCATGGTTTTTACATTTTAAGTTTACTTATTCCAAGATATGGAACAGACCTTGGAGATGTAGAAAATCTGACGGTTCCTTCCCTATCTGACTATACATTTAAAACCTGAATCCCATTGTATGTCTGCAACTCCATTTTATATTTGTGACACCAGGAAGACCTACAACATAATCATTATTTCAAGTATTTATATGTTAGTGTTGTGTCCTTTAAGATCTGGCTCTTTTCACTGTTTGTTACCTGGAAAAGAGGAAACAGAGCTAGGAAACGGATCTGAAATTTTCCATCAACCCCTTGTTACATGTAATTATAAAAATATATAAAGGACATATTAGATCAAAAATTCTGAAGCTGTGGAAGTTATGCCAAGGATCTAAGCCATTACTTCTGGCCATACATGTGTGCATAGTACTAATTCAAAATCTGCCTATGGTATGCTTAACTCACTTGTGCACAACTGCAGTTTTGTATAATTCCTGTTGAATTATTGGTGTTAAAGTAGTATAATATTGGAGTACTAAACTTTTGATTGTAATAATATATTGAGACAAGGGAGAAGTATGATAGAATGAGTGCTAGGAATCCTCCTGTGGCAAGGCAACCATTGGAAAGAAAACTAATCAGACACAGTCGGAAACGGTTGGTTTTGATAGACTGTAAACAGTAAAAGTCATGATCTCTCTCTGTGTCATCTGACACCTTCATTACTGCAATTGCTTATTTAATCCTCCTCACATCAAGAAGCAAATGCAGTTTTACCAGGCACTTCACACAAGCTTATTTTTTCTCTGTATTCTTCATGAAACTTACCAATTAACACTGTGCATCAACAACCTTGTTTTGTGGCAGCTGTTGAGCTAAAAATGATTCAGATAGTAGAATACTATTCAAAACCATCATACTCCTTCTAGGAATATGATCAAGTAAAGTTATTATTATAAAATACATTTTTAACTATGGCTATATGATACCTGAAAAAGAAATGCTTACTTTTAGATTTTCCATAGCTGTCCAACTTAATGATGGTTAAACTATATCTAATTCCTTAAGTTCCTGGTCCTATTTTACAGAAGTTCAACTAAGTAAATATCTCAGGTTTGGCTCACAGGCATCTTACAAAATACTTGATTTTAAATCTTGGCTTCTTTTGCTACCCTGGTTAACTCATCCACAGAATCTTGGTAGCAGAGCTCTTGAAACCAACACAGACTGAGGAATTCAGAGAGGACAGGTTTGCAAGGAGAAACAATATCTTTTAATAGATTGACTGTTGAATTGCAAATGGAAAAGTATTCAGAATCATACTTTTTTTAAGGTATGAACCAGAAGTAGCTAAGAAACCTTCAGAATCATAAGCATGTTTTGTGAGAATATGTAATTCCTGTATTCTGGCCAAAGAGATCTGGCAATTTTCAAAGACATCATTTCTACAGAGTTTTTGTAAAACCTGCAGTTGTGGCTTTATTTAGCCAAACATCTACAAAACATTTTTATTTCATTTCCAGTGCTGAACCAGATGTCAAGTGGAAGGTTTGGAGGGTATTTTTTTCTATTGTTTGATTGAAACTTTTTCTCTCATTTCTTTTCTAGTATGCTGATGCAGGTAATGCATCAAATTTCATCCAAAATATCAGTGAAATCTGAGTAAATGACTGCAGTTAGCAAAAAGTGGTTGCTGCATTAAATGATCAAAGTAAAATATCATTGGTGCATTGTAGTATCATCATACATTTTAAACTTTTGAGCAAAGATCTTAATGGAGAATATTATGAAGTTCCTTTAAATTATATGCATTATGTTGTAAGACAAAATAAAGGTATCTTTGTTGCTTTGTTAAGTCCTCTTCTTCTAGGCTAATTGAAGTAAGTGTAAATATATTCTCTACAGAACAAAAAAAAAAGTTTTCCTCAATCTGACTTCAAACTGTGAAAGTCATTGATCTGCACTTTGAGACTAAAGTGAAAGTCTCAGATGGAGCTAAATTCTTAAATAGAGGCTTCTGAAAATGAAAGTCAACCTTCACTTTTTCCTGAGTGCAGTCTTAAATGTAAGAAATACAGAGAAGGTTACAAAATGCAGAAAATTGTTATTGATATGTTACTCCATATTTTCAATAGGGTTTTTTTTTCTCATGTTCCACACTCCAGGAAAACTTTTACAAAAACCTTGTTGTACTGGAATTAAAATTTCAGTAGATGAGTTTATCCAATAAAAGCTGTTTCTAAAAGAATTCTCATAGAGTAGGTGATATACATGAGAACAAAGTTGTAGCAATTGCTTCTGTACCTTAGAACAGTACAACTCTTGTACTTTATGATCTCAGAGGAAGCAAGCAGCCCATGCAGTCCAAGTCAGTCTCCATTAAACTCTTGCAATGCACACTAGTGCAAATGTTCCTAAGGGAATGCCTTGGTGATATTTATCCTTGGCCTGCCTGATAAGAAAATCCCTGCCAAGCAGGGAGGAAGCATCTGTATGCGTGGTTGAGTGGCATTTTTATGCTAGCAGATACTGAAGAGCTCTGAAAAGATTCAGATTCAGTAGGAATTGAATTTGAGAAAAACATCTGAGGAAAGGGCATATGGATTTTTCTCTTTAGTTTGGGGGCTTAACTTGACATTTAAAGTAATAAAACCATCTGTAAAATCATACCTTGTCCAGGAATGCCATTATTACAAGTTGAACTCTTCCAGACTGGATGAAATAACAAGGTAATTTTGATCTTAATAAATTTCCCAGGTTCTTGCTGCAATCAAACCTACCTTTTAAACAGACTTCATTGCTCATTAATTACATTTCCTCTCTTAATTTCTCTATTTCTTTCTTGTTCCTTGGAAAGTGTGGAACTAGTACAACTAATCAACTCTGAATTATGCATGTGAATCACCCCAGAAACACGTGGTTGGAATCTTTCTGTAGGTCAAGAGTCCATTTTAGATACAGAGTAATTTCTCATCATGTGGTAGGGACTTACTGTGAACTCCAGTGAAGCCAGAGGCTGTGCATAGCTCTTAGGCAGGAATTTTTATTCTAAACTAATTAATATGTCCTAAATCCTGAACTACTCTAAATGAAAAATAATTTGAGATGACTGACTCACCTGATAATTTTTTAGTTTCCTATTAAATGTATTGAATCTTTCTTAGGGCTGTATCAAATGGACATCAATCAAATCAAATACCAAGCCTGCTCAGATTCACTGCAACTTAGATATTATTTTTCTTGTACCATATCATATTATTGCATAAGTTTAAGGCTGTTAATTGGTGCAATGCATTATTTGCATACGATGTGATTGAAATGGAATTGTGGTATGCAATGAGAATACAATCAGAAGTAGAATGTGCAGCAAAACCTGATAAACGTTTGCTTCACTATATTAATTTAATACAATTGTTTGGCCAATTGTTCATTAATAGCACTCTATAGAAGACTCTCAGTATATCAAAGTGATACACTTGGATCTGACACCCAGCAATTTTTGCAGTCTCAAATGGCATTGAGTTTTTCTCTATACAAGGACCTTTCTTTGGCTTACTCATACTATCAGTGACCTTTTCCATCTTCATATCTATCCCTGTTTCCTAAGTGTCAGAGTTTTTTGGGGTTCACAGGAACAATATCAGATATTATTAGGATATATCTTCAGGTTTTGTAGATCTATAGAGCTAGTCATATATTTGTTTATCATCAACTAACTGTAACCTTGCAAGGGCCTACAAAGTCTACAGAGAATCCAGACCTCAGCTGTTGCATTCCTCTTAGTGAAACTCAAAGGCAAGAAAAATCAGAAAAAATAAGTACATTTCTTTATAAAGAATTTTTGAAAGAATAATGAAAGATAAACCCCAATGATTTAGTGACCCACTTCAAATATATAGTGAACCAGAAGGTAAAAGCACACAATGTTTAGATTAACCACATTTATGCTTTATGTTGCAGAGTTTTCATCTGATTGTCATTTCCACTGGGAAGTCTAAGACCTGTCAAGAATTTGAAAGCACCTATTTTTGTAAGTGTGTGGGGGAATACACATACCTGTATTGTTATGTACACTGAGTTAATAACCATGCAGCAAAACACATTTTCCCAGCACTGAAAATGGTAATATGTGTTCCATTTTTAGAATCTTAGGGGTTGGAAGAAATCTCTAGAAATCATCAAGTCCAACACTCCTGCCCAAGCAGGATCACCTAGGGAAGGCCACAGAGAAGAGCACATCCAGGTGAGTTTTGAAAGTCTCCAGGGAAGGAGACTCCACAACCTCTCCGGGCAGCCTCTTTCAGTGCCCTGTCACCCTCACTATAAAGAAGTGTCTCCTCAGGTAGAGGTGCAACCTACTGTGTATGCATTGTTCCTTGTCCCTTACTAGGCACCACCAAAAAGAGACTGGGACCTTCATCTTGACACCCATCCCTCAGATATTTATAGACATTGTTAAGAGCCCCTCTGAGCCTTCTCTTCTCAAGACTAAACAGACCCAGTTCTCTCAGTCTTTCTTCAGAGAAGAGATGTTCAAGTCCTGCAGTCAGCCTTGTAGCTCTCTATTGGACTCTCTCCAGGAGCAAGAGTAACTAAAAATGTAGTCTGTCTTAGTTTTAAATATTTTTATATGTATGAGATTTCACTTTCTCTGGAAGTGTTTCAAGACCCAAAACATTGATTATTCTCAACATCTCTGCATTTAATGATAGTCTCAGAAAAATAAAATCAATGCAACCACCATACTGTCAACCATCTAAGTTTCTCTGTATGTGTAAATCTACACAGCCAAACAGCCAAAATGAAGCTCAGTTAGACTTCCAAATAACAGGCATCCATAATGAACAGCTTTCTTATTTGCTCTCATATGTTGAATTGGAAGGCAGCCTTTAGATCACTTGGATGTCCAAAGCCTAGTCCTCACTATCACAGGAAAACTATATAAAATTATCAAATTCATAAATGTACTAAACATGTGAAGTACCACCTTATAATTCAGTTTGGCACATACTTCCAGAATTTCAGCGCTGTGGTAGCTACAAACTTCTCATCTAAATTCATTCTTTGCTAAATTACACAAACTTGTCTTCCACATGCACTATCCTTCCTGTTTAAATGGGTTTTCTTCTCTCATATGTTTATCTCTGATGGAATAAAAAGGAAAGGAGTTAAATTAAGGAAATTACGAAAGGAATTGCACCAATTTTAAACTGTTCTTGTGTTTTGAAGTTGTGTTTTAAAAATAAATAAATAAATAACAATCTGGTTCACCAAGCAATTTTTAAAAATATATCTATGCACTGTGTAGTTGACATAAGATTGTGCGAACAAATATGAAAATGGTGGGTTTGATTGTACAGTTATAGGCAAAGCTACTTATGTCTGGAAGATTACGGAAATCTTTTTAAGATCTGCTTAACTAAAAGTAGTTTAGATGGGAATTTAGACAAGAAATGCATGAAATCATGATAAATATATGTGCAGCAACACGATTATCTTTTCCAGAAGTAATAACACTATCCACCATCCAGGATGCAGGTACATTGATTGTATGACTGAAGAAGGGGTCACAGTTCAAGATTAGAGAAGTACCACATGCCTTCAATAGGCTGTGAATGCAGCATTTACTCTTGTAAGGCACAGTAATTCAGAAAATTCATAGATGTGCTGTGTTTTTCATCAAAGTAGAAAGATATTGATGTATCTGGAAAATATTTTGCATGTAAGACATTATCCAAATATTTTATATACTGGAAACGAATGGTTCATTAATTAACCAAATTGTCTCCCACCTGAATTGTTTGATACACTCTTCAAACTCCAGTCTTCTGGAGTTCTTGTTTGCTGGCAGTCAATACTAGTGAAAGCAAGATTGAGAACATCCATTTGCCTGGGTTACAGTGCAACCAGTTTAAAGCAGACTAAATCAATTTTTATATTCGTATTTGAATGGTACAGCTTAAAGCTTTCTACCACAACCAAGCACAATCAGAACATAAGCCCTTTTTCCATTTGCTTTTATTTGGTTTTATTTTGTTTGATACTGTGATACTGTGATATTTCCTTGTGCAAAACGTTAGCAATGTGCTCCAGTTTAAGATTGTATCTAAGCTGCAGAACGCAAATTAAAAAGAACATCTAGGCAAGCTGTTCGTGGTAAGTTAATACTTGTATAATTTACACTAAATTATTGTCTGGAAGAAAGTCTTCAATCAACACATTTCTGGAAAAAAAAAAAAAAAAGAGTTAAGGAAGATATAGCTCAAAAAGCAAAATTAAAATTATGAATTATTTTTCCTATGAGTTATGTCATATCTGGGTAATTACTCCAGCAGGTTTGTTGTGTGGGTTTAGTGCATCTAAGCATTAAAAAAGTTAAAGTTCTTCACAACATTTGAGCTGAAAACCTCAGGAAATTAAACCTAGCCAAGCCTTTGTTTCTGAAGAAGATAATGCATAAATTGCAAGAAATATCTTAAGTATCAATTTTTATCTTAAAAATACTAAGGACTTGGATCGATCTTATTTTTTCAGCAGCAGATGCTATCACAACATGCAATATTCCACAGATTTGTTTCTTTCTTGTAGTGTTATGCTTGTACTCTGATTTCAGGCAGGTACTTTAAATTGTACCAGAGCCAATGTACAAGTTCTTGAAACCGTAACCTTTCCCATTGTGGTCTAGTATTGCAGCCACAGAGCAAAGTGGGGAAAGAGAGGTTCTCCATTAATTTCATCACTTTTTAATAGAAAATAATTTAATCAGCTGAATGCATTGTAATTATGCAACATTCTGTTTTTACACTGAAGTTTATTATTCAGCAAATATAAAATTAGTATAAACCACACTATGCCTTTGAAGCAGAATTTATGATAGATTTCTCTCAGGGAATTGTTAAGTGGTAATGTAATTAGAAATATAAAACAGAGTATTCATATGGGTTAGTCCTTATTACAGAGCTAAATGTCTATTGGCCATGCCTTTATTTATTAATCAGACCCTGCAAATGTATTTATAAAGAATAGCCCAGAAAAAGTCCTATTGAAATATCATTCTGACTTTACCAGCTGAAGTTCTGTTTGTTCTGTCTTCAAAAAGCAAGCTAATTATCTCATATATGATTCCAGAACCCTTCAGAACATTGTAAATGTGCAAAACCTATTCAACTGGGCTAAGGGCAGGGAAATGAAATTTTGAATTAGCTATTCTTTGGGAAAATACATTTAAATGCAACCTGAACGTTACAGAACGTGCAATGCCCAATTAATTTTGTTCTTTATAGAATCAAGCCCCTTCTCTATGTAAGCAGGGTACTTTAAGTTCTTGTATTCTCACCTGTACTGAACAGAGAATGAGTCACAAACCAAAGAGCAATGGCCCAAGTAGTCCACTCAGCTAGGTTTATTTATTCCTGCACAGCAGTAGACTAACAATCCAGAGGGTAATCTCTGTTGTAATTCTTCAGATACAGTTGAAAGGAGACTCCTAGCCCCTCATCATCACTGGCACTACACTTTAGTGAACTTTCAAAGTTCACAAAGAAGAAATGTGTTTGAGAAGTAATGTTTGCAAGCAGTTGCATCATGAAGTGTATAAAAGCAGACCATGGACAAGAAGTAACACTTGATAGAAAATAATCACAGGAGATGGAGCTTTGCACAGAAGCTTGGTGAGCAGTACAGCCAGTAGACAAGGCTGTAGGATGAGGAAGAAAGGCTGAAGGATTAGGCAGAAATGTTCCTGTGCATTGGCTTACAGTGCAGATCAGCTCACTTTTGAAAACAATTGTACCCTGTAAATGGATACAGGAATTTGGGTTGCTTGGTGCACCTTATATCAGCAATGGGACACTGCCATAAAATAACCAGTACCAGTCAATAGTGACTGTTGCAGAGACCTGGATCATCAGTACATAAAAAAGGAAGGCTGAAACTGTTTCCCGAAAGACATCCTCCATACCACTACTTTCTCTCACTTGTCAATGCCAGAAGTTTTAGCTGTGGAATCCAGGAGCAGAGATTTTTGCAATAATCTTGTCTAGAAAGAACAAATCATTCCCAAATCCCATTACTTATAAATTGCTTTGTTCTTGGAGGTATAAGCAGTTTATGTCCTTTGTAATCTTTCGGAACTTTAGAGGAACTGCCACATTTGTGGAAAGGAAAAGAACATTTTCTTTCAGTCGTGGAAGGAAACAACAGTTCAGAAAAATGTCTTTATTCTGGAAACATTTTAAGTTAGGCTAGTAGAATATTTCAATATACATGAGATAAGTACACAAATGAGTGCTTGCATGGCTCTACTCCTTCTTCCTATTGAAGAATTTATGCTGGAGACAGGCCGATGTGTAACCTATACAAGTTACTATTCACAGCAAGTCAAAGGACATACAGCTTGCTTTATTCTGATCTCCTATATAATCTGTCAGGGATATGCTTTGAAGTGACTTCCATTTGCTCTTCCTTAGGCTATCAGAAGGCAGCAAAGGGTCAGGGGTGCTGCTGCTGCTGTTGCTTGACTGCCCAGTGCTGCAGATGATAGAAGGGCATCATGATTGGTGTATTTATCATCACTCTCAGCTGCAAGACTAAGGAAGTTGGATTAAAAAAAAACAGGTTATAGCCATGTAAAAGGATGCATTCAGAGATCTAGTTGAAACTACCTAACAACCTAATGCCTCTTGAAGAATCCAGTTTACCTTTACATACATTTCTGACTGGCTTGAGTGCCTTCCCCTACAAGCACCCCCAAAAAACCTAAAAAACTTTCAACTTTTAAATGCTTAACAGGTCTGCTTCTTCAGCTTTTGGAAACCTGTAAATTTTTGAGAAGTAACAAATAAATTATCCAGACTCAAAAATCAGTTCTTCCAACACCCTCAAAACAGAGGCCCTCAAAATCACTGGTCACTTTTCCAAAATGACTGCTAAAACAGAAGAAGCATTCAGAATCAGTTAGGAATTTTGAAGGTGAAGCTGCAGCTTGTAAATGGTAATTTAGAAATGTGAAATTTACTCTGGAACATGAACCCTCTGGGCACAGGGCTCCAGTACAGTCACAAAAATGGAGAGCCGCTTACAAGATGAGGCAAGTCAGATTTTGTTTCATTATCTTAATAAAGGAAATACTGGAACAAAAATGCAGTCTACAGAGAGATTTAGGGATACAGCTCTTACAATGAGGACGTTAGGATGGCAGCAAGTGTTTGGTAATTTCTGTGTCAAATACACAGGCTGCCAGTTAAAAGAAGGTTTCCAGCAAGTACAGCCACCAGATCCAGAAGCTGCCAGGCAGCAGCAAAACTAAGGGACAAACAGCCTAGCTGCGCTTCTGATGGAGTTTTTTAAATTCATGAACACACCTGCATGATGTGAGGTCCTCCAACAGAAAGATGACTGCATGTTTCATCTTCAAGCAAGAGTTAAATCCGCAGGGAACAAAAAGCCATGTATAAACTAGGTTTATCACCAGGTACTTTTTGGAGGAACACAGTCTTCATGTGCTCTATCCCAGCATTTACCAGTGTATTCTCTCTAAATACAGGCTTTACTTCTCAAGACTGGAGCTCTGGCATCAGCTTTGTGATGCTAAGCCCAGTGCACTGTTCTGAAAATAACCACTGAACAGGACTGAAACCATCAGCACCAAGCCTGGATTTTTTCAAACTCTTCTTACCTTTTATACAAGATTCAGTCTTTATGCATAAATTATATATCCCTAGCCTTGTCATGATGTCTTCCTAGAATATAGCAGTTTGCTTTCTATACTCCCGAATAAGAGGAAAAACTGCTTGCTTAAAACAGTGTGCAGATGTTCTGTCTATGAGAAGAGGGATGGGATGAAAGACAACGATGAAGAACTGTATTAAAACAGCAAAAAATGGTGATAAGGCATCATACTTGTGGCCAGTTCCAGTAAAAAGGAATTCAACAGTATACAAAATAAACATCTAGGCTCCTTATAAATTATTTCTTCTCTATCATAAACCTGATGTGCAAGAACTTGACACCTCCTACCATTTGCCCTAATGGCAGCATGAATTAATTTTACAAGAAAAGTAGAGATTGTTTCATCTTTGACTCAGGCCAATAACCTGGCTATTTCATAGGATACTGCAAAAATTGCTGTTCTCTGTCTTTCCTAAGCAAAAATTACTTCACTGATACACCTCACCAAACAAAGAAGATGGTGTTAGATGTGACCAAATTCTGACTTGAGATCTATTAAGTAATAGGTGCTGAGATCTCATTGAAATGCAAAATATGGCTTCTAAATGTCCAGGTTAGTTCCAGAAAAGATTCAGAAAATTGATTTTATGTACCAATCTCACTTAAACTCTTGTAAGCATATTATCCTGTGCAAAATTCTCTGTAGTATTAAATAATTCACTCAGTGGGAAAGGACCTTTTTTTCTCCTCATTATTGAAACAACCCACATTCTTTCCCAAAAGCATGCTTCATTGAAAATATTGTTCTCTCTATGACAATGATGATATTTAGATAAGAATTTTTTTTCACTGTACCATTATGATTTATGTAATTTTCTGCTTAATCTTTGAATAGTCGTATTTTTACTTGCAATTGTTGATCAATTATTAGAAATATTATCATCACAAAGGAAAGCTGTTTTCTTCCATTCCCTACTAAGTGTCCTGCTTTTATCAGCATATAAAACTAAAGTAAAGTTCCTATTTCTATACTTCAGAAGCAGAAGATGCATCAAATTACTCTTCAGTGTTTTAAAAGATTGATGTAAAAGACTGGTGTCTAGTTTCCTACCTCCAGTCCTAAACCAGCTTGGGGAGTGACTTGTCTGTGACTGTTCCGAAGCAGGAAGGATAAAAGCTGAAAATATCGTGGTTGCCCAAGCCAACATAAGCCCTGGGAGGCCGCCTGTTCTGTTTGATGTATCCAAGGAAAGGTCAGTCTTCTGCAGCAGCTACAAACCAAATGGGAAATCTCTAGTGGGAAGTCTGGGGCTATATGTAAGAAGGACAGGTTGCTCCTGCAAATCTGGTTGTGCCAGGTTCTCTCCAATACTCATCTCCATAATGAAGACTGGCAGTTATTAGACTGAAGCAGCTTAAATTTAAGGTCTGCTGGATTGTTCCTCTCAAAAAAACAGGTATATGTTCTTACATTAGCATTGCAAGCCAAAGGCAAGAGGAGTATTAACAAAGAGTGGGGAAGCTTGTGCTAGGTAGTGGAGGGGAGAGACAAAAGGAAAAGTATAAGAGGTAGTGGAAAGCATAGGCAGTATCACAAGAAGCAAAGGACAGTCTTTTCCTATATACCTTTCCCTAATGCCTTGCAAGCAAATTGTTTCTGTATGTATATATGTCTTCTCAAAAGGTTTGGTTTTCAGATTTCAATATTACCATGCCTTTTAGACTGTTTCTATTTGCTAGCCCTCCAAGAAAGCTATCCCAGTATTATTCGAGTTATTACAATGAGGGTATTTATTTTGTATTTTATTATATAGATATTATTTCCTAATGAGCACTTTTTTTTTTTTTCTGTAACCCATTTCATCTCCATTGTAACAGAGATAATACAAATACGTGTTCCAAGTTTCTACAGTTTTCTGTGGAGAGCAAAATATTGGAGAGACTAAACTTTGGACATGAAAGACAAGCTCTTCTATCAGATGCATTATCGGTGAGCTGGAAATAAATTGAAAATGGCAAATTTAGAAAGAAATGGTAATTACAGAGTGAAATGTTTGATTATTCCAATTTTTGTTATTTTAAACTGAGTGAATGAACTTTATATATATTTAAGCAGTAAGTTCTGTGTTAGAAATTAATATGAAGCTTTGGTTCTGGTTTGGTGTGGGGTTTTGTTTGTTTGTTTGTTTGTTTGTTTTTAATGATTACTGATCACATAAATCCTAACAAAATTAAAACTACACAGAAGATTATTTCCAATTAAGTGCTACAGCATCAACCTGTTAGTATCCTTTATGTAGTTCCAAACCCACTTTTGCACTCAAAAACTCTTAATAAAACATGAATTGAGAGTAGACCATGATTGGAAGACTGCTTTTTGGAGAAGACCTCAAAATCACATCTAATGTTTGTGAACCATTCATTGGCTCAGACTAAAATAAATTCTGACAAGGCTAGACAGAAAAATCTGTGCAAGCTGATTTTCTTTTGAGATGCAGTTGCCAATATTGAAAAAAAACATTGCAAATCAGAAAACTACATATTTATGAGAACAAGTCTCCATAAATCTCTATTTTTATCATGCTTGAAGCTTCCTTCTAAGTGACAACAGTAAACTTGTAAGTACAACTTGTAAATCAGTTTCATCACTCTGTGTGTATTTGTATGATACATAGATATATTTGAAATTCCAAGATTAACTTTTAAGTAGATCTGAGAAATTTTTCTACTGCAAATTTCATGTTTTTATAGGAGGTGGGAGGAGAGTCATGAGTGTTATGGTTGGTATCATAAATGAACATGTATTTCACAGGTGAATTGCAATACCACACACTTTTCTTACTGAGGTGGAACTATTGGTCTTTACACCAGTAAATAAATCTAGAAAATTATCCCATTTGTCAAAAACTACAATTTCAATTAAATACAGACAGATTCTGATTTACAGCAACAGAGAATCAGCTGCAAATTTCTAGTTCCATACTAAGCTACAATTATATAAAGCTATATAAATGGGAAATGGAGGCTTACTCTCTTCTTTTTCTTATATAAGATAGTGTACTTCAGTTACAAATAATATCCTCCTCTATTACTATATTAGTAATAGTAGACAGCACCTACTGGGACCACTACTGTTCCAGGTACCTGTAGCACTAATTCAAACCACTAATAGTTTGCCATGATAATAAAATGATTTATTGTCTTCATATTCTTTAAATTACATTCATTCTGAAAAAATAGTCATCTTCAGATCTTATTTTATATATATAAGGAATAGTTTCATCATCAAACCTACTGACAATTATATGTAGAATAACCAGTACAATAGCCAGTTACTTTAGGCATCAAACAAATGAAGAGATACCATTCTTTGTGTGCTTTGTGAGCTTCAGAACATCCAAATCACATCTGAAAACAAAGGATACATTTCTGGTATTAATATAATTTATATACTATGAAATATTAAAAATGTGAACAGGAAGTAAAGACTCTGTGAGAGTTCAAATAGTTTTTAATGCTTCTTCATTTTTCTCTGGTTGTTTGGTCAGCTGGTAGAAGAGCATTGCCTTCTGCTTAACAGTCACCTTTAGAGACCTTCGTCATGTAGTTTGAAACACTTTGCACATAATTTTCCTTACGTTTATACACTTGTTTATGAAGCTGTCTGGAAATGTATCCCTGTTTTCATACAGGCTTATCTGAAGTCATATCACACCTAAAATAGGCCAATTAATTAGTAATGATGGGCTCTTTTCAGCTGCACACTCATTTTCAAATGAATTTATTGAAGTAAAGGATTTACAGCATATGGACTCACAGACTTCTTATGAGTTAAACTGGCATCCATATATACAGCTGTCAGCAGAGAACTTGAGTAATATTTACAATGTAAATATCAACTTTTATTACATAAGAAACAAATATATGACAACTTTCACTTCACAACATATTTGTTCTGGTTTGATGACTGAAGTCATCTCTTTGAAATACTACGTGGAACTCAAAAAATAGCTTGTTCTTGTCATAGACTTTACCAGGTGTCCTTCAGAAGTCCTGAAAAGCAAAGAAGAAATGTGTTTGAGAAGTAATTTTTGTAAGCAGTTGCATCATGAAGTGTATAAAAGCAGACCATGGACAAGAACTAACACTTGATAGAAAATCACAGGAGATGGAGCTTTGCACAGAAGCTTGGTGAGCAGTACAGCCAGTAGACAAGGCTGTAGGATGAGGAAGAAAGGCTGAAAGATTAGGCAGAAATGTTCCTGTGCATTGGCTTACAGTGCAGATCAGCTCACTTTTGAAAACAATTGTACCCTGTAAATGGATACAGGAATTTGGGTTGCTTGGTGCACCTTACATCAGCAATGGACACTGCCATAAAATAACCAGTACCAGTCAATAGTGACTGTGGCAGAGACCCGGATCATCAGTACATAAAAAAGGAAGGCTGAAACTGTTTCCAGAAAGACATCCTCCATACCACTACTTTCTCTCACTTGTCAATGCCAGAAGTTTTAGCTGTGGAATCCAGGAGCAGAGATTTTTGCAGTAATCTTGTCTAGAAAGAACAAATCATTCCCAAATCCCATTACTTATAAATTGCTTTGTTCTTTGAGATATAAGCAGTTTACATCCTTTCTAATCTTTAGGAACTTTAGAGGAACTGCAACATTTGTGGAAAGGAAAAGAACATTTTCTTTCAGTCGTGGAAGGAAGCAACAGCTCGGAAAAATGTCTTTATTCTGGAAACATTTTAAGTTAGGTTGGACAGGCCTCTGAGCAATGTGATCTAGTTAAGTATGTCCCCACTTACTGCAGAGTGGGATGGAGTAGATAATCTTTAAAGGTCCCTTCCAACCCAAAGTACTATGTGGTTCTATCAACTGCCCACCCTTCCCAGAAAAGAAAAAAAAGAAAAATCTTCAGTAATCTATCTTACTTTTGAGAATACTAATCCAAATTCACTTCTACATTACCCAATCATGTCCCTGCAAGTGCTGTGATACAGCCTTCTTAATGTTTAGGTTCATGTTGCTAGTTTTCTTAGTTCCAGGGACAATTCCCTTCTAATAAAATAGATGTTTGGGGCTCCTTTTTTTTTTTTCTTTTCAAAATGTCCTTGAGTTTGTCCTCTGAAGAAATAATAATCTTTATTATTAAAAATGAGTCAATTCCGGTTTTATGCTGGAGTGCACACAAGCTGAAACACCCAGGTGAGTTAGATGCATTATTAACAGTGCCATTTAATTAGGAATTTTCAATAATAGCAATCATGGGATAACTTAATTATTATTACTAATATGATTATTATATTCAGACAAATTCCCTCTAGAAAGGCATGGAGCATGGCTCTTAGATGATTATGCTTTTCTTATATGCCACGCTTCATGTAGGAATAATCTCATTTTATGGGCCAAGTCAAGTTACAGATAGCAAGAGGAAATAAAGCCTGGCCATACCAGTGGTAGGTGGCTCAGTAGCTCATCTGCAGAATCATAGTTTTCTGAAAAGGAAGGTTCAGAAAGTTCTGATTCATCCCGAAGTTTAGCAGGGTTTAGCTCTTCCTGGCTGTTGTGGATGAGAAACAAGTTTTATTACTTTCCGAAGAAAAAGCCAGCAAGCAAGCAAAGCCACCTTCTAACTGCATGTTTTGCTATGCTCCTACTCAAGTCAAATAGCATGGCTAATGGGTGAAAAGACATGGCACTCAAAGCAGTTGTCCAAATGAGTAAATATACAAACAGTATATACGCTCTACAAAAACAAATGTTGGCATTTTGCACTAATACTGATTAGTTGTTTGGGTTTTTTTCACAGGACATATATACTTTCATTTTCCCTCTTTACTTAAAAGTAAATTTGCAATGAATAGTGCATGTCCTTTATAAAATTGTTTGTGTTCCATAGCTCTGTGGATTTTCCCTTGAGTATTTTTATAACCATTTTAAGAATCTGTCAGAAGATTTTTTCAATTGCCAGATGCTGTTTCTTCTTGATTCTTTTATTCTAATCTGATCGTAGTGCCTGTTCCAGTCTGAAGAAAATGCTGTCTGTATTTGAAAATCGTGTTATAAACTAAGTTATAAAGACATTAATGTTCATTGCTTTCTGTTTATCCTCTCTGTATACATACACAGGTATAAATCTCTTCTGTCTCACTGCCATACAGGTGTGGAAAAAAAAAATTTGCTTTTTTTAGTACCTTCTTTTTCCAGTTAAAACTGAGTTTAAGTATTTCTTCACAGCCATTTGCTTTCGAAAGCGGCTGTAGTTGTCAGTGAAGACAGCATCAGAGTGGCGTTTGACAGGACTGTCCTGAGAGCTGGCAACACAATTACAAATTAAAAAATTAATAGACAATATCCACTTAAAAGGAGATACCATTAAATGAGTAAATCAGACTTTACAATGTTAATTAGCTAAACGAAATAAAATGTTCATTTCAGCTTTCATTTCTAAGACTCTGTTGAAAAGAAGGCACTGCTTTTATTGCTTACTATGTATTTTAGTAACAAGGATGAAATTCTAAGGACCACTATTTAGTCTTTGGGAGGGCACATCTTCCATTGATTTCTTTCTGCTGTTCAACCTTGCCATGGCCCATGCAATTAAGTCCCACACTCAATAATTTCTAGAGTCCCTGCCCCAGGAGTTCTTCAGGATTGATCCTGATTGTGGATTCCATGTGTGGCTACCCTTTTCAACTAACTGACTTTATTCTAATTTATGTAATTTGCATAAATATATTTTCATACAATGCTAAGGTGCAGACTGGTTTAAACTACAGTAAGGTCTCAAAGGACCTGGTCACTGCACATACTGAACTCAGGAAGGACAAAGCCTGCCTCTGAGGAAAGTAAGAGTGCAGCATCACAGTCACAGATGCTTCTTTTAAGGAGGTGTCAGGAGACAAAACATGTTTTGTGAAATTCAAAATTAAAGACCCATTTTTCATGTAAAATCTTGGGGAGTCTCACTGTCTTCTGCTTTAAATGGTCAAGAGCAGTTCATAGTGTATGAGAAACTGGAACTATATGTTCTGGAACAAAGACAGCATTGTCATAAATACAGGACCTAATTTCCACTCAGATTTTGCACATATGAAGCAGGCACTGAAAGGAACTGTCATACGGGGTCAGACTGAAATATTCTGCTATCCAGTTCCCAAGACTGCCCAGTAGCTGCTGCTTAGAAATATGAAAACAAAGTGAGTATATAATGATCCTTTGCTGCATCCTGGAACATCCTGTTTATGAACATCCTAGTCTAAAAGTTTCATCCAGATGTCTTATCTATAGATCTGCCTCATTCTTTTTTGAATCCTTTTATAATACAGATCTCCTAAACATCTGGCAGCACGTTCTACAGTAGGAAAAAAAAATTAATTCTTTTTTTGCTTTCACTGTAAGTCAATAGTTTCATTGAACATGCCCCTGCTAAGTACTAACTAATAATTCATTCTGCATTTACTTTCACCATTTTACTGCCAATCTAGTAAAAGCATTACAAAAACAAAGTAATTAGTAAATTGGTATGATGATCACTATAACATTGACAGTATTTGTTATCAGTGCTATGTGCAGTCTGTTGCCCTACCCCTCACAGATGTATCAGAAATAAATAGTAATTCATTAACTTAGTAACAATTACCACTAAGCTGTTATGTAAGATTTTCAGGTCCCCCATCATTACATCAGTTTCTCTTTCATTATCTTCAAATTGAAAAAAATATGAAATCTTAGGTAAAGAAGGGTGAAAAACAGCCAATGAACCCGACTGGAAAAAAAAATCTACCTAATGTAAGTGTCACCTCACCTAACTCGTTTTCTAATAAGCGAATGCAGATATCTCTTCACAGCAAGTTTAGCCAAAAGATGGCTGTAGACACTGGTGAAAATTCCATCAGCATGCCTTGCATTTCTGAAATGGATAATAAATAAACTCTACAATACAACCTGAGTTCATATCATTTGGATAATGTTCATTTTGCAAGCATACTGCTTTCCTAAAGTTCTCTATTGTACATGTTAGATTAATCTAATTTCATAAAACAACTTCCAGGTGTTCACAATATACTTTTTAGTCTTCCTGGGAAGTGAATGAATTCATCATGCCAGAATGCCAATGCAATCAACATTTCTGCTGACATTCCTACTGTTACCGGTGTTCAACTTGAGACCATGTGGGGGTTTTCTGTAATTGATTCTTGCTTTCCTATTTTTCAGTTTGAAAATGTGACCAATATTTTGGCATAATTCAAGTATAACATCATCATTTGCATTTATGATAATAAAGAAACTCACCTATCAATAATTCTGGACAGATCAAAATAGAACTTCTCATTTTCAGGTAGCGTGTTCTGCAAAATGTCTGATTCAGATTTAAATGACCCATGGACATGGTCAGGTTCACTGGCTCCATCAAATGACACTCTGTTTCCCAATCTGTTGGAGAAGGAAACCGTGTGACTGACATTCAGCTGAGGACATGTAACACTTCACTGCAATTTACACTCTGGTTTGTGGCAAAATGCACATCTGCCTACTTTAACAAGTAAGGCATTTTAAAGTAATATGGATAAAACAAATATTACTTTCAAGTATAATTCATGCTAAGTGATAATTGACATTATAATAGATCCTCCTCTCTACTGCATATTTTCTTGATATAAGTTGTCATTGTATGCAATTTATTTCAGAGAACAGTACTTTATGCATGGCAATTACAGGTCAAGGGACAACCATGAAACTTTTTATAACAAATCAATCTGACATAAATGATGGAGGGAATTACTGGCCCCCACCCACACAAAGTGAAAACAATTCCTGTGAAGTACTTACCTTCCAACAAAGACAATATGTGCACTGAAATGCAGTATAAAACAGTTTTTAAGTCTTATCTAAAGAAAGTAAATGCACCCTCTAAAATTTCAAAATTAATATGAGTGCAGTCATTTATCTGTGTGGGGGTTTATTCTTTTATGTTTAAATTAATTTGCTAGTTGCAAGTTTTAAAAGGTTCATATTTAATCTTTTTCAAAATGTGTAACAGCAACAGCTCTGTCAAAACCAATTTATAATTACTTCACATTTTTGTAAACTGCAGTTATTTGTATTGTGTCATATTATATCAAGGGCAATATGACTGCATAGCTGTAGTGTGGCACCAGCATGGCACCAGAAGATTCTTGTAGTTGCTCTTATGTTCTGTGGCAAACAGGCTCTCATCCCAGCAGTAAACCTGTGTTTGGGACGATGTGTGGAAACCACATACTAAACCTGAGATAGGGTTTAGTCTTTGTAAGTTTACAGTCATTTTCATATCTGTTGCTACTATTTATGTATTTGAGGAATACAAGATTTCAGGCCAGTAAACAAACAAACAAACAAACAAAAGGGGCAAAGTTGCATAAAAAAAACCCAATGCAAGTCAAGTCACACCTTTTGAAAATCAGTCACTACGCTCTTTTACTATATCTCTTTTCTTTGATCTCTTTATGTCACTTTTAGCTAAATGCAAAACCATTCTGCCATCTGATTTAATTTAGTTAGACAACTAATAGCAACTCTGGCAACTCAAGGCATGCAGCAGCACCAAAACTATCAGTCCATGCAGACTGCTCCCTTCCTTAAAATCTAGGAACTTTTAATATGTTCGATTTTGTCTATGTATGTTTCTGTTTTTCAAAAGTTGCATCCACCTAGCCGAGACTTGGAGTCTCCCCATAAGCAAAGCCGAGATAGCTTTGGTGGACGTGTCCCGGAGCACATTTCAGCACACACCCATTCATTCTCTACGCCGTCTACGTACACGGCGGTCAGCAGTGCTGTTGGTGTCTCGGAAGGTGCCTGCGTGACTTTAAGAAGTCAGGCTCGGCTGGCACCGGTGGGGCTTGGCCGGGCGCGCTCGGCCGAAGTCTCGGCGTGGAGATGCGCACCCGTCAGGTCCCAAGCAAGCAGCGCGACAGGCAGCGCAGCACCGTGCGCGTGTCGGAAGAGCACAGTGGAAGACTAGTGCTTCTCATAGTCCCCTCGACATCCCCGGGGAGGGAAAGGCTGTTCGGGCCGGCGGGGCGCTGAGTGAAGCGCGGAGCGGAGCGTAATGCGCGGAGCGATACGCGGCCCTTACCGCGGGAGCGGGGCGAAGGCGGCGCCACGTGGGGGCAGCGCCCGCACCCGCCAGCAGAGGGCACTGAGGAGGGCGAGGGCGAGAAGGCGCGGGGAGGCGCCGCGGTGCTCCATGGCCACCACCTGCGGAGGAAAGAGCGCAGCCGTCACTCACCGACCGATCTGCCCGCACCCACCGATCCATGCTGGGACACGGCGGCTTCGCCCCGGGACCCCTTCAGAGCCACCGGCCTGGACCCGAGAGACGCCGCCAGCAGCGGCGTCTCCGTGGCAGGGTAGCTGCCGGCGGGCAGGGAGAGCTGGTGCCCCGAAGGCAGCGACCCCAGCAGCGGCAACCGGCGCTTAGCGATCTTTTAAAAATGCCTTTCTTTTTAAAGCGGTAAAAAGCAAGGGTCCCTCTCGGGCTGCCCTAGGCGATCAGACCTGCTCTCCGCGATTCGAGGGCCAGGTTGCCTTTCCTGCCGGTCCAGAAGGAGAGAGGAGGAGAAAGGGAGGAATGGGGACACCCTCCTCATCCCTTGTGAAGTTGCCACTGCGGCAGAGGGAAAGTTACTCACGGAGCCGCGAGTCTGTCGGTGAGGCTGGCGGGCGGGCGCGGAGCAGAGAGAAGCGGAGCGCTGCTGAGGACCTGCACCCTGCCCCGCTGCGCGGCTGCCGGGCTGCGCGGTTGCCGGGGAGGCAGCGGTGGCGGCAGAGGAGGAGGGCAAGGAAGAACAGGAGAGCTTCGTCTCGCCGCACGCTCTGAGCTGCCCGCCGCGCTGCCGCGTTTTATAGCGTTTACACGTTTCTGCTTCCGAAGCAGCAATCACGTTACTGGGGAGACGTCACCCTTCCCAAGGGGATGGTCGCTTTGTTCAGGACAGTCAGAGACTTATATTTAACTCATGAACGGCCGCTCACATTACCTCCCCCCTCCCCCTTCGCCTTTATTTGATTTATATTAATGAGTTAGCTTTGAGGGTAGCAGGGCCCCGTCAGCAGCGTGATTCTGCCTCGCAAGGCAGGAGAGCAAAGGACGGCAGGGGCCACGCTGCACGGCGTATTCTGCCCGCGCCCAGGAAGGCATGGAGGGGAGGTGGCTGCTCCCTTCGAGGAGAGCCCCAAATGCTTCCCTGCGGAGCTTTCTTCTCGGTTACTCCTTTCCCTAGCTCCTTGCCGGCGTGTTCAGGATGAAGCGGTTCTTATCTGTCCCCGGCACAAGCCCGTCCCTGCCGGCAGCTCATGCCCGTGTCGCGCTGTCGGATGGGTAGGTGCTTGCACAAGCCCCGCCGGCAAGCGATAGAAGCCGCAGCGCCTGAGCAAGCAGGGGCTGCGCTGAAATGAGTTGGTCTTAACAAAATCTTTCTATGGGCTTTTGGTTGAGTTTAGTAGGAGGCGTACTTTTACGTTATTTATTTATTTATTTGTCTATTTATTTATTTTTCGTTTAAACTCTCTGTGTTCGCGGGAAACAGCTCCCTCATCTAAGAGCAATGGGTTCGACTGATCCCATCTCCATACCCGAGCGTGAGGGTGCGAAGCTGGAGCGCGTGTTAAACCACCGTTAGAGGGGAGGGGCCAAATCTTCCTTCTAACGTGTCTCAAGCCCAGACCTCGGGGCTGGAGTTATTGCCACAGTAAGAGAGAATCAGATAATTTCAAGTCTTCGATTTACGCCTTCGAATTTTCCCTGCCTCAGAAAGATCTGAGTGCAGCCGGGAAACAAACATTAGGAAAGTGTGTGTGAGACCCGCGGGCAGGCTGGCAGGGCAGGGCAGCTCCTGTGTCATTTCAGTGCCTGTCCTGACATACTTGCAAAAAATCGCGGCAAGAATTTCAGCTAAAGAGGTCATTATCCTTCCTTCCTTGCTTGCTTGCTGCCTTGCTTGCTTGCTTCCTTCCTTGCTTCCTTCCTTCCTTGCTTCCTTCCTTCCTTCCTTGCTTGCTTTCTTTTTTCTTTTCTTGAGCTTTTGTGCCTCTAATCCTCCTACTCAGTACATAACGATTGCACCAAATCCATACAGACGACTTCACCATTTCTTCTTACTCCTAATAAGTTTTTCTGTTTCATATTTCACTAAAGGTTAGGCAGGCTCAATGCTGAAGATTCTGCGATGCTTAATCACATTTTCTAATTCAGTTACATAAAAATTAAGTGAATTAGATTAAAAATGCCTGGAAATTTGTTTCTCAGATGACAGCTGTGACTAAAACCAGAGTTCCTGCAATAGTCTAATTTCAGGAAATTTTCCCCTTGTTACTACATAACTAGAGGTCGAAGAAGCATTTCTGCTCTGGAATGGCGAAATGAACACCAACAGCACCATATTCCACTCACCTCTCAAATATCGCAGCTAGGGCATCTGTGCCTTCTGCTGTATGCACGACCCGGGAAAGTTCAATGGACTTCATCCAAGTCCTTGAAAGAAGAGGAGGAGAAACTCACCTGGGTGGCGTAAGGACGCGTCTCTGGGGTGCTGCACTGGCTGGTGATGCCTAGCCTCCCGGCCTGGAGCAGCAAGCGTCGCGGGGAAGGCGGCTCGCGGCCAGAGGGCGCGGGCACCCTGCGGCCAGCACCGCTCTGGGCTTGGGCTTGGTGGGGCCGGGGCGCCGCGGCTGTCTGCAGCCCTCTCTCCGCAGCCCCTCTCTGTAGCCCCGCTTCTCAGTCCCGCTCCTCAGCCTCCGCAGTTCCCTTCTTGAGCCCCACTCCCGTTGAAGGCTGAGGGAGAAGCCTAAACTCTGCCAGCAGCAGGAACCGGAGAAGAAAGACGTTTCCTTTCGGCCTGCCTGGGCTAGAGCAGCCTGGAAAAGGCGGTCTTGCAGGCGTCCCACATGCTGCGGTGCCTGGAAGGGAGGCCTAGAGCTATGGACTAGATCTAGTTGAGCGAAAAACAAGCCTGTAGTCCATTGCTATGTATGTGCTATTCATGTGGCTGCATGATGTGCGGAAATGTATATAGACTACACTGCCTAAAAATTTGAGAATCACTGTTAAACCAGTGATACCAAACGGTACAATACTGTACCATACTGTACCATGCCATAGCATACCATGCACATATGGTTTGCTGTATTACAGGTATTGCAGGTATTACACTAGATTGGACAACAGAGTAGTAGCATGCTGTTGGGCTGGCTAAAATGGCCTCAGAACTTGTTTAGGAGGGACAATATTACAGAAAACAGAACAAAATGAAACAAAAACCCCAACCCTCTCTATAGCCCCTTTAATCACCTGTGCAATCTTCAGTGCATCTAGTGTTTTAATATCTAGAAATAATCTACATACCCTATTCTATGGACAAGGATCTGAATCATAGGGAGATCAAGTAGATTCCCTCTTTTTACCCAGGAAATCTCCAGCAGAGCTTTGAATTGAGTCCCAATGTCTCAAGCACTTTTCAGTTGCATTAAAAATTGGCTGCATTTTCCTTCAACAACCTTCTGCATCCACCATCTTTTATTCTTGATTCAAGAGAAACTGAAGAGATGCTACGTCTTCCTTTCTCCTTAGTCTTTCCTCTCATTTCTCAAGAGGACTTTTATTGAGGGAGGTTGTTTTGAGATGATTGAGAAGGGCTTGGAGTGGAATTAAAATTCTATCACTTTTTTTTTCTTTTCGTCATTTGTTTTTTTTTTCTTCCTGTCCTGAAGCTTATATACTGTATTATTTCCACATCATTTGGAGATGTTTTGATAAGAGCAAAATTTTAAAAGGAAAATAAGTCTTTAAAAACAAACAGGTGGGGAAAAGCCCTTTTACTTTAAGAGTCCTCTAAGACCTAGGCAGATTAACTGTTTCTGAACATCAATTTTTACAGTCTTCTACTGACCAAAAACTCTACCCTTTCAGAAAAGCATAATTTGGGGGAAAAAACCCAACCCAAACCAAAAAACCCAACACACAAAACCCCACAACCCACAAAACCCCACAAACAAACAAAAAAAACACCTTAGAAACTTCTCCAGGACAATAATTAGACGCAAGCAAGTTTTGGGAAGTATTTTTCAGTGGCTGTTGCAGGAATCCTGATGATTAACAGCTCTACATTTAGCGAACCTTATGTTATCAAATATCTTTTGGTTACTCTTCACTCCTGCTTGATTTTCTTTAGTGCTCCAGTTAACGACAACAACAACATCAAAAAGGATTGTAATAATAAAATGTTGATATTTGGGACTGATGGAAAACTGGTTAGACAAGACTGAAAAAAGAGCAGAAACTTTCTCTCATCTGTTGTATACAAACTTCTGTATACAAACTTCAAGTATTACCTAAAATAGCTGCATCATCAGAGGGAAAGAGATTTGGGAGTATTTAGTTTTGTTAGCCAGATTTAATTACTATTTTTAACATGTAAAAACTCTGTTGAAATTGATGGGCTAAAAAAATATCTCCTAAAGCCAAATACTTAGATGAGAGAAATTCTGCTTAGTTTCATGGAAAACCTGCTTAGCATTTGCCAGATATATCGTACAATTATATTTTGAAGAGATGAATTGCATCAGCAATAGAAATATAGTTTTATTTGAAAAAAAAAAAAAGTAAAGAGTTGGATTAGGACTGGAGTATTATGTCAGAAAACGAAACTTCTACTGACTCATGAGCTCTGCCTCATGGATCATTGGGTCTGCAGAATCTCTCTTGTGTATTACAACTTATGTTCCTGTAGATGAGTTCAGAAACTGCCTTTGATCTCATGGCCATATCACATTGATCCATGAGTTTTTAGAGCTTATAGAGCAGATTGATGAAGCACTGCTATTCAGCATCTAGCAGAACAGCTTTTCCAACTTCCAGAAAAGAGATAACAGATATCAAAAAAAAAGTATATGAAGAGTAAAAAAATACAAATACAAAGTGACAAACTAACCTGCCTTTCTCTAATACTTTAATAGCATGATTAGCATTATCTCCAATTTCTGCCTCGACCACCCTGTTGCATTGCAGGGCCCTCTTCTCAATAAGCATTCATATTCCTCCATATCACAGAACCACCGAACATTAGAGGTTGGAAGGAATTTCCAGAGATCATTGAGTCCACTCCCCCCTGCCAAAGCAGGATCACCTGCTTGGAGAAAATGGATGAGGTCACTTGGTGAAACTTGTCCCAGCTTCACTCCCTTTGCAGCTCCCACTGAATTCTTCTCAGGAGAAATAAGGATAAAAAACATCAGCTCATTCTTTTAGGTATGTTTTATTGCAAGAGCACAGTCCCCATTACATTGTATCTTTAGCCTGAGTCAGTTCTGCAGATTCACATAAGTGATGGTGAATAGAATAATACACAGACACATATTTTGCAGTTGAAAAGTCATGACTTGCCTACTGCAACAGAAACTTCAGCAGAAGAATGTTTGTCTCCACAGTTCCAAGACTGTTGGGTGGGGGTCAAGAGGGTGGAACAGAGGAGCCTTCGTTTCCTCTCTCACTATTCTTGAGACATACTTTGAGGTCACAAATGTAAATCCTCAGAGAAGAGTCATTAACTGGGATAAACTCCTGCAATGAGTAAACTGTATCAACAAACATAGTGTGTAATACTTGTACAAGTCTCTCCTGTTCTAGGTGGTACCTTTGTGTTATGACTCTGTGTGCCAACAATCTCTAAACTCAGATTTCAAAATCACTGAAACATTTGGATTATGGCCATGACTCCCAACTCTTCCACCTCTTGCATTAGTATGTCCTAACATGCCAATCCACACAGACATGCTTGATCAAAACTTCCCAGTGATGAGCAAAAGACATGCAACAGAGCTACTGACTCCAGTAGTACTCTTAAGGGTCTTTCTTTTCCTTTTGTCTATGATGCCAACTAGGAAAATTTCTATCACTTGTAGTTTTGTTCTATTTTTTCACAACTCTTGTTCCCTCACTCCAAACTGCAATCTCAGCTTTTCTTAAGGATTCTAAACTAATTTGGGTTAGACATTTTGTTCTTTAGGTGTTTATGCTGTTTGGTATGTGTGTGAACTACTGCTTCATGTCCATCTGGTTCAAGGTATGCAGCTGTCCTAGAAGTGTGAATCCAAATTCTTTCTCATTCTTTAGGATGGACATGATGTTTTTGCCACCCCACCTGGTCTATTCTATTCTATTCTGTCAAATTCAGACTTGTGTTCTGTACTCATTCCTCAGGAAGAGCCATGACTCTTCAAGCTTCAGCAGAAGCAATCTCCTTTTCGTGCCTCACTGAAGTTGTCTAAATATTGTATTCACCTTAAAATTCAGAAAATCCTGTGGTAATAGAAAGCTTTTCAGGAGGTGCAGTAGTTTCTGGTTTGGTCATGTTGGATATTCTCTTTTTTTTTTAACAAACTATCTGAAATATGGTCTATTCCTACCACTACTGTTATGATCCTCAGACTTCAGCAACAGATCAGATGATGCCTTCAGCAGCAGCAATATGTTTCTCCTTCTACAGCTACCCCGTCTCCAGTTCCTGTTTTCTGCAAGTTTAAGGTAACCTCTGTATACATCAAGAACGTACATCTTTATGATGCTACATCATTCAGACTCAACCTCTCACTCATTTTCAGCTGAATCATTGCTTCACAGAGTTTTGAGAGTTTCTACATAAATTGACTTCTCTATACGAAATTGTGTTTTCCATGGTGAACTTTTATCACTTTAATGATATTCTTGCATACTAAAGTTTCTCTAAGATAATATCTAATTATCTAAACAGATAATAAGAACACTCTTTCAAACTTGTGTCCCTAGTTTTTCCCCTATGCTTTTGGGCCTGTCGCTTGTACTATATGACACCTTACAAATGTGGTTTTGCTTCTACCTATAAAAAGGAATACAAAATTGAAATAACCTTCATTATCCCTTTAGATTACTTGTTAAAAGTAAAACCCATGTAACAGTGCCACAAAGGAGCTCCAGAGTTAGTGGCAAAACCTAAGAGCAAACATACCTGGGACACCTTAACTTACTCTTGTTCACTGTTGACACTCACCTTATGGAATTTGGTTGCAAGTGTTTCAGAAATGGGGATTTCAATAAACTAATGATGTTAATGACTAGGAGCACATCTCCAGATGCAGCAAAGTTGTAAAAAAAATCCCTTTAACTTCCTGTTTCCTATACTGACTGAAAAAAAAAAACACCACAGCAAACAACAACAACAAAACCCCAAACAACCATGAAGTGTCAGAAAATGTAATCTGTTTTTACATTTGTAACTGTGTGATTGGCATCTTTTGTGGGGTATACAGCATTACATCTGTGATGAAAGGACTGGGATGCTTCTCCAATCTTGCATAGATTCCTTTCCCTATCTATAGTACAAGATCCTGGTTCTAGACTTCGTGGACAAATTCTTTTTATATTCCTCAGTGAACACTGCTACTATTGCACTGTCTGGAAGCTTGGGAGAGCAGACATATCATCTCAGGATACAGAAAAACCCACGTCAGTCAGACTGGAAGGCACATCTTAAGATGCTAATTATGCCAAGATAACTTTATCCCTTGAACTGACTTAATCATCACAAGTTCTTTATTTACCAAGCTGAAAAAAGCAACCATCTAAAAGCTATGGAAGAAACAAGCTAAAAATGCTTCAGTCTCAAGCAATTACCACTTATTGTCTTGATAGAAGAAGTGCTGAGAGAGGTTTTCTAAAATTGTCCATGTGTATAAAGGGCATAGTGTAATGTTCTGTCTCTTGTAGCACTACTCTAAGCCTAATGTGCATGACTATGGCTGTGAAAATCTGTATGCACATTTATTTTCCATGAAGGAGTCATATCAACCTGTTTGGTTACCACCCTTAATAAGCTGTATATTTTTGGGCTTAACTGTGTTTGATATTAGTTATGGAAGAATTTTTATAATGTTCATGAACATAGAGATGCAGTCCCAACCTAGCTTAGAATTTAATTAAACTTCACTAGAACAAGCAGTAAACTCCTACATCTTGTTTAATTGGTTTCTTGGCCAATAGATCAGTGGCTCATTATCCTTTCTTTCCTACACAAGGTGCTAAGAATGTTCCAGTGAATATAACACTGTAGTCAATATATCCTACTTTTTAAAGTACATGTAAATAGATCCAGTACCAGTAGGATTCTAAGAGATTTGGGGAGGAGAAGGTTGTCACAAAGATAAAAGAGATTAATAGGTACAGTAATACTTTTGGTAGTCATCATATGTGCTGTTGTCACGTATGTATATAATTATATTCTGCAATTTGTTTGGGTTTTTTAATTTAACCAGTGAATGAAAGTGCACTCTGCAGAAACAAATCAGCAGTGCTGCTTAAACAACTAACAAGTATTTTAATTTCCAATGAATGTTAACACCAAAGTGTCACTCACTGCTGAACTTAAGTCAGGGGTCTTTACACCTCAAAATTTGCTGAACTTTGTGCTCAAACTGTAACAACACATTAATGTATAAATTATTGATCCAGATGTGAATCTTGTTTCTGGTGACTCTGTGTCAATCATGCACTTACATTGGTAGCTGCATGGTAAAAATAACTGTATAACTCTTTCTCCAGCATGTAGCAAGGGGAGTCTTTATTATTGCTTCATGGTAGTAATTATTTTGTACAAGCTTTGGGTACAAGTCCATCTCTCTGAGTCACAGATAAATTTTTGTCTTACCTGAGATATTTTCTGTTTTAACAGAAAAATACCCCAGATGTGTGACCACACAATGTCACAACAGCAAATAATGTCACACAACACTGGGTGTGGAAAGGCTAGCAAAGTTCATACGTTGCAGGTGTTCTTCCTTGACCTTGTTCTCAGAGTTGCTCTGGCTGCTTCTGGTGGGGGGGTAGCAGAACAGTTGGCTCAATGAAGTTTACCACTCCTTTAGATCTTGGAACACATATGTTGAATAGTATAGCTATATTTTTTGAGAGTGGGTAGCATAAACTGAAGCTCAATCCACAGCCCTGTCTTCACCTCTATTTCTTTATGCACAATGCTCCATCTGGAATTTTATGGCTGAGAAAGCTCATCCTAATCACAACTTGTAGCCCAGGTGTCTCTGATTGAGCAAGGTCAAGGATCAGCCTCTCCCAACCAGCAATATGTGCTGTGTCTCCCAACTTGGCTGACAACTGTTCAGTTAGGGAAAACTTACTGATCTTCGTCTTGGAAGCTGATGAGCTTATTAATGTTCAGTGCAGTCATATTTTCCTCCTAGCTATCCACTACACATTCTACCCAGTAAATAACTGTGTATTCATAAGGTTGCATACAATTCTGGTTGCAGAGTTTACGCACGCAGCAGAAGATACCAAACCAAAAGTGTCCTAATACTGAAAAGGTTACAAGGTCACTCAGCAGTGCATGTCATGTACAAATTTAAGTATAGGAACATAAGAAAACATACACAGGAGTCACTCAAACATTTGTAGACAGTTCCAGACAAAGCTGAACTAAAAGCAAGATCTCTCAGGGTCTATCAGAATATAGCACATTTTGTCAATTCTTCATGCTGTCTAGAAGCAGTAGAGGCTACAGATAATCTTTTCATCAGTGTGTAAGAGATTGTTCTGCTGGAGACAGTTCATCTTCAGACAGTCTTGATTACAGGCTGGGCAGTGACTGGCTGGAAAGCAGCCCAGAGGAGAGAGACTTGGGAGTGCTGGTGGATGAGAAGCTCAACATGAGCTCTCAGTGTGCACTTGCAGCCCACAAAGCCAATCAGATCCTGGGCTGCATCAAGAGAAGTGTAGCCAGCAGGTCAAGGGAGGTGATTGTCCCCCTCTACTCAGCTCTGGTGAGACCCCACCTGGAGTTCTGGAGCCCCTATTACAAGAGGGATATGGACGTGCTGGAGCGTGTCCAGAGAAAGGCCACAAGGATGATCAGAGGGCTGGAGCATCTCTCCTATGAGGACAGACTGAAGGAGTTGGGGCTGTTCAGTATGGAGAAGAGAAGGCTCCAAGGTGACCTAATTGTGGCCTTCCAGGATCTGAAGGGGGCCTCCAAGAAGGCTGGGGGAGGACTTCTCAGGATCTCAGGTAGTGATAGGACTAGTGGGAATGGAATGAAGCTGGAGGTGGGGAGATTCAGGCTGCATGTGAGGAGGAAGTTCTTCACCATGAGAGTGGTGAAACCCTGGAATGGGTTGTCCAGGGAGGTGGTTGGGGTGCCGTCCCTGAAGGTGTTTAAGACCAGGCTGGATGAGGCTCTGGCCAGCCTGATCTGATCCAGTGTGGGGTTGGAACTAGCTGATCCTTGTGGTCCCTTCCAACCCTGTCTGATACTATGATACAAGCAGCATCATTCTAATGTTGGCCTCAAGGGCCAGAAGAAAGACTGACCATCTGATGCTAGATCTATCTTTATTCAGCTTTGCTTTGCAAACCCACCTCCAAAATGGTGGCTGGAAGTGATCTTTAGCAGAAAAAGACTCTAGAAAAACTTCTAATTAATCTTTCTTGCTGTCATCCTATTTTGTGGGCATATCACCCAGAGAAATGTGATGATGTGAAAACCACCCCTGTTGAACTATGGAGGTGCTAAGACCCATAGACCTCAAAGATGATTCAGGAGTCCCTCACCCTTCTCTCACACCAAATTAAAGAAAGAAATGGCCAAGCACTGTGCCTGTTTTTTCAGCCCCTTGTATCCATCCTCACAGAGCATTTCACATGTTCAAAGATTGACTGGGCATATGCGATGAGCAGTCTTTGTTTTCACAGAGAAGAAACTTCTCATAAACAGAAATCACTTGGCAGATATTTTTTTGTTCTTAAATTACGTTTAAACTAGTGATTCTCCAATTTATTTGGGTTAGTCAAAATCCCTAGCCTATACTGGGCTTTCTCAGTCCCTATTTGTCTCCTCTATATTTCTGGTTTTACTGGGTACATCTCAGGCCTAGAGTAAATTTCCTGGGCTGATGGAAATGATGAACATCTGTAAATGTTTAGCTTCAGTGTCCTAGAGAGAGTTTATTAAAAAAACCCAAACACCAACAAACAAAAACTAACTGATTACAAAAATGGTTACATGTTGCAGGAACATTTTATGTTGTATTTCCTTTTCAGAAGTGATTAACTGCCTAGAAGCATGTAGATGCTTTGAAATATTTTTATTTAGTGGTACATACACATTCAAAACTACATTTTTGAGTATGCAGGAATTTTTACAGGAGTCTGTTTTATGTTACCCAAAAATATTCAGAAAGTTCTGCATCATAAATTGTGGAGTTATAGGAGTTTTGCAAAGTAATTCAAAGTCTAACTAAACTGCATCTGTGATTTAGTACTGATAAAAAGGTGCCAGTATCTTTCCATGACATCTGTCCAAGGGATTCCAGAAAAAAAGTAAATAAAAAAATCCATCTCCCCCATCGTCCCCCAAAAAACCCCCAGCGCTTTAATGCTGGCAAACTAGTGCTGAAGAGCTTATCACAGACAACCCAATCGATTCCTCAAAGTGATTCTCTGGATAGCAAAATGGTCTCTGTTACTTGGCAGAACAACAGAAGAATGGGATAGAGTGAAGATCTGTGTATTTTATCATATAATCCAAAGAGAGAGTGAGATGGAACTTACTATGGAATTAAACAAAGAAGCACTAAATGAGGAAAAAATACTCTACAGTCTTTCTATAAAAGGTTTCAAGGGAATTCTTCCCTCCTACAAAAATAATTATAAAATATCACCAGGATATACAGCACAGGAATAGAGTATGGTCAGAGAACAAGTCTCCTCCTTGCCTCTCCAGTGTGCTTCAACAAATCAAGCCCTAGACAAGAGGCTGAAGATTCATCCTTTTCAGTGCTCAGTTCATCATCTGCAACTTTTTCATACGTGTTCAAAGAAATTCAAATTACTGCCAGCTGTGATTTCTGCTCTTGTGAAGCTGGAACAAGAGAGTACCCTCACCTTTCCTGTGTAGTCATCAGTGTGCTGCCAAAAAAAAGCCCCATAAAGCAGATCAATATGGATGCAGGTCTGCCCCAAACTAGATAGGAATAACTTTGCATTCCAAAGCCTTTCCATGTCCTAGTCATAGGCACATCAGACAGTTATGTCCTAAATCAGCAAATCCAATTTCCTGTTATCTCAGTCCCATCACTGTGCGTAATCTCTTTCATGATTAAGCTACTCTTGTATAAAAGAACTCCTTGCTCTAAAATAGTGCAACTGCTCCTTCACAGCCCTCAGCACCCAGTCACTTGATTCTGCTGCTAAATAGATGAAAATATGTCTCTGATGCAGAATACCATGGAGAAAGCAGGCAGGAAACATGTTTACTGAAATAGTTCCCCAATTTGGTCCATGCTTATCAGATGCCACCACTTTCATGCAGTAACACTGCCAGAAATCTTATCTGAGCCAAAACTTCGATAGATGTTAAAAGCAGAATGAGACACAAACTAGGCTTTTCTCTCAAGCTGATTCCTCAGCCTTCAAATTATTTGAGGGCAAAAGCACAGAATAATGCACAGCCCCCACCTAACACAGAAAGGCCAGAAATACTCAGTGAAGTCACTGGTTCTGCTGCTACAGTCTGAGGCAGAAAATTAAGCTGGAAAAGTCTCCTTGTTGCCCTGCATTTTTCAAAAAGAGTTGTTGACAGCAGTAGTTCACCTGCTGACTGCTTCAGTAATTGTCTCGAAACCCTCTAGTCCATCTGGACAAAAAATCCCAAGTCAGTGATCCTCCCCCTCTACTCAGCCCTGGTGAGACCCCACCTGGAGTACTGTGTCCAGTTCTGGAGCCCCTATTACAAGAGGGATGTGGAGGTGCTGGAACGTGTCCAGAGAAGGGCCACGAGGATGATCAGAGGGCTGGAGCACCTCTCCTATGAGGACAGACTGAAGGAGTTGGGGCTGTTCAGTCTGCAGAAGAGAAGGCTCCGAGGTGACCTAATTGTGGCCTTCCAGTATCTGAAGGGGGCCTACAAGAAGGCTTGGGGAAGGATTTCTCAGGATCTCAGGTAGTGATAGAACTAGGGGGAATGGAATGAAGCTGGAGGTGGGGAGATTCAGGCTGGATGTGAGGAGGAAGTTCTTCACCATGAGAGTGGTGAAACCCTGGAATGGGTTGTCCAGGGAGGTGGTCGAGGCCCCGTCCCTGGGGGTGTTTAAGCCCAGGCTGGATGAGGCTCTGGCCAGCCTGATCTAGTGTGGGGTGTCCTTGCCCATGGCAGGGGGGTTGGAACTAGCTGATCCTTGTGGTCCCTTCCAACCCTGACTGATACTATGATAAAAAAAAAAAAAGGATTTTATCATCCTTTCCAAGCATTCAAAAAGGTGAATAAATAATTCCTCACAAAGTCATGCAGAAACTCCAAACACTTTGAAAACTCACTTTTATTTAAAGACCCAGATGAGGATATAGGTATTTTATCTGAGTTTTAAAATACTTTTTAAGGCTGGTTTCTACAATCCGGTTCAGTTTTGTTCTCTGCTTTGTGACGTTATATCAATAATGTTTTCTTCAGTCTGTGCTGGACCTGGCAGAGCTACATTTCCAATTAGTGGTTTGATGGGGGTTTTGGTTTGTTTTGTGTTTTTTTTTTCTCTCTCTTTTTTTTTTGGTGTTGTGTTTTTGTTGTTTTTCTTTTGTGTTTTTGGTTTGGGTTTTTTGGTTGGTTGGTTGTATGATGCTGTATTACATCATAAGCATCACCTAATTTTATCAAGCACCTAAAGGTCAGAGATCTGGCATACATCATTTCACTTCTGAGAGGACAGTTTTAGTTTGTACCTAAGAATCAATGTTGAGATGACTCAAAAACTTCGTGGTAAATTACAAATGAACTTTAAAAATTTGATTTGGCAAGGATACTGCATGTTCAGTGTGTTACAGTATGATAATCAGTAGCTGTCTGAAGAGGTGATCAGTGGTTCTTCAGAAGGAGAAGGAATATAGAACAAGCTACTTTTGTAAATATTATGGACCTTAGGTATTATCAGACAGAGAAATGTCAAATTTTGTTTTCTATATGAAACCAGAACTTTAGCAATTGATTTTGCACATGTGGACAATGAAAGAATAATGTTTCTCTTTATGAAGAGAAGGAGTAGCTCTGCTCACTTCACGATGTGTCAGGATATCTGGAAGTTGACCAAAGCCCTGCGTAGAACTTCCTTTGTGATTCTGGGAGCACTCTTTTAATCAATGTCTCTCAGTGTAAAAATGTATTACATGCAAAATTATTGTGAAGCTTAATTAATCACCTGTGAATACTTTGAAATCTGCTGTAATGCATTTTTAAAATTTGGGTCTCCTTTCCAGAAGGGAAAAAAAAAAAAAAAAAAGATAAAAAAGGTAAACAAAGACCATTCCAAAGAACAAGTATAATCTTCTGCTTATCAAGCACGCAATGATTCTTCAAGCCTGCAGCTTGTTTTGGGGTTGATCTTGTGCAGTGAGCTTTGGTCCTAATGCAATAAAATGTGCATAAGTCCATTTAAGCATGACTCTTATGGTGATTGCCCATCTGCTTAAAGCAAACATTTGCCCAAACAATTTGTGGATTGAAAGCTAAATACTGGGAAACTAGTGGATTTAAAAACTCTAAGCATTTTTATTTGTCAGACATTCTAATTTGGAATCCTTGGAAGGGATTCTCATATGGCAAATTCTGACTTGATCTTCAGCTTTGGGGCATCTCCCTACAGAAGCAGAGGAAGGATCAAGTCCTTATTCACACTTTCAGCTATATCAGCTTGCATAATTCAAGATGATACCCTTCCCTTAAAGGATCTTTTACATGAGTCCACACATTTATGACAAACATGATCTTGAGAATATAACATCTAACTTTTATTTCACATTCTGAAGCTTCCAGAGTGCTTGCAAAACATTAATTTCAGACATCATTAAAACTAATAGACAGGTATCAGACCTACTGGTTATTCACCAAACAATCTGTGTTTTTAATATCCCTAACCCAGGGAATATAAAAGAATGTTTGATACCCATTGCAGTTTTCAGGAGAAAAAAAATACAGTACACTGAAGTTTCCCTTTCTACATTGATTACTAAATATAGTGTAATACAAGTAATAACATGCTGTGGAAACTTCTATGGTAATGTAATGTGCATTTACAGTCCAGGAGTAAAAATTTACTCATTTAGACTGATTTCACTCTCAAGGAACAAGCAGTTTTGGCCAGCTGGATACACACTATAGGCCAAATTATGTCTTTAAACAGTCCACCAAACTTAATAAGCAAAGGAAGCAGACTCAAATTCTGCTTTTTATAAGTAGGTTAGAATAGGTGGCATTACCTATTCTAGAGCTAGGACTCTGTGAGAACACTTGTGTGTGCAATGAAGTTTGCCAGACTCAAAATTTTTAAAATATATTATTTATGATTGAAATAACACAACTTTCTTTCTCTAGAGGACTCTTGTTTTGTGTTCATAGCCTGCGACCAGCCAAACGCAGTTGTGCGGTCCTATCAGCAAAAGTCCTCAATGTGCTAAAGCCCATCGTGTCTGCAGGGAAATGCTCTGTAAACTCTGTAAATGGTTGTTCTTCTAGCAATGGCATATGTGTCTCCAGAAGGGAAAATGCTGCACACTTAAAAACAAAATAATGAAAGCCAGTCAGCAAATATATGCAAAAATAATCTGCCTTTACAATAAGGAATATTTGTGGTTTACAATAAGCAATGCTTATACGCTTAGTGTAGCAATATTTGTAAAAGGGGTGATACTGGAAGATTGCAGTTCAGAGGTCAATACCACTGCTTCTTTAGGGATGCTGAGTTCATCCATCGAACGCATGCTGCCAGTCTCCAAAAGCCTGGAAACTAAGATATTAATCATTTGCCCATTCTTTGGCACTCCCAGAAGATAGACGGGGACTTGTATATGCAAGCATAAGGCAGAACAGTAAATTAGAGCCAGCAGTACAAAGGCATCTCCTGAACAGTGGGATAATGTGCTCTAACATATTGCTGCTACCTGCCTCTTGGCAATGTATGTCCCCTCCATAACAGAAGCTGGAGACTTCTCAGAGATCTTCATTGTGCACAGAAAATTGTTGAGATGACTGAGGTTGTCCTAAAATGCACGTGTTCTTGCAGCAAGGACTTAGCTCAGGAGTCTGGGAAAGCTTTTATGATGGTTTCATAGGCAGGAGGTGGGGTTTGTGTGGAGTGGCAGATGCGCAGGTTGTTGTTTGACCAGTGGAATTCAGGTCGACTTAAGCTGTTGGTGGTGCTTCCCACAAGGGTTGTGGTGGTATTTGTGGGAGTGAGGGTGATCAATTGGCTGTTCGTCTCAACAGGGAGGGGAGGACATTGCAGGAAAGGGTGGAAGGTGGATGCACGGAAGCTTGACTTCCTGGGGAAAGAATTGGCTTGCTCTAAGGAGGCTTGCCGCTGGAAGGTGAGGCTGGCCAGGCTGAGGTTGCTCCGACGTTCACAGCTGCTGTTGCGGTAAAATCCAGTCCTGCCTGTAGTGTGGCCATGGGAGGAGGGTCTGGACCAACGGCTGAAGGCTGAGGAACCACCCTGGGAAATGTGGGCACTAGCTCTGCGACGGGACAAGCAAGTGAACAAAGCCCAAATGATCCCTCCAATCACTAGTCCAACCACCATGGACACTGTGAAGGCTATTGTTATCTGTTCTGAAATACAGAAAAAAATGCACAGAAAAGTTATTTCATTAATTCTGAAGGATTTTCCTACTAGAAAAGGAATTGAGGATGACAGCTTTCTTTAAATAAGGTCAGACCCTGAACCCTTTTTATTTTATACCTGAGCTTCACAACACAAATGCAGAAGTTCCAATTGCTCTCACTACATGGTCTTTCTTTCTTCCATAATTCAACAACATCCAGAAAGTAGCTTGCATTTAATACCAGTTTCTGCACCAATGCAAGGGAAAAATCTAAGTGTTTCCCAAATCCAGTCACCCGCCTAGCTCAAGGTATGTTATGAAACTGCCAAGCATCTGTTTCTGTAGGCTGTATGAGGCTTATGCAGTCTTGTCATTCTGTTTATAGACATGCATGTTCTGTGTACATGTTTGCAAACTCTCGTTACATGAGGGATGTAACTTGAGTCATGTTCTTAATCATTTTCCATCATATTCTTAATTAAGACTTCTGTCACATTCTTAATTAAGCCAACATGAGAACAAGTTCCAGCCTTTTACTGCTGAGTAATAGATACTGTAAATCCTCATAGTAAATAATGCAAATTATTATATCCTGAATGATTATGATCAGAGATAACCATTAGTAATGCTGAATCTCTTAAATGTTTCCCATCCCCAATGCCCAATTTAAAGATGAATTAATCTAGATCTTTTCTAAATGCCTTAGCCATATAAGAGATCGGGGTGGGGGGAGGACGGGGGTTTGGAAGAACATGACTAGGTTTTTTTTCTTACATGATTTCACAGTGTGGAGGAATATGATTTTTTTTCCTTGTATATTTGTAGGAATAGAATGGTTATTTCAAAAAACTTTGCTAAGTTTTGCAACTGAGCAATAGTTATATTGCAGTTCTGAGAAGTTCAGAGATACATTTGTAACCCTTGATAAAGCCTGAAATGAATGCAAAACCTTTATAGATACACTCAAAATTCAAGAAGGGATTGAATCTCAAACGAGAAGGAACACTATGCTGAGTGTTAGTGGAGCAAAGAATGAATAATTGAAAAAAGAGTCATGGGACAGCTTGAAACATGTTTATTCTGCCTGTGATGTGTTACCACATTTGTGAAACATTTCTGTTGAAATGGATAAGGCGCTGATTAAAAAGAGAAAGATGAGCGACTTCTATAGCACACAAAAGCACAGGCCACCTAGCACTGCACCTAGCTGATCACCATAACAGAAGGTAGTAATGCCAGGACTTATAGCCAAAAAAAAAAAAAAAAAAAGGCAAAATGAGACTAGGTTCACAATTTTCTTGCAATGTGACAGCTGTTAAAGAGCTTCTGCTGAATTTGTGATGCTGCACAAACAGTTATTTCCAGAATCCAAAACAACACCACCTAGTCTGAGCTGTAGTAGTTAGCCAAAGCAGGCTCTGGAGAGGCAAAGAGAGCAAGTGGACTGAAGGACTGCTATAGAGAGCAGGTAGCACACAGTGGAGGGAGACAATAGGCGTCAGGCATGGCCAGTAAGACCAGCTGGAAGGGAGAGGTGCCCCTATATGCACCAACCAATAATTTTTCTTAAGTCAGGTCTCAGTGTCTAGCAAGGCTTAAACTTAGGGCAGGTCACTGCAGGAGAGGGAAAGTAAACATTTGTTTTCTTTCTGGCAGGGGAGATATAAATGATTAGTGGTATGATTGCACTTTAAGCATTTTTTATTATTGCCTGCCTTATCTATCTTCTTACTTTTCTCCCTTCAGTGAAAAATTGTTAGCTATGTGATTCATACTTGCAGTCAGGGAAAATTAGTTGCTTGAGCACCAGAAAGTTTAGCATAAAATTTTCACAGGTTTCTGGATGGGGATGCCAAGCAGCATTTACTTGAACTCAGTTCTTGCTGCTGTCCATTGGACACTGTCAGAGGATCAGTATATTGACTCTACATGTCCTTTGCAGGTGTGGTTCTAGACCAACACGGTCATGATTATTTGACGTCACCATAAATTTCCCACCCAAGGGTTCAGCAGACTCCAGCATAAGCAGAAACACAGCAAGACAGTCAGATGTTCCCGGCTTTGTGGTTCACATGCGTCATGCTGAGGACTTCTCCCTGCATCCCTCTAGCCATCATTTTCACCACCTGCATAATCAAATCAGCAATTCATGCTGTTAAAAGCAGATGAGGGAATTGACAAAAGTATCGAGTGCAGCTCTTCAGTCCTTCTCATGTGCTGTTCCACTGTGCTGGAGGTATAGTACAAACAATTATCCCTTTGGATAATGTCTTCATTTTCTTTGACTGCTTTGATTCTTTTTTCTTCCCCCCTCCCCCACCTCTATATATGAATACAAAAATAGAGGGTCAAATTATTCCCTGGGAAAACTCATCTTGGCTTACACTGACTTTTACAGTTGCCATATAGTATCCTGAATATTCTCATTTCCATTTGGACCTACATTTAATCCTTTTGATTCTGAATGCAGAAATGTCACTAAACCCACATTTTATTGTTGCTTTTTCCAAACTCTCTCTGACTTCAGTGGGAACTGTGGGTCACACTAATAGGCTAAACTTGCTTTCTGTTCACTCTCTGCAGAGGGTGGACTTCACTGAAATTCAATTCAGTTCTTAAAACTTCCACTGAAGAATTGTAAATCTATGCCCATTGATTTCCTCTTTAGAAAGACCAGCAATCACAGCCCTGAGGTACATTGGAGAAAATACTACCAAACAGAGAAAAAGATCAAAGGCAGAGTGGGACTTGCTGCACCTGGGATTTTGAGGGGAACAGCCAGTTTTCATAGAATTGTTTTTCTCCTTCCTAATCTAGCCAGTGCTATGGCAGAACTAGCCTTTCAGGAGAGTCGGAACAATACTGACACAAGGTGTCTCCCAAGAAGCCATTATCTTGTGGTTTCCTGGGAACTCTGCATGTCACTCTGTACTCTGCCTTTAAGGAAAAAATAAAATAATAAAAATTAATAAAAATTTGGAGACAAGGTAGGGATTTTGGTAATACCAATAACTCCTCAGGTGCTGGTACTTTAAAGGTATTCTGACCTGTATATTTGTCAGGCTGCTCACACTGCCTGCTTTATTTATGGCATAAGAGAAAAGATTCTACAGCCCACATCAGTCAGGTTTTTCCACTCTCACTTTTGATACCAGGTGAAGTGAAGGACAAAGGTGAGGTTTTTTCAACAATAAAAGACAAACTTCAGGGTTAAAAGCCAGAAATAAATGAATAAGGAAACAGCAACTAAATAGCTTAGCTACATTTCTTATCTTCAGTACTTCCAATGTCTATGCAAAAAAGGTTGGAGGTTCTGAACCCACAGTAACATGCATGACTTCTGGATGTTACCCCCCAGATCTGCACACCAAGCCAGCACATGTCTGTAAGCCCAACATATATTCAGATCAGGCAATTCTTTCTGAAGTCTCTCTATTCCCTCCTCTTTGATTTCTGCATGCAGTGTTAAGCAAGTGCAGTGCTACAGGTTTATGCAGGGGATTATGGCTTCTGCTGCACAAAGATTTTTATTGTTTGTTGCTGCTTTTATTATGGCTTTCATAACTTTCCATGAATTGTGTCTATAGAATCCACACAGGAGAAATATGGGCATGTCAATAATGACGATGATAGACCATCTGATAAGTGGTCTAGTTCCTAGTTATGGCTCTGAACCAAGATTTTCACATCCATCCTGGACATCAGTAGTGAGGCCAACCAGAAGGGGGTCATACCAATCTCTAAGTCTTCTGAGAAATGGTCTACATCCTCTACTTCCTTCTCTTGGGCTACAGCTCACCAAAAATTAGCAACACAGTTCCTACCTAGAATTTTCAGCCCCTGGATCAACAAAAGTCTTCATAAAACGGATTTGCTTTTCTAGATAGAGGACCCTGCCTGTGTCATGGTGCTTAGCAGGATCTCTGCAGGCATACTCAAGCCAATCTCTTAGTTTGTAGAATCATAGAATGGCTTAGGTTGGAAGACACCTTGGACATCATCTCCTGCAACCTCCTTGCCGTGGGCAGGGACGCCTCTCAAGTAGACTTGTCTGCTCAAGACCTCATCCAACCTGGACTTGAACACTCCAAGGGAGGAGGCATCCACAACCTCCCTGGGCAACCTATTTCAGAGTAGGGCTTTCATTTTCCTTTCATGTGTATGCACTACATCAGACAGTAGTACATTCCTCTGAATCCAAAACACATTGGCATTGAGGATTAATTTTTCCCTCTTGCCCTCTGCATTGGCTGTGATGGGCTGAAACACCTTTTTGCTCCCAGAACACAGGAAATTCTTGGAACTTGTTTCTTTCCTATAGCTTTATCATTAACCTCCTCAAATTCCCCAAGATGCAAAGTTAGGGTGAGCACAAGATCTTCCTTGCCTTATGCTTACAAATATATATATTTGTAAACTTTTTGGCTGGCCAAGTGTATGCAGGGATAGTAGTACTCTCAAAATTATGTAAGTAGCAGATTCAATATGAATATCTCAGAGCAAGAACCAGGGCAAGTAAAAACAGGAGAAAATACTGAATGCAAAGGAAAGAGAAACTGAAAAGCGTGGTTTAGTCAAACTGTACACTTGAATTTTAAATGTATCTTTGCCAATAATAACTACTAAAGCTAATAAAGAGATGGTTAGCTTTCCAAACATCTGTTCTGCTCATGCTATTGCTAAGCACAAGGAAGGAAGAAACACCCATAGTGTGACACCTACACATTTGATTTGATTTTGAGTAGATGACTTTCAAATATCACAACCTCCTTTATGCTTTAGAGCTGGGTGGGTTAGTTGTTGTTCTTTTATTACATGAGAAATAATTAAGTAGGTTTATCTTAAAGTTATGGGAAGTGGTAAGGTAGCCTGTCAGTCAAGGATGGCATTGTTCAGCATTCAAACTCAGCTTGCTATAGAGATGTTTTACTCATATCACAATAGAGAAAGATTCTGTTTATTTAATTGAATACCTGAGAGTAATGTAACCATTTTTCTTTTCTCCCACCTTTACAAAACTAGCATGAGGAACTGCATATCTGACATGCAAACTTTTCTCCCTATGGGCTCCATCAGCTTGTGTACAGAATGCACAAACTCATTGATTTCAGCTGTATTAACAATGAGAAGCATCAGAACATACCACCGTGTTGTATAGTAGAAAGAACTATTTTTATGATGTTAATAAAACTCTAGAATTATAGAATTATAAAATTATTTCCTTTAAAATTAATTCTTTCTTACATTTTTCTGAGCTCTATTTCCTTTATATAGTGTAATATTCTAGAGACTGAATCCCTAAACCAGTAAGCATTTCTTTCCCTCTATGAGCACGTTTGTGGGCACACACATTGCCTTGACCAAAAGCTGAAAAGCTGTGACAACTGGTTCAGACATGGACAAATGTATCTGAGTTTTCTGTTTCACCTTGTATTTTTTCCCTGCAATGAAAGCCCAGTGACAAAAGCTGATCTAAAAACCATACAAATCAGCACGAGATCTAATACCAGAACATAGCACAACTTAGTGTAGAGCACCAGCTAGTGTGTTAAAACATGAATTGCATTTTACACATGACAAATCTAGCAACCTGACTAGTAAGAATGATTCAAATACTGTTTGACAGGAGTCTCAGTGTCTGAGTTTTCAATCTTAGTAGCTGAAGATCAGATAGGTCCTCAGCAGATGTTCATAACACAGCCTTTTTTGTGCAAAACCAGACCAGAGCACTAGGAGTTCATAAAAGTTTGAACAAACTCATCATATCCTCCTACAGCTGTAGCAAATCATAGAATCATTTAGAATGTACAACTCTAAGTCAGGATACAGCTACTTCTCCTCATGCATTCCAGCCGGTGTGTCTGGAAAGGAAGAATAACCTGGTCCCAGACAGCTACCACTTTAGCCCAATGGAGACTTTGAAATTATTTGAAGTACTCATTTTATGCTGGTTCTACTATCTCCATGAAAACTTAGTTTAAAGCTGGGGCATGTATCAGTAGCTCTATGCTTCTGTTGTCATGCTGAGTTAAAAAAAAAATATCTTTTTTTCTGTATCTGACAAGTGTTGACATTGCAGTCTTCCCCAAATTTGTCACTAATTGTTTAGAAATACAGCCTCTCATTAATTATTAGTAGGTAGTCCATTATTCAGTTGGGTGGGAAGTAATTTGCTGTGTAATATCTACCAGCTGTGATCTTAGTCATGGCACAAGTTTAAGAAAGATCACACATGACTTGTGGGAAGTGTTGAGAGTGACAGGCTGCATGTAGCACAAGGTGGTTCAGATAGTTGTGACATCCAGAAAACAAACAAACAAGGATAGTGCCATCTAGAAAATAGAATCTGTGTTAAAAGAAGCTCAAAGACAAGCAGACGGTGAAGGGCATAGGAACTAATAAACAAAATGAGTAAGATGATTAGGCCATTGGAAATATCAGTGCTTTGCCATCAGAAACAGCTTGACTGACCATTACACAGCTTCAGGTGGAACTTGCCCTTACTGTGAGAACCCACTAAAAGCCAAGAAGCATTTACACTGAATTTTTGTCTGCCCTGTGCTAACGCAAGATTCTTTTCTGCAATAAGAGAGAGTAAGCCTCTCACTTTACCTAATAAATAAACAGTTGGTTTTATGCCCTCTGAAGATAAAAGTACTGGGTTTAAAGCAGAGTCAAAACTAAAGCAGAACTAAAAAATGTATTTCTATCTGTAAGGACAGGTACCAAGTAGGTAGATAGTCCAGGTAGGTGGACCTATTACATTTTTTAAAACCAGTATCACTCAAGAGTTATAATATAGTTAAGCCTGTCTTGAAATAAAGCTTGTAGAACAGATGACAATCCAAAGGTTCATAGTGTTATTTTGTATAGTTTCTAAGACTTTCTTCAATCAGGTAAGCAAATAGTCTCCAGAAGCATCTGAAAAAAAAATGTTAAGTAAATGGCAAGGAAAAAAAGGAGGAAGAGGGGGAAGCCATCTGTCACATTCGGCTAATTCTCTGAAATGCGGAAGGAATGTCTGTTGGAAGGTTAACATTACAAAAGAGCAATCTAGGTAGGAACAAGATTGCCCTCTGCTGGAAACTAATACTTAAACCACCGTAATTCTGGCAAAACAGGGTGTTGGACAAAGCTTGCAAGAAATATTTCAACAAAAGGCTATAGAAACCTTAATAGTATCTCAACACTCACAAAAACTCAGAATAGAATAGAATAGAATAGAATAGAATAGAATAGAATAGAATAGAATAGAATAGAATAGAATAGAATAGAATAGAATAGAATAGGATAGGATAGGATAGGACAGGACAGAACAGAACTTAACCAGGTTGAAAAAGACCCTCGAGATCATCGGGTCCAACTTATCACCCAACAATATCTAGTCAAATATTGCCAAACCCACTTAGGACTACCAATTTGCATGGGCTTTGGAAGGAAGGTAAACTGAGGCATAGTAAAATTGTTCAGAAGCTTAGTGGAGTAAAGCTTGTACAGTTTTGTGTCTGTGCAAATATCCATGCTGCTGAAGATGCATGAGGCTACATTTGTCCTTAACTTTGCATTTTCACCATCTGCAGTGACATCCAGAATGATTTCTGTGCACCAGAGTACATTTGCTTTATTTTATCACAATTATTTATACGATAATTCATGGTGATAAAAAGCCAGATGAGTAGAATATGCCATCTCAATACCCTACAAACTACCTCAGAGTTGCTGATGTTAATTAAATATTACTGGCAGTTGATTTTTACTGGAATTAGAAATAAAGAGTAAATGTGATAATCAGAAGGAATCATCTAGAATAGAGATAACAGCCTGCCTTTGGCATAACTATATAGAACAAAGCAAAGATTCCTTTAAGCACAGATAGATAGAAATCTGTTACCAGAGGGTTTTGTTATGATTCCTAATGCATTACAAAGACAGTAATATAATTTTGATCTTTTCCTCACGTGCAGCAAACAATCCTCTGGCACGGCATTCTTACCAGCCTCACAAAACCAGAGCACAAGCCTAAGCTATATGGCCTCTGCATGATCCTGAATTGAACAGTGAATCACAGCTTGCCACAGTATAATATAGCATTAAGGTTATAACTTAATAGTAAGATTATTTTACAGAGCCTGAGAATAAAGTTATTTCCTGTATAAACAGAGTGACTAGAGCAAAAGCTTGAAATTAAGTAGGGTTTCCTAAAATTCTTAAAATTTTGGAGCAAATACCAAAGTATGTATGCTATATTTAATAAAACTGAAGATATCCAGAGTTGGAATAAAGCACAAGGTTTTCAGGTTAGAATCACAGAATCATAGAATCAGTCAGGGTTGGAAGGGACCACAAGGATCATCTAGATCCAAACCCCCTGCCATGGGCAGGGACACCTCACACTGGATCAGGTTGGCCAGAGCCTCATCCAGCCTGGTCCTAAACGCCTCCAGGGATGGGGCCTCCACCGCCTCCCTGGACAACCCATTCCAGGGCTTCACCACTCTCATGGTGAAGAACTTCTTCCTCACGCCCAGTCTGGTTACTGGGAAGGCTGTAGGCTAAAGAGTAAGTTGAAATCATTTCAGTCCCACCACAGTACTTCTGTGATCTAAGAGCCTGCCCAACCCTTACACAACTTCAGGTGGAATTTGTCCTTACTGTGAGAACCCACTAAAAGCCAAGCAGCATTTATACTGAAATTCTAGGGTTTATCCATTTATAAAATAGAATATTTTTAAAGAAAGACAACTCAGAGTGACAGGCACACTCTGAGTACCTTGAGGAACTGGTAGACTACAAATAAAGACCACATTCCAGCCTACCCAGTTCCTCCTATAAACAGTGGTTCTCAATGCAGTGCTTTTCCAAAGCACTTCAGCCTCTGGGTCTCAAGTGTCTCTTTCTGTCACCCAGGAGGCAAGACCTTGTTTCTGCCCCTTGACCTTAGCTGTACAATCTCCTTCTCCCCCAGAAACTTACTCGGCTGCTCCTAGGAGAGGAGTAACCCCCCCTTCCCAGTTCCATCTCTTGTGCTCTTTATTTTAAATGTACATCATGTACTAATATGGACAAAACAAATGCAACAGATGCATACAACAGAGTCTTGACAGAAGACGAAGGAAGTCTGCTGCAGCCCAAAACTGTCTCCTCACTCAGAAGTACACTGTCTCTGAAATACTGCCACAGCGTATTGGGCTGCCAAGTCTAACTTGTGTATTGCTTGTTGATAAAGTCATCAGTAGTCATCACTGGAAATAGTCATCACTATAAATGTTCTATTTATAGGCTCATTAATTCTTCAGATGGCTAAAACTAGGGTGACTACTAAAACTTCCTCAAGTGAAAATTAACAAAGTTGTACAAAGTTGAAGAATGAGACAAAGAGAAGCTGTTGTTGAATGCTGAATAACAATACAAAATATCCAATAAAAAAGTATTCAGGAGCAGATTAAATCTGATCTCCCTCCTTTTTTTTTTTTTTTTTTTCCCCTTCTCTGCAGTAGTACCTGAGATACATCCAGTAATGCAAAAAAAAAACCTCCTGCTACATTTATTTTCCTTTGGGGAACAGGTAAAATAGTGAACATTTTGAGAATACCAAAGTATGTTCATACGTAGTAGTACTGTACTCATCAGTTAGATATCTGCATTTCAGAAATTTCATTTTTCTTTCTCCCAGTACTTCCTGTGTGACAATTTCAGAGATTTCTCTTACACCAAATATGTCTATGTGTATCAATTTCAGTGGGGAATAGGAGACCTAATTAAGTAGTACTTACAAGTATCTGTGCAATCATAAGATAATAAATGCTGGTATAACTTCTAAGTGAGGTAATGAATGGAGTGTTAGTCAGCTTTTGGTGATCCAGGCTGGAGACTCAATGTAAAGTGGGACACAAGTCAGTGGTATCTGGGAGGCTGTGTTTGCATCAGGCTGATGCAGGTCCTGCTTGCACTCCTCAATCAATACAGGCATTAGTGGTCTCCTTCATTTCTATATTGCCTGCAAAACTTACTTTCTACAGAAGCCATGTGTTTACTTGATTGCCTTATCCTCCCATTAACCTGGATAACTGAGAGGCAGCATTAGTATAATGTAATTGTTTTTAAGCAAAGGGTTTAAAATTAACAGATGCCAGTTAAATGGTCAAATATGTCATAAGTGTGTGCTAAATGCCTGCATAGTGAATTCAAAAGTCAGAAACACAATTTATCTTCCTCTGAAAATAAGACATCAGAGAAGCAGAGGCCTCTGCTGAGAAGCAGAAACTGCTCTGGTTTTTTGCTTCTGCCCAAAGAAGTTTTTTGCATTGCATTGAAACAAATTTTTCTCCCTCAATTATTTTGCTAAAAATTTCCATGACATTATTTCATATATCTCTGTATTGTTGATGCAGTTTTGACTGAGATTATTTAACAGATAAACCTTAAGTTGTTGTCTTATTCTGACTATATGAAAATCAAACTCATATATGTCTCTTTTCCATCTCTTCAAGTATAAGGGGAATAAGTTATGGTAGGACAATTATTTAGAATTGCATGGTGCAAACTTAAATACTATACAATAGATTTAAAAATATGAATAAGTAGGTTTTATTATCTTGCATAGGAAGTGAAGCTTCTGCCTTGAAATCAGAAAAAAAGCTTTCTTTATTGTGGCAATTTTAGGCTATGCCTTTAAATTTTTTCCCCCACAGATCTTGAACAGAAAGTAGTAGAATGTAAATAAATCACTATTGGGAGTAAAAAGGAAAATAATGATAGTTCTAAACAATCCTATTGTGGTATCTACCATTGCTTAGCCTGGAGAAGAGAGACTCAGGGGTGACCTTATTGCTCTCTACAACTACCTGAAGGGGGGTTGTAGACAGGCAGAGGTTGGTCTCTTCTCCCAGGCAACCAGCACAGAACAAGAGGACACAGTCTCAGGCTGCACCAGGGCAGGTTCAGGCTGGAGGTTAGGAGGAAGTTTTACACAGAGAGAATGATTGCCCATTGGAATGGGCTGCCCACGGAGGTGGTGGAGTCACCATCACTGGAGGTGTTCAGGAGGAGACTTGATAGGGTTCTTGGTTGCATGGTTTAGTTGGTTGGGTGGTGTTGTATGATAGGTTGGACACAATGATCTTGAAGGTCTCTTCCAACCTGGTCTATTCTATTCTATTCTATTCTATTCTATTCTATTCTATTCTATTCTATTCTATTCTATTCTATTCTATTCTATAAGATTTATTTTGGAAAACAATCTTTCTCCTTTTTCACTTCTTCACTCTGGAAGAGTCTAACTCACTTCTGCTTGATCTTGGCTGCACTGCTTTGTTATGATTGGTGTTAACAACTTCTCCACTATTTTCTCTTGTCCCTTTTTGTGTACAGGGGGTAGGGAAGGAGGCAGGGAAGGGAGAAGCTATTGCAGCTCCCCTGGTCTTTGGCCAGGGGGGTTCTTAGGCTGTTTATTAATTGTACATACCTGTAAATGTTGTAAATACTGTATATTTTGTACATATTCATTGCATTCCATTGTAGATTGTAGTTTTGATTGTAAATGCAGCTTCATTTGCTTCCAAATGAGGCGGTCTGGCAGATTTAATGGTGGCAGGAATTTTTCAGCCCACCACACTTTATAAACTGTTATTGATAGATTTTTGTTATGTATTTTTTTTCTCCCAGAAAAAAAAAAAAAAAAGGGATAGGATTATGAAATTAAGATGATATTACCAAGACATGAGGGTCAGTTGTGAGGTTTGATTTTAAATTGTGCTTTTCTTTTGTGATTGTGGACATTTCATTTCCATCTCCATGCTTCAGATTAACCTGTATAAGAGAGAGAGCGCACCACTCACAGGCACTCATTTGTCTTACAATGATTTTTTACTCCTGGTTATATGAATTGCAATGGTAAACAGGAAGTTGTGAATAAATACAGAGCATTTTCCTTCAAGTGGTTTTGCCAGAAGAACTGAAGCAGAGCAATTGCACCCAATGTGCTAACTCCTCTGAACCTGAATACAGCTGAGCATGCAACTATAGGTTGTTTGTCTTGGGAAGAAAGCACAGCACTAAGCATCTTTTATTAAGGAAAATCTTTAAATGCCAATGCATTCACTAGTGTGCTGCTTGGAAGAAGAAATATACTTAATTTCCTAAATACAAAATTTCTGTGTTTGGTGGATGAATAAAGAATGATGCTTTTTGCCAACTCATGTGACAAGAAGAAGCACCACACACTCAGGTGTAATTGCCAAAATGTGTTTGCACTGTATGTTTGATTAATATTTAAATAATACTCTAAATAAACTTTGACTCTTCTTTCTACTACCTCAGATCTATGTCCTACCTGCTAAAGGTGGCTAAGTATTTGATATATCAATGGCTGGGAGTGGGAGGAGGAGGAAGAAAGCAGGAAAGAAGCAGTAATTAGGGTGCAGCAAAATACAGCCTAAGGATGGCAGAGTCACTTAAAAAGAATAATTTATATACAGGGAAGCAATCATGCTCTGAATAGACAGCATGGAAGAGTAAAGCTGGTCTCTTCGTGACATAGTTTGCTGCTTTCATCTAGCTACAGTGACACTCTTTTCTTCAGGCCTGCCAGAATAAGAGTGCCCTAGTATCTACTCTTACCTCTCTGACAGGCCTGTACATAAGTTGGATTTACATGCTACCTTCCTAAATGTAAGATCCTACTATTGATATATTCCCTTTTGTTTCAGTAACGGAAGTGCTAACTTGCACATGCTTGTAAAATATTTCTCTTAACCAACAGCAGACTAAGTATAATCATATTAAGTCTGGAATAGTTCAATAGCTCTATCATAGTTCTTAGTGTTCCCCTTAATCTCCCTGGCTAGATTCAATTCGAACTCTGCTTTGGCTTTCCTAACCAGGACTCTTGCTGCTTGGGCAGCTTCCTTATATACCCCCTGTTCTACCTGTCCTTCCCTCCACTGCCTGTAGAGTTTCTTTTTAAGTAATAGTGTGTCCAGTAGCTCCTTGCTCATCCAGGCAGGCCTCCTAGCATTCTTACCTGCTTTTTTCTTTGTTGGTATACAGAGCTCCTGGACACAGAGGAGGTGGTCCTTGAATACTGACCAGCTGTCCTGGGTCCCTCTTCCCTCCAGGTCTTTGTCCCATGACACTTTGGCTAGCAGATCCCTGAAGTGATCAAAGTCTACACACCTAAAGTCTAGGGTCGTAAGCTTGGAATACTTCCTCCTGATTGCCCTGAGGATATTAAATTCAACTGTTTCATGGTCACTGCAGCCAAGGCTGTCTCTGAGCCTCACATTGCTTACCAGCCCTTCCCTGTTAGTGAGAACAAGGTGCAGCATAGCACCTTTTCTTGTTGGTTCCTCTACCATTTGGAGGAGGAAGTTGTCTTCTATGCAGTCCAGGAACTGCATAGGAGGAGTGCCTCATCTGCTTGGTTCTGCCACTTGAGGGCACAGCAGATGATTTATCTGGTAAATTGTCATGTGGGATTCATATAAAACCATAGTATTCTAGCAGCTGATGCAAAACATTGCCTCCTCAGCATCAGGCTAAAACACAGATCTATCTCCTGGAGAAATCAACGTGGGCAGATTGTGTAGATGTGACATATGACCTCCTATCCCTGATGGAGCACAGAAGAAGTGATATTGTCCTACAGCAATTTGGTACCAGCATAGTAGCACTAGAAGGTGGAATGCAGCATCTCTGCATTGCTACTTCAGGCTTTCTGTAGAAATAGCTGAAAACAATGAAGCACACAGACACAGCTGCTTCAGCAAACGTTACTGCCATAAGAAATCCAGCTGCAAAGCTGCATACAAATTAGCTCATCTTAAACACTGCTGAGGGGAAACAGAGACATGGTGTATCCTGAAGTGGAGAGGAGGAAGCTGAGCAATGCCTTCCTTCTTGGTTACATCACAAGTCATAGATGTATTTCTGGTTTGGTATAGAACTTGTCCTGATTTGAGCTAGAACAGAATTAACTCTGTTCAGTGATTTTAATTTTCAGCTCAGTCTCTTCTAAGTGAATGAACTTTCTGAAATTAACAGCATATTTTTTGCAGACAGTGTCTTCTTCTAGAAGTGATAATGCTTGCTTACAGTTCCTACCAAGGATTAGTATGCAGAAGGGCTCTTGATTACTTGATCCCATAGAAACCAAGGTCACTGGTAATTCTTGTGTACCATGTTGGGGGTGCAGAGAGCAAAAGACATCACCTGCAGACAGGCTAGGTAATCCTAAACTGACCAACAAGATATTCCGTTCCATATAAGTCATATATGGTATAAAGCTGAGGGATCACAAGGGTTAAATAAACTCTCCTCGCTAGCCAGCACCCAGAGAGGCCTCTGTCTGTTCTTCCATTCTTCTGCCTTCAATCCAAATCTGTGCGCTCTTGAATTCAGTTCCAGAATCCAGTCTGAGTCCAGTCTGGGGACTTTCCTAGTGCCTGCCTTAGCTCTCTTCTCTTCCCCACTGGGAAGGGAGAGGAGTAAATAGAGAGCATCAGCCATTTATCTAATGAGCAGCATAGCCCTAACCCTTAACAGGCTATTTCTGGAAGACTTTAGAGAAGGAGCCTGGGACCCCGAATGTTACAGAGGAATAAGGTTCACTGCTCTCATGCTGCCAGTGAAGGGCTAATGTTCAAACACAGTTGTTGCCATTTCTAATGTCTCACCATCACATGCTCTCTTTTCCTTCAGTTAAACCCACACCCTTGTTGCCATTAGAACTATTTACATGAAAGCTGTGTTCTGTTTGAGTCACTGGCCCAGGCTGTTCTGCTGCTGGCTTGTGACATATCCCAAATCAGCTCACACTCCAGTCAGAGGAGATGGAAACAGGAAGTTCCAGTGACCTTGACCATACAGTACAATAACCCCCTTCATTGTAGAGATCTTAACAGGTTCAGGCAGAGAAAAGGTGATAGGTGTGAGTAGGTGTGGGTCTCCTTTGCCCCAGCAGTCTTCTATCTACTGTGATCTCTATTAAAGATATATGGAAAATTTGAACTAACTTCTGATTTCTTGAGCACTGGTAAAGCAATTTTGTTACATGACATTTTCTACATATCTGTTGCAGGATTTTCATATAGATCAGTACCTCATCATCTGAAGGAGATTAAAAAAAAAAAAAAAGAGAGAGAGATTGCCATTAGCTGGGCAGGGGAAGTTTCTGTTGCTACAGAAGCCATGCAGCAAAAGTTAACGTTGGGCCTTGGAGGGTGCACAAGCCTACAGTCTTCTCCAAGAGGTGAGAAAAAACAGTCTGTCTTGATTCCTATATAGATGAAGATGAGTTTAAATGGTGTGGCCATTTTTCCTGTTTGGGTTTTTTTTTGTTTGTTTGTTGTTTTTTTTTCCCTCTGTGTGCTGTGTTCTCAGGGTCAGTCTGAGGTCCCAGTGTGGGATGTTCATAACAGAAAAACCAAAACTGGTCCTTGTCCTAAAAGTCCTGCTGAACTACATAAGATATCCACAGCCTTGGTTTCTGCAAATTCACCATGCAGATATATTGCACTTATTCTTCATCAGTATGAAAAAAAACCCAAGCTACTCAATCAAGTGAGTCTTTGGTTAAGTAACCTGGAAATATGGCTTCACTAATAAATGTGTGGGTAGCAGGAAGGAGAACTTGTAGGTACCCTAGATTTAACGCTGGTAATAAGGGAAATATTTCAAGGATATATCATTACTGTAAAGATCTCACTCACTTTTATAGTGCTGTTTAAATGTATATTTTATATCCACGTCGTACATCTGCTCCACAGATCCATGTACATGTCAGTGTGTTTACAGGAAGCCACTAAGTCAGGCATGCTTGTTGATTCATTATCTGAATTGGGGAACTCTGCAGCCCCAAGAACATGGTCTGTCCATACCAAACTGACACAGAGTATAAGCATACTCTATTTCTTTCTGCACTATAGCCTATATTATGCACTCTCGACACACACAACTAGACTTTAGGAGTGCAGATATTTTGCACATATTTTAGCATAATAATGTTCTGATTAGTCCATCTGATTAGTATCTTCTGCACTAAAAAACTAGAATAAAGGCTACATTTTTTTCCCCCAGTTTTCCTAGCCTCTTCATGCAGTGAATTCTGAGTTTTCCAATTAAACCTGGAAATTCACCCCTACTTCCTATTTATTATTTCACGCATTATAGCATTTTTATATTGAGTTGTTGCAATTCACATGCCACAAAATTTGCTAGAACCAATTGGTGAAGTCATTTCAATCATATGCTCTTTCAAAACTATTTTTTTACCATAAGTAGATATACTTGGATGTGTGTAGTGTGGTGGGTTAAAATTTCCCCCCCAACATTAACATTGCCAGACCAACTCAGTTAGAAGCAAATGAAAGCTGTATTTACAAACAAGAACTACAATCTACAATGGAATGCAATGAACCCATATTCAGCAAATATACAGTATTTACAATATTATACAGATATTTACAATTAGCAAACAACATGAAACCCCCCCTAGTCAAAGAGACCAGGGAAACTGTTCCACTGCCCTATTAGACTTAACTAAACAACACATCCAAGGTCAGCTGAAAAGCAGGTTAATCTCTCCTGAGCGAAGCAAGCAGAGAAGAGATCAGAAAAGAGGAAAAACTGTTTTGGTACAGGTAATCTTATAGCAGATATTCCTCCAGTGAATTTGTTTAGAATAATCTTTAGTTTTCCTTTTTACACCCAATAGTGATTTATTTATATTTTTCTACTTTTCTGCTCAAAACCTGTAACTAAATTTTAAAGGCATAATCTAAAACAACCACACTGTAAAATGGGAATTAAAGACAAGCTGCTTTTTGTCATTAGAAATCTTAAGTGTATGGAAAAGTAGCTTTGGAGATATATAGCTTTTGGGTCTTTTAAAGGCTCCAGTTTGAATAAGTAAAAGAGAAAATATTAGTCAGAAGATGGAAGGTTAGGAAAATAAAGAACTAGCAGGACTCTAGAAAATCTATAATAACAATCCTGGAAGTATGAGGCATTTATTTGATTGGAAAAGATAGGTGGGGAGCTGGAATTAGGGTTTGTTCACATACAGTTGGTTTCTCATTAATTTCATCATGACCAGGACAGAAGTCTGCTCAATTATTTGAGTCCTTTTACATCACCCAGCAGGAGGTAAAGTCCTGAATTGCAGGTCCTGACTAATGGATCAGTATCCCAGACTCTGAAATTCAAGTGTTAAGCAAACAGACTTGTTAAAGTAGTGCATTACAAAGAACTCCAGAAAGTCTGAACAGGCAAGCTGTCATTGCAGACAAGTAGCTAGTGTATGTTAGATGGGAAGACTCAAATTTTATGGCAAGACTGCATTTTATATACATGTGGTGTCTGTGACACTGCGGGGGGTATTTGTATAGGCTCCTGGCCAAAGAACTCAGATATGTTCTTTCAGGTAAGTTTGACTTCAGCAAATATGGATCATCCCTCCTCTGATAACATTTGCTGGGACCATACTGCTTCTTTCCCTCTCACTCACCATGCATTGATGAATTTGGCTTCCTTTTAATTTTTGTTCCTATTAAGTAACTTAATCTATTGGTTTTATATTGTTTTAACTAAATGTAAAAAGGAAAACAATATTCAAGAAATCACTAGAATACAATTTTAATGCATTGTCCCTTGTAGTACTATGAATGGAGGACTTCTTACTTAGTCATGAAAAAAAGAGGGTGGTCTTCTGGGTGATGGCACTATTCATATTTGTACACTAAATGGCTGTATCCAGGGTGATTTCAAAACAAAGAAGTTCACTTTTTCACATCCTATTTCCAAAGTTTTGCAGGCAACAGTGATCTAACCCAAAGACTCAGCAAAAAGAGATTGTGTCTCCTGTGGAGATATTTATTTCTTGTGCTATGAGATCCTTATGATGTCTGAGAACTTGTTGAAGGAAAGAAGTCAGAGAGTTATGGTCAATGGGACAGAATCTAGTTGGAGGCCTGTAACTGGTGGAGTCCCTCAGGTGTCCCTCTGATGCTGTTCAAAATATTCATTAATGGCCTGGATGAGGGAACAGAGAGCACTGTCAGCAAGTTTTCTGATGACACCAAGCTGGGTGGAGTGGCTGACACACCAGAAGGTTGTGCTGCCATTCAGCGGGACTTGGACAGGCTGGAGAGCTAGACAGGGAGAAATCTAACAAAGTTTAACAAGGGCAAGTGTAGAGTCTTGCACCTAGGAAAGAACAACCCAATGTACCAGTATAGGTTGGGGACTGACCTGCTGTAGAGCAGTGAAGGGGAAAAGGACCTGGGTGTCCTGGTGGATGGAAGGAAGGTTGACCATGAGCCAGCAATATACTCTTGCAACTAAGAAGGCCAGTGCCATCCTGGGGTGTATTAGGAGTGTGGTCAGTAGGTCAAGAGAGGTCCTCTTCCCTCTCTACACTTGAATGTGTTCAGAGAAGGACAACGAGGCTAGTGAGAGGCCTTGAGCACAAGCCCTATGAGGAGAGGCTGAGGGAGCTGCGATTGTTTAGCCTGGAGAAGAGGAGGCTCAGGGGAGACCTCATTGCTGTCTACAACTATCTGAAGGGGGATTGTAGCCAGGAGGGAGTTGGTCTCTTCTCTCAGGCAACCAGCGACAGAATGAGAGGACACAGTCTCAAGCTGCACCAGAGGAGGTTTAGGCTTGAGGTGAGGAGAAAATTCTTCACAGAGAGAGTTGTTCACCATTGGCGTGGGCTGCCCAAGGAGGTGGTGGAGTCACCATCCCTGGAGGGGTTTAAGAGGGGATTGGACGTGGCACTTGGTGCCATGGTCTAGTCATGAGGTCTGTGGTGACAGGTTGGACTTGATGATATTTGAGGTCTCTTCCAACCTTGGTGATACTGTGATATTCTGCCCTGGTAAGGCCACATCTTTAATATTGTGTCCTGGGCCCCTCAGTTCGAGAAGGACAGGGAACTGCTTGAGGGAGTCCAGCACAGAGCCATGAAAATGATTAAGGGGATGGAACATCTTACTTACAAGGAGTGACTGAAGGAACTGAGGCTCTTTAGTTTGGATAGGAGGAGACTAAGGAGTGACCTCATTCATGTTTATAGATATGTAAAGAGTGAGTGCCAAGAGGATGGATGGATTCTGGTACTTCTTAGTGATGCCCAATGACAGGACAAGGGGCAATAAGTGGAAGTTGAGGCATAGGAAGTTCCATGGAAATGCAAGGAAGAATTATTTCACTGTGAGGGTGACAGAACACAGGAACAGGCTGCCCAGGGGGGTTGTGGAGTCTCCCTCTCTGGAGATATTCAAGACCCGCCTGGATGAGTTCCTGTGTGACCTGGTACAGGTGATCCTATTTTGGCAGAGGGGTTGGACTAGATGAACTCTTGAGGTCCCTTCCAGCCCTGACATTTGTGATTCTGTGATATGCTGCCAAGTATTGCACTTTTTAAACCATTGGGGTCTTCCAAAACACATAGAAGTGGCAGAAAAGAAATCAACTGCAAGAAAAATCCCAGGTGTGGTGGATTTGATCACCTTGATCAATTCTGGATGATTGTGATGAATTAAAATGCCAGGAAGAATATACATGCTAGGGTGAAAATTTGAAAATGGAGGAAAGGGAATGAAAGAGAAGAAAAGTAGCAATTCAGGAAATATCTCCTTGAGGTACTAACACTGTATGTGAATCCAAGGCTCTAATTTTGTTTTGCTTTCCTTCTACTTTGTTGTGTGTCACACTTTCACTTCCTCCTATCTTTCATCAAAGGAATTGCATCTTCAGCTTAATGAACTCCTCTGCTGTTTGTGATGCCCAAACTACCAATATAGACTCTCTGGGGTACTCTTGTTTATGACAATCTTTTCCAGCCATCAAACTAGGAAGAGCAGTAGCCTGTTAGAAACTACCATTAACATATCTGCTGTCAAGTGCTGCAGAGCTGACTTCAAGTTGTAACCTTTGTGTGTCCACATCTCTAGCAGGACAGCCAAGGCATCTCCTAGAGTCTTTATTTGCACTGCTAACGCTAGACTGGAAGAGTGCAAAGTGTGTGAAAGGAGCAAAGGGAATGGGGAGAGGCTATCCAGTGTAAATGTAACAGAGTCATCAGAGTGGAAGCCAACAGGCTTAACCTAGTCACCAGACAGGTGGCAAATGCTTCTTTTCTCACTTGCAAAGAACTGGACTGGACTTGCTGCTTGTTCTTTCTACTCTCTCATGGCCACCACCCATGAAGAATCCCAGAAGAGAAATCAAGTCCCATGCCTGTTTAGGTTGGACTTTCCCATGTTTGACAGCTGTGTTACTATTCACCAGTAACACGATAGCACAACAGTGTCAGACTTTAAAATATGCTTACCCCTAATGACCACCATTTTCAGCAAAGTAGATAGTCTGACTTGTCAAGAATACAGACAAATTTTATTGAGGAGAAGACTAGTGGGTTGAGGGAGAGACAATGCAACATTCTACATTATCTCTAAAACCATAAGTACATTTGTAGCTTTTAAAGCCAAGTGACAATGTTCAAAGTATTAGTGCCAGTGAGTTCACGATATTAAAATACTGGAAGCCAGCTGATACATGGCATTGTTTCCACACACTGGACAAACAACACCCTGGATTCTGATTCACAAAACATGCCAATGTTTTTAAGGTGTTAAGGTGTAATGCTACATTTTTAAATAGATACTTGAGTAAAATTAGAGTGAAGGACAGCCTAAGTATGTGTGGTGATTTATGTTGATTAATATCTGCTTAAACATTTTTGTTCTGCTGCTGTCATATTGATCACATCTACTATTTAAATTAAATTTCCTGGTCTGAAAGCATATTACCATCTGCACTGCAGAAATAGTATTATCTTGAACCCATTTTTTGTATTTAATTGTGCATAACTGAAAATGCATTTAGGAATTACAAGAAGTGTACTCAGTTAAAATGGAAACATCTTTTATCCTACTGTTGACTTACAAATCAAAATTAACTCAATAAGGACTATATTAAAACAGTAAAAAATTAGATTAGCAGTTGACAGATGTGTACCAAACTCTGGATTTCTCATTCACTTATTGCCAAAACTTCTCTTGAAGCTGTCCACAGTCCCATGTGATATCAACAGCAGTGAAGTTCAGCAGAGGCTGACTTTAAGTGCTTTTTTTTTTAAACCCTCTGTTAAAGCACTATATTACAGGGTCCCACTGAAAAGTAAGATGACCAGAGGTTACATGACTTTAGAGAAGCTGACACCTGAAAGAGATGGGATCCTGCATCCTTACAGTAGCTCAGACAACTTGTCTGAAACAGGCATAATGTCTACAATGACTCTGAACAACATCTGTAGCAGGGAACAACTCTAGCAAAGTGAGAATCAGAATCCTGATTTTTGTGCTTGTGACACTTTACACCAGGAATATTTGATGACAGAGACAGAATCTCTACTGTGAAATTCATCATTTTAAACCAGGAGTTTAATATTCCCTTTTCACTTGTTTTCCAGCCAAACTATTGTTTTACTTCTGCTTTACTCTGTTGCATAATTTAGCATTTCAAAAATACCTCAGAATGATGACAGTGAAGGCCAGATTCAAAAGAAATCCTGTAAAGTCTGCAGCTAAGCATGTTATTGACTTTCCAGGCTGAAAAGATGGTTTATAAAATTGTAAGAGATTAAACATCATTATGTATAGCTGTTTTAACTATATTTACAGCATTTTTATTTTCCTCATAATGTTAGTCCCTCCTAGCAAACCTTTGCACACATGTTGAAGTTTACACTTTGATTGAATCCATGGGAGCTGCTGAGAAGTAGTCACACATACCTGCAAAAGGATCTACATCTTGGTAATGTATTCATATGCACAGCACTACATGGTAGGAGGCTTAGAAAAACAGTAAACACCCTATAAGCTATGTCCTGAAAAATCCCATTTTTAAGTACTACACTGGCATTTAATAAAGAACTCAATTCTATTTATATCTATTATGCGTAGTTTTATTTTTACCTCAGGTCATGTATCTCCAAGGATGTCAGAAAACACACTTCTATCATTTTAAGTGAAGTTTCCTCACACTGGACTTGTATTAGTCATTGTCTTCTGCCACAGACTGCATAATGTTCACCCCCCCCCCCCGCAGTCTACACACCATATACCTACAGAAAAGGAAGAGGAAATGTGATTAACTCTTCTAAAAGGAGAACCTACAAGACTTCTTTCCTTCCCAGGACCATAAAAGCTCCTCACAAAACCCCAAGCTGTGAAGCTCATCTCCTGTCACATGGGAGATGATCGGTACTGGGTATAGTATCAGTCCCTAGCAAAGCAGGTGGAAAATCTCACGTAAGGAGATGCTGGCTCTCTCATCAAGACAGCTCATGCATGTCCTTTCTGTACCTTCAATGGAATTAAGTAGCAGGCACATGCTTTAGACTGTAGAATTGAAATGTTCACTTCTTGCCCACAGTCTGAACAGTATGGTTGATGAATTCTTAGAGTTTCATGTAACTTTGCTGTTTCTTGTGCATGTTTCTATGACTGTGAAGCAATAATTTGCCTCAGTATAAAGGCACGTCTGAAGTAACAAGGGACAGCATCTTTTACATAAGGATTCTTAAAGTACATGTTATTTTTATTCTGAAAGAGACATTTTAGAATTGCATGAGGTTCCACTCTACAAAAATGTAGACAGTTATTTTCCAGAGTCCAGCAAACCACCTCCACACAACAAGAGACTCTGAAACAGCAATAGAAGTAATCTTTTTCTCAGTTAATCTGCAAGTATTTGTCAAATACATCAGTGTCATTACCCTACTCTTTAGCCCAAGACACAAAAATGAAGTGCGTTCCTCATGGTCTCCCAGTAGGAAAATAGATGTATCACTTCAAGAAATATGGATGGCATTCAACAGATTTCTTGTGTTATGAAAATGAAGGAACTTCTTTAAATCTTCTTGCATAGTTATTTTCCACTCTTTCCCTAGGGCACTTCTTTGCAATGGAAGTCCTGTTTTGTTAATGTGTATCATTACATTTATTGTATATTATTTTTCAGTTTTAAATATAGCACAAATTCTTGGAGGGGTCATTGCTCATTTGTAGTAATATAATACACCAAAAAAACCCACAAAAACATACAGTTCACTTTAATGCTAAATGCTAACACATGTTAATATTAAACATAGCAAAAGATAGACTTCTTTTTTTTTTTGAGAGAAATGTTCTCCACAGCTGTTGCACAGAATCCTTTAGCATCAGGCCACTGATTCTAATTACCTTGAATGAATGTCAGTATAACAAATACTTTCACCTCACAATCTGTGTTTCAGTTAATGAACCATTCCCAGGTTTAGGTAAAAGAAATGGATAATAATCAAAATACACATTGAGGAAATAAATAAAGAAAACCTGATTATGTGGCACTACAACAAATGACAAGTATTTTTTTTTTCATTCTGGAGGAGTAAGAGTTTATTCAAAAGATTGTAGCACATTCATTTCTTCCTATCACTTTTTCATCAGAAGATGAAGCAGATCATGTCTGCTGTGTAGGTACACCCATTAAACAGTTGAGAATGTCTACTTGATCTGAAACATACTAAAGTCAATAGACACCTTTTCAACTGACTTCAGTAATGAATTTTGCCAAACAATCAATTCTGCCCTGGCAGTTCCCACTGTCTTCATTAGTTTAAAACCTTAATAAAAGTTTAACAAAGAAACATTTGGAAAACAATCTTTTGTACTGCAAGAAATACAAAATCTGTTCATTATGTTTTGCTTCCAGCATGAGGTCTGAAAGTATCTAGATGTATTTTTAAAGGAAATTGCCAGCAAATCTCAGCCTCTACTTTAACAATACTCTAGAAAAAGAAACAAAATCCTTACCCCAAAACTTTGGTGGCCATGTGATTGGAGAGTAAGTACTGTTTCTATCCATAACATCCAAATAATAAATATAGAGTGGTATATCCACAGAGGAGCAATAGGTTTCTGAACGTTTGAGATTTAGCAGTAGAAGTAATGCTTTTGTGCTGCCAGAGAAATGTGCTGTTTGCCTGAAAGGAAATGGATGTATCACGTTTCCTGCTTGTGGACTCAAATTAGCAAGTGCTTGCCTTATCTTGGAACACCACATGGTTCCCGAGACGGGGAAACAGTTTCCTTCTTGTCATTTCCTCAGCCAGAGCAAACTGACGCAGAACAATACCAAATCTCCTCCTTCCCTGAAACTTTTTGAACCCCAAAATGTCAAGAGATAGAGATGAAAATTTCTTTCTCTTTCCTTTAATGATTTGATGTGTTGAAGGCCTTCCTTAAATGTTCAAAACCACTTGTTTTCAGTGGGAATTTTCAGTAAGGAAGAAGTTTGTATATTAATCTAGGTATTAAGATTGTTAAGTATTCACCATTGTTCCTTGGCTAGTTTGAGGAACTAGCTGGGCCTGAGAGTGTAACTGTAGGCATTAATATTTTATTGAGCATACTTCAAATTTCCTTTGCCAATTCTTTTCCTTTCCACACCCCACTCTAAAATATGAGTTCCCTGGAACACAAACAAGCTTTGAGCAAATTGTTTGGACAGTAAGACAATAATGTAGTGTTAATTCCCTGTTGGATTTGTAGGTGCTGCTGCTAAATACAACAAATAGCAATAATAACACACATAATAAAGAAAATAGCCAAGATATTTAACCATGCATAACCAAAAAGTAATGGAGAATGTATGGGGGTCAATAAAATATATTATTTTGTATTTCTGTAATAAATTCGGTAGGACCTGATTTTAACTGTTTTCCTTTTAAATACATTACAGATAATGGATGTCCATAAAAATTCTTCTGTGAATGTCAAACCTCTGTTGTCTGAAAAGTTGTATGAGGTTTTGTTTTGCCCATTGTTAATAAAAAACCACCACCACAGAATCAGCTACATTGATTTCTTGCCATGAATATCAGGAATACCCCAAATTTAGGAATATTCCAATCTTAAGATTTAGATCCATCATTATTTTAATGTGGAACATCCTGATATGTTATAATTAAAACATAATCTCTACCAAAAAACTCAATCAGATTAATACATCATAAACCTTCACTTTATTTACTATTTCAAGATGAGACAATTTCTACTCCTTTTCACTTTATTTCTGACTACTGCAATAATTTCTTTTATTGGTAACCCCATTACTTCTTTCATTTTTCTCTGTAGAGAAGTATCTTTTCCTAAAAATAAAATCATCATAACCCTTATGAACAAAAATGCTCATCACCACTCATTATACTGGCAGGTATAACACACTGCAGCTTCTAACTGATGGGGATAGAGTAAAGGAAGAGTTGTTAAATACATTGCTGAAGTAAGTTCAATTCCAATGAAATGAGCAGTCTTTTACTCTTTGAAAAGAGGAACTGACTTCTGTCCTTAAAGGTTTTGAATGCATTGATTAAGTGAGGGGAGGTGCTTTGAATTTACAACAGCACAAGCCCTAATCCTGAAGAAAGAGAATTTTCAGGAGAAATAAATGTGATGGATATCATCATGTATTAGAAAATTCGTGGGCAACCAAGCCATGGGCACACAATGTAGTACCAGCAGGTGAAGAGTTGCCTGCTTCCTTGGCTGTGTACAGCCACGGGGGAGGACTCAGAACCGATACCAGTCCACTCTGGAGGCAGCAGTTGTTTTCTTCATCAATATATTATGATTCTTTCCTTTCTCTTTAGCCTCCAGTAAGCCCCTGACTGGCTAGATGTTGTGTATCCACTTAGAGTGGATAGGCACTTTACTATATGCATTCAGATTAATTTGGTCTAAACCAAAATCTAAAACAAAGTAATAAAAAAATCATGATTCTATGATTCTATGAATTGTTTTTAGCTGGGAAGATCTCATGGTGGTAAAGTTTGAGTATGAACAGTAAGCCCTTCAAATTGAACCTGAATCTTAGCTACTGTCAGTCACATCCTGACAGAAGAGTCATACCACCATCAATACATGTAAAAGAGGAATATTGTGTCAGAATTTTAAAGTAATTTGCTGAAAACTACTTTTCAGTTTTTCAGCTGCTTACAATTATTGGCATTTCATGAGGGAACATAGGTATATATGCTGAACTCTCCTGAGACATGAGCCTACAGGATCTTTATTTCAAATGTAAGCACCGTTCACACTTACCATCTGGAGATTATGATTTAGTCTGGGATTTCCTTTAATTGTTTCATATTTCAGCAGCTCCATATTTGTCCTTGGTTAGTTTTACAGCTCTCCGGATGCATGAAGAAAAACTCAGGAATTTTTTTTCTTTGACCAGTGATGAAAATTGTTCCTGTCTCATATCAAACTATCCATTTTAAATGCTGCTCATAATGTGACAAAAGACAGAGAAACTGCTATTTGAATTTACTGCCTTTAATGATTCACTTCAATTCTTTTCAAAATCAAACAACAGATTTCATTGGTTTACCTGCTACACGTCAAATAGCCTACTTCTATCTGCTGGCTCTACCAGAATACGCCTTTAAATCTGATATGCCTGCTATGAACGAAAAGAAGTATGGCTGCAGTAACATCATCATCTCAGGTGTACATTGGATGTTACCAATTTTTCTTCATATTTTTCAGAGAAATACTAGTGGGTAGGAAATATATTTTTGGAGGTGTGAAATCCTAAGGATATGGCATAACAAGAAGATCCATTGCTAATTATGCAGCCTTACCTGATTGGGAATGTAATGCCATTTTGTATAATGTGAATATAGTCAGGATTTACTGGATCATGTATAAATTTTTTAGATCCAGTGTTCTACTCAAAATTCTGAATCCTTTCTTTCCCCTTAACACAGAAGTCTTCTATTGTCTAGTGAAGGGTGACTGCAAGAGAGAAGAAGATGCAGAGGAGTGCCCTCTTTTGCCAGCCAATCACCTTCCTATTACTGATCTTTTTCATGATAGTTGTGAAGGCTGTGTTGAGAGTATTTATATATGTGTGTGCAAAAATGAGGGAGAGAGAATTTAAAAAGGGTACACAACAATATATATTTTATGCTAAGGCCAGAGACTAAAAAAGTAAAATAAAATATCTTTGAACCAGATTTATATCTCTCAAGTATTTAATGTTAAAGGGGGCAGTAGTCCCTGTAGGGGCAAGTTGTGTGGGCAAAAGCCAGCTTTAGCAATTCTGCACTTTATACCCACAATCAAGTAATAGCTGGGGAGTATGGTACTGAAAGTTGGCACTATGGGGCTTGTGTAGGTCCAGCTGCACACCAGAGTAATAGGGATCATCCTTCAGGACACAAGGAAGTGAAAGAGGGATGGGGCAAAGATGAGCTCTTCAGGGTCATCAGAAACTCAAGAACTTCCACTCTCACTGTTTTGTATCTAGCAGCTTGCACAATGTTTTGTGGTGGCCTGCATGGAGCTGTAAGTTTGGACTGCAACTTGAAAACTCCAAACTCAAACTTCTATCTTATCAGGAGACTAAATCAAGAGCAACCATCCCAGAACAGAAGAAAATAAGGTACTATCAGTATCTTTCTATTTTATTTTTTGCTCACAAGGAATTAATTGGGTAAAATGAAGCCATAACTTGATAAATTACCAAAAAGGATTATATGGCATGATTGCTTATAGGGGCAGAGAACTGGAGTTAGTAAGGCAGAAAAAGCCCTCCTGGCTCTCTGTTCCACCACAAATACATTCCGTGAAACACTTCCTGTTCAGAAGATGAACATGAAATTCACTATTCTTTCCAAAGGGTGGGAAATTTTTATCCACTGGCCAAATTTGCCAGTTTTGCAAAAATTTAGAAAAGAGATTTGCCATTATGTCCTCAGAACACAGCATTTCCTTATTTTCAGCTATGATGCTAAAGGGAAAAGAACAGGGCAATAGATGTCAGAGTCTTTTCTATTCTGGTCTGCTCCTGTAAATCTTCTGAGACCTGGAGTGCTGAAATATAACATTTTAGCAGACTTACCTTAATTTGGATTACCATTCTAGTCTTCCTATCATCTAGTAAGAGAGGAACCAGGTAAGGAGAAACAAAGAAACAACACTTAAACATAATTCAATATGACAACAAAATTGTATTTTAACATTTCTGCAGTAATTGAAAGAGCTTTCCAGTTGAACTACAAAGTTTGCATCCAGTCACCATCTCTTGTTGTTACATCCTGTTTTACCTTCTGTTAAAAAGATGGAAAGAAATGGAATCCATTTTTCCCACTCCCTCAGATGGTCTGAAATGTCTAATTTCATTGATACATAATGTTCAAAGATTTATATATATTTGTTCACACTATAAGAGACTTCGCTTTCACAGACCGGTTTGCTAGTGTGAACAGCACATATCTCAATTACCCTTACAGTGCATGAACTGTTTAGGAACAGAATTGTGTTTATCTCAAGTTTTCACACAGAATTTAATGGACTTGACTCATCATGGAGCATTGCATTAGGAGAGAAAAAAGTATTTCTGCATGCTACCATTTACATGTGAACTTGTGCATCAGTTGACCCCTGTGCATGTCCAGTACCACTGCAGTATTGCTGTCCCTAGGTGGGCAGAGACTGCTACCTGTACTCTTTGCTGACATGTAAACTAGGACCTACCATCAACATGGTTTTCACTTTATCAGTTAGACACACTAAGAAACATAGCATACTGGATTCAAGGTATGTTTCTCAAACTCCTTCACCAAGCGAGTAATTCGTCATTGGAACGGGTTGCCCAGGGAGGTGGTTGAGTCATCGACCCTGGAGGCGTTCAAGGGGAGATTGGACGTGGCACTTGGTGCCATGGTCTAGTCATGGGGTGTGTGTTGATAGGTTGGACTTGATGATCCTCGAGGTCCTTTCCAAGCTAAGTGATACTGTGATACTGTGATATTCATTTCAAGCAGAAACAGTTCACTGCTGCCATTCCACTACATGTGTTAAGTAAGAGCCTTATCCAAATATATTGCTGCTAATGAAAAATACCTCTACACACACTTAGATATCATAACAGGTGCAGCAGATAAGCATTTAGAAAGTATTTATATCTCCTGTATATCTGAAATATCTTCCAAAAGTCAGAATAGGGGGATGGTGAGAACAAAATCTTTACTGTCCATATGTTTTCAGTAAGGCTGTTTTCAAAGCTAATTCTTCTATATATTCCAATGCTAAACAAACAAAATAATCTGAATCAGTGAGTCAATTTATAACAGGCATTATGCCTACATTACTCCATTATTTTTTCCAGACTTATATCTGGTTTACCAGGCTAGTCATGATAAAATAGTTTTGTTGGAATCAGATGCCACAGGTAATATTTTGCTTTGATTTAGTTAGGTTTACTGAGACTGAATTTGTTTGATAGGTAACAGATTGAAAATTCATTTTTGTAGGCATATGGCTTATGACAATAGAAATCTGCTTTCTGACTCATAGCACAGGTAAATGATTAATATAAAGCAAAGGAACGACAAGTATTCGATCTTTATGGCTCTCTTCATCAGTTTACTAACACCATAAAAAAACTGTAGAAAACCAAAACCTTTTCTGAAGTTTAGAGCAAACGGAAATCCTACAAGGAAGGTTAAGAATGGAGGCATGATGAGCAATTGAAGGAAATTGCCTTTCAGTAGTCATGAATGTTTAATCCTCTCTTCCTCTGATTGACAGGATCACACCATAGTCATGGAATATCCATTTACTTTTACAAATCCACAAAACTTGGAATGCATTTCAGGAGGAAATTACCTGAACTTGTATATCTCTGTTACAGTACTTTTAATTTGCCCAAGAAAAATTGAAATGTACATGAAGTCAGGATGTTCTTAAGTATATAAAAACTGGATTAATCACCTGGAAAAGTACAGAGTACCATAATACCTCATAATTGGGGATCTCATTTAAAGGTTTTGAAGACTATAAAGTCCATGGCCAGTGCTCCATAGGCCAACTAAGATTGCTTGAGTTTGTAAGTATTTATTATTCTTACCATAGTTTCCTCAAGGCATCCCTTATGGCAATCACAAGACTGTTGTACTTAAGTACTGTGCAAACAAGTTACAGTGAGACTTAACAATTTGCATTTATTCTTTGTTGTGCATTGTGATTGTTTCCTGTATTCTGCAGGAAGACATCATATTAAAAAGCAAAACTGCAAGCTTACAGTCACTGATATTTTTCTCATGATGATATTCTTTGCCCTTCTCCTGGAAGCAGTATTGGAGGTTTAAAGGCATTTCACAGGGTGTGTATTTGGCAGGTTTGTCCTCCTTGACTTGCATGTCAAGTTTGTTAGAGTAGGCCCTTTACCAAATGTGATGAAGACAAGATGCTGGCAGCAAGCTATTTATCTGTCTCACCTCAGATTAAGCAGAGAAGTAGCCAAAAGCAAAAGCAGTAACTTGATCAGTTTTTATTGGGAAAGATAAAAGTGCCCTGTCAAGGAACTGCATTTCTCTCAACACACTTAGGAGTCTCCTAAACTAACTATAGAAATTTTGCTCTGATGAAAGACCACAGTAGTAGTTCCTTCCACATATCTCTTCCTTCTTATTGCAGGAAATCTAGACACCTGAGCACTCTTCACAGGCACAAAATGTCTGAACGTTTGCCCTCAAATTCACCTATATAACCATTGTAGTCACTCTTTCACAGTATGACAGTATCACCAAGGTTGAAAGAGACCTCAAAGATCATCAAGTCCAACCCGTCACCACAGACCTCATGACTAGACCATGGCACCGAGTGCCACGTCCAATCCCCACTTGAACACATCCAGGGATGGCGCCTCCACCACCTCCCTGGGGATTAATATAAAGTCCTCTGATTGAGGACGTGTCAGATATTAAGCTGAAAAGAACAGATACTACGCTTGATCTTAGCCAAAAGGCTGAGAAGCTCTTGACTATCCCTATTACTCACTCTCTCCCAAGCACTTACACAAGCATCTGCATTTGCAGCCTTCACACCATGGAGCATCCAAGCCCCTCAGCAAGCTAATTGGAGAGCTCCACAGAGAATGGAAATGCACTTATGGTCCTTTGGAAACTGGTGAATAATTAATGTAACCACTTTCTATTGCAGGTCATTAATTTTCACTGCTCTGAAATAGGTTGCTGTTATGGAGAGTAAGGTTAATAAATCTTTAGCTGTGAAGGCCAGGAGTTGTGGACATAAGCACACAAGCACAGAGTGACTGCAGAAACTCCAGATGCTGAAAAAAATTTACTGGTAAGTACAAGGAGCTTTTTACTGCCTTTGGGTACACTTTCATATGTGCTTTCAGTTTTGCACTGATGAAACTTTCAGTTGAATGACCTCTGATTCATCTGGAGAAGTCTAGGTGGATGAGCACTTCTAATATGCAAGACTGGTGAAGCAGATTCTTAGCACACAGAAATCCGTATCAGTAAAATGAATTACAATGACTTAAAATGGTGATATCAACATTAAAAAACTGCAAAATGAAATGATGAGAGATGATGAAAATGTAAGGGAGCAGACAGCTTACAAATGTCATGCGTGTAGATTTTAAAAAGTCAAAATATGGCTATATTTGACATGAGCCAGTCAAGAAAGCAAGCATTCAGTAAGACTAAAACGTGAAACCAAAGAGCATACAGTAGAAGTGACTGCTGACCTGTCCAACTAAGATGACTTGAGAGCTCTGGACTGATCAGGAAACAGTCATAAGGCATAAATAAGGTTGTCAGAACATAGTGTATGCACTGAGATTTAAAAAATAGACAATACTGTGAAGGTTTAATTAACTAGAGAACTTTCAGAAATGGCAAAGGGAAGCAATGTTAGGGGAATCAATGTCAGCAAGAATGCTTTCACTTCCCAGTTTTCAAGACGAAGGCAATAGTTACATGTCTTATAAACAAGTGTTGCTAGCTCTCAGGAATATAGTATGAAAGGTTCTTATTTGGTGCTGACAACATACATCTGATCTTCAGACAATATCAGAGAAAATGCTTTCTGACTGGCTGATAAATCACTGCTGCCTTCTTTTGAAAAAGAGTCAATAAAATAAGCAGGCTGACTTTACATTCCTATCACTCAGGGACAGAAAGAAATCTGTTCGGATTTATATTGGGATGGTTTGAGCTGAATGGACTTGGTTTGTGAGTTTTGAGATGAGAGAAGAGGGATGGGAAGCATCTAATATGATTATCATCATAGACAATAGAAAACAAACAAACAAAAAATATCAAGTATGCAGAGATGATCAACTCTGCATCCTCTGTAGTCTACTCTGAAAATTATCAGATAGCTCATCTCTAAAGCTGCAAGGCATAAATTGTAGGACAGAAGAACTTGGTAGACTCTGCTTTACATTCAGGACTCAGAGTTCAGGTTCAGCTGGGTAAGCAGAGGTATCTGTGGAACTACAAAGGGTTCAAGGTTGTTTGAGACAACACATTAGCTGATTTCTGGTTAAAAGGGCAGCAGAGTTTCAGAGACTTGTACTTAACCATATGGTCTGCCAGAAACTAGCAAAATGAAAGTGCTTTGGAGCAGCTAGGCAGGGAATCAAAATATAGACCCTGCAAATTAATTTTAAATGCCTCAGTGTTATTTAGTTCTTTATACTTATATCTGAAACCATGAGTTTTATTATATTGAAGCACTGAAGAATAGAAAATCAGAGTGGCCTGCAGTTGTGAAAGACTTGTCAGAAACAAGATAACCAGAAAAAAAAAAATCAGTGAAAAGACCAGATATGGTCAGTTCTACCTAACTCTTGTATTCCTGCTTGTGTAAGGCACTGCTGACTACTGCTCTTTTCCTTTCCAGAGGAAATGAATCTGTAGCAAATCTGCACTGCAGAGTATTGGTGGTCCTGATAAATCTGGAGCAGGTTCCCTTTTATTTTGGGACACTGCATTTCAGAGTCAGAGATGCTAGTCACACCATTACACTTGCTCTGAACTGCTTTTGTAAAAACTGCATAATCCACAAAACACCTGTCTCTGAAGAACTCACAATTTATGAAATCTCCAGAGACAACCACTGAGGATCTAGAAGAATCCAGATTAAATATTTGACTCTGACAGGCATCTGCAAATGGCATAGTGCTCCCCATACTATCGAAGATTTGTTTTAGAAAAGGTGCTATTGGTAATTTAAAGGAAAACATTGTAAGGATATTAATCACCAGTGGTCTTAAATATTAATTTTAGGAGATAAGAGCTAGGAAAATATTTTTGCCAAGACAAGGACTTCTCCAAAACCTTTGTCCTCCCAAGCATGCAATTTAGCAATGATTTGCTCTTGAGAGGAAAAGATGTTCACTCAAGCCAGTGAGGTAGCAAGAAAGTGTCCCTCTGAGGGCTTTTTGTCCTAGTGGAGGAGTATACTTACTGAATATTGTGGTAATTTTAAAATACATTCTTTATTGTTGTATTGTAGCACAGTATTTTCCTGAAACAACCATAGCAGTTCAGAAGAGCTATAGTCTTGAAACTTCATGATTTCCTCCTAGTCACGACTGAATATGTGAAACATCCATTCAGTTAAAAAAATATTCCAGCGCTGTAGGAATGAATTACTCACATGAAATGTAGCCACCTTCAGGAAAAAGCACAACACTGAAACAGCAGAGGCAGTTAAAGCCAAGAGATGGGTAATGTATAATTTTGGAAAGCAAAGAAAGATACTTTGTAAGCACACTAAATTATCCTTTCAAGATTTCTTGGCCTTTCCACATGCCAGTTAGGAATCTTATGACTGCATTCTTAGATTTGAGCTATCAATTCAAAAAGTATTTGTTCTTAGTCAATTTCCTTTCTATTTCTCTATGTAAGATATTTCTGTACCATATTTTTCACTGCCCCTGCATTCTGTTATACTCTTCCTTCTTAAAACTCTTTCTTTAAATAAGAAATTCTTTTACAAAATTTGTAATGTTTTTTTGGGTACCATCTGAAAAAAATTCCCTCCTGTTTCAGCTTTTCATAGAAAACATCAAGAAGAGTACTGACACTATTCAGAAGGAATTCTGGTGTTATGTGTTGACATCAAAAGGTAGAAGCTAACATCACATAAGATTAATTATACAGAGATGACAGATTTCTGCCTGTGGAAGTTCTCGTGAATACATTGATGCTTCTCTTACCTAATGAATTTAAGATATATTCAAAATGAGGTCAGGAAGTACTTTGGATCATATTTTTTCGCTCACACATAGGGTACAGTGGCCCACACACACGCCTTCTTATTTAAAATATTTAACATTTTAAAACAGTTTTTAATAGTTTTAAAATATGTTTTATATCAAGATCAGTATAGAAGTCAGAAAATACAGATTGGAACTGTAAGCATAATGACAATGACAGAGAATATTAATGAACTGTCAGCCAGTCTATAGTCAAGCAGTGACAGTGACAGATAAGAATGTGTTGATTATAGGTCATGAAAAATCATGGAAGCAGGGTTTCCTCCAGGTAGATATTATATGATCATGAAGATAAGCCTCACACAAGAGCCATATACTGATTGGAACAAACTAGTAAAGCAAAGAGGCCAAACCCCATTTTTTTCTTTAAAAAGTAATGCTTTCCCAAGGGGTACTAACTGATTTAGTCTTCTCATGTTTTGGTAACATCATTCTCAGGCTGCGCCAGGGGAGGTTTAGGCTGGATGTAAGGAAGAAGTTCTGTACAGAGAGAGTGATTGCCCATTGGAATGGGCTGCCCGGGGAGGTGATGGAGTCACCATCATTGGAGGTGTTCAGGAGGAGACTTCATGGGGTGCTTGGTGCCATGGTTTTGTTGTTTAGGTGGGTTGGATTGGTTGATGGGTTGGACGCGATGATCTTGAAGGTCTCTTCCAACCTGGTTTATTATTCTATTCTATTCTATTCTATTCTATTCTATTCTATTCTATTCTATTCTATTCTATTCTATTCTATTCTATTCTATTCTATTCTATTTTTTTTACATTTTAGTGCTGGAGCCACCTCAGGTGGCATAGCAAGATTCTCACCGTATTAAATACCCTGTTCTCTATTCTATTTAAATGTTTGCTCAGATTAGACCTTCCATAACAATTCTCTTTTTTCCTAATGTCTCAACAATCTTGTGAGCCCTTTCTTCCTCCCAGGTTAGTGTTATACTTCATTTTCCATGCCATCATTTTACTGTGACCACTGTCATAGTCTTATTTTTACCACAAGGAACTGTTGTTTGACTGTAGTATTGTACTTTGAAGAAGTAATTAATTTAATCTCCTTATATCTTAAGATAAATTGTTTTTCTGTTCATGCATTTCATTCCAAACAAGTAAAGAGATGCAATTATTCTGCCTAGTGCTGCATAACAAGAAGATAATTGACCAAATTTTTATGACTTTTCCTTGTAAGATATTTGCTTGTGATTGATGCCAGTTGAAATCCTGCCGAGTGCTGTTCAAATGCACAGTTGACAAACACATCTTGTCTCCATCAGAAATTCAAAACATCTTTAGTTTTGATAGATGGATTTCCTGGACTGCTCCTGCAGCATCTTTTTTAGCCCAGCACGAAAGGAAAACACTTTTTGCGATAGCCCACATGGTGGCGCTATCTGACCACGTTTGCTTTGTACTACTGCTCCATATCAATTAAATGACTTTAATCATGTTCAATCTGATTTTTTAAACAGATATCTTTTCTTTTCCCAAGCTGAAGCGTTGTTTTTAAAAATTCAGGTTATGTGTTTAAAGACTTATCTCCAAAACACGCAGGAGCCTGCAGACACATGGATGAGTGGATCAGTGTGAGAAAATAAAGGGATGAGGAGATAAAATGTGTCCTGTATTCAGGCTGCTGGCCAGTATATTTGGCCATTCCCTGCACCTTATCAATGCAGTCTGCTCTTGCTTCTCATTAAACTCCATTTCTAGGTATTTTCCTGTGTAAGGGGCTCCATGTGCACCCGTGTGCACAGCAACTGGAGCAGGACCAGGGGCCACAGGGGCCCATGCATCTCTACTGCCAGCACGTGGAGAGACTGCAGAATGTGCACAGTGTGCATGGGTGTGAATGCCAATGTAAGCAAACACTAAGAAACATCAAACTGCATCAGCCAGAAATCAGGATAAGAAATCACATAATCACAGAAACATTTAGGTTGGAAAAATACCCTTGAGATCACCAAGGCCATCCGATAACCCTACTCTACAAGATTCACCCCTAAACCATATCCCCAAGCACCACATCCAAACAATCTTTAAACACATCCAGGGGTGGTGACTCAGCCACCCCCCTGGGCAGCACATTCCAATGCCTGACCACTCTTGCTGGGAAAACTTTTTCCTAATGTCCAGTCTAATCCTACCCAATCGCAGCTTGAAGCTATTCCCTCTTGTTCTATCACTAATTACCTGTGAGGAGAGACCAGCACCAGCCTCTCCACAATGTCCTTTCAGGTAGTTGTAGACAGCAATGAGGTCTCCCCTCAGCTTCCTCTTTTTCAAACTAAACAGCCCCAGCTCCTTCAGTCATTCTTCATAAGATTTATTCTCCAGGCCCTTCACCAGCCTCCTTGCCCTCCTCTGCACTCACTCCAGCACCTCTACATCTCTTGTATTGAGGTGCCCAAAACTGGACACAATACTCAAGGTTTGGCCTCACCAGAGCTGAGTACAAGGGGACAATCACCTCCCTACTCCTGCTAGACACAGAATTTCAAATACAAGCCAGGATGCCATTGGCTTTCTTAGCCACCTGGGCACACTGCTTGCTCATACTCAGATGCTTGTTGATTAGAACCCCTAGGTCCCTTTCTGCCAGACAGCTTTCCAGCCACACTTCCCAAAGCCTGTAGCATTGCTTGGGATTGTTGTGACTCAAGTGCAGGACCTGGCATTTGACCTTTTTGAAACTCATCCCATTAACTTTGGTAAATTGATCCAATCTATCCAAGTCCCTCTGTAGAGCCTCCCTACCTTGGTGCAGATCAACACTCCCACCTGACTTGGTGCCATCTGCAAACTTGCTGATGACACACTCTATGTCATCATCAATAAAGATGTTAAACAGAAGTGGTCCCAACATTGAGCCCTGAGGAACACCACTCCTTGGACCCATTTGTCCAGCCAGTGCTTTGTGCAGCAGATGAGGAGCCAAATACTGGAGTGTCTGTAATACCAGGAAGGTTAGCAAGTTTCCTACTGGAGGGACCAGGAAGTCTAGACCAGCTGCAAGGGAAAACTTGAGATCTGGCAAGGACATAGTTCTGAACAAACTGTGGGAGACACATTAACCCAGGAGAGTGTGTTTGTTTAAGGGGCCAGCAGGATTGGAGAAGAGCCTGGGGTCAGGTCATAGAGAGACCACATGACTAAAACCAGCCCTTTGAGGGTAGTGTTGTTTGTCTGTGTGTGTATGTGTTCATGCCTGTGTATGTGCAATAGTGTGTGTAAGTGGGTCTGTATCAGTAGGTGGAATGGGTCTCTGGTATGCCCAAGTGCCAGCAGCTGGGGAGACTGGGATCTGGGGCCAGACATTGGCCCAAATCAGTATTTGAAGTCCGCTACCAGAAAGATTCAGACTTTATGGATGTATACAGACTTGTATGTATTTTCTGCTAACAGTCTCTCACTCTCCCTGACAAGATAGAAATAGGATCAGGCCAGTCCTGTCTGCTTTACATTGTTAGTATCAGCATGAGTGCTGTGCTTTTGGCCCCCGTTGAGCTGTGCATGCAGCCATGTGTATATGTATGTGTATGTATATGGTGAGTATGTGCACATATTAGGAGCGCACACTCAACCTTGCTACTGGCTGAATGTGAGGCTGAGGAACTGTGGCAGACTTGATGCTATTTTACTACTGGATTGGGCAGCATAAATTTTTTCAATTGGAAGTACTTCTGCTTGCTTTTGACCTTTATATAATAATGGATTTGTCCTATTTTAAACAATATTGGGGTGTCCGCTTTTCCTTCATGTTTACAAGATTTTAGCAATGTTTTCCAGTTTAGTGTAACTTACAAAGGATTAATGAGGAAAAATTGGCACAAAAAATTTCAAGTAGATATAATGAGTTTCTCGACAATAATGAGGTGACTAATATTAAAAATAAATTACATTTGTTCTAGCATGATTCTTGCCATATGCTAGACCAAGCTCATTCTGCACATTGGCAGGGCCTTAAATCCTAATTAGGCATCTCTAAGCTGTTAGAAGTTTGATAACTTCACTTACAAAAACATACTGTATAGCATAGTATTATGTACTAGCTTAGTAAACTATTTTTTTGTTCTCCCACTTCAGTTTTGTGCAACTTCATCTCATCCTTTTAATTTATTTTAGCACAATGCAAGGAAGAGAAGTGATTGCACCCCTGTACTCAGCCCTGGTTAGGCCACTGCTTAAGCACTTTGTTGAATTCTGGGTGCCACAGTACAGGCAAGAAATTAAGGTCCTGGAGCATGTCCAGAAAAGAGTAACAAGGCTAAGGAGGGATTTGGAGGGCATGTCATACGATGGAGCTGGGGTTGTTTAGTCCGGAGAAGAGAAAGCTAAGAGGAGATCTTATTGCTCTCAACAACTACCTGAAAGGAAGTTGAAGTGAGGCTGGTGTTGGTTTCCTCTTCCAAGTAACTAGTGATAGGACAAGAGGTTTAATTTGTACCAAGAGAGGTTTAGATTGGCCATTAGTACAAACTTCTTTTCTGAGAGAGTGAACAGGCTGCCCAGGGAGGTGGTGGAGTTGCCATCCCTGGAAGTATTCAGGAAGCATGTAGATGTGTGCTTCAGGACATGGTTTAGTGGTCATGGTGGTTCAGTTATGGTTCGACTCAATTACCTTAAAGGTCTTTTCCAGTCTTAGTGATTCTATGATTCTAAGGAAAGTTAAACAGTCTGTTGAATTATTCTCTGGGATCTAATTCTATCTTCAATTTATTGTCAAAGTTTTGTTACAATTAAATATAAAACATGAATGCATACAAATATGTTTACATGTAATATAAAAAAATCTTTGCGTAGAGAAATTATTACAGTATCTTAGACATTTATTCTTGATGCAGTACATGAAAAGGAGATGTAGAACTGCACACATCTCTCAGGAGGTGTGTGGCAATGTTTTAATGTTGCACATCAGTACTGTGTGGCAGCTTAGAACAGGAAGGAAGTGGCAACTACTGCTCGCTGCCAAACCTGCAGAAGGAAAGGTATGGTCTGTTGCTCAAACAAGCTTCTGCATTCACAGTAAATGGACTTGGAAGAGATCAAGGCACCTAAAGAGAGATCTTTTTGTGCACTCCAAAAAAATGGCAAAAATATAAAACTGCTTTATCTTGTGATTTCAAGACACTTTCAAGGAAATGTCACTTTTCCTTATGACATGTGGCGCAAAGCCTTGTTTCCTCATGGGGTTTTTTTTTCAGTCTCACAATCTCACCTGCACCTGTAGTGCATTGTCCCTAGGAAAGTGAAGACTTTTTTTTCCCTAACAAAAAAATCTGATTAAGTGCAGTAAAACTTAAATTGACTACCACCTTAGTATGAAATACATTTTTAATACAACAGCTCCATCCACAACTAGAGTTGATTCTTTGGTATAACAATCACAGAATGGTTTTGTTTGAAAGAGACCTTAAAGATCATCTAGTTCTAGCCTCCCTGCTGCGGGCAGGGATGTGTTCCAGTAGATCAGGTGGCTCAAGGGCTAGGAATCCAACCTGGCCTTGAACATTTCCAGGGATGGGGCATCTACAGCTTCTCTGGGCAACCTGCTTTGGTGTTTCATCACCCTCACAGTAAAGAATTTCTTCCTACTATCTAAATCTACCCTCATTTGGTTTAAAACACCTACCTATGGAACATGTCATCTTGAGTGCAATCACACAGCACTTACAGGATGGCCAAGGGATCAGGCCCAGCCAGCATGGATTTAGGAAGGGCAGGTCCTGCCTGACCAACCTGATCTCCTTCTATGATCAGGTGACCCACCTGGTGGATGTGGGGAAGGCTGTGGATGTAGTCTGCCTGGACTTCAGCAAGGCCTCTGACACTGTCCCCCATAGCAAACTGCTGGCCAAGTTGTCCGCCCCTGGCTTGGACAGCAGCATTCTGCGCTGGGTTAGAAACTGGCTGGGGGGCCAAGCCCAGAGGGTGGTGGTGAATGGTGCCACATCTGGCTGGCGGCCAGTCACTAGTGGTGTGCCCCAGGGATCAGTGCTGGGCCCCATCCTGTTCAATATCTTTATTGATGATCTGGGTGAAGGGATTGAGTCCATCATCAGTAAATTTGCAGATGACACCAAACTGGGGCAGGTGTTGGTCTGTTAGAGGGTAGGAGAGCTCTGCAGAGGGATCTTGACAGGCTGGACAGATGGGCAGAGTCCAATGGCATGAGATTTAACACATCTAAGTGCTGGGTTCTACACATTGGCCACAACCACTCCATGCAGTGCTACAGGCTGGGGTCAGAGTGGATGGAGAGTGGCCAGACAGAAAGGGACCTGGGGGTACTGGTTGATAGTAGGCTGAACATGAGCCTGCAGAGTGCCCAGGTGGCCAAGAAGAGCAATGCTATCCTGGCCTGCATCAGGAACAGTGTGGCCAGCAGAACTAGGGTAGTCATTGTGCCCCTGTACTCATCACTGGTTAGGCCACACCTTGAGTACCATGTCCAGTTCTGGGCCCTTCAGTTTAGGAAAGATGTTGAGTTGCTGAAACATGTCCAGAGAAGGGCAACAAAGCTGGTGAGGGGTTTGGAGCACAAACCCTATGAAGAGAGGCTGAGGGAGCTGGGGTTGCTTAGCCTGCAGAAGAAGAGGCTCAGAGGAGACCTTATTGCTGTCTACAACTATCTGAAGGGAGGTTGTAGCCAGGTGGGGGTTGGTCTCTTCTCCCAGGCAACCTGTGACAGAACAAGAGGTCACAGTCTCAAGCTGTAACAGGGAAGGTTTAGGCTGGATGTTAGGAAGAAGTCCTTCATAGAGTGATTTGCCATTGGAATGGGCTGCCCAGGGAGGTGGAGTCACCACCACTAGAGATGTTTAGGAAGAGACTGGATGAGGCCCTTGGTGCCATGGTTTAGTTGATTAGATGGTGTTGGGTGATGGGTTGGACTTGATGATCTCAAAGTTCATTTCCAACCTGGTCTATTCTATTCTATTCTATTCTATTCTATTCTATTCTATTCTATTCTATTCTATTCTATTCTTGTACTCACTTGTAAAGAATCCTGAGTATCTTGTAATGAATTCTGAGTATTTTGTCAGGATAGGTACCACCAGTGTAAGAATTCATATCACAAGGGTAGCACCCCTGTTAACGTGACTAGCACTACAGGAAGAGATGATGCTGAGTAATCTCTGCTGCCTAACTCAGCTGTCAGCCATCCACTCAGTAAACACCCTGCATGCTAATGTTGTAGAATCACTGCAGCACTGCCAGAAATTATGAAAACTAGAGGTACATTGGCACTGTTTCTCCCAACTTCTCCATTTTGGCTTTTTAGAAATGTTTTTCTTTCCCAATGATACAGACCAGAGATGATCCATCTCTTACACAAAAGAAAAAATAAAATCTGTCTCCTGCATGAAGCTAGCCTTAACTGTAACAGTAAAAATGAAGGAGGGAAAAAAGCATAGCCCAGTCAGGGTTTGTGCAATGTCTTTTGAAGAGGCAGAACCCCATTTTATACTGATGGCATAAACATTGTTGCATGGCTGGTATGGTTTGAGCTCAGAAGTGGCAGACGGTCATCCTAGCTCCTTCCAGTATCTCTGTGCTGCTGCTGTTGTTACGTAAACGCCAGTGTCCCAGTTTGCTTGTGCAGCTCCCTGCCTTATGTGAGATGATGCTCTGGAACCTACGCCATAGGTAATGTCATACAGAACGCTATTCAATGCAACGATAATAGTAGTAATATGACTAGTGATAGTAATTAGCACTGACAGCTCGATATACTAATTTTCATAAGTATTTTGGCTACTCGCCAGAGTGCACTTCGGGGGTGTTTAGCCTCGGCGCTGAAGGCAGCCCCTCATTCCCTGCCGCCCTGGCACAGCGGCCAGAGCAGAGGCCCCCGGACAAGCTGCCCCGGCCTTGCTGCAGCCGGGGTGGGGCACAGCAACCCCTACTCCGTGATGCGCGCAAGACCAGCGGGCTCCGGGGCACAGTGCTCGGGGAGAGGGGTTGTGGGGCCCAGGCTGCAGCCTGGAGGAGGCAGCCGCGGCCTGGGAGGCACTGCCAGAGTACGGCACACGCACCTCCCGCTCACCGCCCTCTCCCCACCCCCGCACCTGCTTCCTTGCTGCGGACCGGCGGGGCGGGGCAGCGCGGCTTGTTGTGCTCAGTAACCACGGAGCCGCGCCGGGCGCACGGAGGCGCGGTGCGCAGCGGCACAGCGCGGAGTGGAGCGGCGCGGCGGGCGGAGGTAGGGCGCGGAGGCAGTAGTGGCATGGGGCAGGGGCACGGGGGGCTGCCGCCTCGCTGAGCCAAAGGCGAGCCCGAGGGCTTTGCTGGACCGCAGCCAGAAACGAGGGACCCCCATGGGGCAGCATCTCCCGGCTGTCCCTCAGCTGCCGCCTCCTCTTCCCCAACGCCAAACTATTCTGAGGTTAATCCGAAACTCGCTGCGTGATTGCTCAGTTCGTCCGTTTTCCTGGGTGGATATGAGTGTTTGCCCTTCCTGAGCACGGGTTTAGAAAATCCCTGGGGAGGGCTGCGGTTCGCCCCCTGAAGTGCCCATGTGAACGTTGCAGAGATACTCGGGTTTATGCTCCGTCACACGCTGCAGGCCAAAAATGTAGTGAATCGAGGAAGATGAGACTATTCGTATGCCCTCCCAAGAGCCAGTTTTAGGCTAGGTTGCACGCAGTGATGATACAAAAAGGACAAGTGCACCACAACAAAGATGCCTTGAGTCCATATGTTCAATGGCATGTGTGGTTACTCCCCAGAGCCAAGACCTGTCGAAATGCTAACAAGCAAGGTTGTTACTAAGATTTTGACAACCATATTTTCCGCCGTATTCATGCTAAGGAAAAGTGCTTGTAACAACTATTCGTGATCTGCTCGAACAGACCAGACTCTGCAAATTGCTGAGGAATTGCTTATGTAAATCACCTACCTGGTGGTAAGGGAAAAGCTGGTGCTCATGACTGTGATGGATTTGTACCTGTGTGGCTTGTAGGGAAACGGTATGTGGTGTTTCTGGCTGGATGCCAGCACTTTTCAAGTCCTAAGCCCGTTGAAAGAGTCTTAACAGGCACACACTTTCCTGTAGTAGTACTAGTGACGAACTATCTGCTTTCTGTGATCTCGGGTAATTACTTTTTTTTCCTGATCTTCTGTGCACTTTTATACTCAAACAGATATCAAACTATAAATGCTGATGAGCTATGTTAAAATATGTCCACAGGACAGAGAATGTCTGGGTGCTGTGTTATTTTAATTGCTAAAACTAAATACATTATTTGTTTGTTGTAGTGTTTTGTGTGCTGAATGACATAAAAAACCTGTTTTACAAGGTATAGTTTTACAATTTGTAGAGTTACCTTTTTTTTTTTTTTTGATGGTAGAAGTCTATATCTATTTTCATGTGGGATGTTTAACATGTTCCTTACCAAAGTTTCCCCTGGAAAAAGGAGCTTTCCAGAGTAAGCGTGGTGCTGCATGTTGGTGTGATTCAATTGTCACATTTGCAAACTCTGCTAGACATGATAGCAGGGGTAATAATCTCTCTAGTTCTCTCCTATTCTTTTAATTCTTGTTCATAGCATCTGAGTTTGTTTAATATTACCTTCAGAGATTATATGTCAATGCCAATTCTATGTTGGTGAGCATTAAAATAACTGGATAGGCATCAATCACTGATGAACCCAAATACATTTGAGACTTTAAAGAAAAACCAAACTTACTTTAAATTAACTAATTGTGATAAGTACCAGTAGTGGACTGCAGCACTTAATACAGACACAAGACTCATCATGACTGTATACCTTCATGCAGCATTGCTTCCTCTTATTAAATATGAGAATCCTCAAAGAATATTGTCTGTTCTTTGAGATCTTAGGTGCATCTTCCTGTGAACTTCAGTAGAGATGTGCTGTGTTATGCAGCCTGCTAGTGAGTACACTGCTCAACGTAACACTTTGATACTGGGGCAGAGACAGCAGGGAGAGAGAGTAGTAGCACTCTGTTAGCGTTTAAATGAATCTGAGGAGAAGGTAAGAGTGCCTGGCCATGCTGAATGAGGCATGGAACAGGGCATGAATTCCTGGAGAACTTCCAAGGTCAGCACAGTGAGAATGATCTCTGTGGGTCTATGAGGCTTCAGTGGATCTGGCCCCAAGAGACGTGCACCCTTTGGACAGACAGCACGTGAGCCCGTGTCAGTTACACTTTGTTAAAGGAAGTCAGTTGTGACTCGGGTTTTTTTTCAAGTAGTGGCTGTAGTTATTGGGAAAGTACATACATCAAATACAAACAATTCTTTCCATACATCCTTGTTACTGTGGCTAGTGACAAAACTTTAGTGCTCTTGTATCTCCTTAGAGGTCACAAAAATAACAGCAGCAATGAACATCTGAAGCAACTGAACTTTAGCCTTTGTTTTTCTCAAAGGCACAGATTTAATGGGGAAAACAGAGGTGTTTCTGCTTTTCCATTCACATAGCAGCTGCCTGTTGCTCACAAGTTAGACTTCAGCTAAGCTCTCTTGCTTGGGAGATGTGCAGAAGTATCAAAGAATTGATGCTTATTGGCTTGTCTCACTCAGTTTGACCCACCCTTTCCTGAGATGCTTCAGTGTTTTCTATTTTAGTGGCCTTTCTATTCCCCCCTCCCCTCCCCCTCCCCCCCCCGATAATACCTCTGCAAGAGCCTTCTGTTATAGGCCACACAAATCCTAGGTGCTATATTGGTACTAAAACTGAACATCTCTCCTATTATTAACCAGCTTGCACATTACATCTGAACTTTACTGTTCTATTTGTTTGTGTATTGTGACCTCTGATCTTAATCTTGGCCTGTCTTTGCACAGATAGTAAGCTCTTTGAGACAAGGATTATATCCTGTGTTTATAGAAGGGAACGATCTACTGATCCCAGTCCCCTGCTGTTCTCAACAACTATATAAACTATAATATATCCCTGGAGAATTTCAGTAACAAGTTTACTAAACTGTAGTATACACTGTACTTATCTCTTCATATGAGACAGTGGATGACCTTTCTTTCAATATATCTCTCAATGTATGTTGTACAATTTTTTGTAAAAAAATAGCAAGTCTCTGCCTTCTGTTTTCTCTTAGAACACTTTGCATGTTCTATTCAAAAGGAATGGCATATTTGAAGGCAAGATTCAAGAGTTTCATATTGCTGCATCCTCCTAGAAAAAAGCTAATAGAAAGCAGAAAATAAAATCCTCACTTGCTGAAATGTAAATACATAGGCATGTCCATACAGATAATGTTAAAATCTATAGTACAGTTATAGGTAAGGCACAGAAAAATTGTCATGTATTCCAGAGATTGAAATGTCAGATATGCAAATTACCTTGAATCTTCCAAATTACTAATTGCTGTTGCAGACCCTCAACCTTCTGAAAATGAAGACTTTCAGCTCTAAAAAATGCTGAAGCATAACTAGAGAAACCAAAATAATCTAGAACTCCAGAAAGGATCCAGACTTCTCTCTCTCCTTCCCCACACTACCCAAGAAAACAAATTTTGGTTCCTCCAGGTGACTGTTGCACATCAAGTCAGTTTAGGGTCAGATGGTCAGTGTGAACATCCTGTTTCAGTGCTCCTGTTTCAATGTGTTATCTGTCTTTTCTTTCACCTTTCTCTATTCAAAAGCAATCCACACAGTAAAAAGGAAGCACAGAATGACAGTGTTGGGATTCAACAGTCAAAAACACCTTTTCAAGCCAAAACTGCATTTTCCATGATCTTATGTGGTGTACAGTTATGTCCAATTGGAGTTGGGAGAGTTCCAGTAACATTGATTTACACAATGTTTGGGTTAAGAGAACAACTACAGGTTTGCAATTCAACCATCTGTAACAAGTGCCAAAAGGACTCTTTTGTTCACCTGGATTTTGGAAGTCCAGTGAGGACTACCACATTTTCTCAAAAGATAGTATGAGAACTTTTTTGGATCACTCTACTCCACTTCTTCATCCTAGCTCCTAATTTTAGTATCTAGTAGGCTTACCTGCAGCTTGACAGATTTATTCAGATATGTTTACAAATGGACTGTTAATTAATCAGTTACTAGTTTTCAGTATTCTGGGGTAAATTTTATCAAGTTTTTCTCCTTATAACTTCCATGTTGTTTCAGATGGTGCTGTTTCCATTTCTCTTGTGCCTTTGTATATCAGAATTGTCTTTAATGAAAGAAATGGTATAATACTAGCTGAGGGAAATTAATCTCCACTTGATCTTATTTTCTACTTTCTTTTTACTTATCTGGCTAAGAACCATTTGCTTGCTGTCTTTACTTCCTTAGCCTAAGTCAGCTGGTCTTAACACAAGTTTCTCTTCATCCCTGTAGGCGACACTATGGCAGAGCTCATTGCTTCTTATCCTTTATTTCTGCCCACTGAGTGATGACTGTTCCAGTTATGTCTGAAGCAGTTTTATTCTGCCCTGCAGAGCTGGACCTTGAACTTAAATCTTCAGCCTGCTTCACAAGGGAGACACTGTGCTCTTCAGTCTAGTTGACTTATTTGTTTTTTAAGCACTGCCACTTTAGATCATCTCCTGACCTGGTTACAAGCTTTGAGTTATTCTAATACTTTAGAGTGTATTAATCAATTCTTTACTCAGAGCTATCTTCTATGATTAGCTGTTTTTTTTGTCTGTTTGTTTTGGTTTGGTTTTGTTGTTGTTGTTTTCTTCCTTCCTCCACTGCTAACCTAAAATAGCTGCTTCTGGGATTGTTTAATGTTTCAAAGTGCAGTTATGACTGTTATGTGAATCATTTATTCCTGATTGACATGAGTATCATGACTTTCTCATATAATTTTACCCATTCCAGCAATGTCTGTGACTGGCAGCATTTCCAAGACCTCTTGTATTTCAGAAACAGAACCTGTGAATCAAATTGGACTCAACTACTACAGCAGTAAATCATGCTCAAAAATTCTTTCCTGGAAGTGTTTTTTAACTTACCAGTTCCATACCACTGTTTCTTACCAGGGAAGCCTACCTCTTTGTTAATGTATAATGGTGCTCCAACACTTGACTTTATTTCTGTCGTTCGTGGGATTCTGTTCAGTCTATGTCCTGTAGTTATTTTAGATATTCTACAGTATTTCTGCTAACTATGTAGCATTTGAAAGTGAATTCTAGCTGCAGGAGTTCCTTGAATTTATTACTCTGTTTTTTGGCCTCTCAAATACCTCTTTTTTGATATGTCCCATATTAGAAACAGTCCTTTTACTTCCTGCCACCTGTCTATTTCTTGCTCTCATCAGTATCTTATTTGTCTGTGTTTAGCCTTGTTTGCCTGAGGTTTTTTTTATCCATTGCTGCTATAATGGGAGATTACAGAAGTCTAAAACTCTGGTTTCATGTACAACTATGCTTTCTCATCACTAGCATTCTCCCCCAGGCTGATATTTGTGGCATCAACCCAGTGTGGTAGGATTCTGCAGTTTATGCCTACGTGAAGCACAGACAGAGAATTTTTACCTTTTTTTCAGTCAGCTTTATCTTCAGCCATTGTTGCACATCTTGTGTTGTGTGCCCCTGTCTCTTTGGTTTTCCAGAACTATGGTCCTGACAGGCCTGTCTAGTTTTCTTTAATGTGTTTTGTAAACTTTAAGGACTAGAAGATAAAATACAACCTGGTCTTGCCAATGTTACTCTAGGTTTACTAATAAGAGAAAAAATATACTCTCTTTTTTAATAGCAGAAAATTCAAAGGACTCCTGCGCACAATGAAAAAATGAGACTTAGACTAGGGACCTGCAAAAGTTGACCCATAATTGATCTAGTGTTTTTCTTCTCTCTTGCATAGAACAGACATCTTACTCTTCTGGCATTTGGGAAGATAAACAATAAAATCCAGAGGTCTGTAAACTGTGTGTTACTGCAGCAGGTGGCTAGGCCTAATATTTCTTATACGAGTGAAGAAATTAATGTTTTCTCTTTTCATCTAAAAACAGAATGCCAGAATATTAATTTAAGAAAATGGCATCAGCATAACTTTGTCCATTAAATCCAGATAAGTGGCAAATGTAATAACAATTAAAAAAAAAAAATCTAATTTATATGAAAACCCATTCTGTTTCACTCTTGTGTATTCATTCTCTGTATGTTGAGGAAAACCAAAATGGAAGCAGGGAATAGTTCATGCAGTCTTTCAGGTTTATTTCAGGCTAAGATCTCAGAGATTTAAGCCACTTTTTAAAACACCTGTCGATTTTCAAAATGCATCCACCTGAAGATACATCTTTAAGTCTTGCCACTGAAAAGAAAGTTCCTCCATTTACCTCAAATTACTTAGTGTAACAGATATAGGCATATTTAATTAAGCTTTTAATGTTTACAAATCTGAAAAATACACTTTTTGTTGCAGGATTTAGCTGTTAGTAGAAGTCACGAAAATATTCCTCTCTTCATTACAGCTAACTGTGTATGTAGATTTTGTTCTACAAATCTTTAGAGATGAGAATGGAGTGTGAGGTTTTGTTTCATCTATTCTAGTGATGTATTTGCTCTGAACTAGGGTTTTCTGCCTGTAGAGGTGTGACTGTACTTCCCACCTGTATTAACTTAGTGTTTTCTTTAAATGAGTTAATTCCAGCTGCTTGTAAAGGAGCTTCTGAATGAGGAGCCATAGTTAGAACCACAGAGTCTTCTTATACAGCATATAATTTAATATCAGCTAGATAAATTATTAATCACAAGTCTGCCATTATGCCAGTTGCATAGTGACTCAGCCTGCTCTATGAGTAGACTGAACATTACAATTTCCCAGATGCTTTTGAGTTGGATCAGCATCTTCCACAGCTCCTCTAAATCTGCTCATGTACAGATGATTTACACCAGCTCTGTCACGGTGTGAGTGGGCTGATATTCTGATATTGTTACTGCTGTTAGCCAAAAACTAGTCAGACAAGGCATTTTAAATACTCCTTATCTCTAGCTAACCCTTAGTCTAGCAGCTTGCTTTTTAAAGACTTGCTTACAGTACTGCTTGAAACACTAGCAGTGCCACTGAAGAAGTAAAAAGGCTCTGTTTAACTCACTTAGTTACAAATATTTCTGTTTTGGATGGGGTTAGGCAAGCTGATGTTTCATTTAGGTGTTACAAAGGAAGCAAAGTTCAGCAGGTTGATATATGTGGGCACAAGCTACAGAAAACCTCCTGCTTGCTGTCCACCAAGCCAGACACTGTTTGGTGTCAGCTGTGGAAGAGAGCTCTGGTGGCCAATGCTCTATGTGTCAATTCAGCACTGAAGGACAGAGCAGGCACACGCGGGAAGAGAGCAGAAATATGAGTATCCAGATCGATTGTGTAGTATAGACATAATGCAAAAATCACAGAAACATTCAGGTTGGAAAAGACCCTCAGGAGCACCAAGGCCAGCCGATAACCCTGCTCTACAAGGTTCACCCCTAAACCATATCCCCAAGCACCACATCTAAATGATGTTTAAACACACCCAGGGTTGGTGACTCAACCACCTCCCTGGGCAGGCCGTTCCAATGCCTGACCACGCTTTCCATGAAAAATAGCAGGAATGTGTCTGAAGTAGGTAGGTACCAGTCTGGCCATGGCACACAAGAGTGCAGCCTGTGCACATGAGTGGACTTTACAGTCTGTTCTACACCTTGGTCCATCAGAAGTGTACTTTCTTCATCTCTGATAATTTAAAACCAGCTTGGGTCTGCTGGCCTGAGCAGCACTTGTGTATCCAAAATACATGATAAACATACCATAAAAATATCACTAAGAAGGAAAGCTGGGAGTTCCTTGGGTCAGGCAGGGTTTGAAGGGTCAGAAAGGAAATGTTGAATCGTGATTTCCTCTGGCAGCTCTTGTGTGTTGACACAGCTCCTTTGGGACAGTTCAGTGTGCCTAAAGCTGTGCAGCCTAAAGGCTTGTCTGCCTGATGTTGGAGGACTTTATTCTCCGACAGACTTTGGGGACAGGAAACCAATAAACCCACTTATATTTGTGATACCAATGAACTGCATATCATCTTGAATTTGGGATGCACCCAGTCTCTGTAATATGAATCCAATTATTCCTTTTGTCTATACACTCAGTTCTTAACAGGGAGAGAGATGCACACATACACAAGATATACTTGTTCCTCAGAAGATTAAATGCTATTGGTAATGTAATCTGAAAAACATAATTTGTTGTGTTTGTTTGGTTTTTTTTTAAACCAGATGATTAGTCATGTAGATCATCTTATAGTTACAACAGTGTTAAGTTTGTGTAGAAGTTCTAGTTCACAGCTTTTGATGTTAAATGACCCAAAAGTGAATGTAAATGTGCTTTTGTTTAACAACGAAGTGCATGAATCCAAATATTTCAGATGAAAGCACACAGTCCAGTGAAGTTAGGGATTATTGTGAGCAATGTCCTGGTGAAACATAGTGAGAGTTGTACGTATTTTGAATTTTACAAGTGGTTTCATTTTTTGCCTCCTTTATGCCTAATATTGTTTATGTTAAGAAGTATTACAGAATTACTTTTAATATGTGCAACATTGTTCTAATTTCTAAACCAACATTCACAACCATCCTCAGGAAAGCATTGTTGTCTTTGCTGCTAATTGTTTATAATGATTTGTTTTGCAGCTTCATTCCACTGATGATTGCCAAGCAGACTTTCAGCATTGTGTCTCTGGCTGGGGTATACACCATGGGCAAAACATACCACATTAAACTAACTGTTAAGACTCAGATTTACTAGTTTTGCAGAGCTGGTTAAAGTTTCTTCTAAGCCTTAATGCTTTCTTTCTCAGGTGCTGAGGTTGTTTGCCAGTGCTGTTCGACATCCCTTTGAGGTCTGGCAGTGGACTGGAGGAGTCCGATTGCCCTAGGCATGTTGTGCCAGGGCTGAGGGTTCAACGCTAAAAGGAAGCCATCCAAGATTTTAATCTCACTGAAATCAGTAGCTTGGAAGGAGACTTCTGTCAGGGGAAGTGGACTCATTGCAAGGAGATCATGGCTTCATCCCGACTAGGCGCAAGACCTAGGGATATTGCCAATGTCATGCAACGACTTCAAGGTAAGAGACTAACTCAGGCTGACACTCTCTGCTGTCCGTTCATAAATGGAGGTTGCTATTTTTCACTATAGTGCAGAGTCAGGATTATATTTCTAAAGTTTAATAACTGTTCTAAACTTGCCTACTGGAAAATACAGATATCTGAAGGGTTCCGATAATACCATCAGGCACACCATTAATAGTGGTGTTTAAAAGAAGTTGATGTATGGATCCATGGGATGGGTCACTGAACTTCAGAATATGGGCCTGCTTCTTTTTCTCCCATGTGACCTGGTTGTCCATCAGTTTTCTCATGGAGAAGAGAACAGAAATTTTATCTGTCCTCTTCTACAGGTAGCAGATCTACAGGTATATCTGCTCTACTGATAAATACTTGCTGTTTCCAAATGAGCATTACACCTCATTATATTTTTAAGCATTGAATAATTCATAACTTAGTGAGCTAATTATTCGTCCTGAAGTTGATTACCTTTTAGGTAATATATATCACAGGACATCTTTGTATCATTCATTGTGCTTTTTAATTTTCTGTAATAAAGCATTATTAAATCAAGTTATTGTCTTGCTTTTTTTCATATTTATATACCTATATGCTGCAGCTAAAAGCTTGCATTCTGAATGCTTGGTTTTGTTCAAGTAATGATACTGACTAGAAACAAATTGTCAAGGCAGCTGTTGGTTTCACTCCTGTTAACTTTTAAATGTTATTATCAATCCCTGATCTCTTTCTTTACACACCAGTTTCCACTGACTTCATCAAAAGCTTACATGTACAAACCCCTGGATACCACCTCCTGCATCTTCTAAATCTGGAAGCTTTATCTTCTCATGGCTTTTCCTTCCATTTATTGCTTTTTTATTTCAGGATATCTGAACACTGCTTTCCAGCTACCATCTACAACTAGCACACATAATTTCCACATAGCCTCAGTAGTTAAATAATAAAAATGCAGAATCTGTCCTATTGAGACCTGCTACAGCACTTTCCCACTTCCAAAATGTTTCTACTTGGTGTTCCTCTGCCTTTTGTACAGTTACTGTCTTTGTGTGTTTGCTAATTTTAGGCTATGATCTTGGACAATGTTTTTTCAAAGTGCCCGCAAACATCAAACATTAGGATGAGACACTCCAGGTAGACACAAATGAATCAGAAAGTGAAAAGGTAAAGAAAGGCAACCTTGCTCAAAGAAGAGGCAGGGATCTTTGTACACTCTGTGTGTGTATATATATATGTGTATGTATATACCAGTAGTATATCTCTCTTTATATATATATGTATATACACCTGTCAGTAGACTATATATTTTTTTTAAAAGTCATATGTTTAATAAGAATTCCTGCAAAAAAACCACAATGACAAGAGATTTGAAGCAAGAAATGAATTAATTATGAAATTGTGAGATCTTCAGAGGAATATGAAAAAATTCATGTAATAAATGGTAAAAGTGCTTAAAGGTTACAAAGGCATATTGCAAAGGGAAGGATCAGGGAGCTGAGCTGTGTTCATGGAGGATTATCCAGTCTGGTACTCTGAAGCAATGAGTAAGGACGATGCTACAGGAGGTATTTACAGAGCATGTGGGTTACTAATTCTCAGACTGTTATGTACTAACTTTCTACACATCTGTAAAGCTGAGAAAGTGGCTGCTGTGTTTATTTGCCCCTTATTTACATTATTGTTTTTCATATTAATGTAATTAATTTATTCTGTTGAAATCAGATATGTAGTTCAGTCTGATCTGTATTTGGGTGGATGGGGGGTTTTGGAAATAAGCAAAACTAAAACAAAGTGATCTTTTAAGTGAAGACATTTCAGAAGAAAATGTATGAACTAAATACAGATTTGGCATTGTGTTTGCTTTGAAGTCATACCTGTAACTGGGTTCTTTGCTTCTCAGATGAAATCAGCTTGATATAGTTGGAATCTGAGTTTTGCTGCAGAAGCAATACTTTAATAAATCACCTGTGCCAAGACTGGAGTGCTTGAAGCCTGTCTTTTTTTAGTCTGTTGCCTGAATTATGGATGAGCAGGCAAATCTGCACTGCGGCTACCTTAGCCCTTGTGAATTAAGGTTGGCCTACCTTTCAGAAATTATAGTCAGCTGAAATAGCAGCAGGTATGGACATAGGAACACAGAGATATTTCTTGGCACATTTGCATGACAGCCCAGAATCAGTGCAGTTGGAGCTGGGTGTGTAGCTCAAGGTGAGAGGGGAATTGACACTCTTCATGGGGTAACAGAAATTGAGAGGGTTTGAGGGATCCTCAGGCAATCCTGAGCCACAGTTGTGCTTTAGAGCACCTTCTTTTTTTCTTGACTCTAAGCTAAGGCAGGAAATTTCTTCTTGTGTGACGCTGTCAGAGATTCCTGCAAGATCTCAGATGCTGGGAACTCATTGGCGTTATATCAACACTATTTACAGAATGCTGTGGGATGGCTTTCTTCTGTATTGTCCCTCTTTTCTCCTCCTCTCTCTCCCTTAAAATTAGTATATCCTTTTCCTTTCTTTTACATCCTAGCATTTCTTTTCCATACTACGCTAACAGTAGCCATTAACTGAACAGTTTCTGTTTAGCTGATAGGCACTTTGTTAATATGTACCTTCCTAAGAATTTCCCTTTGGTTGTTTTCTCTCCAAGTCAACAGTGCCAAGAGCCACAGTTTAGCATTAAGCTAAGCTGATTTAACAGATACGTGCTACTGAAAGCTACCTTGCTTCACCATATACGTGTTCCTAACTTTCTATCTATCAGTGCTCTTCCTCCTCTTACATTGGACATGAATCATCTGAAGATTTGTTTGTAAAAGTCAGGTGAGCACCTGGCAAAAAGATGAATGATAAGGTCTCCCTTGTAAGACCACTGCAAGACCATGTTGGTAAATGTGAACAAAACTGGAAAGTTGTACTTGGTCAGGTGGGATATACTTCATACCTCACACAACTGAGTTTATCCCCACATTACAAATATGCCCCCAGCTAAAGTTTCCTTCTGTCCAGTTTGCCAGTGTATGCAGGTTCCATGTAGTCTTGCGGCTGCTGCCTTTTCTTTGTAGTCTTTGACTCTCTGAAACGTCTCAGCTTGGTTCTTGCAGGTTTCTTAGCTTTAAAAGATTCTTCAGTTACAAAAGTACCAGTGTGAATTATTAGTTGCTTGGATGAGCGAGTCTTGTAACTAAGGCAATTCATTAGTCACTGGCAGTGAATCGGGGGAAAATAGACTCTTTTGACTCCGTTGACTCTGTAGACTACATGACCTGAAGGCCAAATAAACCTAAACGATGAATTGGATGCCTGAATAGCATTGCAGCCCATGTGTTACTTAACAGGGGAAATTGAAGCAGGATTTAAATATTTTTTCTTCTTTTCTTTTTTTTTTTTTTTTTCCCACCAGTTTTGAAAAAAATGGAAGTTTATACTACTTCAGAACAGAATATTGAACTATAAGACTTTTATGTGAACGTTAAGACAGCTGGAAAAAACATAGCTGAGAAAATCATTAAAGGGTAAAAATGAAAGAGAAATGAGATCAAGTATTTTCATTTACTACAACAAAAACATGTGAACGAGTTGGGTTGCAGCCAGGAGTACGCAGGTTAAATATTAGTTAACATTGGATAAGGAAACTTGCTGGCTGTAAAATCACCATTGCTAGAAGTATTGAATTGTGGTTTATGTGTGTGAAAACCAGTTCTGTGAGAATCATAGTATCATTCAGGGTTGGAAGGGACCACAAGGATCATCTAGTTCCAATCCCAATCCTCTTCACCTTTCTTCTGACCCAGGTATCTCATGTATTGATGGCACAGATAAATTCTGAGCTCCATGTGGGTTTTGCAAAAACACAGGGGAAAGGATACAGTCCAAGCATTTCACTAAAACATGTACTGAAGTCTAGGTATAATGTATTAAAGTGTTTTGTCATATATGTTATGTACAGCAGTAAGTATCTCGGTGAAAAGAACCATACTATTTTTTATTCTTTTTTTCCACAATTACCTTTCATTTTATCTTCTCCTCAATGAGAACCCAGCCCTGGGGCAGTTTGTGCAATGCAGCATTTATTTTAATGAGGCATGGCCCTATTTTTTTTCATTTGTAGTTTTGTTTTTTTTTCTTTATTGTCAAACTCCAAGTTAGTGATTTAGAATACATTTAAAAGTGTCTTAAGTTAATATTGCCATCTCGTTGCTTGTACTTTTCTACTGCTTTTTCTTCCAAAATTAATAATGCCATGTACATAAACATATTCCTACTTAACTTTTTTCCTTACTTGCACTTTTGGTGATCGTGGCATAGTTCTCACAGGTTGATAAACTAATTTCTGCTGCTCTTTCCTCTTGCCTGGTGGACAAGCAGGATATAAAACACTAAAGATAGTTGTATAGATGACAAAGACATCTTTGCATTTGAGTTGCTATTTAAGAGAAATCAATGGTTTTTTTTCAATTGTTGTCTGGGATAATGCGTATATTTAGGGCATATATTTAGTGTGTCACACTGAGTTTTCTTTCTTTTAGATCTAGAAGAACACAGTTACAAACCTGAAATTCTTTTCTGTGCTATTATTAAACAATGAAGAGGGGCTTCATTACACAAAATGCAGGAGGCATAATGCAGGAGGAGGCTTTTTCTTGGATCATTTTATAAGCAGTGGTTATAAATGGTGCTTCTGAAATATAGTGGATATCCAAAACATGTCAGGCAACTTATGTTTTGCACAAACCTGTCTTCAGCAGCTCCACTCATCCTAGTTTGACACGTTCATATGTAGGCATCTACACTGCAGCTGTTTAATGTTGGTTATGATAAATCCATGTCTGAGGCTCAAAAACTGTTTTCAGTTAAGACTTTATCGTAACATATACCATATTTGTTACTGGTGTGAAAGAGGTGATATTCTAGGAAGTCTAAATAGGAGAAATTATGTGTCAGTTTGGAGGGTTTAGTGAAAATAAGGATTTAGATCAGTAAAATAGTACAGCAGTGTTTTTGAGAGTGTCCCCTCTGTTCCAATACATTGGATACTTAGGGACGTGGTTGGGTGTCAACCCTTCAGTGCTGTGTTGAGGGTTGGATGGGATCATCTTTCATCTTTCTTCCAACCAGATATAGTCTGTGATTCTGTGGTGATAAACAGTTAATCTAGCAATAGCATTGGGTTGGGGGTATCAGGATGTCAGGTGTTTCTATTCAGGTTAAGGCATTCGTCATTTGTCTGTTTTGTAACTACTAATTATTTTCTAGTCACATTACAGTACACTGCAGGCTTGAAAAATTAAATGTTATCTTCTCATGGTCATGGTCTAGTATCTTCCTACAATGCATCTTGTACATTTTGGTGTATTACTAATTTTGAGCATGGCAAATTGTTGTTATGATCATAAATAACCCGCTCTCTTGTAATGGCACCTCAGTTGTTTTTAATACTAGAGCAATTGAAAATTACAGGAGGGCATATCTCTTCTCCCTATTTACTAATTAATAAGCATTAAAATAGTTTTGTGTGAGATCTATTGCTGATCATGCTTGTATACTGATTTAGAGACATCTATAGTGTAAAGGCAAATTATTTTAGTAAGGAAGTTCTACTGTTTTCCTCTAGTCCTGTTTTGCCTTTTTGCAGAAATCAAAATCTTCACCACCTTTAATTACCAGGATAATAATATAGTTCAGAGAATATTGTGTTCAGTTTGGGGGCCTTTGTTACATGAAAGACATTGAGGTCCTGGAGGAGGTCCAGAGAAGGGCAATGAAGCTGGTGAAGGGTCTAGAGAACAAGTCTTGTGAAGAGTGGCTGAGGGAACTGGGGATATTTAGTCTGGAGGAAAGGAGGCTGAGGATGGACTTCATTGCTCTTTACTACTACTTGAAAGGCGGTTGTAGCAAGGTGGGAATTTGTCTGTTTTCACAAGTCACAATGGATAGGATGAGAGGACATGGCCTCAAGTTGTGCTGGGGGAGGTTTAGATTGGATATCGGAAGAAACCTCTTCACTGAAAGGGTTAGGGTTATCCAACACTGGAATAGGGTTCCCAGGGAGGTGGTTGAATCCCCCGTTCCTGGAGGTGTTTAAAAGACAAGTAGATGTGGTGTTAAGGGACATGGTTTATCACCAGACTTTGGTACAGTTAGATAGTGGTTGGACTCAATGATCTTAAAGTTCTTTTGCAATCAAAAGAGTTTTATGGTCCTATGATGTACTTGTAGATAGATAAAACACACAGATCAAAAATAATACTGAACAATTATTAGTCAGTTATCCCACAGAGTATTTCTAGAATGCAGTTTTTATTTTGCATTTTAGACTGCTTTAAAATATCTAAGTTTCTGTCACAAAGCTTCTCCTTGTGAGTCATATCACAGAATTCTAATTTTAGACCCCACATTGAGGTTTTTTAGATGGCAGTTGTGTATATCCAAGTGAATAGTCTATTACTGTGTGCAAGAAAACAGGCTACTTGTTCTGCTTTTCATCAAAAATGAAAAGGAGTCTTACAAGGAAAGTGTCAACAACCTATTAAAAATCCAATAGTCATTATATAAAAGAATAAAGAAAAAACCCTCAAAAGCACCCTAGCTAGCTCTTTGGAATTTTTTTCTCCACAGTAAACTAAGAAAGATGTTTGAAATATATGACATTTTACAAGAGGTTATAACTGATTACTTAATCACACAGATAATGTTTATAGTGAGACTCTAGTTGCTACTTTTCCACAGAATCATAGATTTGTAGAATCATAGAATGGTTTGTGTTGGAAGGGACTTTAAAGATCATCTAGTTCCAACTCCCCACCTTCCACTAGACCAGGTTGCTCAAAGCCTCTTCCAGCCTGGCCTTGAACACCTCCAGGGAGGGGGAATCCACAACCTCCCTGGGCAATCTGCTCCAGTGTCTCACAACCCTTACTGTAAAGAATTTATTTCTAATATTTAGTCTAAATCTGCCTCCTCAAGCTTCAACCCATTCCCTCTCCTCCTATCGCAACAAGCCCTTGTAAGAAGTCCCTTCCCAGCTTTCCTGTAGGCCCTGTTCAGGTACTAAAGGCTGTTATAAGGTCTCCCTGGAGCCTTCTCTGAAGGCTGAATAGTTTGTCTCCATAAGGGTAGTGCTCCAGTCCTCACAGCTCTCCTCTGGACTCATTCCAGCATTTCAATGTCTCTCTTATGCTGGGGACACCAGAACTAGATGCAGTACTTCAGGTGGGGTGTCACGAGAGCAGAGTAGATGGGAGAATCACCTTCCTCGTTCTGCTGGTCACACTTTTGATGCAGCCCAGGACACAGCTGGCCTTCTGGGCTGCAGGTACCCATTGCTTGGCTTATGGTGAGTTTTTCATCAGCTGACACCCCCAAGTCCTTATCTTCGAGAATATTCTTGAGACACTCCTCGCCCAGCCTATATTTGTGCTTGAGATTGCCCTGCCTCGAGTGTAAGACCTTGTACTTGGCCTTGTTGAACTCCATGAGGTTGGCTTGGGCCTGCCTTTCAAGCCTGTCCAAGTTCCTCTGGATGGCATCCCTTCCCTCCAGTGTGTCAGCTGGACCACACAGCTTGATGGCATCCACAAACTTGCTGAAGGTGCACTCAATTCCTCTGTCCATATCACTGGCAAAGATGTTAAACAACACTGGTCCTAGTACTGACCCTTAATGGACCCCATTTGTCACAGGTCTCTATTTGGACACTGGGCCATTGACCACAACTCTCTGAGTGCAGCCATCCAGCCAATTCCTTATCCAGCATGTTGTCCACCTCTCATGTCCATGTTTTTCCAGTTTGGTGACTAAGATTACAGAATCAATGTCAAGGGCTGGAAGGGACCTCGATAGATCATCTACTCCAACACCCCTGCCAAAGCAGGATCACCTGTACCAGATCACACAGGAATGCATCCAAGTGGGTCTTGAATATCTCCAGAGAGGGAGACTCCACAATCCCCCTGGGCAGCCTGTTCCAGTGTTCTGTCACCCTCACAGTGAAATAATTTTTCTGTTTCCATGGAACTTCCTATGCCTCAACTTCCACCCATTACCCATTGTCCTGTCATTGGGCATCACTGAGAAGAGCCTGGCTTGATCCTCTTGACACTCAACTGTTACATATTTATAAACATTAATGAGGTTGCCTCCTTAGTCTCCTCTTCTCCAAGCTGAAGAGTCCCAGCTCCCTCAGTCTCTCCTCATAAGAAAGATGTTCCACTTCCTTATGCTTTTTTGTGGCTCTGCACTGGACTCTCTGTAGCAGTTCCCTGTCCTTGAACTGAGGGGCCGAGAACTGGATACAATATTCCAGATGTGGCCTTATCAGGGCAGAGTAGAGAGGGAGGAGAACCTGTCTCCACCTATTGACCACACCCCTTCTAATGCAACCCAGAGTACCATTGGCCTTCTTGGTCACAAGAGCACATTGCTGGCTCATGGTCAAACATTGGCACGGTCAAGCCCAGGTAGATGCTGTTCTCTTATCCCCTATTTTGAGGATATATTTTTAATTTTTCTCATTTGTTAGTAGACTTCAGTTTGGGGCTTATCCACCTATAGAGATCTTTTCAGATGTGTGAGGGAACTAGGGCTAATTGTAAAAGCTGGTTTCTGTCCTGTCCGTTGGAACAAATCCTGATTTGTGTTAGATTCTGAGAGTTTATTTTCATTCACTATGAGAACTGTTGGGGAAGTAGTAGAAAAGTATCCCAGTATCTAAAGACAAGAAACCTCTAGGTAAGTGTGGAAAAAAGGAGTAATGTCCACTTAGAACATGGTGAGGACAGTTCATCTTCGTCTGCAGCCCAGCTCTGGTGCAAAATGCCTGGACACCCAGACACCACCGCTCAAACTGCTGTCACCTCTCCTTCTGGTTTATCTGTTTCTCACACTTTCCTTGCTGTGGAATTAATGTATAGCATTTTGAAATGTGGAATTCCATTACCTGGAATATAAACATTAACATCATTTGTGAAGCTTCTTTTGCTTTAATTTCACTAGATTTTATGTAACTACATTCCAGTATTTGTTATGTAGTCTGTAGTACTTTTAAGAGGATTATACCCTCACTGTTGCACATGGGTTTAAGTGTCTATGGAGAATGTATGTTATCTCTTTGTAACAGTTCGGCTTGTGACACAAACCTCCAAAACCTATGAATCTCCAAACTAAAGACAGTCATTTTATTCAACTTGGTATGAGATACATTTAATAACATCTTGCATCTACACAGCCATTGCTGCAGAATAAGAGTTACAATATAGTTTACTGAAATCACCAAGTTTTTAGCTATGCCATTATAATTCCAAGGAAAAACTGATCATCCCCTTACAGAGATGCCAAGGGGCTGTACAAATGTGGTATATTGTTCCTATGCTTTCTCCACCTTACTCACACAGGCTGGTTGGTGTAGCTTGTCATAACTTCTTGGGCTGTCATCCCTCCACCAGCTTGCTTGAAGGTTGTATCTGCAGAGCAACAACTTCCTTTTTCACCATGTAGTGCAAGGACTATATGTTGGTGTCTGCTTTATGCATGATTTTATTCAAGGTGCCTCTCACTTCCAGACCTTGTAGATGCAGCAGCTGTTCTGTAACAGCTTTATCTTAAGCTCATTAAAACAAAGGAAAAAATCTTCCTTCCATAAGGTGAAGGGAATGAACTATAACATCAGTTGTAGCTGAAGAGTATTACTGTTAGCTTTTCCGGTCTTGGAGGGGGAAAAAAGCCCTCACATATAAGACCATGGTTTTCAAGAAGATATGAGGCCAAGGGAGTGCAGCAAAACAAAGTGAAATACTTCCTTGCTTATAATGGCTAATAGATGGAGAAAAAAAATTAAAAAGATAAAACCTCTCTTAGGAATGGAGACTGCAGTCTTCAAACTTGACTGTTGATAAGAAATTATGGTTATTTGTGGCAAACTTGGGTTTTGGACTATGCTTTCATCCTCCTGTGGAAATGAAATTAAAACATTATTACAGTTGAGTTTATGTAAAGGCTCACCTCCTTGTTCTGTCTGTTTTGACCAGGGTTTCTATTTTCTTGTCTCATTTGCTAAAATATCCTTAGGCTTTTCCAGATTCAAGAGGTGCAGCTGTTCCTGGTACTGAGTCAGAACTGAGACTGAAAACTGAGTCTTAGTAGACAGTTGCAGATACAGGTAAATTTTCTCTCTCACCTGACTCTTGTTAATAACAACAAAATAACCTCACCTGTTTAGGTCCACTGGGTAGTCCAGAAACACCACATGGTTTTCAGGAGAGAGCTGAGAATCATCATCGCCAATTACATTTATGAGCTTCTAGGCCAGTCTTTGCACTAGCCCAATCATTCTCTCTTACTAGTCAGATTGGCTACTTACTTGAGTGCTGTTTTGCAGCCTGGTTGCTGCTATTACATTCACTCATGGGAGAAGCTGATGTGCTTTGTTACAATGTGAAGGACAAGAAATACTTTTAATGGAAGTCACAAAGCTTGTGCTCCCATTCAAATAAGAGAGAAACATTTGGGAATGGACCCTTTGCTGAGATTTTCAGCCCAGATGGCATTTTTACCTCAGAGTCATCACAAAAAATCAGGCTGTGGTCAGGTAAGGAGATGCTCAAAGAATCCAAAAGTCAAGCTTGTGGACAGGGGAGACAAAGGTGAGGCCATCCAATGACCAATCACAAATCAGTGAAAAATCAAGCATGATCAAATAACCATGTTAGCAGAGTTCTGGACATACAGCTCTGTTGGCAATTGTGGATAATCATACTCTGGTTTGAGACTGATTAGACAGGACATAAGACTAATTAACCTGGATTTCTGGTTGCTTTGCATTACTGAAGTTGTGCAATGCAGGAAGAATTAGATTTAAAAAGACATTCAGGCACCTAGAGAGAGAGACACCATTAAAAGCCATTGTATGTGGGGTTTTATGCCTCTTTAGATACCTTTCTTCAACTTTAAAGACGTAAGAACTTTATAATCTAATCCATAAATATACAAATAAAGTTGATTAAAATCTTCAATGGTATTAGCATTCAGAAATTGGAAAATTATTGTTCCTGAATATATGTTACCCTCAACATAGTTAATATTTTTAAACTGAAATATTTATTTATCAGCAGGTTGGAGCTAAAGTCCTAGAACCTAAGTATGTTCTAGTGCCATCTCAATTATGTAAGAGAGCACTGTGTGACAATCTTGTTTACATTTCTAAAGTACACCTCCATCCTACCAAAAAGCAGTAGCCAGAATGGAAGACTGGATTGCTGCTTTTTCATTCTTTTATTTCTTTTTTTTTTTAATACAAATACTGTGAAGCTTCTGCTTTCAACTTCCCGATCAGACAGAAATTAATTTAGGTTTGATTTGTTTTATTTTGCTTTTTTTTTCTGTCTGTTTTAGAAGCAGAAAATCTGCTGCTTCTCCATCAGAATGTGTTGTGGGAAGGAGAAGATTCTAGCTGTATAATCAGCTTTCTTGGTCTTGCTTTCCAGAATCAACTTTTGTTTGGACACTTTGGTGAGCTTGGACACAGTCTTGTTGCGTAATTCTTCTTTCAGAATCCAGAGCCATTTGTGTGGTTACTAAGAAAACTGGAGGTGTGACCAACTACCAGAAGTGATCTGAATAAATAAAAGGAATCAGGAATTGTTGTGTCTGCATCTAGTTTCTAAGAGACTAATATTTCATGCTTACTGTCTTTGTGTGTTTGTATTTGAGGTCTTTGGCACATTAAAATCCTGTGTTCTCTGGGGAAACTTGTGTCTGCGTAGAAAAATTGAACGTCATGTTTATATATCAGTAAAAAGTCTTCAGGTTTGAGTAAGAAATTACATATATTATTGAGATTAGATAATATAATTCCATTCTGCTAATTCTTAAGAAAGCAAGGTGTTTGCCTTTTTTTTTTTTTTAAGTTTGATTTTGAAAGAGCTTTGTAAACATGTGATGAAGTAGCAGATTTTGACCTGTGACTGTGATAAGCATAATTCATATCACTTTCTAGATGAGGACTGAAAGAGTAGGAAGGTCCCATTCTCATCTATTACTACGAAAGTGTAGAATGCAGCATGGCCTTTACTGCAGCCAGGAAGAATAAATCAGTTCCTAAAACGGTACTGAGTTAGTTAAGTAGCAGCTTGGATCTACAAATAGGGTGCACATCTATCTATGAATAGAAATCAGGTGCGCATGTATCTACTGACAGTTGCTATTAAGAACTATTTCTGTTTATTATTAATAATTGGGTATTATTAATAACTGGTATATTGAAGGCCCAAAATAGTGGCAACTGTGTCATCAGGAATAGTAAATAGCTTGAAACTTTGCTTTAAAAGCTGCAACTTATATGCTAAACAGAATGTTTGAAGATTCATACTGTGATTTTCATCCGTATTTTTTCTGTAAGTTTTCTACACTACAGTATGTTAGTAACCAAAAATTTTGGAAACTGAATAGCCTGTAGTGCATTTTTTTAAGAAAAAAAAAAAACAAGAAAAAGGCAATTTATTCTTGGCATAGTTAAAATGGCAAGTGTCATAGTCACAAGTATGCAGCTTTTTATAACAACAGGCATGACAATACAATTATTCTCCAGCTGAAATGCAAGCTGCTGGCAGATTTGTATTTTGGATGAGACCACATCTAGAGTGTATGCCATTTCTCTTAGAGATTTCAGTGATGTAGTTAATTAACGTAACATTACTGTCAGTGGTTAAAAACCTTAAAGTAGTCTCACAGGCTTATAATGAAGTTTAAAAGTATCAAGCTGAATTATGGTGATATCACAGGTAATGCAAAAGAAAGGTATAAACAGACCTATATGAAAATGTTCGTTGAGCTTTCTTTGTAGGGAAGGAAAAGATTGGAGTCAATTGATCAAAATTCTGGACACTTAGCTACTTCTTGTTGCCAAAAGAGAAAGTAAAGTACAGAAACTGGAGCGGAGTGGAAGATCAAATGGCCTTAAAGAGAAGAAGCCCATTTTATGGTGGGGGGGAAGAGAAAATAAAAAAGGCTTTTAATGCCTGTTTCATCTATTAGCAAAATCAAGTTTTTTATTAAAAACTAGGTGAAAATCTATGAATAATTTTTTCAAGCAAACAGAACAATGGAACATAGGAATATGATAGAAATGAAAGAAAAAGTGAAATGAAAGCAGAAGGAACCCATAAAGCTTTCTGGTAGGTATAAATGTTGACATAAAATCTATGAGGAGAAGATACTGAATATTGAGAACAGCATTAACATTGCCTTGAAAAATGGAAATGGAGAAAGAAGATGCTTTACACCTAAAACATGCCATGGCAAGGGTTTTAAGTGTTATTGATCCCTGGAGGTTTTTAAGGCCAGGCTGGACGTTGCTCTGAGCAAGCCGATCTAGCGTGAGGTGTCCCTGCCCATGGCAGGGGTTTGGAACTAGATGATCTTTGAGGTCCCTTCCAACCCTAACAATTCTATGATTCTATGACTGTGAACTATCTCAATCTACTATCAACATCTACAAACTTGTTTACCCTAAAGTTTGATTTCTCAGTGAGAGATTTCCAATTGTGATGTCACTATTCTGTTTAAAAATCCTTGCACGGAAAAAGGAGAATTCTATCCTCTGAATTAGTAATTTTAATTCTGTGTAGAACCAAAAAGTCTATACTTGCCTTCTCCCTATCAGAATTTGTTTGCCAGTTACTGGGTGATGGGTGGCTGCTGGGCCATGCATCCCTGATCCTGCAGCATTCTCTTGTACCTGCTCTGGCGGTGACTTTGGAATTGTACAGCAAGAACTACTTAGTAGTCTGTTATAAAGAAGTACTTCCTTTTTTCCTCTCTTCCTGATAAAAGGGCCTTGTTTTTCTAGGTCATTACTTCATTTTCCAAATAATTTCAAACCATGAGTCATTGTAATTAGACCAGTTTCAAAGTAGTCGATTGTTAACTTCTGGTTTTCTCTGGCCTCTTTTACTAAAACCTATTGCTTGGATTCCTTTATACTTAAAAAATCTTCCAATTTCATTACATATTTTACTAGTAATTGACTTAGATGAGAACTAGTTATTTTTCCATTATCTAAATTTCAATGTTTTAAATTTTATTTTTGCTGCAGAAGCAGCAGAAAGAATGAAAAGCTGTGTAATATCTGATATTTGCATATAATTAATACTGTGCATTAGTTATTGGTTCAGATTAATTTTTAGGCATTGCCATCTATATTTATAATCTGTCATAGAAACATATAACCTGAGATGATGACTTCTAAAGATGCAACTCAGTAGCTTGCCACTAAAAGCTGTATACTGCCTTAACCTGACCTGTTTCATTCTGCTGGATGATTGCCAGCAATGCTGGACATAAGCTGCTTTGGCTGCTTTACCCTTTAAAAGCTGTGCTTTATTTAAAGGGAAATTTGTCTCTTTCCCCATACACACAAAACCCAAGGGAAAACAAATGAAACAAACCAAAGGAAAACAAACAAACAAAAATCAGAATGAGGTGGAGATAAACCTAGTGCTAAAGCAAAACCAAGTCGCTAGGGGAAATGAATCCCAAGCTTTAAGTCCTCTACATCTCTGTACCCACAGTGAGATCTGACTATGCTTTACTGATCACCAATAATGACGATATCAGATTAAGTTGTAGGCTAGTGATATAATGTATAATCCATCTAATTTCTCTAGTTTCCCTTTTTCTACACATTTTAGCATCAAAATTAGAAGCATGTGTATTTCTAAACTTTTTCATGCACCTGAGACTCAAATACAGATTGAAAATACAGTCCATCCAGGGCTTGCGACTAATGTGTTGTCCTTGAGGAAGAATCTTCTTGTTTGGTGAAGGCTGAGACATGTTTTGGAAAAGCTAGCATGAAATGCACCAGGTATGACTGTGACCTAAACTGAAAGTATTTGTAATTATGAATCAAGAATTCGATATGATCACTTTGTCCTGATCACCTACACTGTTTCAGGACTCAGTCTTGAGTGATGGTGTTTCTGTTGTGAGTGTGTACAGTGAGAAGTGGAATGGAAAAGGGCATATGGAATCTCTTCTTCATTTGGTGAATATTACCAGGTTGATTAACATTACGCTAAAGTAAATCTATGTATTTTCATAGATGTGAAAGGCTGGGTGTCTATGAAGGAGGGCACAACTGAGCAGTAACCACTGCATTTCACTGTGTTTTCTTATGCTCAGAGGTAGTTGCAGGTTGGGCAGGTTGCATGCTGCCTTAAGCAGGTCATCTGAACAAAAGGTACCCAAGATGGTGCTGAGAAAAGTGAAAAAGGGACATGTAAGTGTATAGAAAAGAATAAATTGTCCAAGTGAGTCAAGTTCCTGTTTCCTTTTCTGATAAGCAAGTCAATATTACCTAACATAGTAAAGTTACATAAATAGCAGAAATTTGTTCAAAGGCAGCACCTCTCAACATGGGCTTAATGGAGATCAGATATAATGAAAGCGTACTGGAGGGGAAAGTGAAAGTGTAGCTTCATGCTGTGTAGTTCAGTGTATTAGGAGCTGCATGTACTCCCGTTTGTTGGCAGGAAGAGATCTTTTCTTTTGTTTACCCTCTTCTAATCAGATTCTGGGACAGCCTGATTATTGAAGGCTGGATATCATAGGCAGTATGACACACATTATTTTTTTGTACTGATTTTTGTTTATGTGAGTACTGTGCTCCTGTGCTCTGTTTTCAGGAAGTCTTGCCTACCTGGTGGCCACTTCTAGATGTTCAGTCTGGAATAAAAAAATTAAGTAGTGTAAAGTTGGAAATGTAATCTAACGAACTATTATGTAAATCTATGTGTTTACACATACATACGCATCATAAAGCAACAGACATGGCTCAAATCCAGTTGATCAAATGAATGCCTAAACCAAAATGTTTACTACACCCCAAATATAAAATAAGTACTTTATGGAGCACGTAGTTCATTATCTGAACAGTGTGAATGTATCATTTTATTACAATTGCATGATTATGTTAAGTTTCTCCAAATTTTAGGTCATTTATCTTTACAACATCCCTATTTGTAAGACAAGTCACGTTTTTCTTACTTTTTTTTGGTGTAAAGCCAGTAAAGACTTTACAAGGAATCAAATAGAAGAGATGCTTGCAGATTTCCATGCTCTTCTATAATTATTATGCAATAACTGTGATTGATAAATAAACAGAATAAACACATTTCTGTGTTCATCCTGCATCTGTTTCATATACTAATGTGCAGTGACAATTCATTAAAAAAAATATAATCAGAAATACTGGGAAGTGACACTCCATAAAGAGCTTCACAGATCGTAAACACTTAACTGTGGAAAAGGCACTGCCCCCTCTCCTGCTTAAACAAGAGTTGTAACTGAGGTCATCGCTGCCTGTTCCAGTACGCATGGTACTCCACCCATACGTTGTTTTCATGATGAACTTGAAATCATGTCAAAAACATCAGAAGGAAATAATGCTTGTGTTGAATTTATGTTTGGATTTTTGTTTGTTTTGTTGAAAGGAGGTTCTTCTTCAGATGATAGTTATTTTTAGTGCTTATGAAACCAAAACACAATGAACACTGGACAGAGCCAGGAAAACTATGAGCAAATATAGTATTGGTGAAAACTTGCAGACACGGAATAACTGGGTTGCCTTTGTCCTAAGCACTGCCAGTTCAGAATATTGGCTTCTTTTAAAACATAATTATTCTATTGTTGGGTGATTGTGGTATGGGTGGGTGGTCTTTCTTCAAGAGATCATAAATTGTCTTCTGTGTTCTAAGGCAAATATAATTGCGCCTCTCTCGCTCTGTATAAAACATGAAATTCTGTTCTGTTGCAGAACTATGTTTTCTATATGCATTAGAAAAATCAAGTCTCAAGATTATTCAATGGGGCTACTGAGCTTTTTACAGTATTTAAAAAATATTTGATGGTATACTGTACAGTTTTAAACTATATTTTTTATACTAGCCTGATATAATTTAAGTTTCATAGCAGCTTCAAAGTTCTCAGTACGAAACTTTTCTGTGAAACCTGAAAAGAGCAGAAAACATTCTTAGAGCATTACAAAATTGCTCCCGGTTACTCTGATGGTAATAGGTTTCTCAGGTGACTGGTAACTGACAGGTGGAAAAAAAACAAAAGCTAGTGAAGTGCCACAAGTTCTTTTGGGGTTTGGACAAATTTGGAGATGAAGGAATCAGAGGAATTGTTCAGTGGCAACCTACTCCAACATCAGTTAGCCACTTGGTCCAGTGACTTGGGTAAAATTTCTGTGGGCAGTATTTACCTTCAAATATCAGTCAAAGTTAGTCTTAACTTTTTCCTCATAGAAAAGCTCAGGAAATGTGGCATAGACGGTTGGTCCGTGAGGCAGGTTGAAAACTGGCTGGACAACAGAGTTCAGAGGGTTGTGATCAGTGGCACAGAGTCAAGTTGGAGGCTTGTGGCCACTGGTGTTCCCCAGGGATCAGCACTGGGTCCAGTTTTATTCAATATGCTTTATTAGCAACCTGGATGAGAGGATTCAGAGTACCCTCAGCAAGTTTCCTGATAGAAAATGAGTGGGGATGGGGGTGGTGGGTTGCTGACACCCCATCAGGCTGTGCAGCCATCCAGTGAGATCTGGCCAAGCTGGAGAGCTAGGTGAAGGCAAACCTCATGAAGTTCAATAAGAACAAGTGCAGGGTCTTGTATCTGGGGAGGAATAACAACAGGCACGAGTACAGGTTAGGGGCTGCCCTGGTGGAAAGCAACTCCATGGAGAAAGACCTTGGAGCGCTGGTGGAGAACAATGTGCCCTTATGGCCAAGAGAGACAATGGTATCCTGGGGTACATCAAGAAAAGTGTGTCCAGCAGGTCTAAGGAGGTTCTTCTCCCCCTCTACTCTGCCCTAGTGAGACCACACCTGGAATATGGTGCCCAATTTTGGGCTCCCCTGTTCAAGAGAGACAGAAAACTGCTGGAGAGAATCCAATAGAGCCACAAGGATGATTAGGGGACTTGAGCACCTTCCCTGTGAAGAGAGACTGAGAGACCTGGGGCTCTTTAGTCTTGAGAAGAGAAGATTGAGAGGGGATCTGATCAATTTCTATAAAAATCTGAGGGGTAAGTGTCAAGTGGATGGAGCCAATCTCTTTTCAGTGGTGCACAGTAGTAAGACAAGGAACAGCGGATACAAACTTGAACATAGAAAGTGTCACCTCAACATGAGGAGAAACTTCTTTGCAGTGAGGGTGATTGAGCCCTGGAATAGGCTGCCCAGAGAGGTTGTGGAGTCTCCTTCTCTGGAGACTTTCAAAACTTGCCTGGATGCATTCCTGTGTGGACTACCCAGGGTGATCCTGCTTTGGCAGGGGCTTGAACTCAGTGATCTCTAGAGGTCCCTTCCAACCTCTGATGTTCTAGGATTCTGTGATTCTAACTAAATTTCAAGGTCTGTATATGCAGGCCTGCTTTTGTGACTTTTCACTAGAGATGACCTGGAAAGATCATAAAAATCTTTGTGCTATCAACGAGGTAGTTAGGGGCTATAGACTAAAAAAAAAAAAAAAAAAAAGAAAAAAAGTTTTCACTCAAAATCTAATCTGAATTTGCATACTGTGTATCAACAAACCACCTGACTAGAAATATAGGAGACAATACTCTTGTTCAAGATTTGTGTGGAACCAATGAATGGCATAGATTCTTGTATTTGTGAGCTTTAGGGAAACGTAATTTCAAAAGGGATTGCAAAGCTGAGAGTCTCAACTGCTTGATATTGTGTGAAAAGTCAGCCATTTGAGATAGGGAGAGAAGTCTGAAAGTAAAGTAAAACAAAAGAAATAAACTGTATGAAAAATGAGTGCTGGAAAATGGCAGTGTAGGAACCAATGACAATTTAAAAGATTTATGAAGATACTTGGTTGTGGTTTTAAGTATTTTTATTTGAAATAGCAGAAGAATACTGAAGAAGGATAATCGCATTGCTGAGGAAGTTGCTGAAGAAAATTAGTTTAGTAGATGTACACCACATCCGTTTGAGAGCACAATAGACCAAAGAAACAAAATGCAAAAAGGAGGAGAGGGTGATTCTGCAGAATGAAAACTAAAAATAAATTTCTATACTATACCCAAATGACTACAGTTAAACATCTCTTCTGAGAAACTTGGTTGTACCTGTGAGGAACTAATATGCCATCATCATTTTCCTGCAACTAGAACACAAAACTTATTTCAAAGAACTTTGATTTTTCCACCTTGAAAGCTTTGGAAATGCTGAAAGTGCAGCATGTACACTTCCTCCATAATGTGGAATGATAGTTACTTTGTTCACCCCTGTACTTCTTTTGTGCTTCAGTGTAGTTTATTTTATTGCAGTAGCTTCATTGCTATAGTTCCTCAGGCTGCTTGAAGCAGTATTCTCTCAATCTGCAGTTATTCATAAGGGTGATATCTTGACCTTCATGGCCCTGCCAAATCAGCCTGCCATGGTGTGCTACTGATCTTCCCTGAAATAGAAAGACTGGCTTAGGATGCTTCCATTACCTTTATCTGCAAAGTGCATGTGTGTGTTTATCATCCAGCTGGTTAGAAGACCAATGTACATTGTTTATCCATAAAAGTGAAATATAAACATCACTGTTTCTTTTTTATTTTTTTTTCCTAATAAGATGTATATTAGTAGAAAATAATGCCTAGGATCTGACAGTGCTTTCACTGGCACTCTTGGCCGTATGTCCATGTGTATGGATCTCCTTCTGGTAGGGGTTTCTAAGGAAAAAAATTTTTGAGGTTGTCCTACAGATATTTCACAACTACTAGTCCTTGCCATTTGAGAATTCAGGAACTGCTCTTTTAGGGCACTACTGAGATCTCTAATTGATTTCTGGAGGATGGGATGAATGGGTGGTTTAGCAGCAAAGAGCTGGTGGTATTCTACAGGAGGGTCCTACTACCCAGACCAAGTGACAGCTGATTATTTGTTATTTAAGCTCAGAATCTTTTAGGTCTGATCCTACATAATATCCAAAGAGAGTTTTACGTAGTAACATGCCATAATAAAAACTGAGACACTTACTCTGGTGAGCAGTATTCTTTACTGTGAAAGATCTTTATAATGTGTTACGTTCACTAACACAAGCCCCACCATGCAAACCATATGCAACTGTATCACAATGATGATAAACATAACTGAAACTCTGCCACAGGGAGGCCTTCTAATGAGACTGATGGAGTAATTGCCGCTGTATGAAAAAGCAGTGACAGAGTAGATAGCTGAGAAATACAATCAAGATGTGTGTGCTTGGTTCCAAAGGGAAGAATTGAAAATGAGGACTCCAGAATTGTGGTCAGGAATTAAGGGCATGTGGAGATACCCTGCCACTGAGGAGATGCTGGCAAATTTATGAGATTGAGAAGCCTCACTGGGAATTGGAGAGGGACTATGTACAGTGTCCTAAAGAAACTGCAGATCAAGGTGGAGAAACATCATGTGAGTTAAGTGGGTTTGGGGACCAGATCTAGGTTGGCAAAAGCATAAACAGGGAAAAGGAGTAGCATTTCAGCCAAGTGGCAAATTGAACATCTAGGAACAGTGGGATGACTCAGCTGGTGTTTGGGGAAACCTTCTATTCTCACAGACCAGGCTTATAAGACTTATCCCAGCTTTCAGTTCTCCTTTGTTGGTAGAACCTGCCTGCTGAGGCAGAGCCTTACAAAGGCTGATGAAGAAACAGAATTTATCTGTTGCCCTGTTTATTTTTTTGTGCAAAGAATGTTTTCAAAATACATTTTCAAATGTATTTTGTATTTGAACTACATTTTGAAATGTAGTTCAAATACAAAAATGCATTTTCAGATGGCTTTCCTATACATTGTTACTGCCCATAAAGTATTGTTAATGCTGAAATTGTTGCTAAAACAGTTATATTTTTTTCAACACGTACATGTGCACACATACATTTATGCTGGGCATTCATGTATATGTGCATGAACATGTGCATGTAAGCCTAAAGATATTACTCAGGAGCACTGGCAGAAACTGTCATATTTAATTATTTTTGTCTAAAATGCTATTTGCTGGGAGGGATGAAGAGGATCTATAATCAGACAGTTTAATTTTTAAGGACACATGCAGCTCTGTTAATCATATTTTTCAAATGGGGGATATTTTCAAGGTTACTTAGCCTAGCTGCAGTTTTTGGACTTGTAATATACTTTACTGTTTATTTTTTTTAAAGGCTACATTTTTAACTTGGATCCCTAGAGCTATATCCATATTTCTGTACCTAAATACAAGTGGCCTCATTTTCAGAAATTAAGAGCACCTTCAGCCCCATTTGACACCACTGTGATTCCTGTGCTTCTCTAATAAATGAATAAAAAAAGGTATCTGAGAATGTCCCACCATGCAGCCACAGTAGCATTAAAATACTGATGTTGTAATATCTTCTGCCTCTCAGATTGTCTTCATACAGTATTACATTGATTTATCAGGAAGGCAAACAAATTTTGACCTTGTTTGTATGTGACAGAACGTTAGGACTCTGCTTGCTTTAACACTAGAAACTACTAAACCCCACCATTTTGCATTCTCTGTTTCTGTGCAGAAGCTGAAGTACTTTAAATTGCCACAGCAATTGTCTGTTTCTTTTCTGTTTTGCTGTTTTTTCTAAGAGTACACACCCAAAATCTATGGATCTCATCCAGCTTGGCTGAGACAGCACAAGATAGCTAATTTTTCACATTCAGTTGTTCGTATTTCCTAGTTTAGCTCTTCAGAAGTAATTTAAAACATATTTTTACATTGTGAAGCTCTACTATTTCCTAGCCCAAGGTTATAAGAGGCATCCAGAAGGTTGGTATTAGATGCTGAGAAATTATTTGAAATCAAATGTAACTTTTCTCTCACTCAGGTCTGTCCCATCTAGGAAGGGTTAGCAAAATCTTTTGTGAAAATTTACTTTGGAGTCAGTGTTCTAATGATATAAATGAAAACAGTCATTGTGGGGTTCTTTATGTATATTTTTTAATCCAGGCTTTGGTGCCATTTAAAACATAGTTTTAAAAACAAATATAATTTGTGCAACTCCAGGTAAACAAATTTAAATCTATTTCTGTGTTTGGCTTCTATCCTTCTCATTTTCTGTCTATTTTTTCTTGTATTTGGTTGCATTATATTTTACCTAATGCAAAGACTTATATAAGGATGAAAATCACCTCAGTCAGGGCAATTCAGCATTGCTTCATTTCACTTGAGTAGAGCACTGAGGATCTGGCCTGAGGAGGTGGCCTGTATCAATGCACTTGATGATATTTAAAGGTCTTTTCTAACCAAAACAATTCTATGCATGTGCAGCTAATGATATCAGAGGGACTGCTCGTGTTAAAGATCAAGGCAGACCCTTTGAGCAGTCACTGTGTGTTTTGTCTGTGTGTATATGGCACCTACCAAATGTTTGTATTGCTAGGACATAATTCTAATAATCATCCTAAAAATATAAATATGCTTGATTGGAATTAGAAATGGCACTGCTAAGCTAAACATACTGTATTAAGGCCACTAAAGAGCACAATACTGTAAGTTGGTGTCCTACAAATGACTGGGGCTTTTGCATATAGGATTATCTTGCAGCGTGAATCCATCAGTAATGACGCCTGGCTGAGCTTGCACTCTGAGGGAAGGTCTCAGTGAAGCACCTCCCCTGTACCTACTCTGCCTCTATCTGTACCTCTGTCCCTATGGTGCTGCATCTGGGAAGAGGGAATGAAGATGTGATGTTATGTGATTGATTTATTCTGATTTTGCATCTATGCAGAGCACTTCTTGCAGATCTGCTGGTGTAGAAAACCTAACTAAAAAATTCCGACAGGTTTTTTTTTCTCTGAAGCATGAGTCCTGTGGTCTCATCATCTTTGTTAAAATTGTCATGCATGCTTCATACAACTGTGTAAATCTGGAGACATTCCTGTATGCATTTATTAGTTTATTGCTATGTAAAATATTGAAAACAGAAAAGAAGATGTTGGGAGCATGTATTTTAGGCAGAGGCAACAAGTTCTATAAACTTTTATTTAACTAACAAAAAAATCTAGAACTGTGCATGTGTTAGAAGTTCAGTGCCTTTGGTTGTGAGCAATAATGATTTGAATTTAATGAGTTTTTTTTTTCAGTTTCAAAGCACTGAAAGACAAATTATAGTGAAACATAGATTTATAGTTGTAGCAAAGATTAGATGCACTTTGTGGGATGTTCTTTTTAATGTATCACAGTATGTCTTCATATTTGCGTTGTATCTTTTTGGCGCTGGAATGTCTAAAGTTCTGTGCCATTGATGTACTTAAAATACCATTTCCAGCCTTGGACTGGCCAGCTTTCATAATAATTGATGCTTCTTGGATTCAGATTTTAGTAAACTACTAAAATAAACCGCTAAATCATCTTCTGGTCTTTATGGCTGAAGATGCCCCAGGTTGGTGAGGGGCTTGGAACACAAGCCCTATGAGGAGAGGCTGAGGGAGCTGGGGCTGCTTAGCCTGGAGAGGAGGAGACTCAGGGGTGACTTTATTGCTCTCTACAACTACCTGAACGGGGGTTGTTGACAGGCAGAGGTTGGTCTCTTCTCCCAGGCAGCCAGCACCAGAACAAGAGGACACAGTCTCAGGCTGTGCCAGGGGAAGTTCAGGCTGGAGGTCAGGAGGAAGTTTTACACAGAGAGTGATTGCCCATTGGAATGGACTGCCCGGGGAGGTGGTGGAATCGCCATCGCTGGAGGTGTTTAGGAGGAGACTTGACAGGGTGCTTGGTTGCATGGGTTAGTTGATTAGGTGGTGTTGGATGATAGGTTGGACGTGATGATCTTGAAGGTCTCTTCCAACCTGGTCTATTCTATTCTATTCTATTCTATTCTATTCTATTCTATTCTATTCTATTCTATTCTATTCTATTCTATACCTCCAGAAGATAAAGATCTCAATATAGTTTAAAAAATTTGGGGAGTTGGTCCATACATTATATCCTGAGAATGTTACCATCTCTGAAGTAGATCCTGCAGGAGACAATTTAAGAAACTTGTCTCATTCAGTTTGTAACTCAGGTTTGAGCCTTTCACTGGAACTTTTTGTCATGGTCCAGAGAGGGAAAGATACTCAGTTCTTTTGAATATTCCTGTGTTATGAAATTAGAGACACAAACAAGGCCAAAATATCAACAGCAAGGCTATTTCTTAACAGAATAAAGTGGATGGATCAGGAGAGAGAGAGAGCAAAAGTAGAGAGAGAGAAGAGGAAAGGAATTATATTACTACCCCCAAGATGGTTGGGGTCTGTGGAGGAAGGGTTCTGCCTTGTTGGCTGTGCTGTCCTCCACTGGAGGAGGAGAGGGAGAGATCCCAAAGTTCAAGTCCAAGTCCTTCTCTGAGCAGCCTCTTCAGCTCCATGAGTTTCAGCAGGCAGAACTTAGGACATGGAGAGAGGGTTCTTCCAGGTTTGCTTCTTCCAGGCTACATGGTGGTGTGTCTGTCCTTTTCTCTCCTGGCATCATAGAATCAATAAGGTTGGAAAAGACCTCAAAGATCATCAAGTCCAACCTGTTGCCCAAGACCTCATGACTATTAAACCATGGCACCAAGTGCCACATCCAATCCCCTCTTGAACACCTCCAGGGATGGTGACTCCACCACCTCCTTGGGCAGTCCATTCCAACGGCTAACAACTCTCTCTGTGAAAAACTCCTCACTTTGAGCCTGAACGTCCCCTGGTGCAGCTTGAGACTGTGTCCTCTTGTTCTGGTGCTGGTTGCCTAGGAGAAGAGACCAACCCCCTCCTGGCTACAGCCACCCTTCAGGTAGCTGTAGACAGTTGTATTTTCTTAGTTTTTCTTCAGAGCGGCTTTGCCCAGGTCTTTTCCTTCTCCTGAGCCAGTAGTTACTCAGGTCTTTTGTACAGTTGTTTAGGTATGTGTCCAGGTGGTGAAACCATTGTCCTTTTCGCCATCCTTCCTCTCCAGGTAGAGATGATCTTGTCTATGCACATCCCAGAGAGTCGTTATCCAGTAGCATCTGCCCAATACACGTCAGCTATTGTCTGGGCAAGGAGCAAAGGTGATTTTATCTTTGTTGATTCACATCAAAAGAGACAAGATTTAGTCTCTTAAGCTTGTCATCTGAGCTTTTTCAGCTCAGGCTTATGTTCACCTGACCTCATGATGAGTAAATGGGACTGATCTGATAGCCACAGTCTTTGGGAATAAGATACATTTTCTGCAGTGGGTCACTTAGGTGACATTTTTACTCAGTGATTACATGAGTTATTTTTGTACTAATTGTGTTAATACCTTAATCGCAATTATGAAAGTACAGGTGTAGTAGTTTTCATTTTATACTATGAAGGTGACAGAGTTGTCCTTCATCTCCTGAGATCCTGAAGAGCGTACTCCATTCTCTTAACTCTAATGAAAAATGGTCTGCAGAATATCTGCACATATTTGCCCTCAAAACCACTCTTTAATACTTTTCTTGTCAGTCTTAAAAGTTTACCAGTAAGTTTGGACTAGGCTGGAGTACCAGTGGGAAACAATTTTTCACAATTTTTCTCTATTAAGTTCTCTGCTGATTAAGGACACAAGCTTGTACCTGCTGAAGTTAAATGCTTCTTGGACTTGGATCAAGGACTTTAAATCTTCAGTTTCTTTCAGGAAGTATGACTTCTTTGCCAAAACAATTAGAAAATACTGTGGTACGCAGCTATCAGTTTTTGAAGGATAAATCAAGATACTAGGTTGTAGCACGTAATCATTTCCGTCTCTGTTTTCCTAGTTTGCTGATATGAAATCATACCAGTAGTCAAACATGTATGCCAAGGGTACAAAAGCAGAGTGAGTTACAAACGCAATAAAGAGTTTATTGTAATGCTGTGAACATTACACCCCAGTAAGCAGCTGAATGAAGTGTTTGAGCTCTGTATGGAGTGGCAGACATGTTTGGGCTTGTTTGTTGACAAGACAGCATTTAGATTTTCTGCTGTGTCACAGATAACAAAATTACTTTCTCAGACTAGAGGAAAAAAATCAAAAGAGGTGCAGCATTTGGATGCAAACATTGTCATCATGAGAAAATCATAACCAAATTGATACAGGAAGAGTTTGTATAAGGATGCTGCTAAGTTCAGCAGTTTGTGGCATCCCCTGTTGACTGCTTTTCCCATGCTATGCTCCCTGACCACCCTGCTCCAGGTACTGCTAAAAATTTCATTGCTTCTAGGAGAATTTACTAGAGGTCACTCTAAACTGATTGCTTGATCTGTGTCCTTCATCTGGAGCATGGCTTCCCTTCACCACTGAAAGGTCTGTTTCACCAGCTAGAAACCACACCAGTGATTAATAAGCAAGTAGCAAATACAGAAGTGTAGAGGTGAAAGAAATTGACCCAGTAATATATTCCTTTGTTAATGAGATTTTTTTCTGGGGTATAGTTTCATGCTGGTCAGTAATACCTAATTATTATGATAATGGCTTGTTTGTCTTGGCAAAAAATTAGAGAACCTAATTACATTAACTGCTGCTAATACTGCCTCAATTGAATTGCCATAAGCAAATATTTTTTTTTTCTGACATCATGTGAGTATTTAGATATTAATTTATTAGTTCAAAATGGCCTGAGGTCTCTTCTTCCTCTCCAGTGGACATACATAAAGCAGAATGAGCAGCTGACTTCTTAGGGCTGCAGAGACCTTGCTTGTGTCCAGAAACAACCCACTTGTTATCTTCAACAGAGATGATGGATAGGCCAGGCACATTCTTACCACAAACTGCAGAAGAGATGAACAAATTCATTACTTTTGTTTGACTAAATTTTAAGAGAGAAATTTCAGCTATTTGTCCCATTCTTGTCATAAAGAGAGGGAGGCAAATGCCATTCCCGTGTTGCAAAGTTGTGTTTAATATGAGTTGCAGCAGTTGCTGTACCCTGGTAGGAAGTACCTCTTGGTGTTGTAAACCTGGTTCATTTGTGTCCATGAGCCAGCACCACAGTTGCATCTCAGTTACAGGATATGACTATGTACCTATTTTTCTAAACAGGAAATGAAATTCATCTCTTGTAGTATCCTTCCTCTCATCATTGCATCCTTCTGCCACCATCAGTGTGCACAGTGCTTCTTTAACACCTCTTGAGAAAGTCCTACATTTAACAGGATTGCACTTGGCATATGTAAAGTAAAAGCAGCATGTTGCTGGACAGGAACAAAGTCACCAGTGTGCTGCCCACTTTGTCGGTGCCAGAGTCCTGAGAGCCTAAACTGGAGCTGCTGCTTCCCCTGTGGAGTGGCTTCTGCTGTGGGAACAGAAGGGATGTGACACTTTGGAAGCCATAGTTGCTGCTTTGACTTCCTACAGGGTCCGTACTTCAGACTAAGAGGACAGCTTTACTATAATGGATGTTAACATTGAAATACATTGCATAATAACTCAGATATTTGTTAATTTCTGAAAGTTGATTTAAAACTAGTAAAAAAACATTAGCTGTGGTAATTTTTGGTAAACTGCAGTAACCTTTCACTGAGTGGTGTTCTGATATATAGCACAGTCCTCATGTTTTGCCTTTCAGTATTCTGTTCCCTTTAAACAAAACTGAGAAATGTGCTTGCGAGTCCTGAAGTGCCTAAGGGATTTTTTTTCTTGCATCATTAATTCAGATACTTTGTGTCTGTGTGGGTTCTCAGAATAAGTTTGCTTTGTGATTTTGGGAATAAAATAGAAGAATCCTGAGTATCAAAAGGAAAAATACAGATAAGAAAAAGATAAAGTTTTAAATTTTTGTGGCCTTTTTTGCCTTTCATTTAGTCTGACTTCACAGCTCAATGTAGATTTCTGTCTACATAGACTCAGCTCACCGTGATATTCATCGTGCTCTGATTTACTTTTGTGCAGCCCTAAGGATGTCAGTGGAATGGCTCACTGTGAATTTGCAATCAGGTCAAGAACTTGTAAGCTTTGTAGGAGGTGTCCTCAGGTATGTGATGAAACAATGATGTAGAAAAGAAAGTGATACATGCTGAATGTAATTAATTAAAAAAAACAGTTGTACAAAACAAGCACAGTTTATAGCTTAGATTTATGGCTTTTGTGAAATTTATATTTTTATTCATGCTATGGCAAATAAAAACAAAACAAAGGGGCAAAGTATCCCAGGTACAGTGAAAAACACAACAAAACAAGTTCCTGCTTTCTCAAGAATTGGTTTTACTCAGGTGGTTTTACCCCTTTTCTGTAATATATATAAATCTTAAGATATTATGCTGTTGGTGATCTGCTACTATTTAATCTCCTCATTTAAAAGTAAATTATATAATTGATCAAGTTTGTTATAAAGTATATATATAAGTTAATGTCAGTGGGCCTATACACATCATTATTTGGATTTATTGAACATTTCTAGCTATTTCTTAGAAGATAAATTCTTCTCACAAAGCATTCCAATTTTTGTGATCCAGTAGCAATGTTTTTCGTGTCAAGTATTGGCTCTGGCAGAGACCAAAGTAAAGCTTGTCAAGGTGACACGGAAGTTGGGAGTCTGGAGTAATGTTTGTCACTAAGTTGAACATCCGTGTCCCAGGCTCCTGGAGTCTTGATCTGCCAGCAGAGACTTGAACTGAGTGTTGTCTTAGTGCTTCTCCAATCCTTACCCTTTATTAAGAAAGTCAAGCTTGAGATAGTTGGGAGTTAATGCACCCAAGTCGTCATACCCTTATGAGTTGGGATATGTTCTTGTATCTGGTGTACTTAAGGACCACTAGGTCTTTAAATTTAAGGATATTTAAGGACCACTAGGTCCTTATTTAAGGACCACTAGGTCCTTAAATGTATCCAATGAGTTTTTGTAACACTTTTTCTATGAAAAGCAGCAATTTGGGTCATACTTAGCCCACAGGAAATTATACCTGCACAGGAATGTTTGTGTACTTCATTCTTTTCTGGTCCCACAAACTCATGGAAGTCCTGTAGCATGTGGATAAATGACTGTGGATAATTACTATCTCTTAGTTCATGAGATTGCTGTCTCTGTGTTTACAGATACAAACAGTAGGTTGTGTCCATTGGAACAGGTATGGATGTTATACCAATTGGTGACGTCTTCTGAACTTTGGGGCTGTTCAGTCTGGAGAAGAGAAGGCTCCAAGGTGACCTAATTGTGGCCTTCCAGTATCTGAAGGGGGCCTACAAGAAGGCTGGGAGGGACTTCTCAGGATCTCAAGTAGTGATAGGACTAGGGGGAGTGGAATGAAGCTGGAGGTAGGGAGATTCAGGCTGGATGTGAGGAGGAAGTTCTTCACCATGAGAGTGGAGAAGCCCTGGAATGATTTGTCCAGGGAGGTGGTTAGGGCGCCGTCCCTGGAGGTGTTTAAGACCAGGCTGGACGAGGTTCTGGCCAGCCTGATCTAGTGTGGGGTGTCCCTGCCCATGGCAGGGGGGTTGGAACTAGCTAATCCTTGTGGTCCCTTCCAACCCTGACTGATACTATGATACTAACTTGTAATTAGATGCCTAGTCATTGTCATTGATAGCAATCAGTGTGTACTTCCACAGCAGGAGTATTATAAAGATGGTTGAAAAAAATTAGAAACACAGACTATGTCAGCATTGATTTGACTTCATCTTTAGATCATGTCCTTGGGTTAAGAGAACCTCAAGCAAAATAAAATGGATTTAGAGTCTGGAAGGTCTGTTACTGGTTTTCTTTCTATAAAGAAAAGTGCATGGTACTCTGCCTTCCCATTCTACTAAGGATTTGCACTGGGAGCAGACCAAAGGCTGTAATAAATATGGTCAGAGCAGTGTAGTGTTCAACATCCAACAGGAAATGTTTTGATAAACCATGTTTATGTTGTTGTAGGCTTTATTGTTTACCTCATTGAGCTGCAGATAGTCCCATGGAGTGCCTTCTAAAATGCACATACACATGCCTATTTAACTTGCAAAGCTTCTCCTAAAGATCATTATTTGGTGTAAGATGTGAATGAGCTGAAAGAAAAGGGTGGGGTTTTTGTTCTTGAAAAATGTATTCTTACTGTAATTTTTTTCTTGAATATGAACTAGGCTAAAACAAAGAATTTTTTTTTTTTTTTGCAATTTGTGACACATCAAAATGCATACTTCTTACATGTACTCATTGAGACTGATGTTCTTGTTACTTCTTTAACTCCTAGTAGTGAAATGTCAGAGCCTCTGAAATGTACTTGTCAGGTTTATCTGTCTCAGGGCTGGAGATTGAGCGCTGGCGTTCCTGGTTGTAGGGAGTATTCCATTAAGATTATTATGGAACCTTATGTTAGGTGAAAATTAGATGGACCTGAGAAATTTCAAACTTCTGAAATTCAATACAACACTTTCAGCAAAACCTTTGTAAATGCATGTAGTTGTGACTATTCTTCTGTATGGATGAGTGAATAATCTTGTAACTGCTTTCTACTATGCACATATAGGTCAGGGGAGGATAAACAACCCTCCATAAAACAGCATGTCTATACATGCTTTTCCAGTTACTGTGCTGCCCAGGGGGGTGGTGGAGTCACCATCCCTGGAGGTGTTCAAGAGGGGATTGGACGTGGCACTTGGTGCCATGATCTAGTCATGAGGTCTGTGATGACAGGTTGGACCTGATGATCTTTGAGGTCTCTTCCAACCTTGGTGATACTGTGATACTGTGTGCAGCTGTTTGGTCTACCAAATGAACTTCATTCATTTTTGTTCCTACTAGTTATTTGCAAAGTATGATTTTCATTCTTTTAGAGGATGATATGTGCCATAGAATGATAGGAAGATTCAGACTGGAAGGAGGCCTGTAGTTCATCTTCCAGCTGGATCAGTTGTGAACTCCAACCAAGTTGCTCGGGTCTTTAGCTTCATGGACAGAGACTACCCAGCCTCTTTGGGTGACCTGATCCACTGCTTGACAATCCTTTCTGAGCAAGAAAGCATTTCATTTCCTGAAACAACATCTCTTGTTTCAGCTGCTGCCCCTTGTACCTCATCTGCCCACCATGCTGTTGAAGAACTCAGCTCCATCTTCTTCTTGGCCTCCCTACAGGTGCCAGCAGGCTGCAGCTAGGTCCTCCTGGAGCATGTCTGCCGCAGGCTGAACCAGACCCCACAGTTTAGCTTCTCCTTCCAGGGCAAGTGATGCAAGACATGGATTTCATGTGCATAAGGTCCTCCTCCATTTGGGATAAAATATTCAGGTTGCACATTTCTATCTGTATGCAAGTGCTGCGATTTTTAGAATTTTTAATAAAAAGTCCAGATTAAGTTCTGACACTGTTGCTGTCATTAGCAAGACATCCTATTGTTTCAGTGGAGTAGGATTTTCCTTCACTGTTTCAGATGCCTCTGCAGATAGTCCACAGTCACTCATGTAAAAGCTGTGATGAAACCTTGAAGAAATTTTCTGATTATAAATATAAATAAGAACCACGGGGTTTGAAAATGAATATATTAAATGTGAACACTGTTTAGTCACAGTATCCTTCCTGTGGAAATTTGAGATGTCATTGTCTCTCTAAAGGTTGATGATGGTTGTTGGCTTATTTGTTCTGTTTGCTGAACAGCCTTCTCTGAGTGTGCTCATAATCCCTTCTCTTTCATACCATTTTAGTATATTTTTGGATATTCAGAACACGAGAAATGCCCTATGAGGAAGTATCTTTTTCTGCTTATTTTTATACAGCTATTATCATCAAGATGCAGTCAGTTTAATAGGGCTCCCACGAGAAGACAGAAACAAATTCTTTCTGTGAGCAGATGTGAACTTGATCAACCCAGAATATTTTCTGATTTTCAGGCTTCTTGCAAAAATGTTATTTCTACAAAAAAAATTGATGTTATGAGCTGGTATGTACAGGGTTTTCTTCAGCAGAACCCAGTAATAACAAAATGCTTCGTGTGACAGGGAAATATTTTCGCTACAAATGCGTAAAGCTTTAAGCCAATAATAGGACAGAAGATTACCTTTGTATTTCACATGAGAAATGGTTGCCAATGAGAGATGCAGTCTCAATGATAAATGCTTGTTTCATTCACTGGCAAAATTCTCATTAGGTTGCATGGCACAACATTAGGGCATGAATGCTGAATAAAATAATGGTTATACTTAGGCAAATGACTAAGAAAATTATTTATTGCTAAAAAGGGGGGGAGGGGAAGAGAGAACAGATAGAGAGGGCAGGCCTTTTAAAAAACAATTGTCACAATGCAAAATTAATGTCTCACTTCTGTCTAAAGGACAATCCCTGAGTATCACAAATGCTTGAAGTTAAGCCTCACTTGTCCATTAGGGATCAGGAGAGTCTGGCTGGGGTAGAGTTAATCTTCTTCATGGTAGCTGGCATGGTGCTGTGTTTTGGGTTTGTGTTGAAAACAGCATAGATAATTAAGAGATGTCTTCATTATTGCTCAGCAGTGTTTACACAGTCAAGGGTTTTTGCTTAGTTGCCGGCTGGGGTTAGGCCATGACAGGAATATTATTTGCTTGGAGGCCACTGCTGCCTCTCCCTGCAAGGCAGCATTCCCCAGAAGCCCCTCGCTTTGCCATGCAACTCCCACTCTGAACTTGTTAATATTATTTATGCTGAGCTGGTGAGGGCATAGGTGAATGGCTATTCCCTCTCCCAGGACATAGACATTGCTACTGCTGGCCTTTAACAAGACTAGGGACTTTATTATAAACACAACGATTGAGTTTTCCTTCTTGTCCCTTTAAATGATGTACTTACGACAAATATTCTGTTATCTGCATGGTGTTGTCTGTGATTTGCCACAACAGAAAGGGCTGTTTAAGGCAAACACAATAGTGACAACAATGGTTTTACCTGCTTACTTCAAATAGCTTACTGTGGTGTTTTACAGAAGCATGGCAAATCACCTTTAAAAATACTAATCAGTGCCTGGCCAGGTACATTTTAATTTGAACAATGTCCAGTTTTATGCCAGTCATTCCATTCAGATCAGTGAAGGGCCATTGAATAAATTGGCATAGGATATGAGTAAATGAAACTCATAAATCAAGGCACATAGTGTTGATTATTGGCTTAAATCCTAGGATTTTGATGTGGAGTAATAGTCAGAGAGCACACTCTGAATTTATTGTATAATCAAATCCATCAGTACTATGGTTTATTTTCATCTGATTAAATTGCTTTCAGGAACTTTATTAACCAGTGTTCTTTGACATTTTTTATTCTGAAAACAGTTCTTTTAATGAAATTAATTACCCACCATCCCCCATTCATTTTTCCCTTAGGATTTTTGTATCATAGAGAAGCAATGTTGCAAAATTGCAAAATCACATGTTTAATCATTTGGTCTGCTGGAGAGGGCAAAATTGTAAAAAATACAGTAGATTGATTTATGCCCTGTATTCCCCAAGCTGAAGCATGTTCAGCTACTGTGGAAACACTAGATGTGCAATTTGCATAGTGCTTCATCCAGGTGGGTTGTTGGAGATTCTAAGTGCTAGAATTCAAGGGTATGTGAGAACTTGAAAAGGCTCATGATCTGGACAAATTAGGATAGATTTTTGCAGGGAGAGGCAGAGCTATGCTTCTTGCCAAATGTGTAACTCTGAAGTTCCTGTTTATTCATTCATGTATTGACAAAAAAGGGAAGAAGCAGCCAATCTAAAATTAAGACTCACAAAAAGCTTGTAGATGAATAGACAAAAAATAATTTAATTTCCATTGGCTTGGTAAAGCATTGCTTGCAGTAAATCATAAGCTTGTTTATATTTCTTCACTGTTTGTGGCTGTTTATCAGATAGTTTCTTTACTTTTATATTTCTGTGGTTGGGCAATTATAAAGCCTTCCAGGCCTTGACAGTTCTTAGTTACTGTTACAGAATTATCTGTAGAAATCAAGTTTCACTGAAACAAATATAATAGAATTTCATTTCGTAGCTTGCTAATTTGTCATGAAGCTTTAGCAGCCTCTTTTACCTTTGTGTTGATTAACTGAAAATACAGACAAGGCTATGATTCTTACCACTTTGAGGGGCCCTGGAAAGTAGGGCATTTTTCCAAGATGTTCCTGTTTCATGTACCGCTGAGAGCACAGAGACTGCAAAATTAGGATCACAAAAGTAACTATCACAACAGGGAAATTTCAGTTTGTGTTCAGAACATTATCTAATTTGACTTCCTTGAAAATCCCTCACTTTCAAGTAGTTATCATCTCACATTGCTGCCTGGCATTTCTTGGGCCACTGTCATTCTTTCTATGTGGTGTGCTATTTTTTTGTTTGCATATATTTGTATATCCCGTTTGCATAACAGGATCTATAATTTGGTGCCAAAAAATTAGAATTACTTTCACCTTGTCACCACATCTAAGTTTATTTCTTACTGAAATTGTGCTCTCTTGATGTTTTGTTCTAGACTTTTTGTAAATACTAGGATTATTACCAGATTTGGTACTATATGTAAATGGCAATGTTTACTACCATTATCAGTGAAGATTCTGCATTTATTGACAGCATACTAAAAATACCACTAAAATAAAGGAATTTATTCTGACATCACATATAGAGCCCTCACAACAGACAGAAGAATAATGAAGAGGTGATTGGGTGCAATCAACATGGCTTCACCAAGGACAAATTGTGTCTGACAAACCTGGTGACCTTCTATGAAAAGGTCACAGCATCAATAGATGAGGGACGACAACTGACATCAGTTATCTGGATCTGAGCAATGCCTTTGACACTGTCCTACACCACATCCTGATCTTCAAGCTGGTGCAGTATGGGTTTGATGGATGGACCATTCAGTGGATTGATGGCTGCACCCAAAGATTGGCGTCAATGGGTTCATGACCAAGTGGAGGCCAGTGATAAGTTGTATTGATACAAAGTTGTGGAATCAGAATGGTAGGGGTTGGACGTGACCTCCAGCGGTCACTGAGTCCAACCCCCATACAAAGCAGCACCTCTTAGGGCAGGTCACCCAGGAACTGTGCCTTCAGTGCCAGGAGGTCTGGAGCCCTCAATATAGGAAGGTCATGGACCTGATGGAGATGGGCCAGAAGAGGGCCACAAAAATGATCGGGGGTTGGACCACCTCTGCTACAAGGACAGGCTGAGGGAGCTGAGGTTGTTCAGCCTGGAAAAGAATAGACTCTGGGGAGATCTAATAGCAAGATCTACAGCAAGGATGGAGAGAGACCGTTTGCAAGGGCCTGTGATGACAGGACATGGGGCAATGGCTTCAAACTAGGGAATGGCAGATTTAGATTGGATATCGGGAAGTTGTTCTTCCCTATGAAGGTGGTGGAACACTGGAACAGGTTGCCCAGGGAGGTGGTTGAGGACCCTTCCCTGGAGATATTCAAGGTGAGGCTCAACGAGACCCTGGGCAGCCTGGTCTAGTTGGGGATGTCCCTGCTGACTGCGGGGGGCATCTGACTAAATGACCTTTGGAGGTCCCTTCTGACCTGGACCATTCTGTGATTCTATGATGAAGAACACTGAGAAGTAACAGGTTTTTTTTAAACAGCGCAAGCTACTACACATCCTGAAGATCTTCCTAGGATACAATAAATCTGTCCACACTCTCAGAAATGGCACAAGAACAAACCTTGTTATCCAGAAAAACAAACGCTGTACATGGCATCTTCAGAATAGCATTCAGCAACCCAATGGAGAACCTACCACAAGGAATGTTCATATAGAACTAGAGGGGGGGCAAAAGATGAGGTCCAAAAATGTGAATATTCTTTTGTTTGCAGAATCATTCCTCATGTGGTCCCTGATGCTACTATATAACAACAACTTTAAGGACTTGAAAGAAACCTTTTAGTAACAAATCAGTATGTTGTACAGGATGGCGAGGAACTATTGATACAGTCCTGGGCAGCGGGCTGTAGGTGACCTGTACAAGAAGGATGGACCAGATGACCTCCAGAGGTCCCTTCCAGCCTCAACCATTCTGTGATTCTGTGAGGTTAACTGGAATCTTGCTTTTTTTTATAAAAAGTACTTGGTAGTAAAATTGATGCCATAAGTTTCTACACTTGAAGGGAAAAATTCTCAGGGACTGAGAACTTCACAGTGTTGGGTGTGGTTTATTTGTCGTTCATTGTTTATTCATATGAAATTCTATATAAATACATAAATGTCCTCATTTGATTTACTCTAACCCTTGACAATAAGATGATGTGTTATTATCATGGATAAGTTGAAATTTCAGTGCAGTATAGTCATTCCCCCTCCCTAGAAGTGTTCCAAACCAGGTTGCATGGGGCAGCTTGGTCTAATGGAGTGTTCCTGCCATGGCAGGTGGTTGGAACTAGATCTTTAAGGGTCCTTCCAACCCAAGCCATCCTGTTACTATGATGCTATCATGTCTTAATGAAGTTGATTTTCTAGATTTCCAGGTGATTTGTCAACATCTAAATTAGGTGAGGAGCCCTTGCAGCCCTTAGAACAATGGTGGGGCAGAATCCTGTCTGCAGCCCATGGAGGGCCCTACACAGAAGCAGAGCACTGTTCCAGAAGGCTGTGACTGCGGGAAGCCTGTGCTGGAGCAGTCTCTTGCTGGGAGGAATGTAGCTCATGGAAGGGACCCACAGTCAGAGGAAAAGTTTGTGAAGGACTGTCTCCTGTGGGAGGGATGCCTCATTATTGCAGAGGAGGACTGTGAGTTTTTCCCCTGAGGAGGAAGGAGCAGCAGAAACAAAATGGAACAGATTGAGACTGACTGCAGCCCTCATTCATTGCCCGCACTGTGCTGAGTGGGAAGAGGTAGACAATTAGAAGCATAGCTGGGCCTGGGAGAGGGGAGGGTTTGGAGGGTTTGGAATGAAAGTATTTTGAAAGATCTAATTGTATTTATCACTGTCCTACTCTGATTCACTTGGTAAATCTGTGGTGGTTTTCTTATTTAAATTAATTTTGTTTCCCCAAGTTGAATCTGTCTTTTGCCTGTAACCTTTATGGGTGAGTGCGCCCACCGTCCCCCCACGCCCCCCTCCTCCCATCCCTCCCTCCCTTTTTCTCTAGCCTGAAGACTTTAGTTTTGGTAGTGGTTTTTTTTTCTCCTCCTCATGCAGTTGGAGGGAGGTAGGAGTGACTGAGGAGCTGCATGGTGCTTTGTTGCCAACTGTGTGGGCTTAACCCAGGAAAAGATACATGCACGTGAGCATTAAGTGCTCTGTCACCCATGCCAGACTGGTGGGTAAACAGACACTTGCAGAGCAGTGAATCCAGAATCTTTCAGAAGGCACTGAAGCCATTGCATGTAATCATCTCTAATGTTGAGTATCCTGACTTTAGTTAATGTCCTCTTCAGAATATGAAACAAATGATCTCGTAATGTGTTCTTTTCATTTCTGACTGTATTCAGCTAAGTGCAGATACTATGAGAGTAAGAAGTATATTTACAGGCATGTGGTGATTAAAACAACAGTTAGTGGGGATGGGAATAACAGTAGTGAGGCAGCACAGGCAGACATGAGTAAACATAAAATGCAAATACATTAATTTATTAGTTCTTGACACATTCTGCTTCTACATATGAACAACAAAGTGCAGCCTGTTCAGGCAAAATATGGTGAAGAACAATTTAATTCCAGTTCGTCTTCTAGTCACTCAAAACACCAAACAGGAGCAAGTGTGCTCCAAGAACTGGGCTTAGGGAAGATGCACAAAGTCATTAACATTATATTTTGGATATATCTTCTAATTCATTGGAGAAACTGTGCTGTCCTCATTTGTTTCTCCAAATACTGAGGGAAACCTTCTAATCAACATGAAGAGCAGTAAAGAGCAGTATATTTTATGTCCAAACTATGACCTGTCTTCTAAGGATCAAGATTATATTAGCGCATCATGCTCAGTTCATGATCTGTTTCTTCCTGTGAAAACCAGAGCACAGGGAAGTGCAAGACAATGTGTATCTGGACAGAGCAAGAATATTTGACATGTGCATATGGGAACATGGGCACAAGGAGGCATGACCTTAGATTTAAGGACTGGAACTCTCCCAAGTCCTACAGTATGAACGTATTATCTGACAGCCTAAATGCTGCTGTGAGTTTGAGCCAACAGCCTGAGTTAAAGCACATACTCTGGTGCTGGCTAAACTTCTGCGTTTCTAGGTTTCAAAAGTTGAAATAGCTTGCACAGTTCACAGCAAGTGCTTCCAGAGACACAGGGTTTTTTTTTTGCTTGTATAAGAAATTACCTAATAAGAAAAAAAAAAAAAAAAGAAGGAAATATTTATTTGGTTGGTTTGTATTTGATTATACTCAGTTTTGTTTATTTTTAAATGCTAGCTTCTTTGGAGGATAAATTGAACCATTTTTAATGTGTTTCTACTAGTGGCTGGGTAGACACGTTCTCTTTCTTAGAAATTAAAGGAATAAATAAGATGTGTAAAATCAAAATTAATATTTTTGAAATATATTTCAGACAGTAAAAGCAGAATGTTCTCAGCAGCATGTCAGTTGATGTCCAGCAGCAAGCTGCTCAGCAGGTACCATTTCTGCATCTGCGAGGTTGCTTCTCCACACTTCAGTTTCATTTAACTATTCCACCAGTATGTGGGATTTTTTCCCTCTTTTTTTCCCTACTTCCAGTTTCCCAAATCACATAAAACCTTTGGTCCTCAAGCCACCATACTAAGGTTATCTGTAGACTGAGCTGGTTATCTGTATATGCTGGTGTGAACCCCGGAGAGCCCATGTCCATAATTTTCCCTAATAAGGTTTAGGCTAAGTTTAGCTGATTTCCTTCTAGCCCTTCTGCATGGATTTCCTTTCTGGAGAAACTGATGAGAAGCAGACTGGTGCTTAGTGGTAGAGTAGGCTATGGTTATGTGTCAGCTAGATCTGAGAGCTTGGAAATTTGGGTAACAGATCTGTTGGTGGGACTGTCTCATTGTCTCTGATGAAACACATTCAAGAGAGGTACAAATCTGGTATTTCTCATCAAAATAGAAAAAACAAAAAAGAAGAAAAAAAGAAAATGATAAAAAGTCCTAAATGTATAAGGCATTTGAATATATATTCCCATTCTTTGTACCGGTACCGCTGTCTTGTTGATCACTTCATTGCTTGTGATCAGCATGCACTGCATGGCTTCTGTAATAATTTTTTCCCTCTTTCTTACTTTGCTTCCACTGCCCATAGCTCTCTCATACTCTTTTTTCCTTCCGCAAATGTATAGTGTTTGTATTCAGCTTAGCAATTCACAATTAATATAATAGTCATAGAGCTATTACCAAAGTTGGTGGGTTTGGGGGTTTTGGTTATTGGTTTGGTTTTGTAGGTTGTTTTTTGTTGTTATTGTGGGGTGTTTTTAAGCAAACCTGTCCTGTCATTATCCCATGAAAAACCTTAACTAGAGACTTAAAAGAATAGAAATGAGCCTGGTTGCCCTGAGTGGTACTCATGAATGGGATAATCCCTCTGATATGGGTGTTGACTAAACTATGTAGCTTAAAGCATTTATCCATTTCACAAGTAGAGTGGCCATAATATTGCTTTAACTCTGCAAGGTTTCCTACCACTGCTTTAAGTTAAGTATGTTCTTAATGAAGATGGAAATTGCTATATAACATATATTATTGAAAGCTTTAGAGACATTGTGCCAAACTGCTGACCAAACAAACTTTCCCAGTGGGGTGCTCTTTGCCATGTTTTATGCTGTGTCGTGTTCTCAAGTGACATCTTGAAACCTTGCAGGTGGTTTGGCATGTCCTTCTGCAATCCCAAGTTGTTTTAGCAGTGTACCTAAAGGCTTCCAAAGATGTGAAAAAAAAATATATTAAAAAAAAAGGCAAAAAACCAAACAACCAAAAAAAAAACCCCAAAAAAAAGAAAGAAAAAAGAAGCTCTTGATGTTTTTAGGACAGAAGTAGCAAAAGCAATGGAAACTAAAGAAATAGGAGCTGTGAGAAGCTTGAATTGCATTTCATTAAAGCGTAAACCAAAACAAATCTTAACAATATTAGCTCACTAAGAATCAGTCAAGGTGCTTTTATTAAACCTGTATGAACTCAACTGTGTCATGTATTCCACTCGGTGCATGAGACGGCTCCTTATGTTACCTTGCAGAACTCTGTATTTGCAACCCTGCACTGCAGCCACCTTCCTGTCATCTGATCCCCAGACACCTACGGCAGGAGATGCTTGATGAGCAATCTGGTGTTGCATAGGACAGATCCATGGCACATGGAGCTCTGCAGCTGAGAAGGGGCTGCTACCACAGCCAGCCGGCAGCAGCTTTGCTGCTTAGGAAGCCTGTTACTAGAAAACCTCTGCTAGGAAGCCACTACAGTCTGTCTCTTGATGTTTATATATGATATGTGTTATACTAGTGATGAGAATATGCATGCATTATCCATATTTCATCATCATATTCATAACTGTTGGAAGATGCATGGTTAGTTTTGTTTATCTTTCAAAATAATTTGTGTTTTTAAGTAAATATATCCAGTTATCTTTTATTCTCATTTCAATCCTGTGTAATACTTTCTTGGCCCCTGTGGGCCTATGGCACTTGTGAGTGAAAAACATGAATTTCCACACAGAATGTTTCATAACTGCCTTCCTATTGCCAGAGCAAAACAAAGTCTGTTCAAGTGCTCTGGCTCCCTGATGTAATGAAATACGAATTACCACATATGATCAGAAATTTGAGTATGTTTCAGGCTCATCTAGGTGTACTCCAAAATTTTTGTGCATTCTCACATATGTTTCATCCTTCTTGTACAACAGTTCAAATATATTATTAAAACCTAAGTGGCCTACATGTCTGTTCAGATTAATTTCGTGCTGTTTCTTCCACTGCACTGTTTCAGTTGCAGATGAAGGACATCCCTAAATAAGAGTGTGCAGTGATGAACCCAAGTGGTTGCTTTTAAAATCGGCTTTCTTTTATACATGTGATAACCTAAAGAGCTGTGCCATCCAGCCATTTTCGTACTTACTGAGCAGTGTATTGTTACAAAAGCACTGTTGAGAAGGCTGCATTCTTTTCACTGCCACACATCTTGCTGCTTGTGGATATCGGCAGTGTAGTTGGGTTGTCTCAGTCCCTGGATGAATTATTCAGGCTCTTGACATCAGAGATTTCCGCTAGCGGATTGGCTGGTGCTGGGATAATAAAATCTTTCCACAGGAAAACAGTGGAGAAAGATGATGGCAGTGATACCAGCAGAACTGCTGCTTCCAGTACAGCTGGCTTTGTCTGGCTGTTGCATATCTGCAAGAATATATAACAATGTTTTTAAGGTTTGGCTTCGTGTGAATTCTCTGAGGGATTTGTTTAAGAGGCCCTCATTTCCAGTGAAGGAAAAGAACTAGATTGATCTTGAAAAATTACTTCTGGTTGTGTTGGAAAGCAACGCTGCACACTACATGAGACAGGAGTAGCAGAGGAACAGCAGTAGCAGCAGAAGCAGCCGCCGCAGCAGCAGCAGTGACTATGGCTCGCTACAAAGGTGCTGGTGGCAGAAATGTTACATCGTTAAATCTGCTTCCTGGGCTCATTCAGTACTGGCAGGGTAAGTGATGCAAATAAGGAGCTGACAGTCCTTACCACTGTGGCGCGTGTAAGAAGCCGTATGACGCATGCATCTTGTGAGTACAGATAAACAGTACCTCTGTGGAGAATTTACATCATTCAAAGAAAGTAACACATTTGCTTCCAGGGAAATTTGTTAAAAGCATATTTGAATTTGTGAGATCAATGCACTACTTGCATTTGGGTATTACAGTGGTAAAACCTGTTACTTTTAAGCCGGTACAAAATAAGTGCTTAAAAAAAGGAAACTTTTATTAACAGTTGCTGTTAGGCTTATAAAGAATATACTGCCTACATGTATTCCCTTGAAACAGATTATTTTGAAAGTCTATTTCTTCTGTTTGTTGATGTGACTGGAACCATATCATCTGCTGTGAGCAGTCAAAAGCTAGGAGCTAGTTCTCTGATTTCCATTTGTTGTCAGAAGGCTGTTTCTTAAATCACCAGGGTGCAGTAGAATTACAAATCAGGCAATAATTTTCACTCATTTCTTTGATCATAAGTTTGACCTCTAAATGACTGATTCTTTTCTTTTGTCATGCTGTTGTTGAATTGAGGTAGCTGGAGAGGTGTGAATAAAGACAGATCTAGACTGATTCTGTGTACTCTCAAGTCTCCATCCCCACAACTTTCTCACAACCGAAGTGTGCGAGTACTTCCACTGAAATTACTAGGACTGTTGGTATTGAATTGTAATATGTAATCGCTTGTCAGAGTACAGCTGATGTGCTGTGTATCACAAGGGAAACATCCTGCTCATGCTTAGAAACTATACAGCAAGATGTCTGTGTTCCAGAATGTAGACACAAATGCTGCATGTAAAGTCAGGACACCCCCTGCCAAAAAGGTGATGTAGAATGTAACACGATACAGTATTTCCAGTGATATTTTTCATGAGTTGCATGTCAGTGCAACAATTGGATTCTCAGAATGTAATGATTTTGATTTTTTTTTTAATTATGGAGAACAGCCTGCCCAATGAAATCAATGAAAAGGAAAAAAAAAAAAAAAGAATGCAAAATTATTTTCTTAGGCATGAAGTTTGCTCATCTAGTAATAGATACTGGAGAGTATATGCATATTTTTTTTCCCTCTGGTATTTCTTATATGTGAGATACTGTTTATATGTAAAGAAAATATCCATTGATCATAATGCCCAGACACATTTTGGGAGCTCTGTGTGGTCAGGGAACCATCACTGCCCCACTTAAGATTTTGGCTGATGAATTTTTGTGTCGTGATTTATAACTTTTCTGTACCATCATTGTGGAGCAGCATTGCAGGAATGTAAATCAGGGAGCTTATTATTAGTAGTGCGTCAAACTTAGCAGTTATCTATTCCAGAACTTTAAGGGGAATTAAAAAATATTTGGTTTAAATTTTTCAGATGTGAAAAACAGCAAATCACTATTTGGTGATGCACAAGTAAGTAGCAAAGGCAGTAACTAAAACTAGACTTTGCATCTGTAGGTTTTGGGACATTCATTTGTTCTTGTAAGAAATATATATTTAACAGCAATTTTATTTATTTGGATTTTTCAGTCGGTAAATTAAGATGCTTATTCAGAACTCTTAATAACATGATTTGGTTTTCAGTTATTTCCTTATATTTTTGAAAGAGAAATCTCCAACATAAATACTTGAATGCCCCCATTGCGAAATTATTTCGTGTGTCAACACTGATTCCCCAGAAGGAAGGGACAGGATTTCATGGATTGGTTATAGCTGTGATTCTCTTCCCTCTGCAGCCATGACCCTGGCTGCTGAAGCTGGAGGAGCTAATTCAGAAGCTATTTTTATCTATGCAGCTGGCAACAGGCCCTGAGGGACTATCTGAAAATTGGTAAAATTCACTATAAATCAGACAAGTGCTACAAGACAGGACTAGGAGAAGTACCATCAGTATAGAAACTGCCTGAACTAGCTAATGGTTCCTCTCTGGAAGGATCTCCCAGAGGACAAATAAGCTTGCTAATGCAATTTCAAATCTTTAATTGAACATTCTAAATATTTTCAAATATACATGCTAAGAGTATTATTTTCTAAGTCCCTATCTGACTTTCTACATAACAGCAACTTGACTGTCAGAGATATGGATTCTAGTCAAAAAGTACAGGGTAAGTGGTACTTGGACCTCAGCTAAATGTAGTATGGACTTGGAAGTCAAATTTGTCTTGGAATTCAGATTTGAAGTAGTGTCTTACTGTGAAACTTTTCAAATAGTCAAGTGTCCAAAGTATTATTGTAAGAATATGAAATATTTGTTATGGGTAGTTACAGGCAAAATATTGTCTCAATGAAATATAGTGGCATTTCTGGCAAATGCAGAATGCATTTGTTATCAATAGGGTATACTACTCTTCCATCATGTAAATTCAAAAGTATTCTGCCAATGTTTAATCAGACTGATTTCCTGTTTTTCTTAGATGAACAAGAGTCAGTGCAGAAAAGGACTTTCACAAAATGGATCAATACTCATCTGGCTAAGGTAATACATGTCTTTAAAATTTATATATTTTTAAGTAAAACCTTATTAGCTATGCCTATACAGGCCCTGGAATCACAGAATATGGCAGATTTGTCTGAGCAGAATGGCATAAACTTATAAAAGTTTCCCCACTAACTCTACACCATGGAAGATGCGGTAGTGGTCAGCTGCAGCAGTGTGAGTGCCATCTACACACAGCTTCTTTTGCCCAAACTGAAAGCACAGTAGCTGTTATTTCAGCCAGAAGAAATACTTGAAACTGCTTTCTGTGAGATAGAAGTATTACTCTTATTGCATACAGTGTACTTGAATACACTTGAGTCAATAATACCTGTTGTGTAGTTTGATAGAGGTATCTTGATCTGGTTACAAACACAAATTTGTGAAATCCATGTAATTCATGAATCCATGTAATCCATAAATTCATTAATCCAGTGCTGAATTAATTATCTGATGCATGTTGGGATTTATCATGAAACTTTCATTGCTTCTTCTTGCCACAACCTAAAAGACCATTTTTGGTTGTATCAGAATAAAGACACACAGTGTTAAAAGTATTAAGATAAAACTGGTACCAGCTTTGTCTGACAACATAAGCAGAGAGATTTAATTTGGCATTTCCCAGAGTTTTCACACAACACAGCTCTAACCATAGTTATCAATTAGCCTGGTAAATTAAAATATTTAAACACCAGAGATGCTCTTTGAAAGGCATATTTTTAAATCATGCAGATTAATGAACTTGAAAATTGAGGGAGGAATAGCTGCAGCAGATGGAATTAGTTTCTGTGTAAGGAATTGCCCTAAAAATGAACAGAGCAAAGCAAGGAAGCCCATATAATCCTGTATCATGTTATTTGATCTCATGAATTGCACTGACATTGTAGAATTCAAGTGAAAGAACAAGGTTATCTTTTTGACAGACACTCCTCACTGGGAATGAGGTCAGTTGTCCTATTCTATTTGAAAGAGTTTGGGGGAAAACCCCAGAAACATGGAGCAAAGAACTTGTGCATTTTGTGTATGTTCCATTCGCTTTAGTAGGTAGAAAGAAATGGTATTTGCTAAAGTGTTAACAGGTGGGCTGTGAACATGTGTCAGAGAAGAGAAAGAACGCTTATTTCATGTTTTTCTATTTCCTAATTGTATAGTGTCATTAATAATTGATCATTAATGTTTGATAGATGTACATTTTGTTAGCTATATGTATAGGTGTTGGTGCATGTAATGAAAATTTGCTAGTAATAACTGACTAATCCTGGGGAAGAGACAAAGCTGTGGCAGTGGCTCCATTAAGGGATTTTGCTCTGGACATGGAGTTTTGCATGCTCTCTTCACAGTATCACAGTATCACAGTATCACTTAGGTTGGAAAGGACAGTTGTAGTCTCTTTGGGTCATGAGGGCTCAAGTAAACCTTTTGATTTGTTTGATCTAGGATGTATAAGGTTAATAAAATGTGCTCAAACCCAGTCACAGCCCTCAATTCTAGCTACCTGAGCCACCCTGTAGTAAATGGGTTGTTTTAATTCAACCTCTGTTCCTACACTTTCCAATGACTGTCAGCAAGTTTGCCTAAATCAGGTGCATAGAGTGACTGGCTTTGCTTGTCATTTACGCTGTTAGGCTGCCACAGGTGAAGTACTGTTTATAGAGCATAGAGATTAGGCACAACAGAAAAAGAATGTTTTAAGTTTTTAAAAAGTAAGCTTTTAAATCTGTGTTAGTTATGGAATTTTTTGACAGTGTAGAAATAGGTTTTCTGAGTTCATCACAGCTATTGGAAGTAGTGATGGGTCTGTGAAATGCACTGGACATCCCTTGCACTCATGTCTCCAAAATTTTGTATTTAGGTCACTTGATTCTTGTAAAAGGTTGTTCCATTTTTTATTATTTCAAAGTAACCTGAAGAGCTGTAACATCTCAGCTGTCTGGAGGCTTTTCAAATGGGATAAGGAAAAATCCTAGAAGGAGACCCACTTTGAGACAGCATTGTCTGTATTTTGTTCTCGTCTTTGACCCCAATAAAATGTGGAGCATCTGCCAAAATGGTACCCAGAGAGGAACACCATGAAGTGCTGGCCTCACACTGATAGTGGAGAAATTGCAGTGTAGACTTCTGCATTGGACCTGCATCTGTTAAAGGCAGTGAAGTTACAGCAGAGTTAAATAATATGGAAGTAGATGCAGGATGGGATAGGTGCAGTTGTGGAGGGGCCAGGGGGGCTGCAGGAAGGGCCTCTCTGGGGAGATGCTGGGGCTGCCCTGTGCTGAACAAAGCTTGTTTCAGCTGGCTCCGTTGAGCTTACTGCAGGATGTAGCTGAGCCCCTTAGCCAAGCTGATGGTGCCTCCAGGAACCTGTGTTTAAGAAAAGGCATAGTGCTGCATAGGCAAGGAGAGGCAAGGGGAAAAGTGTAAGAAATAGCCCTGCAGACACCATAGTGTGAACAGGACAGGAGGAGTTACAGCCATTCAGTTGAGTGGAGACTCCCTTTAGGCCCCTGCAGAGCCCACGGTGGAGAAGGCTTCTGGCAAGAACTGCATGCAAAGAGGGGCTCACACAGAAGCAGGTCTGTCCTGAAGGACTGTATTACACGGGAGGGAACTCATTCCAGAGCAGGGGAAAAGTGTTGAGGAGGATGGACTGGCAGAAAGGAGGACTGCAAACCTCATTCCCCATCCATCTATGCCACTGTAGGTAGAGGAGCTGGCAGTGAAGGAGTGAAGATGATACTGGGGGAAAAAAGGGTACCGGGGGAAAGGTGGTTTGAATTTTATCTTTGTTTCCCACCATCAATCCAGAATTATTGTGCTGAATTTAATTCAATATGTACAGGCTTCAAAATTAACAGTGACTTCACTTCAAATTTGCTCTCTATTTCTTAGTTCTCTTGGAAAACTTTGTTTTTCTTTCATTTATGAAGGAAGTTTAGTAGTTGCCATTTTTACTAATCTAATAAAATTATTAATGGGAAAAATAAGTAGGAAGAAAGAAGAAAACACCTAAAACTGTAATGAAAGTATCTATAACTCCAATGCCATGGCTATCTGGAGAAATTTTCCATCATGAATCACAGTATCACAGTATCACAGTATAACTAAGATTGGAAGAGACCTCAAGGATCATCGAGTCCAACCTATCAACACAGACCTCATGACTAGACCATGGCACCAAGTGCCACGTCCAATCTCCTCTTGAACACCTCCAGGGACGGTGACTCCACCACCTCCCTGGGCAGCCCATTCCAATGATGAACGACTCGCTCGGTGAAGAACTTTCTCCTCACCTTGAGTCTAAACCTCCCCTGGCACAGCTTGAGACTGTGTCCCCTTGTTCTAGTGCTGGTTGCCTGGGAGAAGAGACCAACCCCTTCCTGGCTACAACCACCTTTGAGGTAGTTGTAGAGGGCAATGAGGTCACCCCTGAGCCTCCTCTTCTCCAGGCTAAACAATCCCAGCTCCCTCAGCCTCTCCTCATAGGGCTTGTGTTCCAGGCCTCTCACCAGAATGAGTGAGTATATCTTGAAAGTACTAGTGAGTAACTGTATGAAACCTCAAAACCATTATAAAGTATATTAGAAATAACAATTTTGTCAATCTGTATAATTATATTAGAAGAGGTTCATGAAGGAGACCTTGTAACACAGCTGCATTACCTGCTTTCCATTCCTGTTTTATTGGTGTTAAGGTACATGGTGTGTGCTGCTAAACACTTTCAGTGTTTACATTTTTGGAGCTTTCCAGCAACAAAAAGTACGTTTCAGCCTGCTGGTTTACGGACAGATGTTGTGATTCTCACACTTTAGAGCAGCAGGTCTTACTAACTTTGGTATAAGTAATTTGATGGTTTCTTTACTGCTTTTCCTCTTATTCAATGCTTTCTCATACTTTCCCTAGATTTTCCCAAAAGGTACTTGACTCATGTCAAAAGGGAAGAACTATAGGTATTAGTTTGAGTGTTGTCTTCAGGAATACTTTCACTGCCTTAACTGATTACCATGCCTCAGTTAGGGTGCAAGTCTAGTTTTTATAACTTCTGTGAGTGTGAAGTGACCAGTGAAGGGTGGATAAGATCAAGAGCTTGAAATGAGCAATCAGAGGTTTTATCTATAGTGTGAAGGTATACAGTGTGGAAACCAGAAGTACTATGCACATTCTGTTTGCATGTGAAGTATGGATAACTTTTTTACTTCATGTTGGGATGAGGCAAATTCTGGCCTGCCCCCTGATTTCAGCAAACCGCTCAAGCTGGAAAGGAGCTGTGTTGTGCTCAAACAGATCATCTGACAGGCAGGTTATGGGTACCAGGATTACAGGACACTGTAAATTGCACTTTTCAGCTTTCCCTCTGTAAGATCCTGACTCACTTCATTACTGTAGTGTAAACTGGCTGGGAGTTGGGGTTGTTCAGCCTGAAGCAAGTGCTGTGGAGACCCTATAGAAACCTTTCAGTATTTGAAGGGAGCCTACAGTGTAGCAGGAGAGGGAATTTTTACCAGGGTATGTAGTGGTAGAATGGGAGTTAATGTCTTCAAGCTGTAAGAAGATAGATTTATATTAGACATGAGAAAGAAATTCTTCCCCATGAGAGTGGTGAGACACTGGAACAAGCTGCCCAGAGAAGTTGTGGATGATTCAACCCTGGAAGTGTTCAGAGGCAGGTTCAATGGAGCCCTGAGCAGGCTGGTCTAGTAGGAGGTGATCTCTCTTCTTCCCCTGGCAGAAAATTTGACCAAGATGATCTTTAAGGTCCCTTCCAACCCAATCCATTGTATGATTCTAAAATTCTATGAATTTCACAACACAAATCTCACTACTAGGGCATTATATAGCTGGTGAGATTTCTTTAGGCCTTCACATCTTGTTGGATTAGGATGGCAGCTGCTGTTATCTTCTTGTCTGAATTATTTTAGCACAAAATTCTTCATTACTATATCCTGTGATAATACTGATAAAACCAAAGCTGCTCTGACTTCAAACAGGAAATGAAAACACAGAAGGTGAGAAAAAATTACCTGCATTTATGTCAATTGCCTGTGATGCAAGACAGTGACCTGTTACTCCATTGATTTCTGTGGTGTTAAGGAAGAAAATGATCCATTATCTATTGCATTGCTAGGAAATAAAAAAGAACTATGATTAGATATACCCCCATACTGAGTTGTAATGCTGTTTTATTTTATATACATGAAAAACAACAGACTCTTTTTATTGTTGTGGCTATTAGAACACATTGAATCTCAGATGAAGTCTACTTTCAGCACAGGAGTTAATTTTCCACTTTACACCAAAATTGCTTCTCATTAAACATTAGATCATCCATGCTGAACAATGAAAGTAGGATGTTTTGAGTTTGAGAACTAGAAACCTTTGTTTTCTCCTGATTTGCAATGGCATTTTTACTTTTTTCAGAGCAGTGTTTCATTTGTTAGGTTTATCTTTTCAAATCTATGTTTCTATGAAACAGAAGTAATAGCTGATCAACTTGTACAAATGTTTTTCAGAAATATTCCACAGTAAATTGCTAAACCTAAAGTAATTTCAAGAATTTTGTAGTCTGTCATTGTAGTGAATTATCAGGCATGAATGTCATATAGTATATTACATAGCAGGTATATGAATGCTGACAGAATTGTGGAAGCCAGAGAGTGTTTATTTAATTTATTTTAGCTACAGCAATTTTAAACTTTTGTTCCTGAGAGACATTTTGTGATTGTTAAAGCACTGACCAGCTGAGAGCTGCCATAGTTCCAGAAACTGGAGTCTATTTAAGAAAACAGGGTTTAATGATGTAACTTCATTATTCAAAATTCATAAAACATCACCTATTTACATATTTTTCAGAGTTATCATTGTGTTTCCAAATGTAAAGACACACGCTAAGCAGTTTGTCTTAAGTAGCAGCTGACAGTGCTAGCAACACTGGAAGACTACAGGGCCTGGAGAAGGGAAGAGAAAATACAACTTAGTGTAACAACAGTCAGCTGTGAGAAGGTAGCAGTACCATTCAACCAGCTATGCTGCTTTAGGGATCTTTCCTTTGCACAGCTCTTGGGGTGCTCAGATTGAGAGAGTGAAACTTCCATGATGTGCTTAACACTAGGAAAAATATGCCGATAGATTGAAATGAGACTGTAATTGTGTGCCCTTAAGTTATGTGTATCTTATAGGCAGTAGATGTGCTGCTTTGCTTGGTTTTGGAAGCAAGAAGTTTTGCCATTGTATCATTAGTGGCAGAAAGCATCTAGTTTTACAGTTCTGTGTCAGAAATGTAAACAATATGGTGGCAAAGCAATGGCTGAATGGTACATTGATATTGAACATTATAAAACATAATGAAAGGGACCGGCTGTGCTTTGTGCATCTCTTTGAAAGGAAGGGAGGCAGGATGTAATATTCTTGAGCCTTTATAATACCTGAAATCTGCTCCCTTTTTCAGCGCAATCCTCCCATACTGGTGAATGATCTGTTTGAAGATATCAAAGATGGGGTAATGCTGATTGCCCTTTTGGAGGTTCTTTCAGGGCAGAAGCTGGTAAGAACTTCCTTCCTTCTGTATATACAACATAGCTGCATACTTTCTTGAGGATATAATTTCCTAACATGTTTCTGTGTTTGAATATTTTAAAATGTGGTGTGCTACGCAGCAAACAAAGTTTATTCACAGAGTAGGCTGCCTGGTTTAAAAAAACCAAACAACCAAACCCCCCAAAAAATGGCCAAACAAAAGATTATTAGAGACTGACATTCTTAGGTTTCTGCATTTTTCTATTAGTTTTGTCTTAAAAGTTCATTAAAATTGCTTATTTGTCTTGGTCTTTACAATTTATCTCGGTGTTGCTATTATGACCCAAAAAAATGGTCTAAACAGCATGTTATTTGTATACAGCTTGAAGAAATAATGACAGGCTTGTTACATTTATGACTCTGGAATAAAAAATAAAGGTGGGGAAAAAAAAAGTGAGCTCCTAAAATTTCACAGGGGGCCTTATATCAGTTTAGCCACAGTGTTGCTGTAAAGAACTTTAACTGATGACAAAAGGCTTTTTCACAGCCAAATTGTTATATACACAGGCCACGTGTACATGGCAAATAAACTGTCTCTCGGCCACCAGGGTAGTTTTGTGCATGTGATTTGGGAGAAAAACAAACAGATTTTAGGCCAGGGACTCTCACTTTTTTTTTCAAGACAGTTGGCAGATCAAGTGGCAGCATCTGAAGGAGCAGAGCAACAGTCTGCTGTTTGGCTTGCTCTAGGGTTCAGATGTAACCCTTCCCTCACATGCAGGCAGTTTCAAATGCCACACTTTGGCCTCTTTTTCATATTTCAAGTCTGTTTTGTTTGTAGCTGATAACCTATGTTAGGTAGCAATTCAGACTGCAAGACTGATTTAACTGTAAGCTGAGGGAAAAAAGCTCCGCTTTCGAGTGAGTTTCTTGTCTGTTTCTGTTCATCTAAGACAGAAAGTCTCCCTCTTGTGGCAAAGCAGAAATAGTAGATCAGGGAAAGAATAATGACAGCACCTGTTACAATGAAGGTCACTGGATTGTATCCTGCCTATATTAATTAGTGAAAGACAAGTGATATTACAGAACCAGAATTATGTCTAGTTAATTTAGGTTATGCACACCCAAGTATGATATTCTGCAGTAACTGCAAGAGGAATTTCAGAATCTCTCATAGGCCTTTGTTAAATACATTTGTAACTTTGTGACCACACATTTAAATGATAGTAGATGTATATTTGCACTACAGTATAGGATTAAGTGAGGCATTTAATTCCACTGAAGAGTATTAGAAGCCTCAGATATGTTCTTGATGTAATTCAAAGAATTCTGTCTTTTTTAGTCTCCATGTCTGAAGTTCAACAAAATTCATTGTTCAGTGAGGACTTGTGAAAGTTTGGGTTCCTTATAACCAATAAGATACTAGAAAGAATAGATAAAAACCCTCTAGGTAAAATTTCTTCACTGCAGACTGATTTTTTTTAAAATAACACCATTTTGACTTCTCTTTTTCAGGAAAAATATTCTATTGAGAGAGCATTGCCTTCTCTCAAATACATATATTTGTGTGTGTGTATAAAAATAATAGTAGTTTATTTTACATAAGGAAAGTAGTCCTCTAATGTGATGAAGTTTATGGGCTGAAGCTGACATCCTGCATCCTGTGGTTATTAAGGCATAACTTTTTATAATAATACAAATGCCACATTTGCTTCCCCTATATCTGCCAGTCCTTCCTGTTGGTATATGCAGAGATACAATTTGACTGTACCAAGGGACATTTTCACATGTAAATCAGACTGTGGTATGTACATAGGCATTTCTGATAAACTGGAACTTCATTTTTTGCACCAAATAGGTAGAAGTCTGATGGGAGTTTACATTGTTCTTTCTCTTTAAGCCTTGTGAGCAGGGTCGTCATCTGAAGAGAATTCACTGGGTTGCCAACATTGGCACAGCTCTTAAGTTTCTGGAAGGGAGACGGGTAGGTTTGGTAACTCCAAGTCCTCAATTTTCCTTGCTTTCCTTGTTTTCCTTCCTTTGTCTCTCTTTCCCTCCTTTCACTCTTTTATGCCTTTTCCTTTCTCCCTTTTATGCCTCTTTCTTTCTCCCTTTTATGCCTCTTTCTTTCTCCCTTTTATGCCTCTTTCTTTCTCCCTTTTATGCCTCTTTCTTTCTTCCTTTTATCTCTTTCTTTCTTTGTATGATTTGTATCCACCTACCTGTTCTTATTCTTCAATAGTTGAGCTACGCATGCAGTCTTCACTTTCTACACAACGCCTAAAATGTGCGTTAAAGTACAATTTACAAGATGTTATACTAATATATAGCCATATATAGGGCAAAATTTTTCTTCTTTTTTTTTTTTTTTCCAGACTCACTTTTCATGATCTGTTCCCTTTTTAGTATTGGGTTTTTTTTCCCCTCAATGTACTCTTCAACTCCCTGTTCTCTCTATTTTCCTGTTGCTGTTCTTGGCAAATAATTTTCAGCTCCTTAGAGGCATTCTTTTATAATTAAAAGAATAGCTTTATGGTCTACTTCTACCTTCTTTCCTGCCTATTTCTCTTTATATTGTAGTGACTTTATTCTTCTAATTTCTGTATGTTAGTTCTATTTTTCTCAATGCAGATGTAACACCTGATGAATTTTATGTCTCCATGCCATACACCAGGAATTGTTGGCTTTTGGCATTCTTTCTCTCTTTAACCATATGGCATCTTGACCTAATTACATTTTCATTACATGAGAAATAATCTTAGCAGATGTCTGTACAAAGAATATGTAAGAGAATTTTTTAAATGGAAAAATGTATAACCAAAGCAAAGACAAGTATCTTCTTGGAGCCAAATTCAGCTTCAGCTTACAATTTTGCTACCTTATATAGCATAGTTTGTTAACACAAGGCATATCATATGCAGCCTGAGAGTGGAGACTTTGATATAAAGAGAGGTGCTTTCTGGTGAGACCTTTATAGCCTAAAACAAGGCTGTGGTGAATTAAAAAAACCCATGCATCCCTACTCTGCATGTCACAATGTACTGGGAGACCTGCACTTTCAACGACCCAGCTGAGATCCCAGAAATAAAATAGCAGTGCAGCTAGGTAATTGACCCTGCCAGAAATGGATCACCATGTTTTGACTCCTGATATCTGAGCATTTTTTTTTTTCTGGACTTCTTTAGTTATTTTTATGTGTACTTTGTATGAGTATGCAAGACTTTTTTCTAGAGGGAGTTGGAAATATGCAATGTGTCAGGTAGGCTGGTATACATAACCAGGTAGTTTCTAGGTTGAATCCAGCCTGAAGGGTGTATCTATCTAGTCTGTCATCCCTTTCCTCCCAGAGGAGGTGGAGAAGCAGTTCAGACAAGAAATGTCTTTTCAACAGCGGAGTGCAGTCCTAGCCTGTACCCAAAGGTGAGCAAATGGAGACTAGTGGCTGCATGCAATATGTTGGGGAGTGCTGACAGGGTCTCTTTCCTCCATGGGCTCTCCTAGAAGTAAAGTTCATTACACAATTAATCATCTTCCTATTATCACTGCTCAAAGAGACTTCTGCAAATAACCCCGTTGTACTGCAAAATGCAGCTGACAATTAGCAAATGTCATTCTGAACCAAACTGTTTTTTTTCATGGTTCTGGAAAGTTTATTTTGTAGTTTTAGGTCCATTTTAGTGGAGTTTAAACCAAAAGCAGCACAATAAGTAGACGTCCTAGTTTTTCTGGGTCTGAATCACAGGCCAGCCATGGGCTGCAGGCCATTAGCAGGTCTGAGTCATCAAGGACAGTTGACGTGAGTTTGCTCACAGGTGTATCTCATACTATGTCCATCTCACCCGGTATGAAGGAGGAATTTTGTTGAGGAGCCCCCAGCTAAAGCTCTTCCTTGAGCTCTTCCTCATCTTGTTTCTCTTCCTGATAAGAACAACTGTCTTTCTGTATATCTTTTTGCTGCACTTTTGCTGTGCTGAGTATAACTTTATTCATCTTTTACTGACATTAGAATAGAATACATTGATATTAATTTGACTGTTATCTTAAATCCATTTCCATTTCAGTCTGGATTTTCACTTCTGTTGATGATTCCCTTTCTCTGCTGAAGAGGGGTCATGTCATGACTGTGGTGGGTTGAAATTACCCCCCAACATAAAATTGCCAGACTAGCTCAGATGGAAGCAAATGAAGCTGTATTTACAAGCAAAACTACAATCTAGAAATGAAGTACAATTAATATGTACAAAACATACAATATTTACATATACGTACAATTTATAAGCAACACAAGAACATCCCTGGACGAACCAGGGGGCTACTAATACCATCCCCCTCCCTGCTCCCTTCCCTACGCCCTGTACATGGGACAAGAGAAAGAGCAGAGTTGCTGTTAGTTACTTAACCACAACAAGAACTCATTCAAGGTCAGCAAAGCCAGCAGGAGCCAGAAGTTAATATCTGCCAGATCAAGAAAACCAAAAAGAAAGTTAGTTTACAGATCTAACTTTCATGGGATTATTTAGAACTGATCATTATTTTCCTTTTTACATCCAATGGTGATTTATTTACATTCTACTACTTTCTGTTCAAAATCTGTGGAAAATTTTCTAGGCACAGCCTGAAACTACCACAATCCAACCCTTCTAAATAGTTCCATTGTTTGCTAATGCTATCCATTTAATCTAAAACAATATCTACAGTAATGAGCAGTAAAGTTCATATCTTCAGTCTGTCTTCTATTCTGGCTATCTCAGATGTAGATGATTCAAAAGTTCAAAAATGAGGAATTAAGAAAACAGTTTGTCTCTTTGTAGATGAGATGAAGAAAAGGACAAGGTCTCTCAGGTGACTCAGTGTTCATGCTAGTGTACTGTACTCATGGATCTTCTTTTGGGTGCGATGTGGTACCTGGAGCAGAAACTCCTTACAGCTTGTATTATACATGCTGAATTTAAACTCTTTCAGCTAAAGTTAGATTTCTTTGTGGAATACACTGAATATCACCATTCTTTTGCATTACCCAGTAAGTCTGACCAGGACCTTTGGCAGAAACCACCTCTCCTGAAGGAGAAAATACCCAAACAGTTTTCCCTAAGAGATTCTTTCCTCTAATAACAGGAACTTTATCACCTTCTACCTTTTGTAATAAATCTAACTAGACTAGACTAGACTAGACTAGACTAGACTAGACTAGACTAGACTAGACTAGAATAGAATAGAATAGAATAGAATAGAATAGAATAGAATAGAATAGAATAGAATTAACCATGTTGGAAAAGACCTTCAGGATCATTGAGTCCACCATCTAATCAACTAAACCAATGCAACAAGCACCACATCCAGTCTCTTCTTAAACACCTCCAGTGATGGTGACTCCACCACCTCCCTGGGCAGCCCATTCCAAGGGCAAATCACTCTTTCTAGGAAGAACTTCTTCCTAACATCCATCCTAAACCTCCCCTGGTGCAGCTTGAGACTGCATCCCCTTGTTCTGGTGCTGGTTGCCTGGGAGAAGAGACCCACCCCCACCTGTCTACAGCCTCCCTTCAGGTAGAGGTAGAGAGCAATAAGGTCTCCTCTGAGCCTCCTCTTCTCCAGACTAGGCAACCCCAGCTCCCTCAGCCTCTCCTCATAGGGCTTGTGCTCCAAACCTCTCACCAGCTTTGTTGCTGGTCCTCTGGACACGCTGTGCAGGTCCAGCTTGATTTACTGAACCTCTGCTATTTACCAACCAGGTTGCTTGTGCTAGATGTTTCTCCAAAGTTTTTCAAAGATCCACTCCCCATGGCTTTAAGCGTGATCTTCAGCAAACTGTTGCAGTATTCAATCTTTCCTGCAGCTGGTGCATAGTAGGGAATGTGGAATATCCACGCGGTGCTGTACTCTTTGGCCCAGTTTTTCACAAGATTTTTTTTGAACTGAGTTCCATTGTCTGACTCAATTCTCTTTGGAGGTCAGTGTCTCCACAGAATTTGTCTTTCCAGACCAAGAATGGTGTTATGTGCAGTTATGAGGAGCTGGATAAGTTTCCAACCATCCAGTGCTTGCCTCTACCATAGTCAGCACATATTGTTTGCCACATTGAATGATGTAATCAATCTGGCAGGCTTCATCATACTTCTACCTGGACCATCTCTCACCATACCACAAGGGCTTGATTCGCTTTGCCTGCTTAATAGCAGCACAAATGTCACAGTCATGGATGATTTGCATGATAGCGTCCATGGAAATGTCCATGGATCTGTCACGAGCCCACTGGTAGGTTGCATCTCTACTTTGATGTCCTGATGAATCATGAGCCCACCGAGCTAAGAACAGTTCACCTCTGTGTTTCCAGTCAAGATCAAGATCAGAGTTTGCATCTACTTGAGAAACCTTTGCAGCTGAATCTTCCTGATGGTTGTAGTGGTGTTCCTCAGTAGCTTTACTGTTAGTTATGTGAATGTCAATGTCTCACTTTCACTGGAATTTCCTTATTGCGAGCAGCAATGTCTTGACACAGATCAGAAGCCCAAATAGGCTTTCCTTTCCACTGCCAACCATTCTTTTTCAAGTCCTTTAGCCAACCCCACAGAGTGTTGGCTACCATCCATGAATCGGTGTAGAGAGAAACCTTTGGCTTTCTCTCATGTTCAGCTATGTTGAGAGCTTGCTGGACAGCTTTTACCTCTGTATATTGGCTGGACTCACCTTCTCCATCTTTTTTGCCTCTGCAAAAGGACTGAACACTGCAGGCTATTCCTGTCACCTTGTTGGAAACAAGCAAAGATGGAAACAGAAATTTTTTCCACACATTAAGTGTCCATGAGCAAGTTTGCAGTGGATGAACTTTTAGCAGCCTTTCATATTTATACCATGACAGATGGCATGTTGTTTGTTTTGCTGAGGAAATTGGTATCAATGTATTTGCTAATTTTTGGTTAAGACTGTTTTATTCCATTTGCTTATTATCTGCCAGTTCATTTTTTTAAACTATGTAATCTTTATCCCCTCCTTTACCGCCTTATATCTTAGGAGTTTATTTTAGATTGATATTTTATTCAGATGATAGATGAGCATTTGTGAGTTAAAACTTATGGAATCTCTTCCTGTTTTTGCTGAAAAGCTTCATGTGGCCTTGGACAACTCATTTTTTCCAACTTTTATTTTAAAAGATTTGTATTGCAAGGAGGTTGTAGTCAGTGGCAGTAAAATCCTTACAATAAAAGGCTCTCTGCTGGACAGCAGTGTTATTCTTTTTACCTCTTATCTGTTTTCTATGTTTTCTCCTCCCTTTTCCTTTTCTTGTTTATTCTTAAACCGAGTTTTCTCTTTCCATTCTAAATGTGTTAGAACTATAGCAAGAAACCCCTGCATACTTTGAACTCTCTTACAGAACACTTTATTTGATTTCTTTATTAATTGTTATAAGATGTGCCAAAAGTGTGCTTTCATTGCATTATGAAATGAAATTGATGCATTTACCTAACAATAATTTAAAACTTACTTTTATATCATTTTTTCCCTTTGCTTTTCATGCTAGTCTGTATACAGAGGATCTCCGGTTTGTACAATTGTTCTATGTAATTTTTATTCTTTTTCACTTGAAATTAAGTTCTTTTTTTTTTTTTTTACCTATGAATAGCATACAATGGTCTTAAAAATCTCTCAATATCCTAGCTATACTTGTCTAAAAAGTTAAATGAGACCATTCACTGGTTTGTTATCTTTTAAAAATGAAGAAACTTGTTATTTAATTGCAGAAATGCATTAAAAATATAAATTCTATTTTGAATGTCTTTCATAATTTTTGTCTTGTGTGTGATAAAACACTTTTTTTTTTCTTTACTATGTAGATTAAGCTTGTCAACATAAACTCAACTGATATCGCTGATGGCAGACCCTCTATTGTGCTTGGCTTGGTGTGGACCATAATTTTGTATTTTCAGGTACTAATTTTTTTTTTTTAATACTTGCTCAAATAATAGTTCAGATCTTTGTTTCATATTAACTGGCATAGCTAAGTCACTTTGTAATTATCTGCAGATCCAATCCTGAATAAAGCAACAGTTACTGGTAGGGGTGCTTCACAGTGGGTAAAATTAGATTGCAATAAATTGATCTGGAATAGATTGAATGGAGTTCCTTCATCATTGGAACACATTATTCTACTTTCTGTGAAAAATACAACAAAGCAACAAAAAGAGTAGAATTGTGGACTGTTCTTACAAGTGGCTTTAGTAATTGTGTAATATGCCTAATTCCAGTGTGCTTAATGTCAGAGAGTAATTATTAAATAAACCCCAACATGTAAACACACTGATTTCTCTGGTAGATGCGGATATTTGCAAGGACAGAATTTAGCTGTGAATGATGTAGATTGAGGGTGGTTTGAATTTGCAGAGGAGACATCATTTGCATTCTGTCAAAGTTAGGTGGGAGGAAAAAATGGTTTTCTAAATCTTGTCCGTATGAGTTAACAAAATGAGTCACTGCTCAACAGTTAAAAATACAACAATTGACTTTGTTGCTTTTCTTTATCAAATTCCTTGGCTTTGGCTCTCTTGTGATGCAGCTTTCATGTCTCAGTGTGACACCTCAGTGATTCAGATCTTGGAAGACAAGTTACCCAGAATGATAGTAGCATTTTTATTTTAATTTATAGCTCTTTGAGATGAGCAGTGAAAAATGTGCTTCACAGAATTACTGAAACTGTAGTTCGTTGCATCAACTTTGAGTAATTTTTGACCATGGACAATCTTGCAACATCCTCTGGATATTTCATGTTAAACCCACAAATTTTTAGTCAATTTTCTTGAGAGAGTCAAGTTAATGATTTTCATTTGATGAAAGGCATGATGCAACTAACTGTCACACAACCTCAGTAACCACCAGTAGTGCACTTTGCTGACAGGACAAAGGGTAATGGATATAAATTACAACACAGGAAGTTCCACTTCAACATGAGGGGGAACTTCTTCACTGTGAGGGTCACAGAGCACTGGGACAGGCTGCCCAGAAAGGTTATGGACTCTCCTTTTCTGGAGAATTTCAAGACCCATCTGGACGTGTTCCTGTGTGACCTGTGCTAGATTCTATGGTCCTGCTCTGGCAGGGGGGTTGGACTCAATAATCTTCAGAAGTCCCTTCCAACCCCTAACATCCTGTGATCCTGTGGCAGAACATTTGCTACTCCTTCACAAGAATCGAATAGAATGGAATAGGAATAGGAATAGGAATAGAATAGAATAGAATAGAATAGAATAGAATAGAATAGAATAGAATAGAATAGAATAGAATAGAATAGAATAGGTTGGAAGAGACCTTCAAGATCATCGTGTTCAACCTATCATCCAACACCACCTAATCAACTAAACCATGCAACCAAGCACCCTATCAAGTCTCCTCCCAAACACCTCCAGTGATGGTGACTCCACCACCTCCTTGGGCAGCCCATGGGCAATCACTCTCTCTGTGTAAAACTTCCTCTTGACCTCCAGCCTAAACCTCCCCTGGCGCAGCTTGAGACTGCAAAACCACAACTGAGTTTGTATCCAAACTGTGCCATGATAAGTAAAGAATGATCCAGATAAGATCACTGAGGTATCTTCTGTTCTTTAATTGAACAAGCCTCCACTGAAATTACTGGATTACTTTAAAATTTGAATTCAAGCTATATGTGAACCATTGTCTGTCTCCTATTTCTATGGTAATTTGTCATAATAGATAACATGACCCACTTGCATGTTTTTCTAGCTGTAAGGTGGCCAGAAAGTCAATGATCACTAGATGTCTTGTACTTCTTAAATTAAGACTATATAAGGGCATATACTTCAGCATTTTTAAAGCTACTTTAATGTACAGTTAAATAAAATGCAGCATACTAATTATAACTTCTATCCAACTTTATTTTGTCAGATGTATTAGGAAATTATTTTAAAATTGATGAGAATTAAGATTATCTACAAACAGTCTATTAACATCTTTTCCCAACAGATTGAAGAGCTTACCAGCAACCTCCCACAGCTGCAGTCATTGTCTAGCAGTGCTTCTTCTGTGGAAAGTGTTGTCAGTTCAGAAACTGCAAGTCCCCCAAGCAAACGGAAGGTGGTAACCAAGGTCCAAGGAAGTGCCAGGAAGGCTTTGTTAAAATGGATACAGTACACAGCAGCAAAGTAAGTAACCTATAAATGAACTGAATTTACATATGCAGTGCAAACCTTTTTTTCAGTTTCTGAACTCTCTCAATTGGTGGTTATTATTTTGCTCTGTATTTATGTGATTATGTTCTTTTTGACAACATAGGTTGCCATATGTTACCACCCTACCACAAGCAAGTATTGAATTAATTTTACAAGCAACCATATTTCATTGTTTCTGAATAATGAATAGGATTACCTTTGACAGAATGAGGAAGAGAAAAGGCAATTAGGTGTCTAAATTACAATGTATTAGTCCTATTACCAAAAACACTCCTTATGACAATGCAAGTCCCACATCCACTTAGCATTCCTCAGTGACAGAGTTTGTAAGGTCATTAAGTTCTGGCACTTGATATCAAAACAAAGGTGACAAAAAATTATTAATATCCTTTTGCAGTTTGGTGATACAAGTATGCATTACTATGAAATTTGCCCTGATAGCTTCCACAATAAGAAAATTAAAATAAAAGATTTAAAAGAATAAAAGGGATTTATTTGTTTGAATTAAGGAATGACTGATACTTGGTCAGTTATGTGCAAATTCTGGAGGGAAAATATCCAGTTATGGAATCATGCCTCAGAGAAAAGAAATATAATTGTAAAGTTGCAGCCCTTTTCCAGTTCTTCAATAAATAGGTAGAATATAGTAAATCATAGTGCATTTGCAGTCTGATTTGGCATTCTTCCTATTGCAACGTTGTCAGTAAGAAACAGATAACTGAAAGTGGTCAGCTACAATTTCCATATGTAAACAAACAAAATACAAATAAAGAAGTGCATTAATGAAGCTGTCAGCATTATTCTGAAGAGTAGGTGGAATGTGTTCAAAGAAGACAGGATGGTACACTCAGCCTAGCCATTGCAGGTTTTAAGGGCTGGCTCATTAAAGTCAGTGAAGATGTTTCACTGATGCGAGTGAGCTTTGAATGAAGCCTTCATTCAGAGGTAGTGTCACAGTGAACCTCCCAATAGCAACACTGCCTTAATGTGTGAGTGTGTCCTCAGTCAAAGTCAAGTCTTGCAGTCTGTGGACCACCATGCCTTTCAAAATTACTTTTAAAAGAAGCAGTCAGAAGTATGATTCAATTCTGGTTACTTCCTGGTTTTATATTGCTATTGATCATTTGTGTTTATTTTTTAGTGGACAAGTGTCCTGAGTGCATGAAATTATGGCATCACTTGTGTTTTTGATAAGAGTATAAAGAACTTTTCGTGTTACATTTTTATCTCAGCAGTAATGTCACTCTTTATGCTTTGATTTTTAAAAGATAACCAATAAATGGATTTTTTTTTCATTCTTTCAATTTTTTTTTTGTTATTGTTGTTTTGGGGGGTGTTTTAGGTCTTTTTTAATGATTCTAGTGTACCTAACTGAACTGCAGTAGTCCTAATGGAGGGAGATATTAAGTTCTTTGTAGTGAGGGAGTAGTGAATGGAGTTGCATACAGACACTGTCTGTCATACAAGAACTTTGAGAATAGAATAGAATAGAATAGAATAGAATAGAATAGAATAGAATAGAATCTTAGTATACTTGACTTGTTCAAAATACTGTTGGCTTATTGCCACTAGCAAGCCCACTGAAGACAAATGCAGTATGTGTATAACAAAAAGCTTTTGGATCTTCATAAGCAGAAATTAAGTTATGCAGTGGATGCAAGGATCTGATTAGCATTGCAGGAACAAGTGGTATAGGTTTAGCAGGTAGCCGTGGTCTTCTCTTGTCTAGGCCTGACGTTATTGCATGTCACTTGTTTTTTCTTTCTTATTTTTTTTAGGCAAGTTGGAATTGAAATCAAAGATTTTGGACAAAGCTGGAGGAGTGGCGTTGCATTTCATTCCATTATTCATGCTATCCGTCCAGATTTAGTAGACATGGAAATAGTGAGGGGAAGATCAAATAGAGAAAACCTGGAAGAAGCCTTCACGCTTGCAGAAGCAGAACTAGGAATTCCAAGGCTCCTTGATCCAGAAGGTACCTAATGCAGTTGAAAATAGTTGAACTGCTTGCATGAGTTAAATCATGTGCTTATTCATAGTATGTAGAGTTTTAAGCAGAATCTTATGCCACTCAGCTAAATAATTCACTATGTTCTATACTTGTCAGATGTGGATGTTGACAAGCCAGATGAAAAGTCTGTCATGACATATGTAGCCCAGTTTCTGAAGTATTACCCTGATCCTCATCATACAGTGACTGATGTGCAGGAGAATGATGTAAGTTTCTCTTGCATACACTATTCAAAAGAGTTTATCATGAAGGGGGCTTTACAAATTCATTTTACAGCTTTCTATGATTTATTATGTTTCCTTTTGATGAGCAGTTGAAGTGAAAGGCAAGCACAGTAAAAGTGGGGAGTAATTAGCTGAGAATAAAGGAACAAGTGTTGCAGATGTTTACTAGTAGATGTAGAAAATAGAATGTTGATCCTGTGGATATTTTCTTATTTTCAGCAGTAGGAGCCACAAAGAACACAAACAATTATTATAGGTAGTAGCAAATCAATATGAGTTTCTCAAACATAACACCAATGAGACTGCAATAATTTGTTACCTGAAGCAATGCATCACTTCTGGTTTTATCTTACTGGGTTTCTGGATAAGAACAGGAATAGTCCAAGAGATTGATTAGGGCTTTTAGATTCAGGAGACTGTGACACAGATTTATTTCTACTACACAGTGATATTTGACTATTTGCTCTAAGGAATTGGTTTCGGTCATAGTCCTTGTGTTTTGGTTTTGGTTGGTTTGTTGTTTTTTTTTCCAGTTTTTTGGTTTGTGTATACCCTAGTGCATTGGCTTTGCACTAGAATGCTGTACTCAGTGATGCCAAGTGATCATGACTCACTTTATAATCCTGATCATTTGCTTTCTCCATGGCAAACACAGGAAGAACTGCTGAGACAATCTGCCTAACCCCAGCATGAGAGAAAGAGGAAACATTTTTTATCTGTTTCTTTGCATTCCTTGTAGAGTTACAGAAGAGCTTTGTAAGGAATGAATCTTCTTCCTTATGGCTCTGTATGGCTAAAGCAGCTGTAGCTTTTCTGTCCATTTCCAGTGCTTGAGCACTGGAATTTTTCATTTTGCTTTCTGCAACATTGGCCTGAGGACATCCCTGTGCTGATGGCACAGCATCCCCTCAGTGAGCAATAGGGCTGCTGAAGCAGAGGAAAGAGCACTGAAGCTTCATGCTTTACGAAGCTCCATCTTTACGAATCTAAAAAAACTAGTTACTTGCACCCCATCTGTAATCAGTGAGAGACAGGCACTATTGCAGATGACATCTTTGGTGTCCTAAATAATCTGTTTTCTGGAAGTTTGTGTTGCACAGCATTGCATAGAGTTAAAACTTAGATTAATGCCTCCCTTAGGTAATGACAGATGAAATGTTGGCAGTTGATTAAAGCACATCTGGATTTTTGTTGTTGTTGTTGGGTTTTTTTGTTTGTTTTGGTTTTGGTTTGGTTTGGGTTTTTTGTGACTGGTGTAATTCCCCCTATTCTTAGCCTTTCTGTCTTCTCCCTGAAGTCTACTATAAGGAAATATGTATCACAGAATGATAGAATCCAGGTACCTGGGAAAGAAAACCTTGCAAGAATCTTATCCCTTAAGCTCCTTGGGTAGTCCTGATTTCTTGGTTTCCAAAAGTAGTTCTAGGGTGTATTCCATCTGACCTGTTATGTGCCTGCTGTAGAATGAGATGAGATGGGCAGTAGGTGATAGATGCAGCTGTTTTTTCCTATCTGTCAAAAAAGAACCGAAAGTGTGACTATCACAGTTGCAGATGGTTATATTTAGTGAGAGGAATCCTACTGCACAGTCAAGTCTGTCAGGGTGGTTTTTTGATGGTGGGAGCAAAGGATTTCTAATCCTCTCCCTTGGCCCTCCAGCCAACTCAGCTGCCACTGTTTCTCCAAGATGTTTGCCACACATTCTTATTCAACTTACCTCCTGATGCAACACTCAATTTGTAAAGAATTTGCATTGGGAAAGTAGAGTAATGATTAAAGCTTATGCCTTATTTGTGGTCAAGGGGGAACAGCTATTTGCCTGTGTGCAGAATTTAAAATGATCTAGTATCTTATGCATGGACCAGCTACGCACATGTATAAACTTGTGTAGTCAACACATCTCAAAGAATCACAATTATTCTAAGGTAAGTAACTAGCCATTTTGTGACTAGTAAACTGGAAATCAGATCTAATACAAAACTGCTTCACTGTATAGGATACAGATACTTTATAGCATTTTAAGTACAACTTGTATTTGTACACATGTGATTCTTTTGTGCTCCCTGAACTTCTGCCTGCTTTGCTTTATTTTGTTTGCCTTTTGTTTTGTTGCTCCTTTCCCAATTTGTTTCATGTTGCTAGGAACTTCAAGCAATCCCAACTTTTGTCATTTCTTTTATGAAATTTAAGGTAAGGGTAACGTGCTGTAGAATAATTGCTTGAATTGGACCTTTCATGCTTGCTATGTTTTTTATCCTGAACTTATTTCACTTTAGATTTGGGGTGAGTTTATGTGTGCTGATTTGGTTGCTTTGCATTAATCTTTCCAAAAGGTCAAATAGACAAACATAATGAATCTAAGTCTGCTTTCTTACATGAGCTGATCATAACATCTTAATGCTTAATTTTGTAAATATTTTCACAAATATTATAGAAAAGCAAGTCAACTTTCCCATAATAAATCTCAGACTATCCTTTTAGTTTTCTTAAGTGTAGATATATACATAATATATATATACATATATACATGATGTTTCTGCTCATGTATTCTCATTTTAGATGGATATTTTTATGTGTCTTGAAGTTTATAGAGTAGATACTTGATTGTATATGTGATTGTGTAACTGGTGTGTGTGAACTGCAGGTTGGAAGGAGAGAGCATTCATGTGAAATTAATTGCATGATATGCACTGCTCCTTGGTTTTCCCCATAAATTATGATGATTCAAAAAGTAAAATAGAATAATGCTTTGACTTTGTGTCTGGCCTGAAAACTTTCTTCATAAATTTAAATTTTGCCCACTTGTCATATTGGAATTCATAAACACTTTTCTGTGATTACCTTCTTTGATGTCATTCGGCAGTTGAGTGCTCCAGTTCAGTTCAGTTCTGCAAATCAGTGGATATTCATACAATATCAGGAAAAGTACATTAAAATGCTGTTTGGAACTATCATGTAGAATAAAACATATTGCATTAGTTAAACTGAAATAAATGTGATCAGGCTTCAATAATCCTAATACTAAGTAAATCACAAATTATCCCTAAACTTTTCTTTGGCTTATGTTCTGATCTGTATGTTCCTTCAGATATGCAGGCTTTAGAAAATAATTTGCATAAATGTAAGAATAGAGCTTTGTTATTTTTGTACTAAGAGTAAGAAGCACTGTGCACTAATGGAAATCTTATTTTAAGAATGATAGTTCATTAAAACTGTATGGCGTTGGTGACAGGTTACTTGGTGTCTAAGAATCACAGAATGTTAGCAGTTTGAAGTGACCTCAAAAAATCTTCTAGTCCAGCCCTGCTGCCAGAGCAGGATCACCTAGAGTAGGTCACACAGGAATACAAACAGGTGGGTTTTGAATGTCTGCAGAGAAGGAGAATCCACAACCTCTCAAGGCAGCCTATTTCAGAGTTCTGTCACCCTCACAGTGAAAAAGTTTTCCTTTATGTTCACATAGAACCTCCTATGCTCCAGCTTGCACCCATTGCCCATGTCCTATCATTTGACATGACTGAGAAGAGCCTAGCTCCATCCTCCTGACACTCACCCTTCACATATAAACATTAAGGAGGTCACCCATCAGTCTCCTCTTCAAGCTAAAGAGACCCAGCTCCTTCAGCTTTTCCTCATTAGGGAGATGTTCTACTCCAGTTCCTTTGTGGTTCTGTGCTGTACTCTTTCAAGCAGTTGCATGTCCTTCCTGAACCAAGGGGCCCAAACCTGGACACAAAATTCCAGATACAGCCTCACCAGGGCAGAGTGGAGGGGGAGGAGAGCCTCTCTCAACCTATTAACCACACTGCTTCTAAGACACCCCAGGACACCATTGGCCTTCTTGGCCACAAGGCTATATTTCTGGCTCATGGTCACCTTCGTGTTCACCAGGACCTCCAGGTCCCTTTCCCCTTCACTGCTCTCCCACAGGTCAGTCCTCAAGGGGGAAGGGGTTGAAACCAGTCCCCCCAGGCTGGGGTCTGGGGGTGATAAGCCAGAGCCAGAGGTGAAACCAGCAGCCCGGCTGAAGTGCATGTACACTAATGCACGAAGCATGGGCAAAAAACAAGAGGAGCTGGAAGCCTTGCTGCAGCAGGAAAGTTATGATGTAGTTGCCATCACAGAGACGTGGTGGGATGACTCACATGACTGGAGTGCTGCAATTGATGGCTACAGGCTCTTCAGGAGGGACAGGCAAGGAAGAAGGGGTGGAGGGGTGGCCCTGTACGTCAGGGAGGCACTAGATGCCATTGAGACGGAGATTAGGGACGATCGGGTTGAGTGCCTGTGGGTAAGAATTAGAGGGAAGGCCAACAGGGCTGACATCCTGGTTGGAGCCTGTTATAGACCACCCAACCAGGAGGAGGATGTTGATGAGTCATTCTATAGGCAGCTTAAGGCTGTCTCAAGATTGCCTGACCTTGTTCTCATGGGTGACTTCAACTTGCCTGATATCTGCTGGGATCTTAACATAGCAGAGAAGTGGCAATCTAGGAGGTTCTTAGAATGCATGGAGGACAGCTTCTTATCCCAGGTGCTGCGAGAGCCTACCAGGGGCAAGGCTATGCTTGACCTCCTCTTCACCAATAGGGAAGGGTTGGTGGGTGATGTGGTGGTCGGAGGGTGCTTAGGGGCCAGTGACCACGAGATAATTGAATTCTCATTATTTGGTCAAGCTAGGAAGGGCAGCAAGAAGACCTCCACTCTGGATTTCTGGAGGGCAGACTTCAGGCTACTCAAGGAACTAATTCAGAGGGTTCCTTGGGATAAAGCCCTTAAAAATAAAGGGGTCCAGGAGAGCTGGTCCTACTTCAAGGAAGAACTGTTGAAGGCTCAGGGACAGGCTGTGCCAATGTGCCGGAAGATGAGCCGCCGGGGCAGACGGCCAGCCTGGATGGTTAAAGAACTTTTAATGGAACTAAGGGAAAAAAAGAGGGTGTATCACCTTTGGAAGCGAGGGGAGGCAACCCGTGAAAAATTTAAGGATGTTGCTAGGTCTTGCAGGAAGAAAATTAGGGAGGCAAAAGCGCATTTGGAGCTTAGTCTGGCCTCTGCTGTGAAGGACAACAAAAAGTCCTTCTATAAATACATTAATAGTAAGAGGAAGGGCAGAGACAACCTCCACTCCTTGGTGGACACGGAGGGGAACGTTGTGATAAGGGATGAGGAAAAGGCAGAGATACTTAACACCTTCTTTGCCTCAATTTTTACTAGCAGGACAGAATGTCTTCCAGACAGCTGGCCTGCAGAGCTGGCAGAAGGAGGCAGGGAGCAGCATAGTTTTCCACTGTTCCAAAATGGGGTAGTTGGTGATCTGCTCAGCCGCCTGGATCCCCACAAGTCCATGGGACCAGATGGGATCCATCCTAGGGTGCTGAGAGAGCTGGCAGAGGAGCTGGCCAAGCCGCTTTCCATCATTTTTCAGTAGTCCTGGCTCACTGGCGAGGTCCCAGAGGACTGGAAGCTGGCCAATGTGGTGCCCATCCATAAGAAGGGCCGGTTGGATGAGCCAGGGAATTACAGGCCTGTCAGCCTGACCTCAGTGCCAGGCAAGATCATGGAACAGGTCATCCTGAGTGCAATAACACAGCACTTAGAGGATGGCCAAGGGATCAGGCCCAGCCAGCATGGATTTAGGAAGGGCAGGTCCTGCCTGACCAACCTGATCTCCTTCTATGAGCAGGTGACCCGCCTGGTGGATGTGGGGAGGCCTGTGGATGTAGTTTACCTGGACTTCAGCAAGGCCTTTGACACCGTCCCCCATAGCAAACTCCTGGCCAAGCTGTCAGCCCATGGCTTGGACAGCAGCACTCTGAGCTGGGTTAGGAACTGGCTGGATGGCCGAACCCAGAGAGTGGTGGTGAATGGTGCCACATCCAGCTGGCGGCCAGTCACTAGTGGAGTCCCCCAGGGATCAGTGCTGGGCCCTGTGCTCTTTAACATCTTTATTGATGATCTGGATGAGGGCATTGAGTCTATCATCAGTAAATTTGCTGATGACACCAAGCTGGGGACAGGAGTTGATCTGCTAGAGGGTAGAGAGGCTTTGCAGAGAGACCTGGACAGGCTGGACAGATGGGCAGAGTCCAACGGCATGAGATTTAACGCATCCAAGTGCCGGGTTCTGCACATTGGCCACAGCAACCCCATGCAGTGCTACAGGCTGGGGTCAGAGTGGCTGGAGAGCAGCCAGGCAGAGAGGGACCTGGGGGTGCTGGTTGATGGTAGGATGAACATGAGCCTGCAGTGTGCCCAGGCAGCCAAGAGGGCCAATGGCATCCTGGCCTGCATTAAGAACAGTGTGGCCAGCAGGAGCAGGGAGGTCATTCTGCCCCTGTACACTGCACTGGTTAGGCCACACCTCGAGTACTGTGTCCAGTTCTGGGCCCCTCAGTTTAGGAAGGATGTTGACTTGCTGGAACGAGTCCAGAGAAGGGCAACGAAGTTAGTGAGGGGCTTGGAACACAAGCCCTATGAGGAGAGACTGAGGGAGCTGGGGCTGCTTAGCCTGGAGAGGAGGAGACTCAGAGGTGACCTTATTGCTCTCTACAACTACCTGAAGGGAGGTTGTAAACAGGCAGAGGTTGGTCTCTTCTCCCAGGCAGCCAGCACCAGAACAAGAGGACACAGTCTCAGGCTGCACCAGGGGAAGTTCAGGCTGGAGGTCAGGAGGAAGTTTTACACGGAGAGAGTGATTGCCCATTGGAATGGGCTGCCTGGGGAGGTGGTGGAGTTGCCGTGACTGGAGGTGTTCAGGAGGAGACTTGACAGGGTGCTTGCTTACATGGGTTAGTTGATTGGGTGGTGTTGGGTGATAGGTTGGACGTGATGATCTTGAAGGTCTCTTCCAACCTGGTCTATTCTATTCTATTCTATTCTATTCTATTCTATTCTATTCTATTCTATTCTATTCTATTCTATTCTATTCTATTCTGTTCTGTTCTGTTCTGTTCTGTTCTGTTCTGTTCTGTTCTGTTCTATACTGATATGTAGCCTTGTTCTTTCCCAGATGCAAGACTCTACACTTGCCCTTGTTAAATGTCATTGAATTTCTCACAACTCTCCAGCCTGTCCAGGTCTCACTGAATGGCAGCACAGCCTTCAAGTGTGTCAACCACTCCTCCCAGTTTTATGTCATCAGCAAACTTGCTGACAGTGCACTCTGTGCCCTCATCCAGGTCAATGATGAATATATTGAGTAGTACTGGTCTCAGTACTGACCCCTTAGGACCTCCACTAGATGCAGGCCTCCAACTAGACTCTGTCCCATTGACCACAACTCTGACTTCTCTCCTTCAACCAGTTCAGATGAATATGATACTTTAATGTTGGATTACCCAAACTGAGACTGCAAAATGCTTTTGTATCTATAGAGGAGCAGAAAACCAAGTTAGCAGGTGATAAATGATGCACTGAACTGGAAAACTGTGAAAATGGAGGAATAAATTAAAATAAAGTGCATTGTTGCACAGTGTGTTTAGCAGCATTCCGTTAGGCGGTTGTTGAAACACCTATGTCTTCTGCATTTAAGCATTTGTTAAAAAAAAAGTATAAATAGCAAACATTACATCAAGCTCAATGCCACTTGTTAACTTTTAATTTAATGTCAGAGACATGGTATGTGATTTAAGAGGGGTGTGACCATTCCTGTGTTCTTTAGGTACTTTAGAGGTGTTCTTGATTCCTATGATATTCTAGTTCAAAATTACTTGGTCCAACCCAGGTTTAGCCATTTTTAAGTCACATTGACAGGAATTTTGTAAAATAACTATTTTGCACACATTGTTGTATGAAGTTGCCGCCACAAAGATGCTTACCTTTGAGAGGTGATTCTCAGTGATTATAGCTTGCAGCACAGCCTTTTACAAAACTGAATACACAATGTGAACTAGAAGTGCCACAATTCTGTGCGTAGTATACTTACTCTCTTCCTGACATCAAGAATATCTTGCTTCAAGTTTCAGTTAGTAGGATTGTTGTAAGACTTTGAATCCATTAATAGACATAGTTTGGTATTGCCTTTAATTGGCTTCTTTCCCAGTGTAGGATCTTTTCTCAAAAGGAAGTAGTTTCTTAAATGCAGTCAGTGGCTATTCCTCTTCATCACATAGTAAAATTTTTCTTCTCTCATGTGATACTTGAAATTTAATCATTCATTTTAGGTAATTAACTCATGTGATGTGGTGTTGCATTTGTTTGCTTTGATAGTTCTGGTTTGGACAAATTTTACAGTAATATGGCTTCTTTGGTTTCAAAGAGTGGCTTCTGATTAGTTGGAAATTTGAGACAGACATACCATACTTGATCAGCCTACTTAGCACAGTGCATAAAGACATTTCTGTTACCTGACAACCTTCTCATGTAGCATGCTCATAGACCTGAGATTTCCTGTTTGTATTCTTCTATTCACTGCCAAACCACTGAATTCTGCAGAGAACTTAGCCCTGCAAATAGTACCGTGACAGATTGAAGTGTTGAAGCAAAAGTGTAAACCAAATAAGCTGTTCCTCACATTCATAAAAATGCATGGAAGGAAAAGAAACTTAATAAAATTGGGATTTCCTTTATTTCTTTTCTGACCGTGGAGCTTGTGGAGTTTGAAGTCAAGAATTGTCCTGGAGTCACCCAGAAAAATAGCTTTTTCTTTCTTTTTTTTTTTTTTTTTTTCCCTTTTTCTCCAGCAATAGCAGACTAGGTAACAGATGATAAAATAATTTCCTGTCTCAGCTCAGTTAATTTCTACAATTAACTGTTGAGGTGTATGAACTTTCTGTTCACAATTAGACTGTATGATGTTAAGTGATGAGAGAATTAGGCCCAGATATTCCATTTGCTTTCACTACAACTAATGGCCTTGACTGGCTAGAGAGATGTTAATTTGTGGACTACAGCTGACACCTCTCCTAATAGACTACAAATTATTTCTCTGTGTGTGTGTACTGTACTAAATCATAGAGGGAAGACAGACTGATGCTGAGAGACCTAAAAGTGTGGGCAGAACAATTTGAAAGAGACTTAGCCCGAGCACAGGTGGCAGAAACAAGCTTACAGGAGAAATACCAGGTAAGCAATACAGAAAAATTTGTGTAAGACATTATTGTCATCACTGTGTCACACGTACTGCACTATTTTCTGTGGTCTGTATATATGCAAGTCAATATACTCTAGCTTAAAGAAATAAGGACACAAACTGCCTTGCCTTTTACTGGTGGAAGAATTCTAATGTCATCTCTAGCTTTGCCACACAGAGCAGTGCACAGATGGTTTCCCTAACACAGAGCTTTTTCTAGCAGTGTGAAGAAGGACTGTCCTAGTTAGAAGTGAGCCTGTGTCTGTGCAGTCCTTCCACATCCTGCATGATATAGCTCTGATAGTAGGTAGGACTGAAGGCTGTATGAGGTGACAGGTACAAAGGCCAGGGCTTAGAGAAGTTTTAACCTCTCTCTCAAAGGTTAATACCTACACTGACAATATAAATTTTGACCTAAATTTTCTCCTGAAGCTCAGGTCTTCTCTGAAATCACCTACTCTCTGTCCCAAGTAGCATTTAATTTGTATGCTAGTTTATTTGATATTGTTTCCTTTCATATATTGTTCAAGCATTTGATAACTGAGGGGAAATACACAAGTTCTACCTGTATTTCCCTGGATGATTCTATAGTCTTTTATAACCTTTAATAAAATGCATTTCAGTGTAAATATACAACTTTACTGCTATTTCTCTTTAGAAGGAATAGAACTCTATCAGTAAAAAAATTGCTGTATGTTTTACTACTCCATCAATGTAGAATAATTTAATTCTTTGTCTTTGTACTATATTGATTTGTTTTTCTCTTTTTGCAGTCATTTAAGCATTTCAGAGTACAATATGAGGTAAAAAGGAAGCAGATTGAACTTGCAACCCAGTCATTAAGGAAAGATGGAAAATTATCACTTGATCAAGCTATGGTGAAACAAGCATGGGAGAGAGTTTCTTCCAGGGTAAGTTGAAAATTATCTCACTGTATATTTTTAATTAAATGGAGGATGAGAATTTCAAATCATGTAGACACCTGTTTACTGTTTATGTTTTTAGACATTAGGAACCTAAAAATGGACCAAGTTTCTACCACTGTTGAATTACTTTGCATATGTTTTGACATTTACTGCACTAACATGTTTAAGATTGCTCAAAAATAAAATATGAACTTTAAGAAAATTACTTACAGTGCTTAAACAAGCACAAAACATTGTTGATAAAATAGTGCACAGTGCTCCTTTGAAATGCACTTTTACTGTCAATTCCTAGTTACCTGAAAAATGGTCATGTTTCTAATAGAACTTTAAAAAGACATCAGTGTAATGCTGAATATGTTACCATTAAATGAGGCTTTACTGCTATTTTTTACCTTGTGGCAATAGTAAAAAATTAATATTAGTATTTGTGATAATAATCTTGTAGCAATTGAATGAAAAATCCCAAGCATCTTACTCCCTAATAAGTTATTGAGTCATTATTTTGCAGTGTATATTGATCAGTATTTCTTAAAATGTCATAGATTTAATAGAGGACCTGTTTAAAAATGTTCTGGAGTTTTGACATCATTTTCATTATTTTTACACTCCCATAACTAGGATTACCGATAAGATTCAATATTTTACTTCTATATTCTCAACTCCACAGCCTTTTTAGACTCATTTGCATGTTAGACAGAAACACTATATTCAAAACAGAGATAAAAATAATTTATGCAAGACCATGACATAAATGATATTAAGTGAAAGAAGGTCTCACATGCCTTGCTGTGCCTGTTAACTAAAGAAATTCCAGATCTCTAGCTTATCAATTATTTCAGTTTATATGTGGTTGGCTCACTATTCTGGAAGGGAAATATGTGAATCAGTGAATCCTTATAGAGATTTTGTTGCCTGTGAGAATGCTTTAATTTCAGAACTAATGTGACATAACATGCCTAGGTTTATGTCTCAAACATACTCTGTGGGATTTTGGTCTTACCAGTATAAAATCCTAAGGTACTTGTTTGTATAATTAAGTGAGGAAGAAATTTCAGCCCTCTTATTTTATTTCCTAGCTACTTGATTGGCATATACAGCTTGATAAATCTCTTCCTGCACCCTTGGGGGCCATAGGGGCTTGGCTTTATAGAGCAGAAGCTGCTCTGAGGGAGGAAGTAACTGTTCACCAAGCTCATGAAGAAACAGCAAATACAATACACCGGAAGCTTGAACAACATAAGGTAGATCTACAAGCATTCATTCTGTGCATTATACATTGTTGTTTCCAGAGCCATAAATGATCCACACTGTACAAGGAAATAATTTTATTTCTAGCTTCTGTGGGTGGTGTCATCTTGATGGTAGCTAAAACTAGCTGCCTTTTAGTGATGACTTGAACTGTGATATATGTGTATCTTACAAGCAATATTTAAAATTGCTTTTGAATGCTCCTACTTCTTTTATCTGCAAGATATCCAGTATTAATACTTTAAATGTTCCCCTATTTCAGGATTGCTATTGGGTAATATTCTATAGAACCAGAAGTTGGGTACATTGGTCAACCAATAAGTGAAACAGAAACAGGTGAAACAGAAAAGAGAGGAAAAGCTTCTAGTCAGTGCAGGTGATATGCACTAGGGGGAAAAGTCCCCTCTGCTGTGGTAAACAGGAAACAAACAAACAAAACTTTGCCATTCTTTGCTGAGTTGAAATTTAGTTTATATTGCTTTTTTCCCCCCTCTGTCACACTACTGTTTCAAAATTCAATTGTGGTCTTGTTATTTTTGTCTTTAGGGTATGGGTGAGGTTTCTCTTAAAGAATTAATGGCATATAATGGAAAGCTGACAAGTGGTGTAGTCATCTTGACCCAGCTGTTACAGACAATTCTAGTTATCTGGAAAATCAGTTTGGTCTTCTGATTACTTTTTATTACAATAGTGGCAGCTTTTTGGACTTAAGTGGTGGCTAATAAAATTTAACCAAGGCATTATTAAAATCTCTAAGGAAGATGCTGTTTTCCTTCAAGGTATAGTCTCTTGTAATTCTCAAGGTCATTAACTTTCTTGTAATCCCAAATGTTTCAGGATTCATAAGGTTTAACATTTGTTTGAAAATGCAAGTCAAACAGTTTTCTGTTCTTATAATGTGAACACTATAGACTTCCTTTTGATACATTCATAAGAAATCCAAAAAGAATGTGTCCTAAGCTCTGTTGCTTTTTCATCAGAAATGCTGTGGTAAGGGATTTTTGTGTCAACAAATAAACTTTGATTTAGGTTAGTCTGTGCCGAGAGTAGTTTTCCCATGAGGATGGGATGGCAAAAGCTCTGAGAAGCAGTATGTGTGATTATATCAGTTCTTGGAGTTTGTTTTGTGGTTCAGCTTTGCACAGGTGAATCCTAATGTGGTTTTAGATGGTACCAGAGATGGATTAATGTATTTTTTCAGTCCTTGTTTCCTAGGTTGTTATTGGCATTGGTTTGTTACAGTTTTGTTCAGATGACATCATCAGTTTCTCATCTGACAATAAGTCATTTTAGTGAATTTTATAGCTTATGGCCATTTTGAAGCTAATACCAAATGTCTCATCTTATTTGGATAAACCTTCATGGAAACAGAAAATAACTTAAGTTTATTTTGGTTAATATTGCCACCAAGATCCAGAAACTAAGAATAATATCTGTGCTTGTTGAGGGTCATTTTGCATAGCAGGATTTCACTTCATGAGAACAGTATATAAAAGTTTTCTTGGGCTTTCAGCTGATGTTAGATGAAACTACTGGGATTTGTTTTGAATAGCCAATGCATGTTAGGGACATCCCTTTCTGATCAGCAAGGTCTCAAATGCAGCCAGCTGAGATACCTGTTCCAAGTCTTTTCTTTACATGAATGTTAGTCACAGGTTCCCCTCACTAAATTTTTCACCATAGTAAATCAATGCATCATTTGCATCTGAGAAAGCCTAATATATTTCTGTTCACAACAAGGTGTTGGCTGAAGTGGAAAACAATAAAAATACAGGTGGGTTGATGGGGCTGGTGGGATCATTTAGTGAGCTGAGCCAATGAATTACCATTAATTTCTGCTCTGTAAATACTGGGTGTTGATTAGAGAGAAACCTTTAATCAGCACGAAGGAATAAACAGACATCTGTGATCAGTATACAAACCTGCATTTTGTTCCCTCAGGTGAGAAAGGGGGACCTTTGCATAATTTCCTTGGTTACTAGGCTTCGGAGTACTTTATGCCAGGAGGTGTCTGTATGCAGTAAATTATGCGCTGTTCTGTGTCGTGTCAGCCACTGGAGACTTGGCGTGTTATTGTTACGGTTTCTCTTTGAAGACTGCTGCCAGTCATTCATTTTAATATGTAATCTCCAGGAAGCCGTTTGAAGCAGTGTTGCTTAGCTACAGTTGAAATGTGCTCTGCTGTAAGGTTTTTGCTGGTAAAATTCTTATCACACAAATGCAGCGCGGGTACCACATTCTGCATTCACTTGTGTAATATAGAGAGAGCAATCCTGAAACCTTTTGATGCTGAAAGAGTGAAAAGTTACTAAATACTGGATATATATTTGCATGAGGAGCTATGGGTCGTCTGCCGGTGTATAGTGGAGCAGATTAATTGCTGAAAATTTGAATCTGTACTTAATAAAGGTTAGTATCTGTTAGAAGCATGTAAAGAGAAGATTTACCAAGATTATGCTGTTGTGATGTTGGAGTATTCAGACTGCAGTTCAGGGATTATTTAATAGTTAAGATTTCTTGTTGTGTTAAACCTTTGCAGTGTTTAAAGTCTTCGGTAATTATTAGAAAGAGCTTTAGTAGAGCATTTTATAAGGGGGTTCCCTATGTAAATGTTCAGGTTGATGTAAATGCTTTGTGGTATGCATAACCTTGCATGCAAATGTGAAAGCATGATCAAATAGTTAACTACATTGAGTCATCAGTGCAGGCTTAAAATTGTGCTTATTAGTTAGCCTACTGTGAGCCTTCTCTCTTTCTGTGTCTCATTCTGTTCCCTCCCGCTCACTCTCTTTCTTAAAATCAAATCAGGATCTGCTGAAAAACATAGATGGTCACAAAAAGGCATTCCATGAGATCCACAGAGCCAGGTCTGTTAACGGAGTTCCTGTTCCATCTGACCAATTAGAGGATATGGCAGAGAGGTAAGGCTTTGAATCCGAAATATAAATCCTCTGTGAATGAAAGGGAACCTGTTTGCTTTTTAATCTGTTCACATAGCAGTCACTCTCTAATTATGTTTCTTAGTGGCAGGCATGAAAAATTGGAAGGAAAAACCTCCTAGAATGTGCATAAAAATATACTGAAAAGCCTAATGCTTTAAGGATTGATGAGAAAACAAGCTATAGGTTTTGGAAGGGAATACTTTTTTACATTGATCCTGCTATTACATGTCCCTGGAAGAAATGTTATGTAACAACAGCCAGGATGCATCTAGAAAAAGAAAGAAAAATGACTTTACAAAACTTAGTATCAGATGTAAATCAATGATCTATTTGAATAAACAGAAATGCAGTTAATTTGCTACTTAGAAGCTGTCATCAGAATTATCATCTTACATAATTAAATGTTTGTAGACTGAATTCAGTGAAAGATAAGAAAAATATATAAACTATTACTAAAGCTTTCAGTCTCTCCTACAAAAATGAATGCTGCTGTTATTTTACTATAGTGTGATTCATTTCATAGGTTTAATTTTGTTGTCTCTTCATCTGAGCTCCATCTGTTGAAGATGGAGTTTCTGGAACTGAAGTATCGTCTACTGTCACTCTTAGTCCTTGCAGAATCTAAGTTAAAATCATGGATTATCAAATATGGAAGGCGAGAATCTGTGGAGCTACTCCTTCAAAATTATATTGTAAGTTGGAGTTTCTGTCTTTCTATAACTGTTTTTTAAATATTTATATTTAAGATTGCTGGAAATTGGGAAAAGGGGGGGGGATATTGGGAAACAAAGCAACAAACAAACCACCACCCACAACCAGCAAAAGAAATGAGACTTGCCAATAATCAACTTTATGACTGCATTTTTATGTAACATCTTGTCAGAGGTCTTTCCCATGGAAGAAGTGTAGTCAAAAGGCTAAAAAGTACCTTTCCGGGCTCCATCCCCAGGAAGGTAACAAAGCAACTCATCCTTGGTTCTGTCCTTAGGCATATCAAGGACAAGAGGGTCATTAAGAGCAGTCAACATGGTTTTACCAAGGGGAAGTCATGTTTAACCAGTGTGATAGCCTTTATGAGTACATAAACAGGTGGATAGATGATGGTAGAGCAGTGGATATGGTTTATCTTGATTTCAGTAAAGCAATTGTCTCCCACTGCATCCTCACAGCTAAACTGAGGAAGTGTGGTCTGGATGATCAGGCAGTGAGGTGGATTGTGAGCTGGTTGAAGGAAAGAAATCAGAGAGTTGTGGTCAATGGGATGGAGTCTAATTGGAGGCCTGCATCTAGTGGAGGTCCTAAGGGGTCAGTACTGGGACCAACACTATTTAATATATTCATCAACAGCCTGGATGAGGGCACAGAGTGCACTGTCAGCAGGTTTGCTGATGACACAAGGCTGGGTGAAGTGGCTGACACACCAAAGGATTGTGCTGCCATTCAGCAAGACTTAGGATGGAGATTTGGTCAGGGAGAAACTGAGTGAAATTCAGCAAGGGCAAGTGTAGAGTCTTGCATCTGGGAAAGAACCCCATATACCAGTATAGGCTGGGGACTGACCTGTTGGAGAGCAGTGAAGAGAAAAAGGACCTGGGGGTCCTAGTGGCTGGAAGGTTGACTGTGAGCCAGCAATGTACCCTTGTGGACAAGAAGGCCAATGGTATCCTGGGGTGTCTTAGAAGGAGTGTGGTCAGTAGGTCAAGAGAGGTCCTCTTCCCTCTCTGCTCTGCCCTGGTGAGGCCGTATCTGGAATTTTGTGTCCAGGTTTGGGACCCTCAGTTCAGGAAGGACAGGCAACTGCTTGAAGGAGTACAGCACAGAGCCACAAAGGAATTGAAGTGAGTGGAACATCTCCTTTATGAGGAAAGGCTGAAGGAGCTGGGCCTCTTTAGCTTGAAGAGGAGATTGATGGGTGACCTTCTTAATATGTAATTTGCATAAATATGTAAAGGGTGAGTGCCAAGAGGATGGAGTCAAGCTCTTCTTGGTGGTGCCCAATGACAGGACAAGGGGCAATGGGTGGAATTTGAAGCACAGAAGTTCCATGTGAACATGAGGAGAAACTTTTTCACTGTGAGGGTGACAACACTGGAACAGGATGCCTAGGGGAGTTGTGGAGTCTCCCTGTCTGGAGATATTCAAGACCTACCTGGATGCATTCCAGTGTGATCTGGTATAGGTGATCCTGCTCTGGCAGGGGGGGTGGACTACATGATCTTTCAAGGACCCTTCCAGCACTTAGCATTCTGTGATTCTGTGAAAGTAATTCTCCTTGCCCCATTTTTTAAAACATAGAAATAATGTCCCAGCTTCTGTCTGACCAGCAACATAGAAAGCATATCTGGAAATTCCAAATTCTAGATTTTCACTTGCCTTAGGTAGCAATTCCAAAGAACTTAATTTCATCTTTTTCAGCTGAATAGATGCACTTTATAGTGAATATAGACAGGTTAAGCATTGGGATAGAGGTTGATTTTGGCATTCAGTTCCCCCACAGTACTTTTTTTATATATTACAAATGATGAAAAAAAAAACCCACAAGGATATTCTGCCTTTGTGTAGTTGTTCAATATACTATACTGATAGGGGAATAATTTTGTTCTCTTAAAGAATGTACTTCTCCTGTTCAGAATTAGTATATTCAATTCATTACTTTATTCCATTTCTGGTAAGAAGTTGCTCCAGCTCTGCATTATCCATATATCATTTTAAGAAGCAGAGGCTACTGACTTAGAAATACTAATTGATGTATTCCCTTTCAGTTTTGTGATGAAGTATCTTGCTAAATCCACATTTGCAGTGCCAAGTGGCTGGTAGAACAGTACCACTGCTGCACTTCCACATTAGAGTGTAAGGGACTCCTTCAAAAGCATGTCATGGCTAAATATTTTTTCCACTTCTGTCTAATCTGTATGAGGAAATTTGCCCAGGAGAAAATTGTTGTGAAAGAATTCATAGAGTTACCGAACCACTCAGAGCCAAGACACTGAAGAGAAAGTTGAAACTAAATAAAGTTCCTCTGCAAAGGCAGAACTGAAGATCTGTTATTCACACTTTTCTCTTTCTATGTTTAAACTTTAACAGTTAGGGACAAATGGAAATTCAGAAGTTAAGCTTTGTTTTAAACAAGCTTTGCAAAATTCAGATGATTCTTTAAAATAACATAGTTTGCTAGAGTGATGTGTAATGTCTAGGACTTCTAGACTAATTGTTTACTCTGTAAGACCATCACAAAAACTACCAAAAGGTGACAAGGGGAAAAAAATGAGGAAGTGGATAGCTTGATTTTTGGGTTATTATTGTATATAACTTTCTCTTTGGTGGTGGTGGTTTTGTTTATGTTTTGTTTAAATTGAACATTAAGTGTTGGATTTGTATGGCATTTTGTGATTATCTCAATTATTCTTGTGCTTCAGACCCCTAATGCTGAGATGGTTGTTAGGGGAAGGAAAATGTTTCATTGCATCATTTATGAAGCTGCATCACATGAAAATGAGGAAATTGAGACAAGTAGATAAATAGATCTCAGTTTGATTCTTGACGTCCTTGACATCTGGCTTCTTCCAGGGGTCCAGTGATAGAAGGAGACTTTACTTGATTTGACTTACCTGGGAGCAATTTTCTAGGACCAAGAGCCAAGTGTTACTCTTCCAGTAAATTAAGAGTCTTACATAGGAAAGCTGTTGTCAGTGACTATATTAGTAGGAGATAAAAATGTAAGTTTGTTTGTCTGCCAAAAAGCAGACTGAATAACGTCAGCATTCTAGGAACATGTATGGTTAGGATCTGGATAGAACATATGCCTGGAAAATATTTATTTGTACTGTAACTTATAAAGTGGTGCTTGTTACTGCATCCCATCATCTTTTCATTTGTCTGTCCTATATGAGAAGTACAGGTCAGGATAATTTGCACACCATCAACCCCAAAAATATACTGTACTGGAGTCTCAGCTATGGTAGAGATATTAGGTACAATTATCCTTGGATTTTAACCCATAGAACTGGCATTGCTATATTAGACCAATATGCTACCCAGATTTGGGGAAAGGCACCTTGTCAGATAGGAGACAATATTGATCAGTAAAATGTCTATATTTAGTTTTTGAAAATATTTCCAATTTCTCTTGAGATTAATATTGTATAAGTAGTTTGTTGCAGTCTCTTGGAGACTTTAGTCTTGGAGATTTTAGTTCAGGGTAAAATGTTTCCTTGTTTATAAATATATTTCTAACTTGTGTACTAGGTAACTGTGGTAATTTGACATAGGAACTGCAAAAAGTTAAAGTTAGAAGATTATATATACATATACACAGTCTTTGGAAGATGAAATTTTAAAACTGTTTTTCATGTTTATATTATGTAGGTACATGAATGCACAAAATTTAATTCTCCTCTTCAAAGTACATTGAATTTTGACCTCCTATGAAATCTAGTTTCCAAATGTCACACCTAGTGCATACAGAATTTTGTCTGTTCTGACATTTCAAAGCTTGTGTGCACCTGTGTGAAATATACTTGCCTTATTTTTGTAGGTCAATAACTGTGGAGGCATGGGAGGTGGTTTAAGCAACAAAACCATTGCAAAACTCTAGATAAGTACATTAGACAAGGTGATATAAAAGTCAGATAAAAGAGCAGGGGTTCTTTCTTTTTGAACAGTGATAATGCAAGATATAGAATTGTATATCACATTTAAAGGAAGTAACATTTCCAAGAGACAATACCATAAGGAGTAAAGAGGCATAAATTATAAAAACCCAAAACTTTGTGACCAAAATATTTCCATATAAATCATTCATTGCTCTTTTACATATTGCACAGCTCAAATATCACCCACAAAGGAAAAGCACTGTGTGACACTTAGTGCACAAAGAAATACTGCTTTTCCTCTTTACTTAGTCTTATTTTTATTGATTAGCAAAGAGGTAAAGGAATGCTAAAGGCTAACTCAAATGTTTTTTATCTCTTAAAGTGAAACCTGCCTTTCAGTATACAGGAACAATTTAAAAAATTTAACTGGTTTTAATGGGATTGGATTTTTGTGGTGACTTGTGTGGATGATTTTTTTAATTACATTGATTCCACTTGGACTCCAGTGTAAAAGTTTCCCTTAAAAAAGCTAATTGCTTGGTTTCTGCAAATCAGCAACTGCTAGACTAACTCAGAACATATTAAATAACCAGGGAATTTTTCCATATGCAAAGTAAATAGACTACATCTGTAAGCAGAGATTCTGATGTGCCACTAATTTGACAAGGTGAAATTTGTATCTTTCATAATGATGATAATGTAAGTATTTTATAATGATTAAAATTATCAATGGAGGAATAATGAAGTTTAAAGTTGTCATCACTTTCCTGATGTAATTTCATGGAAAATATCCTCATTCTTAATATTTGCCATTATTTCATCTTAGCTTGTTTTTCTTTTCTTTTCAGTCCGTTATTGAAAACAGTAAGTTCTTTGAGCAATATGAAGTTACTTACCAGATCTTGAAAAGAGCAGCTGAAATGTATGCCAAAGCAAATGGTTCAGGTAAATGCCTATGTTTCTTTGGTCATGGGAACAGCAGTTTGCCATAAGCATCTCTAAAAATATCTAATATTTGTTTGTTCCATGCAGCAGATCTGTACAGCAGCTGCAGTTCACCAGAGAGACTACTCTGGTAGATCATTGCCTGTAGCAATTTCATGTATTACTTAGTGTAAAGACAGCTGGTGCCAAGCAGCCTGTCTTCCTGCTGTTGGGATTTCTTAATCTCCAGAAGGTGGTCATGTTCATGCTTCATAATGGTAGAAGTCCACAGTCCATGACGACTTCTAATTATTTTTTTTTTTCAGTGTTGTTAATTTGTGTCAAAAGTATACCAGAGGCAAAATTAGGAGTGTTGAAGGTCATGTTCTGGTGCCTAGTAATGTTTCCTGGTTTGGCTTCATCTGATGGGAAAAGACAAATAGGCAGCTGGTCTCAGTATCATTGTTATAGCAAAAGCATACTCTGATTTATTGAAGATTTTCATTAACTGTGAAAACTTCTGAGAGGAACCCAAATTATAGTTGAAGTATGAATATACATGGAAAAAAAAATATGTTGCTGATTCAACAACTGCCTCCTGTAATTCCCGAACATTGCTGAGTTCAGTGTGAATGCATGAGGCCACTATTTGACCTAGATAGTTGCAGACATGAGATCACTGTAATCTCTGCTGAGGAAATAACACAATATTTTCTGTGGAGGATTGCTGTAGATGCTAAAATATTTGGCAGATGTAGAGAGAAAATGTATATAATTTTTTTTTAGGTTGATTATGGTGGCACTCAAATCTTGCAGAAGTAAATGTTTTTGGTAAGGTATACTTACAAATGATAAAACTCATAGTTTTATTCAATGCTATTAGGAAGAAAAAAAAACCCAAATTCTTTTCTATGGGGCAGCTACTAACATGAATTCAGAAACAGCAGTACAAATTAGAGTACAAATTAGTACAAATGACATCTTAGCTAACTTTTTTAATTATCTGTACTCTGCAGGTTTTATGAAGTCTAAGGATCTTCATGGGTTCTTTTCTTCTTTCTTTTTTCTTCTGGGATGAGGACACACTTATTCCTTTGTTGTGAGGAAAATACTAAAAAATAAATGGCAAGAAATTAGCAGCAGTTTGGTTTTGAAGTCAGTGGAAGGAAAATTAGAATTTCATTCAGTATTTTCAAAACAGACATAATATATTTGTACATTATACATCTCTGTTATGCTCTGCCTTTTGATGGAAACTTTCTTGTTTCATTATAGATTGGAAGAGAACACTACACTGAATATGCAGTGTGATTGTTTTCACATATCACTCATTTTATGTACTTTCCATAGTCTTACTTCACAGGTTGACTTTCTCACAGCACTAAAACTGGGCTGTGAAATGAGCATATATATACAAAAGTCTACTGAAATAGAAGTTGCTGTAAAATACAATTACCTGGTGAGAATCAGTAAGCATAACATAAAATTAAACTCTACAGAAATAATAACTAAAATAATCTGTCTTTCCTGTATCTTAGTGGAAGAAGTTGAGAATGTGATGAAATTCATGAGTGAAACAACAGCACAGTGGAGGAACCTCTCAGTAGAGGTGAGAAGTGTAAGAAGTATGTTGGAAGAAGTAATAGCTAATTGGGACAGATACAGCAGCACTGTGGCAAGTCTACAGGCTTGGCTGGAAGATGCTGAAAAAATGCTGAATCAACCTGAACAGTCTAAAAAGGTATGCACTAATAGTGTAAGTATCTGGGTATTTTGTAAATTATGAAACATGGGATACAGTTTTGCATTCACATACAAGAGGGAGGCACGTTTCAATTCCTGGCATACTGTCACATTCATCATAGCCGTCTCAGTGTTTACACCTGCAGTGTATATAGAAACATACACCCAGTGAAGGAAGGCATCATCTGTGCTAATGTGTAGAACTGCTTAGGCTGGAAAAGATGCTTGAGATTGTGAAGTCTAACCATTAACTTAACACTATCAAGTCTGCTGCTGAACCGTGTCCCTAAGCACCACATCTACAGGCCTTTTAAATACCTCCAGGGATGATGATTCAGCCACTTCCCTAGACAGCCAGTTCCAGTGCCTGACAGTTCTTACAGTGAAGAATTTTCTCCTAATGTTCAAACAAAACCTCTCCAGTGCAGCTTGGGGCTGTTTCCACTCTTCCTGTCACTTTTGTCCCCAAATGATAATTTTTTTTCTTGAAATTGCCTCAAAACTGTTAAAGATCACTCAGAAGTAACATAATCTACCTATAGACTGAGATATATGTTTTTAAAAGTTACTTTGAATCTAGCACCACACAGCAATAATGTTCACTTAGTTTCAATGAGTTCTGATTTAGCGGTATATGTTTGGTTATTAAGACCATAACCCACAGTTATATTGGTTTGTACAATTAACAGTCATACAGTCATCAACATAAGCACTAGGAAGTTAACAGCAAATATATTAATGAACAAGCTACAACTCCTATGTATACTTGCGGTTTCCCTTAAGTATTTCCTGTCACGACCTCATTGTAATTGTACTCTCCCACACTTTTCTCCAACAGTTGTATCCAAAAGTTTATCAGAGGGCTTCTAGATCTCATGTAGGGACTTCCCTAAAGAGAGCTGCATCATTTTTTAGTGAGGATAAAGTGTGCTTTATAGGGTATTCAAAATTTGTCTGAATTTTACACATGCTTTAGGTTGGCTTCTCTAAATGGAGAGGCTCTCCAGCAAGGTCTGAGGGGGGTAATGGTTTGTGAGAGTGAGTGTGTGCAAGGACATGAGTAGTTTACTCCTTTTTTTCTTGTTTTTCCTTCCTTCTTGGCCTCTGGTAAGCCTGACTATTATGTTTATTCACTGATACATCAGTACAGAACACCTGCACATTTTCATTGTGGCTGTACCAGAAGTGGTTTTATTGCTGATGAGTTCTGACAAGTATAAAGTTTCAGCATTGTAGCTCTGAAACTTGGGATGACTGACAGTGCAGTTGGACAGGACTTTTCTTATGTATGCCTAAGCAAAGGATTGCACAGGGCTGTCATTAGAGTTATAGAGTAGAATGATATAAATAAGATGGGTCAGTGCTCATCAAGTATTGTGGTTCAGCTTGCATCCTTTTGGCTAATCTTTCTTCCTCAAAAGGAGATGGTCTCATGATTCCCTCTGTGGAGAACAATCCTTGCCATTCACCATTCATTGAATTGTGCCTTGTTTAGGAGAAGGGTAGCAGGGACAAGCCAAAACTATGTCAGAGAAGATGTGAAAAATCATGGGACGGTGATTGAGTCCTGTTTTCTTTACTAGTATAGCTGTAGTCATAGTGCCTGGAGATAGTTGCCTGGGGAACACTTGCTCATCCTCTTGAAGAGGAAAAAGAAGGGAGAGAGTTGGTCTTTATCTTCTCTACCAATTTATGTGAATGAACCTTCCAATAAGATGCACAGAAGCATTTAGGGTTATGACTGGGCTATTTAGGTTGTCTCACTGGAAACATGGGGAAAAAAAATAAATTAGTGAGAACTGTCCCCTTCTCATCTACATTCACCTAACCTGAAATAGAAGGAAGCAGCAATTAAAGAATCATTCTTCTCATATCTTCTCAGATACCAGATCCAAGAAAGTTGAATATGGTTTTCAGAAGGCGAAGCATTTCTCTGTTGTCTGTATATGGCTCAGATAATTATGAGCCTATATTATTTGAAGATAAGACAGAAATTAAATGAGTTTTCAGTTATGGAGCTTTCTCTTCAGGAGGAGTTCCATTCATTTAACTGAGGCTACTCACTGGAGTAAAGTGAGCTTTAAGTAAACTTGTGGGTAATGTTTAATTCAGCAATAGGTTATGTTCACAGACCTTAAAACTCTATTAGGGTACATCCGATATGAAAAGCTTCAGAGGAAAATTGTTTGCAGAGTTTTATCAAGCCAATAGCTGATGATTAAATATCAGTTTGATGATTTACGTTAAAGACTATTTGAAAAACGTCTCAGAAAAGAACTTTCATTTTCTTCTTCAGGACTTCTTCCGGCACTTACCTCATTGGATCCAACAGCACACAGCTATGAATGATGCTGGTAACTTTCTGATTGAAACATGCGACGAGACTATTTCCAGAGATCTTAAACAGCAGCTACTGTTACTGAATGGAAGATGGAGAGAGTTGTTTATGCAAGTTAAGCAGGTGTGTGTTTTCGCTATTGTTACTTTCAAATATTTACTTTGTCATTTCTATGCAATCAAGACAGATTTGCTCCACTGGCAGGACCATAGGATAACTTATTGAAGTGACTGCTTATCATTACTTAAATTAGAAATTAATCCCTGGCAGCTGTTTATTTCATTGGAGGCTTTCCTCTGTTTATCTTTTGGTTATGCAACTTCTTCTTTTTGGACATTTTCATCAAGTGCAAATTGTAGCTTTTCTTTATGGTTTTCTGTCTGGATACAGTGATTATTATTTATGCATATCCTTTAATGTTCTTCAAAGAAATATATTGATTTCAAGTAGTATTATTGTAAGCTTTGCAATACTAAACAGTGACAAAGATGAAAATGAGTATTTCTGTTACTTAGGAAAGTTGCATGAAATTATAGTGCAGCCATAAGTAGGTGCAGTACAAGTCAATTGACTAATTTTTCTTCCTAAATTATTCAGACATCCCTTCTATCTTGTGCAGAAGGAGACACTGATAGTAACTGAAAATAATACTCCATCTCATGGAAGAGATGAAAGTGATTGGAAAATATTTGCTCTTTAAAAAGCAAAGAGATGTGAGAAGTATTTCACACCTCATAAACACATTAGAAAAAGCTTTGCTATAGTTAAATAGAATTCTGTCTTCTTCCAATGATTTTAAATAGCAGTTGCCTATTTGAAGATGCTGAATCTATTTTCTTTACTGGCATGATTATTTATTTCCATTGCGGTCAAGGTAAATGCAAAAGCAAGTGATGACTGATGTTTTATCATTCTAAGTTTTCTCCACTCTTGACCAGAATGTTTTCATAATGATACTCAGGGTGATTCACTCTTAAAACAGTAATGTCCAGCATGTAAATATCTTTTTCCCTGATTATGTAGCTTCTTTCATGTGCTGGCTATAATATGTCATGTAGCTCTTTCCACTTTAAAATAACTGCTTTTGCTCTTCCTCAGCCAGCATTTTTTATTGAAATTTCCCTTATCCTTCAGCTTTTTTCAGCTTTTTATGTTCTCTTTGCTGAATGGTTTGGTCATTACTGTAGGTAAAGAGAAATCAATTGAGATGTTTATTCTAGGTTAGAAACACGTGACAGTTCAGAGTGCTCCACATGATCCAAAATTTTAAAAGGCTGACCTGTTGTATGAATGCTGTTGTTGTTACTATCAGCACCACTGAAACTAATGCAATTAATGTCTAACTAAGTTAGATTAGTTTCCATTATTAAAAATGTGCTAATTGCCTCAAGTCATTACTTAACTGCCAGATATCTCATTTGCGCTTGACATTTTTTTCAGTATGCTCGAGCAGATGAACTGGACAAAATGAAGAAGGAATACTTGGATGGTGTTGCCCATTTGACAGCTTTTATTGATGGGAGCAATAGGAAATTTTCAGTCCCTGTGGAAATGGCTTTCCTTGATGTCAAAATGTTTGTACAAGATTTAGAAGTAAGTATCTTCATTCCACTCCTTTCTCTCTCCTTCATAAAAAGAGTTGTAACTACTGAATTCTGAGATCATAAAGTTATTTTAGCTTGCATTTCAATTATTGCTTTTTTGTTTCCAATAATTTCTGTGTAGCTAATACAAATCATTGTACTCTATAACTAACATTTCTAAAGAACACTATTCCACTGGATAGTCTTTGTGTAGTTTCCCATTCATATAAGCTGACTGATATCCTTAGGCACAGTTTTTGTGCCTTTGAGACATGATCCATTTTTCACTAAAATCAGTGATAAAAAGAGTTGATAATGGGAATATGTATCTTTTATCTCTTGAGAACAAACTTGTATCTCCAGCGAATGAATGATTGTTGTTGTTGAAATATTTTCTGAACCATTTGTTTTAGAATATTAAGCAGAAGGTGCCCACCATGGAAGCTCAGTATAAAATGGTTACAAGGACAGCTCAACTTGTTACAAAAGAAGTTCCCCAAGAGGAAGTGAATGAAATTCTTGGAACTTTGACAAGGATCAAAGAGCAGCTAAGCAAGGTTGCAGACTATTCTTCTAAATGCTGTTGGCTGTTGAACTAATAAATAATATGCTCCCCTACATAAATGGTCAGATGTATTACTTTGAGCAAATTCATAGTTATAGAAACATATTATTTCTTCTAGACTTTAAGACTACCATTCTTAACATTATTTTCTTTAAGAAGTAGTACAATCAGGATTGATTAATCTTAAAAGAAGCAAGTAGCAGCTATACTAACCCACGTATAGAGGAAACTGCTATTTGTTGAATTTTGCAATGTTTTTAATAATTATTTTTTCTTTAAAATGGCTGAAGGTTAAGGAGTATTCCTGTGCCCTGCTCTATGAATGCCAGCATCTGCTTTCTCCACTGGAAGAACTAGAGAAACAAATCACACATTTTTATGAATCTCTTGAAAAAGTCAATGAAATAATTTCTATCTTGGATCCTGAAGCACAGCCTACAACTCTACTTAAGCAAAAAGCCCAAGTAAGTTTCAAAAACATCATAGAAATATTTTCTGTTTCTCAGTACAGTTAGCTTTCTAAGAATTTGGATTGCAGCTTGATAGTAGAGTATGTATTTTATCATATTCAGGCAACAAACAGTCTATCCTAAAGTCAGTGAGGCATAAACACACGATGATTGAAGCTTGCATTCCCTCCTAGTGACCATGGTTTCAGTCCAAGAAGTAAATGTTAGACTATTTAATCTAGTGAATTGGACTGAAGTATCAGGAGTACCTTGGATTTTTATTAAACAGCTGAAAAAAAACATGATTAGGAACATCCCTGGGGTTTTTTTTTTGACAATTATTGAGGTTTGGTATAAGTTTGGAAGTGGTTTCTTCAAAGTGTGTTGTAGAAGAACATTAACTTTTCTTCCTGACCAATAAACACTTCCTGTTGGAATAATTCAGAGCTAGTTACAACTTATGTGGAAAGGTAAACAAAAATACATCAATCTTGCATAGGAATTGGTGTTTATTCTTGTGTATATGTGGCACATGGCCTAGAAACAGTCCTCAGAATTGGTGTACACATTTCATTAGAGTTGGATTTGACAGTTAATATAAATAAAAGGATGGGGTTTTTTTGATGGGAAGCTCAGGTCTTTCAAAGCCATTTGGAGTCTCTCACATAAAAAAATAGAACAAAGAGTTTTTTTGTGTGTGTGTTATATATACATATATAATATTAAAAAATTGTTCAAGCCTATAATGACTCTGAATATCTTCCCAATAATTTATCAAGAAGAGTCTTCTCTACCAATGGTTTCAAGCCTTGATTGTATTTGGGTGAAATATCTGATAAGCTTGAGTCAAGCCAGTTCGTTCATCTTCCAGTGTAAATAATTTTCTATGAACAGCTGAGTCATATGTCAAACCTGCTGGTTAAGGAGGTGGCTCAGAAAAAGGAAGCACGCTTTTCTGCGTCTGAAGGCCAATATGACCCAGAGTGTCACAATAAAAGGACACTCCTTCTGCTGTGATATGCCAACCAAGAAACCAAAATCTCCTGGTTTCTGCTGATCAGAGAGCAAATTGTGCGGTTCTTTCAATAGCAGAACAGTTTCCTCACCACAGGATTACTTTAAACCCTTGTTTGGTTGGTTGTTTTGTTTGTGTTTTTTTTCACCCACAACTTTATGCAGGGTTCTTGTTTCTCTTTTATTAAAGTGTAATTTTCATTACTTCATACTGTTTGTAATGAAATCTGAATTGCAATAGTTGATAGGAAAGGTTAATTTGTTGAAAGGTGAGAAAGGTTAACATGTCAACCTGCTACTGAAAGTTTTCATTCTTATGCCTATTGATTTCACTGCTGCTTATTTATAATTAGGCAATAAGTAGAGATGTCTCATAAAATTAAATTACAGAATAATTTATTGACCAGCATTCTCTAAAACTACCCAAAAGGCTTGGATACATCTGTGCCTTTCTTTTTACAGGTAGGTAGAGTGCTGCTTAGGTACAGGATTCTGTGTACAAAGAGAAGTTGTGTGGTCTTTGTTATTCCACATAACACTTTGAGTAGTTTGTGGTGCTTTGACATTGTGCCTTTTGTTCTTGCTGCCAAAAAATATCTTTCTGGTATCTTTCAGGTATTTTACCAAACTTTCTTCTCCTTTGTCCCTAGCCAGAGTGGATATGTGTGTTTGAGTTTGCCTTTTTTTATTTTGGTTTTTTCTCTCTCTTTTAGGATTTGGTAGCTTATCAAGAAAACTGCAAGAAAGATTTGTCCCTAATTGAGAGAAATAGTCAGAGTATCCTGCAGCGTGTGACTTCAAGTGAAGCGTTACAGCATTTCCATCAGTCAACATTTCAGAAGAAAGTTACACAAGTTCAGATTACTTTTCAGGTAATGATGTCATATGTTGGTGCATAGTTTTGAAAGTTTATTCACATGCAGCTGATCCAGCCTTACTATATCTCCCCAGTATCACATTAATAATTATTGATTAGTCTGCATTTGGTAATAAGTGGTCAGGAGACTGCTGGTCATGGTCACCATGCAGATATATTCCGGGGCACCTGGGATTTAAGGAGAACTTGCACACATCTCAGGCTTTTTTCCAAGTGAGGAGCCTGAAATCCACCTGTTAGGGCTCCACTGGTCTTTTGTTTCTGTTGGTTAACTGTTTGCTGATATATTGCCATGCATTCCCTTTCACACAAAGCATGGAAGATGGAAACTTTTGCAAATCCAAACTGGGCTTTGTATTTCCCTAGAAAATACAGTGAATTGTGAATATAGAAAATTGCAAATAGGTACTTGCTTTTATTGATGTAAAGATGTGTACTTGGGGCTATAGTTTGCCTTATCTGTAGAGCTCTATGGTATTAGCCATGTTGATATTTTAGGGGTTGTTCAGCCCTATGCTTGCATGAAATCAACCATTATGTTAGAGTCCGATCTTGGAGTTTATTACATCTGATTTCAGGTGATTATGGTTAGGTGTAAGACTGTCTAAACTGATTTTTACGCTGCAGAAAATTACTTATCAGTAAAGAGCTGTCCCTGAGAGGTGGATTTCAAAACGCATGTTGTATATTGTGGATCTTACTTGAAGATCAGTGGGGTTTGATTCACAATTTAGAAATAATTTAAGTTTAGCTTATAGTAACAGAAGCAGATAGAGCTGTAGCTTGGTAAATTTACCATGTTAATCATTAATTATTCTGCTCCTATAAAGATGGATGCTGATTTATCTCTTCATGTGTTAGAAAATAAATGTATAAAAAATGGCATAACAAAACATTCAAAATGTGACATACCCAGAGGTAAAACGGATCTGGAAACTGGCATTTTCTCATGTAAAGAACACATTCTTGTATGATTCAAATCTTTATCAGGAAAGTTTAAAAAGGTTTATCAAGCTGTTTAATTTGAGAAATGCAGATTCGATTCTCTCCCAGGTTGCAATCATTACAATTCCTTACACTCAGTTTTCTTACCAGTGAAAAGTGTATGATAAGTAAGTAGTGTTAGAATTACCTTGCTGCACTTGTACTTGTGAACTGGTCATTTCTCCAGGTAAATTCTGTAACTTGCCTAGGAAACTGTAGCCACTAGATAATGCAGTGCACTGAGACAGTCTAAAAAGCACAATAACGAAGAGCTGTGACTAAGGTTTCAAAACAAAAATATTTCGGAGTGGCAACTAAACCGAGACTTTGGCTGTCTTTCTTTTAAGCAGCTTTCTACCTGGTAACTTACCTGGCCCTACTACTGTGAGTATCATGCAAACTTCCTCCAGGTCAGAAGACCTGTAGCATAGAACTGGTTGGATCTATAGATCAAGCCACTTTCATGTAGAATTGTGTAGAAGGAAGTAGTCTGCTACTAGGAAAATGGAATGGCAAGCTTCTGCTCATACCAGGTGCTTTACATTTGAAAACAGGCTTTAGGAAAGAAACACTAGCCAAATAGCAGAGGCATACTGAAGGTATCAGCAGCATCTGTAGTAGCTTTCTACCCATTTTTATTTGAATGAAGGATGACATTAGAATGAGCCTTAGTGTAAGCATTAAAAATTGAGAAATGGGAGCATGCAAAGGAGAAGCAGTTGTGAATGAAATATATTTGAAAAAGTTACACCAATTAATTTATTTTTTGTAAGATCATGGTAAAAGAGCAAATCAGTGAGAAAGTGCCAGCTCATTCTCTTTGCTTGTAACTCAGAATATGGTCAGGAAAGCTGGTGACTGGAGGAAAAACATAGAAGCAAATAGCCGTTTGATGAAGAAATTTGAGGAGTCTAGAGCAGAGCTGGAGAAAGTAATACAGATTGCAAATTCTTGCTTAAAAGAAAAAGGGAATCCCGAAGAACTTCTCAAGAAACATGGGGTGAGTAAATTCTCTGACCTTCCTCATGGAAGTCTTTGAATGCATGACACACAAGTGAAAAGCTTACTTAACTTTAAAATTGAAGTGAGTTAATTTCACACATAGAAGTTATGCAGGTCAGGTAAAACAAATGTTAAGATTAAAAAAAAGAAAGAAAAAGAAAGAAAAATGGTAAAAGATCACCCCTGTAACTGAGAAATGTAAGCAACTAGAAATTGAAGAGAACATCACTAGAAAGTAGGATTGGGTTTTGCCAGTAGAAGCATTGGGACATTTTACCAGTCTCATGCATCCACTGCCTTTCTTTTTCAGACTAATGTCTGTGTTGTAAGCATTATTTATTCATATATCTTTAAAGTTGTGTTCCTGTTAAAATACCATCTCTCAGTATTGGCTGAGAATAAATAGCCAGAAGGAGATCTTTCCTTAGTTCAAACTTCGGCTCTTTAATGCAGCAGATATAACCTCAAAATTTGCAGACTGTGTTAGGAAACTTCACGTTGGCAGGTTAACATACCAATAATCAGCTTCATCTTCTCACCTCATATTCCACCTCAACTTCAGGAATTCTTTAATCAGCTGGATCAGAGAGTCCTAAATGCCTTTCTGAAAGCATGTGATGAACTTACTGACATTCTTCCTGAGCAAGAGCAACACAGCCTGCAGGAAGCTGTGAGGAAACTCCATAGGCAGTGGAAGGTTAGTGAAGCTGAATGATTTCTCTGGTGTGAACCTTGGAATGTTTCTGCATGACCTGAAAAAAAGTTAAAATAATGTAACTCATTTTTTAAAAGGTTACTTGGCTTCCCATACAATTGGGAAAAACCCCAAATATTTTGCAACATTAGATAATTACATCTACAAATACCCTTGTGGAAAAGCTCTGTTAAGAGGTCAAAAATCAAGAAATGTGAAAAATTGGTTATGAAACCTTATATACAGCTATATCCATGCCCCTGTTAAGAATAGGTGCTACCTTTTCTTACTTGATACTGAAACTGGGTGATTGCAGTTACTTTATCAACCTTGATAAAACTAATTTGTAAGAGATTGGGAAATCAGTTTAAATTGTGTCTTCTGATAAAGGTTCTAATGAATGAACAAACATTGCTTATAAGCTATGGAATTTTTCTGCCTGCTACATCATGTTGCAGCTCGAAGCTGAAGCAATGGACAAGTAATTTATTACTCTCACAGAGACAGGAATATATAGAAGCAGTTATGAATGCACCTTCACTACTGTTGTTTGTTTTATTATTTTATACAGGAAATATTTGTTATATCTTGCCAAGAATCAAGATGTCTCTAATGTGCCTTATTCTAGTCCCCAGAAACTTCTGACCTTATGATATATCTAAGAGATATTGGTAATAGGATTGCTTTATTTGTTTGACAATACAGAGAAAACCCCATCTGTTCATGTACATACATGCTTCATTTTCTCTATTAGCAGATTTAAGATTTCTTAATTGTAGTAATTTCACATTGAGATAATGAGAGTAGCGATTATCTCTCTGCTAATTTATTGCCCTTATGGATGTGTAGGATCTTCAAACAGAAGCTCCCTATCATTTGATCCACTTGAAGATTGAAGTACAGAAAAGCAAGTTCTTAGCTACCGTGGAGGAGTGCAAAGCTGAGCTAACTCGTCAGAACAAGGTGTTAACAAGAGAAGGCAATGAAAGGATGATCGAGGAACACGTGGTATGAATTAGATGCCACCATGTGGGCATTTACAGAAATACATTTCAATGTCAATCATAAACAAGAACTGACCAGCTCTTAAGCCACAAAGTAGTCTGTGCACAACTAAATCAGATCAATCCTTAGGGCCTCTAGCAAAATCACAGATTTGAGCTTGGAACGGTTTATAACAAATATATATTTGTGTTGGGATTTCTACCAACTTTGATTATTTTATTGGATTTTCTGTTTTGTCTCCCATCAGTTGTTCTTTGGTGACAAGGGACCTTACCACCTTTGTGAGAGAAGGCTGAAACGGATTGAAGAACTGTGCCAAAAACTGCCAGTTTCTGATCCAGTGAGGGGTACATTGGAAAGCAGCCAACGAATTCTGAAGGAGCTCAAATCCCAGATAGACAGCACATATGTGAAGTTAACAGAGCACTCAAACACCTGGAAGGGCTATAAGAACAGGTGTCAGCTCAATTGCTAGCTGAATTTCATAGAGCCCTATGTGTGGTCATTCATTTAAATGTCATCATAAGATCCATACCATGTAAAGAATGATACGGTGATGGTGGTTATACTTTATGTAGCAATTCCACAAATTTATAGTGGGTATTATAATTTTGGGCTTAAATTTAAGAAGCTACTGATAAGTGGTGGCAATTTTTGTCTAACTTTTTTCCTTGCTTTGCATTATGTGATGTTTTATTTCAGATTTTCTGAACTGGCAAATTGGATTTTATCAACAGAAAGAGAATTAAAGAAGATAAAGGAAAACGTCAATGACACTACCAAATACAAGCAATTTAAAGCATCTGTGGGGGTGAGCCCTTGGCTTGTATTCTAACAATGATACTGTCATTGCTACTGGAACTCTGGATAAAACTCTATTCTAAAGAAGTACAACTGTTTTACTACGTAGGCAATAGTAGTTCTACTGATTCCTGGTATTTTTAAAAATGTTTCCAGGAGAAAGGTCCAAATGCAGCAAAGTATGGCATAGGTTTCTACTTTGAGTAATTTAAAGAATGGCAAGTCCCTTTACCTGTATATTCACAACATCCACAATACAGAAGCACATAGAATAAATAGTTGCCTCTCATCCCACTGCTTGCACAGTTAAAAGTGCTGTATACAGAAACACCAAAATTTCTGGGTTAGCTGTTTTTGAAGGATCACGTTTTTGTCTTATATCTAGAGAAAGCTTTTATAAGCTTCTATTCTCTTCTATGGTAGTATAATAGGGTACTGTTCACTTCTGTATTGGTGACTGGTAACAGGAGTGGTAAAATAGCTGAAGATGGAGCCATTTTGGTTAAATTTGGTTTAGGCAATAATTTATTGTGTCACTTGTGACTTAGCTTGACCCTAATTTCTTTATTTCATATACTAGGAGCGAAAATAGGAATGTCACATACTGTAGGATTTTGTGAATGTCATGAGCCGGTTGTGAGGCTGTTTGTGCAGACAAAACATAATTTGGATGACCTTGATAAAGCAGATCAAATTTTGGCTTAATGGGTGCTTCTGCTCAAAAAAGTCATGCAGTTTCACTGCTGGCAACGTATCAGCACTGACACAAAGATATAAATAAACTATTGGACAAAAAGGGGGGGAGATTGGGCATTGGGGAGGGCATAGGGGTGAAATTACATAAAAGCTTATACCACTTGGAATTTTATGTTTCAGAAAGTCACATTTAAAATTTAAATTAAAAAATTGGTCAATGTGTGGAAAATATATACATGGTATCTACTGTCTATCTGTAGGTAAAATGTTAGTTTGTGAGGGAAAAGTACTCCACTACTACTTATTAGACTGTTCTTTAATAAAATAAGGTCAAGTCTATGGAGGAATCACAAAAATCTAGCTATTGGCTGGAGCAGAGTCTGATAGGATATGCAAACAGGAAAATAGTACATTTCTAGTGTTTCAATATAAGAACAAATGCAGTATGTCTATACTGATTTTTTAACTGATAACATGAATGCCACTCTTTAATGTATTTTGTTTGTATGAAGTAAGTATGTTTTGGTTCTTCCACAGGAATTTAGGAAGCATATTAACAAGCAAGGAGAAAATCACAGCTGGCTGAAATCTAGACTTGTTCTTTTGACTGCAGTATGTCCTGAGTTGGAGGCCAAAAAGACAGAGGATGAGTTTTCTAAACTTTCCACTGACTTCAGGGGGGTCCTAGATTTGCTGGCTGAGGTACAGTATGAGGGACACAAGAATTCTCTTTTTATAGCATTACATGAAATTACATAAAGCATGACTTTCACAAGCATATGTTTCCTATTGTGTGTCTTTTAATTAAACTGCAAGCAATTCAGCAACAAAAAACTCATTTGTACTCCCTGAGTAGCAAAGCCTTCTGAGTAGCAGGGCAAAAATACTGGCATTATTGTAATGGATATTTTCTCTTTGCAGGATTGGAAATCATCCTAATAAATGCTTCTGAAATCAAAATTTCAGTATTTTTAGAGGCAAGAGATAGTTTTCTAAAATCAGCATGTAGTGAACTTTGGCAAAACTGTGATGTGCATCACCTGATGCATATAAAATTTGAGTTTAATCTTCATTTATGTATCTTGTTTTATTATGAAAAATAGAGGAAATTTTGTGAGGTACTTTCAAATTATTAAGAATGTCTTTTATTTTATGAATTAGCAGGGAATTTACTACTTCACAATTTTCACAGTAAAAGGAAAGACCAAACTTGAACGTCTTGTACTAGAAGGCAGAACAGATCCATTTGAAAGGAGTTCAGAACAGAGAAGAAATTTAGACTCAAATTCCATTGTCAATTCTTGTGGAGGCATTGTAGGTGTTCCAAGTATATAAAAGTTTAATATATTTATTGAAAATTCTCCAAACTTGCATTGTGTGAAAATGGCCTTTGGAAAGTTGGAGCAGCCAATGTTTTGATTACAGGTGACTGCAAAAAATCTGAAGATACTGTCTTTTCTTAAGTATTTTTAGTGGTTTTGGTTGGGTTTTTTTTTCCCTCTAAAATTCAGAACTAGGGGGAGCACAAATTCACAGAGGTAAACAAAAATAAGAGCTACAATCTAAACTTGCTTTGAATCTAAAACCATAATTTAAATGGCACTTTATGATATAGTTAAGAGACTGCTTGTTTTTTAGAAGTCTGAATAGTCTTTGCGGCTCAGTTTACAGCTTACTGAAAAGGTGGATGACACTTTTTAAACAAGGACTGACGCTGGGTATTTCTAGAGCTCAGTAATGTTTTTTGGAGAGTAAAGATTAAACATTTCTGTACCAGGAAGGCAAACCTCTTGAATCTGAATGGCCCTACAGACTGAACATGAACAAGAAAGAAAGGAAGGAAGGAAGGAGGAAAAAGGAAGAAGTTTTTTAGTTCTAGAGTATTTCATGATTTAAAGACAGGAACTGTCTGAGGAACAGAGGCTGTACTGAGAGTCAGCTACAAGTAGTTTGCTACTTGGCATATTCATACCATAAAACCAGGGTTACAGAGGATTTTAATATATGTGTTGTACCAGGGCATTGCTCTAGAAGGTCCAGAAGGTAGCAAGACTTTTTGTGATCTGAGTAGCTCAAGTATTTAGGAATCTGGGTCAGCTTGCAAGGCTGAGGACAGTGTGTATTTTCTAAGTGATAACCATTAAGTTGCTGCCCCAGATCTGGTTTTACCATATGGCAATGTAATAGGGAGTATGTTAAACAAGACTCAAAAACTTGGTCAAATTTTAGGTCTACAGTCACTCTTTCAATGTGAAGTTAAAAGTAATAAGAATGCTGAAGGCAAAAATGGTTTAAATTTAGGCAATTTACCATACTTTTTTGAGGAAAGGGAAAAAACAAACCCACAAATACTAATATGCCCTTAAAGTACAGATGTGCCTTTCAACATGAAATATTTAAAGCTATCTGTAATTATAGATTGAAAAGACTCTAGGTACTGTTGGAGACTGTGTCCAGTACAAAGAAGAAGTTAAAAGTGCAATTGAAGAATTAATCAACAACTCTAAAGAAGCCCAAGCAGAGGCTGAAAAGATCCTGGACACAGAAAGCTTATTACAAGCTCAGCAACTACTACTACATCATCAGGTAGGGCAATTACTCATTTATTCAATTTAAAAGTTTTCACAGTATCACCAAGGTTGGAAGAGACCTCAAAGATCATCGAGTCCAACCTGTCACCACAGACCTCAAGACTAGACCATGGCACCAAGTGCCACATCCAATCCCCTCTTGAACACCTCCAGGGACAGTGACTCCACCACCTCCCTGGGCAGCCCATTCCAATGACCAATGACTCTCTCAGTGAAGAACTTTCTCCTCACCTCGAGCTTAAACTTCCCCTGGCACAGCTTGAGACTGTGTCCTCTTGTTCTGGTGCTGGTTGCCTGGGAGAAGAGACCAACCCCTTCCTGGCCTCAACCTCCTTTCAGGTAGTTGTAGAGGTCACCCCTGAGCCTCCTCTTCTCCAGGCTAAACAATCCCAGCTCCCTCAGCCTCTCCTCATAGGGCTTGTGCTCAAGGCCTCTCATCAGCCCTTCTCTGGACATGTTCAAGTGTCCCAATGTCCTTCCTAAACTGAGGGGCCCAGAACTGGACACAGTACTCAAGGTTTTTGTTACATCCATTAGCATAACTTTTTATATTTAAACTTGTGAGAGTTTATGAATTGAAACAGTCTTATATGCCCTAGTATTGATATCTTATGATAAAAAAACCCAAAACAATATATTCAAATGCTAATGTACAAGGATGAGCTTCTTGTTCTACTTTTATTGCCTGTCCCTTATTTCATGTGGGGTTTTTGGGCACAGAATACCTGAAAAACAAGTTTCATGTTCTTAAAATTTTGGGTAAGTGTACTCTTTAAATATGCAGTTTTTCTCTTTTTAACTTATTTAAGTTTGAGTGTGTTTAAGTTGGGATTTGACCATGGTAAATTGGACCTGATCCTGGTTTTGGGAATTCTCAACTTCAGCAGCTTTGATGTGGCCCCACCTCTAACTGTTGGAGACGATGCATACCTCTAGGTTCATCCCCTCCTTTGAGTAGCTGCTGCAGTAACAGATGAGCATACATTCTATAGAACAGGAGGCTTTTTATGCTCTCATAATAGAAAAAAAACATGTATGGACTACAGAAAGGATAAATCATTTGGGTTACATAGAGCAAGAATTATGGGTTATAAGGCCAAATATGGCAAATTAATTTTGAAACCTGCTGAAAGCTAATAAAAATAAAAACAATTTGCTGTCCATATTTAGGCATTGTAGAAGCATTTTATATTATCATTGATATCTGTAAGGTCAGGCATGTAGTGCCTGATCAGACACTAAGACTGCTGTACCTTTATCCTGTGTAAATTCTCTAATGTTTGTAAAAGCTACTGTATGTGTTAAAGTTCATTTATGTTCTTTCAGTATTCTGCATTCCTTATCTGTTATAGGAGAGATAGTAGCAATTGTTAGCTGCTTCTTGAGGTCTCAAACTCTTCTCCTTTTGATACAGAGTTGAAGTTAAAACAGACTTAGACATGACCTAAAGATACCAAGAGTAGAATTGAGCAGGGAGTTGTGACCTTACCTTGCAATGGGTCAGGCATATTGGGGAAGAAGAGGGGATCTAGTCTAAGGAGTTCCTGACAGTGCATTGAGGAAATAATTGTGCAATTGAACTGTCCTGTTACTGTTTGTTAATGAATGCTGATATATTGCTTTGATACATCTGAAGCTCCAACCTGTGCTTCAAATAGTGCAGTGCAGACCTCAATGCTTCCAGGCAGTCATGAGGAATGTATGCATGTGTGGCTAACTGCTGCAGTTGCTCAACCATTCTGGCTTCTGCTTTCTGAAATAATGTTTTGGATAAATGGCCATACTGTCAGTCTCTCTCTAATTCATATGCCATCAAAAGTGGCCATACTGTCAGTCTCTCTCTAATTCATATGCCATCAAAAGTGTACACACTTTTTGAACCCTCAGACACAAACTCGATGAGTGCATGAGACTCTCAAGAATACTGGTGACAGTTATACATTTTTGTTGACTCATTGCATACCCCTGCAAAAGCAGGAAGTGTTTTCATTGTGTCCATTTCCTAAAGTCTAATCATTCCTGTTGAATGAAATCTTTCAGCAAAGGACAAGGAGACTCCGTGCAAAGAGGCAACACGTGCAACAGCAGATCTCCCAAGCTAAACAGCTGCAGATTGAAGGTGGGCTGCCTGGCACAATGCAAGAGGATTTACAGAAGTTGGAAGGAACATTGGAGAACATGCAGCAGACTATGGAGAAACGTGAAGAGCAACTGCAGGTGGATTCTTTGCAAGTATAAATAAAACCCCCAAGCTTTTTACATTTAGTATAACCCCCATTTTTTTTTAATGTAAAAGGTCTGAGCTCACTTTCCCACCTCTGAATCCTGTTTCTTGGTGTTTTCATGATCAGTAGTTCCATGAAAACTACTTAAAGCTGCTGGATGCCTTTATTAATAAAAGAAATAGCATTTTGTTTGGAAGTGTTTAAAAGTCCCAAGTACTAAGTCATAATAGATACTTTAATTTGTCCATGAATTAATTTTTCGATGGGCTGTCTCCCCTGGTTATTAAAGATGACACTGCCCTTGAATAAGGAGTCCTTAGGCTGGATATTAAATTAATAACATCTGATGTTGTATAAAAATATAATCATTACAACTACTGTGTGAAATACATGCAGTCATCCTAAATTTAAAGAAGGAATGAAAAAGTCACAGAGAAATACAGCCTGGTGCAGTCTATTTGATAACTAATCATTGACTTAACCAGGACTGGAATTTATATATTCTTGCACCCAAATCTGAGATGTCTTTTGTACTCCTCTAAGCAGAATGACAATACAGCTGTCCACTATTCCACATATGTTTAAATTAATTCAAACTATTTACTGTGGTAAAACACAACATTAAAAGTATGACAAGTAGAGCTCAAGTAAGTTCTTAATGTAAAGATCTGTTATTGAAAACTATATTTTTCTAAAGGATCTCATATATAAGTCTTAACTTGGACTTTGCTTCAGAATCAGCAACAGAACAGGAAGACACAGTCTCAATCTATGAAGAGGGAAGTTTAGGCTTGATCTTAGGAAGAAGATAGGATAGGATAGGATAGGATAGGATAGGATAGGATAGGATAGGATAGGATAGGATAGGATAGAGTAGAATAGAATTAAATTAACTAGGTTGGAAAAGACCTTGGAGATCATCAAGTCCAAGTTATTGCTTATCTCCATTGATAATTCGTTATCATTCTAACAAGAAAATACTCTCCTCATATATAGTTTTCTCCTTTCCTAGTATATATTTTCCTTCTCTTTTGGAAAGGTGTTTCTGACAAATCTGTTTTCAGTGGTCCTAAATAATTCTTAGATTTTAGTCTTTCTGTCTGCACAAGGTACCAGGCTTCTAACAATCAGTGTATAATCAGTGATGTAACAGTTTTGTGTATCAATGATATCTGATAAAGAAAGGAACTGAAGAAACTAAAGAAATTTTCATCTTACACTTTTCTTTGTCTTAGCTGCTACTTCATCACCTTTAAAAAAAAAAACTGGTAAGAGGTGGTAGGGTCAATGTCCCTAGAGGTGTTTAAGAAGAGACTGGATGAGGCACTTGGTGCCATGGTCTAGTTTATTAGATAGGGTTGTGTCATCAGTTGGACTTGATGATCTTGGAGGTCTCTTCCAACCTGGTTGACTCTGATTATCAGAAAAGAACAAAAAGATTCCTCAGTGTAAGTTTCTTCTGAGCAGGGATTTTCTTCTACCATTTTACTGTAATCTATTTCATTAGAAAACTTGAAAATCCTTTGATATTTTTGACTACCTGTCACCGTAAGCATAATCATGTACTACTTCATACTTCTTATAGGACTTTCAAATATAAGATTTAAATATTGCTGGCACCTTAGAGAACAGTGGGTGGTTTTTTTTTTTCACAGTACAGTATTAATCAGTGAAAATTCAAGGGAAAACTTTTATTTGGTTCAAAGCAATTTTATCTGTAGAGCAAGTGGCATTTCAGGAACACTTGTTTTATTTTACGCCAAGTCTTTCTCTTTTTTTATGTTTCCAGTAACTTACAATTAAATTTTCTCCTTTAATCTTTTTGTCTTCATGTTGCTGTTTTGGGTTGGTTTGTTTGTTTTTCTAGATCACGGTAAAAAAATGGGAGCAGTTTGAAAGAGATAAAGAAACAGTAGTAAAATATCTCAATCAAGCAAGCTCTGCACTTGAACGTATCTTAAACTTCAGCAGCCTAGAAAGCCTCTCCGCAGAACTGGAGCAGACAAAGGTATTTACTGTGTGAAATACAGGAACTGAGATTGTTCCTGCCCTGTTTGTTAACATACAGTGAGCATATTGCCTTCAGTCTTTGCATGGTTTCCTGTAGTGCTGGTTCAAATTGCACATATAGGTTAGATACTGCCTAAGCTGCAAGTCATATTGGTTATACTATTTGCTTACTGCAATTTCAAGCTGTAAAAGCATGCTGCTTCTCTTTTCTCTCTGTCTCTCTTTTTTCAATCAAAATAATCTTTTTTTCTTTTCTCCTGCCTCTTTCCATTCAAGGCCTGTGGTGCTTTGGTCTGGATTTCCCCGTTCCCCCCTCCCCCCCACAAATGAGCTCTTTGCTTTAAATCTCCCTGCTGCTCCCCAGTGTCTTTGGATGAGAAAGTGCCTCTCATGTTTCTGCTGCTGGCTTGTGTGCAGGAGATTCATCTCCTGGCTCTGCACTTCTTGTGTTACAAGTGCTGTAGCTCACACTTGGAGCTTATTTGTGGATGGGGTTGTGTGTACGTATCTCAGGATCTATGCACTCTGTGTTTGCATTCTCCTGGTAGGTTTTTGGGTAGCTGAGGGGGGCTTATGTTAAAGCCTGGCCCCCAGCATGTAGTTAAAGAGGGAAAGCAGAGGGGTAGATCAATTAAAATTAGTGCCCTGGTACCATTAGTTGAAGGGTCTGGAGAATAGGTCTGGTGAGAAGCAGCTGAGGAAACTGGGGTGGCTTAGTCTGGAGAAGAGATTGAGAGGAGACCTTATTGCCCTCTACAACTCCCTGAAAGAGTTCTCTACCAGGTGATTGAATGAGAAGAAATGGCCTGAAGTTGTGCCAGGAAGGTGTGCTGGAGTCACTATCCCTGGAAGAAACACGTGGCCATGGCACCTGAGGACATGGTTTAGTGGCCGTGGTGGTGTTGGGTTGGTGGTTGGACTTGATGATCTTAGAGGTCTTTTCCAACCTTGATGATTCTCTGATTAAGTGATATCTGTACCAGGAAGGCTATTACCTCTTTATACATACACAGAATACTAGTTATTATGGTTTCTGATGTAAGTAAAAACTAATTTCATGAAAGTATCTTGAGTTACTCGAAATCTGCATGTATGTATTAAAATGATTTTGAGGACTTCCCATTTTATGCCCAGTAATCGTCTGTACTAGCCATTGTCTATACTAGTCAGCTAGACAGTGTCAAACACTAGCGTATCAACATCAGTAGAGTGCTCTTTGGCATGGTTACGTGGACTGTGCTAACTAGCATTCTTCTGTCCCTGAGGTGGAAAAGGAGAGACTTCTACAGCACTGATATAAGCCATAAGATGCCACTTGCCCTTGATAATGCAAAATTATCCCAGACTGTTTTATTTACTAATACAGAAGTAATGGGAGTAATTTGCTTTCCTAAGTGCCACATATTTATTGGAATTTATCTAAACTTACGTGGTGTGAAAACTGTCTTTGGAAAGTTGGATCAACCAATGCTATGATTTACAAGTGACTGAAAGTGACTTCTTTTCAGTACTTTTTTTTTTTTCCTCTCTAAAAGTGAGAACTAAGGGGAGCACAAGCTCACAAAGGTGAATAAAAGAAAGTAAGAGCTAAAATCCAAACTTGCTTTGAATTGAAACTCGTAATTTAAATGACACTTTATAATGTAGTTAAGAGACTACTGATATCTTAGAAGTCTGGATAGTCTTTGCAGCTCAATTTATCACTTATTTATAAGGTGGATGAGACTGTTTAAGCAAGGATTGCTACTGCGTATTTCTAGAGCTCAGGAATGTTTTTTGGACAGTGAAGACTAAACATTTCTGTAACGGGAAAGAGAATGGCTTAAATGTGAATGGCCCTCCAAAGTGAATATTGACTGGAAAGAAAGAATGAAAGAAGGAAGGAAGAAAAGAAGTTTCTTAGTTCTAGAATACTTTATAGTTTAAAAGACAGGGACTATCTGAGGAACAGAGGCTGTACTGAGAGTCAGCTGTAAGTAGTTTGCTACTTGCCACATGCATATCATGGTCCATAAAAAAAGAGTAAACAGAGTGTTTTAGTATATTTGTCACTCTGTCACACTGCTTACCCTTTCATGAATCTAATACTAAATTATGCGTATCTTGAGATATGCTCAGCATCCATTGGCCTTAGTGTTTGTGACAGGAAGTAGTTGCTGAATGAAGTGAGATTAGAAGCTACAAGATACAAGATCTCCCTAAAGGGTAAGATTTAAAGATTAAATAAAGATTAATATAATGTTCCACAAATCACACATTTATTGAGGAGCTAGAAAACACATTTTAATTGGTTAAAAACTTTTGGACATATAGTTTCCATTCTTATTCAAGCTAGTTTGCTTCAAATGAACATTTGTTAAACATAACATGAGAATAACTTTATTCAGAGATTGTTTTTATTTATTTAGGCACTTAGTATATATATAGAGGATACAGACAATATTTCCAACCACAAACAGTAAGGAAAAACACTTTTTGTGTTTTCTGTATACATAGGAAACTCTTAATTGTTGTATTAATGTGTCTTGCATCCTTACAGGAACTTTCTAAACAGACTGAAGCAATGGCAATGCAAGCTGAGAATTTGGTGAAGAATTCTTCTGAGATACAGCTTGGTTCAAAGAACAAGCAGTCCCTTCAGCAACAGGCAAAATCAATCCAAGAACAAGTGAAAAAAGTGGAAGTTACTCTTGAAGAAGAGTACGTTCTTAACAAGTCCTAATATTTATTCTTCACTATAAGATTGTATCAAACCTTGTCAACGTTCGTGTTGCCTCATCAGTTCTGTCATTCACAGCTTGCTGTGGCATAGTAACCAAGTTATATTACCAAATATGTCAAAAGACTGTGTGCAAATAAACAATCTTTTTTAATACATAGTTTATCAAAGCACTTAGTTGCATTTAATCTGTCACTTAAGTCCTATTCTTTGAAGAAGGGAGAATTAAACATATTCTTGAGGTACTAGACTCTTTTAGAAAGAAAAATCTCAGCACAATAACAGCACATTTACCCTATTTGCCACAGTTTTCAGTATTCTACTTTCTCCACAGGAATGTCAAGAAGTGCCTTCATCTTACCTGAATGCCCAGATTTTGTTTCATGGGCACTATCAAACGCTGCTTCTGCTGCAAAAAAATATATAAAGGCATCTTTTGCTGAATTTTATTTAAAAATCCAAAGTTCAAATTCCAAGAAAATATTAAGTCCTGTATATATTTGTAGCTTTTTGTATTTGTTAAAATTCCATTTCTTTTCTCGAGTAACTAACTCAGTTACTGAACGCAAGTCACTCAGCTTCAACTTCAGCTGCTGCAGTTCTTATCCATATAGGCATACAATTATATGTATGTATGAACTTAGTATTTTTTTCATATATTAGATCTAATACACAAATCAGAGCTATATCTGCCAATTCTATGTTGTCTTACTGGTATCATCATGTAGAATAATTTGCTTTATAAGTTTAATCAGGTACCACCACTTGCATCTGAATATGAGCAAAGGGCAATATCCACATGATTGGTTTCTTCCCCCTACTGACCATCGTCAGACTGACAGTTTGGTGCCATTTTCTCCCAGGCATAAAAGAACAGTTGTAAATCATAATAATTAGCTTGTGCAGCAGCTGTAACTTTCTGACTGTTGGTGGTCTAATAGTTTTACATGACACTTTCTCCAGTATGACATATTACAGTGATTTGCGGACAAATTTTACCGTATCCTACTGAATACTTTACTTTAGACATAATTTTGTCCAATATTGGAGAAAAAAATAATGTGATGTTTCAGTTCAAGAAATTCTTTCTTCCAACAGTGAATATTCACTTTTTTATAATGTCATCTGTTTTTAAATGAAAGCCATCCTTGGTATCTTCTTTCAATGCAGATATGAAATAGATTTTAGTCAAATGTATGGATTATACCAAATGTCTGTGGTACTGTGACAGATAATAAATAAATGCCTTCCACAAAACATGCAAATATATACAAGTCTCTATAGTGAACCTACAGAACTCAGTGTGTAAGGCTTACATTTGTGGCTCGTGTCATCAGTAAAAAATCTTGACCGAGCAATTTGAAGTGAAGGTATTCCAAATGTGCACGGTACATACTATGCCAGTGAACAGGAAAGAGAAAGTAAGTTTGAACACCTCTCCACAGTCCCCAACAGAGCTAACCTAGCACATCTGTTTTCCAAGGAACATAGCTGTATACTGTTGGGGCCATTATTCTTCACAGCCTGTGGCTTTCTTACAATCATAAGGACAGATACAAAGGCAAAGGGGTTTCAGATGTTGGTCCCTTGATTCTGATTTCCAGCTATATTTGCTTAGGCTAGATTTGAATGAAATGTTTTTGCACTTCAATTTCCTACAAATAATTTGAATTTTACCATTGTATCAGTAGTTGGCTGTTGACATTGCTTGTGTTTTTTGGGTTTTTTTTGCATTGTGAAGATAAGAAAAAATAAGAAGGCCAATTTTTAAATATTTAGACTATATCTTTTCTTAAAGCTTTCTCTTGCTTTAATGATGGAGGGAAAAAAAATAAAACTTGTTAGAATGGAATAGTTTTTAAGACTATATTTAAAAGAAAAATGTATTTTGGAATTTTGTAATAGACTTTTCTGAGGAAATTTTTGTATTCTCAGTGAAATGGAAAGTGCATATTTTGCAACCTGTGTGTAGGGCCTACATTAGCATTGATTTCTTTACAGTGATTTTGAAAGAGCAGAAACTTGTATACTGGAAGGGATTATAGTGGTTTTTAGGCTTTTTCCTTGTGATAAAAAAGTGCTTTGTTTGCTGTCCAAGATATACAAGAATCAGTCATTATCTGTTGCTTTTTAACATACTTATAATGTATGTTTCAAAGAATATAAATCAACTCTGAGGCAGTTGATTCTCATCTGTTATTGATTCTTTGGATTGATATGAAAGCATTGCCTCAGAAAATACAAACTTCCTGTAAAATGGGGAGACTGCTGTTATAAAAAACTTATGTTTAATAAAGCAGTCAAGCGTTGGTGAATGCTTGTACATCCACAATACACTGGTGACTAAATGACTAACATCTATGCTCTATGCACTCAGTCATCTCAGTTCTTAGATATATGATATAATCGTTCTTCCATATTTCATAGAAATCATATTTGCATTACTTTTCCTTTCTCGTCTTGATGTAAAATGATTCTTGGCATACAGCTGACTAATGAAGCTGTACTGTTTCACATCTCAATGTCCCCACTGTGACTAATACAATTGTTTGAATTTGGGTGTACAGTCCAAGGGAGAACCAAGGTTTAATTTAGGTATACAGCTTGGTCCTCTGAACTCAAGAGTTTTGAAAATGACCCTCATATAGACTAAATAAGTTACATTTTTATTCTAGCAAGAATATGGGCAGGTTCATGATATTAAACTGTTTATTCTTTTTAATTAATTTGGTTAATTTTAGTATTAAAAGCATGGAAATGGTGAAAAACAAGTGGGATCAATTTGGCAATAATTTTGAAGCTTTGTACCTCTGGATAGCTGAACAAGAAAAAGAACTGAAAACTTTGGAAACATCATCATCTCCTTTGGACATACAGATCAGCCAAATCAAGGTGATTAGTTCTTGTTATGTTTAGCATTTAAAGACTATTTATCTGTCATTTTACTAGAGGCCAAATGGAAGAACAGATATTTTATGTTTCAGAACTACCATGATGTGATGATGTCATACTTTGTACATGAATATACGAAGCAGTAAGGATTTTACATAAACTAAAGGAAAATTCTTATAGGCTGCCTCTTTTTTTTTCTTCTTTTTTTTTTTTTTTGGTCCTTTTGTTTTTTTAAGTGTTTAGTTTATATGTATGGAGCCTTTGTGTGTATGGCCAAAAATACTATTTAATTTATACTTATTTTTTGAGTAATCTTAACCAGTGTTTGAAATAGCCACATAAATACAAGGTATATAAAGCTCTTCTATTTTAAAACACTTATCGGCTAGTGGATGTAGAACTTGTTTTAAATCTTGCAAGCTAAAGTTCTAAAATTATTTATGTACTTTTATGCTAAAATAATAAAGAAATTCTTGCTCTTGGTAGCTTGCAAACATATCTACTATTTATTGCTATTATATTTATACTGTCTTAAAGTCTGCATACATTCTAGTAGACACAGTACATAGTGGTTTAGGCTCTTATTGCTAACTGAGGTGCATATTGTCTCCAAGAATTGCATTTCAAGGGCTGACTTCATATCCTCCCACAAATAAAAATGTACCTTTTCTGAGACTACATGTTTCTGAGAGGACAAAGTGTTTCAATATGCCGTGCTTACTGACATTTTCTGTGACCTACTTGCTCTTGAGAGAGTGCGCAGGTGTGCAGCTGCTTCCAAACATGGTCCAGAATGACACTAAATATTTCCAAAGGATCACAAATTCACAAACATCAAACAAATACAATCTTGATTTCATCACTGATGAACAAAGCAATGCTTGCATTCTTGATTCATCATCACAGCAATTCAAAAACAGTTTCCTTGTGAAATACCACGTATGCACTTATTCCCCTGGCGTACATTGTCATGCCATGCTTTTCAGTAGTTAGTGGACAGGATTCCTTTGTTAAGACAGAAAATAAGTGCAGCAAATTGCATTACGGTGTGACAGTTCTTGCCTAAGTGGAGTCTACTTATGCCCTACTAGCCCATTCAAGCCAGTTTCCCAGAAATGCTATATAGCTGGTGAGCAGTAATTTTTATACTGCATTGCAACTTTCTGAAAATTCCACCATAATTCTTCCTCATTAAAATATCATCAAAGAAGGAAAATAGTGAGCAGGAAATGCTTAGAAATCTCTTGAGTAAACAGATGTAAAGCAGAGAAAACATGCCAGATAAAAGCTGGAATACATCGTTGTAAATCAGGTGAACAAATGAGCTGTATGAACTGTGACACATGAAATGAGTCCTCTGACCTCTGGTGCATGGACATAGGTAGAGGTCTTCAGCAGCACTGCCTTGTGCCTGATTTTGGAGAATTTTGTGGAGATTATTTTGTAAGTTTCCTGAGTTAATCTGTGTCACAATGCTAAGCATACTTAGCTCATAATTTCCAGGAAAACATATTAGTAAGAGATACTGCAGCATGAGGCAGATTAATAAAAAATAGCACGTTCCCTGCTATCTTTGGGTGAACTTGGGGTCAGCTCAATGTAATTATCGTACGCAGCAGTATTCTACTTTTGGTGACATAGATTGCAAAACCCCAGTGACTTCAGCAGAGCCAGATTTTCACCCACACATTTCTCAAAAATTCCTGGTGGAAGAGAATGACAGTTATCACAAGTAGTTACCATTGGTGGCAGACTCAGTGAGAGTTTGAAGGCCTCAATTATCCACCTTCTTTTATGTAAGAGCACATTTAACAGAAAAGCGTGGGAGTGAAAAAACACTGCCACATTTGTATCTGCTGCATTGTTAGATAATTTCAGCTTCAGGGCTGCAAATCCAGTATTTTTTCCTCAGCACTGTATTCTCATGCAAAAAAGGTTTTTTTATAATCCAAATTAATTCAGAATATATTGCATAAAAAGACACCATAAATGCTTACAGCATCACATTTTCTTCTGTACCATCAACCTGCTAATTCTAGACTGTTGCAGCAAGCCACTCCTGAGCTTTACAATGGCAAGAAGAGATACCATATTTTTATTCACAATTGTAGCAGAAGGAGGGCACTTTCTGTTTTTGAGAGCGCATTTTCAGGAAGGTTTTCATCGGCATATTTATCGTGTTGCTGTTGCCTGTTTCAGTTTCAAAGAGCACTCTTGGCTTTTTCAGTTCTCTCCCAGTGAGTGATTCTCACTACTTTTGAGAAGAACTCCACGCACATGCTATATCAGCAGAAAACAATTCTGTTTGGGACAAAAAAGTCTTATTTCCAAGTTCACTGATGCTTACTGGATAAATAGCCACTGCATGGGAAACACCATAAGTTTCTATCTTGGATGTTGTACATTTTCAGGTTTGCTTCTAATTTGCAATAAAAGCAGGCACAAAACAATACTTGTCAGTTGCTGTGCTGCAGCTGATGCAATGTAAACCAGTGCTAGTTTGTCTTTGTGCATTTACTAGTTGACACACAAGACAGCTGAAAAGTACCAAAGGCCATTATCACTCTTTTTTCATGGTTTCTTGTTTATGCTGTAATGGGGTTCTTTATTTAATCCTTTATCTGAGGGCCCATTCATCCTACCTCATCATCTAATTTAATTTATTTTTTATTATACAATAGAATTTTAAATTAGAAGATTAAACACTCTATTAGTTTTCAAATCATAACCTGTTTTATTTTGTAAGTGCTTGAAAATTTGCTAAACAATCAACTGTTAGACTTCAGCTTCTGAATGATATTGGTTTCAACTTACTTTTTTTTTTGCCTTTTATTTACTTTGAATCTTTAAGAGAATTGTGTATTCATTTGAAATAAGAGATGGTAAAATATGAACCACCTTGTCTGCTTACAAAAAATATGCACTTCAGCCAATTCTAGTTGTTTTTCACAGACAATTTATTTAGAGCAGACTATTTTTCAAACTTTTTTCGAGCACTAATTTCAAGAAAAAAATTGCAGGGCATATTGAAGAGTTTGCAGCTGTTTCTTTCAAGAGATCAATGAACTCTCCTCATAGTTACTTATTTAACAAATAATATTAGCAACTCAGAATGAAGTGGAAAATATTATTCAGATAATTAAAAAAAAAGTGTTTATTTGCTATTACTTTACATTTTAGGTTATTAATAAAGAAATAGATGGCAAAATAACTGGAATCTCAAAACTAGAGGATGAAGCCAAGTCTTTTTCCAAGTTTATTACCTCTGGAGAATGTGCACGTATTAAAGCCAAACTGACTCAAGTCAAAAGGTATTGGGAAGAGCTAAGAGACCATGCTCAGAGACTGGAAGGAACAATCACAGGGAATGTATCAGCACAGCAGAAATATGAAGAAAGCCTTAAGCAGGTAGACAATGTAAAATTTAATGGATTGTTTGCAGCAATATGTAGAATTACTCTTTCCAAAGCTGAATATAAAAGGCATATTATAATAGGATGGACTAGAATATATGAGCAGATTTTTAAGATAATTGCAAGATCTCTGTGCATAAATTTGTGCTTTGAAAAGAAGGCTCAGGAAGGCACTGAATTATATACATGCTCAATAAATTGTGCTGTCTTTTGGAAAACCAAAGTCATTCTCCTGCATATTGCAGTAATAAACCACACCTATATCTCTTATAAACACTTCTTGTAAACCCATCTTGGATTATTAGTAGGTCATAAGGAAAAAATAATAATACTGTCAATACTGTCAATACCCCCACACCCCTTCACACCCCAATCACAAGGAGCTGAGCACGATTAGCATCTTTCAACTTCAAAAGACATTCAGCACTACAAAAGCTTAGGATATAATATTCTATTAATATTTAAGTATTAAATACTTAATACTAAGTCTTTAAAAGATGTCATTTAAACCATTATTTATATATTTCCTGCAAGTTTTAGACTCTCTGGTTTGCCTTTTCTTGATAGGTGCAGCAGGCAGTGTCTGAATTTGAAGCTAAGGTAACCGAGCCTCTCACATGCTCTTCAGCAGCAGCAACTTACACAGCCCTTCAGGATTTCACGGTGAGCATGTGGCCAGGAATTCCTGCCACAGAGTCAAGGGAAATGGTGCCACACCGACCTCCTCAGGGAAATGCCAGTACCCTCTGGACCAAGGGCTGATGCCACACAGCCCAAGGTGGAGACAGGAGAAGGCCCCAGCTGCTTATTGTGGTGGGCAGCACCAGGGAAGGCTTAAGCAGGATTCCTTAGATAATTCATCTCAATATTTCAGACAGGCTTGTAAAGTTTTTCCCCACTGTAGAGAAAGGAAGACCTAAAAGGTTGGATTATTCCTTCAGGTTCTTGTTTTTAACATTATGAAAAGGAAAAAATAAAAGCATATCTGTTAGACCTTTTTCCTCAGAGATTTTAATGAATCTTGGATGTTGGTATATAGAACTCTGTGATTTTTTAAAATATTAAATCTCATTGGAAGTAGGTTTTTGGGGAGTGGAATGCAAAGAGTGAACAGAGTTTGAACTGAAAAGCTTTTGTCTGTGATGCCAGAAATCTGTGGATGTTTGGACTTTTGGTTCAGTCCATCACAGCATAAACAAATATTGGATTTGTATTCAAACTAGAATGAATTTCATATCTCAGGGAACTTGGTGTAACAATTTTTGTCTGAGTTTGTAAGCTTGTGATGTGTTCTTCACACAATAATCATCATCTTTTTATCTAAGAATATATTGTAAAATCTTTTAGTCATACTGTTCTTGCAGTATGATACATACAATGTCTTCTGAGGTTAGGGTTACCTATTTCCAAAGGCCATATGCAAGGAAGACCTGGCCTGTTAAAAAAAAAAGCTTGACACTTGTTGAGGAAACATATTTCACATATGGAGAGTCTGTTTCGACAGCACATGTAACCTTTATTTGTAGTGGCTTTTAAACATTAAGAATAGGCTGATTATACTACTGTAAACTCTTGTCCTGCCTACAGGATTGTGATAATCCAATGCTTTAATTGTTTTAATTTATTATAATTTAAACATCAGTGGCTTGTTGCTGTATATTTCATATTTCCTCCTCTACATGATTTCTTTCACAACTGTGATTAAAACCATTACTACTCTTGTTATTATTGTACATCTATGAGTAGAAACTTTAGTGGTCTGAGATTTATTTAATGTTGTGTTTTTCTAACATATTGTACCACGTGTCAATGATTTTCAAATGAAGAAGTTTCCTAGCTCTCTAGAAATGCCATATTGGAAAGACTAGTCAACATCAGATGCCATTTCTATGAAAAAGACCCTAAGCTAACGCTGATAGAAGTTTGCAGTAACTATTCCCTACCTCTCCCATGTCATGACCTGAGCTGCAAGTCTGGCAGTCCTCTCATGTCAGAGTGAGCTTTCGTGTTTACTGTATATGTACAAATTAGAGCAAGTCTTAGATGTTAGTGAGTTTGTGGTTTGTCCTATATGATCAGCCTGTGTCACTCATTCAGATCTTACTCTTTTGTTGATGTTTTTCTTTAATTTTCTTTTTAAGAAAGTCTTTCCCCACTGCAGGCTGGTTGATTGATATCCCATGTATCTTGGGATTGTTCTGTGCAAAATGTAAGCTATGAAATGACTTCATAATCTGGTGCATGTATCATTGCTTTAAATTTTGAATAGAAGTACAGACTTCTCTACACCCTCATTGCCATAATTCTGTTGTTTATGTATGCTGCTTCTGTTTCTTTGACATTTTTGTTAGGACCTTTGTCATACTGTGGAAAAACTGAGCAACACACTGGCCTCTCTCTCAGCCTGTGCTCGAAAGGTGACCAACAAAGAAAAAGCTGCTCAAGAGGTCACAACATTACAGCAGAAATATGAAAAAGTGCTAGAAAATGCTAAAGAGAAACAGACCTTATTAGAGACTCTCCTGGCTCAGTGGCAGAAGTAAGTAGACTCACATCGGTAGTCATTATGTGAGACCAAGGGGAAGACTTGAGTTAACTACGTTGTGATTTTGTTAGGCAGGAGAAGCAGTTGTCTGCCTTCCTGACCTGGTTGGAGGGATGTGAAGCTACAGCCAGGCCTTCAGAGGAGTATGTTTCTCCTGACAGAGTTAAACTGGAAGGTGAACTGCAATCACTGCAGGTATGTTTCAACTGAAAGATTGTCCCTCTGTAGTTCCCAGTTTGTTTCTGTGTCTCTTGAAGGATGGACTCATTCCATTATAGTCCTCATTTGATTCTGGGCTTTGGAAAGGTCCTAGGGAAGTATTAAATTATCACTGTATGAGATTTAGCTCTCTGGGAGGTGTTGAGTTCCTGCTTGTCCTAATGGACTTCAGTTCCTCCAAGAATTTGTCTGTAGTCATTCAGTTGCCTCAAAATAGCGTACTGGAAACCTGCAACAGATTTTTTATTGGTTTTGTTATTTTGCAAAATATGATGGCACACTTGATTGCAAGGCTTATATTCTATTGTTTTTCCAGGATTTGAAAGCAGATATTGAGTCTCATACTTCAGTCTATGCAAGCCTATTACATTTAAATAAGTCACTATTGCCAACAGCTTCTGAAAAGTGTGTGGAAATGATGAAAGAAAAATTTGAAGAGCTGGATGAGAGGTGGAAAGCTTTACCACAAACTGTTGACAAAAGGTGTGTGCTTCAGAATGGTTTTCACATGTTAAATGAGAGTGACCATTATTCAGATGAGGAATCCCAGCTCTGAAACAGTTTCAGCTTCCTGTTAAACCCTGATCTCCCAGGAATAGGATGTGGGGAATCCCACAGATTTATCACCCTGTCTTCTTGGCACAATCTTTTCCTGTGTTTTTGACAGAAGAGTTCTGCTTGCAGAAGTGTGGGGCTGGAAATGAAGATAATACTGTATTTTCTCAGTTACTTGCAAAGTCTGTAATATCTGTGCTGCATTTCTTTAGTTGTACACTTTAACTTGTGAAAAACCACACTATTAGCTTTGAAATTTTCATTTGCCAGAAATACTGTAAATGCTCAGTTGGTAGGCTGTTGGCTCATGTCAGGCTCAGGAAAACTGCCTCCTCCTGCAAACCTGTGTTACCATATATCTAGAATTCAGTTGTTTTGGTGATGAAAATATTTATTTTACTATCTGTAAAGGAGCTTAATTAATAGACCCTAGTCAGTGATGTGGTTTCCTAGGTGCATTATCAATATGTTTATTTTACAATATACTGATCTTCTACATAGCATTTCACATTAAAAATTATACAGACAAATTTCAAAGGGAAATGGGAAGGTAAATGACAAAACCTTTTTTAAGGTGAAGGTTTAAAATCTTGATTCTGCTGGGTGCCTAGTACTCCTCTGGATGCATTTCTCCTTTCAGTCACGTTCCTCTGAGAAGACTTGACCCTCACTTACTCACCTCTTGCCTAAATGAATAAGCCGCTCACCTTACAGGCAGTGTTGCAGGTGACAGGGCAAACAGAACTGCTACATCTGAAGACTGAAGGTTAGGTTCTATCAATATCAGCCTCTTTGCTGGACTGTCCCTGTGAAGAAAAGTTGAAGAACATTACTTAATTGATTATGACACTTCTAATTGCTGATATGAATAAAACAGTGGAAACAGAAAAGAGGCAAACTGGTGCTTTCAAATATTATGTTATTCTCCAGTTAAAACATCAACACAGCAGTCATGACACTTGTAACATGAGTTAACATTCTCTTCTTTCCTTCCACCTGGCATTGATTTTAATGCTGTCTCCAGTTAGCTGTGATTTTGATTATGGGTAGTGATTAATTTACATCAAGTGCATTCATATTTACATCTGCCATCTTATAGGATCAACTTCCTTCAGTCTCTTGTTGCTGAGCATGGGCAGATTGATGAGCTCCTGCTCAGGTTTTCAGACTGGATTAAGCAGTTTCTTGCTGAACTACAAGCCACCTCAGAGATAAATACAGATGAGCAACAACTAGCTGCATCTCACAATAAGGTAAACTTTTGGATGTAAGTATTAAAGACAGAGAAATTTTACAGTGCAGTCAGCTAAATACTCATCTAAGACTAGTATGAGGATTTTCATTTGTTTGAAAATCAATACGCTGTTGCAGTCACATGCAGATTTTAAGCAAAGTTATAACATTGAGTTGTTCTGACTGAAAATCCCTCAGTAATACTTGTTTTGGTCATAATTTTAGTACTAAAATATTTTCTGAGCTTTTGATAGGAATAGTAAACCTAGTCATATTTTCTTTCTTTCTCATAGAACCACTCAATGGAAGTCCAAAGTAAGAAGCAGCAATTACAAAGTCTGAAGGAACATGTAGATAAATTGTGTTCTTTCAGCTGCCCAGAGGACCAGCAGACATTGCTGGGAAAGACTGAAGATTGCTTTCAGATCTTCCAGGAGGCAAGTCAAATAACTAGCCAAAGACAAGAGGCTCTAGATCAGCTGAGGGTATTCTTAGACTTTCGTAGTGCTTCATCAGGAGCGCTCCACCAGTTGAGGCAGACGGTGGAAAAAACAGGAAATATGGATAAAGCTAAATCTGAGCTTCTGGAGAAGGAACTCAATGATGTCATTCAAGAGCTTAACAAGCTGGAATCTATTGCCATCAGTTTGGATGGTTCCCTTACTAAGGCCCAGTATCACCTGAAACAGAGCAATTCTGAGCAGAGGACCTCCTGCAGGGCTGTGGTGGATAATCTGTACTTGGAACTGGAGGCAGTTCAAAACCTACTGGGAACCAAACAGAGTGAGGCACAAGCCCTTGGAGCCTTGCGAAGATCTTTCATGGAACGTAAAGAGCAGCTACTGAAGAGTTTTGAAGACACTGAGGAAAAAGCTGACAAGGAGGGTCTGAAGGAGACAACACTACAAGCCCTCCAGCAAAGGTAGAAAAAAATGATTAATCCTAATATTGGCATTTCATGATTTGCTTTCAATCTCTAGACATTTTATGATGCATTGGAGGCATATGAGTTTTCTGCCCGAGTACCTTGTTTTGTACTAGACATATATATATTTAAATTTTGTAAGTAAATTATCTGTTTGGGTGGAGGAACGTGGGCAGAACCTGGACTAATCTTTTATATTGAAAGTTCAGAAGATTTGTTGTCTTAGCAATTTATTTTGTCTGAATTAATCCAAGTTCCTAATAGCTGTTAGAAATTCCATCTAACAGCTGTCTCTGCTTTTACAGAACTGAAGACTATACATGTGCTGAAGGAATTTAAAACACTTACTATCATAAAGTATTCATCTAAATATTTGAGTATATTTCCAAGTCATTGTATGAGGTGAAGATATATATATATATCTCTTTGTAATTGTATAGCTGTAGTTGTATCAGGAAAAGGACATTCTGAGCCCAGTTGTAGCAGAAAAAAATCCAAATAACACTTCATTTTCTGAAGATATTGTACAAAATGCTAGAAAAAATGGGAACTTTATGCACAGTAACAGCAACTGTTTTATACTTCCTTCTTCATCTTTTCTCATGCAAAAAAAAAAAAAAGTACCTTTTGAATTGCAGATTAAGGATCTTTAACCAGCTTGATGAGGAGTTGAATTCTCACCAGCATGAACTTCAGTGGCTCACGGACAAAGCAAAACAAATAGCCCAAAAAGATATCACACTTGCCCCTGAGACTGACAAAGAGATAAACCGCTTGCAATCTCTGTGGGAGGATACCAAGAAAGTTATACATGAAAAGTAAGTAGATCTTAGACTTAAGGTGAGAAAGGAGAGTATTCTTTCAATGGGGGAAAGAGACTCTGTTATTTAGTATTTTCTTGCCATATTAATCCCAATGAAAAGAACAGGGCTTATATGTTAAATGCTTAATTGAAGATCATAAAAACCAACCAACAACATAGTATAAACCAGGATATTTGTACCAGTTGTAGTTGTAATATAAATAAAGTCACAAATAGGTCCTCAGGACAGTACTTAGAGATATACTGGGCTTTCGGTTGCAAGTTATTGCTTATCTCCATTGATATTTCATTATCATTCTAATGAGAATATACTCTCCTCATATATATTTTCCTACTCTCCTAATATTTATTTTCCTTCTCTTTTGGAAAGGTGTTTCTGACAAACCTATATTCAGTGGTCCTAAATCATTCTTATATTTAAGTCTGTCTGCACAAGGTACCAGGCTTCTAACAATCATTAGTGTATAGTCAGTGATATAACAGTTTTGTGTATCAATGAATGCTGATAAAGAAAGGAACTGATGTAACTAAAGAAATTTTCATCTTACAATTTCTTTGTTTTAGCTGCTTCTTCATCACCTTTAAAAAAAAACTTCTTCAACTATCCTTTTTTGGTTTTTTAATTGAATGGTAAAATTAAGTACTAGATTCATTCAGTACTATATTATCCTCAATAAACATAAATTTTGTCTAAGTGCAGAAGCAGAACAATTCTAAGCCTGGCTAACACATCAATAGGCGTATGAAATTTTGTGATCCCCATGGAACTGCTGGGTGGTTATACTAAAATGATGAGAATAGAATAGAATAGAATAGAATAGAATAGAATAGAATAGAATAGAATAGAATAGAATAGAATAGACCAGACCAGGATATACTAAAATGATGAGAATTAGAATAGAATAGCATAGCATAGCATAGCATAGCATAGAATAGAATAGAATAGAATAGAATAGAATAGAATAGAATAGAATAGAATAGAATAGAATAGAATAGACCAGACCAGGTTGGAAAAGACCTTCCAGATCTTCAAGTCCAACCTATCAACCAACACCATCTAATCAACTAAACCATGGCACTAAGTGCCTCATCCAGTCTCTTCTTAAACACCTCCAGTGATGGTGACTCCACGACTTCCCTGGGCAGCCCATTCCAATGGCAAATCACTTTCTTTGAAGAACTTCTTCCTAACATCCAGCATAAACCTCTCCTGGTGCAGCTTGAGACTGTGTCCTCTTGTTCTGGTGCTGGTTGCCTGGGAGAAGAGACCGACCCCCACCTGTCTACAACCACTCTCCAGGCAGTTGTAGACAGCAATAAGGTCTCCTCTGAGCCTCCTCTTCTCCAGGCTAAGCAACCCCAGCTCCCTCAGCCTCTCCTCACAGGGTTTGTGCTCCAAACCCCACACCATTTTGCTGCCCTTCTGTGGACACATTCCAGCAACTCAACATCTTTCCTAAACTGAGAGGCCAAGATTAAAAAAAATAATAATAATTTGTGCTGAAAAAGGATGTATTTTTTCCTTTGGTTTATATACTATGCTGTTATTCTATTTCCTTGATTGACAACATATAGATGTTTGTAAATATCCTGCCCCTTAACCATATCTTTGTATTAGTTCTCTCTTGAAATACTGCATAGCCCCATAAATTGCATTTCTGTTGATTTTTGCCATCTGAATTCAGTATGGTTTTCTAGTGCATTTTTAAGAGATGCAGAGATCTGAACTAAATGAAGAAAGGATAGCTTTCTATAAAAATGTCCATTACTCCTTTATTTTCAGCAGTACTGCTATTTTATATTTTATGTTGCATGTTGGTGCAACCCATTTTTTTTACCTCTAGAAGTATTTATACTAGCAAACCAAGATATTTCCACTTGCATGTGCCAACAGCTAGACCATACCAGCCTAATAGTGAAGAAACCATAAAATAGCTGTCCCATTACTGAGGGTAAATGAATTGTCCCATTTTCACATACGAGGGTAGTTGTTGCCATCTTTATACCTAAAACTGAAAAATGCTCAGGTACCTCAAGAATCCTTTCTAATATATGAATAATGTTAAGTTTTGTTTAAACTATTAATTTAATTTTAATTATTTGTTAACTGTTTTCTGTCTTATATAGACACAATTTTATACTGTGCTGAACCTGATTACTTTGGAGAGTTCTTTGGAGCATTCAGAGAAGAGCCAGTTCCTAAAGTGTTTTTTTTCTCCTTCTTGGCAGTGTTATATTTCCAATTTTCCTTTCACTGAGAAACACTTTTCTACAATTAAACATATCCACAGTGCTAAACTTCCTTGTCTATCTTCAGTATGAAGACTGGGAATGGTCAGAATAGGTTTTTTTTTTTCTTCTCTCCATGGCCTGACTAGAAATAGGCCTTTCTGGAGAGAGGGTGGAAAACGTATTAGATCTGTTCTTAGCAGAAGGTTATTCTGTTCTTGGTAGAATGACAGACAGGTAAATTGAATTTAGACCTCAAAGCGTTCATCTGACAATTGGAGGACAGAATATTCAGACTTACTTTGCATTGTAGTCTTCACTTTTGCTTCTTTTTCACCTGCCAAAATACTCCACATTAAAGAAAAAAGTGAAAGAAAAAAAAAAAAAAAAAGGCAAAAAAGAAGAGCATTGAATGCCAGTGTCATTTAGTGTGGTTTCCAGTCAATAAGATATCAGGGTATCTTAGGATATCAGGTAGTGATAGAACTAGGGGGAATGGAATGAAACTGGAGGAGGGGAGATTCAAACTGGGCGTGAGGAGGAAGTTCTTCACCATGGGAGTGGTGAAGCCCTGGAATGGGTTGTCCAGGGAGGTGGTTGAGGGCCTGTCCCTGGAGGTGTTTAAGACCAGGCTGGACAAGGCTCTGGCCAGCCTGATCTAGTGTGAGGTATCCCTGCCCATGGCAGGGAGGTTGAAACTAGCTGATCCTTGTGGTCCCTTCCAACCGTGACTGATTCTATGATTCTGTGATTCTATGATTAAGATGCTAAGCTTAGGAAGTGAGAAGCTTGAATTCCAGTTTCAGTCTTTTGCTTAAGTCAGTTGCTTTGGGAACTGATATGCATGAGATGGCAATTCATATACTGCCTCTTAAGTGAGATGTTTTGTGATGCATGAACTCACAGTGATTTGTAAAAGCCAAATACTAGTATCCTCTTGTCTGCCTAAAACATGTTTAGCACTGCATCTTGATTTTCCCATGGCGAATCACTGTGTCACATTTTCCTTCTTCAGAAACATGACAGCAAATGGTGCTAACACAGCCTTTTCACATTACAGAAAGGAACAATCTAGCATTCTTATAGATCTGATGAGGGAATATCAGAGATTGAAGTCAACTGTAATGAAAGTCATAGATAGTGCTGACAGTGCTTCTGTGATCAAATACACTTGGAAGGATCATGAAGATGTCAGGCGAACTTTATCAAAGGTAATTACATATATTTTCTTTTGAGGGATTTAAGTGATTCTGTGATTCCTTTGGATGGATTTCTCCTTTTGAAAGGTGCCTTTGACCTTGGGGTTTAAACTGTGCAGAACCTGATGAGTAAAGAATGTAGTCCTTTCACCATTTTGTGAGATCCAGTAATGTGTATTTGATTGCTACTACTTATAATTTTAACACTTAGAAGTACAAAATGTTAATGCATATGCAAAGCATGTTATCTGCTCTTTATATATATAAAAAAAATGAGAATATATTCTTATCACAGTAGGAGATGATATTTCCAGTCAACATACTTTAATGCTTTTCCATATTGGGTAATTTTTTAATAGCTAAAAGTCAACAAAGATTAACTACAATATTGATACAGAGATAAGGAATTTGAATCTCTGCATTCCATTCATTTCACTGGATTATGTTTCTAAACTTTTAAATTCTGCCATACACTCAGTCTGTAATTTCTGCGTTAAAATTCTGACTGTTCATTTGGAGTGTGATTTTATTTGGAAGCCTACTGAGTTCTTCAATAAAAATTCTTCAGTCAGATCTGTATAAACATCACTCTAAACTGTACATGTGTATGGCCTCTTTTTAATATACATTTTAACCAGTACTGAAAGCCAGAGCAGAGCTCACCAGCCTAACAATAAATGCATGTAACTTCCATATGACTCCTCTCCTTAATCTGAGCCCTGGAGAATTCACTGCTACAACAGTGGAGACATTTAGGCCTGAAGGAGTTGGAGCGCAATATTTTGCACAACTCCTGTCATAATAAAGTAGGCATGGCCATACTGCATCCAGATTAGTAGCTCACCTCTAATACTGATCTGAAATACTTCTTACAGAAAAAAAAGTATAAGATGCTTACTGTGGTCCTTTCTCAGTATGCTGTCACCTCTTCAGTGAGACTGTATTAAGGACTTCCCTATGCGTAAAAGTCCTGAAGATTTTTTCTAATTCCTTTCTGTTTTCCAGGCTCTCTAGTAGTAAGGGGTTTTACAATTCTCAGTTTTTTACAACACCCTCTGTTTACCCTGCTCTAATTACCAAACTGATTTTAGATAACAATTAGTCAATAATGGTTTGTTATTATTCAATGTTAGGTATGTAGAGTCTGAAGAATAGAAAGAATAATAAAAATATTTGCTGTAAGTCCTAAAGATGTCTGATTACCAAGTGTCAAAATTCAGAATTTATTATTCCCACTTGTGTGCTTTAGTTATAGGAACAGTTATGCAATTTGATTATGCTCATGAGAAAATCATGTCAGTTGTTCTGTATTTCGTGGCATACTGAAATATTACAAGGTATGCTGAATGCTTAATATATACCACAGAATGGGTGCCTGCAGGGCTGGATTTTTCTTTCTCTCAAGTCTTCGTTAAACAAGCAAATATTTGTGTCCACAGCATGAAGCGGCCAAGAATGATCTGAGTGATAAACAAAAAGACCTGGATACTTTCACCAATAAGGGAAAACATTTGTTAGCAGAATTGAAAAGAGTGCGTAACTGCGATTCTACTGTGATAAAAACAGATATGGACTGCATGGTGGACAAATGGCTAGATGTAAGAGTCTAGTGTTTATACACTAAATATAGTTTTTAAGTTGGTGTAAGTTTACAGTATTAATATTTTCTTAGTATTTTAGAGTGCAAGTATTCAGTAAAGTTTACTTTTAGGTAAATCTGAAAGAGTCAGTTATATAGATTTGGTATCCTTTGTACCCACAAAGTTGTGACATCCATTTGATGAATTTAAAACAATGTCTTAGAACAATGTATGAATCCTACTATTATAAATTTTCTCAGTGTGCACTTCTGAGTACAAATTTGGACTGGATTCTCACCTAATATATGCCGGTACTACTTTATTAAAATTAATTGAAGTAAACAAATTAGGTAGCAAACTGTATTAAGCTACACCATGAAAGATGTGAATATACTAAAGACATAATTATAGCAGTGAAACATAATATATAAGCTAGAATTTTACATTTTCGTATTTATATTCCTTTATTAGCATATTCCTACATAACACAGGAAGGATAAATGTAGCTGTTTTTAAAGATAAAGTTGAGCTGAACATAAAACTGTTTCCCAGTAAAAAATATGCAAATTTTTAGAAACACCACATAAAAAGTCATGTTCATTTTGTTCATTTTATGCTCTGGGTATCTAAATTGAAGTTAGAATACAGAAGTTAAACCTAACTCTAAGAAAGTTGGCTTTAATATGCTTTATTAAGTATTTCTGATGCGCTTGTCCTACAATTGGCTGTAAAATAAAGACATCTAAAATTAGTTTGTGAATGGTGTTGATACGTTCTACTGTCCTAAAAGGTGTCTGAAAGAATCGATGGCAACATCGACCGGCTGAGTGTAACTGTGTCTCTGTGGGATGACATCCTGAAAACTGGAGATGAAATGGATGGATGGTGTAATAAGTGCATTTCTCAGCTGAATGAAGGCATCAGCAACTTGAATAACAGTCAGAGAATGGAGGCCCTCCTGAAAGACTTCCAGGTGCTTACCCATAAATTAGTGATAAAAAATTTCTGCACCAAAATCTCAGATGGTTTCAGGCACATAGATAAAGCTCTGATGTTGCACTGTGTCTCCTGTTCAAGTAGTAGTACCAGTGGCTAGCTGACAACATTCCAGTCCTTTTTTTGTGAAGCAATTTGTTTCTGTCAGAAACAAGAATGACATATCTGTTACTAAATCTAAGTTCTGTAGTTATTTTGGCTCTAGCAGTATATGACAATGTGTTCTTATGGGCACAACAATTTCCAAAAGCATGGCATTGTACTGAACGCTTTTCCAGTAAAAACTGATGGAAATCTTGGACAACTTCATCTGGAATTAAGCAAAATAAATTAGTAGTTTCTAAAATTTCATCTAAAAAAGTAGATTCGCCAGACATTAAAAAAAAATGTGATGGACTGGAGGGCAAATCTTAATTTCAGGTTCTATCACTTTCAGTAAGATGATCTTTCTTTTTTTGGATAGTGTTAAACCCGTTCTAGAAATCTAGCCAGTGTTTGGGATGCAATCTGCATTCTGCCTCTATTAGCTTAAAATATGCAACAGATCTGTATATTTTAATATTGTTCTGAGAGTCACGTTCTGCTCTATTTGAAATAAATGATGTCCTTAAGAAGATGCTCTATGAACCCATACAAGCAGTGAGATATAATATAAAATAGTGCTAAATCAGTATTTTGCCTCAGGACAGGCTTTATCTGATGTCTTTCTCATTAGTATAGCAATCAGACCATCTAATTTCATTGCTATTAATAGTATTTTGGAGTAAGATCAGCCAGCAGCCAAACCATAGATGTACCTGATTCACAAGAGGGGCAGAACAGCAGAAGTCATGAACACTGTGTGTACATTTGCAGTTACAGAACACATAGTCCATAATACTTTTTTGCACTTTCTTTTTTTGCAAAGGAAAGAGGAAAGTTAGTTCGCTGACAGAAGGGGGCTTGCCCTTTCAGCAATCAGAAATACATGAGCATGGACAGACATAATCAGTGTATCTTTTGCATGGTCCCTTTCTTGATCAGTCTTGTATTATGTCCTTCCTAGCACAAAATACCCACAGGATTGTGTTGGGGCCACTTGAGCTTCAAACCTTCAGTGCAGCAATTTAATTCTGCAATGCACTGTCCAGTCTTTAAAGTGATCTGTTTGAATTTTTAAGAAAGAAAGTTTAGGTAATTGGATACACACACCAATTACTTACCTAATACTTAAGAACTACAATTCTACAAGTTATAATTTTCTCTTTTATTTCACTGTTGCTTTTTTTAATAAGTAGAATATGTCTTTATAACTCAGATCTGCATGGCCGCAATAAATGCAAGGTCCAAGTATGTCAGTCTATATTTTAGAATTCCCTTTTGAGGTTAACATTTATTTTTGTGTCTAATTTTTTTCCAGTCACTCACTTCCTTGTAATAAAAAACAGAGAGTACATGTATTATACTCAGCATGCCATTAAGTGGAACCTAACAACTGCAGTAGATTTTTTCCAGTGGAATAAACAATGACATTCCCTCTTTCATTCAGCCAATTTTAAGAAACTAAAGCTGTTAGTGCATCTTAAATGCTAAAAACATGCATGGTTATTTTAATGGAAGAAAAAGAAACCTCTAATCCAAGCCTAAAAAGAGATGGAAGATTTTTAGAGAAGAAAACTTATGGAACAACTGTGTTTTCCCTCCAATGGCTAAACTTTGTTTACATTTTCTTTCATTTTTTTATTTGCAATTGAGGAAGCTTCCTTCCAAAGGTGTAAAACCTTCTTAGAGTTTGGTAAGAATCTTTGACCACATCTCTTTTACAGTCTCAAGTCAAGGATAAAGAACTGAAGTTGGAGCAGCTTAGTTCCAAAATTTCAGATCTCAAAGAGCTGACCCATAGTCAAGAGCCTCCTGCAGATCTTCAGGTAAAATAAAGATATTGGTAATCACAGACTGTATTTCAAGAAGAAATTTATTCAAGGTGACAGATACAACATAATTTATCATAAATATCCTTTATTCATTTTTTTAAAGTTGATTTAGTTTTATTCTGAAAAAAATAATGCCATGAAATAATTGAGCATTAGAGTTGTATCTTTACTAAGTCAAAATAAATAGTCTATGAGGTAGCTAATAAGATATGAGCTAGATGATATTCACAGTATCACAGTATCACCAAGGTTGGAAGAGACCTCAAGGATCATCGAGTCCAACCTGTCACCACATTTCTTTACACTGTAGAACAGTAAGCTGCATTATATGTGAGTGCATACAGAGTCTGTCTTTTTAAAATAATTATAATGCAGTTAAATATGGTCTTTTGCCTTATCAAACCAAAAGTATTCTTTAGTGGACTGGAATTAGTGCCCTGAACTATTCATTACAAGAGAGAGGAAAAATACAAAGATGAGTTTTTGAACTTTTATTATTGACTAGGTCCTTGTTTTTAATGTTCTATGGCAGATGCAAAACCAAAGTATGACTTGTTTGGATATTTGATTTAAAACAGAAATTGTATATGAGATTACTCATTTCCAGTGCCAGAATTTTTTTAAAGTACACTTCTACAATTTCCAGAGGCATGGAAATATTTCTATAGATATTTATTTTAAAACAATTTCTCCTTTTTAACATTATAACACTCAAGCCTTCTCCACATTTTGCTGTAACCATACACAGATGCCTAAATTACCAATCAGATATGGGTCAAGAAGCCTGTAGTATAAGGATGCTGGGATTGTTTAGCCTGGAGAAGAGGAGGCTCAGGGGAGACCTCATTGCTGTCTACAACTACCTGAAGGGGGGGTTGTAGCTAGGAGGGGATTGGTCTCTTCTCTCAGGCAACCAGCACCAGAACGAGAGGACACAGTCTCAAGCTGCACTAGGGGAAGCTTAGGCTCGAGACGAGGAGAAAGTTCTTCACTCAGAGAGTCGTTTGGCATTGGAATGGGCTGCCCAGGGAAGTGGTGGAGTCACTGTCCCTGGAGGTGTTCAAGAGGGGCTTGGATGTGGCACTTGGTGCCATGGTCTAGTCATGAGGTCTGTGGTGACAGGTTGGACTTGCTGATCTTTGAGGTCTCTTCCAACCTTGGTGATACTGTGATACTGTGTGATACTGCGATACTGTGTGATACTGTGATGTGCACATTTCCTTTACATGAGAGGTCCAGAAAAAATCAAGTTTAATCATGTTTCATAATAAATATCTGTCCACTTATAGAGTGAAACATAGAGCAAATTATTTTGCAGAATACCATTGTTAGCCAATACACAATCATTTCCAACTACTAGATGTGATAAACACAATAAAATTTTAAATCATGCCTGCAATAAAATAATTGTCAATGATATATAAATGCAAAATTGAAAATAAAGACATGGAAACTAAGCATAAATCCCCCAATTATTTGCCAGCATTCAAATGCTAAATAAGTATGATCAGCTCATATCCTATGAACATGAACAATTCTGTAATAAAAATTTCAGTTATGCTCTTTTATAAATATTACCCTGTTATGACTGATTTATTAGTAATATGTGCACATCTAATATCTACTATAATTCAAATTGAACAGATTAATGGGCAATATTCTAGCTTACTTTTGTATCTTCTTCAGTTTTAATCTGCCTTACACTGAGATACTTGAAGCCTCAGTACTCTTAAAGCTCACCAATTGACATTTCTTTTTATGGAGCTGTGTTTGGTTTGTGTTCTGTTCATATATGGCAAATTTGTAAAGGAAAAAGACCAAGTGTTTAATTTTTCAGAAGTGGATAGTAACTTCAACAGTTTGCAGCCTGGCTTTTTATGTTAGTATCCCTTCTCTTCATTACTGTATATCTGAGACTTAATCCTGACTAGCTGACTTTTTATTTATGCAAATGCCTTTAGTTATGAATGTAAAGAGAGTAAAATGATCATTGTGTGTCTCTTTATGCCTTCCAGTTTTTCAATAAGTATTCACTGGCATGTTTTATTAAAATGCTTTAATACATAACATTTTAGTTTATAGAATCAGATTTGAGGCAGAAGTTGGAACATGCCAAAGAAATGTCAGAGACAGCACAGGAGACACTGAAAGATTTCACTACTCAGAAGATGCAGTTACAGAAATTTATTGACCAGATGACAGACTGGTTAACAAAAGTGGAAGAGGTACTCTTGACCTGTTCACATAACCTGGATCCTGAAGCTCTAAATAAAGTGAAGGTCAGTCCTGGAAAAAATTAATATGCTTTTTCTTATGTAGTGATCTTTAGCTTTTTTACCAGAGTTTTTGTTAAGTGTTACACTTAATTTCTATCCCAGAAAGCTACTGGAGTATTAGCAAATAATGCAGTGATACTCTTTGAGAAGTTTCACCAATGAGCAAAAGTTCTGATTTATTAACTTTATACAAAAGAGTAGTGAAAAGCATTTTTCAAATTTCTGTGATGGTTCTTTATTTACAAGGATTCATCTCACTTGGAAAACTTGGGAAACATTATCTAGTACTTCTTCTTTCATGTCTAGGACTTGGAAATGGAACCACAGAAGGAAAGAGCATATAGGAGGAGCAAGAATGTTTGAGGAAAAGAGTGTTCTTTTGTTCTTTTACAGATGTCATTTTTGTCTTGTAACTTCACTTTCAGGAAACACAAAAAGATCTTCAGCTTCAACAGAGCAGCATTGACTCAACCTGTGAGAACCTCAACAGCCTGTGTCGCAAATACCATTCTGTAGAGCTGGAAACTCTTGGTGGCACTGTCACTTCATTAAGAAAGAAGTATGAAGCTGTGAATCTGCTCTGTTCCAGAACACAGGCCAGCATGCAAGAGTCCTTGGAAAAACATTTCCTCTGTGAGTCTTCAGGCTTGTTAATGTTGGCCTTTAGGCCACAGCTATGAATCATTCTGGAATTTGCCAGTTTCCAGTGATGTCACTTGCAATTACAACTTTATTTTTGTATGGAGCCTTTCAAAAAGTCTCATTACCAAATATTTGATAGCTGCTATGAAACAAAGCATTTTACAAAACCAGAAATCAACTTTAAACACCTACTATTCATGAAAGGCATGAATAGCTCAGATCTACCTCCCTTCACTCTTAGCATGCATCTCTTCTCCACCATAATTAGATGTATGTAACCACACAGAGATGTTTATGATGTAAAAATTCCCATCTGAAGTATTTTTCTGTGCAAATTTTATTCTTATATATTAAGATATTAATCTAGACATTATCTAACATAGAATTGGGACATAGCATATTCTGAAAATGTCTGTCTTTTCCCATTGACTATAATGACAAGCCTAGTGTGACTTCAAATTTGGATGTTTACAGTGGAAGCATCTAACTTTTTGTGAAATGAATCCCACTTCCCAAGGTCATTGAAAGCAATGAGACTTATCCTGTTAGTTTTTACACTGCTCCTGAAGGATGAAAGAATTGTGGGAGACAGCTGTATAGCATTGTGGACAATGCTGCTTCTTAAAAAATATTCTCTTCTCTGTACTTTTTTATTACATAAGATTCTATGCAAGAATTCCAGGAATGGTTTTCTGGTGTAAAGGCAACAGTAAAAGAATCGTCTGACAGATCTGGAGACAGCAAAGCTATAGAGGCAAAGCTACATGACTTGCAGGTATAGTGAACAATTAAGGAAAAAAAATAATTGGCAATTTAACTCTATGTATCCAGTTATATTATCTAAAATTATTTGTAGGTGCTATCATTTTTATTGGTTTTGTTTTTACAAGGTAATGTAAAGATGGCTCGAGAGCAATATGTACTGTAGTGGGAATCCAGTGACCTATGTTCTCTGTTCTGAGAGATTAGAATTTAATTTCTGGTTTATGTGTAACTAAACTTTTCTTGTTTAATTTTAAAAATATTTTCTCCTTTTTCTTGCCTTTTTTATCTTCTTTTTGTATTTTTGTCTTATACTATTGCTTATTCAGTTTTTCAGATTAACAGATGTATCAAAGCTTTTCTGTGTAGATTTTTGATGTGACAGAACACAAACAGCAAACACTTACTGCAAATAGTCCTAATTCCTGAAATATGTAACATCTTCAGGATTTGTAAACTGTCCAGAGAAAGACAGGACTACCTTGGGACCAACTAGGAAAAAGGAGCTAGCTGCTTAGAATTTTCCCCATAGATAGACATGGCATTCATTTTGTTGGGGAAATCTGACCACATCTAATTGCCTATATTACTTATCATTAGATGTTAAACCTTGCATGTTTAAACTGTATTCTTTCATTACACAGAATGTGCTGGATTCTGTTAGTGAGGGACAGAACAAGTTAGATGCTGCCTGCAAGGAAGGAGAAAGTTTGTATGCTTACTTACCAAAACCAATTGTGAGCCGTATTCAGGAGCAAATAGCAAAATCTAACCAGAACTACCAGGAATTCCTCAACCGGTGTCTCAATGAAAAGAAGGCCCTGGAAGCTTGTGCCTCACACCTGGGAAGGTGAGTGAACAACCAAAGGACTACATGAAATTGTCCAGCTGCTGACATACAGTCTCAAGCTGCGCCAGGGGAGGTTTAGACTCGAGGTGAGGAGGAAGTTCTTCACCGAGCAAGTCATTGGTCATTGGAATGGGTTCCCCAGGGAGGTGGTTGAGTCATCGACCCTGGAGGCGTTCAAGGGGAGATTGGACGTGGCACTTGGTGCCATGGTCTAGTCATGGGGTCTGTGTTGATAGGTTGGACTCGATGATCCTCGAGGTCCTTTCCAACCTAAGCGATACTGTGATACTGTGATACAGTGCATAATTTGACATTCTTTCTGTTTGCCTTTTTCTCTTGGAAATATTTAAGGGAAAATGCAGTTCTCTGCTAATGAGAATCACAGAATGGTAGAGGTTGCTAGCAACCTCCAGAGATCATCTAGAACCCCCTCTGCTAATGCAGATATGCCTAGATCAGGTTGTACAGGAACACCTGCAGGCAGGTTTTGAAAGTTTCCAAAGGAGACTCCACAACTTCCCTGGGTAGCCTGTTCCAGTGCTCCACAACTCTCAAAGTTTTCCCTGATGTTCAGATGAAACCTCCTGTGCACTAGTTTGTATCTGTAAGGTAGCATACAATGTCAAGATCATATGTGTGGAAGATCTGTGTAGTTCATGCAATCCCAAATCAACAGTTGGGAATCTCAGTAATTTAAATGCAATTTCCTGGAAGTAAAAGGTGTAATGAATTTTCAAGCTCTGCCCTAGGGTTTGAAGATAGTATGCATATGTCCTGTCCCATTCCAGGTAGACATATTTCCTAATGAGTTAATAAGGAAACACTTAGATTATTACTTGGAGATGGAATTTTGGGGAGTTTAAATATTTTCATGAATAATTGTATTCAAGACTGTTGATAACTGAAAGCAAAGTTAGTGTAGCAGTAGTGGATAAAACAGCAGGATGAGATAGTAAGCCTTTGGGTATGGAAAAAGTTTTCAAACTTAGGGCTAGAACCTGTTGTGCTGAGTTCTGACTCCTTGAGATTCCAGTTACGTTATGTTGAAGAAACTGAAAGCACGACATTTCAGGTATTGTTACTGTCAATAGTGACCAAAAGATCATTTTTGCCTGGAGTTTAATCTTAGACTAAATCCTTGCAAGGATTTGGAAAAAACTTTCTTTTGGTCTGCTGTCATTGAATAAATGCACTGCCACTTTAAATTTTTGAGGCTTCTTTTCTGCTGTGATTTTGCTGAACGTTTTTAGAGAGTTGCCGAATATTTTTAGATTAGTAGTCACTGTGGAATTATGTTTGTGTAATACTCTTAAAGCATGAAATGGATACGTAGCTTTATTTCCCTGCTCTTGTGGATATTGAAAGAACTGAGTTAACTTCTTACTAACTTTACTCCACCTGAGAAGTATTTTTAAGTGAGTATTTATCTTTTCTGTAGCTTTGAAGACCAGCACAAGAAACTTGGCCTGTGGATACGTGACATGGAAGAAAGAATAAGCACAGAAGCACTAGGAGAGAGCAAACAGCTTATTCCTGAGAAGAAAAAAGAGGTGCAGAAAGCGGAAAAGTTCTTGGAAGAGTTACTGAATTCAAGGTAGTATGAAATACATTTCCTAAAGTAATCTCGATTTTTCCTTTCCTAAAGCAACAATGAAACTGCACTGTTGGATTAAAGCATGTTTGTGAAAGATCAAGGAAAGTATTGCAACATACTCTGTGAAATGAGGCTGAATCCAGATACTTCCAGTTTTAAGGAAACTGGCATTTAAAGCCAGCTCCAAAATTTGATGTTGATATACTTCTCATTAAGAAAAGCTTATCTTACTTCATTAGTAAATGGAAACCAAAAATACATGTTGCTTTAAAGATTTTAGAACATTGCTTGTACAAGTCTTTAAAATACTGTTTCTAAAAGCAGTAGTAAAAATGACACATGCCATTATATAAATTTTACAATTTTCTTTCTTTCTGTCCTGCAACACTCAGATCCCACCAGGTTGCAGAATCCCCTTTCCCATATGGCTGACTTTATAATAGAGCTCAAATAACATCTGCATTAGCTGCAAAATTGTTCTACAAGTCAGACTCATCCAATAGATGATGAATTGCCTTTTTTAGTACACAGTGTGGTTTTTATTTGTTTTTTTATTATTAGGTTGGTGAAGATAGAACAGAAATAGTAGTCTGTTCAAGCCTCAGAGCTTGCTAAAAGGAAACACAGTCACTACCTATCCCCTTCAGATTAATGCATGACATTTTGATCTGATGTAAATTCCCTGTAATTCAAGGGCATCAGGAATGGTCATCCAGTAGACTGAGATTAACTGAGGCTATAAACCCAGAGTTTTCATCCCTGTTACTGATCCTTGTCTTGAATCCAGAGTCATTGTCTAGTTCTGGACAAATGGTCTAACTTTTCCATCCTACCTTCATACCTGGCAAAGACTATGAGGTTCTCAGAAGCTTTGGCAGGCACAAAAAAGTAGCAGTTCTATAGAACTGGAAAGCATGGCAGCCAAAAAGAAAATGAAGTTAACTGTTAATTTCAATGTGCAGCACAATGGCATTGTACACAAGTAAATATATTAATCAGTATGCACTGCTTCCCTTTCAGTCTCCTAATTTTTCTGGCAACTATGTCAGAATCAAAACTTCTGATAGTTGTTATAACAATATTATATGCTTACAAAAACTGATTTTCAGTCTCAACATTTTCTTTCAGGGAATCTTTTGATAAGCTGTCTGAAATGGCACAAACTTTAAACGAAGAAGGCCATGGTGCAGGGAAGGAAGTACGCCTGGCTTCTCAACACTTCACCAACTATCAAAACATGGTCAAAACGGTCAAGGAGAAGCTGCGAACATGCCAACTTGCACTCCAAGAGCATCTCACTTTGGAGGAAGCATTGCAGAGTATGTGGTCATGGGTGAAAGAGGTTCAAGATAAATTGGCATCGTCAGAGAGCACTGTTGGTAGCAAAGCCACACTAGAGAGACGACTGACACAAATTCAGGTAAAGAAGGATACAGCTAGAGATGAGGCATCAACGTTAACATTGGGTGTGGACCACATCAGTGGAAAAGGAATGTATTTCATTCTTTCTACGGTTATGAAGGAAAGGATTAAAATTTAAGGTGATCTTGACAAATTGGGAGGTGCAGTATGACAATCAGGAAGGAGTTTAATGGAGACAGATGCCAGGTATTACATGTAATAAGGAATATTGAATGATGAACATGAGTATTCAGGTCCAAAAAAAGCTTTCTAATGAAAATGAAGTCTTGGAATAATTGACACAGAGAGGCTGTGACATATCTGTCACAAGAGGTGACAGGAACAGGTTGGGCAAACATCCATTAGGAAGTTCATCAGTGTAGGGGATCCCACCATGGGCTTTCTTCTAGCTATGTGGTGCTGTCTTTCTGTGCAGTGCATGCCCTATTCATTATCTATTGCAATGTGAGCAATATTTTAGGATCACCAATGCAGGTAAGTACCTGTATGGCTGTGGGAAGAACTGCTGGGTCATTTGGACATATATAGGAAAGGACAGGGATTTAGAGGAACAGGTGCCTAGGAATTCATACTGAGCATGGCTGTCAAGGATAAATAAGCTCAGAGAAGGTGGTGTCCACTGTTGGAAGAATAACAGCTTTTACCACTTAGCAGTTTGCATTTGATATTTTGACTTCTTTTGCCTCACAGGAAATCCTCTTACTCAAAGGTGATGGTGAAGTTAAGCTGAACATGGCCATTGGCAAAGGAGAGCAAGCACTTAGAAGCAGCAATGAGGAAGGACAAAAGATGATACAAAACGAGCTTCAGACACTGAAGGATGCATGGAATGACATCATCAGCAGTTCAGTGAACTGGCAGAGGTAAAAATCCCTGGAAAACACAGGTCGGACTCTGCCAACTTTGCTTACAGATTGGTACCTTACGTAGGAGTCCATTTATTTATTCCAGTCCAGAATGAGATTTTCCTTTCTTTCCAACAGTATCATATTGTTGAATTTTGTTAGCTTGTGTGTATACTCTACTACCTGTGAACCCTTTTCCACAGTACTAAGCATAGGCAGTTATGCCCAATTTTTCTTTGTATATCTAATTTCTCCTTTCTATGTAAAGCATTGTTTTCATCATCAAAGTCCATCTGCTTAAAATTTCTTTTAAGAATATCTGACATTTAAATCTTGGCATCCAAATAACTGCTGCCTCTCCCTGGTTGCTTTCATCTGTAGGTTTTACAAGCACTCTCTGTTCCATTACCAGATAGAAATGGGCCTCTAGTGAACTTCTATGTGATCCTAAATCCTTAGATTTTAATGAAAACAAAGCTTTCCCTGCATCAGTAAACTCATAAATCTGCATCAAAAAGGTCATAGATTTGTACTGTAGGTAATCTGATTGGTAGGGTATCTGGGACCTAAAAATCAGCTGCCAATGGTAACTAACATGATACAGGAAAATTAGAGTTTTTCAATTGAAAGTGGTGCTACTTTTCTTCTTATTCCAAAATTATAATATAATTATATGTAGAAAATTGTAATAGGTTCCCTTTAAGATTTCACTCTAAGTTCACCCAATTTTTGTCATATTACTTATATTAGGCTAGACCTTTATTTTTTGAATTAAATCCTTACCACACTCATATCTATCATAAAGTCCACTGGAATGAGCATTATATCCCTCAACACAAATCCCAGAGCAATCTCCTAGAAGGAATAATATAATATTTCTTATAAATTTTAAGTGTACTATATGTAACTGACTTTTTCCTTCCAACCCTTGTCAGGATGTCTCTTAATTGTCAGTAATTTTGTATGCTGCTGTACATTTGATTACTCTGATCATAAAGAACTCTAGTAGTGCTCTGTATTTTACTTCACTGAAGAGACATTGAAATGAGCTGCTCAATAGTCTGAGATAGATTGCTCATGAAATCTGTAATAGGGAAGCAGCTGCATCAGGTTATAGGCAGCAGCCCAAAGAACACAGAAATTCTAAAATAGCTTGGATGTAAATTGACATAAAAAACTAAAGTATGATGGAGGAAAAAATAGTCTGAACATACTATACATGACTGTAGGCAGTATAGCAATTAAGGTACAAGCACACTTTTTTCCCCCCAGACTTTTCAGAAGTTCTTATCTGTAATGTATATGTTTCTTTTACCATAAGCTGCCTAGAGTCTGTCATTAGCCAGTGGAATGAATATCTGGAAAGGAAAAACCAGCTGGAGCAGTGGTTAGACAAACTGGATCACAAAGTGGAACAGCCTTTAGAACCACAGGTTGGTCTGAAGGAGAAGTTTGCTCAGCTAGACCACTTCCAGGCTGTTGTTTCTGAGATAGAGGATCACTCCAGTGATTTACAGCAACTCACTGAAAAGGCTGTGGAACTGTATGAAAAAACAGAAGACAGTACTTTTGGAGAAGCAGCTCAGGAAGAACTAAAAACACATTTTAATGACATCACAGCTGTAGCCAAGGTAAGATGAAAGCAAAGATCTCTGTTTCAAGTAAGTAGAATGTTTAGACATCTGTATATATAGCTAAAATTTCAATGCTTTTTTTTGGGTTTGTTTTTTTCTTTTTTTGGTGTTTTTTTTTTTTTTTGTAAGTAAAAGATTGACTGTCTTTCAATAATCTTGCCTTTTGTTATTGGCTAACTCTAACAAAAAAAGTTGAATATATTTTACTAAAACTCACTGGAGTGCAAAAAAATATATTGGGAATGGAACCTTGCAAGATCACAGTTTTGACAAGTGAAGGACATATGTTTTATTCCTAGTTTCATATATACAACAATATTTCTAACATTATCCCAGATGTATTTTCATTTTTTAACCTAGAAAGGGAAGAATGAAATGTCTGAGGTGAACACTTAGAAAGAAAAATCTTATCATCAGAAATATACATGCCCATATTTTGGTGCATTTTTGAGGGGTTTTGTTGTTGCTTCTTTGTTTGTTTGTTTGTTTTGCCCCAAGCTACTAAGCGCTGCACACACTCTACAGGTATTCTGTTTGGTTACCAAAGAAAGATATCATGAGCTGAAAGGGACCCTCTGCCAACCAGAGTGTGACAGTGACACTGTCTCGGAGTTACAATCTCCACCTTCTCAGCTAATGAGAGCTTGTGACACAATTCAGTAATCTGATGGATATGGACATGCTGGAACGTGTCCAGAGAAAGGCCATGAGGATGATCAGAAGGCTGGAGCACCTCTCCTATGAGGACAGACTGAAGGAGTTGGGGCTGTTCAGTGTGGAGAAGAGAAGGCTCCGAGGTGACTTAATTGTGGCCTTCCAGTATCTGAAGGGGGCCTACAGGAAGGCTGGGGAGGGACTTCTCAGGATCTCAGGTAGTGATAGGACTAGGGGGAATGGAATGAAGCTGGAGGTGGGGAAATTCAGGCTAGATGTGAGGAGGAGGTTCTTCACCATGAGAGTGGTGAAGCCCTGGAATGGGTTGTCCAGGGAGGTGGTTGAGTCCCCGTCCCTGGGGGTGTTTAAGCCCAGGCTGGAAGAGGCTCTGGCCAGCCTGATCTAGTGTGAGGTGTCCCTGCCCATGGCAGGAGGGTTGGAACTAGCTGATCCTTGCGGTCCCTTCCAACCCTGACTGATACTATGATACTATGATGGAAGTGTGATCCAGGTTTTCATGAATTGAGAATACTTCTGGTGGCCTGTAGGTAATTAATCTATAGTCTATACACACACAAAAAAAAAGTACAAAAGTAAAGAAATATTCAAAGATTCTGTGATCTAATAAATTATCTGCTGGGGAAAATATTAAATCTAGAGCATATGAATTCTATAATTAACTTCTATTAATATTTTTTTTTTCATGATGAGCTTTTGCTCTTTTTTTTTTTTTTAAACTGGCAATAGTGAGCTATCAGCCTGGCTTCTAGAGAATCAGTTCAGTTTCATCCTTTGTTTCCTTCAGTGGAGTTTAAACCTGGAGCAATAGAAAGATTACTGACTCAATACAGTGTTTTTAAACTTGTGTGAAAAGACTGTCATAAATTAACATGGCAGTGTTCTTCAACAATCAATATCCATCAATAAATTTAATTTCTTAAGCAAGAAACACACCTTTGCAGTCCTTCCCTTGGGAGAGCACAGCAGCTACAACTGGTAGAAGCCTTTGCCACCAGAATAGACCAACTAAAGTTGCACTTTGCCTTCACTCTCTCCTTCTACTTGTGCTATATTTTGGTGTGAGAAACATGAGCAATGGTGCATGGTCGCCTTTCCTGGCACACTTTTGCTTCATTACAGAGCTATCTATTTTCTTTAGAGTCAGGTGCATGAGGACATTTCTTATTCTGTCGTTACATAAAATGCATCAAGATGTAAATACTTTGACGATTTACTTTAGGTCATCTTTGTTTAGCTAGTAATCATATATTGCCTAGTTGGTCTGACACATTCTGAGAAATGATGATGATTATTTTCAGAGTGAGCAGTAAGATTTATTAATCTAACTTATTTTTAAAAGCAGTAATTGACTGTTGAATTATTTAAAATAAAAAATAACTGCAGTTTAGTTCATAAGTGGTTTAATTTGAAAGTCATTGAAACACACTTAGATCTAGATTAGAGTATCCACACAGGATTAAAACGCTACTTGATTAGCTTTTATGTTTAGTTTTGATAACCAGTCATGAGTGTTAGCTCACAAAGATATAACAACAAAATCTACTCACTCAGATCAAAGGCAAAACTAGACCAGCACACTATTTCACCTTTTCATTGTAAGGTACAGTGATCCTATTTTAAGCTTATACTGAAAAGCTAAGCGTAAGCCATGAAGTTGTTGCTGTCTTCTAGGGCTACAAGGTCAGATCTGATTGTTAAAATTGGACTCACCACCTTAAGAACCTTTTGCACTTTTGGACAGCAGAAGTCTTCCTTTGCCAGCTTTGTATAGGACATCTCTATGATTCTGCTTAGCATTTATAGATACTTGGTGCTTCTAAATTCTTGGTGTTTCTAGCAGCACTCTGCTCCCTGAGAGGACTCATGGGTGATTTGCAAGACTCTCTCCAGGGTGTATTTGGATCACTGTGCCAGATTTGCACAGCCGCAGCTTTGATACCTATTAAATGATACATTTTGTGTTAGAGGATGTGTTACAACACATTTTTGCATACATTTTCAGAAGGCTTCTTCCTCTTTGCTCCATCAGAATATGCCAGTCCAGACCAACCTAAACCAAATCTTGGGCAGTGTGTGTTCTGCTGCTGTAAACTGTATTCTATTCAGCATTTGCATGCTCTAGAGTTAGATCAGAACTCTGTGCTACTACATGCTTAAAGCCAGGACAGTATTAAAACACTTTAATATTTGGGGATTTTTTTTTCTGTTTGTTTTTTTTTCCCCTTCTGAATGACAGGAAAAAATGAGGAAAGTGGAAGATATTGTGAAGGATCATTTGCTATATCTTGATGCTGTACATGAATTCACAGACTGGCTTCATTCTGCAAAGGAAGAGCTGCACCGCTGGTCAGATGCATCTGGAGATACACCCACCATACAGAAAAAGTTGACCAAAATCAATGTAAGATAAATTATCTTTCGTGATTTCATCTTCATTTCAGATCCTATGCTCTAAAATAGGCCAGAACCAAACAGTTATGCTGTCTCACTCTTCATGTACTTAAATGGCGATTATATCTCAGTGAGCTGGAAGCAAGCTTTCTAAGCTGTGTCCTGTTTTTCTGCCTCTCTTCCCATATTAAACTCATGCAATGAAAGTACAGTCAGACCTGAGTTAGTCACAGCACACATGGAAACAATTTGCAAGAGCGGAAGCCCAGTGGCATCACAGAAAAATGTGGCTTAGCTGAGTAATGAACACTGCACTGTCCTCATTCCCAAGTATGCTTTCTCCATGAGGAAAGTTGAATCGAAGTCAGAAACAACCTTTCCTGATTTGTGTGCAATGGAGATGCACAAAGCAGTGCAAGGACTGTTCTCCCCAAACACAGTAGAAGTGTATGGTTTGCTTCCCTGTATGTGCTCTCCTTACCCTGGCATCCATTCCTAGGCATTTGAATGCTGAAGTGAGGTACATATTCCTGAATGCAGCATTAAAGCAGACCACATGGGTTGCTCATGCCTGATGGTTACATTCAGATGGAATCATAGAATCATAAATGCTAGCAATAGTTTACTCTGGTCCTAAACATGAAAGACTGTGCCAGTGAACAGACTACTAGCTGAAGATTCAGGATACCTGAGTTCAAACATATACTCGGGTAGTTTTAATTCTCCATTTGTGCTCAAACTCTCCATTATAAAAAGGGGAAAGGAGATAGTAGTTTCTAGCTGGTAAGACTAACAAGAATAAATAACATTACTCTGGCATGCAGCGTTTGGGATTATATTTATACTCTCCAGCTTCTTAAAGTGAGAACTCCCCAGATTCTGTTATGGTGTCTATGAGATTGAAATAGGACACTGGAAGGAATTAACTTGCGGGGGGGGAGGGGGGAGGGAGGGCAAGGCATATGCAACCAATTATGACACATCACAGATCACTAGTAGGTTATAAAATGCTTTTTCTGAGCAGCATAGTTGTGTTCTTAAAAAGGCTATGAGCATCTACCGGCCAGAGTTTCTTATGTAAAAGATCACAACAAAGTTACAGTTTTCCGCATCGCAACCTAAACAGTATTTTAAGTATATAAAAGAGGTTTTGTCTCTCCTAAGCTCATGGAAGTTTCAGAATCGCTGTCTAATCAATGTAAATCCCGCGCACTTTTATTCTCATCCCTCCTCCGGCCGCGGTTGGCAGCCCGGCTGCCGAGGAGGAAGCGCCGCAGCCGCCGCTCGGTGCTGTGCTGCCCCCGCCCCGCGGCGTGCTACCCTGGGCCTATGCGTCCCCCACCCTCTTCCCAGCGGGGGCGGGCCTGTGGGTTACCGTGGCAATGTCGCCTTGCAGGAGCTGGTAGAGTCCCGCCAGATCGGGGCGAGCCGCCTCGGCCGAGTGGAGGCGCTGGCTCCCGCCGCGGAACGCAGCACGACTGCCGGTGGATGCCAGCTCCTGGCCGCAGAGATGCAGGCCCTGCGGTCGGACTGGAAGCAGTGGGAAGACAGCGTCTGCCGGAGCCAGAGCAGCCTGCGGGATGTGCTGAGCCAGATGGCCCTCTCCGAGCAGGAGTTCGCGGCGCAGGTCGCGCAGCTGGAGGAGGCTGTACAGCGGTTCAGCAGGCAGCTGGCCGCTTGGTCGCAAAGCCTGGAGCCCCTCGACAGCCGGCATACCGACGCCGAAGTCGTGGAAAGCTGGCGCAAGGAAAAAGTAAGGTCATGTCTCTTTCCTTAGCAGCTTCTGGGTTGTAAATATACAGTTACTGTGGGGAGAAAACTTCTGCCAAGCGGGGCTATCAAGGAGAAAAGAATAAAATGTATTTGGGAAAAATATTTCTATGAAATCTTTACTTTCCTATGTCTTTTGTAACTGTAATCGTGGCAAGCAGTCTTCACAGACGTTTCTCTCCTTGGTCTCTGCTGTACAAGGCTTAGCAAATGCTGCCGGGACCTTAGATGTTAAAAACAAGACTTGCCCATTAGAAGGTGAAGGAGCTAGCACACCAGCTCTGAACTTCTTTTCCAAGTTGCTCAATGTTTCAAGCCAGAGCAGTATTTGACCGGGGAAATGTCATACATTTCCTACAAGCCAAGCAGTAGCTGGAACCATTTCTTCCTTATAATTTCTCAAGAGCTTATTATTCTTCTACTTTTAATTTCTTGAAATAACCTTCACACGATGTAGGTTGAGATCTTGTCCAGTATTCGAAGCACTTACACTAAGAACCAGTGCATTCCTATAGAATGCAATAGAATATAGAGAAGTAGAAAAAGGTTGGTTGTTCCTGATTGCCTTCTAGCAAAATAATAATTATTTTTTAAAAGGACATGTATGGTTATATATAAATATATATATTCAGGACAATCCAGATGCATGTTTTTATGTATCTTGACTGCTGTGAATCACAGATGTTGAGGAAAGACTATGTATTTTCATTTTAGGGCAATGTAGCAATAAAGCAGTTTCAGTAAAGGAATAGAGGTCTGTAGGGCCTGGTGTCTGACCCTTTGACTGAAGAAGTATTAAAGAGACACCCAGAACACCTCTTTGAACTGAGACTACAAATCTCCAGTGCCTGTGCCAGGTTATTTCTGTGGCTTCCTCTTTCACAGAATTTCCTGACACAGATTTATGGAACCTGTTTGCTTGAGTGCTAGTTTTTCTCTGTAGGTGTAATAAAGCTGACATTATATTGGTGCTTATGTGTTTCTAAAAAGGACAAGAAGACATGTAATCAACATACAGTGATGATTACCATACATTTTTTATTTTATAAATTGAGAAGTATTAAATTCAAATAATATTGAGTTTATTAATAGTATATGTACTGTGTGTGTTCTGTAGCTCTATGTAATGCTTTCTTTAGATTAGACAGTTGTAAACTTTGGCTAATGAGGAAGAAAGATACAGAGGAATCTCAAGACTTACCATTCACAACCCTACTGTGTAATTTTATTTATAGTTAGAGGGAATGTGACAGTAATCCTTCCATTTGTGGACCCCAGGGATAGGTCCTATTGTAAATGCAAAATAGCACTGCTGCTTTCCATTTCTCTTGTCTCACAGTGATTCTGTTGCCATGTAAGCCAAGGCCACAGATTAAAAATGCATTTCCTAATTCTCAGAATTTGCAAGCACATTCAGTTATTGTGTTATAGTCAAGCTCTGTTCCTTTAGGTATGTGCAACACAAGAACAACAGATCTTGAACTTGGAATTATTTTGGTAATTGTCAGATTCAAAATTAAATCCAAGTGGCTGCAACAGTGCAATCAAGTGTTACTGTAAGGAAAAAGATGTCTTTTTGCAAGTTCATGTCCCTGTTTGTTAATAGGTTACGCCTACTTGTTATCAGAATAATCTTCTGGTAGTTACTGAGTTTGATTATTTGAAACTGAGCAATTTTCTTGACAACAGGCAATTCTAATTTTGTGCTACTCTTAGGACACGTTTTCTTTAGGAAGAAACAAACAAACCAACCAACCCAAACAAAACCCCCAAGCAAGAGCTGTTATATTGCGTTGTGGTGATTCCTGTCCGACACAATTTGTTACATTGTGTGTTTAAGTACTGGCCATTGTGTTGTTATTCCTAATACTTTCAAGAAAAGCCCTGTGTGTCATTTAACAAAAAGTACATAAACAAAAAGTAGTTAGTTTACTTTTTTTTTTTTTTCATTAAGCATCATTACTATTACACAGTTACTGAATTCAAATGCTACTTTGTTGCAGCTTGCAGGGAACAGATGCGTGAGCTGAATTCTTGGCTTTTCTCCTTTTACTGTTCTTACTAAGTCTGTTGATCATCTTCCTAGGCCCTTGCTAAGATTTCTTTTTACTTTTGATTTTCATAAAGGGACCTCTGCAAGAGTTAGTTGACACTTTACTGTGAAAAATACTTTACTGCTTATTGTGAATTGTGATATTTTTAAAACCTTCTGCATATATTTTCATGTTCATAATTTATACAATTCTTGAACATTCAGTTTTGTGCTGATAGATGATTATAAACTGTAAACTGTGTCTATTCTGAATCATCCTTTAAAATATATATTTAGAAACATGATTGGGGGAATTCCATGTCCCACTTTCACATCCTTGTTCAAATTTTTCTTCATTTTCATAGTTCCTTAAGTTTATATTGTACATTTCTTCTAGACTGGCACTTAGTCAAATCTGTATGTGCAAACACTCTGGCCTCTCTGTGCTGTAGAACCTCTGCCATGATGAGAGTAACTAGCTAGAAGGTTGGTTTTTCTCCCTCATTGTTCAAGAGGACTGCCTGAAGAATTTAGTTTCTAGTGAAATGAGGAGCTAAATCTGCACTGCTCATTGTGCTAGAGTATCTGGCAGGATTCTGCAGTGGAGATGCTGTGGACATCAACAAGGACCGGTTTTGTTGGAGTGGTTATCACATTTCTCTCAGTGACGTAAGCTAAGCCAACAAAAGCAATTTTTCTATTGTTGGCTTAGCTGTATCCAAGGTATGAATCTTGCCAGTGCAGAAATGACAGAGAGTATCTCATTCACTCTCACAGGACTGTGAGCAGCTGTACTTTTACATTATGAAGTCCTCTGTAAAAGAATTGAAGCTGTTCAAAGCATTTTATGTAAATTAAATGTTTTGGATACAGCTCAAACCAGTTTTTATTGAGCATGCTAAACCTAAGCCAACAGGCTAATTTTATTGATAGAAACATGTATCATTTGCTATTCCCTAATCTTGGAACCTTTATATGCACACAGCTAACTGACAGTACCACAGCTCATTTATTACAGTGAAATTTCTATCTTAAACTGTTCTTTGAGAACATTTTGAGCTAAGAAAGTTGAGGCTTCCAGAAATTTTGTCTTTGGAAGATCATAATTTCAATTAAACTTCTGTAGGTTTGACTGCTAAAATAGTATTGAAAGTGGACGTGTATAGATCATAAATGAAGTTGAACTTAAAGTCTGATGAATTTTGAGTCAAAAGATTATTTTTTTCTTTTTATAGATTTTTTTTTTTTATTTTGCATTATAGCCAATATTGTTTGTTTGTTTTGTTTTCACAGGAAACATTGGATGCTCTGGTAAAGTCTGAATATATGACAGATGAGATCAAAACTCAGTTAAATGATCTTTGTAGATTTACCAGAGACTTGAGTACTCATTCTTCAAAAGTTTCTGGGTTGATTAAGGAGTATAACAGGTACACATTTGTGTTGTTTATGGTTCGCCAGTCCTGGGGGGAGGGAGGAAGGCATGAGCTGCTTGTAGAGAACAATTAATTAGAATTTTAGAATGAGAAACAGAGCTATACAATGATTAGGACAAGTATTTTCATCTTGGTGTGAATAGATGTTGTAAAAAAAAAATAGAAAAAAAAGCTCAAAATTACTAATTTTTTAAAAGCCAAGCTGTGTCACTGAACTCAGCTGAAAGTAATGTATATCCACACCTAACCAACTAAGAAACCTTGAGGTACCACTATGGCTTACTTGAAGGAGGAACAAGCTATACCAACTATTTAGGATCTTTTTATCTATTTTGTCCTTCAGTTTATTCTTATTTGACTTGCTAGTTCCTTGAAACAAAGGAGCTAGCATTAACTTGCTGATTTACTTGAGAGTGTGACACTTGCATTTCAGACACAAGACTGTTTCTTGCATGGAGTTGTACGTTTTGGCTTCTGTAGTTGGAGAAGGGTGGGAGGACCCAGGCTGAGCCCTTCTAACACTGAGCTTAACAGAGCCACATAAGTCAGAATTATAATTGCTATGGTTCTGTGTCCTGTCCTTAGAGAGAAAGGGGCTTGCAGAAACTGTTCATGCTTAGGTGTACCAAATCACTCTATAGAAACACTTACACCTGTCATATCTGTGACAGTTACATCCCCATTTATATACTTCACTTTTGAGGAACTGAAAGCTTCAAATTACTTTCCTGGTCCCTCAGTTAAGTGCTTAACTTTAGTAGGAGGAGTACAGGTTAACCTAACTGTACCATTGTATTTCATGCCCTAAGTGATAGCATTGTCACCTAACAGACTCCTGCCTGCCTTCCCTCCCTCTGTCTCTCACTCTCTTCCACTTCCCTGATGTGATAAACCCAGCCTCTGCCTTCAAGCTTCAAAAGGATGTCAGAGCAAAGAACAGATCTTGCAGCAAAGGTTTCGGACAGCTTTCAGGGATTTCCAGCAGTGGCTGGTCAATGCAAAAGTCACTACAGCCAAATGCTTTGATGTGCCTCAAAATATCACTGAAGCTTCAGCAAGTCTGCAGAAAATACAGGTAATTCTATAGCAGTAAAATACTGGTCTAAGGGAAACCCAACCAGTTTCGTATAAAGCTAAGACTGAATTGTTTGGTTAATTGCTATTTTTTGTTATTATTGTCCACACTGAAAGTGACTAATTGAAGTGAAATAAAATATTTTTCTTCTTGAGTCTAATTTGTTTAGATGAATTTCAGCCTAGGGTTTGTATGCAATCATTTTCTCTCATAGTGGTTTTCCTTGTTAGTTTCCTTTTTTACAGTAATTAAAAAACAAAAGAAAAAAGTTTTTAAGCTGGGAGAGTCCTGTAAAATCAGAACAGTATCAGAATTGGGACATAGTTATGTAAATATTTTTCCTAATCTATGAACATAGAGCCTTTATAGTGGAAGAACAAAGTTAAAGTATATGCAGTGTGATCAGGCATTTAAAATGTATATTTTTCACATAACGCTAAAACAAACGCCAACAGCCCTGTGGAAAGAAGTGCCAATTAAAAGTTTATTTTAGTAAAGCAAGTGAAAGAAATAGTTTTATGAATAGCATATAACTGTGAAAAAAGTGAAATGAGAGTTACATAATAAGACTGTTAAGCCTTCAGTTAGGCAGTATAACAGAAGAAATTCATATCGGTTTCTTTGGAAATACTGAAGCTAATAAATCCCTGCTCCTTTGGGACATACTCCATCAATACATCAAATTTTGACTAGCCCAAAATGAGAATATATTTAGAGGAAATGCTGGGGGAAAGCTACTAGTTTTTGACATTAAATGTGAGTTCTAGCAAGGGTTGGGTTTTCTTAACAGTGGTAAGGGTATTTTTCCTTTATCACTGCAGCCCCTTCACCGTATAATGCCTTACTTTCTTACTCTCCCTGGTAGCCTCTTTAGATGAAATAAACTTTGAAAATAAAGATACATTTACTGCTTTATGACTACTAGAGATGTCTTAGTAACCTGTATAAACTTAATCTTTTGTTTTTGTGAATTGTTCATGTTCTGTCTGTGAATGCGTTTCACAGCATTAAGTCACAAGACGATTACATCTTTGGTTTTCATATAGCTACGTCTTGAACCTAGTATGTCGAAACTGTCAGACCCTTTGCATTCTCTACTAAGGCCTCTAATGTAACACAGAATCAGAACTGGACTTAGTTATTTTTGTATCAAGCCTGTTACTTCTGTATGTGAATGTAACCTTATGGATAGGCAACTACTTGTGTTAACATAACCAAGATATGAACAGTTTAAAATATTGGTATTTTGGTATTTAGGGCTGCAAAGTTCCTCTGAGTCCTAAATGCTTACAAAGTCTTTTAATAATTACAATATTATCTCAGGACATCAAAATTTAAAAATCTGAATGGTTTTATAAGTTTCTGTATAGTTCTTGCACATGCGTCTTCCAGATGCTTCTTGCATGTTGGCATTGTGCAAAACTTCCATGAATCAAGAAAATCTTTGAAATATGGAAGGTAATTCAAGGATGCAGAGGGATAAATCACACAGTTACACATGACTTAGGGTGTACAGCCCATACACATATATTCTTGATGGAAGTCCAGGACAGCTACAGCCTGTGGACAAGCCCTGTGTGTGCCTCAGTCACCTCCAGCTCCTGCTCCCTGTGCCAGGGTATTGATTTCATGAAAAGAAACTTGTTACCACTTTCTGTACCATGGGGATTTAAAGAAGTACAGTATCCAAATAAATGATCACTAATTGCCTCATAAAATGCAGAACATACAGGTAATCTCAGAGTCTTAATATGTGCATTATTTAGACACATAGCTCTTCTGGATTAAATAACTGTTCCCCTAAATCCCATAAATGTGAACAGTATTAAAACAAAATATATGAAATGATGAGTTAGCATGTTAACGAGCAGAAACAATAAACTCTTGCAAATGACCTTTACTGAGACTCAAAGTTCATCAATCAGCTTCTTTATTTCTATTTTTAGGAATTCTTAGCAGAAAGTGAGAATGGACAACAGAAAGTAAATGTGGTAGCATCCAAAGGAGAACTGCTGTGCTCTGTTTTACCAGAAGAAAAGGCTAAAATTATCCGGGACAAATCAGCTACTGCTAAAGAAGACTGGAAAAATTTTCTCACCACCCTCCACCAAAAAGAATCTGCATTGGAGGTATTGAAAACTCACAGTGGGGAAAGATAAGATCTTTACTTCTTGATTCAAGCAGCACAGTTTAGATTCATATATAACTCTTTAGTGCTTAGTATGTGACAGAACTAATAAAGAGCTGTTTTCAAGAAGTCGTCTTACTCTGCTTACATTTTACTTTTGTTTACACGTATTCATAAGACCCAATTCCACTTCAAGTGGAGTGTTTCATGCAGAAGGATGTTCACAGTTATTCACAGTAACCGAAGGTAATAAGTGCAGCATTTGCTCAAATTCATTAACTTGTGTCTCAAGAAATATATCATATTACTAAAACACATTTTCTTTTTTAAGGACTCTTGTACCACAAATTTTTGACACTGTTGCTGATTCAGTGCAGCGTGTAAATGTTGTCTCTCTCATTGCAAACCAGTGAAATGTTTATTTGAGCAACCTTTTAAAAAACCCCAGTGGCTTTCTTTGTTCGGAACTCAAAATTCTGTGAGCACAGAAGGTGAACATCTTGAAAACGTAATGTCTTTCAAGGTCATAACTTTTAAGGTCAAAAAGTTGTAGCTGGAATTCCCTGCATGGTGTAGGAGAATTAAAGTTTGTAGAAATTCCTGTTTCAAACCAGTGCTGCTTAGCCAGCTGAGAAGAAGTTTAAATACACTGCCTCTCAAAGAAAATTCTCAGGTAGCAAGGACTTGCCTCTCCTCATCTCAGGGTTGCCATGGAAAGAGGATGTTCCTAGAGGTTAATCTTTTTGAGCCTGGCATTTTTCAGTTTCGTAGATGTGGTTTTCCTCCTGATGTTTAATTTAAGTGATAAGGCTGTAGCTAAAATGAAAACTAGATCAGTTGAGGGGGAGAAAGGGTGTGTGGGAAATAAAAATAGCTAGGACACAGAAACGGTACTGTTCAGGTTTCTATTCATCGTTAATTATTTTAGATGCTCTTTTGTTTTTATCAAATGGGATAACCCTGCAAGAAAAATATGCAGGTACTGAAGGTATATGTCTTTATGCACATGTTCTTATAATCAGAATTTTACAGTAAAAAAAAGTATATAATCAGAAATGATTCCCTGCATTGGATCAAATTTAGTCATATATCACCTGGTAATATGGGCAGCATTGATCAGTATGAATGACTATAGTCAGATTTTGAGTAACTTGTATCCCAAATTAGCTTTTCTCCAGTCTGCCTTAGCTGTTTGAGTTAGACTTACATTGAGTAAGATCTGTAAAGCTTTCAGTTCAGAAGACATTTGCTTTAGTCTCCCCTCAACTGTGTAGACCTATCCTACATTGTTCCCATGTTATTAGGTGCTCTTTCAGAGCAGAGCCAATGTAATGTATTTGAAGAGCCGTGTGGTATTTGGCTGCAACTGTGTATCCTTTTAGTGTGCATGATCTGTGTTGTGCATTAATTTTGCCCAATGCAGTGGGACTGCTGATAGAATTGTGCATATCTTCCTAGAACTTAAAGATCCAGATGAAGGACTTTGAAGCAACTGCTGAGCCTCTGCAGGAGTGGCTGACTGCAACTGAGAAGGTGGTACAAGGAAGTAGCAGTCGGCTACATGATCTTCCTTCCAAGAGAAGAGAACAGCAAAAGTTGCAGGTGACTTCTTAGAGGCCTTCTAAACATAAGTAGCCTTAACTGCCCCATCCTTGTGGCTTCATGGATTCTTTACAAAAGCTTGTTCATTCTAGCATTCTGATCTTCAAATAAGAGGAGAACTGTTTTCAAGAATTGCTGTTAATGATCCTGTTCCATCAAGTTTTGCATCTCCACATTTCTTATGACATGCTGTTTTGTTTCTGTAGCTGTATGGTGTGCCTCTCAGCAAGCTTGCCATATGCCACTTCTACTTTTCATGGGGCCTTCAAGCTTCTCTATTTCCTGCTTCTTTCACCCACTCCTAATATTTATGTGCTTGTGCTTTACAGTCTGTCCTTGAGGAAATAAGCTGCCACGAGCATCAGCTCAACAGGCTAAAAGAGAAAGCTCAGCAGCTGTTGGAAGAGCAATCTGTCAGCAAAAGCTTTATGCGCAGAGTGTCTCAGTTGTCTTCTCAATATCTTACTCTAAGCAATCTGACAAAGGTAATGCACCCAGTGTATGTGCATTTAAGCAGTTTGTTTCATGTATGTGGGGAAAAGAGACAAATGTGCAACACTGCAGTTGTCTGTCTTGTCTGCTCTGTGGTATTTCTGAGCTATATTGCCTTTCACACTGGCTTTAAATTGTGGGAAGGAAGACCCAGATAATTCCATGGATTGTCAGCAGAATGGAATTTCAGGCTTTTGTTGTGGTTGTGGATTTTTTTGGTGTGTTTTTGTTTGTTAATTTTATTTTTTTCAAAATGTGTTTTGATTAAAAAGTAAACCTCACAGACAGAGATCTCTTAGACTGCTTTTGAAGAATCAAGGGGAGATAAACCAAGCTCTAAAGCATCAGGCTAGGAACTGAGAGTTTAACCTAACTTTGTTTTGTGGAGGTGTGCTTGACACGCTTCACCATGTAATAGTTCTGCCGCCTCTATTGTGTAAGCAGGTAAGAAGGTCTTTGTGTAAGGATTGTGATTTTTCACAAAGTTCCAGTTATGAAGGAAGCTTGATACTGAATTAGGTTTATACCTACTGCAGTAATGAAAATACTTAAGGGTATAGAAAGTGTGTTATGGCATAGCAATTCAATTCAGAAAGCATTTGATCAATGGCTAGTTTGTTGACATGTATGACATGCTGAAAATTATTGTGTATCTGGCCGCATTACATTCTCATGTCTGCAAATCGAGCAAGGGAAGGCTGTAGTAGTTAGTAACGTTGGCTTATGTGGACAGAAGAAAATGTCAGGATAAGAAGGAGTCTGAGGCAGAGGATGCATATGATCCAGCTTGTGAGACAAGTCCTTAAATTCTTTGGATAGCTGTGGATGCTTGAGAAAGATCCCACTCAGTAAATTCCAAAGCCTGTTTCATCAGCTTGACTTCAGTTCTCTGTCATTGTGTGAAATACTCTACTCTGTATTCCTGTTCACCTCAGGCCTTTTAGCAATGTGCCTTGAGCATTTATTTTTGACCTGTATGAGTGTTAGTGGTTTTTTTCAAGAGATAAAAAACCAGTGGGAGTCATTGAGGAAAATGGGGCTTTTTCTTCTAGGTACAAAATAATGCTGCAGTGGTGTAGCTTCACAGTCTTAAATCTGTCTTGTGCATTGGCAGATTTCACAAATTATCTTCAGCTGCAACACTGAAATTGAGCTAAATTGTGATTTGCTGGATATTTAAGAAAATAGGAGATCAGAAAATTCTCACCTACTTTGGATGAAAGGAGACAGATGAAGATATAGAAAACAAAAGAAAAGATATTTTTGAAATTGTCATTTGTACATTGTGTTTGAACAACTTTTGTGTTTGTGTTTACAAAACTCATTCTGTGCTCAACTATGTGTACCTGTAGTTATGAATTTATGAAGAGAATTTCTGATTACTGTTTGTGAAATTTACTCTAAGAAGTCCATAAATTAGGTATGGGGTATAAGCAATCCTTAAAGAGCTGCTGTTGCTAATTGCTGTATGAATTGCAGGAGAAAGTTTCCAGAATGGATAGGGTTGTAGCAGAGCACCAGCAGTTCTCACACAGTGTCAAGGACCTCCAGGACTGGGTGGCTGATGCAGTTCACATGTTAGATTGCTACTGTCATCCCACTGCAGACAAGAGTGTTCTGGACAGCCGGATGTTAAAGCTAGAGGTATGGAAATGACAGACTCCAAAACCTGGTGGTTTTAGACCTGTAAGAGGAATGCAAATGTTGGACACTTTGCGTTAGTTGCATATTAGTGTAATGACTGTTGTTGTTCAGACGCTTGATTTTCATTTTACTGAAAAATAACTCTTTTTATATAGGAAAGAGTTAATTACTAGAAATTTTCTCTGCAAAGGATATAGGAACCTTTATTACATGGACAGCTGCATATATGCAAATTCTTGGAAAACTCAAAAGATCATAGAATCATAGAATTGATTTGGATGGAAAAGACTTCTAAGGTTATTGAGTCTAACTGTCAACCTAAGACCACCATGGCCATTATAATATGTCCTGAAGTGCCACATCCACATGTCTAGGCACGTGAACATGTCTAGGCACAATGGCTCCACTACCTCCATGGGCAACCTATTTGAATGTCCATGGACTCTTTCCTGTCAGGAAAGAAATTTTTCCTAACAGCCAATTTAAACCTTCCCTGGCACAATTTCAGGCCATTTCTTCTTATTCTATCACCTGATGCTATGGAGAAGAGGCTAACCCCAACCTCACTACAGCCTCCTCCAGACAAAAAAATCCTAGTTCCCTTAGCCACTCCTTATAAGATGTGTGGATGCTGAAAGTCAAATGAAAGAAGTAGGATATTCACTTTATTTCTTTAAAGTATTATTGCCTAGTTCTTGCAGGTGACATGGATGATTCAGAACAGATTTTCCTGTAATTGCTTTAAAATTGTGACAGTTAAGTAAATAGCATCTATTGATATACTGCACAAAAGGTGTTGAAGAGCAGTACTCAGAAAACTATACTTTTCATATTATTGATGTCTCAGATTTTGAGCCATGGACAAGTTCTCAAAGCATCAAAAATTTGTAGCAAAATTCTAAGATTATGTTTTGCCGCTTATCCTGTAGGTCTTCTCAGGTTCATGCTTTCAGGCTTTCCATGACTTTGCATAGTGATAGAATCCGTTAGTTTGCACTTGTGAAGCTATAAGAGATGGAGTTCCTAAGCTGATGTTGCTGATAATGAGTTTATGTGTTGGTACTTTTCTGTTGCAAATAGATTCTAGAGTTGTGGGACTGTATTTCAGTCCTGTGCAAGAGCTTTGTCGCATCTCATTTTCTCTATGAATGAATCCTCCTCTTTTCAATCTAAATGTCATTGCCATTGAATGTCAGCCATTCCACCTGAGAGTACCTTCTTGGTACACTGTAAATATTTGTGTAGATTCCATGAAAGCTTCTAAGTCAACTAAATTTTTTATTTCTAAATATTGTTTTTTAATGGCTTAAACCTACTCTTTCAAAGGCACTTTTTTTCATGTGAAGCCAAGCTGTGAACCGCACTGTCCTCTTCCAATTGACTCTGCAAGTTGCTCCATTTGTTCAGTACGTTTTATTGGTGAGCCTGTTAGTATTTTCATACCTAGTTAATGATAAAAGTTAAATAACATGTGCTGACTTTTTAGGGACTGCTAGCAGTGAAACAAGAAAAAGAAATTGAAATGAAAATTGTTCTTACAAGAGGAGAATCTGTTCTGCAAAATACTTCTCTGGAGGGAGTACCAGTGGTTGAAAAGCAGTTGCAAACTCTGAAGGACAGTTGGGCTTCTCTTCTATCTGCTTGTATCCAGTGCAAGAGGTAAAAAGGGTATGAGGTTCAGAATGACATTTAGCAATAAAGCACTGTCAAAATTTTTGGAAAGTTAATTTGCGAAGTTTTATTATTATATGTTTTACATTTTTATAAAATGTTTGCATGTGCCTAAAATTGCAGGTCTAGAGGCCTTGTGACATTTATTTAAAGTAGAAAACTGGGAGGAAATTTGAGGGATCTAATCTTTATTAACACTTCCTGTCAATATATTCTTAAAAGTGGATTCCATGTTCATAAATTTATTGCAAATTTTACTCTGAGTTGCGCTTTATGCCTTGAATTATTCTCATAACTGAGAAGAACTTACCGTGGACATAAATGGTTGACTTTGTCAAAGTCCTGCCTGTTTTTCCACTTGCTAGCATTTCAGAGAAGGTGCTGTCATTACAGTGTCCAGTAGTGATGCTCAGACTGATAGAATCCAAAAATGCGGGGAAAAAGCCCCAGTCTTTTTGGTGAAGCATCGCTGGTTGCTCCAATTTAAAACTGCAAAGGTAATTAAGCATTAGAAAGCAGCAACTTTTGGATGTATGCAGAGGGGCAGAAAATTTCTGATTCTGGATCTTATGCTTTCATTTGTATTTTATTTACTAAAGCTTGAACGTAATAGCTAGCTACATACCTTACAGACCTCCTTAATATTCCAAGTTTGGACAACTTAATATATCTTTATCAGTCAAACAGTGTTCCTAGTTAAAATTTGCTAGGTTACAGTACCTCTGTCTTGTACTGCTTAGCTTGTAGTATATAATTCTTACAAATACAGTATAAAATAACTGTATATTACTACATCTCAGTGCGTGAATAGTATGAGAATCTCCACTATCATAATGAATATATATATATTTTTTAATTGCAGTCAACTAGAAGGAGCTCTCTCCAAATGGACAAGTTACCAGGATGATGTTCGTCAGTTTTCCAGCTGGATGGATAAAGTAGAAACAACTATTAATGCTCCTGAAAGACAATATGCTGAACTGAGGGAAAAAACAGCTGCCCTCAGCAAAGCAAAGGTGTGTTTACTTTGCAACAAACCAGCAGCAAGTCCGTATCACCTTACTAGCCACGGAGTAGGGGGGTGGGGAAGGGCAAAAAGCTGAATAACTGCAAGGTTTGTTTGTGGTTTTATTTTAATGATGCTCATTCATAAATGTATCTTTCTCTTTCTGTTTTGCAGCTGCTCAGTGAAGAGGTATTGACTCACAGTAGTCTGTTGGAGACAATTGAAATGAAAGGAAGTGGGATGACTGAGCATTATGTCACTCAGCTTGAACTCCAGGACCTTCAGGAGCGGTATAAGTTTCTCAAAGACAGAACAAGGGTACAGTTTGTCTTGATAGCAATCCCTTTTGTTTTGTTGCCAACAAGGAGAAAGAGAAAGTATTTTCATTGATTATTTAGTTTACAGTTAAATGAATAAATGTTTGGGGTCATCTGTAAATTATTGTAATAGAAAATCATTACCATGATTTATTAATCTGTAATCCTGTATCACTGAGCTTCAGATCCCTTCATAAATGTTCTAAAAATCTAAATCTGAAAAGGTAATGAGGAATTCCATGACAAAAATCTCACCGACTTCACTGCAGATATGATTTTACCCATTGTGACTGCAAAGTTGGAAACACCTCAGAATCTACAATATTCATAAATGTATGTTTTGCAGCAAATGCAAGCAGTGGTCAGTTGGTTAATTCACAGCTGATTGACAAATGCAGAAAGTTATTGAACCACAAACCTTATTAGCAAGTAAACTGACTCAAATGTCAAAAGGGTCAGCATGGTAAGTACAGCATTCACTGATGAGTGTTAGTATCATAGCTGTGGAAAAACTTAGGGCATAGAGAAATAAAGGTCAAGTTGGGTTTTAGTGTCAGGTATAAACTAAAGAAGAAACGATAAGAAAACTGGTGAATTATTTAAAGCTAGGCGATTATTTCCAGTTAACCCAAATTCCTTTGTGGTAATTAAATAATGGACAGGCAAGTTTTCTTAATGACAACAGTGTAGTGAAATTGAATTTTGATGTCTTTGTCCTTTTGAAAAGACCAAAATTCATTTACTCCAAAACACAAGTGATTCACTCTCTTCCACAACCACAAACAATGCAATAAACTCCATTTTTTTTGGGCTTCCTGTAAATAAACTCATTCACATTTGCCAGAGAGATGAGTAAATCCTGATAAGTGCTAATGAGTACCTGGTATTCTGAAGTTCCTTTGACTTCTACTTTTTTTGTTCCTTGGAGCTATGCAGACCAATTCTATTTGCTCATTTTGAGCAACAGCATGGGAACAATAGCTGATAGTTTGCAGAGGCAAGAGCGCTGTACCTCTTCCCTCACTAACAAAAAAGCATCTCTTCTTTTTATTTCCACCTAATACCCCAGATGACTTTGGTCTTCCCCACTCCCAACTGCGTTCATGATGTTAAGTGACAAGAGCATGTTCGACTCTTAGAAAGAAATTCAAAGTTCAAAGCAAATAGCTGAGAAGTAAGGAATGTTCAAATCCTTTAATAATCTGGCCAGATGGGAAACCTGACAAGCTTCTCCAAAGATTTGTGGCTTAAGTATGAGCAGACCAAGGCCTGTAATTCCTTGTAGCCACTCCAAGAGGCAAGAGAACTCAGATAATTCTTTCTCTTTTCCCATTCCTGGGCATGGACAGACCTTGTAAAAGATTGCTAACACTCCTCTTTTCTTCCTTCCTTGCTCTACCCAGACCTGTTAAAAATAAGTGATGCAGACAGTACACTCATGTCTGCTGTTTATGAAAGTGCTTTTCTTTTATGTAGCCTGCTGCCATCTGAACTTGATTCCCTATTCTCATCATTTGTCAGAGGATGTGAAATACATATAGAATACTTTCTTTGCACTTAGATGAGTTTTGTGCTACTATATGACACCTTTCCTGCTGTACACCAAGTACAGTAAAATTTTAGTGCTGGATTGTGAAATTATTGTAACTGGCTCACCCACATAACCAGAAAACTTGCTGTCTGTTCTCTGTGCTCTGTAAGATCTGCCTGCAGCAGGCTTGGGAAGTCTTTAAACCTAAAAATACCAGATACTCTTAATAGAAAATTATTATTCCATTGGCAAAAAAATTAATGTGAAGGGGAAAAAAAAGCAATTTCTGAGCTGATACTATTATTAATCACTCCAGTAAAGTTTATTTAAATTGATATTGAAATTAAGATCTTTTGTTATTAGACAACAAGGTGTGATTTCTGATCAAAACTTTAGATCTCAGAAGTCACAAATTTTCACAAAGAATCTTTTAGTATAATTGTCTGTATCTTCACATTTGCACTTTCTTTCCCTGTAATTCATTGAACCATCCTGAGACTCAAATTACTCTTCAAATATGAGAAATCTCAGCATCAAAATTTTTCCCTTGATCAAAGTCCAGGTTTTATGTTTTCTTGGTTTGATGATATGCTAAGGTATATTATATATACATATATCACATTTTAACAATCAGGAGGCAGTAGCAAAAGCTGAAGGACTGCTTAACTTGCATGAAGAGTACCAAAGAAATCTGAAGGCCTTTGAAGTATGGCTGGAGAAAGAACAGGAAAAACTTGACTGTTTATCACATCTTGATGGTGATGCCCAGAAACAGGAGGCAACGCTCCGAGATTTACAGGTACATAATGTGTGACACCCTAAGTAAGAAAAGTAATTTTAAAAGCTAATAGTAAAAATAACTGAATAATATTAATTACCAGACCAAAAAAAGAGAAAGCATCTTGTTTTCATCTCGACAGTGGCTTGGAATCACAGTTTATATATAAACCCTTTGTTGTTCAAAAGTGGTTCCAGTAAAGTCAGTGGAAACATTGTTGTTCATTACCAGAAAGAAATGTCAAGTATTCTTGCAAGTACTGAATTTGTTTTGGATATTGGCCTGCCTCTTCTTTTCCCTGCATTTCATAAATATCAAAAGCATTCTTTTCAGTGGGTTTTCATGCTCTTCTGCTTACAGAAGATATATGTCTACTTTCAGACTTCTAGTCCTGAAGGCCAGCTCTCATGGTGAAGTGTGAAGACTTACTGAAACACTTAAGTGTCAGTGAAGACTGAACCTATAGTACTTCAGTAATTTCTCAGTTTGATTTTAAGCTGATTTAAAATGTCTGTTGTTGCTAATGTTTTAGAACTGATGATAAACTTAGCAAAAGGGGAAAGAATTTAATATGTGCTTTTCCAGTATTTTTCTCAAATTCACTTGTCAGTGATATTCAGTTTGCTTTGTGAGTGAGCGTGCCATCATAAGTGTTAGGAGAGACAGTGCAATGCATGTTCAACCTTAGATAACCAAAGGGAGTGTCTGGATAATGTGAGGCAACTGCTTTTGTGCTTTTGTCTTAAGTAGAACCAAGGCTTTGTTTGACATGTGCAAATTAAAGCTGTTAATGTAGGGTACATATCCATACCTCTGCCTTTACAGGAGCTGCAGGTCCACTGTGCAGAAGGACAGGCTTTATTGAATGCTGCTGTCCATGCCAGAGAGGAGGTAATTCCCTGGGGTATTCCCCAGGTAGAAGACCGAGCTTTGGAATCCTTACGGCAGGATTGGCAAGTTTATCAGCACAGGCTTTCTGAAGCAAGAAGCCAATTAAATGCCACTGTGAGCAGGTTAAGGTTGATGGAGAAAAAAATTCAGAAGGTTAATGACTGGCTAACAGACCTAGAGGAGAAAGTTGCTATCAGGACTGGGAGGAAGTCTGATAGAGCAACAAAGGAGTTGCAGCTTCAACAAATGAAGGTAAAAAATATAGCTAAGGCATTCCTTAAAATACTATATAATATTTCCAAATCAGTTCCTGGTTACACTGTGATAACAACAGGAAACATTGCAGTATTTACTGAGTTGGTGCCTAGAACAGTGAATCAAAGACAGCTCTTTTTGCTTTCTGGGTACAGATTTCTTTCATTTTACTGGTAGAAGTATAGCTTTAGCAATGTTGAAACCGTATAGGGAGATATGGAATTCATATGCTCTGAAGTGGGAAAGTGATAATGAATAAAATGTGGCCATGTGTCTGGTGTTTTTGCTGTGTTCATGTAGTAATTTTCCTTTAGTCACAGCAAGAAGACATGGCTCTGAATAAATACAGGAACCAGATTTGAAGAGATTCAAGATTACAATTTACAGTCATCTTTTAAAATTCAGTCACCTTGAGCAAATTCTGTGGGAAGTCCAAGTTTCATCTCTGTTATTATTTGCTGAAGGGATGAAGTATTATATCTATTATAATAAAATGCAGTCAGTCCATATGATATGATACAACTTCCAGCATATTTGTTACATTTACAACTGTATATTTGGGTTTGTTTTCAATGATTTCCTGACTTAGTTACAAATAAATTATTGTGGTGAAGATGTTTTAATTTGTCATATAAACTGGAAAATGTCTTTGTCATAGAAGTGGCATAAAGAAATTACAATCTACAAGGATGATGTAGAGGAAGTTGGGGTATTGGCTCAGCAAATACTAGAGGAAAGTCTCACTACAAATAGAATGGGAAGCCAGGCTACGCAGCTTACATCTCGCTACCAAACACTACTTCTTCATGTCTTGGTAAGTAAAGAAAGTTAATTTATTCTAACATCATAACTTGCTGGTTAAGAAGCAAATATAAACACATTTTCTTAACTAGCCTTTATTAGAGTTCATTCATTACTGCAGATTCAATAATATAATATTCACATATGTTCATATGTGTTCATACATAGACACACACATACAAGCTAGGGTTGGAGTGGCTGGAGAGCAGCCAGGCAGAAAGGGACCTGAGGGTACTGTTGACAGCTGGTTGAACATGAGCCAGCAGTGTGCCCAGGTGGCCAAGAAGGCCAATGGCATCCTGGCCTGCATCAGGAATAGTGTGGCCAGCAGGAGCAGGGAAGTCATTCTGCCCCTGTACTCTGCACTGGTTAGGCCACACCTTGAGAGTGTCCAGTTATGGGCCCTTCAGTTTAAGAAGGACATTGAGACACTTGACCATGTCCAGAGAAGGGCAACATCTGGTGAGAGGCCTTGAGCACAAGCCCTGAGAGGAGAGGCTGAGGGAGCTGGGATTGTTTCGCCTGGAGAAGAGGAGTCTCAGGGGAGACGTTATTGCTTTCTACAACCACCTGAAAGGAGGTTGTAGCTATGTGGGGGTTGGTCTCTTCTCCCAAGCAACCAGCACCAGAACAAGAGGACATACAGTTTCAATCTGCACCTGGGGAAGTTTAAGTTTGTGATGAGGAGAAAGTTCTTCACAGACAGCGTGATTGCCCATTGGAATGGGCTGCACAGGGAGGTGGTGGAGTCCCGGTCCCTGGAGGTGTTCAAAAAAGGATTGAACATGGCGCTTGGAGCCATGGTTTATTTGTCATGAGGTGTTAGGTATTAGATTATAGGTTGGACTTGATGATCTCTGAGGTCTTTTCCAGCCTGGTTGATTCTATGATTCTAAGTAGATTTCATTAGAGCACAGTAATTGGGATGATGCCTGTTCAAAAATCTTCAGTGTTAATCAGATGTTACTGCTTTTTTTAGCAGTTGCAGGAGACAGATTCAGAACTGGGTGTGTTTTGAATGTTAAACAACCTTTAGAGAAATGTTTTCATGTTACCATTGAAACTCATGGGTAAAGTGAAAATTTGAATTGATAAGGTACAGCCTTCAGGCTGCTTTAAGTATTGTCTCATAGTGCCATAATCACAAGTCACAATTCAAATTTCAAACTATAAGCACATTTTTCAGTGTTTAGCTTTAACTCAACTTTAACACTATCAAGTTGCTATAGGTAGACTCTGACAAGACTAGTGAGAATTATACACTAGGTCTGAAAGAACTCAAAACCTATGTGTTTAATCCTAGAATATCAGGGTTTATTAATAAATAGCAATTTATTGCTGTCTTTAGCCAGTAGCGCTGATAAAAAATCTAGGTGATCCTTATTTCCTTCCCCTACCTTCCATATTTGTTTCAAGGAGCAAATAAAGTTTCTGGAAGAAGAAATACGCTGTATGGAGGAGTCAGAATTGGCTTTTAGTGCTTACACAAATTGGTACGGAGCTACAAACAAGAACTTCAGGAATGTGATCACCAAGTTTGACGTGGTTGATAAAACAGCAATGGACAAAAAAGTACAGAAACTAGAGGTACAGCTTCCTTTGAATGCAATTTTTGTTTCTGCTCACCAAACAGAATCTATATTTTAATATGGATTTGAACAGCTGCTCAAAATTCACCTGGTCCAGAGATCACCCAGTATAATTTTTATGCCATGCATGCACGCGATCAGTTTGGTTGTTGAGGTTATGAGCAATTCTAAGTAATGTAATCCTACCCTTCTGTAAGGCATGTATGGTTATGTTTTGGTTTAGATTAAAATGTCGAATAAATTCCCTTTGCAAGGCTTCTTGTCATGTATATTTTATACCAGTTTGCACTGTGGCAAGAAGTGCTTCCTATTTCTTCTCATTGAAATAACTCAGTAGTAGAACTCACATGTCATCTCAGAGTTGTAAATTAGTTTTTCCTGTGTCCTGCAAGTTGGACTCGATGATCTTTGAGGTCTCTTCCAACCTTAGGAATACTGAAATACTGAAACATATTAGGAGGAACTTTTCGTCTATTCCAGACTTTGGAGTACAAATCCTCTTCTGATGGCCCTCATTTTCTGTTTATCTTCACAAACTCAGTGCATAACAGAATTATTTCTTTCTTGTATTCCTTGTAGTCTGCCGTATTGTAACTCCAGGGAATTTTGTCATGAAAAGTCCTTTCAGTTTCCCTAGCAATTCATTCAGTGTCCTCACAAGAATTTAAAAATAAATGAGTAAAATTGTTAGCTTCTCACTCTTAATACAACTATGGCAAATAAAACAAAAAAAAGCTAATAAAGAAAAAAACACCAAACAAACAAAAAAATACCCACAAAAGGGAAGGGATTGCGTACTTTTTCTGTTAACCAACACTTGTTTCACAGCTGCTGTTGAGTGATATGGACATAGGCCACAGTCTACTGAAATCTGCCCGTGAGAAGGGGGAGAGAGCTATAAAGTATATGGAGGACAATGAAGTTGATGAGTTAAGAAAAGAAATTGAAGGTCACATGGCACAGCTTGAAGAGCTGGCTGGGTCCATCAGGAAGGAGCACATGACTTCAGAGAAGTGCCTTCAGCTGGCAAAGGAGTTCTCAGACAAGTACAAAGCACAGACTCAGTGGGTCTTGGAGTACCAAGCCATGCTACATGCTCCAGTGGAGCCAAAGAGTGAACTTTATGAAAAGAAGGCCCAACTGTCAAAATACAAGGTAAAAAGGGGTTACATCATTGTAGTATTGAATCAGTTTTGACCTAGAGACTTGCAATAAGTCTTCTATCCAGATGTCTAAGTTTCATCAATAAATGTGCGTGGTACCTCTGCTTTGGATGTCCAAATCATCTAAGTGAAAATGTGCATGATACCTGCATTTACAAACCAGAGCAAACACCTGGATTTTAATGAAGGGCTAGTTTGGATTTTTTTTCCAGCCATAATAATGACTAGAAAAAAAATAAACAACAAACTTCATTGCTTCTCTTAATGATGTTTGTGTAAAATACTTCAGGATTACAGATGTTTGAGAAGATGTGTAGTAGGTATAGCTGAGATAGACCTAACTTTCACCATGGAAACCCATGTAGTGGTGTGCTTTATGTTTGCAGCTATGTTTGCTGGGGTCTGCGGTGTCAGGTTGGACTCGATGATCCTCGAGGTCCTTTCCAACCTAAGTGATACTGTGATACTGTGATACTAAAACAGTGTTGCTAACAAACCAGTATTTTGGTTGTTGCTAAGCAGTACCTGCACACCATCAAGGCTTTCTCTCTAAAACTGTCCTCTAGCTCTCACCAGCTTCAGTACTCAAAGTCAAACATTAAAGCTGTGTGCTTGTTTCCTACGCATTTGGGAAACTGGTATCTCACTATCATTTGGTTGATGCTGGCATGTGCTGTGGTATCAGCCCATGACACGATGTAACAGGTCAGATTGCCTGCTCTTGAGGGTATATGCACTTGTTTGTATTTTGTATCATTAAGGGGGTACTTTTGATGATGCTTTCCCACCTATTTACAGAGTTTCTTTCTCTGAGCGGAGTTTCTTCATCTCCAGTGCTTGCATCTTGTGTCTTCATGCATATTAGCTCCCTTTCCTTCACCAGCTCCCAATTATCAGCTGTACTGCTACCCATTCACAAAAGGAGCAATTGCTTTTAGATGCCTGCAAAGCAGTAATTTCAAAGCATGGCTGAGAAACATAGTCTTCCACTGGTAGCAAAGCTCTTCTTCTCTAGAGAGGGTCATATATACCATGATAGAAGGCTGTCCTTCAAAACAGGAGGAGTTAGTGAAATACCTATTCAACACTGAAGACGTATGTATATTAATTTTTGCTTGCATTGTAGTCCATACAGCAGACTGTTCTGTCCCATGAACCTTCAATAAAGTCAGTGATTGAAAAGGGAGAAGCACTTTTTGATGTGGTGAATGATGTGACTCTAAAGGACAACATTCAAGACCTTCTGAGCAGTTACCAGGAACTCTGCAGCACAGCAAAGGTAAAATGTCAGGAAGAGAGCTATAGGTTCTTTGGATTTTCAATAACTTTTCCTTCTCTATGATGTTGACTTCTTGTTTCATGTTGTAATGTCACACCCTCTATAGAGCCAGTTAGATATATATTTTTTTTCTTTGTTTGAGAGATGGGGGTATTCTTGAATATGGAGAAACTTCTACCTAAACAAATGTAAGAGCAGCTGAAATGAATTTTGAGTGTGACAGGCGATGTGTTTGTAGCACTAAGGGGAGATAGATCACTGAGTACTTTGTGCTATGGTTACTATTGGAATTGCCTTGAACAACTTTCTAGATACATTGTTTCTTGAAAGGATAAGATGCCCTTAAATTTTACCATTTTGTGTTTTATTTCTGCTGGATGTAGCCCAATTTAATCTAATTTAATTGTTGAATGGAAGTCACTAGAGAAAATTAACTGCAACATGGCCAAAATTTAATTCAGCACTGGTATTATTAATTAACACTGATTTGTTAGTCCACATGTGTGTAGTACTTTGAAAGATCTAATACTTCTAAGTACATCCTAAAGTATGATTATTCCTAAAGCTTTTAATAGCTTATACTTCTAACAAGGATAAGCTCTGCAAGCCATATTAGTACTTATGTTTGACCTAAGCACCTTGAGCTGCCAGTCCATCCACCAATAGGTGGTGTCTGTTGTTGTGGGGTTTTTTGTTTGTTTTGTTTCACAGTGGATTTTTAGTTTACAGTCGTTCTTCTGGCCTGTACCACAAAACTTCCATCTGTTGCATTGGATCTAGTGTTGATGACTTAAATGTAGATAAGCTTATATTAAAAAAAAAACAAAGCACCACAAACAAGAACTTTGAAAGAATACATCCGTTTTAACTTAATATGAACATTCTTAGATTGCCTACTACAATCACAGGCAATATATTCATACAAAGGCTGTAAACAGCGGGAATACAACTGTAACATTTGGTGGGTCATGAGCAGTTTCTCAAAGTAAGTAAGGAGATCCTCAGTGTCTTCCTCAGTCTTCAAAATATGGGTGTGTGTTTTTTTTTTCTGGAATGAAAATACTGCTCAGTCAGTACCACATTGTTTATTCACACAAGTAATCTCTTTGATGTTTTACTTAATAGTCTAATTATTTTCAAGTCTCTCAAAGAAACATACATTTCAAAGATAATTCTCCTCCTGTGCTTTCAAGGTATTTGTGTGGGTTTTTTTTCTGTTGGTTTTTGGTTTTTTTTTTTTTCATTATTCTTACAATTTCTCAAATATTTAATTTTGGTTATTGTGGATCCTGCAGGTATATGTTGAAACCTTAGAAGTTAAAGTAAAAGAACATGAAGATTACAATAGTGATTTGCAAGAAGGGGAGAAATGGTTATTACATATGTCCAGCAGGCTGGTCAGCCCTGACCTCATGGAGAGTAACAGTCTGGAAATAATTACTCAACAACTAGCTAATCACAAGGTGGGTTTGCTATTGGGTAAATTTTCTGTATCCAATAAACCAGAAGTTTTCTTCTCTGCTTCTCTATCTCTATTGTAGACCTCTAGTCTATTTGTCACTCACCTCCTTTATCTCTCTTATTGCTGTCTAAATAATCATCAGTATGATTAATGCAGTTAACAAATCTACATTGTTTTGTTAGTACTGTTTCCTGAATGAGAGTGCATCTGCACAAGAGCTTTTGTGTAAACTGATCTAAATTCTGTGCCACATTTTTTCTGAAGTGTCTCAGGAAACAGACCACAAAAAGCAGATTAGCTTAATTTTAGTCCTAAGGTGTTTTTTGCTCTGGTACTTTTGAGGATTAAAAAATACCTTAAATTTTCATACTATTTTCATTTTAATTCCCACCACCACCACCACCTTTGTCAACTTGTAACATTTCTTCCATCAACATATTGTTAGGGTTGCTATTAATGCTAATTCACTACATTGATAACCAGTGCTTTCTAGAAGATAAAGATAAAATCCAACCCTCCCCATCACTCCCTGAAACAGATTCCAAGAGTGAATTCTGAAATCTAACTCATTGTGATCAGTGTGTATTATTCTTTAAGTAACCTCCATAGACTCAAATTTGGTTCCACTGAAGTCAGTGGAAAGAACTGTCGACAGCAAACAAGCTTATGGAATAATTGATGATTCAGCATCAGATTTTTAGTACTCATTATTAGACAGAAAAGGTGGTGGGGCCCTAGAGAGCACACAAAAGAGAGTAAAGGGTCATCATGAGGCATGAGCATTTAATGCTTGCACTGATCTATGTACAGACTTTTGACAATGTTTTTACGGTTAATATGCATTCTAATAGCTTGGCTGTAACAATACACCCTGTTTGCAACATTTTTCAAAATCTGAAGATGAAGACTGTTTAAAGAAAAAAAGGGGTGGGGGGGGAAGGAGCTAATTTAAAAAGCAAAACATTTTAAGTTTAACATTTCTTAAAAATTACTTTCTTAGGCTATCATGGAAGAAATTGCAGGATTTGAGGATCGTTTGAACAACCTTAAGAGTAAAGGTGATTATTTAATCAATCAATGCACAGAACATCTTCAAGCAAAATTTAAGCAGAATGTACAAAGTCAACTTCAGGGGACAAAGGACAGCTATTCTGCCATATGTAGCACGGCCCAAAGAGTAAGTCTTGCTTCTGAAATGTTTTAATATCATTTAAGAATAAAATACTTTGTTATTTCTAGAAGTGCTTGTATCTTTAAATGGTTTAAACTTTCTACTGTTTCCATTTAGATGGAGACTGCAGGTTGCTCCTGTAGTACTTCATTACTGTGCTACAGTTGAATTCCTTGTGATCCAAATGTTGCCTTGGAGACAGTGAAAGTAGCTGCCTATCAGTTTTTGCCTTAATCTGTCAACAGACTCCATACCTTCATGTTACACTAGCTTCTGAGCAGCTGCAGCAAAGAAGTTAGAACTAATCCTACTTCAAAAACTAGGGAGTGGATTGTACTCAGTGTCAGGAGTGTGCATATGTACATAGCACACACATAGGTCCTAATTATGTAGTAGGAAATACTGTCTCTCTTAGTAAAACCAGAATATACAGCTAAGAGGGGCTAACTGGGTCATTCTGTTAATCCAATTAGCAGATCAAGACACCATAATCTATAAAAACCCAACAAACCAAACAAAGCCTTAAAAAGTAGACACCGTAGTAAGATTTGCAGAGGTAGGTAAAACCTCACACTAGATCAATGGTAAAATGTTGAACAAGAATATAGAAATAAGGGTCAGTGCTTTTCATTTCCATCTTTAGTTTTTTCTTTTCAGAAGCTGTGCCTTAGCTATTGCCCACAAATTAGCAAGATGCAGTGCAAGCTAAAGGAGCTTTCAACTCTTGATACTTTTATGTGCAAGAGCTAAAATAACCGCAGTCTTAATAATTCTGGTTTAACTACAGTATTCAGGGTGGGAGAAGGGAGTCAATAGTTGTGTTTGAAAATGTGGTGACCTTACAAAATACTTCTTTAGGTATACCAAAGTCTGGAACATGAACTCCAGAAGCATGTCAATCATCAGGATACCTTACAACAGTGTCAGACATGGTTGACTACTGTGCAGTCAGAGCTAAAGCCAACTACATGGCCACCTTTCAGCCTGACAGATGCAGTGAAACAGGTAAGAGTTCAGCACTTGAAAGTGATCAGTTATGTTTAATGAGGTGAGTTCAGGTAAGAGATTTATATTAATAGAAATTATATACTCTGTCTGACCACCTCAGAGGGCTGTGTAGTATTCACAGCTCCAAAAGGAATACCTTGAATGAAAAATAACAGCAGATGAAAAATCACATAGGGTTTTTGCAAACTCTGCTTAATGCTCAGAAATATGTTACCTGATGAAAGGTTGGCTAATTAGACAAACCTGCTCATATACTCCACAGATGTATCTAGCAGAGAGGTTATGTCTTTGTGCATGTCTTGTTGCCTATCTGTCTGCTAATGTTCTCATATGAGACCTGCTTTCATTGTGCCATGGGCACAGACTCTGCTATCAGACAATGAAAACAATTTTTCAACTTGAAGAGCATAGAACTGCTTGTAGCCCACATTAGCCATTAAGAATGGTTTCTTTGTTTCTTGATTATTTTTAGTAACTTAATGTATTTTACATTGGGTTTGTACCTCGTTTTCAAGGGGAGAGCAGCAGGTAATAGTGGAGCCAGGGGGTGGGGGGGTGTGGACAGTGGGGCAGCAATTTCCCAATGACATGCAGAACTGCAGCTCACAAGTGAGAAGAGCAGAGTCCCCCTGGTGTCAGCCACCATCTGGTGATCACCAGGCTAGTCTGTAGGGACATGGTCAGTTCTAGATGGAGGCATGAGGTCAGAGCAGCAAAGCAAGGCCAGGAGGATAAGTCAGACACACCTTCACCTGTAGTGTAGCTCAGGTGAGGTTTGTAGGTGGGTGAGGTGAGCTTCCATGGAAAATATCAAGAGTAAGAACTGTAAATTGTGTCATGATGTCAGATCTTGGCAGTTGTAGATTGAAAGAGATTTGGAGGGTGTGGGAAAACATGTCATTAGGTTGGTTTCCCCGTGATCTCTCAGACATTGGAGAATTTTACAGGTATAGGAAGATGGCACTTTAATAATTCACCTGAGGAAAGTAAATCACCTTGTTGAAACCATGTGTATCTGTCCAGTTCTTTATTAAGAAAGAAATAAGCTAGGTAATGCATGTCAGTAAGCCCTTTGATACTTGAATCCTAAGTTTTTGAGCAGCCTTACACTATTTTATGAAGTATGTCTATGTTTCATCTTCTGGAAATAAGCTAAACAAACAAAAAAACGTAAAATGCACAATTATAATGAAGTAAGAGATTATTTTCACAGTCTCAGAGTTTATTCGAGGATTGTCTTTCCTCAGGTAAAACGTTTCCGGGCTCTGCAGGAACAGGCCAATACATACTTGGATCTTCTCTGCTCCATGTGCGACCTGTCTGATGCCACAGTGAAGAGTACAGCAGCAGATATCCAACAAACAAAGCAAACGGTACAAGATAACCGCATCAACCCACTTTTAATCCTATTTAGAGCTTTAAATGCCTCATCTAGCCTCTTTTAAAAAGGTCATCTTGGGTAATGGTTTAATGAAACGTCATCTTACTTTCAGCTTAAATATTTCTCTTAGAAATAGTTTCCTTCTTTTTCTGCCCTTCTTTTTTTTTTTTTTTTTTAATTATTCTTTAATTAAATCCGCACATTGCCATCCTGATAGCAATACAAAGATATACAACGAAGGTTGCTAAAGGTACTTGAGCCATTTTGCAAGATGTTTGTCTAAGGCCACAGAAATATTCATGGGAGAAAACCTGTTGCGAATGATGTGTTTTCATAGAACACAGTTCAGTCTGTTCTTCTGTGTATTGTCTTAAAGCTTAGCCATATTTTACTGTTATTATTGATGTTCTTATTAGGGTATACTAATATATTAATTATAGCATATTAATTTGTAAAAGCATACCTCAAAGTAGCTTAACACTTGGGTTTAGAATAAAATTATAAATATAGGCTATTAGTAAAGAAACATTATGAGCATTCCTGTTGTTGTAAGCATGCAAAGTTTAGTTTCACATACACCCATGGCAAAGTGTTTGAAACTACTCCTACCAAGAGCAGAATATTAATATATACCTTAACAGTATTCCGTACCAGAGAAGCAAATTGTGTAAATCCAAGTAATCCATTAAAAAACAAAAGAGCAGTCCAAACTTTGAATAGCTAAAAAAAAAATAATAATCCAAATCTTCAGAATAAGATTCACCTTTTATATGTTAAGTACTGAAACATTTTTAAGAAATCACAGAAGGTACAGTGCTGAGATGTGTTAAGCTGGTTGAGTGTCTGAACCTTAAAAACACCCTACTGCTCTACTTGGAGCAAAAGTAGCTGTGTGGCTATTGGTTTAAGGTGATTGATGGGCTCAGACATGTAAGCATTCCTCTTACTGGCATCGTACAAAAAGCATATAGGCCAACTAAGTAATAAAAGTGTTTAGTGAACCTTTTCTTTGGTCTTGCATAGGCATGTATAGTGCAGTCCAGCAATATTCTTGGCATGCAGTGGACTAAATTATACAGTTAATTTAAGCTTTAACAGAAGATTTAGAACAATCTGAAATAGACACAGTTAGCCATACTTGACTTATTGCAAGTGTATTATAATTTTTAATTTTTCCCCTCAGATTTCCTTTCATAGGTCTGATTTTTATGACTTTTTAAGGTTAAGATTCTCTTTGTGGGTAGTATTAGCTCACTCAGAATCTAATGCAGAAACTAACTTTAGTGCTCAGAGGAAGAACGGCAATCATCCTCCATTCTCCAAAAATAGATGCATTAAAGCATTCCTATTCCTTTTCATTTCTTTTCCTCTAGATTGAGCAACAGATAATGCACTCGCAGTATTTGGCTCAAGGTTGGGAAGATATCAAACAAATGAAAGCTGAGCTCTGGATATGTTTCCAGGATGCAGATCAACAACTACAGAATTTGAAAAGGAGACGAGCAGAGTTGGAGCTAAACGTTGCCCAGAATATGGTAGTCCAGGTTAAGGTAAGGAGACTTTGAGTTAAGAACCAGATGGTAAGGAAGAATTTAATCCTGTGGCTGATACTATTATAATCCACATTATATGGACATATTGCACAGAATTGCTAATACGCTCTAAGCAAGAGCAGAGATAAACAGAGGGGAGTTTGCTTATTATTGCCCGGGGAGGTGGTGGAGTCGCCATTGCTGGAGGTGTTCAGGAGGAGACTTGACAGGGTGCTTGGTTGCATGGTTTAGTTGGTTGAGTGGTGTTGGATGATAGGTTGGACACGATGATCTTGAAGGTCTCTTCCAACCTGGTCTGGTCTGGTCTATTCTATTCTAGTCTATTCTTGATACAGGGTGACACAGAAAGCAGAACACTGTAGTTGGATGTGTTTCTGATTTTGTTTTGTTGGGTTTTTTTTAACAATAGACAATTTTCAGCCTACTGTCCTCAATTGACATTGCTTTGAATAGGCTAATTGCTGATCACAGTGGACCTGAAGATTATTTCTGCAACTGGTGCTTGCTAAGTTCTTTGATTTCAATACTTCTAAATTAATTCAGTCTCTTTCAAAACTAGTTGAGGAAGCTACTCGATGTTACTTGAGAGTGGGTATAATGGAAAACAAATTTAATTTATCCTAAAAAATGAAACAAGTGCAGAGTTTTGCTCATTCTTCCAGAAGAGAGAATTTTAATGTCCATTCTACACACACTGAAAACATCAGTAACAAGTAGAAACAGAAAACCAGATGACTTCTTTATTAAATGATCAAATGCTTGAGTTTTGCATTCTTGGTCTAGAATTTGCTTGTTCCTTTTATAGTATTCCAAGATCGGTGACAAGTAAGCAGTGCTTCCTATTTGTACCTATTTTACATAAGTGCTTGAAAAAAAAAAAGTCATAGCCCTTGAGGATACCTTTAGGAGCATGTGGACTGAAAGCTCTTACACCTAGCTATTCTTAGAGTCTAGAAAGAAGCAGGAGTCTGTACCTTATCACTGTTTCAGTCAGGAATTTTGGATTACTATGAAAGGCAGTCACATGCTTTACTGTTAGATGTGGCACAATATGGTAAAGATAGGTGCATAACTCCATTTGAAACAGTCACAAATTGAAATGAGACAGAGCAGGGCTCTAGCATCTTTTCTTCAGGAAAACGGTTTGACCAGATGATCTTTTGAGGTCCCTTCCAACCTCTAATACACTGTGATAGGACTCCTACCAAGCCTAAGGAAAAACACATTTTCCCAGCCAAGTGCTGAAGCAGGGTATGGTAGTTTAGTTGTAGTTATTGGAAGAAAAATTGGGAAATATATTTACCCTAGGCAATGTGTAATTACTGGAAAAATATGTGGTTACTTTTAGTTTTCAGTATTTGTGTATTCTGGTTTTGGCTTCTCTGTGACTCCTTACTTGGTAAGAAATACGTATGCAGATGAACCCTTTTTTTATACTGCAGTTTAGTAACTGAAATAGCAATCATACCTAGATAATAATTGGCTTTGTTTCAATAATGACAATGATAATGGTTGCTATTACAGAAGTAGGAACAAAACAAAGTATGGATGTGGGGGCTCACTGACTCATGGACTCTGCTTCATATTTTTAGTCTCTTACGAAAAGGAAAAGCTAAAAAATGAGCAAAAACAGTACTGGTAAAATGACTGTCATATGACCCAGTGTTTTGCATGTTTTAGTCTATAGTGGGAGCAATGCTAGTCCAGACAACAAGGTGTGACTGGATGGTGATTTCTATTTATTGCTGGCACTTGGAAACTGCTCTGCTTTGCTTTCACATCTATAACCAATGTGCCCCAATAGCCTGATAAATTGGGGAGGAAAGTTAGGAGAAGGGAGAGAAGGCACTTCTAATTTACACCTGCACAGTGTTTGTCTGGACAGATAATTAGGTATTACACAATTTATTTCCTTCAGAGTTTTTATTTAAATTACAGCTTTTAGTAGGCATCACCGTGTATGTTTTGACTTGTATATTTTTCAGGAATTCAATCAGAAGTTGCAGTCTAAGCAGTCAGCTCTTAGTTCTGTGACTGAGAAGATGAACAAATTAACCCAAGGACAGGAATCACCTGAACACAAGGAAGTAGGAGAATTGAGCAACCAGTGGCTGGACCTCTGCCTTCAGGCACACAGTTTGCTGATGCAGAGGGAGGAGGATCTACAGAGGACAGGGGATTACCACGATCGCTTGAATGTAGTTGAAGTTTTCTTGGAAAAGCTCACAAAAGAGTGGGACAACCTGGCTAGGTAAAAAAAAAGAGTAGCACACACAATGCTAATCCAGTGCATATACACTGAGATTCACTAAATGTACATCTTTCCATGCTTACTTAAAAGCAAGCCTCCCCTAATAAATACAGGACTATTTTTTGTATTGAAACAATAAGAGTTTGAGAGGCTGTATCTTCAAGGTTTGTCTTTAAGGCAAGTACTAATTGATTCCCATCTCAGAATATAGCATTTTTGGACATTGAAGAATTTTGACTGTTATGGTGTTGTGCTTTGTCTATCAGACTACTGTATTAAAGCTTAGTTGCTGCTTAGTTGCAGCAGTTAGCTGCTGATAAAGTACTACATCTGCTTTATATCTGAATCTGAAAACTGTAGACACTATACTATTGATTTCTATATATAGTGGGCTTATAATTCATGCTGACCTCTTCTGAATGCCTGTCTTGAGATAGGATCTAATAATTTTTGTTCTGTCTATTTTGATAACAGGTCTGATGCTGAAAGTACAAATGTGCACCTTGAAGCTTTGCAAAAATTGGCACTGGCACTGCAGGAAAGGAGATTTGCTCTAGATGATTTGAAAGATCAGAAACAGAAGATGATAGAACATCTGAATCTTGATGACAGAGAATTAGTAAAGGAGCAATTTGGTCATTTTGAGCAACGTTGGACTCAACTGGAGGACCTTGTCAAAAGGAAAATTCAAGTTTCTGTTTCAACCTTGGAAGAGCTCAATTTGGTGCATTCCAAATTTCAGGAACTAATGGAATGGGCAGAGGAGCAGCAGCCTAGTATATCAGAGTCTCTTAAACAGAGCCCCCCTCCAGATTTGGCCCAGAGTCTTCTCATGGATCATTTTACCATTTGCAGTGAGCTTGAAGCCAAACAACTTGTTCTGAAGACTCTTGTGAAGGATGCTGACAGGGTGATGACCAACTTAGGGCTCAATGAAAGGCAGGAGCTGCAGAAAGCCCTTTCTGATGCACAGCACCATGTAGATTGTCTCAGTGATCTGGTTGGACAGAGAAGAAAACACCTGAATAAAGCTCTGTCTGAAAAAACCCAGTTTCTCATGGCAGTCTTTCAGGCTACAAACCAAATTCACCAGCACGAGAAGAAGGTAACATTTCCAGAACACATTTGTCTGTTGCCAGAAGATGTAAACAAACAGATCAGGGCTTGTAGGAATGCCCAAGCTAACCTGAAGGCCTATCAAAATGAAGTCACAGGGTTATGGACTCAGGGAAGGGATTTAATGAAAGAAGCATCAGAACAAGAAAAGACTGAAGTGTTAGGTAAACTGCAAGAACTACAGAATGTGTATGACACTGTTTTACAGAAGTGCAACCAGAGGTTGTTAGAACTGGAGAAAAATACAGTTTCTAGGAAATATTTTAAAGAAGACTTGGATAAAGCTTGCCATTGGCTAAAACAAGCTGATATTGTCACATTCCCAGAAGTCAATGTAATGAATTCTAATTCTGAACTGTACAATCAGTTGGCAAAATATCAACAGATTCTTGAGCAGTCTCCAGAATATGAAAATCTCTTGCTTGCACTGCAAAGAGATGGCCAAGAAATCCTACCATCACTTAATGAAGTTGATCATTCTTATCTATATGAAAAACTTAACATTCTCCCTCAGCAATTCAATATTGTCACTGCTCTGGCAAAAGAAAAATTATATAAGGTTCAGGAAGCAATTTATGCCAGAAAAGAGTATGCCTCTTTGATTGAGTTGACAAGTAAAGCTCTTGCTGAGCTAGAAGATCAGTTTATTAACATGGACAAAGCTCCGGCTGCTGTTTTAGCTAAAGAAGCTATGTCACTCCAGCAGGCCTACAGGGATCTCTTAGGTGAAGTGCTGAGCCTGGGTACAGCGGTAGATGAACTAAACCAGAAGAAGGAGGCCTTTCGAAGCACTGGCCAGCCATGGCAACCAGATGAGATGTTAAAACTTGTCACACTGTATCACAAGTTAAAGAGGCAAATAGAACAGAAAATCAACCTGTTGGAAGACACAATAGAAGCATGCCAGGAGCATGAAAAAATGTGTATGCAGTTTGAAGCACAACTAGAGGCAGTGAAGAAGGAACAGATTAAGGTAAATGAAGAAACACTCCCAATAGAAGAAAAGTTAAAAATATACCATTCTCTGGTGGGCAGCTTGCAAGACTCTGAGAGTCTTCTGAAGCAAATAACTGAACATCTAGAAGCCCTTTCTCCTCAGCTCGACTCATCTGCATGTGAGGCAACAAATCGCCAAGTGCAGTCTTGGCAAGAGAAACTAAAGTCTTTGCATGCTGCCATTGGTGACACGGTGATGGAGTGTGAGAACAGGCTTGTGCAAAGTATAGACTTCCAGACAGAAATCTGCCGCTCACTCGACTGGCTGAGATGGGTGAAAACAGAACTTAATGGAACATTATGTATGGACCTGAAACTGCAAAGCATCCAAGAAGAAATCCGAAAGGTTCAGATTCATCAGGAAGAAGTACAGTCAAGCCTAAGAATAATGAATGCACTGAGCAATAAAGAGAAAGAGAGATACATGAAAGCAAAGGAGCTGATACCTGTTGACCTGGAAAACACTCTTGCTGAGCTGACAGAACTAGATGGTGAAGTTCAAGAAGCTATACACATGAGACAGGTTAGCACACCCTAACTGTCACTAGTTTCTTGCTCACATAGATGAAAAAAGATGAATCTTGGTATTATAATCATCATGAAAAGATTGAATTCTAATAATCTTGTTTGATTTTTTTCTTTTTTTAATGTCTTGGGTTGTGGCCTGTTGCCATGGATGACTTGGTTTGGGGCATGGGGAGAAGGCTTCCCTAATACACATATGTAGAACTGCAAACTCGCTCAAGACCTCCTTCCATGTAGTCGCTCTGAGCTTGGATTGTAGCTACAATAAAGGGGGGGAAAAAAGCATGGACAAAATCCACACTCTCAGAAGATGATGTTTTTGTTGTTGCTGTGAATTTGATATCTGTGACCCTCCGTGTAATTTTCCTTTTTGTTTCAGGCTACCTTGAATAAATTGTATAGCCTCTGCCAAAGATACTACCAAGTGATGCAGACAGCTAATGACTGGCTTGAGGATGCGCAGGAATTTCTACACTTAGCAAGAAACGGTCTTGATGTTGAGAACTCTGAGGAGAATCTAAGGCATCACATGGAATTTTTCCACACAGAAAGCCAGTTTAGTAATCATTTGAATGAGTTACAAGGCCTCGTGTCTGAGATAGGGCCCTTTATGCAAGCTACAGCAAAAGAGCAGCTGAAACAGAGCGTAGCTACATTAGAGGAAAAGGCCAAAGGGACAAAGCAAGAAGCCAGAACCCAGAAAGAGCAGCTGCAAAGGTATATTCATTAGTTTTATTGGGGTTTGTGGTGTAGGTTTTATTCTTTCATTTTAAGATCGCCTTGTGGGTGATGAAAAATAGACATCACATTAATTAAAGTTCTGTAAAATGTTTGTGCTACTGATGAGAGAAATTGATACTGAGAGTCAGAGCTGTTAGATTGTTTTCTCCTCTGCCAGTGGCTGACTACATGTGTGATTCTGAGGAAGAGATGATGAAATTACATGTAGCCTGGATTGTCACTGAGAAGAAGAATGCTTCACCTGGCACAAGACAGTAACAAATGAAATTGAAGCAGACATTTTGAATTAAAAAGAACTATCTTTTTAACCAATGTATCTATGTTGCTTTTTATTCCTGAGTATTCTGAATTCCAGGTTTGAGTGGATTTAAAACACATCCTAGACAAAGTCACTGAGGAAAAGTCAAACAAGGGCTACTAAATCTCTAAGGCATAGCTGAAAATCAGGAGCATGTGCTTCTATTTATGCTCTTCCCTAATAATCTTTCCTTTCCTTGGAAAATATTATGTTACAGCAAAACTAAGCAGTTACACTGAAAATTAGGTGCAATAACATTCCTGATTTTCAAATGCTTTTATATTGCCCTAAATTGTTCATCTCAAACTGTAATCGTTTAAGGTGTGCATCTGAATGGCAGGAGTACCAGGCAGCAAGACAGAAGGTTATTGAAGTGATGAATGAGGCTGAGAAAAAATTATCTGAATTCTCGGTAGCTAAAGGTGCTTCTTCCCATGAAGCAGAAAAGAAATTACTGACACATAAGGTAAGATACTGAAAATTATATGCCATCCTTTTCCTTCGGTGAAGATAACTGTATGTTATGAAGGTTCATACCTGTGGCAACCTGAATTGGGGGGTTTAGATCTTTTCCTGTCGTGCTTAACTCTGTCACAGCACACAAAGAGATGTTATATAGAACACACAGTTTTATTTTTAATCACTTTTCAGCACATGTCTGTCTATGTCCCCTTGATTGTAGGCAAAAGGAAGGAATAAAGAGGTTCTTAAAAGCCTTGTCATAAGCCCCAGTATTGTGTACCTATAAGAAATTCAGATTGGTAGAAATGTCCTTCTTCTTTGAATCACATGGAATAGTTTAACTTAGGATAAGAGCTGATGTTTAATATTATCTCTTGTTTAGTCTAAAAGAACGAAGTGTAACTTAAAAGAATTACTTTCTCCTTCAGTACTTAAGGTGCTAATCAGTTTCCTAATTATAGGCACTCTAGTAACATTTCAGACATCCTGCCTCGTCTCCAGTTGTGTCTCAGTGAAGGCAGGAGTCTCTTGTAAGAGCAATGTCATGTTTGCCAGCTTCATGAGAGTATTCTGATATCATTGGATATCAGAAATGACACTAAAGATAAACTTTATGTAAATATATTTTTAAGCACTTGAATTGCTTCTTTCATTTTTAGACTGTTAGAAATCAATATTTGCTATGAGAATGGTCTTAAATACTTGTTTCCATCCCTCTTGAGGGACTAGCAAGGAAGAGAAAATCTGAGTACACTAGATTCCTACTGCATGCAGAGAGTTGTGTTTTGGACCAAGTCTTTCAAGTAGTTGTAGCTAATACGCTCTATATGAAAGAGAAAATAGTACCTAACCACCTCACCCAGCACTGAGTACCTCCTCTTTGCAGTGGATGCAAGTGGTTTATCTGCAAGTGTGTTGAATAGTTATGAGTTGTGTTGTAAAAGAGGAAAATAGTGCTCATTTTTGCCTTTTCAGACTCTGGTGTCAGTAGTGAATTCTTTCCATGAGAAGATCACAGCCCTCGAAGAAAAAGCTTCACAGCTAGAAAAAGTTAGCAATGATGCCAGTAAGGCAACTATAAGTAGATCCATGACAACAGTTTGGCAGCGCTGGACACGGCTCCGGAATGTAGCCCAAGAGCAAGAGAAAATTTTGGAAGATGCAGTGCAGGAATGGAAGGGCTTTAATGATAAGGTAAATTCTGGTATTGGTAACTTGTCCTTTGTTAACTGCACATAGGTTTTCACTCATTATACTGCATTATTAATCATCTTATGGTAGAGAAAGTGGATAGCAAAAATAATATCAGTGTTTCTCAGGTTTTAGTGAAAATCAGCTAGTGAAGACCCAGGTTTAAAGCTACTGTCTACAAGGTTTGCACTGTTCTTCTATATGCATATGTATGTATAGTAAATACAGAGCTATTTTGGTTTCTGATGGTTCTTCAGAATCTTCTCCTCTATGTTCCCCTTCCTCAGATGGTCTATTCTAAGTCCATCTCTTTGTTTTCCTTAAGAGTATGCAGGTGCTATTTATAAGTTTATGCAGCGATATTATTTCCTGTTTACTGATCACTGATCACTAGTCTCTTTTTTCTCCCTAATATCTTCTACCTGATTCTTTTTATCTGTTGTCCATTATCATATTCTCAGATTGCAGGTTCCCTGGGAATGGAAATGTTCTTTTTGGTACACATGTGACTTCTTCAAAATATGTATTTGTTCTGGAGTAAAGATCTAAGATCTATGGCTATGCTTAAAAAAGAGGTGGAGCCACTCACCTGTTGATTAAAAAAAAGATATCCTTTGCCAAGGTCTAGTCCACTGTGAAGAGCTAGGGCTTGCTAGCAAAATCTAGTACATGAGAGCATAAATTTTTATCTGCTATAGAGGCTACTGGACAAGCCTTACATCACAAATGCTTTACAGCACCTTGTGGTATCAGTTGTACTACCCACTGTTCAATCTTCTCATAGATTCAGAAAGCCACCATAGCAATAGATCAGCTACAAGGTCGCTTACCAGAAAGCTCAGTAGAAAAGGCGACCAAGAAGGAACTCCTAGAACTCCTGGATTACCACAGCAGTTTCCTTTTGGAGGTGGAGCACCAGCTGTCATCTTTGGGCCTGCTCAAACAGCACACTGTCAGCATGCTTCAGGATGTGGAAATAAAATCTACACCTCAACAGGAGCTACCAGTCATGCAAGAAATCAAAGCAATGCAAGATCGATGCCACAAGTAAGGCAATATTTTAAAAGATTCACTACAAAAATGGTACATTATAAACACCTTAATAGGAGTTCACATATAATTTTTATACTTCAGAGTTGCCATACTTAAAATAAACATTAGTTACTATATTTAAAATAAGCATTACTTAGTTTAGTTTTAAATAGTCTTTCATTTTGAAATGTTATTATTTGTTATTTCCATCAGCAGGAGAGCACATTCTAAACTGGGCAATTCTTGGGTTACGTAATAATAGTAACTTATATAACAGTTGTTGAAGTACTTTAAAGTTATAACTGATTTTAAATAGTTCAGTTGCATCTCACCATTAACAGTGACCTTTCATGTTTTTGTATCCTAAGTTTGGATTAGTTTATCATTTTGTTTTCCCTTTTGTAAGCACTATTTGCTAAAGTAGATATCCTATGAAATTCACAGAGGAATTTATTGCATGGGCAAACAAATCATCTTGACATTTCACCCTGTGCTTATATGAGTGTTCATCTAAATCTGAAATGTTTCCCTGTTGTATATAAAGCAGACTGTTTGATGGCTAGGTTTCAGGACTCATATCCACCTTATAAATTCACTAAGATGCCATTAACTGGATCTCCACAGTGCAAAGATGAAGAGAGGAAGTGAATTAAAATACTGTAAACCCTGCATATAGCCTGTGGAAAGTTCATTGTGTGCATGCATAACTGATTACAGTAGGATAGTGATTCCTGTGAAAAATGTATACATCAAATTTTAGCATTTTGTAAATTCCATTCTTCCTTTAGTATAGTTTTCTAAGAAATAGGGTCTGTGGTGATTTCATGCTCACGTAAATAGTGATTCACCTGTGAAAAGTCATGCAAACATAAATCAAATATGGGAATATTAAAGTAAGATTCATGTCACAGACATAAGAGCTACAAGGAGTCCATAGATCTTTCACAGAGCTGTCATCTGTAAAAGATGCTGTTTTTCATAGGAGAACCAGGTTCTTGAGGAAACTGTGGAAATTTTGTCTGATGGAAGTGTGGAGATAGGTCCCTGCATCAAAAATGGAGTTCTGATGTCTGATCCATGCCTTATCTTGGGTATTCAGCCAAAGCAAATCTCATCAATAGGGTGGAATTGATCTTATGGTTGTTTTTAGATTATAGATATCTGCATATAAACTGGTTAATTCTTGCTCTCTAATGCTTGTAGAGAAATAGACACGTCTAAGATACTTGTTTTCTAACCTGCATTATGAGTTTCTTTTAAAATGATGATGAATTGTCCTAAATCATGCCTTAGAATTGACTACTTCCTGACAATAAAGGCAGTGTGTGGTGATGAACTCAGATGTATGTCTGTATTGTAAACATTTACATTTCTTCAAAAGAATACTGAGCTTGATGTCAAAATACATAAAATTACTAATTACAAGGAACTAATTAAAGATGAACCTGAGAGATCTAACTATACTGCTTTAGTCATCTTCTGTTGCAACACTGCCTCACATTTTATTACTGTTTGACTATCAATATCTTTATTCATTTTTTAACAAAGCAATGTCTTTAGGCATTGCTTAATTCTTCACAAATAGTTATTGTCTCTTTGCTTCCTAAGTATGCAACAGAAAGTGAAAAAGGGTGTGAAGACAGTGAGACAGGAGCTGAAGGAGCGTGAGCAGGTTGAAGCAGAGATTAATAGCGTGAAGTCCTGGATCCAAGAAGCAAAAGAATATTTATTAAGCCCTGATGTAGAGGTGGATACTCAACTTCAGGAGTTGCAGGTATATCAAATTTGTCAGTTTCTAAATTACAGTATTTATCTTATTTGTAATCTGCTGCTGAGCTCAAAACCACCATGAATTCAAATTAGACAATATTAATTAGTCTTTAAGTAAGCCACTAGATGAATTCATAAAACATGAAGCATCTGGTAGATTGTATTACCCTATTTTTAAGATATAAAGATATATTTAAGTGCTTGCATTTATATATCTTTATGTACCTTACACATTGCTTAGGAATATTTTTTTTCCTCTGGTAAAATAGAGAATGTGAATGGACAGAATATAATATTTATGTCTCTGCAGTTTGAGGTGGGAACTGAAGCAACACAACAGAGTCCTTTTGCTAAAGGTGTTGAAAACTATTTTCTATATGCCTGTGGTCATGTGGGAACACAGAACTAGACAGGCAGTCAGAATCCAAGGAATCCCAAGATAAATTTATTTTTAATGAACTAATTTAAAAAGTTGAAAGCAATTAGCTTTGTTGCAAGGTGCATGTAGTCTCTGCATTTAGTAAGTTTATGCAGATGCATTTTTCCCTTTGATCTTAACAATGCTATTTTTCTATTGTTAGTCTCTCCTTGTTGAAGCAACTACTCATCGTCAGGCTGTTGAAAAAATGGCTGAGCAACAACAGAATAAGTACCTGGGACTTTATACCATTTTGCCTTCTGAACTCTCTCTCCACTTAGCAGAAGTTGGTCTGGCCCTTGTAACTGTGCAGGATCAGGTAAAGCATAGTAGAGAAATGTATTACAGATCTATAGTCCTTTAGACTTCATAACCTAGTAAAATAGAGTATCAAAGTGTGGTCAAACTATGACAATATAGAACAGTTTTATTACTGTCTCCCTTTAATTTAAAGTAAGCTAAATGAAAAATAATTTCCTCTCAGGAGGAGCAGTTTCTGGTTACTGAATTTAATTCGTCTTGTTGACAGATTCAAATCAAAGAAAGAGAAACACAGCAGATCAAAACATTGAATCAAGAGTTTGGTCAGAAAATTCAGGAAATAGCAAATGAACTGAATGCTATTCTTTCCAAACTGAAAAAGAAAACAAATGATATAGCACAAGCTAAACTTGAACAAAAGGTAAGACACAGCTTTCATTATTTGGTTATGGCATAAATTCTTCTGAATTGGGACATTTCATAATGAAGCTTTATTTGTGAAAACTTCTAAAGACGCATTTTTTTAGTGTAGTTCAACAGAAGAAAGGGCAGAAATAGGGGCTGACTGATGAGCAAGTAACAGACCTTGGAAGTATCTGAGTGTAAAAGCACGTCAGATAGACAAAGTTAAGCTGTTCCCTCTAAATAAGAGCATGACTGCAATCTGGGAAATCTTGAGGCTCCCAAACTACTCCTTGTCCTAGTCTGTATTGAAAAGACCATTCCTTACAGTAGGTCTTTACTGGCAATAACCAGAATTTTGCTTAGCCAGTAGTCCATCTCATATGATTTGGTTCAATAATTAAGTAAAACTAGTGTGGCTAAGGGTAATGCAGAGAACTTTCAGCTCTTTTTGTAGGTTTTCTTGGATGTAGGTGTGTAACATGCTCAGAGAAGCTCATCTCTACTGAGATGGTGTGGCCAAGTTCAGATTATCGTATTAGAGCAGAGGATTTTTGTTTTTAAGGGAGAGATGTGGAAGGGATTGATTGAGTATGGGGCTGGTTTGTTTTGGGTTTTTTTTTTTTTAACTCTTCAGAGATAAACTTGACTAAGTTGCTTTCTGAAAGTAAGCAAAGTATACAAATAAAAGATTTGGCACATCTAGTGTGTCAAAAATTATTTGTTTATTTTCACAAGTTGCTCTCAATATGTTCCATAGTACCATTTGCTTTGCAGGAGATGTCAGTAAAATATATCCCTTTAAATTTGGTGTATCTTCTTGATACCATTCAGTAAGCAGAAAGCCAGTGAAATGTGCTTTCCCATGTTGCATAGACAAAAACTCTGCCACTGCATTTTTGTCAGCATTCAGCTGATACTCCTGAGATCAGGTTGGCTATGATTACAGCAGAAGATATTTTTAGATTAATCCTGATTGTGAAAAGAATACTAAAAAAAAAGTTTCGAATCCCTGTGACCCAAATCACATGGATCCTTCCCTTACTTGTAAACAGCATATAAATTCAGCATAGTTTCTATAGTAGAGACATTTATTTATACGTGCTTGAAATGTGTGTCTTTGTATTTAGGTAAGTAGCTCAACATCTGTGTTTATGTCTACAAGTAGATGGTCCAGGATAGCCCTCAACTGAAGAGCTTGAGGCAAATTTTTGAAGCACCTGTAGATAGAGCAGTGTTCTGAATCAATTTTTGTCTAATGATTACAATTTCTAAAAATAATCAGGGTCTAGAATGTTTGCTGAGAATTATTTTATGTAAATTATAAAATGAATGAATCATTAGCACCTTAGGTATAAAGCCCAAATAGAATAAAATTCCAATACCCTCTCCCCAAGAAACTGTAGCCTAAAAGTATGTTATCGATCTGTAAAAAACATGGGAAATGTGTTAGGTTTCCTGCTTAAGCTTTTCAGAAATGTAGTAACTATGGTAAGAAAAATTGATTTTAAAATCTGTTTTGATTAAAACAGTCACATGATCCGTTCTGCTCCTGTGCCAACAACAAGCTGTGAAAATGAAATGGCCTTAATGAGCTATAGCATATTTCTGAGTACTTAAAGGTATATTTTAAGACAGGGATAAAATGAACCCCCTTTCCAATGAATACAAATCTCTGTCCTGGCAATGTCTGCTGACTATTCATTTTAAAAAAATAAACACAGAGGGATGTCCAAGAACAATTAATGTCACTCTGAAATGACTCATTCTTTTGCTTATGGTGGGGAAAATTATTATCCATTTCAGCCAGAAAGTCAGAGGTGAAAGAATAATGGCACTCATTTGAGAGATGACCAAACATCCTGCCTTTCTGGTTAGACAAGCATTGTTGGTTTCCAGCCAGAATAAAAATGGAACAAACTACAGAGACTTTGGACAGGGTAGAAAAGTTTCAAGTTTCACTAGAAATGATCAACCAGAAAACTAACACTCACTGGATTACTGATTTTTCTTGTTTTTTCTCTATAGAACCTTGGTGAAGAGTTGGACTGCTGCAACATAAAGCTGTTGGAATTAGATGCATCAGTCCAAGACTTTGCAGAGCAGAACACACCACTGGCTAAGCAGCTGGCTAACAGGATAGGGAAACTCACTGCATTGCACCAACAGACCATAAGGCAGGCTGAGTACAGAGCAGCCAAGCTCAGTCAGGTATGATCTCAAATAGCTTTTGCTGTTTCCTGTTAGAAGCAGTAGGAACATACAAAATTCTCATTTATTTCCCTGTACTTAAGCAGAAAAAGGATATTGCTTGGCACATCTTCCTACTATTAGCGAGAACTTGCAGTACAACTCAGAGGCACAGATGGGTCAGATGAGGAGAGTAGACTAATTCTGTAATGTTGCTTTAACACCCTTCTTCCATGAACTGTCTTCTGGTTGGTTCATGTAGTGCCCTGTAAAGATTTCAGACCTTCTCACAAACAGTAGCATTTCAGGAAATAGTATCTCATTTTACTTTTCAGGGCCTCTATCTTATTGTTGTTAGCTTTTTTTGCAAAATTTTAATTTTAAATTTTGTACTCTAGTCACAATATATAGAGAGTGAATATAATTTGTATGTTTGGTCGAAAAACCTAGATATGCCTATATACCTTGATAGTGAACAATTATTATGCAGTGTTTCAGCATTCATAAAGATGCTGCTCCTGCTGTTCAATGTTCCTGAAACTTTCTTACGTATTTTTTTGCTAATTGTTTTTATCTGTAAAATGTCTAGCTAAAAGGGAGCAAATGGATTTTCCGTGGTTCTTCTGTCAGTACCCTGATAAATTCTGAGTTCTGTTTTCTACACGAATAAAGAAGCTCCTGTAGGGCTTGAAAAACATTAGCTATTTTATGATATTATTTTCACTTTCCTCTGAAAGTTTGTTTTAAAACAGAGGGAGAAAATTACTGTCAAAATAAGAATTCAGTCAAAGATGATTTTTAGAATTTAGATTTTTTTGTTTGGCACCAATTTGATTTCTCTTTCTGGAGATATGACAGGGTGGAGAAAGTAGGTTTTAAAGCAAGGTGATTTGGGGCATGACATGGAAAGAGATAAAGTAAAATAAAGAATGACTTAAAGAAAGCTTGCAGTGGGCCACAAACTGTGTAAGAAGATATTTTTGGCACTTATGTGTGAGGCTCAAATATGTGCAGGAAGTGTAACCTCTACAAATATATTTGAGCATCAGTGCACTCTCCCATTGTGACCTACATTCTTACAGTGTCTTTTTTTCCCGTGAAACAGATGTTCTCATCACTGGAAGCAGGCTTGTTCTAACTCTGTAAATACAGAAGTTACGAAATGGTGTTCAACAGTAAGAAAAAGCTGTTAAAATGATACACAAGTTCAAAACAGCAAATGAAATACAATTAACTTTATCATTCTCTTAAGAACTGTACAGAATTGTGTCTTAAGCTTAAGTGGATTTTTTTTCTCTTATATCTAGGCTGCTTCACACTTGGAGGAGTACAATGAGATGCTGGAATTCATATTGAAATGGATTGAGAAAGCAAATATACTAGTGCATGGCAGTATAACATGGAATTCTTCCTCTCAGCTTCATGATCAGTTTAAAGCCTACCAGGTGATTATATAAGCTATGAAATATATGGAAGCAGTTATTTTCTAAACAGTGAAGCTTTATTTCATACAACTTATTTATCTTCTTTGAGTTAAAAATGTCTTAAAATGCGAGATTTCTTTGACTGTTCCTCAAAGTCTTAAAGGTGCTTAATTTGATTTAGACAACCATTTTGAAAACTAAATTTAATATATATTGTTGAATAAAACCACACAATTTGTCTCTGTGTTCACTCAAGTACATTGGCTTCATTGTAGCTTTTGATTGAATAGTGTGTCTATATGCTGTGATTCTCTTACACTGAGTACATCATTGCAAGTAATAGTCCTCTAAAATTGTCTTTAACCAAACATGATTTTCAGTTTGGAATTACTTTCTCCTTTACACTAAATAAGAATAGCCTTTGTTCTCATCTGATGAGTTTCACACTAAATTTTCTGAGACTAATACCTAATTAGTGAGTATCTTCCAGTTGCTTCCTGAATATTTCAGATCAGAGTGATTTGCCATCCCTGTGACATTGCAGTTTGTTCTCTGTGTCTGTAAGGGAGGTGTGTAAATAAGATCAGTGGAGCTGTTTGATAAGATTCAAGCCTGCCCACTGTAGCATGATCACATGAAATAAATCAAAATAGGATAAGATGGCCATGTTTCACAGACAACTGCATTAATTATGGGTGTTTTTATGTACATGAGTTGTCAGATGTATCCATATCATTGATGACTACTGCCCTGCTACAACACTGCACCCAAGCACTTTCTGCTGCTTCCTGTTAGATACATCAGGCTTCCAGAACAAATCCTGTCCATAGACAGTGTATATTATATTTCACTGTACACACTTGACTGTCAGAAAACTAAAATGAAAGTGTTGATAAGTACAACTACTAAAGCTTCATGACTTATTCTTCTGTTCCTAGTGTCCATAAGCTGAAGCACACTCAGAGTCAAGCATATTGGCTAAGCCTTACAGGAAATCTGTACAATGTAATCATGCTCTTGCAGCTGCATACAAATTGAGAACTTTGCAGAACAGAAACACATTTATATGAAGATACATTTATGTGAAGTCCAACTCTATCATTTGTTTTCCATCTAGTCTATGCTTGATGAGTCTGGAGAGATTCATGGTGATCTTGAGGCTATGACTGAGAGGATTGAGTATCTGGCAAGTGTGTACTGCACTGAAGGAATGTCACAGCAAGTGCTGGAACTGGGACGGCGGACAGAGGAATTACAGCAAGTCATTAAAGTGCGGCTACCAAGTCTCCAAGATGCTGCCAAGGTACTTGAAAGCAGTTTCTCTGATGCTAACTGATAGCTTGAGTAATGTGTACATCATGTTTCTGTGCCTATTAGCAATGCAGAGTATCTGTGGTTTATAAAGGGCATGATTGTGTGGTCTGAAGTCCGGTATCTTGTGCCATTTGACATACTGCTTTCAAGTGTGTTCCAGATGGAGACAAGATTCTTTCAGGTCTTGTCATATCTGCCCATTGTAGATGGATGTATTGGTGGTGATTGTTAGTATGTCTACTGAGCATCTACACTTGGATACTTTTCTTTATTCTTCTTAGAAAAGATACCTAGAACCTGCTGTCTATTCATTCAGATGGACCATACCAGAATTCCATAATGTAAGATCTCTTTGATGAGGGAGTGCAATGGAAAGAATGAATGTGCTTTTTAAAGTCCCTGACATTCTTGTGCAGCTCTTCAATCCAGGTTTATTGTTAATGTAAATGTGTGCTATGCCTTTGCTTGAGGGCATAGTAAACTTGTGCAAGACACAGGGAAAAGCACAGAAGTCATTTCCATTTGCTCTTACCTGCAGGGCAAGAAATTTAACTTTTTCTTTAATAAATAAATAAATAAGTGATAGTACAATACAGGGAAAATTGAGTATTGCAATGGCATAATTGGTATAGTTATAGGGCAAGTTCTGCCATCCCCTGCTACAATTACACACAGGAAAATACCTAAAGGCAACTAAAAGAATAGGCTATCAGCAATTGTAAGGACAATAGCAAATCAGTTTTTTAAAAATGTTCCTTATCTACATTTGATTTTTATTTCACAACATTTGTAGGACACTGCAGAAATTCTTTAGCTGCATTAGCCATAGCAGAGTAACAAAGAGGCTTTGGAGAAGACAAAAACACAAATCAGTAAACCAGTTTATGAGCTAATGGCTGATTTATTTTTTATTTCGCCATTTTTTTCATGGAACAAACTAGAGATGCATGTATGAGTAAGCATAAATTACTGTAAGAAAACATGGAGATGAATGGAAGCCAAGATAGATTTATGGAGAAAGAAAATTATATCAAAGTGTCCAATGTGAAATAGATTTGTACATAAATGTACAGTGTATCTATATCTTGACCTTGATAGTGTTCTGCATGAACTTAAAACAAAGTTACTAAGCTTACCTAGTTGAAAATAAAGTAGGTAGATGTAAAGCTGGCTGGAGAAGTTGTGTGATTATCAATGGTACATGGCTCAAAAGGAGGGACACATCAAGTAGTGTTTTGCAGTTTTCCCTTGGATCTGATAATATTCAGTATTCTCATTAATGAGTTTGGATGGTGGTATGGGATGCTTGGACAGCACTAAATGTATGGTGACTACCTGAAAAAAACCGAGGATGCTATTCAACAGAGACAGGGCAAATTTTTACATTGAGGCAGGAACAGTCATGCGTTTGTTCCTCTGAATAAGGAACTACTGTCTTGCCACATCCTCTTGTGAGGTCTCAAGTTTAACAATGCAGATCATGGAAAAATGACAAAACCATTTCCCATCATTTTTTTTTAAATGCAAATGTGATACAGAAAATGAAGTGTATAATTGTAAGGTATTTTGTACCTGTTGGTCACTAGAGAGATTTCAGCTGTGTCCAGTTTTGCACTTGAAGAAAGATGTGGACTGACTAGAGAAAAAGTAGAGGGTAGTAGTGATGGTGATATGTGTATAAATTTGTAGAAAAGATGCATGAAAAAATATTATCATAGAATAGCATAGGTTGGAAGGGACCTTAGAGATCATCTATTCCAACCTCCTCACTGTGGGTAGGGATGCTTCTCAACTAGACCCAGCTGCTCAAGGCCTCGTTCAGCCTGGCCTTGAACACCACCAGGGAGAAGGCATCCACAGCCTCCCTGGGCAACCTGTTCCAGAGTCCCACCACCCTTGTATTGAAGAACTTCTTCCTAAGATCCAGTCTAAACCTACTCTCCTTCATCTTAAAACCATTCCCTCTTTTCCTGTCGCTAGACACCCTTATGAAAAGTCCTTCTCCAGCCTTCCTGTAGGATCCCTTCAGCTATTGGAAGGCAGCTATAAGGTCCCCCTGATGTCTTCTCTTTCTAGGCTGAACAACCCCTGCTCCTTCAGCCTATTCTCATAGCAGAGGTGTTCCAGCCTTTGAATCATCATGGGTTATCCTAACATATTATGTATTTAGAGAAAACAAAAATAATTTGTTCTTCATGTCTGTTACTTGCAGCAGAAGATAACTTCATGTCAGACCATCAGAACTAATACTTTATACTCAATGATGTAGTTGAATATGTTGTATGCAGAGAAAATCGTAACTCCACTGCTAGTGGTCCTTAAGAGCAGTCTATCAAGATAAAACAATTATGCCTTGTCTTATAACAGGAAGATGAATAGAAGACATCTTGAGTTCCTTGGTAGGCCTTGAACTTCATGAAATTAACTTTATGAAGCACATGCTATATCTGAGATTGAGGAAGTACTTAAGATAACAACTCTGACTTTGAGACTTCTCTTTCTAGACTGTCATGTGATTAGGGTTTTTTAATCCAATATTTTAAACATATAAAATTAATTGTTAAAACTATGAGTTATTTTTGTCACTGTATATAAGGTATGTAGCTACAAAATCCAGGTGTATATTTATAATGATAGGGTTTTTAAAAAAAAAAAAAGTTCTCATTTATGCCTGAATCGAATGTATATTTTTACAGGACATGAAGAAATTTGAAATTGAGCTGAGAGCCCTGCAGGCTGCTCTGGAGCAAGCACAAGCCACACTGACCTCTCCAGAGCTGGGGCATTTGAGCTTGAAGGAGCAACTTTCTCATAGACAGGTAAAGGGCTAGGACATCAAAGTGAGCACTTGAGTACTGCGAGCTTACACAAAGAATAATGAATGCTGCTGAGACCAATAGTGATGTTTCTTAGGTGGCACATTGTTTCAGAGCCTAGCCCCAAATTACTGCCATGGAATAAAGGGCAGAGTGGGAATAATCATCTCCTCAAAGGTCACAGTTGAAGTATCATTCGTATGAATCTGTTCTTATGTTGATGCAGTTCTGAGAAATGTGCATCACATCCAATTTAATCCATTTTAATAATAACAATGAAACTCAGTTTTTATCTAGTGTTTTTCAGCAACAAGTTCTTAAAGTACTTCAGAAAGAAGTCTAGGTTGTTACCACCATCTTAGAGAAAGTGTAGTGAGGTAGTGTGTTGCTAGATACACCAACAGTCAGTTAGAAAGCTAAGAGAATTCCATTTGCCTTAACTCCAGTTACATTTTTGTATATTTAATTGAATGATCTTCATGATATGTTGCTTTTTTCTGTATTGCACTAGAGTTTTGTCAATTATTATTTTTTATCTCAGCATTAGAACAAGAAAAATATCCAACTTGCTGCTTTCTCTATTGCACTGGAAATGAGTGATTTTTTTTTTTTCTCAGCCGCATAAACAGAAAAACATCCAAGTTACATGTTTCTAAGTTGCTTAAGAAATTTTTCTTGCTGCAAGCTAATACAGAGATATAACTGTCTTAGTCTGCCACTGAAAACTGATTGTTTTAACTAACCTGTTTTACTAAACAGCTTTCCCTTTTGATCAAAATATGCAATTTTATTCTAGGGACTTGCAGTCAAATTTCAGAATCGAGGCAGCAAAGAGTGTAAATGAAACGCATCACCCATTGTAAAAGAATATGGAGTTTACGTTACTTGTTATGTGTATTCTTTGTTCTGGCTCTAGCTGGTCTCACAGTATGACTTTTTTGTTCAGAAAGAGGCTGTAGCCCTTGCCCACTCATTTCACAAGACCACAGAGGGAGTCTTGAAGAACATCTGACTGGGTGCTGATTGCAAAGTAAAGGCACCCTTTGCCAGCAGTACAGGGCCTGGCAGAGGAGAGGCCTCAACTGATGTCTGAGAAATAAATTGTTAGGCCTAATCTGATTGGGTTATCCACTATATGTCACGAAGGCACAGAAATAAAGAGCAAACCACAAACCACTTCAGACCCACTTAGCCATTTTTCTGTCTATGGTATATAGGAGAAGGGAGAAGACAACCAGTCTCTTTATCCCTGTTTGGTATACATGTCTAGATGATTAAACTTAAAATATTTTCTATTCGACTAAGGCCATTTTCATCAGCTTTGTCTTTTTTGAAAACTGGTTTTTGTTTTCTGTCTGTGAATACATTGAATTCCCTTGTTAAAGATACAAAGAATGCTAATCAATCTATTCTCCAGTAATGACTGGAGCGCTCAGGGCGCTTAGACCCTTCTCATGCATATGAACAGACAGCTTAAATGGACATTGTGAATGGAATAGAGACTAATAAGAAAGGCACCCAGCTTGTGATTATTCAAAGGAATAACATGTCTTTGTGTTTCTTTCTGTTTGATTACCTACTGAATTTTAAGCAACGTTTTCAGCCATAGTTTGGATTTTTGAAGGAAAGCTGTGAACACGAGATTAATTTGCTGGTTTTAAAATGTGCTACTGTATCTCATCAGGGAGTTCCACTCTGATTTTAACATTAAAATATTTATATATGTGAGTGAATCATATGCTACTTTGATTTGTGGATTTCTTAAATATATTATTTTCAAATATGTTAACAATTATTTTTGTGCTTGGAGATAGATACTGATATACTTTTTCATTATAAAGGCTTTTTGCTTAACTAATATTTAAAAGACTGCTTCTTTCAGAATAAGCAACTCCAGACATACTGTGTCCTGATATAATAAATTCAGAAAGTAGATAATCAAATCTATTTGTTTTAGTGCTTGAACTCATCATTAGTTTCTTGTTGCTGCATGCACTGCTCTGGGGGTTCTGCAAAACTGGCTTATTGTGGCACTTGTTCCTAGCATCTGTTGTCCGAAATGGAGTCACTAAAGCCAAAAGTTCACGCAGTTCAAGTCTGTCAGAGTGCCCTGAGGATTCCCGAAGAAGTGGTCACCGGCCTGCCAATGTGCCACAGCGCCCTCCGGCTCCAGGAGGAGGCCAGCCGCCTGCAGCACACTGCCATTCAGCAGTGCAACATCATGCGGGCAAGTGTACTTCCACCCCTTAAACTACCCTAAGCCACTTCAACAGTGCCATACAAGCTGTGAGGAGAACAGAGAATTTCATAGCTCTGCTAAATTTCAGTCACTTCTGACTTCCATGTTTTTGAGGATTTTGACATTTGTGGTCATTTATTGTTGATTTATTAATCATCTCAGTTTTATGCTTAATCTTGCTGGTTTTAGTAACGCTGTTAGGAATAGCTAGATAAATAGCTACTCTACAAGTATGCAAGTTAATAACATATATGATCAGTTAATGGAATTAATATATCATTACAACCTCAAATGCTCATAATGATTGCATAAAGAATTAGCTAATTAAATAGCTTTCTAGAATAAACAATGTGGGAGTTTTTCCTCTTTATTTGAAATTTGTTTGTATTAGCTTTCTGATTTTGGAGTCATTTAGCATCTATTAGATTTGCGTTTTCAGATCTTTCTAAATACAAGAAAACTATTTTTATTTGATTGTATGAATTCATAATTAAACATGTTTAAGGCATTTCCAAAGAAGCAGAGAAAAAAGCTTTCCTTTCCTGCCATTTAGTGATAGAAAAATACATAGTGATCAAGGGTACAACTACAGAGCTTCAAGTTTCGGTAATGGAAGAGACTTTCAATCATTAAGGATAGTTAATGATACTTAAGCACAAGGAAGAATGAATGTCACACTAATAAGTTTTAAAACCAAGTAGGTAAACTTCTGGTGAACCTAAACTGTTACTACACTGGTTGGAAAATAGTCTGAATCAATCTTCATATTCCTCTTTGAGGTGTATTTTCAGTAAAATCTAACTTTTTCTGACAGTCTTACCACTTCGTAAATGGAGCTATGAAATGAAAAAGTAGATGACAATGTTTTATAATAAAACCATGAGATTAGGCAATGCTGTCTTTTGGCGAGTACTTTTGGTGCAGATACTTGTTGGAAGCAGAAGTTCTAGCTCCTTATAGTGGATATCTAAAATGACATGTTGCATTTACTGTTCTTTGCAGTTCATATTATTTCCAAATGTGCTTTTTCCTGACTCTGTTCCTGCTTTGCTTACCCAGATGCAAGTGCCAGACAGATTAAAAAAAGTGTGCTTCCCTTTAGAGAGTCAGTCAGTCATGCTTTGAACTAAGTAAATTTTTTCCTGACACTATTTTTTTTTTCTCCCTCTCTAGGAAGCAGTGGTTCAGTATGAACAATACGAGCAAGAAATGAAATATTTACAGCAAATGATAGAGAGTGCCCATCGTGAGATCCAAGACAAGCCAATAGCAACCAGCAACATTCAGGAACTCCAGGTCCAGATTACACAGCATGAGGTAAGAGAGGCAGAATGCAACATGAGGTCACTGGCAGCTCATTTACCCAAAGAGCTTTTCATAAGCAATAGTCATAAGCTAGCTAATTAGCTTTTCAGATAGGCTTAATACCAGATAGGAAAAACTCATGCTATTGGTACAGTGTGGGAAGTGTTCATCTATTTATTCAGTTAGATGTGTCCTGATCTCCAGGCAACATTGTGGCAAATAAAAGCATTGCATAATTAAGGAGCAATTAACATAGGTACTTGACTGAGGAGTGGCTCAGAAATCAGTGTTAAGCAGTTAGTCAAGTGATCACTGCTAGTTCATTGATTCTTATAGCGAGAGAATCATAGAATCATTTAGGTTGGAAAAGACCTTCAAGATCATTGAGTCCAACCATTAACACTATCCAGTTCACCACTAAGCCCTATCCCCAAGCACCACATGTACATGACTTTTAAACACAACCAGGGATGGTGACTCAATCGCTTCCCTGGGCAGGCTGTTCCAGTGCCTGACAAACCCTGTCAGTGAAAAAAATTTTCCAGCTTAAACCTCCTCTGGTGAAGGTTAAGGCCATTCCCTCTTGTTCTATCACTGGTTGCTTCAGAGAAGAGACCAACATCAACTTCATGAAAACCTCTCTTCAGATAGTTATAGAAAGTGTTAAAGTCTCCCCTCGACCTCCTTTTCTTCATACTAAACATGGTCAGTTCCTTCAGCTGCTCCTTGTAAGACTTGTTCTCTAGGCCGTTCACCAGCTTAATTGCTCTTCTCTGGACCCGCTCCACCACCTTGATGCATATCTTGTATTGGGGTGCCCAAAACTAAGCTTGGGGTGTGGCCTTACCAATGCAGAGTACAGAGGGACAGTAACCTCCCTGATCCCGCTTCCCTTATTTCCATCACAGTAGCACTGTAAAAAAACCCACTAAGAACCACAGCAAATTGGAAGAAAAGTGAAACAATCACACCAAAGGTTTCAGTGTTGGGAAGAGTTCTGGCTTCTGGAGTTACAGGTCCTTCCCTCAAATGTATTGATCATCAACCTTTGGAGGAATAGAATGGAATAGACCAGACCAGGTTGGAAGAGACCTTCAAGATCATTGTGTCCAACCTATCATCCAACCAACTAAACCATGCAACCAAGCATCCTATCAAGTCTCCTCCTGAGCACCTCCAGTGATGGTGACTCCACCACCTCCTCAGGCAGCCCATTCCAATGGGCAATCACTCTCTCCGTGTAAAACTTCCTCCTAACCTCCAGCCTAAACCTCCCTTGGTGCAGCCTGAGACTGTCCTCTTGTTCTGGTACTGGGTGCCTGGGAGGAGAGACCAACCTCTGCCTGTCTACAACCCCCCCTCAGGTAGTTGTAGAGAGCAATAAGGTCACCCCTGAGTCTCCTCCAGGCTAAGCAACCCCAGCTCCCTCAGTCTCTCCTCACCAACTTTGTTGCTCTTCTCTGGACTCGTTCCAGCAAGTCAACATCCTTCCTAAACTGAGGGGCCCAGAACTGGACACAGTACTCGAGGTGTGGCCTAACCAGTGCAGTGTACAGGGGCAGAATGACCTCCCTGCTCCTGCTGGCCACACTGTTCCTGATGCAGGCCAGGATGCCATTGGCCCTCTTGGCTGCCTGGGCACACTGCAGGCTCATGTTCAGCCTACCATCAACCAGCACCCCCAGGTCCCTCTCTACCTGGCCGCTCTCCAGCCACTCTGACCCTAGCCTGTAGCACTGCATGGGGTTGTTGTGGCCAATGTGCAGAACCCGGCACTTGGATGTGTTAAATCTCATGCCGTTGGATTCTGCCCATCTGTCCAGCCTGTCAAGGTCCCTCTGCAGAGCCTCTCTACCCTCCAGCAGATCAACTCTTGCCCCCAGCTTGGTGTCGTCAGCAAATTTACCGATGATGGACTCAATGCCCTCATCCAGATCATCAATAAAGATGTTAAAGAGCATGGGGCCCAGCACCAATCCCTGGGGACTCTACTAGTGACTGGCTGCCAGCTGGATGTGGCACCATTCACCACCACTCTCTGGACTTGGCTCTCCAGCCAGTTCCTAACCCATTGCAGTGTGCTCCCATCCAAACCATGGGCTGACAGCTTGGCCAGGAGTTTGCTATGGGGGACAGTGTCAAAGGCCTTTCTGAAGTCCAGGTAGACTACATCCACAGGCCTTCCCACATCCACCAGGCAGGTCACCTGATCATAGAAGGAGATCAGGTTGGTCAGGCAGGACCTGCCCTTCCTAAATCCATGCTGGCTGAGCCTGATCCCTTGGCCATCCTGCAAGTGCTGTGTGATTGCACTCAGGATGACCTGTTCCATGATCTTGCCTGGCACTGAGGTCAGGCTGACAGGCCTGTAATTCCCTGGCTCATCCAACCGGCCCTTCTTGTGGATGAGCACCACGTTGGCCAGCTTCCAGTTTTCTGGGATGTCTCCAGTGAGCCAGGACTGCTGAAAAATGATGGAGAGCGGCTTGGCCAGCTCCTCTGACAGCTCTCTCAGCACCCTAGGATGGATCCCATCTGGTCCCATGGATTTGTGGGGCTCCAGGCAGCTGAGCAGATCACCAACTACTCCATTCTGGAACAGAGGAAAACTATGCTGCTCCCTGGCTCCTTCTGCCAGCTCTGCAGGCCAGCTGTCTGGAAGACATTCTGTCCTGCTAGTAAAAATTGAGGCAAAGAAGGTGTTAAGTACCTCCTTTTCCTCACCCTTTGTTACAATGTTCCCCTCTGTTTCCACCAAGGAGTAGAAGTTGTCCTTGCCCTTCCTCTTGCTATTAATGTATTTATAGAAGGACTTTTTGTTATCCTTCACAGCAGAGGCCAGTCTAAGCTCCAAATGTGCTTTTGCCACCCTAATTTTCTTCCTGCAAGACCTAGCAACATCCTTAAACTTTTCATGGGTTGCCTCATCTTTCTTCCAAAGATGATACACCCTCTTTTTTTCCCGTAGTTCTTTTAGAAGTTCATTACCCATCCAGGCTGGCCATCTGCCCCGGTGGCTCAGGAGTTGGGGTAGTCTATCTACAGCCTTCCTGATGTGCTGGTGTGGGAGCTCCAGAGCCCCTTTCCTTGTCCCCTGTCTGTCGTATGCTTTGTGGGGTAGAAAATGCACCGTTGAGCTCTGTGTGTCACTTTTGGCACCAGATGGCACCATTTCTTTATCTTTAAGGTCTCTGTGCTATTGCGTAATAGAACATAATCACGTTACCAATGTTGCTCATTTTCTATCCAGTTGTTACCAAAGTTCCTTGCTATAGATGCAGGTCAGTTTGCTTAAACAAGCACTTCAGGTTTTTAGTACTGAATTAATTATGCTACTATTCTCAATTCAAATGCTCTGGAACAGCAAATTCAGGTGAGTGACATAAGTTTTACAGGGTAATATTTTTAGAAGACGGAATGAAGCTGCAGGAAGGAAGCAGTTTAAAATTGGGCAGCCTGAAGTTTCATTTGCATTTGAGCAAGCTCAGTAGCCAGGAGTCCTCAGTATCCACAAGAAGAGAGCAGCTTTACTTTATTGTGCATGTTGACATAAAATAGAGTGGAAAGGTTTCACAGCTGCAAACTTTCCACGTTTAGGGGTAAGGAAAGACTGAGATGTGTATTTTTTATTCTTACTTTGGCTGCTAAATACCTGTTTAAAAGCATTAGTGTAAAAGGCCTATATTGAAGCTTATATTATTATACTATTTCAGAAGGTACGTTTGTCAAGATTCCTGTTGCATGTGTTACTGGTTTATGTCACTGGATTCCCTGTTGAAGTCTGCATGAACAAAAACTTAAAGGGACCTTTGTAGTAGCTATGTTTAGAATTAAAAGAAGAGGAAAATAAAAGGAAAGTACCCCCTGTTTTGTAGGAAGATTGTGTTACTGTGGATGTATGGAACTAGTTATGCTGTGGAACTATATTTACTGAATTGTGTTTTATTAGACTTTCAGATAAGAATGTGAGCAAATATCTCCATACTTGTGAATATTTTTAATGGATAACAGTATGTCATAGTACATTGCACTTATGCTTTACTTTTTTCACAGTCAACAATTTTGCCTCCTTTGTTTTGAGTTGAGAGAAGCATGTTAGATACTTAGTGCATTGGACATCGATGCCGCAAATGTTGTTGCATCTCAGTAATATTGATGGAGATAAGTGGATATATTGAATGACAATGATTTCCCACTGAGCCCCAGATAAGTCATTCATTGAATGCCCAACAGAGTAGATAACTATTCCAGCTGCTAAATATTAAAGTTATGGCTTGATTTGTTTGCAGTTTTGGGGTTTCAGTTGATGTTTTCTTCTCAAGACTTTGCTTGGTCTCCAAGGTAAGCCTTGGACTGCCAAGAAAGGAGGTTTTTTTTTGCTAATCTGATAGCGACTAGGTAAAATTAAAACCCAGGCAGTAAAATATCATCCTCATCTTTGTGGTACTTCCATTTCTAACTCTGCTTTTCTCACTGTCACTATCCTGCACTGTGATTTTGAGGAAATCTTTTAGCAAGATGAAGCAGTAATCTTATTTACCTTTTAGAAGCTATTGTGATAATTTATTATTGTAGCTAGTAGATGTTGCAACTTCTGTTGCTATATTTTTCCTTCAAAACTTATGTTTATTGGAGAAATAAAAGCAGATATAAAAATAGAGCAGAAATATATATTTGAATAAATAATCACTGATGTAGCAGGCAAAGTTGTTTTCACTTTATAGATCAAAATGCTATCATGTTACTGAACTTGTAGAGAGATGGAACAATAGATTTGGCAGAAATGTGAAAATGTTCCACCATTTTTTATTTTAAGTGTATTAGTTGGAAGCTTTGAAACTGGACATTGAACTGGTCAGCAGTTCACAGTAGGAGAGGAGAAAAGACAAACCAGTTTCAAAGGCTATTCAATTCCATCTTTCTTCTGTGACTGAACGTAAAATTATGATGGTGAATGGCCACACAGATAGTCTGTTTCATAGCCATAAACTCCAGTATTTTAAAATCTAGTCTGCTATAGGGTAGATGCCCCAGTTTTTTTTTAATGAAAAGTTAGTCCTGATGTGCAGCTCACATTTAACTAGACTTACACAAAACCAAAACAATGTTAAAATATTATCTGAATACTCTTAAAAAGCAATCCAGTCTGTGTTTAATCTTATTATGTGGCTGATTGTTTCTGATCACATTTGATCTTGTCAGATCTCATGAGCTGTTTAACAATTCATTCTTTCTGGCAGTAGCTGAATGGGGCATTTTTTACAGTTGTGGTTACTACATGACCTCATTTCCATGGCATGTACTATGCGCGGAAGCTTCATCTTCCTCATAAATGGAAATAGAACAGCAGAAAAAATAGGACAGGAAGACGGAAAGACGTTCCTCTTTGCTGCAGTGTGAAGCTTATAGAATTCATGCTGGGTTCAGACTACAGGCAAGCATGAAATGTCCCTCCCTCCCCTCTGAGGTTAACATGCAGAGTGTTTTGCTGCGCTTCTCTGGTTTTGCTTCAAAGCTCTCAGCTCTGTGGTTTAGCTGTGCAGCCAGACGCAGCCTGACTTGTTCCCTCCACTATCAACATCCTGCTTGTCAGTGAGTGCAGCAGCTTATGCAGGGTTTCTGAGAGGCAATGCTGTGATGTTATTGGCTGGGCTTGGAGGGGAGAGCTTTCCTTCACCATGGAAACTGAAGGTCCTGTGGCCTTTATTGGCTGCCTCTGTATTAGGGGAAAAAAAATGTATTAGGAAAAAAAATAATGTTTCCTCAGGAGCTGGCTCAGAAGATCAAAGGATACCAAGAGCAAATTGCTTCTTTGAATTCAAAGTGCAAGATGCTGACAATGAAAGCAAAACATGCCACCATGCTGCTGACAGTGACAGAAGTGGAGGGGCTGTCAGAGGGAATGGAGGAGCTGGATTCAGACCTGCTCCCAGCACATCCTGCTCATCCCTCGGTGGTTATGGTAAGTAATACATTTATCTCAGTGCTGTCTATCTGAGCTGTTTGCTTTTGCATCATTGCAACACTCCTGTGTAGCAAACTGCCGCAGCTCATGTCTACATTTTTCTTTTGAAATGGGTGGAGTGAGGCAAACAAAACAAGTTACAGCTTCCCCTTACTGTATTTTGCTTTATATAAGTTTTCAAGACTTGTTGATAAAGGACAGAGCTATTTTAACAGACAAATACCAGTGGAAGGTGTCTGTAATTTGATGAAAATATAATGTTTTTTGTAGCTGTCAGCTCATTATTAGTGCAGGAATAAAATAAAAGCAGAATAAATACTATTTTGTAACATGTTGCAGTGTACATTTTTACAGATCTTATTTTTAAAGCTCTTGTCTTAAAATGCTGGTGTGATAATTGACAGCATGCTGCTATATTCTCAGATGAGTGTGTGGAAAATGAAAGCTGGATAAATACTACCGTAGGCCTTATGTTTGAATTACTCTGCTTGATTTGGTCTTATTACAAACATACTAGAAATGCTACTGGATATTTTTTCTGAGTGAAAACAGCACAAATTTCAGGGTTTATCACTGTATAACAGCACCAGGGAAGTGAGAAGAATGTGTTGCTACTGGACTATGTGTGGTTTGTATTTCAAGTCTCTTCCTTGTTGTTCTAACCAGGCCTGGATACTGAGGCCAGTACTGCATTATTCTGTAGCTCTCCGTAGTATTTCCATATATAACAGTAATTGCATTGGACACTTCTACACAGACTCTAATTTGTTAAGATAGTGATGCTTGCAACACATTTTATTTTAAATTTGTTAAGGTACAGAAGAGCATATTCATACTGAACTACATCAAGTAAATAAGAATATTAGTTCAAGCAGGTTTTTAAACTAGTGAATGTTAGAGCATGAAGTGTGACTAAATAATGTCATGGTAATTCTGGCCATGTGGTTGTATTTTTCTTGTTTTGAACTCAATTTAAGTCAAACCTAAGTTGAGGTAACTGTTTTCCCTTCTGTGCTCTGGGCATGCATTTCCTGTGGCAGATGACTGCTGGTCGCTGTCACACACTGCTCTCCCCTGTCACTGAGGAATCTGGGGAGGAGGGAACCAACAGTGAGATTTCTTCTCCACCTGCCTGTCGCTCTCCCTCACCTGTGGCTAATACAGATGCTTCTGTTAACCAGGTACCTCCCTCTTGTCATTCATTTAGCTTTTGTCTCAGATATGCATGGTTCCATTCCACAGGTGTTTGATTTAATCCTCTGAAAAAATATTTACCAAGGAACTGAGGCTTAACCTCTAACCTAACTGAGCATTTAGGTGCTCTTTAAAAATGGCTACATACACTGACTTCTGAGTTCAAAATGTATAAATCTGCTGTTACAACTATTCCCTATTTAAAAAAAAAAAAAATAAAAAATGGAAGCAACAGTTACAAAACTCTTCCATGTCACTAGAATTTTCTATTTGTAACCTAATTTTTATTTATTTAGTTGTACTCAGTGGAATCTTGCATCCTGAGAAAAAAAGAAATGCAATTTTGTACTCTCTATAATAAAACATAGCATCATGTTCATATACATCCATCTTACTGTACCAATGGCATGTAGCATTGACCTCATGGTCTGGTATCTCCCATTTAATACTATTTCAAGTATTAACTTTCATGATTGTTTTGCCATTTATTGTTCTTTCTATACTATCCATTACAGTCTGTTTTAAGTGCTAATGAGGCAGATCAGTGAAATCACAGAAGTTAGATTCAAAACTAAGGGTTCTCACACTTCTAATAGGAACAGTCAGCACTGATTAAAATGAAAGCAATGAGCCAGCACATTGAGCATCACACACATGAAAGCACACAAAATGTTAAGGTTTAGAAAGTGAGAAATGAGCCTTAGAAGCAGTCACCACCTCAATGAATTGCAGGTTTTGTTGTTGCCTGGTTTTGCATTTGTGATTGCTTCCACAACTGACAACTGCAGACTTAAAGGAGTTAAGTAAAATTAGAGAAGTTTGACCAAGAAAACTGTTGATTCCTTCTACTTATGTATATGGTGCTGTAAAATTTGTTAAGTAGAAATGATTCATTTTCATGAACTGATGTAAGAAATAATACTAAAGTAAGATAGTAAGACAGGTGACAGAATCTTCAACAGTATAATAAAAAATGTTATATAATGAATGTGAATAATTTTTCTAGTGTTCTGCCATTTCAGATAATGAGAAATTTCCTGGGCAGCTATATATTTCAGATCAAAAATCCTATGACAGTGAAGAGTTAAAGGACTGAGGACAGCTTGCTTCCTAGTAAACCAGGCTATGTCTGATTATTATGTTTCTCTGAAAATGTAAGACTGGGCTAACAGCTCCAGTAGCTGAAATAATACAGAAAAACCAGGGAAGACGCCGTTGCACCATGAGCTGATGCCAAAATGCCTGTTTCAGAACTGTCGACAGTTAGGGTTAGGCTGGCTGCTAGATTAGTGACAGACACTCTCTATTAACCCCTCTCCCTTTCCAAAGGGGAATAAGGGAGAGAGATTTAATGAATTTTAAAAGAAAACTAAAACTATTTTAATGGAAATAATAATATAACATGAAATATATGCAAACCCACTAGAGAACCCAATTAGTCATTGTTACCACTGATGCAATGGCAGAAGTCCCAGACTGGACTCAGCAGCAGATAGGAACCAGATTCAGGAGCTGGATTCATGAACTTGTGGATCGGGGTCAAATTAGAACGGACAGAGCCCTCTTCAGATGCTGGCTCCTGAAGAAGAATAATCTTTCAGTTTTATACAAACTATGATGTATAGGGGATAGATTGCCTTGTTGGTCAATTTAGGGTCACCTGTCAGCTCCTCGTTGAAGCTCAGGCTTTTACTCTGCACCTGTAAAGTCATGCACAAGATTTAGCAATGTGCTTGGTCTGCATGCCAATCCTTGATACAAAGTTCAAGCGCTGAACTATCACTACTACAAGCAGACACCATCTGCAAAGACGTGCTGTTCAATTACTTAGAAGAGACTGAGCTGAAAAGTAAAATCCTTGAACAGAATTAGTTCTAAATCAAACCAGGTCAAAAACCTGTGATTTACTGTGAGAAACTTGAACAAAAAAAAAGTCATTCAATTAGCAGAATTTATAGTGTTATAATAATTTTTAAAAAACATTAAAATTGAAGATTTCTTCACTGTGGTTAGTGTTGAAACAAACAGCATGTATTAAACAGCAAGCGGAAGAACATTCCAAAATGCAGTGGTTTACTTACAAAATACTTAGGTTCTCACTCATGTGAGATTAAAACTAAAGAAGCTATGAAACTGCCAGTGCTGTTCATGATGCATGCCCAGGGAGACTTCATCAAAGGTTGGTTAAAAAAATTATTCTAAAGATTGGTGAATTAGGAGGCTAAATGTAAGTTAAAGATATTTTGTATTGAGTAAGAATCAGCAAAACTAATTTGGTACTACTTTGTTTTAAAAAGTAGCCAATGTTACGAGAAATGATTCCTCACAGGAAGATCACCTACAAAGTACCAGGAAACGTATGAACAGGAACTATAGAAAGTAAAGAGTGACGTTAATTTTACCTTAGGAAAAAAATTAAAAGCACTAATGAAGTGGAGATTGAGGAAGGGAAGGTAGGGTGTTAAGGCTGCTTTTAAATTTATCCCAAATAATCACTGTACAGCCTTACATCAGGATTTCCAAGTGTCTCTTAATGTTGAAATGTAGATAGTCTGAATTCAGATATCTCTGCATTATTTTTACATTACTAAAGAGTAATGAAAATATAAACTGAGTGCTGTGTATTAGTGGGAATAATGGTTCTAAGTATTAAAATAGATTAAGACCATAAATACATAAAGAAAAATTACATATCTAGCACTGTTATAAGTTAGCAGTTGCCCAAGTTGTTTGTTTTGTACTGAAACTCCTCTAAAATCAACAGGATAGGAGGGCAGATAAAAAACTATTAACTTGGAAAAGGCTGAAGAAATTAATAATGCAATTTATTTTGATATATAGAAAAATCAGACACTTCATCTATGCAGCAGTACTGAATGAGAATCCTTTGGGGCCAAAACTTCTCACACTTATCCAAAGAGGTAGTTGATTAAAATTTAGCATAGTTTTTTAAAACTTGTTTTCCAACTGAACTGAAAAAGCTCAAATGTTGGCACAAAGCCTTGAAGGTCACAGTCTTCATTGCTTGGTCAATATTAAATGTCTTTCTGTCTCCTTTAACACAGCCTTCTTAATCATTCTTTCTCCTCTTATGAAAGCTCAGCTAGGGTGCAACAGTGCTTATTAAACACATCTTTTGCCCCCACATCCTAACAACAAAGCTTGAATACTGTTCTTTGATTTTCATAAAACTGGGCATGAAATACTATGGTCTTCATAAGGACAACAGAAGATATTACTTGTAAGAACATCTGAATTCATACTACCATCATATGAAGCTCAGTGAAAAAGAAACTGCAGTGTTGATGCTCCAGAATGTAGCTGAAAAGTTGGGGAAAGCAAGCCCTTTATTCTGGAAATCATGACTGAGAAATTTCAGAAGCACGGCTCTTCTACTGGCTTTGAGATAGGACTAGCTAAATGCTTAGAGAGTAGCTTCAGAGACAGCAAAAAAGAGAAGTTCCCTGCACTGGTGCAATTTGTCATTGTGACATGGAAAGATCATCCAAGATCAGTGTTAAAAAAATGTTTTTAATGCAGAAACTTTTACCTGTTCCCTCTTGGCTCCTGGACACTGTAAACACTTTGATCATTAAATTCTTCAAGTTCCCGAATTACTGGCTTTGAAGAACTACTTTATCTGATGTTGAGACAGTTTGGGAGCAACCTGCTTTCTCTGCTTTCAGGGCCTGTTTGGTTTTGTTCACATATAGTATTAGATAACATGCTGAAATTACATTGGGGATAAAGATTTTGCTTCAGTTTTGGATCCTAATTATACTCTGATCTCGGGTACCTCATAAGTAATACCTAACTTTTTATGCTATACAAAATCACAGAATGTTTGAGGTTGGAAGGGTCTGCTGGAGGTCATCTGGTCTAACTACCTTCCTTAAACTGGGCCACATATACCAGGTTGTCTGGGCTTATATCCAAGTGCCTTTTAAGTATCTCCAAGATAAGAGACTCTACAACTTCACTGGGCAACCTGTCCCAGTGCTCAATTGCCCTCACAGTAAATAAGTCTTTTCTGCTGTGCAGAGGGAACTTGCTACATTTGAGTTTGTGCCCATTGCCTCTGATGCTGTCACTGAGCACTGCTGAGAAGAGCCTGTCTCCACTGCACTCTCCCTTCAGGTTTAGAATATGCTAGAATTGTAAGGTCATTTAGGTTGGAAAGGACCTTTAGTATCACAGAGTCCAACCATTAACCTAGTGCTGCCAAGTCCATCACTAAACAATATCCCCCAGAGCCACTTCTGCGCATCTTCTAATTATCTCCAGGGATGATCACTCAACTCCTTACCTGGGCAGCCACTTCCAGTGCTTGACAATCCTTTTGGTGAAGAAGTTTTTCCTAATATCCAATATGAACCGATCTTGCCACAACTGGAGGCCATTTCTTCCTGTCCTATTGCTTGTTACTTAGTTGAAGAGACCAACACCTACCTCACTACAAGATCCTTTCAGGTAGTTGTAAAGAGGAATAAGGTCTCCCTTGAGCCTTCTTAACTCCAGGCTAGACAAACCCAGTTTCCTCAGTTGCTCTTCATAAGACACGTGCTCTGGGCCCTTCACCACGTTTTTGTCCTTTGGACATGCTTCAGCCCCTCAATGTCCTTCTTGTAGTGAGGAGCCTGACACTGAACATAGTATTCATGATGTGGCCTCGCCAGTGCCAAGTACAGGGGGAAAATCCATTCCTTGGTCCTGCTGGCCACAGTGTTTCTAATACATGTCAGGATACTGTTGACCTTGTTGGCCACCTGGTTGTACTGCTGGCTCATATTCAGCCAGCTGTCAAACAGCACCCCTGGGTCCTTTTCTGCTGGGTAGCTTTTGATATACTCTTCCCCAAGCCTGTAGCATTGCATGGAGTTGTTGTGACCTAAATGCACCTGGCCTGGATGAACCTCATACAACTAACCTTAGCCCATCAATCCAGCCTGTACAGATCACTCTGGATTACCTTCCTACCCTCAAGTATGACAACACTCCTGCCCAGCTTGTCATCTGCAAACTTACTGAGGGCAGACTAGATCTCTTACTGATTTCATTGGCAGCAAAACTGTGTCTTGAAAGTTTCCACTAGGGGCGTTTACAAGTTCAAAATGGTTGGAGACTGGACAACAGCTATGCTATTGCATGATCTGGAGCATAGTTCATTAAAAGGGGCTACTATGTGAGAACAAGGAAGGTTGCAGCATTTTTCACCTTCAGGTAACTGTGGTGGTAATTGTCCTACATGGTTTAGGTTTTAAATTATCCTTGTGATCAAGTCTGCTTTTGTGATTTAAATGGAGATACTGTGCATGTTCTCTTAATGTTACATTTTCTAAAGATCTTTTTGTCACCTACTATAGTTGAAGAAATCCCCATACAGTAGGTATAGATGTTGCAATAAGAAGGAGTTACATCCTCACATTTCAATGGTGATTTGAATGTTTGCCCATTTTCCTTCTCACTTCTGGTCCCTTTCCCTACTACCTTCTATAAGTTACTTGAGAGTACCTCTTTGTTTGAAGGCTTACTGTAAGCTAGTGCTTCATACTCTACATCACTGAATAGTCCTTGAGCATATTCCTTGGTTCTTCTGTTACCTTCTCTGTGCTAGTGTTCATTAAGGTGGTATTTTTTGCCATCTGCAATACCATAACCCACTATCTGAGATGGCTTATGTGTAGTTGTGGTGATGCTTGAACAGTATGTTCACTTGTAGCACTCCTCTCTCAGCATTGCCATCTCTGTCCACAGTTACTTCCTGCACCTCTTAGCTCATATGAACATTTAGTGAAGTTCCAAGCTATGCTCAATATGCTATTAAATGTTTATTTACCGTGTGGCTCAGAGGTTTCCTGGTGGTTTTGGTTTTATGGCTTTTGTTTTGATGGACATATGCAATGAGGCAATATGTATGGGGGGAGCATATTTTATTTTGAAAGTGCAATAATGTGCTTCGTGCTTGTAGGACATTGCTTATTACCAAGCCTTATCTGCTGAACAGTTGCAGACAGAAGCTGCTAAAATACAACCCAGCACAGCCAATCAGGAGTTTTATGAACCAGGATTAGAATCAGCTGCTACTGCCAAATTGGATGATTTGCAGCGTTCCTGGGAAACACTGAAAAATGTGGTAAGTCTTCATCTGGAAGGGTTTGAAACAATCAACTAGATTGTGAGGAGTAAGTTGCGAAGAATTGTCTCAGCCCAATATTCTTCTCTGCAATTCTTGTTTTTCAGGTGGTAACAAAAATTGTTAGCTGTGCTATAATATTACCTTTATTCTTTGTTTCAAAGCTTGTGTGGAATAAACCTCTGTTAAGAAAAGATAAGTCATTCAGGCTGATAGTTACATTCATAAATGTTGCCTGTTTTCAAACTATATTCCGTAGCCTTACAAGGAAATCCAGTCATGCTAGATGAGTTGGCAAAAGAGGTTCAAGAATCCAGTTTCTCAAAATACTTAGTCAACACATTTCTACATGGTAGTGCAGCATAGTCATTCAGTGATGTATAAAATTAGTGAAAGTTTTGATCATGTGCTATAAATTTTAATTCTTTGCAGAGGCTCAGTATTTCTCATGAGCTATTGAGAATTATTTGTCAAGCAAGTAGTGCACATCCACATGTTTCAGTGCATAAAATCTAAAATAAGGCATGAGAATGTGCCTGGGTTTTCTTGTTTATATTATAGAGCCTATTTTTTCAGTCACAAAACCTAGAATTTGACTGATGATCTTTAAACAGACATCTTTTTAAATATTAAGATTTTGCTTCATAACTTACACTTTTGAAAACTTGTTGTAAGTTTCTGGATGTAGTGTCATAACCCTAGGGATTTATTTATGAAGCAGAAAAAAGAGAAAATGTTACATCAGAAGTCAAAATTCATATCTTCCATTCCTCTTCAGATCAGTGAAAAGCAGCGCACCCTCTATGAAGCTCTTGAGCGTCAACAGAAATATCAGGACACACTCCAGTCCATATCCACAAAAATGGAGACCACTGAGATCAAGCTAAATGAGAGTCTGGAACCAGCCAAAAGCCCAGAAAGCCAGATGGCTGAACATCAGGTATAAACTTTGTTAGCTGTATGTCTTACCTTTCTGGACTTCCTGCTATTCTAGAGATGGACATACTTTTTAATAAGGAGCCTTTTGAAAAACTAATAGATCATAGGAGTTTGTCCAATAGAAGTTTTCAGCAAAATCTTTTGGTCAAAGATTGTATTGAGTGACACCTACACATGCTATTCTTCAGCTATTAGCATGTATCGGACTGTTGATAATGTTTTCAAATTTACTAAGATTATAACCAATATTGATTCATTCTAAGTTGATCTAAATGCAGTCTTTGCCTTCTTAAAACAAACCAACCAAAGCATGCAAACAATTCCTTCCCGAGGGAAGTCTTGAGAAGCAAAGCTCAGAATAAGAAGGGAATACTTTATCAGGTAACCCATCCAAGTTGCAGTCATCTAAGCCTTCTATCTGATAGTTTCAAGCTATCTGGTGTAGGAGTTTCTAATTTCAGTAGGATATCCATGACCTAAAAAAAAAGGATATTTGACTTTTGTAGCACTGTGTGATGTCCTGTGCATCCAGTGTGTGTCAGACATGAGAGAAAAGTATCTGCTCTAACTTGACTGAATGAATTCAGCTAGTTTCGGGCTGTAATGTAACTCATGCCCCTTTTCTCTCTCACAAATACATAATCATACTTGTCCATTATCTTCACTGTATCTACTAGAATACCCTGCAGAAAATTTGTTAGAAGAATAAATCTGTATGTATAATATTAGCGAAAGAATGTAATTCTTGTGGTGTGTTTGAAATTCAAGAGAAGTAATTACATCTATATTTCAATTAACAGATGCATAAACCTAGCTTAAGCATCTAAAAGCAAGACTTGATCCCTATGAATTCTGAGTCTATGAAACCAGCAGTGATATGTTGCACCACTCTGTTTCTCACAGAAGCCTATGCTTTTTAAGATAGACTGTCTTCTCACTGGTAAATGAAGCAAATACTTTCTCTGCTTTCTTTACTAAATAGGCTTTGATGGATGAGATTTTGATGTTGCAAGAAGAAATCACTGAGCTTCAGAAATCACTAGCCCAGGAGCTGGTTTCAGAACCACTGGATGCAGAAGCTGCTGATCGGTTGGCATTGGAGTCCACTCTCACAGTCTTAGCAGAACGAATGGCCACAATTCGTATGAAGGCTTCAGGAAAACGACAACTATTAGAGGTACAAGAAAAAACTTCTAGGATGGGGTCCTTTTGATTACGTTCCAGATTTTGAGAGATACTTCTTGCAGAGCTTATTTTCACTGAAGTCCTTAGTCACCATTGCATGCTGAAAATTTAAAAAGTAATTTTCAGTTCTGTTCATTTCTCAGAGTTCTTTTCACTATTATGGTTCTGTTTTAATGAACCCTACACCTTAATGCTATGTGATAAGTAACCAGAAGGAGCTTGAAAAACACGTTGCAGTAGTTATATTTTATGTATACTTGAATTATTACCTTTTTTTTTGTATGTCCACACTGACATTTGTTCAATAGTTTTCCCTTTACATGTAGGACTGTTGATGTGCATACTATACCAGTGAGAAAACACAGCCATGCTAAAGCTGGCTACAGTCTTGCTACTTTGAACATTGCAGGGCAGCATTAGTGCTGTTTTGCTAAAAGAATGTGGGAATGAATTCATAAACACAACCACCACTGCTTTCATAATTTCCAGCATCAATCAGTTCTGAGAGACTAATTGAGAACTGTCTCTCAGGATCTAGCTAAGTTATGGGAGACTCCCAGGGTCTATCAGCTATATTAGTTCTGTGCATTCACCTGAGACAGTGAATGGATCCTTATTGCAATTTTTTATGAATAAAAGGAGTATTTTCTAGGTTTTAACTTCTCAGAATCAAAAAAGGCTTTTACTTACAAAGAAGGGGCTGGAAGCAGGATTGGGATCTTACTGTCTATAACTTGCACCCTATAGAGGATCTTACAATTTCCTTGGTAGTACCTAGTGTAACAAAAAATAATAAAATAAAGTAATAAAAAATGTTTTATTTTATATTTAATTTTTTTGGTGGTAGTATCTTCACACACCATAGTAACTTATTTACAAAATATATTTACAGGTTCTGTTACTGGGTTGTGAGTATATATTCCACATATGAAGACAGTTAAAGGATTTAAGCACAGATCTGAGAATTTCCAATACATCAGTTTAAATTGGAAATAAAGGTGCTGCGATCTGAGGTTTCACACAAGGGGAATTCTGTAGCAAATTACCTGGCTACTCATGGCTTGCTCCTTTGTCTGGTATCCTCCCAGATGCTGTAACTATAATTCAAGCAGCTCCTGGCTCATAGAAGTCTAAGGGGCAACTCTCCTCTCTTGCACAGTTCACAGGCTGTAGCAGTGCAGCTGTTCTGGGTCTCAGTCCTCTCAGGCCTTTTGCCCTTTATGTCTCTGGAGCAGGGCTCTCAGAGTGTTGGTTGCCTTGGTCCAGGTGCAAGGCCCCGGTGTGGTTTGCCTACTAGGACAAGCTCTTCAGCTGCTACTGCAGCAGCATTCAGCTCTTGTTGCTTTCTGGGTGAGAACAAGGCCAATTGCCTGTCATCTTGGCTGGTTTCAATACTGTCCAAAGACAATTTAATGGCCGTTGGTAACAGAGAAACCTGATAGCTGAACCTATAGGTTGGGGCATATCCAAACATGGCCAGGGATGCACACAGTTCACAGGTGTGTTACAAGGTTAATTATATATATATATATATATATATATATATATAGGGATGATCGGGTTGAGTGCCTGTGGGTGAGAATTAGAGGGGAGGCCAAAAGGGCTGACATCCTGGTTGGAGTCTGTTTTAGACCACCCAACCAGGAGAAGGATGTTGATGAGTCATTCTATAGGCAGCTTAAGGCTGTCTCAAGATCGCCTGACCTTGTTCTCATGGGCGACTTCAACCTGCCTGACATCTGCTGGGATCTTAACATAGCAGAGAAGAGGCAATCTAGGAGGTTCTTAGAATGCATGGTGGACAGCTTCTTATCCCAGGTGCTGCGAGAGCCTACCAGGGGCAAGGCTATGCTTGACCTCCTCTTCACCAATAGGGAAGGGTTGGTGGGTGATGTGGTGGTCAGAGGGTGCTTAGGGGCCAGTGACCACGAGATAATTAAATTCTCATTATTTGGTAAAGCTAAGAGGGGTAGCAAGAAGACCTCCACTCTGGATTTCCGGAGGGCAGACTTCAGGCTACTCAAGGAACTAATTCAGAGGGTTCCTTGGGATAAAGCCCTTAAAAACAAAGGGGCCCAGGAGAGCTGGTCCTACTTCAAGGAAGAATTGTTGAAGGCTCAGGGACAGGCTGTGCCAATGTGCCGTAAGATGAGCCGCCGGGGCAGACGGCCAGCCTGGATGGTTAAAGAACTTTTAATGGAACTAAGGGAAAAAAAGAGGGTGTATCACCTTTGGAAGAGAGGGGAGGCAACCCGTGAAAAATTTAAGGATGTTGCTAGGTCTTGCAGGAAGAAAATTAGGGAGGCAAAAGCGCATTTGGAGCTTACAGGATGGCCAAGGGATCAGGCTCAGCCAACATGGATTTAGGAAGGGCAGGTCCTGCCTGACCAACCTGATCTCCTTCTATGATCAGGTGACCCGCCTGGTGGATGTGGGGAGGCCTGTGGATGTAGTTTACCTGGACTTCAGCAAGGCCTTTGACACCGTCCCCCATAGCAAACTCCTGGCCAAGCTGTCAGCCCATGGCTTGGACAGCAGCACTCTGAGCTGGGTTAGGAACTGGCTGGATGGCCGAACCCAGAAAGTGGTGGTGAATGATGCCACATCCAGCTGGCAGCCAGTCAGTAGCGGAGTCCCCCAGGGATCAGTGCTGGGCCCCATCCTCTTTAACATCTTTATTGATGATCTGGATGAGGGCATTGAGTCTATCATCAGTAAATTTGCTGATGACACCAAGCTGGGGACAGGAGTTGATCTGCTGGAGGGTAGAGAGGCTCTGCAGAGGGACCTCGACAGGCTGGACAGATGGGCAGAGTCCAACAGCATGAGATTTAACGCATCCAAGTGCCGGGTTCTGCACATTGGCCACAACAACCCCATGCAGTGCTACAGGCTGGGGTCAGAGTAGCTGGAGAGCAGCCAGGCAGAGAGGGACCTGGGGGTGCTGGTTGATGGTAGGCTGAACATGAGCCTGCAGTGTGCCCAGGCAGCCAAGAGGGCCAATGGCATCCTGGCCTGCATTAAGAACAGTGTGGCCAGCAGGAGCAGGGAGGTCATTCTGCCCCTGTACACTGCACTGGTTAGGCCACACTTCGAGTACTGTGTCCAGTTCTGGGCCCCTCAGTTTAGGAACGATGTTGACTTGCTGGAACGAGTCCAGAGAAGGGCAACGAAGTTAGTGAGGGGCTTGGAACACAAGCCCTATGAGGAGAGGCTGAGGGAGCTGGGGCTGCTTAGCCTGGAGAGGAGGAGACTCAGGGGTGACCTTATTGCTCTCTACAACTACCTGAAGGGGGGTTGTAAACAGGCAGAGGTTGGTCTCTTCTCCCAGGCAGCCAGCACCAGAACAAGAGGACACAGTCTCAGGCTGCGCCAGGGGAAGTTCAGGCTGGAGGTCAGGGGGAAGTTTTACACAGAGAGAGTGATTGCCCATTGGAATGGGCTGCCTGGGGAGGTGGTGGAGTCGCCGTCACTGGAGGTGTTCAGGAGGAGACTTGACAGGGTGCTTGGTTACATGGGTTAGTTGATTGGGTGGTGTTGGATGATAGGTTGGACGCGATGATCTTGAAGGTCTCTTCCAACCTGGTTTATTCTATTCTATTCTATATGTGCTACACATTTACCTGGACCATCTGGAGCCAGGAAATATCCAGGTTTGCATGTTCACATGTGCTTAGCCCATTGTCTGGGTTAGGGCATGTTTTGGGGCTTGACCATTCAGGACACCTAGGAGGAGATGCTGACTAATAATTTCATGTTAATTTCATGAGTCAAATATACTAATCTTAATTATGATCCCACAGTAAGCTGGGCTAAAAAATATATATGGTCTGTAGACAATATTGTAGAAAATAGGCTTTAACCTGTGCACTTTTTAGCTGTGGTTTCATAGACAAAATCTTCCAGAACAGTGTAGATATGTAAATGTAGAAACTCAGATAAAACAGGTAATTAAAACTTTTTGCTGTTGAGAGTGTGAATTGGCAATAGTTCTTTCTGTGCAAGTAATTGAAATAACTAAAGCTTGAGGACTGTTCAGCTCTAGACTGCGATATTTAAAAGCTAACATTATTCTTTAAATTATTCTAACATTCAGTTATCAATTTTCCCATTAAAATTAAGCATTTGGAAATGTGCATACATTTCCCCATGTAAGGGATTTGCCCTGCACATTCAGTTCTGAGGTGTGGTAGGTTGACCATGGCCAGCAACCAAACACTCACCCTTATTCTCCTCATCTGTGGGATGGGGACAAATTAAAAGTCAGGCTAAAAGCTTAATGGATCAAGATAATGAGAGCTTAATAGGCTAAGGAAAAATTGTCCATGCCAGGAAAGGAAAATGAGGAACTTACCCTGCTTCCTCATCAACAGGCAGATGTTCAACCAATTTCCTGGAAAGCACTGTCAGCACATGTAACAGTTGCCTGGGAAGGCAAACACCATAACTACAAATGCCATCCCCCTCCCCACTTTTCCATGAACTTTTATTGCTGAGCATGATCTCATGGTATGGAGAATCCCTTTGATCAGTTCAAGTCAGCTGTTTTAGCTGTGTCCTTTTCCAGCCTTCTGCCCATCCCCAGCCTACTGGCATTTGTGAGGAGCGGTTGGAAAAAAAACCTTAATGCTTTGCAGGCACTGGTCAGCACCAGCCCAAATGTTGCTATGTTATCAGCACAGTTTTAGCCACACATGCAAAGCACAGCACTGTGCAGGCTGCAATTAACTCCAAGCTCACCACAACCAGTACAGTCTTCTCTTGTTCCATACCATTTGCAGCATGCTTAGGTCCTGCTTTATCTGATATGTGTAGGAATCCTCTGACCATTCCATTCTATCTGTTTCTTGTTCCTGAAAATCCCCTCTATTCTTTCCAGCTCTTAGACTCTCTGGTACTGGGGAGCCCAGAAATAGACACAATACTCCACCTGTGGACAATCCAGTGTTAAGTAGAGAGGAAGGATCACTTCCCTCAGCCTGTTGGCAACACTCTTAATCCAAGGTGCCATTAGCTTTCTTTGCCACAAGAGCCCATTGCTGGGTCATGTTCAATTTTGTGTCCACCAAGACCTCCAGATCCTTTTCTGCTGAGTTACTTCACAGCTAGCTGGCGTCCAGTATGTACCAGTGCTTGAGGCTTTTCTTTCCCAGGTGCAGGACTTTGCTCAACTTTATGAGGTTCCCGTTAGTCTATTTCTTCAGCTTATGAGGATCCATCTGGATGGCAGCACAACTTTCTGGCCTGTCGACTACTTTTGTGTCATCAGTAAACTTCCTGTGACTTTCTACTGAACCCTCACTAGGCTTTGTTCACCATCTCTGGGCCCAGCTGTTCAGCCATTCATCAAATTTGTATGGGATTCTCAAAAGGGCAATGGGTCTTGCTCGTCACTCTTTGACTGCAATGAATAGACCCGTTTCCACACCCCACAGCACAGGTATCCCCCAAGAGGAAGACACATAGATAAGGTAGACAGCTCTTCAGTCTTCTTTTTACCCACAGTGGTTACACCAAAGACCCACCAGTGGATACTCTTAGGTCCTTGAAATACCCTTGTTGTGCCTCTTTTGAAAGACAATAAAGCTAACAGCCCCGCTGCTGATTGAGCAAATTGAATCAACATGGGAGGAAACCCAAAGGAGAGCAGTCAAAGACAGATAAAACTTCAGCTTTAGAAGGCTGTAATAGCAGAGATCTACCGAAGGAAGCAGAATTACAGTGACTGAACTGAAACAATTTCCATCACCAGAAAAGCATCCTCATCAATTGAAAGCAATAGTATTTTGTAAAGGCTTCCAAATTACAAAAGGAAGGGCTTACAATACTGTATAGAATTTGCAAGAGACAGAAAGGGAAGTATTTTTTAAGTGATGGTAGTGATCTATTTGTTTCAAAAAGTAAAATATTTTTTGTACCTTTAGGAAAAACTGAATGAGCAGTTGGAAGAACAGCGGCAAGAGCAGGCTCTTCAAAGGTACCGTTGTGAAGCTGATGAACTTGATCACTGGTTACTTAATACTCGAGCAACACTAGACACCACCCTGGTTACTGCTGAGGAACCTATGGACATGGAAGCGCAGCTGGTAGACTGTCAGGTAAAATGATCAGTTCTGTAATGTTTAGACGAACAGGATGGACATAACTTTATCTGAAGGAAGAAGCAAATATGGAGCATTAATGTTAAGACCATTACTGAGTAGGATGAGCCAGCCTATTAGTGGGGAAGAAATTTCTGAGCTGCTTAGCACCTCATATATAATCAAGTTAGCTTCATCCATGATTTGTGAAATTAAAATATAGCCTTCATTTCTTGTTAAAGATTGCAAATAATGCTTTAGAATGCACATGTAAACATACCAATAGGAGAATAAAATATTGTGACTGAAAGAACATTTGAAGCTGTACAGGTTTTGGAGGGCAGTTTTGGTTTAGTTTAAAGGCCTTGTATTCGTGTCACTTGCTGGTCCTGCTACACTCAAGTTAGAGTTCTTTAACTTGCTAGGTGTGAAGACAACTGCAGTGTACTTTTGTATTCCTCTTCCAGCTGAGGAACACCTTCACAGTAGCAGTGGTGTGTAGGGACAGTGTTGTGTTTTCTTCAGGAGTGATCCATACTCTTATTCTATAGTAAAGAATAATCATCAATAGTTACTGTTTTGATTAATTTAATATTCATTAATCCAGAACACCAAAATGATTGAGTAAAACCATTTTGCTGCAACAGAAGTAACTGCAGATATTTTATTAGCAAGACTTGGATCAGTCATAACATCCAAATTCTCACATTAGTGGGAGTTATGAACTGTATCATCATTACAACCAAAATTACAAGATGCACAAGAGAGAGGTGGATAAAAGATCTCTTTACATATTGAAGTGTGAGGATCTCACTACTTTAGGATAAATGTGAGTTAAGTTTCATGTAAGTCCAATGAATTAAATATCTAGTTAAATTTCCACCAACACTGCTTCGTTATTGGAATTTTCAGTCTGCTCACTGTCAGGTATTCTTTCATCACCCATCCTTAGGAGCTGTTTGTTGTATGTAAATAAAGCCTGTGAACTTAAACAAACCAGTAGTTAACATAATTAGTTGGAAATTCAGATTTTAAAAGAACAATTAACTTTGTGAAAAAGCTAATATTGATGTTCTTTTGCTATTTCTTAAAATCTCAAAACAGTAAGTTTGTATAAAGCCCTATACTTTTAAAACTTTTTAGAAACTCTGACCATCTTATCCTGCACACATTCCTTCAGGAGAAATTTTTGCAAGTTTATACTTGATGGTTGCTATGGAAACATGTCAGGCTAGGTTTTAGAGCAAGAATTATATGAGCTTTGAGTTTGGAAAATGAAAATATGCACTATGTAATACATGAATGGTTAATGGACTGTCAGGAAAGTAGCTTTTGAGAGTAAACATGCCAGAGATTTGTCACTTTAAGTCTCTCTTTAGACTAAAGAGGATTATACAGAAATCCTTAAGTCCATCAGGCACCAATCAGAATGAGCAAATAGTGAGAAGACAAGCTTATCAGCGCAGGCAGAGCAATACATAGGAAGAGGTGGGAAGCATTTCACTCAATATACTTGAAAGAAGCGGAATGAAGTAACTAGCTGTGTGCTGTCTCTTGTCAGTATGGATGTCAATTTATCATCTTAGCCACCCTTACATTTATAAAATGCAAATAAAGAGCATCTTCTCTACAACAAATCCTTTGTTTCAAATAACTTTTTAACTTAATATTTTGGAAGAGATTGCAGACAGAAATGGCAAGTGCAGACATTTGCAAGCGTATTTGCAATGTCTCTGAAAGGGACTGGAAGGCAAAGCAATATTTGACTTGCCTTTAGATTGGCAGCAAGTGAAGTAGGCCACAGGTCGTCTTGCCAGAAAACGTGGCAGATGCTGGAAAATGTATGAATTTGGTTCATTGTTTTTGCTGCTGCAGAACATGCTGGTTGAAATAGAGCAGAAGGTTGTAGCCTTGTCAGAGTTGTCTGTGCACAACGAGAACTTGCTTATGGAGGGGAAGGCTCACACCAAGGATGAAGCAGAACAGCTGGCTGTGAAGCTCAGGACACTGAAGGGCAGCCTGCTGGAGCTGCAGAGAGTGCTCCATGACAAACAGATCAACATTCGGGTAAGTGACTCTTTCCAGTTGCCTTCATGGTGAGCAAGAGGTTGGGGGGGTTTCATAGTAGTTTTATGCAACTGAGGGAAAAAAGGGGAAAGTATTCTACTGATTTTGTTTGAGCTAGTTAGTAAGTTGAATTACACTCCAAAATGGAGAATTGCCTAGCAATTTTTATCTTACTGTTTTCAAGCCACTTCACAGGGAAACTATCCTAAACTCAGAATACAATGATGAAGTAGATAAATTATTAGCTTGGTCTGAATATACTCTATTCCTGTTCTCCGTCCCCTTAGATTGCACGTGTTCTGGGGCAGGATCCCACCCTTCACAAAAGGACAATCCTAAATACATGTTTTCCTTTGTACAACATGCATAGCACTGTTAACAGATAACATAAAGATAATGAAATATTTGTAAATATGGCTAATAATTAATGGTATCATTACTAAATATTATATAAACAAAAGTACATTTTTACCTCAGGCTTGTCCTATGTTTCTATTCCTAGCAGCTTTGGTGAGCTTACAGTCACTAGTTCATTTTATTTAACAGTTGGTTTTGGTTGTTCTTTAGGTTAAACTAGCATGTGGAGAACTGAATGCGTGTGAGAAACCCAACCATGTAATACGACCACCTGGTTTTGAATTTGCTTGCCCTGCTGTGACTCCCTCTCCCCTTTTCCTTTTACATCTTTTCTTAGCTTTGCTGTGCAAATTAAACATGATAAGCTTCAAAGATTTCTAGCTTGTAAGGCAGATTAAAGTCTACTGAGAGGTTAGCTTGAAAAGTCACTTGACATGCTAAGAACTATTTTTAGTCCAAAGCAACTGGATAACTAAAAAAGTTACAGCTTCGTAAAGAAAAAAATGGGGTGGAGGAGGAGGGGAAAAGAAGAAAAACTCCAAGTATTTTTATTTATTGCCTCTATGATTAAGTAAGTTCATGTTTTTCTTGCATACTAAATCTCATAATGAGTCAAATGAAAAGTGTTACCAGCAGCACGTAGGCATTTAGTACTCAATCCTGCTTTGTTTTAAAACAGGCATGACATATAAAATAAAATGGTGTGGTTTAGTTTCCTTAAACTTTTAAAACAGATTTTTGAATGTTTTTCTAATATCAAAATAACAATAAAAGAATTTCTACATGTAGAGTATTAATCATTTAAGGTGCTACATGCATGCAAGCCTTAACTTTCTTTATAAATTGCAAACTTTTTGGGGACTTAGAGTTCATAGAAGAAAACATACATAGGCAGTATAACATCTTCAAATTTTCAGTGAGCATTTCTTTTCAAATGAGAAATTCTATAATGTTTTTTGTTTAAACAGTGTGTCTCATAGACTGAGGTTCAGAGCATGAGCTGCCCAAAAATGCATTAACTTGTATCCTCTGACATTACTATCCCTGAGAAGCATTACACGCTAACAGCAGTGTTGCTTGTGAATGTAAGAATTTCACACTTGCACATCATCTCTAAATGTACTGATAAACCTGGAATTGCCTAGTGGCATAGGCTAGGATGCCCCCAAGGGTCTTTTCCAACCTAGTTAATTCTATTGTATTCTACTCTATTCTATATTTCAGCATATCTGTTATTCCTGTAGCACATGGTTTTGTAGAGTTAGTGTGAGATTCTGTGACTACCTTGCAGCAATTTCATTTTTTATGCTAATTTTAACCCAGCTCCTTTATTCATAAAATAAAGCAGTGAAATTTATCAGAAACTACTGGATAAAGGAGAGTTCCAAACTACATTGATTCCAAATGTAGTATTTTTTCAAGTACTCTGAAATACACAGAAAACATTGCATTATTACTATTATCTACTAAGTTCTCTGACTTAGGTACAATAAAAATAAATAGACTTCATATAAAACCAAGCAGTAGAATTTTGCAGTAAAAACCACTGTGATTCTTCACTTTCTATTACAAAGTGTGTGTGTGTGTGTGTGTGAGGGACCACTTCAGTTCCACAAAACAAATATGCCTGACATACCCCTTTGAAAGATTAATTCTGTCACCATTTTCTTCAGGAAATTTCCAATTATTTCTGTACTGGAGAGGAAGTTTCATACATTTATTTTCCCTGGCTATTTAAAGTAAATGTGAAACATGTTTCTTCAGACAGAATTCAAATAAAAATGCAAGTGTATTTTTTCAAACTTGCATTTGGTGGTTTGAGAGTGATAAAATTTGATTCACAAATAATTTTGATTTAAAACTATGCACAATAGCATGTTGGCAAATGACGCAATCCATTTTACACTCTACCATTGCAGGAACTGTGGGACTAGTATTTGTCTGTCTTAGTATAACTTCAAAATTGCAGCTTTTCAACCCTTTTTTTCAGAAAAGAGGAGACTTGAAATCTAACTGAAATCAGCTGCCCAAATACAATGAAGCATGAGATACTATTCTTTAAATAAATTTACAAGTCAAACAGTCTTTTCCCCGTAGCATATAAACTGAAGCAGGTTGGGGTTTTTTACAATTCTCACTTTTAATAGAAAAATAAAAATTTCAGACCCACTTTATCCTTCACATAATAGTTTTTTTTTGCCTATTCTGGTACCCTACAATGACACATTCCAACCAGCTTTTCCAAGAACTTGTTTCTACAAAGTACAGTAGTAAAATTCACCTGCAATCTGACAACTTAGCAAAATAAAATTGTTCCATAGAACAACAGCTAATGGTAATTTCCAACTCTCAATAACCTGCTTGCTTGTTTTGCTTCTCTTTCAGTTTATATCATAGAGTTATAGAATGGCTTAGGTCAGAAGGGACCTTAGAGATCATTACTCCAACCTCCTTGCCATAGGCAGGGCCACCTCTCAGCTAGACTTGACTGGTCAAGGCCTCAGCCAACCAATTCATATCCTCTAACACTAATTTGTTATTTCTTTCACCTAACATCTACTGTTTGCAAAACTTGGCTGTTTCAGTGCCAGGTGGCACAAACATTGGTAGCAAAGATCTGTTCCAGTTGTTAGTATAAAGAGTAGGAGGGCAAGAAGGGCTTCCTCAGCCATGTTTGGCCCTGCTGGTCCCTTTAGACAAAGGTTCCCTGAAAGGTGGAATGTGTTGTAGTTTGGTTGGTTTGGTTGTGTTGTTTTGTTTTGGTGTTGTATTTTTTTGTGTGGTTTTTGTTTTGGGTTTTTTGGGTTTTTTTTTTGAGAGCCTGCTGTAATGTTTGAATTCTATTTAGAATAAAGGGTGAATCATGAGCAAAATGTGAATCCTACAAAAATGAGATTTATAGACAAAATGGGAGAGGATTTAAGACCCAGCTTTAGCTCTTGAAGCTTTGTTGTTGTTTTTTTTAATAGAAAGAAAAGATTGCAAATTCTACAGTTAGCACGTACTTGCAAGTAATATTAAATAAATCCACAGAGGTGTGCAGATCTAACCAGACCCACAAGTCTGTCTTTGACATTAGGCCAAGTGTATTAAAATCCTTACATTTGAATACATTGACTGATAAAATAATTTAAATTCACAGCCAATGTGGATTGCAGAAGTGAAGAACCTGATAAAGCAGATTTTTGAACTATTAAGGCATATGCTCTTTTTTGCTTTGCTTACACAGAAAGCCTGTCAAAATAGTCATATTGGAGAAGCATAATGATAGGAGCATGAATGAAGGAGCTGTTGCTTTTGCTTTTCTATTATAACATTTTGTGGTTTGGTCTCTCTTACTGTCTTTACTGTTTCTGTATTGTCTGTTGTTAGCTGACTGTTTCTGCCAGCTACCAGCAGAATTACATACTTATTTATCAACAAGTTTTTACCAGAATGACAGCCATTCTGTGGTTTTCAGTTACACACAAAAAAATGGCTTTAATTAGACTGAGAACCTGGTAGATGCAACCTGTTGATTCCCTGCACTGCCAAATAAAGCTGCACCCTCCATTACAAGTCAGCACTGTGTTTTAGGAGAAGCATAACAATCTTAACACATTTGTGCATGGTTTCTGATCTCTGGTCTGTGATTCTGGTAACTGCAGTTGTGTGTGTTTATTTTTACATTTTTAGTGATGCTTTCTTGCTTGTAACTAATGACCACTGGAAGTCAGAAATCTAAAGTCATTGCTTGCTTCAGAATCTGTGTGAGCCGCTAGCTTGAAAGGTGGAAGGTGATGCTACATCAGGTGTTTTGAATTAATGATTTGTACATGCCTGCTCCCTAGGAATGTAACAGATTTTGTAAAATCTTTGGTTCTTGCTCTTAAAGCAGGGATCATTACAAGAAAAGGAGGAGAGCAATCTGGACTTCGTTTCCTCACAGAGTCCCAGTGTCCAAGAATGGCTGGCACAAGCAAGAACCACTCGTACACAACAGCAGCAGAGCACCCTGCAGCAACAGAAAGTTAGTATTTTGCATTTCTTTCACTCCTGGCTTTAGACTGTGCTTAACACTGTAGCTGAGCCACTCTTGTGAATATTTCCTCTGAAATCCTAATTTTTTACACCACTTCTTACTCAGTGCTTTTATAATGATGTAGTTGAGGTCACTCTTTTATATCTGTAACAGCCAGGCAGACTAGACATTCTGGGTGACCATGATCAACTCACTTAATCACTCTGCTTCTGTTGTCCATTAGTACAAATAAGTTGAGTCAGCCCTTGAAGTTACTGTAAGGAGTTGATGGCATTTGCTCAAAATAGTAATCAGTGTTGTGTTTGTAGAAGCAGCAGTGCACACATTACAAGGTGTGTTGTGTTGCATGACACACAGACACCCTCACTAGGTTAGATTCCAGAGACTGTAGAAGTAGTTTAACAGCCCAGGTTATGTGTCCCTGGGTGAAGACTTAGCACAGCTTTGGTGCACAAGCAAGCTGTATCAGAAATAACTCCATTATCTTTGCATTACAGTCATGCAATATTGACATATACTTCCAAGGCAAAGCCAATCTGTTTTGGTTTTGTTTTGATTTTTTCAACTTGCTATTTTAGGAGCTGGAACAAGAGCTAGAAGAGCAGAAGAACCTACTTCGGTCAGTAGCATGCCGTGGAGAAGAAATCCTAACACAGCAAGGCTCTCCAGAAGGCGTGTGTATAAGGTGTGCTTTCATGTGTTTTTTGCAAAGTGAATTTCTTTGATTTTTCTGCTTATGATGCTCTAATATCTTTTTAAAGCATTTTTATATAGTACCTAGAATACTAGAGTCCTGGTTCATAGTTCACTCTAATAATATAGTTACATAAACTGATGTATGCTAAGAGATTAATGTCAGCATCTAGCAATTCCTTTTGTTCTTATTTGCAAACATGACACTAAAATTACAAGCTAGTAGGATTCACTAGACAAGCAATGGATCAGTTACCATAGCTTTAGGGTCCAGCATTGGTATATGATCATAGCTGATCTGTAAAGTATTGTGGTCTGCCATTGTAATGAGGTCTTCCCAGAGGAGTTACTCATTGCTTTCCTTTTTCCTACAGTTAGTAAATATTTTCCTTTTGAGGCCTAATGTGTTTCAAATTTCATCTCTGGTCTGTAATTTCTTTCACACTTTCCCATGTACAGGGGAAGTAGATGTCTTTAAAAACCTTTGCCCTTACTAGGGGAGGCTTCTATCCTAGAGAAGGCTGAAACTGTACTCAGTAAGCTCTTCTCCTCAACATTTACATTAATTCAATGTGGTGGGCTTTTTTATTATAATGCCAGAAAATACTGGATGTATCTTATGTTTGAGGCTTCCATCTTTGGCATAATATACTATAGAAACAAAACAAACAACAACAACAACAAAAATCAAACCAAACCCACTACATTTTGTTCATTGTTTACTTAAAGCTAAACTCATATGCTTGCTTCACATGAAAATACACAGGTATGTCTGATATTTTTAGAGGAGGTGAGGAAGAAGTCAGATAAAATATTAGTTTTTTTATTTATTTTAGGCTTTGAAGTAAAGTTTGTTTTAAGGTTATATTTCAGTGTAGTATATATTCAGTCCACTTCTTGTTTTCTTTTGTTTTTTTTTCCACTGGGTACTTGCAACTCTTAAACAGTTTCTTAGAAAATATATTTTATCTCACCAGGCAAGAACTCTTACTGTTACAAAGCAACCTTTGACTTAATATCAGGGTGGGGGGGAGGGGAGTTAAAGCTTTTAAAAATAGTACTTCATTTCAATGCAGAATTACATCATTCACAGTTGTAAGTTTTGGTTTTTTGAGACCTTTATGCATCTTCCCACTCAGTGAGAAGCCTGATTCACTCTCAAGGGAATTAGTCTTAGAAGGTGAGAAACCACTATCAGAAGAAGAGATGAAGATGAAATGGGAGAGCTTGAACCAGGAATTTAATACCAAACAGAGACTGCTCCAGAAAGCTTTGGAACAAGAACAGTTGGTAACTATTTCTAATTTCTCTTTGTATTTTCCTCAATGAAAGCAGTTGTCACAAAATGAGGTACAGTATGTGCATAACAGAAGCATTAGTGTAGTTAATGCAAAGAATATAGGACAATTTCTTTTTATGACAACTTTAAAATATTTAAAATATTAAATATTAAATAAATATTAAATATTTTAAAAATAATCTAACTTTGTTTTATTAAATAAATTTATTTTTTATTAAATAAATTTAATAATATTAAACAAATAAATATTAAATATTGGCACTACTCTTGTGCAAAGTGAATTGTATTACCATTCAGCTGAAACTGTAAAGACAGGGCTCAGAGGAATTTTTTATCATCTTGTCTAACCCAGGATAATTCTGTAACAAATCATCCCTCTGTAACTGTCCAGTACTCTAGCGACAACTTAGAGTAAAAACTAATATTTTCACTTTAAATGTGTTGGTTACATTCAATGATTGATCTTAGCAGATATGTGACAAAGAAGCAAGTGATTTCAGCTGCAGAATTTTTACTGAAGGAAACAGTGATTAGTCAACTAAACTATATTAACATACATCCTCCATTTTATTGGTAGTTGACACAGATCCACTTTTCTTTATATAATACTATATTAAAACCAGCTGCCAGAATCCTAAATATCTTGTATTCATTCAACAGTAATTATTTTTCATGGTAAAAAACAAAAAAATCACTGAAAATTCACACTATAAGTATATATCTTTCACTTCTTGTGAAGCTTCTTCTATTCAAGATATATGTGACACAGAAAACTTGTGAGAGAACCACGAGCATTATTAGCTGGTATTCTCAGTTAGCAGTTGAACCTGCATAACTGAATTTTGTGCCTATAGTAGAGATATTCTAATTTCTACTTCTCTCTCAACAGCTTTATAGCAGACCAAACAGACTGCTATCTGGAATGCCGTTGTATAAAGAAGAAGGACAGGATGAAGATAAATCCTCAGTGTCACCAGTACTGGTTGAGTTGAATCAGGCCTTTGAAGATGTGTCATCCGAGGTAACATTTTGATTGTCTTATATTGGGTCTTATTGAGCCATACTTACAATGAAAACTCTTCTAACTCTTCTCACTTCCACCTAGAAGTTGAACCCTTTCCCAAATAGTAGATGTTAGAAAGAGTACCTTATACTTCTGCTCTGAGTTTTCTGGTTCCTTTTCCGCAGGCTGGACGGTTGGAGGAGAGCCTGCCTCTTGAACAGAAACTGTATGATGGTGTCACAGCCACCTCCTTGTGGCTAGATGGTGTGGAAGAACAGGTCTTTGTTGCTACAGCCCTGTTGCCAGAGGAAGAAACAGAAACATATCTCTGCAAGCAAGAGGTAAGGAATCCATTCATAGGACTTTAAATTGCCAATAAGGATTCATTTTATACATACCTCTGTGGGAAAAGGGCAAAGAGTCCATGTGTTGTACCTCCTTTAAATTTCCGATAAGGATATATTTTTACGTATTATTTAGAAATAAATCATTAGGATCCTGGGTAAGTGATATGTTGCTGTCATAATCTCTGCAATTGCATTATTTGGCTACTGGTACTGGTAATTTTTTTACTGACACTGTAGAAAATGTTACAGATTTTGACCCAAATTTTGCCTAGTCAGAACTAAATTAAATATAGCCTAATTCTTTGCTAAGTATTAGCAAACATCACATTGTTGAAATGAAAATTAAGTGAATGAGAGGGAGGAATGCTCTGGGATATGGAAACAGTTCAATGTTATCAACATGAAGTGGGGGGGGGCAAGAAGGGGGGAGGCAGGGAGAGAGTAGGAGGGGAAAGACAGAGAGGTGATAGGACAAGAGTTTTAAAGAGGGCAGATATAGACCAGAAATACTGGAAGAGGTTGCCTGCAGACGCTGTATATGCTCTATTCCCTGAAAACGGTTAAAGTCAGATTGGACAAGGCTCTGAGCAACCTGATCTAGTCTAAAGATGTCCCTGCTCACTGCGGGGTGGGGGGTTGAACTAGATGACCTTGAAAAAAACCCTTCCAACCCAAAGCATTCTATGATTCTACATTGTTTTGTTTCAGCGCTTGTTTTCTTCAGAGCACTCTTGAGGGTGTTTTTTACTATCAGAGGTGCTGCATCTGCGTAACTTTGTCTAGTGTGTGTATATTAACAATGTAAAAAAGTCACTGAATCACTGTAAAATTTACAGTGGTTATAGCAATGCATTTACCTGCTTTCCAGAATGTTTGATTGTCTCTTTTTTTTTTGTTGTTGTTTTGTTTCTACAAAATCAGTCTCTTGCCAAAGAAATCAAAGATATAACAGAAGAAATGGATAAGAACAAGAATTTATTTGCTCAAATATTTCCTGAGAATAGTGATAATAGGGATATTATCGAGGACACTTTGGACTGTCTTCTGAGAAGACTGACTTTACTAGAGTCAGTAGTAAACCAGAGATGCCATCAGATGAAAGGGCGGCTCCAGCAAATAGTGACTTTCAAGGTATGTTGCCCATCTGAAGAAATTAACAAGGGTACATGTCAGTCATTGAGAATTTTTGGTACTGGACCAAAAGAACAAGGTTGTCATAGGCTTTTACTGTAAAATCAGACTTCCTTCTTAGGCTATACAAAACTTGGTACCCAAATCATGATCCAGAATTTAAACTCTCTGCTAGAGAGTTGCCTTCCACAACTCATACAATTATAAAGTGGTCATTCATCCCATGCTTTCTCATGCTGCTGGCATATATAGAAGGAAGTTCACTACTGTTCTCAAATTATTCTCTTGATAAATGATGGAGTACACTGGTTTTGTTAACTGAGGTAGGATAGAAAACATAATGCTGATTCCTGCCTTTCTGACCATTTGTAAGCCATCTCATTACTCCATAAGAGCTTGTGTCTCAAACCATCTGTATTGAGCAAAACCAAAAAAAACAAGGTAAGTGGAGAAATGTGTGCTTTTAGAAATCCTTTCAGAATTCAGCAATGCTTCCAGATTTTATTTGATCTCTACCTTCTCTCCTATTATCATCATGTAAATCCTCCAGTATGATTTAGTTTTAATGAAAAACCATAATTTGCCAAAAAAGAATAGAGATCCCTGGTGTTTGCAGATTAGCATTCTCATTTCATAGGTTGTGACTCCAGAACTTCTTTCCAAACTACTTAAAATTTCTAGTGGAAAATAAATAATGTCAACATTTTTCAGTGAGAAAAAATAATGTCAACATTTTTCAGTGAAGTGCCTTCTTTTGCTGAAGAAAGCAGACAAGTTGATTAGAATCCTGTGCATTATCCTCATGCCAGAGATATTTAATATTTTAGAGAATTACTATAGTAAATCATAATAATGCACCCCTTATAGAATGCTGAAAAATGTGCTGATAATTTTTTGTTGAGCTGAACGCAGGAAAAAAAAGAATTTTTGATTGCTGCTTGGCAAAAGTGTTAATTAATATTTATGTGTCTAGTGTGATAAGGTACTTAAAAGATGTAATGTGTAGTTAGCCCTGTAGTATGTTGAAGCCTTGTTTACTACTTTGTTATATTGGCGCAAGTTTGTAGTGGAAAAAGCTTGCCTTCAAAAGTGAAAACTAACCTGTTTACAAGCTTATGTGGTTGAATAGAGTACACAAGAGTAGCATATTTTTGTTAAATGAAGCCAATGACCTTTGCTGATTATCTAATGGAAAGGCAAAAGCAGAAGTGTATTCACAAGTTATATTTTGAATAGGAAATATGTCAGCTTTTAGCTCATATATATCCAGTTAGGGATTTTCTATAATGTTAAATGTCTTGCTTTGGCTAATTATGATGCTTCCAATTTTGAATAGACTTTTTGCCTTAGGGCTGACTTTGTAACCTTGTACTACTTCAGACTTTTTTTGGAACATAAATATTGTTTTCTATAGTGATTGGCTATGACTTGTTCTTCTTGTCGTCTCCCACAGAATGATCTGAAGCTCCTGTTTGCATCAGTGGCTGATAACAAATACTTAGTTCTACAGAAATTAGCAGAGGCAGTTGAGAGACCAGAAACAGAACAAATGCAGGTATTACTAAATGTCAATTTCTTGGAGAGGCAGAAGAGATAAAGTTTCTATTCAAAGTGTAAATGGATTCTAGAGAACAGGGTATTTTTAATGAGAGAATGTATACATTCAAATAAAGTATGCAAAAATGAGTACTTCCAAGAGTGTGCTACATGCTTATAAATTTTTAAAGATCAAACAGCACCAAGTGTCTGTCCTATCTCCCCAGCTGACCTAGTTATGCATACACTGGGCAGTACTTGAAAGAGAGAAAACTTCAATGAGCCAAATAAAGTCTAAAGTTGGTTAAATTGTTTGGCTGTAACACTTTATTAAAAACCAAAGTCACTTTTTTCTGCACTAATTTATAGCAGTTTTGTCTTGACTTCTATTTATTTAAATTTAAGGCAATCATTGGTTTTTATCAGCAATTGCCTCGTGACTACTTAGTCATTGATGTAACAAAATGTATCCTGTTGCCTTGTTTCTGCTTTGATAACAAATGAACGAAGTTTGCTAAGGGATACCGTCTACAGATGTTTCTTGTTATTCAAGAGCTACCGGTATCTTGTAACTGTTACCTTCAGCTTAACAAAGGACTTAATTACAGAAGTTTACATTGTACTTTTATCTTGGTTATAGCTTACATGCAGTACTTCAGCAGAAACTATTGTGTTGAATGACCCAGGAAAGCTTGTAGCTTCCACTGAAACAGCAGATTAAGGGACTGATAGATATCTGGCAGAAAACAGAGAAGAATATTACTGTTTGGAAGCTAGAGTAGTGTTACCAAGCCTTCAAACTAAATTATGTGATTTCCAAATACAGGTTATACTTCAGGCAGAAGAAGGTTTGAAGGAATTAGATGCTGGAATCAGTGAATTAAAGAAGCGTGGAGACAAGCTACAAATTGACCAACCTTCTACGCAAGAGTTGTCTAAGATCCAGGTAGAGTTCATAAGTTCCATCCTAGACCTGTCTGGTTACAGCAAAGGTATTAGTATAGCCTTTTTTACCGTTCATAAGGCAGTTCAGGACATTGTATTTGGAACCATTTCAGTCTGTGTAAAATACTATTCTTTCTGTAATTCACCTGTTATTTGTACTCTTGCATTTTTAGTTTTTCTGCCATGTGTGTTGTTAGCAGTACTAATCATAAAACGACAGAAAAACATGTTTTATTTCAGTTCTTGTTGAATCTTTGTTCAATGTAAATGCCTGTCGAAGTTTGATGCCCATTCTCACCAGTGTCCAGTGATCTGGGGTTTAGTTCTGTCTTACTTCTGTCAATAAAAAAATGGGGGAGACGAAAGGGAATAGATAAGTGTGACCTAAAACTGTAATGTTCTGATTTGACCAGAACACCTCACACGTTCCTGCCTACTTTCATTAGACTTGGTTTTGAACCATGCCAAAATAGTAGGACTGTATCCTAAGGCTTTCTGGAGTAGACATGTGTAGGCAATTGATCCAGATGTAAGGCTATTGAAGCTCTTTTGTGAGCAGTTTGGTGCTCTGGAAGGGGAGTGCCTATGGAAAGATCAAGGAGGTTTATGATTGAATTTTACCCTTTTGTAATGAATTGGAAAAAAAAGAAAACAGCTGAAACTGAACCGTAGAATTATTAAGCCAACAAAATAGTGATCCCCCTTAAAAATTAATGACAAAGAGTTTATGCCATACATGTCTTGTCCAGTTCCTTATACTTTTGGTTTTAGAGACTCCTGCTTCCTTTTGGTGTCAGGTTACGTGTAGATATTTCCCTCCATTGATCTGAGTTTTTTATAAAAGCCTTCAAGCCTTCGTTTTGATTTTTGACAGCTGTGCTTCTCACAATCTTCTTTTTAAAGCTAGGATAGCCACATGTAGCGTGAGGACGGGTCTGGATGTATTGATCAAAAGCATGGCCTTATCCTCACAGTTAGATGTATGTTCTGTGAATACAATTCTCAAAACCAAAACAAGAAAATAATCCTGTTCAGATAAAGAAAAGCATCTGTAAATTTTTCTCACTTTTTTTGTTGAGCTATACAATGTGACTGATAGCACACAGGAACTGAGGAGATTCTTCCTTTTGGCTCATTTTGTAATTTGACAGTATGGGCACACTGTAAAATGCACACTGTAAATTCTTTACATTTAACTATTCTGTATAAAATAAATTGCTACTTTAGACTTGATTTGTTTTTTACTAGTAGTTGTGTGCACCTTGCTTGCTACTTTTAAACTGCTGGGGCAGGAGAGGAAAACAAATCTAGCTTTGAGATACCTATAGTCTGTAGCCATTATGGAGTCCATGCAACCCCCTGCAGTATAAGAAGCAAAATATAAACAGCATCTGCACTGTGCAGAAGCCACACAGTAGACTGCTTTTTGATAACTTAGGCCCAGTCATACTGCTCCTTTCAAACCTTTGGGATTCTGTTTTGTTCCTGAATGCATGCACTTGAAGGAGTTGCAAGTCTTGGCTTATTTTTCCTCTCTTTAGCAGTGAATTGTTGATTTATCAATTAAATCAGCATATCTTCACAGTCCCTTTGAGCTGGAAATAGAGGTCATTCTGCTAATATTCAGAGAAATACAGACAGTAAGGTTGCTTTTAGGAAGATGTGTAAAGTGTAAACTAGAATCACCATTTCTGCTCTTTACCTCCAAGGATAAGTATGATGAGCTGATGATGATCATTGCATCCAGACGGAGTGACCTGAATCAGAATCTGGCTCTTAAGAGGCAGTACGAACAGGCTTTGCAAGACCTGGCTGACCTGGTAGAAACAGGCCAAGAAAAGATGGCTGGTGACCAAAAAATGATTGTTGCTTCGAAGGAAGAAGTTCGATTGCTACTTGACAAACATAAGGTAAGAAACTGTGATGTATTTCAGGAGTAATCTTGACTGTAAGCTTGTTCATAGCAAATTGCTAACCTTCTATTCCTAAAGATTTAGAAGCTTTTCAGGATGATGGGCCAATGTTAAGTCAGTATGTATTAAAACATACTGTATTTAAATTTGACTTACAGACTTTCAACTGCTCTGTTGAAATTTAACCCAGGTACATTGCATTTTTTTTCCTTACTCTAATAACAAGCTGCTATTCTTGTCATTGTGCTACATGGCAATTTTGTCTACCACTCCACTTTTTTTCTAACAGAACTTTACTTCTGCTAATAGCACCCACAAATCATAACAAGACTTTTCCACATTTTTTTTATTAAGTAGAATTTTTTGATGGTGTATATCTGAACTATGCTATTTTTGTTCGCGGAATGAGAGTTGGGAGAGAATTTGTGTGAAAAGGATGACCACTTTCTTTAAAAAGGCCTTTATACTTTTCAAATTGTATGTTTTGTTTTGTGAAACAGTGGAGCAAAAAGTTTACCTAGTCTTATGTCTACACATATTCAATTGTATTGCCATTGTCTTAAAATGTTAAGTTAGTGGTAATGATTTGAGTAACAATTGCATTTTCTCTTTTCTGTTCTTTCTTTACTCACTCCCTCCCATCAAATTTCTCAGGAATATTTTCAGGGGTTGGAGTCTCACATGGTCCTAACAGAAACGCTCTTTAGAAAGATGAGCAGCTTCACCCTCTTGAAGGAAACTGGGTCCCATTCAGAGCTAATGTCACAAGTATCAGCTGTATTAAAGCTGGCTCATAAACGAGGTGTGCAGCTGGAATATGTTCTAGAGGTGAGAATTCTGTGATCTTTTCAGTACTGCTACTGTGGTAAAACATACAGCTATAGGATTTCAGTTCGAGAAAGCAATATTCGCCATATACGTGGATAATTTGTGCTTGCAGACTTGGACGCATCTGGATGAAGATTACCAGGAACTCATCAGACAGCTTGAGTCTGTTGAAGGTAATATTCCCACTGTTGGCTTGGTGGAAGAGACTGAGGACAGGCTTACAGACAGAATTACACTTTTTCAGGTAGGTGCTTTTTTGATATCCATTCTTTAAGGAAAAGTTGGATGAAAAAGGCCTGTAAAGGTCATCTAGTCCAAATTCCCACTTGAACCAGGACAGTTGCCATGGGCTGGATCAACAAAGGCTTTGGAAACATCAAAAGAGGGGGATCCCACAGCCAATCTGGGGACTGATTTCAAGTGCTGTGCCACCTCCTATGATGCCTCTATAAAGGCCCAATATAGACTTTCAACTTGCCACCATTGTCCTTTTTATATTATGTGGCACTACTGGGGAGCACTTAACTCTATCATCTTTTTTAATTCTACTCCAAATAGTTGTAGGGCTTTGTTGGACTGGCTATTAGCCTTCTGTTTATCTGTCTGAAAAAAGCACCCCCTCCCTCAGCCTTCTTTTAAAGGACACTTACTCTAGGTCCCTGAACGTCATAATAGCTCTACAGCAGGCCCCGACTAATGTCTTTTTTCTTGAATTCAGTGAGAGATTGGGGCAGAACCAGTTGTTTGCAGTCCTAATGTAGGTCAGTGCTGTGACTCTCCTAATTCGTGATTCATGGTTATGGATCATGCCAGCTTAAATATACTGGCCATTTACTTCCTAACCAGAATTAGTTTGCCCAAGGTGCAGAATTTTCATTTCTTACTGATCCTTCTAAAGTTTCTGCTGCCTCCAACCTCAAGTTTATAAAAATATCTTTGGACTAAATCTGCCATTCTTTTGTCTCAACCATTCTGTCTATGTTAGTGTCATCCACAAATTTACTGAGGAACTGGTCACTGTCATCATCCATGCTATTAATGAGTGTGTTTGGGCTCATATGTCAACAATCTCTGGAGTATTCTGCCCATTACAGTATGCCAACCAGATATCAAGCCTTTGATCGCTAGTGTTTGAGACTGGTAAAGCAGATAGTTTTCTTCCCATTTAACAGTCCATTTATTCAGCCCTCATTCTCTTATATTCCAGAGGAGGGTCCTGTGGGAGACAGTGTCAAAAGTCAGCCTTAGGTCAGTCTCATCTACAGAGATGGTAATTTTGTCACAAAAGTCTGTCAAGTTAGTGAATCCAAGCTGAATATTCCTAATTATCATTTGGTCCTGTTTGTCCCTGATAATGGACTCTAAGAGGATGAACTGCACAATATTTCAAGAGAGTAAGGTGAGGCTAAACAACCTGCAGTTCCCCAATCTGACTTCCTCCTCAAATGCAGCAAGAGCTAGTAGTTTAAATAGAGGATTTTCTACCACATCCTGTTTTTTCACTCTGTTCTTAAAAATGAGAATTCTGGTCTAGTGTTTTGTCATTGTCTCATTATACATCAGACACTGGGGTTGGAGGTTTTTTGGTGTTTTGTTTTCTTTTCTTTTCTTGCTTTGTTTTAAAAAAAAAAGTGTATGCCAGTTTTTTTCTGGCAAATTGACTTTTTTGTCTATTTTGAATTCGTTATATATGTTGCTCTTTTACTGGACAGCTTTCAGCTCTTGCAATGGTATGAGGAGGACTTAAGTAATCTATTTTGGGTGTGTTTTATTTTGGTTTTGTTTGATGCTAAGTATTGTGTTGGTCCTGATCCTAAATCAATTTTCCTCTTTGTTTCTCTTGTTAGTTGCATAAATTAGGTTATTCAAATCCAGATTTGCAAACTGTGCTGAGGCACTACTTTTACATTTTATTTTTTCTCTTCCAGTTGCCATATTTAGGTTGAAAATTTGTTGTAGTTAATTTATGACTATCTTAGAATTTTTTGTGCTGCTGTCTAGGAGTTACACATTTGCATGTTAGGTGTAATTACACGTGTCCATACATAAATTCTGTTATTAGAGCTCTATGTGAAAGAGAAAATGAGAGGACCAGCATGAGACTTCTAGTTTTGTAAACTTCTATGTTCAGATTTGATTCAGCAGAACTGAAAAATGGGAATGCATGTATGTTTTGTGCTTCAGCTTAGTCAAGTCTACAGGCATTTTAAAAATCAGTACTATTTATGTAATGATAGTGGAATTTGGCAGGTATATTTGCCCATATATACACATTTTTTACCTGTCCACAACTTACCATTTAAATGAAATCTGTTTCTGCTCCATGCTGGATTCAGAGTAAGATTGTTAACAACAGTCTTTAGTTTTTAGTACCGTTTCTGTTTTACTGTGCCACGAGTGTGCGTTCAGGGATTTCGATCAGTGGAGTGATCTTCTCTTTTTTAATCATGGGTAACTGGAGAGTAGAACAGTAAACGAAGAGTTAGATGACCAGAAAGCTGAAGATAGTCAGTGAAGGGGCCAGACCCACCACTGTTAATTACTCAGTGTTGGACACATTTAAGTTCTATTGCAGTAGTCTTCATCAGATGGAAGACCAAGTTCAGATGTTTTGATCAATTGCTCTCAGAGATGTTGCTGTTCCATGAAGATTCTTTTGAAATTGTTTGAGGGTTCTTTTTCAATATATACTGAAAGTTTGTAGTTTATGTTATACTGAGGAGTTCATCATAAGGTGGTATCAATAGACACACTGCAGTAAGGTGTTTTATGACTGCATGTTCAGCTTTTTCATCAGGCTGCTTGCATGATAGTTCTCAGGGAGTTCTAGACCTGGAGCAGAGGAAAAATGATATGCCGTGGTGAAATTAGATATGCTACAAAATGCAATAAAAGAAAACTACATTTTGAGAAAGTGTGGTAGCAGAGTCCTGCAGAGCTCTCTAACTTAGTCTCCTCTTGCATTACAGCATCTGAGATCTAACCTCACTGAATACCAGCCTAAATTATATCAAGTACTGGATGATGGGAAAAGGCTTCTTTATTCTGTTAGCTGCTCAGATCTTGAAAGTCAACTGAATCAACTAGGAGAACGCTGGTTAAATAACACCAGCAAGGTTACCAAGGAGCTTCACAGGCTGGAGACAATATTGAAGCACTGGACAAGGTAATGCTCATGTAGTGAACAGTATTAAACTTCTTACCTGCACTTTTCAGATCAAAGTCATTCTGAACCCAAAACTACTGTATTTGACATTTAAAAGCACTTTGAGATTTGTGTGATACTGCAGAGTAGTCAAATTAACCTACCTGTGTTCCCATGGAAGCGCTTTCATACTCTCTCTGTGTGATAGAACATGTACCAGGTAACAGCTGGTTACCTAGTGGGAGGAATTCAGAAGATCACTTACTTAGATTACTAATTTAGAAACCCCATGTGCACACAGGATGTGTCCTTTGCTAGGTAGAATAAGTAGCCTCAGTATCTGGCTGGAGCATTGCCACTGCTGGATTCTTGTTGCTCTGTGTCATTGCATATGTAAGGGAGCTTTTATCTGCCTTTGCTAATGTTCGTATGCTACTTTTGAAATTAATTCTCAAAGTCATCTGTAAACTTCATCTGTTATTCATAATACTCCTGTCTTCTTGGCTCAGAAGCATTTCATGAGAGATAAAGGGCTTTTATTAATAAAGGTTGTGTGGAGACACTCAATCTGACACCTCACTACTTGCTTGGCGTATGAAACCACATGGAGATGGTTTCTGAAAGGAAGAAAAAAAAAACACAACTCTGCTCTGAGATGCCTTGTGGTAAAGATTTTGGAAGATTGAGCCTTCCAATGTTTGCAGGATGAGGTGCTGTTACAGTTTACCCAAGCTGATTGGTAACCTAGATACTAGCCCTTCATTAAATGTAGTTTTTCCCAAGAGGTAAAATGAAGGCACTATTAGGAACTGTAGGTGTAATGGCTAAAATGAGAGCTTCCTGATGCTATGCCTGTCTTTGAAATCATGTAGTTCTGAAATTTGATGTGGCATACAATATTTTCCTCCAATACATGGAGGAGAGGCTGTTCAGTTGGAGGCAAGAAGTGCTGATGACTGTTTTAGTCTCCTTCAAACATCTTTACAGGTATCAGAGTGAATCAGATGAACTGACACGTTGGTTACAGTCTGCAAAGGAGCGGCTTGAGTTCTGGAGCCAGCAGTCTTTGACAGTTCCTCAAGAACTGGAAACAGTCCGAGACCGCCTAAACTCCTTTTTGGTAAGTCATTCATCTACCTAGGACAACTTTTTCTTTCCAATTGCAAATAAACAGTTGAGCAATCACACTTTTTATCATTGTTAAAATAGTGTGGAAAAATAATTTTTAAAAAAAAATCTGCTTCTGTAGGTGGGCTGTCATCAGAAAAATGGAGTTTAGGCAAATGAAGCAGTCCTTTGCTGTATGCAGTGATTATAAAGCTTGATGATTCTAAAAATAAAAGTGGTTTTAGGACTTAAAGCAACTTTTGTTTTCACTTCGTATGAGGGATAGCTGTTAAATGCTAATAAAGTTCATGTTTCTAAAGGAAAAAGAGGATATTCTTAGATTTCCTATTCTTTAAGTACAGTAAACAAGTAGTTGATTGTTTCCTCAAAAAAATTTCTGCTTGCAGGACTTTTCAAAAGAAGTGGATGCTAAATCATTACAGAAATCTTCTGTCCTGAGTACTGGGAACCAGCTCCTCAGGCTGAAGAAGGTGGATACAGCAGCATTGCGTGCCGGATTGTCCCACATTGACAATCAGTGGACAGAGCTGCTCACACAAATACCAGCAGTACAAGAGAAATTGCACCAGGTAAGGAAGGGCAGTAATGGCTTTCAGTATTCCATAACATTCAGACCATATGGGTGGCACAGCCTTTGAGATGTAGTTGCTCCCATACTCTATATATTCATGTGAGGCAAGATAGGAATGTTACTTGAATTGAAAGTGGGAAAGCTTACACTTAGGTCCAAATCTTGTCTATCCATGCTGTCTAACACCAATTGGTGTTTATGTCAGACTTTCACAGCTACGTGAAGAAGAACAGACCAGGTTTTTTTCCAACATGTTGACAAGACTTTTGGAAAAAGAAGTTCACAACCCAGTACCTTGTCAGATATGGATAGTAGTTCTGTTCAAATTGAATAGACTGGGTTCAAGTCTGTGCAAGATAAATCTAAAACCATTGTGCAAGGTTCCTGCTAGTGTATGTAGGAGGAAGAGGGTTTTGGTTGTTTTTTTAATTCTTTACCTTCAGTACTATAGCACTATACTGATTTAAAAGTCAGATTAGTGTAAAATTGTTAAGAGGGTATCAGTATAAGTTGTTGGTGTCAGTTTATAATGTGGAATGCTCTTAGACATAGTAATACCACTATGATAGAGAGAGTAAGGGTAAGAAATGTTGACCGAGTCTATTACTTTAAACAAAATAATGTCATTCAGCAGTTCTCTAAACAGTCTTGTAATGCAAAATATATATCTACCTAAAAATATCATAGAATATGAACATAGAACATCATATTTGTGGAACACAGAATATATCCAAGTAACTAAATGGAAGCAAGCACAACTGTACCAAATGCTGAAAGTATCTGCTTTTAAGGAAAAGAAAAGCAGTTACTATTCAAGATCAGCTTATTTAGAAATCACCACACAAGAGCAGCAAAAAGTTACTTTCCATAAGTCTGTTCAATAGTTACTTGCAAGGATGGGAAGAGCAGTTTACAGTTGATCTTCTGCATAAGCCAAATACAGAATTATGGAATGAGAATGAAGAACATTTAGGAAGCCAGAAATTGAATCTTTGAGTTTGTTCAGTTTCTTTGCACAATAGACATAAGAAAGCTTTAATGTAATACTTTCTTATTCTCATGCTTGTAGTTATGCAGTATATCTCCTATTAAAACCTTTTTCATTTTTTTAAAATAAATGTCAATTATATGTTAGGTATTGTGCTGGGTTGAGGCAGCCCCCTTCCCCACCACTGACAACAATAAAACACTCAGACAAACAGATTGCAAAAGTGATGGAAAGTTTAAAGAGAAAGCAGTGAACTTTTACAGAAAGCCAGAAGTGCAGTGACAAAGAAAGATCCCAAAACAGACCCAGAGAGATCCCATCCCCACCTGAGGGTACACCCAAGACCCCCAGGGCTCCTTCTTCCCCCTCCCACTGCTAGGCTAGTCTCAGCTGGCCAGTCTGAGACTGCCCATCCCCCCATGGCCTTGGGCCTAGCCAGGCCCAAAGCCAGGAGACATCTCCCCAGTTACCGGCTGACGGAGGAGGAAGAAAAGAGAGCGTGCTACACTCCGCACTAGATCTTATAGTGGTGCAGAGAATTGTGGTAGGAAATACTACATGATTTCCTGTGTCCACCCCTCTGGGCTGGACTTCTGGACACAGGAAGTAAACATTGCAGGGGGGCACCCAGCTCAAACTGCAACAGGTATGTAGAATAACATAGTAATAAAAGCAGGTGAAAGCAATGAACTGTTATCTCTACAGCTCCAGATGGACAAAATTCCTTCACGCCATGCTATCACTGAAGTTATGAGCTGGATTTCCCTGATGGAAAATGTCATTCAGCAAGATGAAGAGAATATAAAAAATGCAGTTGGGCAGAAAGTAATTCAGGATTATGTCCAGAAGTACAAGGTACTGAGTAGAAATATTGTTAAATTTCTTTTTGAACGATCCCCATTAAATATATATACATATGTAAAGAGATTTAAGGGTGTCTGGGGGTGAAACAAAACTGGACCTTCTTGGCTATTATTCCTATTTGTATATAAGAATTTCCATCTTACCTGGTTTTGTATTTAAAATTTTGAAAGTAAAGTGAAAAGGCAAAAAGTAGATACCCAGATTTCACCAGCCTGGTACTTGACATCAATATCAATACCTTCACAGAGGATCTTTTCTTATTTTTTGGGAATGTGGGAGGAGAAAAGGCAGATTCCTTATTCCAAAGGCAATGTATTAGTGATTTATTTCTCAATATTTAGGAAAAGTTAACAATATCTTTAATTGCTCATCAGTTGGTAAAAATCCTTTTCACTAGCTTGTGTTGATGTAATTTGTAAACATTTTTCCTCTGTTTTGCAGGAAGGTGAGAAATTATGGTGCTTTGATTTTGAGTTTTTCATTCCCTTCTTTTCTACTAGGGTTTCAAGATAGATTTAAATTGCAAACAATTGACAGTAGACTTTGTGAACCAATCAGTGCTGCAGATTAGCAACCAGGATGTTGAAAGTAAACGCAGCGACAAGACTGATTTTGCAGAACAGCTTGGAGCAATGAACAGACGTTGGCAGATCCTGCAAGGCCTGGTAACTGAAAAGGTAAAGAAATACCTAGCTGCTCTATGGTGCTTTCAAAATACATATAACTATAAGATTATAATGGTTGGAAGACTCCACAGGTCCTCTGGTTCAACCTCGTGCTCATCAAGAGCTAACTTTACAGTTAGATCAGATTGCACAGGGACTTGCTTAGCTGAATTTTGAAAATCTCCAAGGACAGATTCCACAACCTTTCTGGGAAGCTCATTCCTGTGTTTATCCACTCTTCTGAGGGACAAGTTTTTTGTCTTGCTCTCAATTTCTCTAGCTGCAACTTGTGACTGTTAATTCTTCTCTTTTTACTGTATGTATCTGAGAATAGTCTGCCTCCATCTTCCTCATACCTCTTTATAAAGAGTGGACAGCACAATGAGATGCTTTCGTTGCCCTCTTTTCCACAGACTGAATGATGCCAGCTTCTTGTGTATCATGTCCCCTAGCCTCCTAATAACCTTACTAATAATGTACAAGTTTGCCAATCTCTCCCTTGCACTGGTTGGGCCAAAATGGGTCACAACTGTCAAGGAGAAGAAAGGAACCACTTCCTTTGATGTGCTGCATGCACTCTCAATCTAATCTAGGACACAGTTGGCCTTCATCAGCACAGCTGCACACTGCTGATTTGTTACACGCAAGTCACCAAGAGCAGCTGCTTCAGAGCTGGCCTAGCCAGCAACAAAGAGATCTCAGTGTACAGGGGAGTTCCCACTATTTTCTCTTGGTAGGGAAATGCCAGGGAGCAGAGGGACCCACCAGGAATTGGGAGCTTTTGCACCACTTCTGCCAGTGTCGGATGGCAGCAGTGAGTGTGCCTATGGAAGGTGTGCCCAGTGTAGTGTGTTGAAGTTTCCTCCCAGCATTAACTTTCACCAGACCAACTCAGTTAGAAGCAAATGAAGCTGTATTTACAAGCAAAATCGACATTCTACAATGGAATGCAATGAATATGTACAAGATATACCAATATTATACAGATATTTACAATTAATAAACAGCACAAGGACACCCCTAACCAAGAGACCAGGGGAAGCTACTAGCTTCTCTGACCCTGCCTTCCCCTTACCTCCCTCTATGAAAGGGACAAGAGAAAAGATAGCCAAGACCAGCCAAAGCACACAGATTATCTCTCCAGAGTGTAGCAAAACCAGCTGAGATCAGAAGAGAAGAGAAAAGGGGAAAATGGTTATGGTACAGCTACTCTTATTCTAGATATTTACGCAATGAATTTGTTTAGAATAACCTTGTTTTCCTTTTTACACCTGTGATTTATTTATATTTTTCTACTTTTCTGCTCAAAATCTGTAACTAAATTTTTGAAGGCGTAGCCTAAAACCACCACAGCCCAGGTAGAGGAGCTCCTTCACTTAGTGATGGAGCTTCAAGAGGAGGTAAGTAGGCCAAGAGCCATCCAGCAATGTGAGAGAGAGAGAGACTCTTGGAGTCACACCCTGTCCTCCCTGAAACAAATGCAACAGGCAGAAGAAGCTTACGATAGAGTGAATTCCGTGTCCCCTCTCTGCTTGATTGTATGTGGTGACTTAGAGGACAGCAGGCAGTGGCAACAAGTTCCTGAATGGCACAACAGGCACTGCAAATGTGTCACCACAGTAACTCCAGTGAAGGTTCTTATGAAGTGTGGCTTTGGAAACTGGGTTTGTTTACTCTGGGGAAAAGGAGGATGAAGGGAGACCTTACTGATTTCTACAGCTACCTGAACGGAGGTTGTAGCAAGGTGTATATCAGTCTCTTCTCCCTAATAATAAGCGATACAGTGAGAGGAAATGGCCTCAAGATGCCCCAGAGGAGGTTTAGATTGGAATTTAGAAGAAACTTCTTCACTTAAAGGGTTATCACACCCTGGAATAGGCTCCCCAGGGAGGTGGTTGAATGGGCATCCCTGAAAGTGTTTGAAGGTCACATAAAGGTAGTGCTAAGGAATGTGGTTTAGCACCAGAGTTGATAGAGAATGGTTGGACTCAATGATCTTAAAGGTCTTTTCCAACAGAAAGGATTCTATGATTCTAAGTTGTTATCCACCATAGCCCCTAGGTCCTTCTATCCATCTTGTATCTAGCCTGTAATGCTGCCTGAAGTTATCTTGTCCTAGGTACAGGAATTGACATTTGTCTTTTCTGAATTTGATGAGAATTGCTAAGCTTATTTCTCGATCTTCTTGAGGTTTCTCAGAATGGCAGCCCTGCTCTCCAGCATATCAACTACTACTCCCATATTAGTGTCATCCATGACTCTGCTTTCAGCACGGTCCATCATGTTGTTCAGTTTCAGTTTATTGATAAAGATATTAAACAATATGAATGCCCTGAACTGACCCTGAAGATGTATCTTGTAAATGTCTGCCAGATAGATGTTGAAAATTTTACCACCAACCTTTAAACCTGATTATTTTGGTCAGTTCATTCATTTGTAGACTTCCCTTCCAGCCCATGTCTCCTCAATTCTTCTACTGTATGGGATACCAAATCAGAAGTGTTGCAAAAGCCAAGATAAATAACATTTACCACTCTTCACTTGTCCACAGGGTCAGACGTATAATCATTGCAGAAGCAATCAGTTAGATGAGGCACAATTTGCCTGGTTGGTTAGATCATGGTTATTCTTCCTCCTTTTTTTTTTTGTGCATGTGTGAATGTCTTCTGGCAGGATTTTTGGTATAATCTTTTTCCAATCACCAGCAACTCACGACTTTTTGAAGGTCACAGACAGCAGCCTTGAAATTATATTGACACCTCAAATACATCCAGTCTGGTTATGTGGACTTTTATATGCCAAAAATACTAAATTGGCATGAAGACCTGGAAAGCCCAAGGGGACATCCTATCTGTAAGTTCAGAGGAGACTCACAGAATATTAAAATTGTAGGGGTTGGAGGGGACCTCTAGAAATCAAGTCCAACCCTGCTGCCAAAGCAGGATCACCTAGGGCAGGCCACGCAAGAATGTATCTAGGCAGGTGTTGAAAGCCTCCAGAGAAGGAGACTCTACAATTCTTCTGGCCAGCCTGTTCTGGTGCTGTGTCACCCTCACTGTAAAGAATGTCTCATGTAGAGGCAGAATCTTCTTGTTTCAACTATCACTGGGTACCATCAAAAAGAGACTATCATCTTCATCTTGACACCCACCCCTTAGATACTTATTTATATATAAGAAGGAAGTGTTGACTTCAGACTATGTAGTCATTTTCTGTTAGTTGCTGATGTACTTGAGAAGAGTACGAAGGCTTTCGGTCCCTCAATAGTTAGTTCCAGCCAAGATTTTTCTTTTCTGACTTCAGGCCTGCATGGCCAGGCTGTGTTTCCAGGCCGATTCTTTGCAATCCACTTTCTGTGGATTTGTCTTTTTTTTGTGACTTGAGGAATTGAATCCAGGAAACTGTTTGATCTTCAAAGACTTCTGTCCTTCAGTACAGTTTCCCAGGGGGTCATGCTTACCTGAACACACCAAAGTCTGCTATTCAGAGATCTTCAGTCTGCTACTTGTTTTCCTTACTTCATTCACAAATGTTTCATCATCGCTGTGTCCAAGGTTGCTGTTGACCATCGCAGCCCACATCCTCAACCAGTTCTAATTAAGATGTCTCATTCCTTAGAGGAGAGTGTGAACGTTTTTTATGTCAACACTGCTGTTTCATATTGTGCTTTGGTTTTTTTATGGATGTTGTTTGTTTGTTTTGCTTGTTTGTTTGTTTTAATAATAGAAGTGCCTTTTGCCCTTGAGTAACACCTAGAACAACCAGACAAATCTAAGTAAATTAACAGCAGTCAGTTGACAAAACAGGTAATATAAATCTCATCTGCTTTGCCACAGTTAAAATCAAGGAATAGGAAAAATATGTTTGCATGCTTCCCAAAAATGTCCTGCCAATGTATTAACTTCTTTCAGTGTTTCAAAGTATTTTAATATATTATCTTTATATAATTATTTCTGGATCAAGCAGTTTTGGTTTTTTTTATTATCAGCTCTTTTGCAAATAGCAGATATATTTATATTTGAACACATATGCTTTTTTTAAAGCAATTTCCTGGGTGGCACTGGTTGTCGTTGACCCTCGCTAATTTATTTAACTGACCCAACAAAAAAAGTAATTTAATAAGAAAGTATATGCTCTTTTTTTTATTATTTGTTTGTAGATCCAGCTGTTGGAAGGTCTGCAGGAATCCTGGACAGAATATGAAAACAATGTGCAGTGCCTAAAAACTTGGTTTGAAGCTCAAGAGAAGAAGCTGAAAGAGCAACAGAAAATTGGAGACCAGGCTTCAGTACAGAATGCTTTGAAAGACTGTCAGGTAATGGCGCATTGTAAATAACAGTACTTTCTTTCCAACAGATAGACTTGATAAAGCCCTGTAAAATCTTCCTATCAGTCAAGTCAGTGACAGAACTCCTCTTCAGAAAGGGAAGGAGCGAGTGCAAGCAATAAGAAATGAGGAACAATAATGTCCCAAAGATGTTTAAAAACAACCAGTACAAGAGGACACAGTCTCAGGCTGTGCCAGGGGTGGTTTAGGTTGGATGTTAGGAGGAAGTTCTATACAGAGAGAGTGATTGCCCATTGGAATGGGCTGCCTGGGGAGATGGTGGAGTCACCATCATTGGAGGTGTTCAGGAGGAGACTTGATGGGGTGCTTGGTGCCATGGTTTAGTTGTTTAGGTGGGTTAGATTGGTTGATGGGTTGGATGCGATGATCTTGAAGGTCTCTTCCAACCTGGTCCAGTCCGGTCCAGTCTGGTCTGGTCTATTCTATTCTATTCTATTCTATTCTATTCTATTCTATTCTATTCTATTCTATTCTATTCTATTCTTCTCTTTGCATTGTGTATTAGGCATGGGTATTTCAAAGTGTGCCAGTTGTACTGACCTAGAAGGTCATCAAAATAATGTGTTCCCATTCTTGTTTAGCCAGTCTCATGGAGCTTGATGTTGTGAACACTGTGCTTGACTATTCAAAACTTGTGGTTTCTGTCTTACCAGTACCTTTCCTGCACCCCTCCCTTTTTGCCACTTTCTTGTTTTGCTTTGTTTTTTTTCCAGTTGATGTGTTGCACCTGATAAATGCTAGAATCCAAGGTGGTTTTAAGCTTTTATTCAAAATGTGTTAGAAATCACTTCCCCCGCAATAATTGCATTACCCAGACAAGGAAATAGTGCTGGATTCTCTTTTGCTTCCAGAAGACTGAAGGAGAATCATGATTACAGTGAGCAAAGATGGGATAAGGCAAAGCACAGATATACATAATGCACATAAGTTCAGAGCCCACCTCAGTTATTCATCTAAAATTTGTACAAGGACTACACAGAAGTGAATAGAGTATCACATTTGACTCTCTGCATCTTGCTCAGAGTAGTACATGCTTAAACAGTTAGAAGCTTACTTCTGGAGCTGTCAGGCTAGAGCTCAAGCTTATAGGTATATAGGCAGAACAGATTTTTCTCAATTTATAATCAAGGACTCTACTTGGTATCAGGTAATTTTTACTGAACAATATTTTGTTCTAGAAGATGGCAAATAATAAATGTCACACCAGATAAGATTTATAATTAAACTCTGTCAGGACAACTATATGCCAAAAATTCTTCATGTTCTCATCCTCCTTGTCTTTTGGTAAAACCATCTTTCCTGCATGCATTTAGTGATTGGAAAGTATATGATCTACATCTAAAAGCTTCCTGAACAGAACAGCTGGAAATCTATTCAAATTAAGTGTGCAAGAAAATTTAATCTATAGTTGCCAGTGTATTAAATCCATTTTTGTTTCTGTAAAGGGAAATAGTTGGTTAGACCAGATATTAAAAGTCAAATTTTAATCCAAAAATTGTGACCTGAGTTTTCAAACCAGTCACAGTGCTTAGTTTCAATTCATGTATCTGTATGATTTCAGCACAATAAACCCATATGACTGTAGGAAGGGTAACTTATCATAGCCTGACATAATTGGCAGGCTGTTTTTGGCTGAGGTTCAAGGCTGAATCTGATTTATCACCTTTGTGGCTCCTTTTGGTCAGGGAAGTTAGCAAATACGCTTGGGAAGCCAGTTATGAATGGCAAGACTTTGATCAGCAGCGTAACATTGTTTAAGAAATAACTGTGCAGCATTCCCAGGTATCTGGTTCAACTAGTACAAAAGCTGCAATTTATTAACCAACTTTAGCTGCTGCCTAGCATCATTTTAAGTGAAGGCAAATATTCTTTTCCCATCACAGATCAGACACAGTAATGTGTCTTTAATTCAGTTATGAGTTAAAAACAATGAGTAAGAAACCCCCTTTTCACAGAGAACCAGAAATATTTGCTGTTCTTGCTGTTTGAAGCTTCTGCCTTTTATATATTCTGAACTTTTAAACGATCTCATACAAACTTGAATGCCTTTTTTTTCAGTCTTAAAACCTACTTTCTAGAAAGTCAGGTTTACTATGTACAAATTAGAAGTATTTGCTTTGTTGTCAGCTGGTAAAAAAACACACCATATATTATACCAGGGATGTAGTCTGAAACAAGATCATTGCTTGAAGTCTGAAGAAATGTGAAAATACAGAAGAAAAGGCTAAGAATAAGAAATGCAGAAAAAATGCTCTCACATGTTTATAGACAAAAGACTGTTGTATATGTGCAGTGATAAATTCTGTTAATAGCAAGTGTATGCAACACTTGGCAGAATTTTGTTCCAAATGTTCCCCCTGCTATCTAAAACAACAGTCTGTTACAGCAGCAGTCTACTTGTTTGGATTCATAGAAAGAGCAATTTACTGAAAGACCTAGGTTTTCAGTTTGCCTGGAGTTTTGTTGTGTTATTTTCTTTCTCTGGTGATCCATGTCTCTCAGAAAGAAATTACTTGCAGAAAATTAAATTGTAACCTGAAATCACAAGATGGACTAAATAGTGGAAGGGCATTACAAGATTGCTCTCACTTTGCAGTCTACTTTCCATATCTCATCAACTACTTTATCTTCAGGCAGGTAAACACAAATTTCCAATGTCCTGAAACCTGCAGTCATACTTCTCCACTCTGCTCAGGCTAGTGTTTGCCTAACCTGAAGGTGCACAGCTACCATATGAATTAGAGCATTGCAGGTCTGTTTTGGATCTCCCTGCAATGTGACATGAAATGATGCAGGTAGTTTCCTGGCTAAGAATGACCTTGTAGGAGCCATGCTACATGAGTCACAGTTGCTCACAGAGTCATCTTGTCCTCTCTCCTTCATTTTGTAACTTCATTCTCATACTTTTGAGACATAAAGAACATCGCAGGTGTTGTGACAATCAAATACTACATACTGGTGCTTCTGCACTTCACTTGTTGATAAACCATGATAAAACTGGAAAACTTTGAATCAGTACTTCTGTGACCAATGCAGGGTCATGCAGTAAGCATTTGCCTAAAGCCAAAGCAAGCCACTAACAAATTGTCATGGCCTCAGTGCTTATGCACTCAGCCCTGTTTTCTTCACTTGTTTTCATGCCAACTGTTCATTTGCTTCCGTTTTCTTGTATTACTGTGTGGGAACACTGAGCAGAGCAAAATGCTATCAGGCTCATTAATGCTTCCCAATGACAGACAACTTTGAGGAGGCAATAAGGAAAATTCCTGCAGTCTGTTGCTTGTTGTCATTGGCTGGACTCCTGTGAACTTGTCATCTAGAAAAGGAGAAGGCTTACTGTCCTCAGGCAAGGGGCTTTGCTAGGACCTGGCAAAAGAAAAAAGACTCCACTTCATGTGGGGAGGCATGACAAATTGACATTGTTCCCTAGGAAGTCATTTTGTCCTTTTGCTTGGGTGGCAAAATTAATTTTTTCCAGAGTTTGAGCCAGCCAGATTTGGGCTAATTAAAAAGCCCTCTCAGTGTTCTAGGACAAACCAAGACACACAACAATTTTCCCATGTATTTAAGCAGCTGCCCTATTTTTAATGAGTTTTGGGCTCTTTCATGAGATTACACAGAAGTTTAATGTTTAATGCTTCTATTTAAATTAAAGACAAATTACTGTGCTTTAAATGGAACATAAAATATTAATTAAAACTTCTGATGAGTTATTGGTTTCCTGGGAATGAAAATCAACTCTTGCAAGTGTGGTTTTCGATGTTTTCTAATGCCTATCTCAAGGCATTATTTAACCAATTAAACAAAAATAGTCAAATATCTTCTTTCATTTCAGGAATTAGAAGAATCAATAAGAACAAAGGAAAAAGAAGTGGAAAATGTAGAACAAAGTGGTCTGTCTTTGATACAGAACAAGAAGGAGGAAGTCTCTTCGGCTGTTATGAATACACTGCAAGAAATTAACCGTTCCTGGGCGAATTTGGATCACATGGTAAAAGAGGCAAATTACAGGGCATGAAGGAAAATTTAAACTATTGATTTGCAGCATGTAAGGGAAGAGATTCTGAATTGTGTCCATTTCCATCCATCCATCCCTGTTTGTGTGTATGCTCTGCATAAAATGGTTGTAATATTTCCTATTTCAAGGACACTTTTATTTATTGTAGTTGAAGCTCTGTAGATGTTTCCTGATATTTAGTGGAAAGGCCCCAAATTGTCTGTGAGGAACTGCCTTTCAAAGCTCACAGATCTCATAGAATAAGGAAGTAATCAGTATTAGTTGTCATCATCCAAAGCTTGATCAACATTAGTCCATCTTCTCAGGAAGAATGTAGTGTGTTAGTGCTAGCCTGCCTGCTGATTTTCATAGGCTGATTTACTTGCCTTAGAGATATAGGTTTCATAGTCTTAAGCAATTTCTCTTGATTGCACTTTGAACCAAAGTAGAATGGACTTGCTATCCTCTCAGTCCCTGCTATCCTAACTGTAGAAAATCAAGCAGAATTTTTTGCTGTACCCAGTGTAAGCCCAGATGATGATTTTGCAAAATCTTCATTCTCCCAACAGGTTTAAGATTCAATATGTTGAACTAGAAGTATTTTGAGTTCAAAAGGAGGAAAATAACTTAAACAAAAACAAAGTGTCTTGAAAGCTTTCCATTTACTTCTGTTTTGGGTTTTTTTTCTGTTTGTTTTTTTCCACCTCCCTCCTCCTAGGTTAGCCAACTGAAGATATTGTTACAATCTGTTCTTGATCAGTGGAGCATTTACAAAGTGGCTTATGAAGAGCTGAATAGTTACCTGACGGAAGCTAGATATTCTTTGTCCCGTTTTTATCTTCTTACTGGTTCTTTGGAAGCTGTGAAAGCCCAAGTTGACAATCTTCAGGTAAATAGAATATCATGCCTTCTGACATACTAAGGATGGATTCAAGGATTAATTTTGTCCCTCATTGCATAGATGCAGATAAATACATTTTAGGCTGTAAATTCACCTGAAGTTAAGGAGAAACTTCTTTACTTTGAGGGTGATGGAGCACTGGAGCAGGCTGCCAAGACTGGATGTGAAGTCTCCTCTGGGGATTTTCAAAACCTGCCTGGATGCATTCCTGTGCAACCTGATCTAGATGTACCTGCAGAGAGGTTGGGCTAGATGATCTCCAGAGGTTCCATCCAACCCCTACCATTCTGTGATTCTAAGTACATATATAGTGGCCCATTACAATCACATATCAACAAATCACATATTAACAAATAGATGTTGCATTTTTAATTTTCCAGAAAAGTAACATGGGGATGGTTGATTTTTGGATTTTTTTCTTTTTAGATTTTTGATGCTGTTCTTGAAATTTTAAACCTTACTGTCAGATTGATAGAAGTTTTTAAATCATTCTACTAACCATTAAAACTAAAGTTTCTCAGTCTTTCAGGCTTTTGAGGTAGTGGTACATGTTGAGATCACATTTTAACACATACATACCAACTCTGTGGTATACAGTAGACTGAACATGAAAGAAAATGGTAAAAGAGATGAAGTATTTACATGTTCAAGAGATTTTTTCCAGTGCAAGTCACAGGCCTGTTATACAAATTAATATTATTTGAAATTAATTTAAATAAATTTTTGTTTAATGTTCCATTGCATTTGTTTAATGTTCCATTGCATAGAATAAACTTCTATTTCAAAGAAAGCTACTGTATTTGGAATTAAAAATACTTATGCAAATATTTTCAGTTATGAGAAATTGCACTGTTAGTATTTGCCAGAAAAATTACCTTTACATCATCATTTAAATATTTTTTTGTAATTTGAAGTCCAGACACAAATGAAGCCAACAATGAACAAGACCTTTCAGACCAAAATTTAAAAAGCATCAATGCACTTTTGCAGCCACTCTTCTAGGTTTTAATTTATTATATGTCAAAGAAGAAGAGTCAGTAAAACAATAGCTGTATGACTTTTTTGCTTATTAAGACTTTGACTGTACTGTTTAATAGCTTGCTATCTGCTGGCCTGTTCAAATTATAATAATATGCACACAAATATTTAAGGGCATAAAAAAAAATAAATAGGAGCACTTTCCCTGCCAGCATCACTTAGATGGAGAAATAAAAAAGCAAGAACCTTGTTTTCAGAATAAAGCATCTTTAGGCTGTTGTGTTTTTCATCTCATTCTATACAGGGTATTTATTTTCTTCCACTAGTTAAGTTTATATTTCTGAAGCAGTTCTGTGCACTTAACTCCTCCTGTGCAAGAGAATAATTGCTTCCAAAAGATCTTTATGTTTTCTGAAAATATTAGGTTAAAACCTACTTTTTGGTGATAAAAGTCTTCAAAAGTCTTATTAGGTGAAAGACACATGAAACAAATTTTGCATTCATAAGCTGTATGATGTAAATGGTATTCTTTGGAAATGTTTCTATGTAATGCAATTTGTGATGCCTCATGTATATTTATGCTTTTTATTATAATTGTTTGTTTTAGAGCCTACAAGATGAATTGGAAAAGCAGGAACATAGATTACAGAAATTTGGCTCTGTGACCAATCAACTGTTGAAAGAATGTCACCCGCCAGTGACTGAAACACTTACTAACAATTTGAAAGACGTTAATATGAGGTAGAAAATGTCTGTGTTGAACTTTACTTTCAGTGGTAAATTTGCTTTTATCTATTGACCCAGTTTTACATAATTTCTGTTGCTGTTATGTTTTATTATTTTACAGTTCTGGAGACTTGGGTGGCTTATGGGAACAGGTGGGGTCATTCCTATTACTAAGAGCTGGAGCAGAACTGTTTCATTTACTGCTATTAATAAATGAATAGTTATTTTTGCCAGCAAAGCATTTGGCCATTACTGTCAGTAGTTTTGCTCCATGCGAAGTACCATGATGGAAAAGAATACTGCACTTGAAATGCAATTCTGCCTGAATTTCTAGTTTGTAGGAAGGACGTGATAGGCAAGAACAGCTAAGCCTCACCAGCAGCGTAGTGAACAGCTTTCCTGGCTTTGAATTTGGGCCAGAACCAGTGCAAGACTGTACTTAAAGAAGCTACAGAAAGGCAAGATCCAAAAATAAAAACTAGTTTGGTGGAAAGTTAGGAGTGTTTTTCAAAAACACAGTCATACCAAATTTTTAATCTGTGGTGCATCATACCCTAGATTGTGAAAGCAGGGGGGAGGGCTTATTCACCCCATTTCAGAAAAGATACTGTAGGATTTCACAGTTTCAGTGGCTGGTGGAATTTCACCATTTTTATCATGTAACAATTGAAAAATACTGTCATTTCCTTTGCTAAGGAGACAATGAGGTAATTTGCTAAATACCTGCACATTTGAGAAAGTACTTGTTTTCATTTGCTGTCAGTGCCAAGAATTCAAAAGGGGCTTAGGTATTTGATTGGATAGTAAAACCGTAAAAACTTAAAATAGGTCTGGAAGTATTTTAGAAGGGACTTACACAGAGCCTTATGACTTTAAATATTCTGTCAGGGTTTGGGAAGAAATTACAGCAGAAGAAATGGTTTATTTTTTACACCTGTTTTGGGCTTCTTAGGCCCTTGCTGTAATCTGTTAATAGCAGTTAACGATCAGTCATGGATGCTCTGTGCTGTGAACCAAAGTGTGTTAAGTGCAAATAGGAGGAAGTTCACTTTAAAAAGTTCATTCAAGCTGTGACCTAAAGCATTAATGTACAGCATCCAAGATGTATCACAGATCAGACCTGCTGCCGCAGGTCAGAACAGAACAGTTTTTGGATTCCTTCTCCAAGTGTCTGGCTTTTGATTATAAAAAAAATTTCGTAAGAGCTAGAATACCATGGGGAAACAGCAGCAAAGAAGGAGAACAAGAGTAATTCTTGTGGAGTCCTAGGCTTTGATCATTTCTCCAATCTTTTCACCAGGTGGAACAACCTTATGCAGGAGATTGCAGAGCGGCTGCGTGCCAGCAAAGGCCTCCTTCAGCTATGGCAGAGGTACAAGGACTGTTACCAGCAGTGCTCTTCCACTGTCCGTCAGCGAGAAGACCAGACCAATGAACTCCTGAAGACTGCCACCAGCAAAGATATTGCCGATGATGAAGTTACTACTTGGATTCAGGACTGCAATGTATGTTCAGTTAGGCTTTGCAGTTTTTTAAAACATCTCTGAGGGATAAAAATCATAAGAGGCTCTTCATTACTAAACTCTGTATTTGGTGTTTTGGAGGCTTCCATACAAACACTTTTCTTTTTGACTTATGCATCTGAGGCACAGGAGACAACTTTACATCTAGACAAATCGTACAAGTTTCTCATACTGTTCTTGGGATCCCTCTATTACTCGTTGTGGTGGTGACTCAGAAGCTTATATCTAAAGTCATGTGATTCAGACTGAAGTCCCTGTTCATTGAAGGGATTCTTGCTTAAGAAAACATCTCTACCAAATCTGTTGAGTTCCTTATAAGAGAAAGAAACACAAAATTTTTGGATGGTGTTCTCACCAATCAAGGCAGTGCACTTTTTCTGACTGTGTGTGTTCTGGGAAAATCTTTATCCTTCTTTATAGAAGGACGCCATTCAACTCTGAAACCTTGAGGTTCTTCCTTTTTTCAAGACTATCTCAAGGCAGCAGGATAATTTATCTCCTATCTGTAGTTACATTTTGATCTTTTGACTCTATGCTAAGTCAATGTTAAGTGTCATTGACCAAAAAGTTACAATTTTAATTGTCTTAAGACGTGTAAGCAAAACAATTGCGAGGAGAAAAATGAACACATTATTGAGCATGTTGAGCATTTGCTGCCATAATCATCTGGATTGTTAGTTCAAATTGTTCAGATCAAATATTTTCTCCATTTTCTGATGTCCCACTCCTTAGCCATTATGTAAGGCCATGTGCAAAAGCTATTTTTTCATCCCTCCTGGTAATTCATAGCAGGAAAAAAAGGAAAGGGAGATCTAGTCATACCTGAATTGACCCACAGTGAGGGCTGCCACTGCTTAGAACCATCATGTCAATAGTTTCAAACAGTTTGTTTCAAAATCATTTGTTACCTCATCAGTAACTTAGGCTTGCTCAAAGGTAGGTGAGCAGTCATTTCTTTCTGTTCCTCTGTGTACAGGCGTTTGGGCTTTGGAGTTTTTATTCTGCATATCATATCCTTCTCATACAGTGTCTGGTGGATACTTCAGCATTGAAATACAATTGTAAATGCAAACTTTTCATGCAGTGGTGGAGTCCAGTCATTTCATTCCTCCTTTAAATGAGGGAAAGATGACATCAGCAGTGTGTCAGGTTAACTATTCATATGCTTATTCAATGTGTTGCCACAGGATCTACTCACAGATTTGAAGACAGCACAGGAATCACTGATTGTTCTTCAAGAGCTGGGAGAGGAGCTGAAAAGCCAGGTGGAAGCTTCAGCAGCAGCAGCTATACAATCTGATTATCTTTCTCTGAACCAGAATCTGTCAACCTTAGAACAGACCCTCTGCAAGCAGCAGGGTTTACTTCAGGTATGCAGAGTGTTTTCAGTCCTTGAAGCTGATCATCCTGTGATACCTGAAAACACATAAATTAGCTAAAACTGCATCACAAAAGAGGGTGGTGTTACCTCTTCATCAGCATTTGCTAGACTTCCATAGAAGCCAAAGCTAAGAGTATAAAATATGCTTAAGTCCATCATACAAATCTTGTAAGAAGGTCCAGATTCTGGAAGAGCATAGCAAACCTCAAGTGTTTGGAATGTTAAGGGCACCATGCTTTTTGCAGATGCCAAAAGTGCTAACAGCTAGATCCAGTGCTACTGCTTCTCGAAGACAACCTTCTCTTCCCAGCTTGTTGTTTAGTAGCAAAACAAATGAGAGATTCTGAAGAATTGTGTATAGATGATTTTTACCGTTCCTATTAATGTCAGTGGCCAGACTGCCATCTACCATTTGTGGTCAAAGTCTGTTCAGCAACTGTTGCTAATTACATGGCAAAATGTGTTCCATGGGGAAGTACATGGGTGAGAAAGCAACAAGAGAATTTACCTATTTACAGCTTCTCTGTGCTGTGAAGAGACAAAACATAAGAAAAGTTTCTCATTTCAGATTTCAGTAAAAGCCGCTAGTGGTTCTTTCTGCTGTCAATAAATTAAGCAGAGGAGTTAGTTTCATAAAAGGAAGTTAGAGAAAATAACCTATTTCAAGGCAGTGAGATTATTTATGCACTTTATCGAAGTGTTGCCTTTTTGGTATGATCAAAAATTCTCTCTCCTAACCTGAAAAACCTCCAGTAATTTACACAGTCTGTGAGTAAAATAGGAGTTACAATTGGTCCTATCCTATACAACTGTTTGCAAATCTATAATGAGAATATGGATGCTATGTGGTCCAAGTTCTTAAAATATGAGTCCTTTTCTCTTCAAGGCTGGAGTGCTGGACTACCAAACCTTTGCCAAGAACCTGCAGGTCCTCGAGGCCTGGATAACAGAAGCAGAAGAAAGACTGAAAGGACAGGATCCCGGTCACTCATCTGATCTCTCAACAATACAGAGTAGGATGGAAGAACTCAAGGTGACTAATGAACACAAAAATTGTGGATTCTTTTTCTGTTAGCCTGGTTATATGTAGTATAGGGAATACACAAATACCACATACATTCTGTACATATTAAAGGACTGTTAGTCATGCAAACTATAAGGCTGAGAACTTAGAGGTTTAGTTGCAGTCTAGGACTGCATATGCTTATTCAATGTGTTGCCCCTGAGACAAGACAAAAGGACAGACAAACTGTTTAGAATGAAGTGACTATCAAATCAAAATGGGAATGGAAATTATATCAGGTTTTGGAGATTTCCTTAATCTAATTTTCTCTTGTTTTGAATTTATGCCATTTCTATCTCAGTGGTATTTAGTTTAGGAATGAAGTCATGTATTCATTTTGAGTATCTTGATACCATGAAGAAACATACATGCTGGTACCATGTGATCTTCATCTGAGCTCTTTCATTTGTTTTTTCTGTAGTTTTTGGGTGGCTTTTTTTCTCTTGTCTTCTTTCAAGGCCTTGACAGGAAGTTCATGAACTTTGCTGTCTGGGCTGATTTTGTCCTTTTTTTGTCCTTTTGTTATTTTTCTGTCAGAATTAACTATACACATAATTCAGCATTGGGAATACTAATATCCAGGTGATTTCCCTAAAGTAGTGAATTGGATATTTCTGTAATGCAAAGCAAAAAATTTAAAATAGAAAGTTGAAAACATTCAGTGGGAATTAGCCAGCCTAGCATTCTGGCTAAGAAACAAGGGGATAAAAAATAATCTTTTTTATGATATAAACATATAGCTTCAAACACTAGCCTACTTCTGCAGGTTTGGGTAGTAAATACTCAATTAGCAAGACAGTTCTCTGTGTAAATTTAAACATGATTGTGGTCTGAGACCGAAGGCTGAAAACTAGAGATGCAATCTTTTCCTGGCATAGGGATTGCTTACCACTTGGTGGCAACAGAGGCCATTCCTAATTTAACTGTGTGCTGGTTCATAGTTTTGCAGTCTTTAATAGCATAATTACTGGACCTCCTAGTTATCACTTTAATGGTTTGTTGCAGAGTCAGATGTTGAAGTTCAGCAGCATGGTGCCAGATTTGGACCGTCTTAATGAGCTGGGTTATAGACTTGCTCTGAGTGATAAAGAAATCAAAAGGATGCAGAACCTGAACAGACATTGGTCTCAGATCTCATCTCAGACTATGGAAAGATTCAGGTGAGGATAGTTGATGATTATTGTATATTTTTCCTATATTACAACAGCTAGAAGGTGTATCTTTTGCAGAATATAGACAATGTTTCACATAATTCATCAACCAAAACTCCTTTAATTTGGTGTACTGAAAAGAAAGAGCAAAGCCAGTGAGCTGAGATGGTAGTTTTGTTACAAATTAACAGAACTGGAAATGAGAAAAACTGCTACTTTTCGAAGTGTTGACTAGACACTTAACAATGTTCATGAGAGGAAAAATCCTTACTTGGATCCGTCTTTCTTTTTTCTTTCTTTCTTTCAGTAAGCTGCAATCTTTCTTGCTGCAGCAGCAGACCTTCTTGGAGAAATGTGAGACATGGATGGATTTACTAGTTCAGACAGAGCAGAAGCTGGCTGCAGAGATTTCAGGAAACTACCAGAGCCTTTTAGAACAACAGAGGGCACATGAGGCAAGTCATCATCTGGATTTATACGTAACTACAACTCATACTATTTGTACAAAAGCAGAATGCACATTCTCTTGTGGAGTAACATAATAGTGTGTTATGAACTGAATTACATTTGCCTGCACCATCTTAATACATCAGCTTAGAAAAGAAGAATGCAAATACATCAATGACACAGAGTTTGGGGCAGGATTTGCGTATCAGCATGCCTATGAGTGCTTGTTCTCTGCATTTAATCTACTTCAAACTTCAAAGTTTTTGTTGGTCTTTTCATAGAACCTAACTAATTTCATGCAATTTGGCCCTTTGTCTTCAGTCATAATTGGTGAAAATCTCTGCTGTGTTGTTTTGGGTTTTTTCCCCAGTTTATTCTGATTTTGGTTATTTGTTATTAAACTGTCAACATATAAAGTATCTGAAAATCACATTAAAGAGAATTTTTTCTGTCAAAATACTGAGCTATATAACTTACTATGAGGCCTGCATTTGCCCTGGAGAACAAATTGATGTGGTCTTCACTGTGTACTGGAGTCATTTGTCTGTAACAAGTCAAGAATTAGCCTAGATTTTTCTGCTCAGAAAACCGGTGCAGAGTTTTCAGTAGTGGATGCCTTCAGAATTTTTCAGTGAAGTCAAGCGATGCACATTTTTTATCTACCCATATTGTTACTAGTAAGAATCTTGGTAAGATCAAGACGAGTCAAATTTCATACCAGAGCTCCCATGTGGCCACAGTAGTTTCAGTTCCCACATCTCTTGCAGCTGACCTACCCATAGACTCAGGCCAGACCACAGGGAGAGTCATGTCCTCCCTTCTGCTTGCCTTATATCTCATAGCATAGTGTTTGAATAAATGTCTGATAGCAGAAAGTCAGTCACAGCTGGTGTTGCTTGATTTAGCCTACATTCGCTATAGCAGTTAACTGCCTTTGCTTTCACAAATGCTACCCATTTAATTTCTTTCAGTGCTGCAAGCATTAATGGGACCTTATCTTTCTAAACTAAAACATCTCAGGTCTTGGAGATTTCAATGTCCAGAAATTATTACTAAGTGGATAGTTTCCTACTGTTGTTGTGTCCATTTAAAGCTATAATTTTTTTAACGGTTTCCACAGCATCACATTTGATTTTCATGAGATCTCATCTTAATGCATTCCTGAAACTTTGATCTGAGCAGTTAGCTCAGATAAGTGTTACTCAGGCACTCTTTTTTTTTTTTTTAATTAGAACTATAAAATTATCTCTCAGAATTTAGAGAACTAATAGCAGTTTTTGTAAATACTGCAATTCATTCAAAGAAAGAGCATCTTTTTTTTTGTCATTTTATATAGTCTAAGTGTATTCAGTACTAAAGGTTCTTTGTAGTATCTGCTGACTCTCATGAAGAATTCTCTTTTCTCTCCTCACAGTTGAAAGGGTCAAACCTAAACTTCTTCAGAATAATTTCCAGATTGTTTTGCTTTGTGTTTATGAAGATAATAAGAAAATGTTCTGTTTCCACACACATTTCCAGAATGGATACTGAAATGCTTCCAACTCTGTTACCAACTTTTCAATGCTGACTTGTGACTTTGATGGCTTTTATTTATAGGACCCCAGCTACCTCAGTGGCCTTAAATTCCCATTGAAATTTAGAAACCAGCAATGTGGAGGTGATCCCTTTTTCAAATACCATGTGCTGGCATCTGCATCAGACAAGGCTGTCAGGATAGTTTTGTAGTCATTCTTGAACAATTCTCTAGATAGCCATTTCTAGGCCTGGTACATTGCTTGGTACCCCCGCACAGTGGGAATGCACTGAGAAGCATTTGAGGAAGTGGTGGCAGGAGAAGTTCCTTGTCAAATGAGTTATGAATTTTTTTTCCAGTGTGCTTGTAATGTGCCCTCTATTCCTTCTCCTTTGACTTCCTATTGCTGTGATTCACTCTTCATATGAGAAGAAATTGGGGCAACAAGTGGTCCTACACAACAGAGTATCACTCTTACATAGACAGTGTACATGTGCAGGGCAAGTGGATGTTGGCAGAAATGTCTCTGCTTTTGGGTAGAGCTTGAATACCTCCACTCTAAGCAGAGTTATTCCTACTTAATAAGCTCTTATTTCATCTGCCCTCTTAAAAAATGATAAAATTGTTGCTTTTAGAGGGGTTGGGTTTGCTTGGGGGTTTTGACTAGTTGTGTTCTGTTTAGACTCAATTTGTCAGCAATGTTGGTATGTTGGTAGATGCTGTTGTCTCCTGTATTTCATCCATGTCCCCTGACTCGGCAGAAATAGATGTGACAGGAAATAAACTTTCTGCCTTCTTGCACAGCTTTCTGAAAATTTCCACCACACTGTATTGTGGTTTTGTTCATGAGATAAAAGGGCAATTAGTTTCCCTCTGATTCAGGCTTAGTCATTCATAAGAGCCAAATATTCAAAGAACACGATCCAATACATCTGCAAGGAAATTAGACAACATTAATTCTTTCTATGGAAAAAATTATGACCTGGGTAACATATTAAAAAATTGACTCTGTGATTTGGAGGCAAAACCTCATTTTGAAAAACTAGTCTATCGTCTAGAAGTCCTAAGCTACATACAACATGTTTGTGGAATTGAATTATGCAGGTGGCAGTATTTTGCTGGCAGTTGCAGATGCAGGGCCTGGTACGTCACAATTTGAGCTAGTGGTAAGCCACGTAACAGGGGTGGTTGTGGGGTGGATTTGGGGAATAGTGGCCTCAGTTCAGACAAGGATGAAATTCTATCAACTGCAAGCACCATCACTAACAAGAGAAAAATAATTTCAAGCTTCCTACCAGTATGCTTTCTCTTTTGATATCTGTGGTGGGTTGAAAACTCCCCCTCCAACATTCAGTTTTGCCAGCCCAGCCCAGATGGAAGCAGAATGAAGCTGTATTTACAAGCAAAACTACAATATACAATGAATATGTACAAAATACACACTATTTACAATATTTGCAGGTATTTACTATTAATAAACAGCAAAAGAACCCCACTGGCCAAAGAACAGGAGAGCTGCAACTGCTTCTCCTTTCCCTGCCTCCTTCCCTGCCCCCTGTACGCAAAAGGAACAAGAGAAAATAGCAGAGAAGTTGTTTATACCAGTCACAACAAAGCAATGCAGTCAAGGTCAGTAAAGCCAGGAGAAGCATCAGATGAAGAAGCAAAAAAAGAGATTGTTTTGCAAACTAAATCTAATGGTAGATACCTCTCCAATGGGATTGATTAGAACTATCATTATTTTCCTTTTTACACCCAGTAGTAATTTATTTACATTTTACCACTTTCTGTTCCAAGAGCTGTGGGAAATTTTAAAAGGCGTAGACTAAAACTACCACAATATCTTTGGAAACCTTTTAAACAGAGAATGGGTCCAGTTTTGACCTGGTGCCTGCATGTGCATTACTCAACACAAGAATATTCATGAACAAGCTAATCTAGAGGCATGGTCCAATACTAAAAGAAAATACTTTAAAAAAAAATAAATTTAAATAGTACTTAAGTCATCTTAAGTAGTACTTAAGTAATTTTTTGTTTTAAGTAATATTTAAGTAATAAGAAAGCTTTAATGGTATTGTGAAAGTTAATTGTGACTCATGGGGAAAACTGGAAAATAAATTGAGAAAAGTGGTAGAAGTGAAAAATTGATTTCCAGCTCCTACATATGGCTGACAATTTCTTTTTAAGTTCTATTGGTCATGTAAATTTGAATTAAAACTTCCTATAACACTATCACACACAAACTGTGCATAACACGACAGAGGACTATAATGTTTTTATTCATGTCAGAAAATAAAAGGGGCCTTTTCTGTCCACACAATAAATACCCTGTTTTAATTATGTCAGTAAGAGTGTCAATCACACAATTGTATTTGGAGCCCTGAAGAGAGAGACTTGGGGGTGCTGGTGGACAAAAAGCTCAACATGAGCTCTCAGTGTGAACTTGCAGCCCGCAAAGCCGATCAGATCCTGGGCTGCATCAGAAGAAGTGTGGCTAGCAGGTCGAGGGAGGTGATTCTCCCCCTCTACTCAGCTCTGGTCAGACCCCACCTGCAGTACTGCGTCCAGTTCTGGAGCCCCTATTACAAGAGGGATATGGAGGTGCTGGAACGTGTCCAGAGAAGGGCCACAAGGATGATCAGAAGGCTGGAGCACCTCTCCTATGAGGACAGACTGAAGGAGTTGGGGCTGTTCAGTCTGCAGAAGAGAAGGCTCCGAGGTGACCTAATTGTCGCCTTCCAGTATCTGAAAGGGGCCTACAGGAAGGCTGGGGAAGGGCTTCTCAGGATCTCAGTTAGTGATAGGACTAGGGGGAATGGAATGAAGCTGGAGGTGGGGAGATTCAGGCTATATGTGAGGAGGAGGTTCTTCACCATGAGAGTGGTGAAACCCTGGAATGTGTTGTCCAGGGAGGTGGTCGAGGCCCCGTCCCTGGGGTTGTTTAAGAGCAGGCTGGATGAGGCTCTGTCCAGCCTGATCTAGTGTGGGGTGTCCCTGCCCATGGCAGGGGGGTTGGAACTAGATGATCCTTGTGGTCCCTTCCAACCCTGAATGAAACTATGAAACTATGAAACTATGAGATGTAAAACCTAACTCCTGTTGCTGTTATTTAGCTTAATAATGTGGGTTTTTTAAATCTCGAGGAACTACTAATAATTACTTGCTCCTTGCTAGAAGGAGCAAGTAACTCCAGCAATGAGATTTTGTAAATGTATCTACTTAAACTTATGACAAAATCCCCATTAAATTAATTTTAAATGAGATTAAGTACATGAAAATTCATTTTTACCAGTTCATATAGATGGAATTAAAAAGTAAGATCTTGTTCTAACATCCTTGTCTCCTGTAAAACAGCTATTCCAGGCAGAGATGTTCAGCCGCCAGCAGATTTTGCATTCAATTATCTCTGATGGGCAGCACCTCCTAGAACAGGGACAGGTCGATGACAGGTAGGCATTCCTGTGTTGCTGCTGCTGCTTATGTAAATGATACTTACACTAATGGGGGACTTCCAAACAGGGAAGGTACCAGATGTCAGTGTTCAGGTTATGCTCTAGTGAAGATAACACATGTTCTGCTGAGGTAAAAGTTACCATTGCTGTGGTGTACTTTAAGGATGCTATGAAGTATGTGAATGGGTGAATGCATTTGGGAATACAGCAGCCTTGAGCCTGCTCTGACAAAGATTTATCTTGGATTATCAAGCATGTTAAATATGTGTCACTTTATGAAAAGATGCTGGAGTGACAGATCTGGTGAGTTACATTTGATATATATAACAGCTGGGGATGTGCCTTTACAGAGAGGATTCCTGATTGTTGTTTGAGAATGCCTGCAGCCTAAATGTGATGAAATAGGGATTAATTGCTGTCTGAGATTTTATTTTAAACACTTGTGATCAAATGAATGAAAATTGGTTGAAATACTATTGGCTTGATACTTGCGCATATGCATTGACTTTCCTAAGGGTATTATGGTCCTAACATCAGAGAAACTGCTTATAGATGTTTAGTAATGCTGTATATATCTTATTCCTATTTTGAGCTCAGTAGTACATCTGGAGGGGAACTATGAAATCTCATGGTTTACTATGAGTTTGGCTAATTCAGACTTGCAAAACTTGTGGGTTTTCTTGAAATATTTCTGGGGAGAAGATAGAAGAGTTTTGTGTTCAAGGTTTGGGTTCTTAAGGTCTCAATACTTGGAGCCTTTTAATTCTCCCAGTACGTGAAATGTGAAGTTCTCTTCCTCAGTGTTCTATTGTGAGACTTCAGTACTTTCTCTTAATGTTTCATAACTGACATCTGTAAAATATCTTCCCTCTCCTTTCAGTTCTTTTCATTAAATAGCTAGATTAAAACATGAAGGTTACTATGTATTTTTCTTTATTTATCTGTTTATAACAGAGATGAGTTTAATCTGAAGCTGACTCTTCTGAGTAATCAATGGCAAGGAGTAATTCGACGGGCACAGCAGAGAAAGGGGATCATTGACAGCCAGATTCATCAGTGGCAGCGTTACAGGGAGATGGCAGAGAAGCTGCGGAAGTGGCTGGTGGAAATGTCCTGTCAGCCAGTGAGTGGGCTGGGCAATGGTCCTATCCCATTGCAGCAAGCCAGAGCATTACTGGATGAAGTGCAGGTATGCCCAGTGTGTTTGAAGAAAGAGAAAAAAATCCCCACCTTTTTTACAGCATTCATAATTTGAGATGTTCTTTTAAATGTATTAGATTTAGAGTATCTGTTTTGCAGAAAAAAAGTTTGGATGCTAGTTCTTGTTTGGAGCTGGCATAGCCTCAGAAGCAGAAGTGGGATGGAAACAAAGTTGGAGTTCATGAAGAACATACAATGGAGAACTTACTGAGCCCTCTTTCAAGCCTTGTTTGCTTCTGGTTTTGTTTTGTAGCTAACATCAGACAAACTGCTCTGAAAAGGCAAAGACGTCCTTTTTGAGGAACATGTTCTAGCTAACAAAAAAGGATACTTTGAGTGTCCATACTTATGCGAGCTTAACAGTATCTTATCTAGCATCTTGATGTCTTAAAGCTTTTTGACTGGAAAATATATATAATAAAGCTTATAAGCATAATGGGCTCTAGAGAAATTATTTCTTTTTAAGAGCAATTGAGATACTGATGCTAATGAGAAGAAAGAAGTCTTTCATGTCTTTATCTCCTTGGTGAATGTTTCTAAAGGTCTGCTGCCCTAAATGACAATGAAAAGGGTAGGGTAAAGTATTTGGACAACAGCTCATGCGTAAGCCAAAGTATGCGATCAATTAAAATATGAGCTTGAGATTTAATTATACTGAACTGCTAATTGTAATTAAAAAGATAAAGCTGAGAGAAAGCTGTTAATGTTTTCAGCTTAAAGAGAAAGTTCTCCTAAGGCAGCAAGGGAGTTATATCCTCACTGTGGAAGCTGGGAAGCAACTGCTGCTCTCCGCTGACAGTGGAGCCGAGGCAGCCTTGCAGACAGAGCTTACCGAAATTCAGGAGCGCTGGAAGATAGCTAGCACCCAACTGGAACAACAAAAGAAGCAGCTCACTTTAATACTTAAGGTAAGTTTGTGATTTCTTCTGTACTTCTTCAACAAGTTCATTGTTTCTCATGCAAATTGATTAAATCATCTCATAGATATCAATCCTTCATTACATTAGGCTAACTTGCTCTTAAATACATCACTTTTCAGTAGTATTCTGACCAAATGGGAAGCACAAGTGTATAGTCTAGAAGAGTGTCTTGCATTAAGAAAATCACAGACTGGTGTCACATAAGGTCGCATTACTTGCCAAGAAGAGTAGAAACATGACACAAAAGAGAGGGGTTTTGTACCACCTGTTGTTTGTAGTTCTCCATCCTGGAGATGGTAATGAAATACTTGTGCAGATTAGAAAGATAAAAAAGAAAGGAGTGTGAAGGTAGTGGTCAAAGGAAACAAGTTCCTTGTTTTCTGATATCACACAACTGTCAGTCTTTATGGGTTAACTGGCTTACTAGAGATCTTTCTATCTCTAAATATGTTTTTTAATAGACTTTAACAAGGCAGGTAAAACAATAATGGTACATGACGTTTGGCATGGTTTGATTGCATTGGACAGATTTCAAATTTTGGAAAGTATACATCACTAAAGCTGAGTGTAGCTGCTGGAATCACAATTTAGAAGAGGTGCTTCAGCTGCTTCAATATGACCTGAATTTGCAGTATCCCAAACCACTACCCTTTCCCTGCCCCCCCCTTTTTCTAGAGATTAATGCACCTGAATGGAAATTTTGTCAAGAACAGTGCTATGTTTAGTATAGGCATTCAAAAAAGAAAGTGAAAAATTACTTTGGAAGGGAGAGGCTTTTCTGAAAGAATGGAGTTGGATCTAAACAACGTTGTAATAACAGGAGGCTTTGGTATGTGTACTTCTACTAGCAGAGATCTACACAAAGTAAAACAGACAGTTGTACAGGGGACGCAAGATCTGAGACTACAGATATTATTTAGAGGGGGGTTTTAATATTAAAAAGTTTTCACTGTTTAGTGGCTGGTTAGACAAATCAACTGACATAAGTATAATCCAGCTCTGAACAGAAGTCTAATAAACATTCTGCCTTCAGGACTGGAAAAAATCTGAAAAGGGCGTAGGAGACTCTCTGGAGAAGCTAAGATCATTCAAGAAAAAGCTTTCTCAGCCTTTGCCAGAACACCATGATGAGTTGCATGCAGAGCAGCTTCGTTGCAAGGTAAAGCACTTGTTCTCTGCTAACTGTTGCATCATCTTTGCCTGCCTTTGTGCAGCAACTTCTTCCACTGTTAATGGCCTGACTGTGCAAAGTGGTCAACCATCACTGTGACAAAAAACTATGTATGTAACATTTAAACAGCATAATATCTGATTGATCTCACTATAATGCAAATCCTGCAGGGTAAATATAGACCTGAACAAAGTTAGATAAGATCTGACAAGTACTGCAGAAGCACTAAATACTGGTGTTGTTTTATTACAGAAATTCTCATTTCAAATTTAAATTCCTGGTGTCTAAATTGTTGATTTACTACTTTTTACATGAGGTGAGATTGTTGGGGGGATCTTACTTATGCTGTGTTCTTTGCCATTTAGAAATGGATTACATCTTGAGATTCGAGTAGTGATATTAGTTTGTGGCTACTTGTTACAAGAGTGACACACACTTTCTATTGGGAAATTTCTGCACTCATAACTGAAAATACTGCTATGTATAGGGTTGCTGTTTTCTTTCTGGGCTTGGAATGCTGAATCTGATACAACTTCAATTCTGTAAGACATCAGTGCTCATCAACACATATAACTTTGAATTTGTTAGCAAACTGGTCCTTTTTCCTTGTACACTTTTTTTGAAGGAGCTAGAGAATGCTGTTGAAGGATGGAGAGATGACCTTGCACAGCTCTCTCTGCTGAAGGAGAACCTGTATTTGTATATCAGTGCAGATGATATCTCAATCCTCAGTGAGCGCATAGAGCTTCTGCACAGACAGTGGGAGGAGCTGTGCCACCAGGCAAGTATAGTACTGAGTGCTGATATGAGTGTGCAGGGTACATAAGTGTTGTGAGAAAAGCTGAATACAAGTGACAGCTTTTAGAAAAGATGAATGTACATGTACTCAGATTCAAAAATTTCTTCTTGCTGAATCAAGGAAGACCTCTATTCAAATGCTTCTTTTATTTGCTGCTAGTGTTTTTAGAACTCTTGAACTGTGTCATGACTGTGAGGTTGAAAGCCTTGAAAAACCACCAAAGAAGTCATACTGTGTATTGTGGGACTGTAGCATGACTGATGGGGAGAATACAGAAGTAATACATTCTGCTGTGCTTTGTTTGAGTTGTGCTTAGAAAGGATGCCCCCTCCCTACTCAGTATTCTTGTATTGTACCATCAGTTCTTCCGATACCTTTTGCTTCTTCAGACATTGGTGTCTGCAATTCTCTTAGTCTGAGGATGCAACATGAGCTGAAGACTATTGTTTAATTGTTCAGGTGCATCATGCTATTAGTGTGTTTCTTGACTCCATTTTGCACTTGAAAATCCAGAGGATAGAGTGCCCCTCACTCAGCTTTTCAGATTATCCTAATATTATTTCTGTAAAGAAAGTAAAGAAATATTACCTTAGTTTTGTGCACGTTGATTGCTTCAGGATGCAGCCTAGGGCAACGCTTTCTTCAACCGCTTCTTATTTCCGGAACACAGCCATCAAACCTCAAAAAGGAAATGCAGGATCACATGTATGCCCCTGTTAAACCTAACTTGATAGTTACAGAGCACATCACTTTTGTTTATAAAAGAACAGGTGCAGTCTTCATCTTCTCAGTTGAAAGGCTGATATAAAGTCCGAAACAATGCAAAATATAATGGGGAGGAAGTAAGTAGTTACACAAATGTCTGAAACTGTAGACATGTGCTGTTTACCCTCTGCTGCTGTTTTGATTTCAATGTCCATCTTTATCTTCCAATACCATTCATAGCCTCAGATGGTGCCACTGCTTTAAGCAATTTTTAAACATGAAAATGTCTTTATTCCTCCTGTATTAACTTTTTTTGCCTATTCTTTTATGCCTATTCTTTCCTGTCAGGGCACATCTCAATCCTTTGGAATCTCTCAAGGTGTCATGTTCATTCAGGAGAAATAGTTGTCTGTGAAATTAGTGTATTGAGACTCAGGTAGAAAATTACTTCTGCAAAATACAGTGTATCTTAGATTTAGCTTTGTACTTACAAATCATGTTCACGCACAAATTACAGTCTTTTGGAGTTTGGCCTGTCTTTTGTATATATCTATTTTCCTGCTTTAAGCACTTTTGTCTTCCTTTATTTAATCTCAGACTAAAAAGAAACCTTTGATATACTTTAAAACATTTTATAAGTGAACAAAAGGTATGGGATTTTTTTTCCTCAATGAAATATTTGGGCTAGAGACATTATAAAACAAAATATTGACAGGTTACTGAGTGTTATGCTTGAATGCCTCTCTTTTTGCATATGTAGCTAACAGAAAAGCTGAGATTAACACGTCTAAACTCAGAGAGTCGCACTAAGTTTCTGCAGTACAGCTCTAGTTGGTTTTAATAGCAAGTGGCTGGAACAGTCTTGTAGGGCCAGAGGAATTCAAAGGCACAAAGTGTTTCAAGCATCTTTTAGCTGCAATTCTATTTTGTTTTTATTTACTTTAAATGCATTTCCATTTTGTTTTTACTTACTCTCTGCAAATGGTTTAAGGTCTCCTTACGTCGACAGCAAGTTAGTGAGAGACTGAATGAGTGGGCTGTCTTCAGTGAGAAGAACAAGGAGCTCTGTGAGTGGTTGACACAAATGGAAAGTAAAGTTTCTCAAAATGGTGACATCCTCATAGAAGAAATGATCGAGAAACTTAAAAAGGTACAGTGCAGTGTCTGTCCACTTACATACTGTTCTTTAACTGCTTGTTTCATGTTGCAAAGAGGATACTGAACTAGCTGAAATGAAGGGTTTACCTTACACTTATGTTTATAAATTACAGTAAGACTGTGTGCGTGTTCTCTCACTATTCAGCATTTCCTCTCCTTCTTGAGGGAGGATCTACTGCCGAAAAATTAAGTGAATGGAAAGTCAAAGGCTTCTCAATACTTTACTAAATATCCACTCAGAATTGCCTATAATGAGGTAGCAGATATGTTTATAGAAGGTGTTGTGCTTTGTTTTTTTGAGGTGTTTTTTTCCATTCTTCTGATAAAGTTTTAAGATGTCTCTCCACAATACCAGTCTCCAAAGAAACAACACTCACTGACATTTTTTATACAGTTCCTTTAGTATTATAGAGCAGAGTGTATTCAGAAGATGTACCTTGATTTCTGATTGTCCTTACCATCCAGGATTATCAAGAGGAAATTGCTGTAGCCCAGAAGAACAAAATCCAACTCCAGCAAATGGGAGAACGACTTGCTAAAGCCAGCCATGAGAGTAAGGCATCAGAGATTGAATACAAACTTGGCAAGATCAATGACAGGTGGCAACATCTTCTAGATCTTATTGCAGCCAGGTAAAACAGTTGTTTTGCTTCTAAGTACGTAGTGGGAGAAATTAATATCCTGGATATCATACATTTCAAATATTTTTATTATCTCCACCTTTTCATTATTAACCCTGAGATGATCTTTTTCTTAGCCATCAACACATTTCTGTGAAATTCACCTTCTTATTGTACTTTACGGTACCTGAGTCAATTCAAAACATTGTGTGCTAGATGACATAGGATCAGTTTCACTCAGATTTACAGAGCCTTGCGCCAGTACTTTAGATGAGTGAGAAGTAGTTTTACTAAAAAATTCTTGGCAGAGGAATCAAAACATTTGTAGCTTTGGATTTCAAGAGGAGTAGTTCCAAAACAAGTGTTAGTTTTTTTTGCCTGATTACTTTTACAGAAGTAGCTGCAGGTAGGGTCAAAAATTAACTTACGGACATACAGGCTTTCTGTTTGATATGAGAAGAAATGGGTTTGTTTATTTCAATACTTTCTATTGAGTCATGCTACAGACTCTCCCACTTTCATGCTTTGTCATGTAAGGATATGAATTAGTAGTACTTCAGTTCTCCTGGCAGCAAAAGGGTTTGTTTCATCATCCATCCTTTTTCCTTAGTTACTCCATTCCTACTCTGAAATCTGTATGCATGGGAGCAGTAAATTCTATATAAGCAGAAGCATTTTGTCAGCTCCTGCTCCTTTTAGAGTGATTTATTTTAAAGTAATGAATGCTGTATATTTCTTGCTGAATAATTATGTCAGGAATTGGTGCATTATGGTTGAGGAACCTGCTGGTTTCAGAGAATGTTAGACATCACCAGTTGTTGAACATAAAATATATTTACTGTATTTTTGTATTTGTCTTTTGAAACACTGTTTCAAAAATTAATGTTCAAATAATACTATAATACTTTCAGGAATTTTCTAGTGAAAAGTTACTGCATTCAGAAACTGCAAAACACATTTTGAATAGATCTATATTGTCAACTCATTATTAGAAGTTCGAGGAACAGGCTAAGTGTTTAGTATTTTGTAACATTCCTGGGGTAGGTAGCTATAAACTGCAATATTATACATTTCAACTTTCTGATTCTATTATCATGAAGTAAGGTGTCGAGTCTTACTTCTAAAGTGATTAATGTGAAATATTTATTTACTTTCATTTTTGGGTCGTTTCAACTTAGCCTTCTCAACACTGTTGTATGTAATTAAACATTTAATCCTTTCCATTCCGGTGCTTAGTGAAGTGGAAAAAAAAACCTTGCAAAATTTGAACATTATGTTGCTCAAGCTGAGAAGTAAATGGTAGAGAGATTTGATGCTAGTTCGTGGAAATTTTGCCAGTTCAGCTGCAGCTTAGATTGGCTGATAGCAGTTAAAGTGCAAGTTGTTGATTAATGTATGTGCAAAGTATTTGTATTGACATCTGATTCTCTCTGGGGAAGGGAATTTCTGCTTGCATCCCCCAAGATAATTTTTATAAGGCTCAAGAGGCTGTTCAGAATACATTGTTATATATTGGGCTGTGTTCCTGCTATGATAGTTTGGAGTTTGGAATGTATCATACAGCATGATTTTAGAAGCACTCAGCTAGTGCTGACATAATTGTTCTGGTGTTGGGAATAAAGTACATCTTTTCATATTCTGGATCCCTGACAGCATTAATAAATTGGCTTTGCAGAAAAGTGTACAGGCTCTAATATAGTTGTCCTTTACCTGGAGCATTTTTCATAGTGGTTTGTCTCCTACAGCTGTGAGCAAATAGTGCTCCATAGAAATGCCTTAGTAGTATATTATGATAGTATTCACCCGGTCTGAATGTTTGTTGATTTTTATGTGCAGTGGAACTTCTCCATTCACCTGTAAAAACTTCTTTCTGTCTGTCTGTCTGTCTTCCTCACTTAGTTTTTTGTAATTGCCTCTTCATTCTGAGATGGTCTGTAACTGCAGTGAGATAGATACAAAAAGTTAGTCATATCTCTGCGCCTGAGACTTCTGTTTCTGTCCTTCTAGAATATTTTCATCCTTTCAGATTATTTTTTCTGATACGTCAGCCTGTTGCAAAAAATGTTGCAGATGTTTACAGCCAGGAAGCAGTGCTATTGCTGCAACTGCTCAGACTTTGCAAAGAAAGCTTTGTTATATGTGTTTTCATCCCTTCCCCTAGCACTCATGGTCCACATTCCTGGGGATCAAGTCTCATGCATGTCGATGAATGCAAGTTTTATTTAGAAACATGACCACTTGTCACCATTCAGTCTCATGTTATCAAGCAACGACTGCTAACATTTGTTTGGTGTGCAACAGTTTTTGTACAGTACTCACCAGCAAAGAGAAGTCTGTTCTCTTTCCTCCCCCCGCCCAAAGCACAGTGTTTGCAGACATTTGGAGTGGAAGTTCTTCTTTTTAATGCTGGAAAAATTCATGGTGGTGGCAGAGGACTTGTATGCTGTGAGGATGGCAGAGGACGGCAGTGTGGATTCAGATCTCCCAGACTGTAATTGTGATACCACAAGGCAGGCAGCTATTTTTGTTTGCTTTTGACTGTCTTGGCTTGCTGGGAAACTAATTGAAGTACTGATATCTAGAAATCACTACCTTAGCTAGAAATTACTGGTTTGGGCTCAGTTTTAAAATAGTTGACAGTGATAAGAGCATGCTTTGTTTTGCAGGTAGTATTTTTGGGTCTCAGAGTAATTTTTCTGTTACAGATACAGAACAATTAAAATTGTTTAGCTGTCTGAAAGAAGCTATAGACTGGTTTTACTGCTGTTTTTAAATACAAGGACATATACACACATGAGAGAAAGCAGACTTTGATCGCTGTGTCATGGAAGGGGTATGGCTACAACTAGAAAGAAGAGGAGGAGAGAGGTTGTAAAGAAAATAATTCAGACTAAACTTACTGGACCTTGTCTCTCTAGTATATATTAATGATTGTTTTGTAACTGCATGTACTACACTAATTCAGTCTACATCATCTTGGATTTTTGATTCAGCTTCTTTTTTTTTTTTTTCCCTCACATTATCTTTTCTATAAGTTTTGCTGTTGTTCAGAGTTTTAGAAATTTACTCTGTGAAAGGCGAAACTGATCTGAAGAGCAAATATATGTGGTGGTCCTAGTGTAATACTGTACTTTGGACATGAAATCTTTTTGAATAATAAAAATATTATTTTTAACCTTTTTTTTTTTACATGATATAAGTAGTGTAATCTTTTTCACTGTTTCATAGAGTGTTTCTTGAAACTTCATCTCCAGTTCCAAGTACATTTCTTTTTGAAAAAAGCTTTTCTTGTTTCTACTAGTTTTGTACAGACTGAGCTAAATACTCTTACTGTTTTTTTTTTTTTTTGTATGTTGCTATTAAATTTCAATATTAGTAACCAGCTGTCTAAATGAGTAATACAATAGCTATGAGTTCTATATGAGGCATCATTATGTGTTTACAGGGTTGTTCCTGTTTAAGTTTAAGTGTAAACTAAGTCTGTGTGATTTAGGACTAGATAAATTAAAGGTATTTGTGCTTAATTCCAGCCCCAAGTTGTTCCCCTACTGCCTGTTCTTAATGTAAAATAGACATTTTAATGTTACTACTTTCTTGGGGAAACTGAAGTGTGGTAATTGGAGCACTGAAACATGAACATTGTATTTTTACGATTCAAATTTTTAGATGAGTTTTAATTAGTAAACCATAAAAGCAAACAATCCAATTCTGCAGTATTTTCCTTTGAGTCTTAAGTATTTGTAAGTGGTAGGAAGACTGATGTATGTGTCTGTTACATTAAAGACAAACAAACAAAACTTTAAAACAACTGTATCATGGGTCCAGCCCTTTTTATTTCAATGCAGAATCTTAATTATCCAGGAGAGGAGTTATCTGAAGTCTCTTGCAATAAAATGCACTCTGCTGCAACAAAAGCATGAGATGATTACTGGAATAATCAACTGTTTAAACATAATCTTGTAAATGAAATCTCAGGAAGTCAAACTACAGTTGACTAGGGATTGCACATACTTGAATGGTTTATAATCTGATCTTTGTTGCTAAGCAGAGATTCTAGTTTCATTAGATTTCAGACCCTACCGTTGGCATGGAAAGAGGATTTTGAGCTCTAACATTTTTGAGTGAGATATTTTTGTTGCTTACCCCTTATGCAGTTATTTGTACAAAAGCACAGCATTCGGTGAGATGAAGAGCATAGATATCTTGCCTGCTAAAAAAACCCCGAACTCTTAGACATGATGTATTGCATCTCTTGCTGGCCTGCAGATATGTTTTTAGAGTAGCTGGAAGCACAACACAATATTGCAGTTCAGTCAAAAAAAGTAAGCTCTGCATACTCTCAGCAGCCTGTGTTTGTTTCTATTTGTATCACAGGCAAGGAACGTGTTTCATTCAGCAAGCCCAATTTCATCTCCATCTCCCTACAGCTGAAGAGGGATGAAATCAGGCTTTCTAGAGAGAAGCCTGGAAATGGCATGCCAATGCCTGTGGGACAGTATGCTAGTGAAGTTTTTGAGTTGGTCTAAAATTATGCCAGTGGAGGTTTAAATCAGACATTAGGAAAAATTGCTTTACTGGAAAAGTGGTCAGGCATTAAAATAGGTTGCCCAGCGAAGTGGCAGAGTCACTGTTCCTGGAGGTGTTCAAGAAACGTGTGGACATGGCACTGTGGCGCATGGTTTAATTGCCATGGTGGTCTTAGGTTGAAGGTTGGACTTGATCGTAAAAGTCTGCTCCAAGCAAAAAAACTTCTATGAGTCTATGATTCTATGTCAGACTCAGTATAGATTTTATGTGCAGGTAATTGCAACAGTTTGGCGGGTGGCAGATTTAGCAGTAAGGTTTGGGTTTGGTTGTGGTTTTTTAGTATGTTGTACTTTTTTTTTTTCTTTTTCTTTCTTGAGTTACTTAAGTTATGTGAATGAAAATAGCTCTAGTTGGGCCAGTTTTGGCTTTTGCTGTGGCAGGGATGTATTCCTATGCAGTCTGCCTGAGGTAAACAGGGCATTTTCTAAATGATGAACCCTTTGTCAGGTGTTGCAGGCAAAATGTAAATAAGATCTGTCACAGAGGCTAGAGTGCTATACAATTGCAAACAAGAAAAGTTCAGACTGACAGCTTGGGCTTGCAAATGACAGTGACCACACAGGACTGACATGATTCATTGTTCGCTTCCCAGTGTGGCTGCATCATCCAGCCTTGAAAATCTAAGCAGAAAATGAGCAGGATTTCACCCATCTGTGCTTTCTTGCTGTCTCTGTGAGCAAGTTTCAATTGGTCCAAATTCACAAAGCACTGTATGTGCAACTTTAGGTCATGAGGAAATGGTGCCCTTAGACACAGGTTGTTCTCATAGCATCTCACCAATAGAGGTGTTTTGTCAGGATAACTTGATAATGGGGGAGTCTTTGAGCGTGAATGTGTTGACTTCAGTCCCTTCATAGCAGATTTTCAGATTACCCAGATTTTTTCCAATTACCAAGATTTTTTTTCAGAACACAGCCCCACAGCTGTTGGTCATGAGCCTCTGTCAAGGATGATGCATTCAAACTATTCTTAATCACTGTTGGAGGTAAAGAGACAATTTGACCATTTGTGATCTAAGAAGAGGGCTGGAAAAAGAGAAAAATTTTAAAGATTCAACTTTTAAGTCTTTTAAGTTCATGTTAAGATCTCTGCATTTCTCTTTGGTAAGAAAAAGACACCCACATTAGACTCGTAATGGTCAGCTGCAAGTACTACTTTAAATATGGAAACACTTGATAAATTTGCTGGTATTATCGAAAAAATGTGAATTGCTCTGTTTGAATTACAGGATCGTCAGGTGGCATTTTGTTTGATGAATCTGACAATCTTGTATTTTTCAAGATGATTTAGTCAGCCAGCTGCACTCATCTCTTAAAGCTTTCTGATATTGAAACACTTCAGTGGAATAGAAGTATAAAAGAGAATGTTACTTGAAATTGTTTATGGTACTATACAAATGGAAAAACAATTTCAGACTCCTCTAATGTATGTTATGTAACATGAAGATAGGAAAAAGGGAATTACTAATTGACCTTTTTGCAGTTGAAACAGGCTGAAAGAAAAAAGTACTAGAATAGGATGACGGTTTAGTCAAATTTTCCTCACTCTTAAAGTTTAATGTTCCCTTGAATTAAAAAAGCAAAACACTATCCATTTTTTCCTAGCCATTACTGTAGCAAACTCAGAGTCTGAAGAAAAACACTAGCTAGAAATTGCCATGTGGTTACATTCATCTGTTTAAATGTGAAGTAATCCATTAAGATCAAGAACAAGTTAAAGCAACTCTTGGGATTCAGTTCTCATTATGTTCTTGGCTGGATTTGTCTCTATAAAGTTATTCATTCAAGGACAGGTCTTCACACTGGAATAGGTTGCCCAGAGAGATAGTCAGGGCCCCATGCATTGAAATATTTGAGGTCAACTTGGACAAGCCTCTGAGCAACCTAATAATAAAGTTTTTGAGAGATTGGACTAGATAATCTTTTGCTATGAAATTTATTTGAATTGATTTACGATCTGGCAAATTTATTTTAATAAAAATACTAATAACTTGTTATTAATATGAAAAAATTGCCAAAATGTATTAAATAGGTTTGGTGTACAATTAGAATATATCTTTACAATGGGAATGTACAGTATTTAGGCAACTGTAACAATTTTAATAATTTTATGCAAACTGGGAAGAAATAACAGGGAAAAAGAGAGAATCCCCAGGGGGGAGACTCAACAAGAACCATTAAGCCAGAGGCAATGAATTAATTACAGGTGATTCCACCCAAGCAGGGAGTGCTTCTACTGTGTATTAGCTGTTGAGGCTTTTAGGGGCACTCTCATGCACCAGGCAAGGCTGGTTGCCAGCAGGAAGGCCACATGGTCTCGGGGATGGTCTAGCTTAAGCAGGACAGCAGGCTGTATGACGCTATCACCAAGGGCTCTTGGCTTTCCAGGGTAAACTGAGGCATGGCAAAATTCTAGTTGCAAGGTAAAGCAAAGCTTGGCTTCGGCTCCAAGGCTTATGGCTTCTCTAGCTTGCAGTGAGTAGGCTTATGGCTTTATCCCAGGCTCTGGACCAGGCAGCTTGAGGAGAGGCAGCTCGAGGCAGGTTCAGGCAAGGCAAGACAAAGGCAGCTAGGGATTGGCCTGTATATATATCATGCCCACGATTCAATTGGGCTAATAGGGCAACTGAAGCCAGCACGTAGTTACCCAATGAGAAGGGGTTCTGCCAGGCTGTGGCCATAAAAAGCAGAAACATAGGCCTGATCAGGCAGGAGAAGTGGCCAGTACACATGCTCTTACCCCAGAAGCAGACTTGTTTACCAGACATGCATGGTCCTGTCCCCTTTGTTCTTTTTCCTACATTATCTCAACTTTTTGCAGGAAGGAGAGGGGAGAGGGGACCATGTCTAGACACACCAGGGCCTGTCTAGGTTTTGTGCTGGGCTTGTTTGGCCCTAATATGGCATCTTTAAAGGCCCTTTCCAACCTAAACCATTCTATGATACGTAGTTCAATGTTTAGAAATCACCAGTCTGAAAAAAGACCTGTTCACTCAATGCATTCCACCACCAGTACTGGCTAAATGGATTTATTACTTGTAGTTTAAGAACTTCTGTCATGTCTTGGTCAAATACCGGTTGATAGTAGGCTAAACATGAGCCAGCAGTGTGCCCAGGTGGCCAAGAAGGCCAATGGCATCCTGGCCTGTATCAGGAACAGTGTGGCCAGCAGGAGCAGGGAGGTCATTCTGCCCCTGTACTCAACACTGGTTAGGCCACACCTTGAGTCCTGTGCCCAGTTCTGGGCCCCTCAGTTTAGGAAAGATGTTGACTTGCTGGAACGAGTCCAGAGAAGAGCAACAAAGCTGATGAGAGGTTTGGAGCACAAGCCATATGAGGAGAGGCTGAGGGAGCTGGGGTTGCTTAGCCTGGGGAAGAGAAGGCTCAGGGGAGACCTTCTTGCTGTCTTCAACTACCTGAAGGGAGGTTGTAGCCAGGTGGGGGTTGATCTCTTCTCCCAGGCAACCAGCACGAGAACAAGAGGACACAGCCTCAAGCTGTGCCAGGGGAGGTTTAGGCTGGATGTTAGGAAGAAGTTCTTCCTAGAAAGAGTGATTTGCCATTGGAATGGGCTGCCCAGGGAGGTGGTGGAGTCACCATCACTGGAGGTATTTAGGAAGAGACTAGACGAGGTGCTCAGTGCCATGGTTTAGTTGATTAGATAGTGTTAGATGATGGGTTGGACTTGATCTCCAAGGTCTCTTCCAGCCTGGTTTATTCTTTTCTCTTTTTTTCTTTTCCTTTTTGCCTTGCCTTCCCCTTCCCCTTCCCCTTCCCCTTCCCCTTCCCCTTCCCCTTCCCCTTCCCCTTCCCCTTCCCCTTCCCCTTCCCCTTCCCCTTCCCCTTCCCCTTCCCCTTCCCCTTCCCCTTCCCCTTCCCCTTCCCCTTCCCCTTCCCCTTCCCCTTCCCCTTCCCCTTCCCCTTCCCCTTCCGTCTTTTCTTTTCTTTATAAATTACTTAGATTGGTTTTGAATTTTGCTCTGCGTGAGCTCTTTTTGTTTGTTTGTTTTTAAATTGCTTTCCTTTCTTAAGCATTTAACTCAACCAATAAAGATATTGAAGCTTTGTAAATGTTGCCTGGCATTAGTAAGCTCTTTTTTTCAAGTGGGACCTGTGAATGAAGGTCTATGTGCACATATCATATGCTTCTGTTACACAATAAAGGAAGACTTCAGAACTTGCCATTTGAGTTAAATTTCTCTGAAAATTCACTGACACACATGCTGTGGAAATTCTCTTTCAGGGTGTACTTACACTGTAATTTCTTTTTCTTTACAGGGTGAAGAAGTTGAAGGAGACCCTTGTTGCAGTGCAGCAGCTGGATAAAAACATGAGTAGCCTGAGATCATGGCTTGCCCACATTGAGTCAGAGCTATCCAAACCTATCGTCTATGAAACTTGTGACTCTGAGGAGATACAAAGGAAGCTAAATGAACAGCAGGTAAAATAGTACTCATTTAACAGGTGCACAATGACATGGGGAGAACCAAAGTAGAGTGTCCTTGGGCTTGCCCATACCCAACTCAATGCTGAGAGGGCACATGGCAAAGAAGTGCTTAAATATCAAGGCAAGTGGTACTTACTGTGTCACTTATAGAGCCTTCTGCTGGCTTTGACATCGAATCCACCAGGAGCTGATTGACCTTTCCAAGAAAGGTAAGGCACCAGGAGATGTAACCTGAGCAAGTTACTGCAATTGTTTTTCATTTGGGGTTTGTGTTTTTTATTTGGTTTAATTGTCTGTTCCCAGAGGCAAAACTGACACCTATTAGACTTGGCAAATTTTGCACATGTTTGAAAATTACAAGTTTTTAGCAACCTTTCTAACTCAGTTTTATTTTGCAGCTTGTTTGAGAATCATTTTGCATGCAGAGATGCATGAGCTATACATGTGAGGTTGCAATCAGTTGGCTTAGAGCACAAAGCCTTTATGCAGTGCTAGGGCAAAATAGTCAACACTGAAAAAAGCAGAAAAATGTTGTCAGCAAGTTTTTGGGATTAAAACCAATGTTATTCCTAAGAAGATTTACTATACATTTTTTTTCCTGTTCCACTTCGCTGCCCAATTCAGTTTTATCTAGAAGTACAATACTAGGGAGGACTGATGTTCTGTTGTGTTCCTGTTGGTTATTTATTGGTTAAAATACCTTTCTGGTGCCTCACTGGAGATGAGTTAGATGCTCTCGAGTTCTTTGTACAGAGGAGAAAGAAATGTGTGGGAAGAGGACTGACAGAATGTTTTGAGGATAATTAATTTCTGAAGTGTACAAACTTGTATTTTGTTCTTTTAAGCTGAGTGTGGGACTGAGGTTGAGGAACCCCCTCAATGTCTGCCAGTTCCCCAGCTGATTTCTACACGGCTGTGTAGAATTGCTTATTAATGTTATATATGTAATTTACATGGGGGCACTCACATATAACTCACAAATGTCACTAGTGATTGCTGTTTCTGCAATAGTAAAGTCCTAGGCAACAAAGTAGATAGTGCTATGAACAAAGTAGATAATTGAGATTATTTTTTTTTACTGTCATCCCTATGCAGACATCCCACAGTTTGGTACAATCACTTCTTATTGAACTTGTTCTTGGCACAGAGGCCAATGTAGCTCTGCCTTCTGCTGTTTCCTTGTAGGGATTTACACCCAATGACAGGGTACAGTGATACTCTCTAGAAATCTGAGTGCTTTAATTTGAACTCCAAAGGGATGAAATAGAGGTGAATCTTACCTTATACAGGATGCTAAGTTTGGAAACTTTATGATGATTTGGTAACACTGCAAGCCATGGTTATCATAAGTTCTTAAAAAACACTCACCTACAATGGATGACAGACAGGATTTTCATCAGTCGGGGGCTGTATCACTCATTTCAGAAGGCCAGTACGTTGGCCATCTTACCAAGTATTTAATCCCTCTTCTTCCATAAGTGGCATTATGTTATTTTATGTGATTAATCTTCCACTGAAGTCATGTTTTCTTCCCTGCTCATAATGCAACCAATGCTTCATATACAAAATTACACTTAAAATATTACCGTGTGAAAGAAGGCAGCCAAATGCTATTTCAGTAATTCCATTATCTGCTTCTCAGCGTCTGCTTCAGCCAAGAATCAGCTTTGCAGATTGCTAGTCTCTGTAGTGAAACTAAACACACAATTGAAGCTGGATATCCTAGGAAAGGTAGCATTACTGCATTGTTTTCCTAGGGTCAGATGTTGCATTTCAAGGATTACTTGTTTGTTTACTTTCTCAATCAGGTACCACTTGAAATGTAAGGGGGTAAAAACAGTGTTTCCTTCTGGGTTGATAACAGAAAACAAAAATGTATGTGAGTGACAGCAGTGCATAAAAGTGATGCCTCTTTGTGAACTAACTCAAAGGCTAAATTTTCTCTAACATCTTCGGAAGAAATATAAGACTGGAGAAAGGAAAGTGTAGACATTGTGTGTAGAAATATTCTGTAAGTAAATGCCTAATATTAGAATAATATTAGAATAAACCAAACCAGGTTGGAAGAGACCTTCAAGATCATCGTGTCCAACCCATCAACCAATCCAACCCACCCAAACAGCTAACCCATGGCACCAAGCACCCCATCAAGTCTCCTTCTGAACACCTTCAATGACGGCGACTCCACCACCTCCCCGGGCAGCCCATTCCATAGCGCAATCACTCTTTCTGTATAGAACTTCTTCCTAACATCCAACCTGAACCTCCCCTGGCGCAGCCTGAGACTGTGTCCTCTTGTTCTGGTACTGGGTGCCTGGGAGAAGAGACCATCATCAGCCTGTCTACAACCTCCCTTCAGGTAGTTGTAGAGAGTGATAAGGTCACCCCTGAGTCTCCTCTTCTCCAGGCTGAGCAACCCCAGCTCCCTCAGCCTCTCCTCATAGGGCTTGTGTTCCAAATCCCTCACCAACTTTGTTGCTCTTCTCTGGACTCGTTCCAGCAAGTCAACATCCTTCCTAAACTGAGGGGCCCAGAACTGGACACAGTACTCGAGGTGTGGCCTAACCAGTGCAGTGTACAGGGGCAGAATGACCTCCCTGCTCCTGCTGGCCACAGTGTTCTTGATGCAGGCCAGGATGCCATTGGCCCTCTTGGCTGCCTGGGCACACTGCAGGCTCATGTTCAGCCTACCATCAACCAGCACCCCCAGGTCCCTCTCTGCCTGGCTGCTCTCCAGCCACTCTGACCCCAGCCTGTAGCACTGCATGGGGTTGTTGTGGCCAATGTGCAGAACCCGGCATTTGGATGTGTTAAATCTCATGCCGTTGGATTCTGCCCATCTGTCCAGCCTGTCGAGGTCTCTCTGCAGAGCCTCTCTACCCTCCAGCAGATCAACTCTTGCCCCCAGCTTGGTGTCGTCAGCAAATTTACTGATGATGGACTCAATGCCCTCATCCAGATCATCAATAAAGATGTTAAAGAGCACAGGGCCCAGCACTGATCCTTGGGGCACACCACTAGTGACTGGCTGCCAGCTGGATGTGGCACCATTCACCACCACTCTCTGGGTAAATGCTTAGGAATCCTCAGGACCAGCAGTTCTTATTAGTTCTCTATTCCAAAACAGCAGAGAGGAGATTGTATTACCTGAATTTGCTTAACCTCAAGTCTCAAAGCTCTCTGGAGTGTATGTTTCATAAAGTATTGTATCTGGTTATAGTATCCACCTTTATATAGCATTTCAGAATATGTAGAAATAAGACTAAGCAGTTGAACATCACCATAAAAGAGTATTTTCCAGGTAAACAAAAGGGCTAGTGCTGAGGATGAAAAGATTGTGGTGTGCCACTTGATGGTTTCATGCAGATGTTCACAAAAAAAGCCTTCTGTTTCACAAATGAAAAGAGGAAATAGTTTACCTCACTGAGCCCAACCCCAGTTATCACAAACACCCAAATCATGTGATTGATACAAGTTGACTTTGCCCCATTTCAAATTTGCCAGGGTTTTTACATTCTACATTTAAAATTCATTTCTTGCTGGAAGGCATTTTCAGAACATCATATTGCTGGTTGTAAGAAAAGTTTGTAAAAAATGTTTGTAGGCAAAATATGTTGACACTGTGTTTCCCTCTGCATGTTATAGTTTACTTCACTAGTAAAGTTATAAAAAGCAGTTTATCTCTATTTATCCTCAAGCTATTGAGTTCTTGTTCTCCTAAATAAACTTCCAATTGCCCTAATAGTTCTTTTCTACTTCTGAATGAGAAATGAACATGCAATATATCACTTTCTGGTGTAGTCACCTACAAAGGCAGGCAGAAGTCAAGCAGGGTTTGTTTTCCTTGCACTTTACCTACAACTATAGTCAGTTGCTTTTGTGGCTTGTCTTAACTTGAATCTGTAGTGCAAATCTGAAGCTGAAACTTTGCTTCAGGATGAAACATTATTATCAGTGTAGAATAAGCCCTTGAAACCAAGAAACCAAACAAGAGAAATAAGTACGGGTCACATATATAAGTGCTAAGGCAGTGTAAGTGTATTTTCTTTAGCCGTTCAAATTTTCCTTTTCCATTTCTAATGAAAATTCTATATGACTAGAAAGTTGAAGGAAGAACTATCTCCTACTAGAAATGTACTGTTCAACATGTGCTGCTGCCAATCTCCGTGTCAAACATGCCACTTTGCAGCTAGCTCACCTGGGGAATACTAGGTTCACAAAGGGCACCTCCACCAAAACCTCATAGTAGATAAGAACATTTTCTTGTCACACTTCCCTTACTAACTTCTGCTTTGCGTTCTCTGATAATGGGAAATGGCTGGAAACAATTCTACCATCTATTGGTCATGTTGGTTAAATGTATGTGAAAGATGCTCAGCTAAGCATGCAGAGCTCTGGCAGTTTGTCCCAGGTAATGGTTTGGTGTTTGTACTCCCTGGGAGAGCTGTGCATGCTGCCAAGTTCTCCTGGCCTCATCGATAACATTGCAATACCACTTGAGCAGACGCTCTTAACAGGTATTCACTGGATGTTTTTCTCCCATTTGCAAGCTTATTAATTATTTTTTTTAATACATGGAAGAGAAATGCATTTGTATTCATGCATGTTTTGCAATTTCTCTTAATAATTAATTTCTTCACCTGCAGGAACTTCAGAGGGACATAGAGAAACACAGCACTGGAGTGGCATCTGTTCTCAATCTGTGTGAAGTGCTTCTTCATGACTGTGATGCTTGTGCCACAGAAGCAGAGTGTGACTCTATCCAACAGGCTACACGCAATCTGGACAGAAGGTGGAGAAACATTTGTGCAATGTCAATGGAAAGGCGACTTAAGTAAGTCTGAAATGCCTGCAGAGGAGTATTTCCTTCCACAGGCACAAATATAGGACAAGGAGTATGTTACAGGGCTGCAATACCAAAGAAAAGGGAAAAAGGGTCCAAAAAGGTTTATACACTGAACAAAAGCCAGTAACAAGCTGTTGGGGGAAGAAAAAGACGTTTTGGTTGCATTTATAGGTAGCTTTATACAAAGTACAACTATCAATTATTAAATTTTACTCTTGTTTGCTGTACTTCCAAAAAAATGTGATAAATTAGAGAAAAGTTAGATGATAGCAATGACTCCATGAAATTTAGTAAACATGACCAGAGAGTTGTAATGCTTATGTTTACCCTAGAGCTTCTGAGACTGATAGGGAAACTAGTTATTGAATAGCTGGAATGTTATTCCAGTTGTTATGGCTTTCATGTCCCTGTTGTTCCTAAACAGTTTATCTTATGTGTGATTTCATTTATTTGGAAGAATTTTAGGACTGAACACTTGTCTGGAATTTCCATATCTGCTCACATTAGCTTTGCTGAGCAAGTGGAGACCATAGAGCCCATGTGTGCATCTTAGCTAACTGCACATGCTTAGACCACCTGTACACTGTATGCCCATGATTTCCAGAAGACTCATTGTTTTCTATTCCCATCAAGGATAGCATGGGTGATTTTGATAGCCATAATAATGCAGCCAATATTCAGCCAATGCTACATACTCTATGCTGACCAGTAATAATGTAGATCTTTTATGTATCTTTTTAAGTTATCAGTCTGATTTCTATGATGTTTACAGAGTCATATCAAGAACAATAGTTAAAGTTCATGACTTTTTAAAACACTGAATTGATCTTTGTATGATTCTTGGTTGTGTGGGATATTTTTAATGTATTTAGTAATTATTTTCTTTATGAAAAACTTGCTTTTCAGTTGTGCTGCTCTATAATCACAGATTGCTATCTTTAAGCAGTTTCATACTATTTCCATCTGGTATAATGTATGTATATATAACAAAATACAAATGACAAGTTATATCTTTGACACAGTCTTGAAAATATACGTAGGCTCTTCATCCTTTCATATCCAGCAAACTGATTCAAGAGTGTATTTATTTAACATGGGAAAATGCATTGAACTCTATTTTACTTTCTTACAACATACACATGATGTTATTAGGAGATTATTTTTATTTTTTTTTTTTGGCAGGAAGTAATCTGAGCTATCAGTATTTAGGATCTTTATTGTGCTAGAATCATAGAATGGTCTGGGTTGGAATGGACTTCTGAACGTCATCTAGTCCAAACCCCTCTGCAGTTAGCAGGGTTGCCCAGAACCTTGTCAAGCCTCACTTTGAATATCTCCAGGGGTAGCAGTTACTTATATTAAAAGCAATATTCCAGTCCAACTTTAGATTAAGCAACATATCAACAATGTATACATTTTACACTTATAGATGAAATGGATACGAGCTGTGCTGGAGGAGGTTTAGGCTGGATACTAGGAAATACTTTGTCACTGAAAGGGTCATCATACATTGAAATAATCTGCCCATGGCAGTGGTGGAATCACTGTCCCTGGCAGTGTTTAAATGGTATGCGGACATGATGCTCAGGGACATGGTTTATTGATGACCCTGCAGTGCTGAGTCAAAGGTTGGTCTTAGATGATCTCAAAGGTCTCTTCCAACCAGATATACACTGCACTGGTTAGGCTGCACCTCGAGTACTGTGTCCAGTTCTGGGACCCTCAGTTTAGGAAGGATGTTGAGTTGCTGGAATGAGTCCAGAGAAGGGCAGCAAAGTTGGTGAGGGGTTTGGAACACAAGCCCTATGAGGAGAGACTGAGGGAGCTGGGCTTGCTTAGCCTGGAGAAGAGGAGACTCAGGGGTGGCCTTATTGCTCTCTACAACTACCTGAAGGGAGGTTGTAGACAGGCAGATGTTGGTGTCTTTTCCCATGCAGCCAATACCAGAACAAGAGGACACAGTCTCAGGCTGCGCTAGGGGGTTTAGGTTGGATGTTAGGAAGAAGTTCTATACAGAGAGAGTGATTGCTCATTGGAATGGGCTGCCCAGGGAAGTGGTGGAATCACCATCATTGGAGGTTTTCAGGAGGAGACTTGATGGGGTACTTGGTGCCATGGTTTAGTTGTTTAGCTGGGTTGGAGTGGTTGATGGGTGGATGAGATGATCTTGAAGGTCTCTTCCAACCTGGTCTGGTCTATTCTATTCTATTCTATTTTCTGTGTATTTTCCCTTTCAGACCTGTGTATCTAAGATTTGGGAAAGATGTGTTCTGTACATAAAACAAGACAAAGTTGTGTAATACAGTCTGACCCCAAAAAAACCAAACCCTTGTGCTTTTGAATCAAGTAGTGTTGAAGTTCTTGGGATTTTATAGTCGTAGTATTAAGCAAATCTGATTTGGAGTTCAAGAGTCAGCTGCTATTTATACATAATCGGTTGCAGTCAAAATGTCTATTTTAAACACCAGAATAACTTTTAAGTTTTTTAAAAAATAAAAATATGTTTACAGTTTCTATCAAGAGCTAGCATTTTACTACTTGTTGATGAATGCAAGAAAAACTTCCTGGCCCTTTGCAGTTCAGTGTAGTGACTAAGAACTTATAATATATGCTGCAACACCTTTATCATTCTGTAAGAAAAAGGTTTGCAGCTGAAGGTAGGGTGGAATTTCTGATCTCTTGAATACTGGCATAGGTACCCACACTCGGGACTGTTTTTTAAGAAGTTATTTAGCATGTGCTCAGATTTCAAGAGCTCCTATCATATACTTACACATTCCTTTTTATACTGTTTCCAAAATTAGATACATTTTAAAAAAAAATTGCCATCCTAAAAAAAATTAAAAGTTGTCATCATCTTATTCTAGCTCAGTCTGGAATGAACCAGGCTCCCTTCTGGTGTGTTTATCAGCCTGACTGTCTGCGTTAGATTAAGAGCTGGTTGCTGTCTGGTGCAGTGCTACTTTGCTGTTGTAGGTGATCAAAGTTTTCTGTAGGTCGCCTGGCTTTCAGTGAAAGCATTCCCTGATTATCTGTTATCTGTTGCAGAATTGAAGAGACATGGCGGCTGTGGCAGAAATTTTTGGATGACTACTCCAAATTTGAAGACTGGCTAAAAACCTCTGAGAGGACAGCTGCTTTTCCAAGCTCCTCTGGTGTGCTTTACACAGTTGCTAAGGAAGAACTGAAGAAATTTGAGGTGATTTACAATAGCTGAACTGTAATATCTAGTGGTCACATTACAGCAGCCAACTGGTGTTCTTCCCATATACAAGTCACTCAGCAGAGATGCTGTATGAGTGTAGTGGAGCTTATGATTTTGTAGCCACCTTCAGTGGCAGGTTTCTAGGATGAAAAAACAGTGGGAGGTGACTGAAAATGCTAATATCCACTCTCACCTGTTGTTTGTTCACTGAAGTTAGATTTCTCACCTTTTATATCTGCATATACTGATTTTGTTGTTAAACACTAGCAGACATTATTACAGTGAGACAGATGGACATAGTATAAAAATGTTTCTCAGACACAAGCATCAGGGAGTGTGGCTTGGTTGGTAGTGCAGAAGACCCTTAATGGGAAGGTCGTGAGTTCAAGCCTGCAGTAGTCATGAGGCCTGTGGTGACAGGTTGGACTCAATGATCTTTGATGTCTCTTCCAACCTTAGTGATACTGATACTGATCATATGGAAACAAAATGAAGGAAGTACTCTGTCTCAGACCTCCTTCCCATTGTCTCTTTATTCACTGATCAGGATCGAAATTTCTTGTTTAGTGAGTCTCTGTATGAGAAATAGTACCCAAAATATCTTGGCTATCTTTGATTTTTACAGCTGATCTGACTTTGCCCAAAGTCTCTTCCATTGACCTTCAGCCATTATGGTGACCCTCCCTCTCCTGCAGACTTGTGGAATTTTTGTGGTCTGTAGTCTCAGCAGGACCTAGTTGCAAAGAGAACAGTTTAACAGCCTTCCCAGAAGCCTGCTTTCCTGCAGTTTGGCTCTTCTTTTTTTTTCTGAACACCTAGTTTCTACACTTACCATAAAGCAGTAGTGTAAATGACAAAGGTGTGTTCAAATTCAGCAGCTTTACAGTGAAGTCAGTGTAAAGTCCAGCCATATATACTAACTGATTTCTGCTGTAGCTACATCTTTTTTGTCCTAAATTTCCCCTCCATATATTTTGTTTAAAAAAAAAAAAAATAAAAGGAAGAAGAAGGGAGTGAGCTAGAAAAAGAGCCCTGCAGGCAATGTAAGACCCTTTCTCTTCCTGAGCACAGAGGCTGGAGATGGCTTTTACTGACTTCACTGCACAAAATCAGACTCCTTCCTCTCTATTGGTTTATAGAGAAGTGAAAAGAGGTTACAGGAAAGAACACAACAGATGATTTCTTGCATAGCTGAGCTGTTAAAAATGTAGGACAAACACACAGCTGTTCTCTTGCTGAAGAAAGCTTGGTAGCAGGTGAAGCAGCAACTGCACGCTTGTAGATTTTACTGTCCTAGTAAATGCAGTCAGATTTATGCCTCTGAGATGATAATTGTCTCCTTGTGCAATTTTGAGTTCTACAAAGTATTTAACTCCAGTTGCACCTTGTTGGTAGCCACTTCCCCCAGTTTGGTTGCCATTTAATGAAGTTATATCAAGGGGATTCTACAGAATTATTTCCTTTTTTTCAAAGCAGCTTCTTACAATTGTTTTTATGGAGGAATCTCATGTGTTAGCTGATAAAAATCTCTGTACTGGAGTATATTACATATCACATTTTCCCAGGTGCTAGTAAAGGTGGTGTCTAGTTTTGTGAGAGATTGACTGTTTATTTGCATTATGGAGACCTCAGAGAGCAAGTCTGTAGAACACAATGGGAGCCAAAAGGGATTGTAGTCTATGTTTTCAAGTATTCTTTTGATTGATTGCTTTTCTGTTCATGTGACAACATAGACATGGGTAGTTGGTTTTTTTTAATTGTTCATCTTTTTAATACTTTTTTTGAAGGACTGCATTCAGTGAGGTAATTACCGGGTGCTTTCTCCAATTTGCTTTGTGATTGCTAGTCACAACATGAAACTCGCGGGCTAAATCACCTACTGATTCTGCTTTCTAGCTGAGTGACTGAGGCTTTTGTTACAGTACAGGAGACACTGCTGTTGCCCAGGTGTGAGTCAGTGTGGGTGTTCACAACATTTTCTTTCCATGAAAATTTTAAGACATTTTGTATACCTGTGTAATAAAGAGATGATTGCTTCAGTACAAATTCTCACTGGTTTTGGTAAAACTCAGAATAAAAATCATTCAAATCTTTTCAATGTTTGCACTCCAGCATATCAGTGTGCATAAGAAAATCCAATGAAGCCACAGGAATCTTGGATTTCTGCTCATTTCATTAAAAAAAGGCCATATTCATTGTTTGTGTTTCTCTTCTGGAATACAAAAGCATATGATTGAGTAGAAAGGGAAGGCTTTTTTTTCTTTCCTTTTTTGGCTGTTTTTGCCTTTCTCATTCAGTGAACTATGTCAGTTTTTTAATCTTTTCTCTTTTTTTCTCATTTTGATCAGAAGGCAGTGTCTTAATAGTGTAGCCCTCAAGAGGTGGCAAATCCTTAGTGAAATCTATTGGCTAATGCAGGTCAGAGTGTAGAAGTAGGGCCCAAATAGAGGGAGAGACATGTATGTATCCTGATTTCAATAATTAAAAATCTGATGGTGTCTTTGGTTCACATTGCTTTAGGCCTTCCAGAGACAAGTGCATGAAAGTCTGACTCAGCTGGAACTGATCAACAAACAATATCGCCGCCTGGCTCGGGAGAATCGCACTGACTCTGACTGCAGCCTCAAGCAAATGGTTCATGAAGGGAACCAGAGATGGGACAACTTACAAAAGCGAGTTACCTCCATCCTGCGCAGGCTAAAAGTACTTTTCCATTTTTAAGCCCTTCAGTTTCACCACTATACTGAGGAATTAGAGTACTCCAGAAGCTTCCAGTTTAATGTATTTGCACAGGTTTTTTGGGGGGATTTCTACTTTTCAAAGAGGAAGGGAGTTCAGTAGTCCACTTTGTCTGAGGTAGCGAAAGCATGAAGTCTGGAGGGAAATGCTTGGTGATCTCAAACACCACCTACTTCAAAGAAGATAACTTCTCTAGGTCAGCTAATTGCAACTGTAGATGATGTTACTGAAAAGGGAACTTTAAAAAGCATGTAGGAAGAGTGTGTACCAAGTTTAAGTTAGATTTGAAGGGCTGTAAAGCTGTTTCTTCAGAGATCTACTTTTGCTGGGGGAGTTTGGGTTGTTTGTTCATTTCATACCACTCCATTTTTCCACCCCCCAGCATTTTATTGGGCAGCGTGAGGAGTTTGAGACAGCACGTGATAGTATCCTGGTATGGCTTACAGAGATGGACCTCCAGTTGACCAACATTGAGCATTTCTCGGAGTGTGATGTCCAAGCAAAGATAAAGCAACTTAAGGTAAAGAATGCTTGAACAGATTGAGAGATGAGACAAAGGATATATTCATGGTGGGAAGAGAATTTTAAAAGCATTACACAAAAATGCAGCCTGATGCAGTCCCTTATTAGCAGGCTGAGACTTCAACCTCAGAATTTATGGACTGTGTCAGGTTGCAATACATACGTTTTTTGCCAGAGTGGAATAGCCTTACACTGTGAAAAAGACCAAAGGTGACAGTTTCCCTCCCCTAATCAAAAGAGGAAATGTTGAGAAAAATTACTAATGTCAAGTCTTTGTTATTGCTGACACATAAAAATTACAACATTTGACAAGCATTTCCACATCAGAAAAATCAAATATCACATGTCATTTTATCCAAAATTCCAGTCTGTTAACTTTAGCATCTGTGCTTATTCCAGACCTTTGATCAAGGTCATGGTTTGTTTGAAGAACTTTCTTTCCAAGTACAACAAGTGAGGAATGAGATGGTAGACCATGAGTTGTCACTGGTTTTGGCTGGAAAGTCTGTGGAATGCTAAATTTAATTGCTCATCGTTCCTCATGCCAGAGTATTTGAAATGATTACTGTTTGTTGCCAGCACCATTCTTGCTGAAAAACTCTTTCAAGATTTGGATCCTTAATAACTTAGGTTGTTGTAATGTTGATTTTGTTGATAAAGCATAGACTTTTCTTTTGTACAGGCTTTCCAGCAAGAAATTTCACTGAACAACAACAAAATTGAGCAGATAATTGTGCAGGGTGAGCAACTTATTGAGAAAAGTGAGCCCATAGATGCTGCTGTCATTGAAGAAGAACTAGATGAGCTGCGTCGTTACTGTCAAGAGGTCTTTGGACGTGTGGAACGTTATCACAAGAAGCTCATCCGCCTTCCTGTGCGTATACTTACACACATGCGTTTGTTTGGTTTGCTGCCACTTTGCAAGTATGAGAATGAGGAGGAAGATAGATGTTGGAATAAACTGACATTAAGCTTGTGCAACTTTTCAAAATACCTGTGGTTTACCTGTTGTTTAATTTTATTACAACCCTGAACATCTGCCTTCCTGTTCGTTATGTCCTGATTGACAGCAAACTGACCTGATGTGGAAATGTTGTAAATCCATGCATCCATTATGAAAATCCACACAAACTGGAGATCTGTAAAATGTTGTTAATGGGCGTGCCAGTGTGGTATGGCTAGAAAGAGCAACTCTTTGCTTTGTTAGATAGTTTGATTGGCAGCTTGTTGACATCTATTTTATTTTAAAAAAACAAAAGAAGGGAAAGAAAGTTGTCTCCAGAACGGGACATGCAGTTGAAGGAGTGAGAGAAAAACATTTTTTTGTAGCTCAAGTCCCAGTGAATGGAAGGATCTAAACCCAGGGTTCTCAAAATATGGAAGAATATAATGAGAACAGTAGTCATGATGAAGGTCACTTAGACTTCTTATGACTTGATTCCAGAGTTTTCTTTAACTTGATGTCTGCATTACAGTGTCCTCAGTAAGGAGTCTGGGAGACATTTGCTTGATGTGAGACTTTGTGGTGCCTTAAGTAATTAAATGGTGTTATGTTTTTATTGCTTTGGGTTTGTAGTGCACCTTAAAATAATGACAGGGGAGTGGAAAAGAATGTAAAATAGAAACCCCGTCTGTATGACTGTTGCCTAATACTTCTGTATTTCACTGACCCAGGCTGACCATGCAGTGCTTCTGCATGTTTCATTGACTGGTTCTGTTTGCATTATGCTTCTAGCTGACAGATGATGAACACGACCTCTCTGATAGAGAGGTGGATCTGGATGAGTCAGCAGATCTCTCTGACATACACTGGCATGACAAATCTGCGGACAGCATTGTCTCCCCGCACCCCTCTTCCAACCTTTCGCTGCCTCTTTCCCAGACGGTGAGAAGCGAGCGATCAGGGCGAGATACCCCTGCGAGTGTGGATTCCATTCCTCTGGAGTGGGATCATGACTACGACCTTAGCAGAGACCTGGAGACAGCTGTTTCACGGGCACTGCATTCTGAGGAAGAACACAGAGGACAAGAGAAGGACTTCTACCTGAGAGGGGCAGCTGGTATAGCAGGTATGGTGGCAAATTGTGCGTTCTGTTCTCTCCTAGTAGCAATGTAAGAAGCAAATGTTACATGTGTCATTGCTTCGCCAAGATGCTCATGGAAATGTATTTCAAAAAGCCCCTGAAGATTTTAAATAGCTTTCCCTAAGCGAACCCAGTGCTTCAACACAGCAATGAAGATTACTGGATAACTGCAGCCTTGGAAAATCACAAAGGCATATATGATGTGACAAGGAATTGGCTGTGTTTCTGTGCTTGTGGCCTGCCAGATGGAATATATTATCTGTAACAGCAATGCATCTTAAGTTTTTTTCTGACTGGATGTCGCAAGAAGTGCAGAACAAACTGATGAAGAAATGCCTGTAGGAAAGGTCCACAGACAAACTCATGAAGTTCATAGGTAAATCTTAACACAGTTCTCACACATGCAAGACTCTAGCAACTGAATGTTTAGCCTGAAGCTGGATCTTGCTCTCCAGTGAAGCTGGAAGTCCTTTCTAAGTGTGTGTACTTGTGTAATAAACCTTAACAAGTGAAAGTGCCCAAATGCAGCTGTTTGTGGAGGAAGATAATACTGGTATATTATACTTTGATCTTGTGACTGTCTTTTGCTTTCCAGGTCATTGCTCTGAAAAGAGTCAGGTTTACCTGGATACTAGGAGACTTAGTAGCAGGCTCCCTGTGTTTCAGTCTTCATCCTTTCTCCTTCTCTAGAAAGGATGTTATTGGAAGCATTCATATATTCCATGCTGTAAAGAAACCACCATTGCTGAGCTGTCAATTTAGACTGTGCTTTTATTTTTTCAGATGTAGAGATCCCTGAAACTCTTGAGGCCTATGTAACACTCACAGAAAACGCCCTCAAAAATATCTCTGGTATGCATCAAAATAGACTAAGCACGGTCAGATGCAAATACAACAGTGCACAAGCACAACTTCTTTCTCTTCTCCTAGCATTTTCTATACTTTTCACAGCTTGCAAGATAAATGTTTCTTACATGGCAGCATTGGCATATTAATACAGAAAATCCCTTTTCACTACTGTGCTTAAAAGTATTACTAGGTGCATGGATGAAACAATGATGTTTGAAGTACTGGTCCTCCCACCTCAACTAACTAGACTGAACTGATCAGTAGGGTGCTCTGGTCTTTATTCTCTTGAGTCCCTCAATAGGACATAATACTTTGTTAGGTCTCTGAAAGGAGAGTGGTTTCTGCAAATGTTAAGGCAGAAGGAAAGGATGTAGAGCAAAAACTAATTGTTTAGGTTTGCACTTGTGGTTTTTTTTAACACAGCCACAGCTTGAATTATTACTTAGGTATAAATTTTAAGGTTAGTTGTTGTTTCATGTGATAACAATGACAGTGTTTTAATATTTTATACTGGAAGATTTTTTTTTTCACATTGCGTTTTCACACATGGATGTTTTGTTCAGAGTTAGATGACTGGTGGTGGGATTAGGTGCACTTAAAAATATCTTCTCTCAGGGTTTCACAGTTTTTATTTTTTGAACAAATTACTTAATTGCACATTTTGAAGTAGCAACCATTTAATGTCTCAGCATCTGTGCCATAGTTTTCAGGTTCATTGCCCATTTATGTTTTATTAAGAATATAAATAATAGCAGTGCATCCAGAAAAATGTGACTTGTGACAGTTTTAAGGTGGTGAGGGAAAAGCAATATTGAACACTTTGTTCTGTACATTTGGGGTGAGGCAGTGTTTTATGTGAAGAAAGATTAACCATCCAAAAGATTCCATTTTCTGTAATTAGGTGAACAGAAAGCTGCCATTCTCTATGCATTTTTCAAATTGTGTTTTTATGAATACATTCAAACTGTCTTTGTAAACAGATGGAAATCAGGTACAGTGATCAAATATTTATAAGAGGCATCTCATATGGTCCTCTTGGCTGGAGCCTGCTTCAGACTAGAAGTGGTTGTAGCAGATTCATATCACAGAAAACAGCAGACCTGTGTAAGGAAAATACAGGTTAGTCTAGCTTCAGAAATGTTGGTATGAGGTCCAAATGTATTGGATAAATAATTCCATCTTGCAGATACTTTAAGCATAATTGTTGTAAAAAAGCCTACTTGGAAAAATATTATAAATTTTGCTGCTTAGTGTTGTTGCCTAAATCAGTTGTGGGCCTTCAAGACATCCAGTCAGCCTTGGATTTGTATACAACTTTCAATCTTCAAAACTGTATACAAATAGGATCCTCTCATGTAACTTCCACTGTTTTTCAGTGGAGAGAATAAAAAAAAAATAAAATAAGGGAAAATGAAGTCTAATGTGGATTTAGATTAGGAGTTTAGGGCATGAGGTTTTATTTGAGCATGTTTGTGAAAGGCAGGGAGTGAGGTGTTCTCCAAAATCAGTGAGGTCAGAACATGCTTTGCCAAGAACTAGCCCCTTCAGAGAGGCAAGGAATTCTCTCAGGGGAAAAAAATCACTTCAGAATAGTTTGCAAGCCTGCTTTAAGCTGTGGACTGTGATAGTATGCTTATGGCAAGTGTGTTCATTGGTATAGTCATCTGTCCTCTTGAAGGCTGCTAACACTCTCTAATGTACTAGTTATCAGTTCGCTTTAACATTGTACCACTCATACTGCTGCAGTCACATTTCTCCTTTACTCTCTAATCTAGATAGTATTCCTGATACTTATTCTGCCTGGGCAAAAGACTTAAAAAAAAAGCTTTGGGAAAACTTGCATGTACAGTCAATTTTTTTATTTCTATTTTTTTGATACAGGAGAACCTGGTGCACTGGAAGCACACATTCGACAGCTGGACAAGGCCTTAGACACCAGTCGTTTCCAAATACAGCAAACAGAAAACATCATCCGCAGCAAAACACCTACAGGACCAGAGCTGGATTCCAGTTACAAAGGATATGTGCGTGTCTTTTGGAGCGCAAGTCTAATAAGTACTCCAGGCTTAAATTTGCTGTTGAAAGAAATAAAGCTGCTTCAACAGAGCAATTGAATATTACTGCTTCTCAGATTTACGCATTCATATGGTTGCTACCCTTAACCATATGCTATTGTTGTTTATGTTATTAGTGTGTCTATAATAGCATAAGATTACAGGAACATTACTAAGGAATTATGCTCTTACATTTTTGCAGTCCTTTTTATCTATCCAAAAGTTGTTTTTATCATCTAATGATGATACCTTTGTTTAAAATACCTCTGCTTTTAGAAGGAGGTGTTATGACTTCATGCACAGTATTGATTTTGTGGATAAATTCTAAATGCACATCACGTAAGCAAGGTTGCATATATGAAATCCATCATTAAGAAGTTTTCTTGGAAGAGCTTTCTGGAAGAAATATCTCTAAATCATTCAAATAATTTTATTACTGATTGAATTGAAAAAACTAGGTGCTTGAATATATAGTATTTCCACACTTAAGTGGATTTTCATTATCACATCTTCTGTAGGCTTTGCCATAGTGTTTTAACATTTGGAACAAAAGAAAACTAGAGTCATCCATCACTATTTAGCACAGTAGCACTGAGTTATATCTATTTAGTCTGAACTGATGTTTTAAGCATTTATTGCCTTCATATGCATGTCTCTGATAGTATCAGGAGAGATTGTTACCAATCTGTTAACTGATTTTTATCTTCACTCTTAGACCTGCTTGTGGAAAATTTGGGAAGTTGCATTGGTTCACATGTTCCATACAATCAGTCCTGTTCAGTGCGCATTGACATTGTTTGTTTGTTAACACAGATGAAACTACTTGGTGAATGCAGTGGAAGCATAGATTCTGTAAAAAGGCTTGGTTATAAACTGAAGGAGGAAGAAGAAAAATTATCTGGGCTTATTAACCTGAACAGTACTGAAACACAAACAGCTGGTAAGTAGCATTTAATTCTTTGTTGGAAAGCAATTACAAAACGTAGTAAGCATGCAAAGCTTTTCTGAATAAAACAGTTGTTATTATTTACTGATACATATATCTACCCAACTGTGTCTGTTACCATACTCTGGTTGAAATCTCTTAATAAGAATAGTACTCCTTATATATACCCTATAAAGAAATTAGGCATACCCCTTCAGATTATGAGATACAACCTGAAGCTTTTTGGAGCACCTTGTGGCTGCAACACTTTTTATGTTGAATGTGTCTGATGAAAAGAAATTGCTTATATTACTGTGCAAAACACAAGACAGCATTCATTTCTTCTAATAGTAGCTTTCACTCCTAGTGTTATCTATCTACAGTACAGACATCTATAATCACCTTGTAGTACTCATGTACTTTAAGCATCAGCTGTAGGACAGGAGGTATTACGTTTTAAAAGCATGGATTTGTTTCAGAGATTTAGCTTGGCAAGATATGCTACCCATGCAGTCTGTCATTTTATTTTATTTTATTTTTAAAGGGACTGAATGATACAATTTATCTTTGTACTATAGCATTCCATGACAACTAATGAAGAGATAGCATTTAATTTGTTTCTTCTTGCAAGGGTACTTAGCCAATACAGCAGCAGCTTAGGCAATTGGAGTGAGGTGTGAATATCAAATTTTGACAGATACAAATACCAGTGAAAAAAAATAATTAATATGTGGCTAGTTGGACATACTCAGACTCCTTCTCTGATTTGCACGTATGCTAATTTATGATGTCTTTATACCAGTTTAACCTGTTTGAGTGACCTGCATGTATCAATTAATTCCATTTGTAGTATCTGACATTGGAAAGTGGCAAAATCCCCTGGTGCATTGAACCATCCAGATTCCTCATTCTTCTTCTCCAACATCATGTTCCTCAGTATGATTTAGTTTTCGGTTTAGTGTTTCATGGATTATGGTTTTTTTGTTTGCATGGAGTAATTTTTTGTCCAGTGCAGAATTCAGCTGATGCAGCTCTGTGTGTGGCTAATATTTTCTTGCTTTTGTTGAATTTGGTGTTTTGTCATTCCAGGTGTAATTGACCGATGGGAATTAATCCAGGCTCAAGCTTTGAGCAAGGAGCTGAGGATGAAGCAGAACCTTCAGCAATGGCAGCAATTTAACTCTGACCTTGATAGTGTTTGGTCTTGGTTGGGGGAAACTGAAGAGGAACTGGAGAAGCTCTGCCACCTTGATCTCAGTACTGACATACAAACTATTGAGCTCAGAATTAAAAAACTGAAAGTGAGTTAAATTTCTGTTTTCCATGAGTTACCTTGTAAACAGACCTAAATGCAATAGGTATTTTGCACCTGCTTTGTTCTATTCTGCACATAGCAGGCTACGGCTAATAAGCAAAGTAACTGGGAAGGTGATTTTATGCATAATATTTTGGCAGGATAATGTACTACTGGCATTTATTACATAATCCAAATGATTTTTTTCCAATAGTAATTCTGTGGAAATTCCACAATTCCAGAATGTACAGAGAATTCCTGATGTCAGCCAATCTGATGAAAGAGGGGGTTAAAAATAATAAATTAAATCTCTTCTAGTCAAACTGCAAACAAAAGTGCTACTGTGGTGTTTTGGCCCTGGTTTGCAGTCAGATGCCCACCAAAGTTGCTCTATTACTTCCCTTCTTGGATGCATGGTGGAGGGAAAGAAAATATAATGAAAGGCCCATGGGTCAAGATAGAAACAGTTTAATAAAGCAAAAGTCAAAGCCAAGGCCATGCACAGAAGCAAGAAAAGCAAAAATATTGTTCTCTGCTTCACATCAACAGCCCAGTCCAGCTGCTTCATGTGAAGCAGGGCTTAAATATGCGTAGTGGTTGCTCTGGGGATAAATGCCACTATCGAATGCTCCCCAACACTCCCTTTTTCTCTCAGCTTTTATATCTGACCCCTTTGGTCAGTTTGGGTCAGCTGGCCCAGCCAAGTCCCCACCCAAGATCTTGCCCACCCCTCAGCATACTGTTTGGAGGAATGTGTGCTGTGTGAGCACTTCTCAGCAATAGCCAAAATGCTGGTATGTTACCAACACCATTAGAATAGAATAGAATTAACCAGGTTGGAAATGACCTTGGAGATCATCGAGTCCAACCTATCATCCAACACCGTCTAATCAACTAAACCATGGCACCAAGCACCCCATCAAGTCTCCTCCTAAACACCTCCAGTGATGGCAATGCCACCACCTCCTAGGGCAGCCCACTGCAATGGGCAATCACTCTCCATGAAGAATTTCTTTCTATCATCCAGCCTAAACCTCCCCTGGCACAGCTTGAGGCTGTGTCCTCTTGTTCTGGTGCTGGTTGCCTGGGAGAAGAGACCAGCCCCCACCTGTCCACAACACCCCTTCAGGTAGTTGTAGAGAGCAATAATGTCACCCCTGAGTCTCCTCCTCTCCATGCTAAGCAACCCCAGCTCCCTCAGCCTCTCCTCATAAGGCTTGTACTCCAAACCCCTCCCCAGCTTTGTTGCCCTCCTCTGGACACTCAAAATCCTTCCTAAACTGAGCGGCCCAGAACTGGACACAGGACTCAAGGTGTGGCCTGACCAGTGCTGTGTACAGGGGGAGAATGACCTCCTTGCTCCTGCTGGCCACACTGTTCTTGATGCAGGCCAGGATGCCATTGGCCTTCTTGGCCACCTGGGCACACTGCTGGCTTGTGTTCAGCCTACTAGGTCCCTCTCTGCCTGGCCGATCTCCAGGCACTCTGACCCCAGTCTGTAGCACTGCATGGGGTTGTTGTGGCCAATGTGCAGAACCCGGCACTTGGATGTGTTCAATCTCATGCCGTTGGACTCTGCCTATCTGTCCAGCCTGTCAAGGTCCCTCTGCAGAGGCCTCCTACCTTCCAGCAGATCAACACATGACCCCAGCTTGGTGTCGTCTGCAAACTTACTGATCATGGACTCAATGCCCTCATCCAGATCATCGATAAAGATATTAAAGAGCTTGGGGCCCAGCACTGACCCCTGGGGAACACCACTAGTGACTGGCTGCCAGCTGGATGTGGCACCATTCACCACCACTCTCTGGGCTCAGCCCTCCAGCCAGTTCCTAACCCAATGCAGAGTGCTGCTGTCCAAGCCATGGGCTGACAGCTTGGCCAGGAGTTTGCTATGGGGGATAGTGTCAAAGGCCTTGCTGAAGTCCAGGCAGACTACATCCACAGCCTTCCCCCCATCCACCAGGCAGCTCACCTGATCATAGGAGATCAGGCTGGTCAGGCAGGACCTGCCCATCCTAAATCCATGCTGGTTGTTCCAGCTACTACAGCAAAACACAGCACTACTGTAGGGAGAAGATCTGAATGCTGCCTTTGTGATCTCCTCTGGCTATTTTACAGCTATAAGAATCCTCAGATGTGATGGTCCATGACTTCACTTTCAGTTACTAGCATTTTTTAAACTTAGGCAAAAAACTATGGGAGCCAATGTCAAAATGCACTGTGCTCCATGCTACAAATGAAGTGGATGGACAGTAACGACTATTTCCGACAGTGATCCATCTAAAGAATATTAATGCTGATATTCACTAGAATCCAAATATAGCTGCTATAAGTACTACAAAGGTCACTGTGACATGAGACTTTTAAGTAAATGCTGTAAAGTAGATGGAAAAGGAGGCATTTCATAAGAATCTTGTTCTTATCTCACCCACTCTTGGAATGCCCATTAATGCCCTTCAAACCAAAAGAGGTGGGGTTTCTTTTGTGGCCTCCACTGTAAACAAATCAGAGTTTTTGTACACATCTTGCTTTTACAAATAAAGTTGTTTATACCCTTGTATATTTCCTTTGCCTCCAGCAAAAGCTTTTATTTTAAAATACTGTTAACAGCATTTTCCACTTGAAAACGTGTTGATCTTTATCGAAAAACTGAGAAGTGAAGGCTAAAGTTTTATAGTGAACTAAAGTGCAATTGTCCTACATATCTTTCAAAATTTGTTGGGCCTACTCTGCCTTTAAAATATCTGAAAGATGAGCCAGGTCTTTCAAATTCAACTATGAGTTCAGGCTTTTAATACTTTACAAGTTTAATTGGCTTGTTCTAGTTTACACACAGTAAAATTTTAGTAGATGTAAGAGTGAACATTTGCAGAGTCACAGAGTGAGCACAGAAATCTCATATTGAGAGTAAAGGGGCTGTTACTGTAAGGTACCATTCTGCAGTTGCTGATGGCAAATCATTGGCTTCTTGTGGTGCCTTCTCTGCTTGGTTCTTCTGTATGTCACTTTTTATTAATTCACATCCTTTCTTCCTCCATCCTACTTTGTCTTATCATCAAGGAGCTGCAGAAAGCAATTGACAACCGAAAAGCAATCATCTTATCGATCAATCTGTGCAGCTCAGAGTTCACTCAGTCTGACAGCGAAGAGAGCAAGAAGCTTCAGGAGCGCCTGTCTCAGATGAATGTGTCCTGGGACCATGTGTGCAGTACCATCGAAGACTGGCGCTGCTCATTGCAGGATGCATTAATGCAGTGCCAGGTCTGTATTTGTGCTTATTTTAAATTGCTAGCACCCTACATATCAAAAATGTAAATCATGTATGTTTCTTGATGTGCACATTGTTCAACCTGAAACTTGCCCATGCAAGCCAAAATTCAGCTTTGGTGTGTGTTTTCCGGAAGATACACTTGCAGCACCTGATGCATGTATTTCCAGCTCAAGATTTTCTAAATTTGTTGTCTCTGGAATAGTAATCTAATCTAATATTCTACACTTCCTTGTAAGTTATGTTATTTAGCCAGTAGGACCTATCATGGGTTAAACTAAACATTTTGAATATGGCTGGAATTTTCTGCTATGCTGTTAACATCATCACTCATCATTTGCAGGATTTCCATGAAATGAGCCATGGTTTACTGCTTTGGTTAGAGAATATTGACAGAAGAAAAAATGAGATTGTGCCCATCAATCCAAACTTGGACTCAGAAACACTGCAGGATCATCGAAGACTTCTAATGGTAGAGTTATAATCACCCCCTTCCTTCCCAAAAAGATCACTGCCTAATCAGATATATCATTATCTTGAGGGTTAGCTTTGTATATTGCATGCTAACACACGACTGGGAAACCTTTACTTTGATAGGGAACACTTTTCACTTCTGCTACTAGCTTAAGCTGTGATTTATGATTTCAGGTAACTGCTGTCTTATCTTTCTGTCAGATGAGAAAATTTTATTGCTTCTCTTTTCATTCCATTTCATTAATTTGAAATGTCCAGTTTTGTGAGATCTAGCTTTTTTAATCTGGTGCTTGCCTTGGCAACAGCAAATCAGACGTGAACTGCTCGAGTCTCAACTGAAGGTGGCGTTACTGCAAGATATGTCCTGCCAATTGCTAGTTAATGCTGAAGGCAAGGACTGTCTTGAAGCCAAAGAGAAGGTGCATGTCATTGGAAACAGACTGAAGCTTCTCTTGAAAGAGGTCACACGTCATATTAAAGACCTGGAGAAAATGCTAGACATTTCAAGTAGTCAGCTGGTGAGTCATGTCTTATTTCTTGCTATTTGTTGAGGATACATTTCCCCCTGTTTTGACTGACTTGATCAATGCTCTTGGCTGCACTGTTTCAGTTCTTTACAATGCTTAGCAAGGTGACACACGTGTAATCTTGAACATCAGAAAACGACCTTACATTTCATTATGTAGGTATCTCTTCTGTGATATGCTATGCGTTTTTTTTTTTTAATTCAGGGTTTTTGGGGAGTTGCTAGTTGGTGTAGCAATAAGTATTGAACATCTCAATTTGTTTATCCTGCCATTACAGATTCAGTCAACTGAATCTATTTCAGTCAACTGAAATAATTATTCTGGTTGCAGTACTGAAAATTATAGTGTGTCAGTTGTCACTGGAAAGGAAAGTAATGCTCACTCTGTTGAAGAGAAAAATAATATCATGAAATAAATTGTGATAGCTTAACAAATCTCTCAGTGCTTTGAACTGTACTCCAATTTTTTTCAGGTTATCATGTATGCATACATCTTTGCCAACAGTGGTGGGTATAAAGTAAAGATTTCAAGATTCTCCTTTAGTTAACTTTTTTTAAAGGTTTGGATTAACAGCGTGCATACAGCATGAAAATTCATCTCTTTCCTCCTTCTAATGAATTTTCACTTGTTCACATTAAACCTCTTATCATAATTACAGGCCAACAAAGGGCATCTGTTTTTTCCCCTGTGTTGTCTTTGGTGAAAAATGGGTCACCTAAAGCACTTAAGTTTTAATTATCTGTTTGTTTTTCCTTCAGGTCCAACCACAATGTAGAAAACATGTAATGCTTTAGTCTTAAGAAATTTGCTAACAAAATTCAACGTTGATGTACTTTGGAACTAGATCTGATGGGATTTCACTTACTTTGGAGGTTTTTTTTAGTTTGCTTACCTGAACAGCTAATTGCTGTATTTTCTGAGCTCCATTCTTTCTGAACTTTAGGAGTTGTCCTCATGGTCCTCTGCTGATGAATTAGACACATCAGGATCAGTGAGTCCTGTATCTGGAAGAAGCACTCCAAGCAGACAGAGACCGGTAATGTCACGTAATATATATTTTGTGCCACCCCCTGAGTGGGAGATTTAGATGTCTGAAGTACCTCTAGCCAGCTGGAAGTCCCCCCTTCTCACTCAGTAGGAAAGAGAATGGCATAAACCAAGAACAAAGCACAGCTGCTTTCCCCAGCCCTGCTGCATATCCCATCCTGCATGATATCAGAAGTAGTAAATACTATCAAACACCAGGGCTGTCAGTGTGGTTGATTTACCATGGTATGGCATGTCGTGTCTCTTGTATTTTGCTCTAGTGATGGCAGCACCCCAAAGTCTAGTCTTGTCTGATACAATCAGTCCTCCATTTCTGTTTGGCCTTCTCTTCAGAGCTGCTTCATCGAGAATCTCAATAAGGGTGGCTGGTTGGCTTTTTTGTCATGTCCGATGAAGGTTGCAGATGATCTTATTGAGACTTTGGATGAATAGCTAATTAGAGCTGAAGGGCATAAAACATTATTCAAAACAGCTAGTTCCGCAAGGACCTAAGTAGTGTCTACGATGGCAACTCTTGAGAGTTGTGTGTTTGCATCGCTGGCACAAAATTCAAGAAATATAGCAATACATGCCTAGTACTTAACACTTCCATACTCTGAGCCCAAAAAGGAACTGCAATTATTTTGTCTTCTTCTGCAATTCTGTTGGTTGATTACTTTTGCTTTTTTTTCCTTATTTCTATAAACAATCAGGTTGGTTTTGTTGTTTTTGAGTTTTTTTGGGTTTTGTTCATTTGCACTTTGTAAAGCCTCTTAGTTCTGTCTTGATTAACTTTAAGGCTCTTGAAATTGATTGGTTTTTATTTTTAATGTCTCTACATTCACTAGTTTTCTTTTAGATGCTAGTATGAGAATGTAAAGGAATACTGGCTTTTCAAACAGAGAAAGAATATAATCCTTAATGTTTTATTTCCGAGTTCAATGCTTTTATCTTCGAAATTTAAACTTAAATACATAGTAAAAGCTCTGATATCCCAGATGTAACTGGAGCATGCTTGACCATTACAGGAAATGAAGAAGTATTTTACCATAAACTCTTTGTCTAAAGAGCATGTAGAGTCATAATATGTTTCATCTTAACATTTTAATAAGCATTTGTCTACCTCTGGTGTCTATGTATGTGCCCATTTTTCTCCATAATAAATTGTATGATTCCTTAGGGTCTGGTTTTCAAATTACTGGGTAATTGTACCCACAATTTTGGAGACTGAAGTGATGCTGTTTAGAATTTCAGTGCCAGAGGTACTGATGCTAAATAAATAAATGCTAATACCAAAGATACAATCAGAATTATAATAATTTAACTGCATTAGATATTCCAGCAAATAGTTGTGAGTGCAGGAATGCACCTACAGTTGTTTGGCCTTCAAAACTGTGGGAGGGAAAGGAGTGGACAAGAGGCCAGACTCATCAAAGGAGACCCCTGGATCACTTTTCCTTGAGAATATAAATTTTACTGCATTGACATTTTGAAATATTTGTATTTGCCCATATTCCACTAATTTTTTTTTCTATTTCATGTTGTAAATTATTTGAGCCAAATTTCTAGTGATTTTTTAAAAAGATTCCAGAGCTGTTCATAAACATAATGACTAAACTTATTTTCATGTTCACTGTGTATGTTCCAATCATTTCCGTAATCAGCTAGGTGCAAAGAAAAGCCAGTTTCCTTGGTTCATGAGTATTGGTCACTTAATTTGATTTATTACCTTTTTTTGTTATGTTTCCTTTGCTGCACTTTTAATTTAGTTTCATCAGTAGCTTGTCTTTATTTGCCTGGACTGAACATTCTTCTTTCTTTACCCCCTATTCATTGCAAACAGCCACGGGGCAAATGTAGTCTCTCACAGCCTGGACCCTCTGTCAGCAGTCCACATAGCAGGTACCTTATTCTCCTGGTTTCCGCACTCTGTTCTAGAACGCCAAGAGGATGATGGAAATTGGCCGTGAGTCCTCTGTGTCTGCACTGACTCTGTCAGGTGGCCAGTACTTGAACAAGTGAAAATTTAACATTTTGTTAATGGTTTGGCAAAAGGAGCTCTCAATTACTGCGAATTCTTTGTTGAATAGAAGTAGTGGCTAATCCTTGAACATCTACAGGATGACATGTAATCAACATTTATTTTTCTTGTGGCTGATCAGAGTGAGTGGGTGTTTACACTCATCATATTTTAGGATTATTTTGTTGTGGTATGATTTAACAGAAATACTAGTAGGTTCATGGCAAACACTTTTTATCATCCTCTTTACATCTAGATATTAAATTAAGACAGGTAATAGGCCAATACCATATTCTAGAATTCACAAAACCCACAGATCTGGATGAGACATACTAACTTCCTTTGCTTGCTTGCTTTCTTTTTTCTTTTTCTTTTCTTGTTTGTTTGTTTATGTGTTTGTTTGTTTGGTTTTCCCCCTGAAATGTTTCGTTCAGTTTGTGGGTTTTTAAAACTTAAAACTCAAAATTAAAAGTCAGGATGTTAGGATTTTGAGACTGGGTCACTTTCTCTCCCCTCCTAAGACAACTGCAATTTAACATGCTAACACTACCATGACTTGCCAAGTGCTTGCATCCATGTTTTGCTCTGGGAGCGGTACTTTCTCATCTCTGTCTCACCAGTAGAGAGCAGGCTTGCAGCTACAGCTTTTTGCTTTCCACCTTGTCACCAGCAACCTGTCATCTCTGCAGTTTAACAATGCTTCGCATTCTTTGTTGTTGTCAGTGTGATGTGTGTACCTTCACTCTTTCACTGATGAGTTCACGAGCCTCTGGAGTTATGGAGTTAAGAAAACCCACAAAAGTAAATGACCAAGGCAATGTGTATAAAGAGCACATCTTTTGCTATTTCAGTATCTTACATGTTGCAACACCTAAAATAATCAGGAAGCATGGTGAAAATGTATTTGTTCTTATAGTTAAGTCCTAAGTCTAATTTATTCTCTATATATTGAAAATTAATTAATTTTAAAATAATTCCTGTTAAAGTAGAGGATTTGATGTTAGAAAGAAGGCAGTATTAGATTTTATATAGCAGTTGGGCAACAACCAAGCAGACAAAAGATATCTGAAGAGAATTATTTTTTTCATGAGCAAAATCAAGGCTTTATTCAGCAAATTTATGTATAAAGAAAGCATAAAACTGCTTAGCATGTAGATATTTACTTAAATACTTCTTCTAAAAGTTTGCTTTACATGGGTACTTAATGACTGTGAGTAAAGTGGCTTAGCTACAAAACCACATGCAAACAGTAGAGTATCTTTCACTGCTTCCATTGGCCCTAAGAAGCTGCCTTATTTGGGGGGATTTTTTACTATGATTATTATTATTTGAAACACAAGGAAACCACACAGAAAATAGGTCTGTTTCTGTCGAATGGAGAAAAATAATTTTTCCAACTTGAGTCTGCTGTGAAGTTTGGCACTTTGTTTCTTGTAGGGACTGAGATAAGGGAAGAGTGGGGCTTTATTCTACAGCTATTTCAGATAGGAGTCACAGAGGATGTCTTTGGCAGATCAGCGTGATTGCACTAGCAGTGTTCTACTCAAAAATGTATTGTGCGCACTCTTCTGCTTTCCTCTGTAGTCAGACTACTTCTATGAACCTTTTGAGAAGGTTTCTAGTTGTCGATGTGAGCCCCTTGCTCAAACTGCAGCTAGCAGAGCTTTGCCGCTTCAAGATCAGCCTCTATTCTAGCAGCGGCATTGGCGCGGCACCTTTCAGATCAGATCTTTCAAGCACTGTTTATTAACACATCTTGGAGCAGTACAACACAATGTTCAATTTGTCATTCAGACAAGCATGGAATACGAATGAGTCACTACTGAATAGGAAACTTAATCAAATGCGCAAGCCAGACAGGTTGTGGTTGATGTATAATGTGGTTTTAACTGATAAAGCAGTACAAGCTGTCACTGTGTTCTTTAATATTTTGACATGCCTCTGATCAGAGTACTTTGTGTTTGATCTTGCACTGGACCAGCAAATCCTGTTAGAGTTTAGTGTACGGAAGAACTAAAGTCAATGTTAAAAGGTTTATCATGCGGGAGGTTGTGAAGGAAAATTCACTTTAAAATTAGAGGGCCCATGTTTTGTGAGTAAAAAGTGCGATTTTTACCTTCCCCATTATCCCAGTAAAAAGACAAGCATCTATAGTGTGATGCTGAGCGAGATACAAACTTAGACTAGATGTTATGTTGGGGATTCAACTACAGGGTCATTTAAAAGTTATTCATAATTCTGTGCTAAGTGGGAAAAGCAAATCCAAGAACCAGCTGCTCTTTCTTCATCAGTTTAATAGAGGTGTCAAAAATGTATACCTGGATCTGTGCCTGTGTATTTTTTCCAAGTGATCAAAATGTTAGAAAGATTAAAATAGTGGTTCAGTTTGCTCAGGGATGTTGACCTTGTCTCTCTTGAGCAGCTCTATTCAAGTCTTGGTGCCACCCTGCTACTCTCCATTTCCTGCTTTCCTTATACCCCTCCAAATGAGCAGTGGATCTTTGAAAGGTCATTTGTGGTCCTGGAGCAGACCAGGCCACAGAACTCGCCAGGCCTTTGGATGTGAAACAGCAGTCTTTGTGACGCAATAACTGAAACACAAGGTTTGAGCTTGTCATGGTCCTTCTCTCAGTTATCTCCCATGTTCTCACTTAGAGCTTGTTACTTAAACTTCATATTTAACTTCCATTAGTATGGACATAATCATCTTCTTTACAGGGTCAGCCAGTCTGAGGTTGGGGTAATACAATGCTGAGAGATAGGGAGAGAATCAAAGTAAGAACACAGCAAAACATGATCGCTCCCAGAGTCTCTTAGAACACCAAGAGGAGTTGTTGCCTGCTGTTGTGGGCAGAGGATTATACCCTTACCTTCATAACTCTAGCAAATTCCATCTTAAAAAATTAGAAGCAGGGGGAACAAAAAAATCTATTAGAAGTTTGTTACCAAATTTTTTTTATTATCTGGAAGTATAATAATTTCTGTCTTGACTATGTTGATGACTAGATCCAGTAATTTGGGTTTGTGCCAACATTAACCTTTATTGCAACAACTGTTCTCTCTTCTGGCTGTTCAGCATGAATTTATAAAGGTTAGTTTCAGTATCTCTCATGTTTTGTATTGGTAAGCTCAGCTCTTTATTCTCTTCATAGGATAAATACTCCATTCTTTTGACTCCTTTAAGCTTGTGTAAGTTTTAATACATCTTCCAGAAGTATGTTAACCAAAATGATACAAACTGCCCCAGGTGAGATCTCACTAGTGCCTCATCGTTAAAACTACCCTATTCTCCTATGGAAGTCTTGAACTGAAATATATTTTTTTATTTCTTTTGTCCCTTTTCACAGCTACTTACAAGCCCCATTATTGTTTATGATTATCCTGTGTCAAACAGCTCTGGATTATCTTCTTTATTGTCTGAGTCTGAACTTCCAAATTTATAGCAGACATTTTTATTGCTTATGTACTATAATCACAGTCACTATCACTGGAGGTGTTTAAGAAGAGACTGGATGAGGCACTTGGTGCCATGGTTTAGTTGATTAGATGGTGTTCGGTGATGGGTTGGACTTGATGATCTCAAAGGTCTGGTCTATTCTATTCTATTCTAATCTATTCTATAATTTCAGAGTCCTTTAGCTGCTTTTAAAACCTTTTGGATTCACCCACTTTTTTTTTTTCTGTGCAAGAAGTCAATCCTAATTTATAATTGCAAAGACTTCCAACTTCTCTTACCATGCAGATTAAATTTTCTGGGTTGATATTTTATGTCATTTTCTTTTCATAAGGATCAAATCAAAACTCATCCTTGATTAACTCCAGTAATAGCATCCTACTATCCCAGCAGCACCTCTTTCAATGTAAGCCTGTTGTCTGCATGCCATTAGTCACTTTTCTATTAGACTCACTGTATTTGTTCTCATCAGCTTTGCTTGAATGGTAAATTCTTCTGTTATAATCTTTCAGATGTTTACTGCAGTACAGATAGATTATTTCAACCTACTTCTCTTGGAAATTAAAGAGAAAAAAAAAAAAACTTCTAAAAAATGCCAGTCATCTTTATAAGAAGGTACTCATCTGAACAGAAATTAAAGTTCATTTTTCCTGTCCAGTCTGTAGGCTGATAAATTAGCTTCTTTTCTCTTGAAATGCTTAGGAAAGAGTCCCAATTTCAGTGATATTACAAACTCCCAAGGTAAGGCCAACTGTTGCTTGCACTTCTTACATTAATTTGTGAGATTTCTTGACATAAACAAGCTTACTGTTCACCAGATCTGCAGCTGTGCCTCTCCTTTTTATCTAGTTAGTATGAATTGTGTATGAAGTGAGTGGCAGACGGCCTTACTTGCTTCCCTCCTTAAACAGGGGGCAGTGTGACAAATAGTGGAGCTAAAGGTAAAGATGCAAGCACAAGAAAAATAAATTAGATTTTTCTGCAGAGTGGCCTGCCGTACTTCAGCTTTCCTTTTTCTTGCTGGAGTAAACTGGAGTTTTGGTGCTTATGAACAGTGAGTCTTTTTTATTAACAATGTATTTTTAACCATCTCTCCTTCCCAAATCCATTAAAACATTCAGTTTTTCATCCAATTATGTAGATTAAAGTGGCTAACTTACAATAAACACGGGCATTACAGCATTTAAACTTTTTAGAATCCCGCCACTGAAGATGTTTTCATAATGTTTCATTATTTGCTTGTTTAATTGTTTTCATGCAGCGTTAGAAACTATTCTTCAACATCCTACTTCACTGTACAAAAAGTGTTGTGAAGAACTTCACAATGAACTATTTTAATGTTTGAAAAAATGTCCATATTCCTGCTTGAGATCAGCCATGCATCTTACACAGACCTCTCTTCTTCAGACTTTGCCCATGATCAAACAGTTACCAACTGCAGAAATGTGGCCCTTTTGGATTAGGATTAACAATATTTGTACAATGCGAGCCTTGTAAATAGGGTAGACTGTGCAATCAAATGCTTGGAAGGTAATTAAGCATTCCCTGTTCCCTTTGTTCCCACTTCACTCCATTAACTTCCTGTCTTGGCATTCTGAGACAGTAGACATCCTGAACTAATTGAACTTTAATATGGAATGCTCTGATGCTGTTAAATGTGCCATATCCTTTCAGTGTGCTTTATAATATGTGATCTTACATTATGCGATAAGCAGCTTTGCATCCAGGGTACAATAACATGAATTCAAACATGTGGTCTGTGGTTTGACCATCGCTCCTTCCTGGAATATTTAGGTCAAGTTAATCATTTAACGTGTGTGTGTGTGTGTATGTGTTCATGTATCCATTGGTCCTCTGCCACAATGAGATGAAACCCATATATGAACAAGACAGTAAGAATAATCTCAATCATAAAAATTATTTTTCTTCTGAGCATGTGAGAAGGGGACCCTTGCCCAGCCTGGCATGGTTTTGAAGCTGATATTTTGGGGTTTGCATGCTTTCTGACATTGGTTCAGATTTATCTGTGAGATGGGATCAAAAAGACAAAGACAAGGAGACACTACAGAACCATCACTCTTTACTTGCTTTACTGGGGAGCATTTGACTTCAGCCAACAAGTCTGATCTCCCACACCCTCAAGATGAGACTAAATCCACCTTTCTGACTATTTTTCCCCTCTTAAAACTTAGCTAACCATAGATATTTTTCTGGAGCTTCACAATCATGGGAGCTATGTGGATGTTTTATAGCATCACAGCTAAGACAAAATCCATGACCTAATGATTTAATGTAAATGCTCTTGAAGCAAATTATTTGAACACTACAAGTTCTTCCATTTTTGGCTAGTGCTAGAATTCAGTACTTTCCCATGACAGTTAATTACCACATTGATACCATCAGACTTTAATTTGCATCATCACTCTTTTCAGTCATTTAAAAGTGATCATCTGTATATTAGATCCCTGAAAGTTTCATTTAAAAAGGAAAATAAGATATCTATGTCTTTATCCTTCATTAAAAAGTAGATTTGATTTCTTGCACTTAATTCAAAGTGTCTCTTTGGAAATGTTTGTGTTAGGTCTCACCTCTCCCATAGACATGTGACAGATATGTGCCATTTTCGAGTCAGATCCATAGGCATGAGGGAGAAAATCATTAGTAAGGTGATGGTGTTAAGTCAGTTGAGCAGATAGATTTTAACTGCTGATCCAGTGCAAGGTGCAAAATACAGTGTACTTTGTAGAAAACGAATCCTCGTGCCTGCATATTGGTATGTTAATTAATTGAAGCTTGACTGCCCCTTAATGCATTATACCCTTGTGGATACAATATACAGAAATTAATGTAGAAAATTCTGCAAACCAAATGCAACTGCATTATAAATGAGGAGGCTTCCTTGTCAGACAGTGTGCATTGAACATATGAGAGGTGTGGCCCGTCTTTCCGTTCTCCTTCTCTGGAGCATAGTGCTTTAAGTGGAGAGTCTTCCCCATAACTGACAAAGGGGCTGTGAAACCACAAAGCCCATTCTGTTGTGATCATCTGGTGTTTTCCTACGCAGTCTAGAAATACGGAGCATCCCTAGAGTGCTAGGGAAGTGGCATGTTGGGTGAACAGTGCCTCTGCAGTTGTAAATTGGAGTCTGTGCAAATTGGAAACCAGCCTTCAGGGAAGGCTGAGTGCTCAAGGGCAACCTCTGTTGCAGTAAGGTTTGAGTGTATTCATTTGCCCATCCTCTCTTCTCAGGTCCAGAAGAAGTGGCTCAGGTTCCTCCCCTTCTGAGACCGGGCCAGCATGGCAGCGCCCATCCTTCTTCCTCAGAGTCCTCAGAGCTGCTCTGCCACTTCAGCTGCTCTTGCTGCTCCTGATCGGGCTAGCTTGCCTGGTGCCAATGACCGAGGAGGACTACAGCTGTGCTATGGCAAACAACTTTGCTCGCTCTTTCCACCCCATGCTAAAATACATGAATGGTCCACCTCCATTATGAATGAGACCTGTGAGACAGTGAGTGACCTTGCTGGAGTGCTAGCTGGAAGGCAGGATGGTTTAAAGGGTGACAGGCTTCAGTGTGGCAGGTTTACCTACCTGCCATGGCCACCACAGTGTCCATATCATTCGCGGCTGGCATTCAGCTAGTAATGCATCAGTGTATCAGTATCAAACTGCACAACATATTACCTGAGCAGCATCATTTCAATACTCGCATCCTGGGTACTAAGGAGGATGTGACTAGGAGGACCAAGAAATGTCCTTCTGTCCAGCGTTCTGGATCTTTTAGCCACTTTATATCCAGGTCATTGCCCTGTACTATGCATAACCAAGGACTTGATACTGTAGATCCTTTTCTGTGTGCTGCTCTAAATGAGCCATTAGCCAGTCTTTGTTAAATACCCTCTCAGTATCTACAGGATACAAAATAACCAGTGCTAAAAAAAAAAAGTTTAGAGCATTTGTAACATACGATTTTAAAGGATCTTGTATGGTGATGTATTATTCCCCATGGTTTCTGTTTCGGGCATGATGATCTAGCTTTTGCTTTGGATGCACAAGGTGTAAATCTGAGAAGCACTTTTTTAAGGTTAAAAAAAAAAAAATGGATGTAATAAATCCTAAATGGTTTTATGAAGAAAAATGTTGAATGTCAAGTTGAAAAACAAAGAACATATTTATGTATGTACAGTTTGCTAAGCCAAGTTTTGTTTGTATTGATTTCTTTGCATTTATTATAGATACCATTAAATATTTTGTCTACGTGCTTTTTAATGACTATCGAAACCTCTAAGTTTAGAATGAGATATGTATAGTATAAAAAAAAATAACCCAGAATATTTACATATGCTGCATTTCTAAAAAGAATTTTAAAATGCTTTATCAAATCAACAGTATTAGGTACATGTTTGAATGAGAAGATCTGGAAAACTCTACAATGGCAAATAGAGAGAAAGTATCATGTTACGAAGTTGTGCTGATATTGAAAGCTGTGCGTAATTTGAATTGATTGGTTATTTCAGGTTTTGATCTCAAGCTGCTTCTTGAAACCCATGTTTCTCCCTCTCTCTGTGTGTGTATGCACTCATGTAGACCCTTTGGCAGGTGAGGTTGTACCAGTCCTCACTAAGCAGATTTTTTTTCCTCTTGGTATACTGGAAACTTCTTAGTAATTCTCCCTAGTGGCTTAATACCAAGATAGATGTTTATGGTATGCCAATAGTTACTGTAGTGGAATATGCCCAAAACATAAGCAAAATAGCAGAAAAAGAAAACAAATTGAAAACTCATAAATTTTCCAGAAATGTTGCAGTCTGAGCAGTGGCAGACACTTTGCCCAGTCAAACCAGAACTCAGCCCAAACAGGATTCTTTTCAATGATGAAAAATTAGCATGGCTCAAAGTTATTGCTCTTCCTTAGGTTTGGGTGGTTTCAAGCCATGACACACAATGTGATTTTTTTCCTGTAAGTTACATGTTTTTACTTAGAATATATTGGCCTAAATAACAGAAATATTAAAAAAGCTGGAAGAAAATACAAGCACATTCATGGCTGTTACATAGGATTATTCTGGGATGTCATCATTTGAAATGGTATGAGAGGAAGGTGTTCAGAGAGAGAGTACCACAAGCTGAACTCCAGCATTTGGAGGAGCCAAAATAAAACTTCCTTTCCAGGTAAGTGTAAGGTTAACATTTTCCCCAAAGGGATTTTGTATGTCAACAACATATCTTCAATGTCCAAGAGTCAGATTTGAACTTACACAAGTATGTTACCTTTCCAAAGCTTAGTTTCCTTCTGTTCTGGTGGTTAATTTTTTGTTGCAAGATAATTTGTTTTCTTAAAAAAAAATATGTGTATAGCAAAGATTAAAAAGACTAATTTAGTGAAATCAAGGGTCTCAGCCTGACTTTGTCTCCTGTTTTCCAGCCAGCTATTGATAATCTCATGGAAGTAGGTTTTATCTAAAGGCCAGTAGAATGCCTGTGAGTATCAATGTGTGGAAGAGCATTCTTTTGAAGGAACGAAGCAAAAAGTCAGAGTTGAGACCTGTGTTCCCTTCTTATAGTGTTTAAAAACTAAGTGAGAGGCAAGGAGAGGTTAGAAAAGAGTTGGTTAGGAGGGAAGGAGGAGTGCAAGGTAGAGTGCTCAGTTTTAATTGTCAGATGCAATTAATAAAGTACTTTATGAAAATTGTGCAGCGTAGCACCTGGCATGCTTTGGATTGGAACCTGTCATTTGAATTTTGCTGGCTATTTTGCCACTCTATAGCCCCTGCTTCCATTGGTTGTTTGGATGTGTTTCCCTCTCCTCTGACCAGCAAGTCTTCTGCAGAGGGAAAGCAGAATTTGTGCACCTCACTCAAACTCACAGGGAAGCAAAGTGGAGGGGGAATGGTTCCATCTTGTTCGTGGTGGTCATGCCCTTTTATTTTCTGTCACATCTTTAAATGTTTAGTCTAGGGAATTAGAGAAAGTGATGAACTTCCAGAGAAGAGGAGATGAAGCTGGTTAAACAGACAGGGAAAAACTGATGTGAACATTTCATAATGAATTCCATAAATAGAGTTAGGGTTAAGGAGGAAAAGAAGCAATGACATTTAAAAAAAAAAAAAAGTAAAGAATTTGGAAGGTCACATCATCAAGTGTCAGCAGCTCTTTACAATTCAGTGCATTTTTGGCTGATGATTATGTGCAGGGCATACATGCCTCTGGGGTTAATTGTACCTGCTATGCCTTGCTTCCTTTCTGATGTTTCAAAGCAAAGCTTCTTTTCTTTTTAGCCTCAAGCCCTGAGCCCTAGGCTCAGAGCTAACTATATATAGTTCCAATATATTGCCTGTTAATTTGAAAGAGAAGTTAGATACCAAGAATTTTCTTTTGACCCTGAGTGATCTGCTCACAGATCAATCCTCCCCCCGAGCAGCAAACTCTGCAAGTCACAGTGACAGACACACATGAGGAAAATATCATAGGAAAAAATGCTGCTTATAAATCTTAAATCTCCCATGCCTTCAGAGATAGGAATGTCAGCCAGTAAGCTAGTGTCCCCAGGGAATCACAGGCAGTTTGTGCCAGTAGGTTAGAAGATCCCTTGATTCCCACTTCAGATTCCTTGCTTTCAGGACTTTCAGTCTGAGCTCCATGAAACCAACATCTGACCAGTTAAAGTGATTAGCATAAAAGGCTTCTCCAAAAGAAATTTCCTGGCTCTGAACTCATTTCATTATGACTTCAAATGTGATTATGCAGAACTGGATCTTGATGCTAAAAACTGGCACAAAATCAAACCAGAAATAGCCAGGCACTTCCTAGGATCCTGTTTAAACAAGCTGTATCCCAAGAGCAGCAGCGATGTGAAGTTCTAGCTTGAGTTGCAAAACCCAGTATGTGTATTGATCACCACAGCATGAACCAGGGTAAGCAGGTTCAACTGTAGGGAGGGGGGAAAAAGAAAACACCACCACCCATAAAGCTGTCAGGCATTGGGGCCAGCAGGGCTGGCCTGCTTTGCTGCCTGGGCATGTTTCTCATCCCAATAATGACAAGATGCTCTCTCTGCAATGCTGTCACGGATGACTTAAGTGTGGACAAACTTCTTAAGAAATGCACAGGCTACAGTCTGAGATGCCCTGTCTCTGTGCTAAGTCTGCAACCAGTCATCTACCCTCCTTCTGAAGCATCTCATCTGCTTGGGCTCTGCAAGTATGAGGGACTGATTTCTGGTAGTGTGCCTTGAGCCTTGGCCACAAGGAATGAGAAAATGCAGAGCTCTGAGTTTGTGTTGAAGGCAGATGTTCATGATAACATAGTAGTAATAGTGCAAAACAATTACCACCATTTGCCCTGAACTTACTGCTTTTTATTTATGGAGTTCAGTTTCTGGACCATGCTTTACAAAATCTGAAGGCAGACTAAGAAGTAATAGAGATGTCAGACAGCATTAGGAGTACAAATGATCTGAAGCTGACAAAAATAGCATGCCCTTATTCCTCACACCTGTGAGAATCATGATACCCATTGCCTATCCTCCACCCTGGTCCAGCAGAGATAGCAGCTTCATTCTGCAACAGATCAATAATTTCTTGCCACTGGTTTGCCAGGCTTCCAGCTCCACTGCAGATGCTGTGAATACCTGCTGTCTGATGTTCTACTTCCTTAGAACTTTCTCCTACATCTTGTTGTTGAACAAAGACAATGGTGCTGGGATTGTCTTATGAACAGCCATCCCTGGTCCTTGGAGTCTTGTACTGTTTGTGACTGAGAACTCCGTTTACAACTAATAGCACCTCTCAACATGCTCCTCATCATCATCTGTGCATGTTCAAAGGTATAACAGAAATTGGTTGCTCACAGTTTTCAAACTGCATAAACTGCTATCAGAATTGAGCAGATGTAGGAGGATTCTGAGAAATAGGAGCAGAGACTGGGACAAGAAATACAGATTTTTAAGCAAGAGAAGAGAGCATACTTGCACTGCTCATATTTTATTTGGTGTTTAAAGCACTGGTTTGTGGAAAGGAAAAGAGCAGGAAATGGCATAGTCAGGCTTGCATTTAAGCTGAGTGGTATGGCTGTAAAATTGTTCTACTCTTTCAGCAGTCAGTTGCAGAATTAATGTAAACCAGTGTGTAGTGATTGTGAACCCACTGACAGAGTGTTTGCTTAAGTTGAGGGGGGAGGGTGGAATTGGAGGGAAGAGGTCATTTGTCTTGACTTTGGAGGAAGAAAGTGTATCTTAGATTCACAGAGGTCCCTACACAAGGTGTGCTAGCAGTCTAGGTACTGACTGGCTGGTTTTAACCTGGCAGCAACGTTGTGAGGTGCACTACAGCCAACTGAATTCTACTGTTGTTGCACTTCTTTGCCATAATTAAATCTAAAGTGTCATAGATGTGAAACCTACATTTGGGAAAAGTTAAGCTTGTTTTAGGAAGGTTGGAATGTCCTAATAATATTCTACAATAAAGAATAAATGGGAATTATTTAGAGAATTAATTTGTCTTACCATAAAACAGTAGATAAAAATCTGTGAAACAAGATAAAAAAAAAGTGACTAACTGGAAGCTGTAGCCCTGAAGACATGCCATAGTCTAAGGCCTGGTTAAATGATAGGAATCTGAATTACTTAAATGATTGCTCTGAAAGCAGACAGGAACTGGATGCCATGACTTCCATTGTTTGGTGCAGTTTAATATATAAAACCAAAAGAGAACTGGTCAAACCTGCTTGGTTCAGTTAAATTATGTTTAAATATCTGAAATGTAGCAAGTAAATTTCTCCACAATGAGATCTGAATAAAACAATGGCAGAGAGAAGAAGCTTTAGGGAAGTATTGTCTGTTTCTTCTATTGGAGATGCCTTTCTGAGGGGAGAGGTGAACCGTTGACCTCTTCTGTCTGGCATGATGTAGGTGTGGATACAGTTTGCACAAAGGTTACTTAGGTCAAGCTCTTTGTATTTTCAGCCACACTGTAATTCCTGGAAGATTCCTATTACTAATGTTGTAATTGTGGTTTTTTTTTTCCATTACACGCTTTTTTCAGTGGATGTTTTTAGAAAAACAACTGGAAGGAAGCCACCAGAATCCATGGTTTTATGTAAGTGCTCACAAGCCTGTCAAAGAAGTGTGACATTCGTATCTGCAGTATTCTCTTTATAAGCAATTTAAACATTGTCTGAGAGGCTCTCTTGACCATTGAGTTGCATGTTAAAACACTTGGTTATAATTTTGACTCCTTTGAAAAACTAGAAGGATTATGCAGCCAGGCATACAGGGGATAAAACAGAGACTGAAAGAAAGCATGCTGGAGCATTTTGGTTCAGATGTGTCAAAGAAGTTTTGAAGCTGAAGGGTTTTTTTCCTGTTTTCACATTTAACATAAGAAAAAAAATAATAGGAGAGACCAGAACTCAAACTTTTTGACTTTTGTATGAATGCCTGAGCTTTTAAGCTTTTATGTGCCCTATCATGACTCTTAGTGCAAAGGGACACTTTTTGTTTACCTCTGTGGTATATCAGTGCCAGGGAAAATGATGGACCAGATTATCCTGGCAGCAATAACTGTGCACCTGAAGGATGGCCAAGGGCTCAGGTCCAGCCAACATGGATTTAGGAAGGGCAGGTCCTGCCTCTCCAACCTGATCTCCTTCTATGATCAGGTGACCCGTCTGGTGGACATGGAGAGGCCTGTGGATGTGGTCTACCTGGACTTCAGCAAGGCCTTTGACACTGTCCCCCACAGCAAACTGCTGTCTAGGCTGTCAGCTCGTGGCTTGGGCCACAACACTCTGTGCTGGGGTAGGAACTGGCTCGAGGGCTGAGCCCAGAGAGGGGTGGTGAATGGTGCCACATCCAGCTGGCGGCCAGTCACCAGTGGCGTCCCCCAGGGATCAGTACTGAGCCCCATCCTCTGTAACATCTTCATTGATGATCTGGATGAGGGGGTTGAGTCAGTCATCAGCAAGTTTGCAGATGACACAAAGTTAGGGGCAGATGTTAGTCAGAGAGTAGAAAGGCTCTGCAGAGGGACCTCGACCGACTGGACAGATGGGCAGAGTCCAATGGGATGGCATTCAACAAGTCCAAGTGCCAAGTGCTGCACTTTGGCTACGGCAACCCCATGCAGAGCTACAGGCTGGGGTCAGAGTGGCTGGAGAGCTCCCAAACAGAGAGGGACCTGGGGGTACTGATTGACAGCCACCTAAACATAACCCAGCAGTGTGCCCAGGTGGCCAACAAGGCCAACAGCATCCTGGCCTGCATTAGGAATAGTGTGGCCAGCAGGAGCAAGGAGGTCATTGTGCCCCTGTACTCTGCTTTGGTTAGGCCGCACCTTGAGTCCTGTGTCCAGTTCTGGGCCCCTCAGTTTAAGAAGGACATTGAGACACTTGAAGGTTTCCAGAGAAGGGCAACAAGGCTGGTGAGAGGCCTTGAGCACAAGCCCTATGAGGAGAGGCTGAGGGAGCTGGGATTGTTTAGCCTGGAGAAGAGGAGGCTCAGGGGTGACCTCATTGCCCCAGGTCTCTTCTCCCAAGCAACCAGCACCAGAACAAGGGGACACAGCCTCAAGCTGTGACAGGGGAGGTTTAGACTCAAGGTGAGAAGAAAGTTCTTCACTGAGCAAGTCGTTCGTCATTGGAATGTGCTGCCCAGGGAGGTGGTGGAGTCACCAACCCTGGAGGTGTTCAAGAGGGGACTGGACGTGGCACTTGGTGCCATGGTCTAGTCATGAGGTCTGTGGTGATAGGTTGGACTCAATTATCCTTGAGGTCTCTTCCAACCTTAGTTATACTGTGATACTGTGAACAAACTTGTTTCACCTTTGCATGAATGACACAGGGTCTCAAGAGGTGAGTGAAGAACCAAAAATACTTCTGACAAGAAGCAATTCTTTCTGTCTTACAAAAGAGCACTCAGTCTTTTTGTGTAGAGGAACTAAATATCTTACAGTCCCAAGCATATGTTGCAGTATCTGGCTAAAAAGTAATCCTGAAAGCACAACTTTTCTTCATATCCACATTTTTCAGCTGTTTAAAATGGCTTGGTGCACAAATGTGAAAGAATGGAAAACAACAGGAGATGAATTTTTATCACCTGTATGCCTGAAGAAATAAAGACATTAGCAGAATGGCACCTATATGCTGCAACACAGATTTTACAGGGACAGGAGAGCTGGTTAGCCTTGCGCCTGCTGAGATTAGTGCCAAATGTTATTTTGATGGTCAGTTTTTCTGAAAACTTGATGAACATTTTTATACTTGAGCCTCTGTGTCTGCAGGATGTCATGGTGTATGATAGTAATTGGAGTCTGGCTGGGCAAAAGAAAAGCCATACATGCAGCTCCCTTCCATGGACATTCTTTGCGAGCAGGCCAATGAGTGTTATTTTATGTCTGTATTTTCTTCCCCACTTTGTTGTGTGGGTGGAGAAAACAAGCAGTACAGTGCAAAGGAAACAGATGTAAGACTTTTCCAGACTAAGAAACAGCTCCTTCATGTGATTTTAATGTGGCAGTACCTGAATTTAAAAAAAAAATAAATAAAAAGAAAAAAAAAATCATTTATTTTTAAAGAATACACATTGCCACAAGGCTTTTAAAGCAGGCAATTGCACCAAGTTGTAGCCCACAAAGAAGTTGTTGTCAGTGCATAGCAAGGAAACAGCTTTAAATAACAGAAAAGTGAAAGCAGTCAGATAACTTTTTTTTTAATGATGCCTTAACCACAGCATACCTTTCTAATACATTAAATAGAATACAATACGCTGGAAGAAAACATGCATCACTTAGGAAAGAAAGAAAAGTCCCTCAGGGGAGTAGACAGCTGCTCTGCAAAGAGTTGTGTATGTAATAAAAGGAATGAGAGTGATGGGCTCAGTAAAGGTGAGCCAGGATTTTCAGTTAGACAAGATCTGCAGTGAAATAGAAATATATGTCCTTACCACTTTCAACATTGAAAACTATTTCATTATTTATTACATTGAGCACACCCACATGTGCAATTAGTTCATGCCACCCTGGCCCCAACCTCTGTGGCCAATGCAGCAACTCTCAGTCAAGCTCTTTGTCTTTGAAGTATGTTGTGATACAGTTAAGTGATTTGGAGCCTGAAACAGAGTATATTACTAGTCTTAATCATTGAGGTGATAGAATTAAGGTAATAATCTTATAATTTTTTTCTTTATAAGTTACTCGCAGTGAAACATCACATAAAAGCTTATACGTATATATTCATGTAGGAACAAAAGAAGAAGCTATGAGTTAACAGTCCCACTCAGAAACAGCACAGCACAGAAAATAGATAAAAAAAATCAATATACACACTGTATGACTGATGATAGATAGATAGGTAGGTAGGTATGGTTACAAGAATTGAAATGCCTACATATGTATTTAAATACTAGAGGTTACTGGTTTGATTACTTGCAACGAGCAAATATCATTTTGAGAGTATTTTATAGGATAGGCTTAAGTTCAAAGTGGGTTTATGTCAATAAAAGCATCTTTCATTTCTTATTATCTCCTTCCTGACAGCTTAGTCAAGATCAGTTTTTTTCCCCAGAGGACCTGCTTTCACTTGGGAAGAAGTGCTATTTTATTTTATATTAGCTAATTCATGGTCAGTGAAAGTCATCTACAGAAGGCTAAATTTACACAGTCTGTTTCTTCCACCATAATCTATTTCACAAGCCAAAACAAGGAAAACACTAAACAAATAAGAGCATATAAAGTAGTAAGTACATAAGTGACATAACACATTGTCAACACTACATATGGCCACTCTGGTGTTTTTTTTTTTAGGAAAGGTGAAGAAACTAATTAGTAAAATTTTTTTCCCTTAGATGCACAAAACTAGAGACATTCTATTACTTGAAATAATAGTGTACCATTTCACTGGCTCCTGGAAACAGTAAGCAGAGAAGCATTGTTTTTGTTTTTTAAACTATGCGAAAGATAACTAAAGAAACAAAGCATCCTGGTTAATTCTTTTATTTTCAACATCAAATACACTGATAAAAATCTTGCACCGATCAGGTAGCCTACCAAACTTTGCATTTAAACTTTTGAAAAACTTCTTGGGTTTAGGTGCAAAAAAAAGACCAACTAAAACCTCACCCAAACAAAGATGTCAATTTTATATGCGTGACTGAAAGTACAGAATACTTCAAGAAATACACTGTGGCAGTTGAGCGTATACCAAAGAAAAGACTTTCCATTGACAGACTACATAGTGCACACAAAAGCTTTCGTTCTGTATTATATACAATAAGGTGATACATAAAGTGGCTTGTTGACGCAAGTCTTGTGACCAGCAGTCTATCCCTTCATTGTCCAATGGGCACTTTCTGAAGAAACAGACCTCTAAGTATAGGCACACAGGAGTAGAAAGCGCACACATTTGCAAGATGGCAGCATATGCATTTTTTTTCAATTTTTTTTTTCCCCTCTCTTAGTTTCTTTAGGCACATTTGAATGCAATTTCTTAAAATTTTTACTTTAACACAGTGCAAAACTGAGCACCCTTATGGGCAACAATCACTCTGGAAATGAGTTTCAGCATATACGGCTATCTACATTTGAAAGGTGACAGGGAACTGTGGGTAGAAAGGGTAAGACATTCATGTTAGAGAATGATTTCTGGTATCAATTTGTAACTCTGCTATAGTTGCAGGTGGCAGCAAAGACTGGTTTGTGTTACAGTACTGTCATTGACGTGACCCCTTTACACGTGTTGAATTTCTGTCTGTAAAGCTGTATTACGCTTGTAGATAGCATTGAAAATTGCCATCCTTATTCAAAGTAAAAAGTGCGCTTCAAGTTCAGCTGAGAATACCCTTTTGTACAAAATCCCCTTAGCTTTAGGTTGGGTTCCATTCTGATTTTAAAACAAGATATTGTATACCCACAAAGCCTGTGAAAAAAACTAAGGCTCCGGTGAGGCAGAATTCTTGTTTTGCTGGTAGCTTCTTTCATTTTAAACATTTGGCACAATTCCCAAGGAATCAGTCGGCATCGACTGGAATGGAAGGAGGCTCCAATAAAAACTCTGGTTTGCATGAAGGTGGATTTTTTTATTTAAAGTCCAGTGACCTGCTGATAGCGCTTGCAGTATACTTGGGATCGCAGGTTGGATTATCTCTTTAACTGTATTTTTAAATTATTAAACCCCTCAGTGTACAGAAGGAGAAAACTCATCAAGAGGTGTCACTGAAACATAACAGTAAATTTACCACAAACACACACCAAAAAAAAAAGTTACTTTACCTCAATACAAATCCTACTGCCCCAATTGGGAGTTTTACCTGAGACAAAATCTGCAACATCGAGACATGGCTCAAACCACTACACACCAGCGTGGCTTTCAGTTGTTGGAAACTCAGACACCGCTTAGTGCTACACATGACTAGAATAGAATAGAATAAACCAGGTTGGAAGAGACCTTCAAGATCATCATGTCCAACCTATCATCCAACCCACCTAATCAACTAAACCTCTTCTGCCTCTCAAGCTTTTTGCAATAATTCAGTAACACCTATATTCTCAAGCAAAGTATGGTCATCTGCTCCATTGTTGTTTGGCTTGTGCTGATATTACATTGCCTGTGTTTTGGGGCGGGGGGCTGTGTGTGGTGGTGGTGATGGGGTTGCTTGTTTTGTTTTTTAAATCCACTTATAAACATTATAAAATACTTCTTTCTTTAGTTGTCCAGAGACACCACTCTGAATATTTTGGTTAAAGCATAATTAGCTGCCTTGAATAGTTTTCTTTCTTTTCTTTTTTTTTTTTTCTTTTTTTTTTTTTTTTTTTTAACATGCTATATATTTTATTCATTGTCCAGCACCAAGTATTCAGGTAGTACTGGTTTGTCAGCTGCAAATATAAAGTATATATGTATATATATCTACACACGCATAAAATAGCATCCTGTGAGATCACAATTACCAAATGTCAGGCACGATTGTTTGCATACATGAGTGTAATTTAGAATGACCCATATGATAAAAAAGGTGTCACTTTTGTATCATAGACATTGTTTAATCAATTGAATAGCTACATTCAGCTGTCTGATATGGGGACAATTGTCTGTATAAATAACTATGGGAAGGTTACTATATTCATTAAGGTGCTATTTCAATTAAAATCTCGCAAACAAGTTAATGACACAGATTCTGAAACTGCCCCAAGGTAAATGAGTGTTGTCATCGTGAACATGGGAGGACTGTTTGGATATAAATTACTTCCTTCCAAGGGCTGAGCCTAAGAAAGCAATCATAATTAAAATTATGAGCTGACATTATTTGATGTGTTCCCAGATACATGATACCCTTCTGTCTGCTGCATGTCACTTCAGTTCACACTTACCCAGCTTCACCAGGAAAATCTGTAGAGTATGCTGGTACTTGTCCTATGTAATGTACCAGCAGAATCTGCTCCTGTGTTGTGGATTGCTCTCCATTACTTTTATAACTCTATGCCAAATTCACACTTGAAACAATGTGATGAACTATTTTGGGATGTAGGAAGGGAGGCATTCATTTAAACCAATTTGCCTTGCAGCTTATGAGCTTGACCTGTGTTCCATCCTAGGGAACACCAAGTTGCACATACAGTATTAAATAAGCAGCTCTAACCCACACTGGGCTACAAGTTAATGATGACAGTGTAAGCACATAAGTGTAGCTAGAGGGATTTCTGTACTCCATTCAGAACTTAGCCTGCACTTATTTCAGGGCATTCATGTTTAACACATTTGAAAAACAGCTACTAAAATAAACAAAATACATTTTCTTTCAAGGCATTTAGGAGCCCTCCAGAAGCCCTTACGTACCAAATTTGCACAAGCACACACACACACACTCCTACTGAATACACAAAAAGATAAATCCTTCAGCTCATTCAGAAAAAAATTACACTATAAAGGCAACAATAAAAGGCCTGATAACTTACAGTGACTGCTTCACATGTTTAGGCTTGCACAATTTTGGGGGGAATCTTCTCAAGCATAGGTAACATCTAGCTTTAGACTTTGAAACTACATGTATCCTTGGATATGTACATGAAACTGTTACAGACATCATTATGTACATTTACTAAAGATTCAAATCCTTGACTTGGAGCACAAACTCGCCCTGTGCCTCGTTGCCTTCACAGCTGCTGTGTAACTCAATGTCACTGCACACAGGCTGCTTCTGTAACAGGGAGCACAATTAGACATAGGCACACCTCTACGGCATTAGCTGCAGTATTTCCTATATTTAGTTACTACAGGATATTCCGATCAACATAATCTAGTATAAAGGCTTCAACTATAGCAGTAAAACAAGCATCCCTGAACCCTTCTCTAGCACCACAGCCACCTCCTGTGGAGCAGCCTGTGCACATGCTATGAAATCTTACTGGCAGGGTGGTCACTTCCAACCAGCTGTTGGAAAAGTCCCTGGTCCATGCTAACTCCCAAATTGCACCTGTAAACGATAAGTGCAGATAGCACAGGCAAAGTTTATCATTAGACTAATAAAATATCCCTGGCATATGTAATAATTGCATTCCAGTACCCAGCAGCATTCCCTGACATGTTTAGCTTTCTAGTATAGAGGCAAACAAGCAGCACCAACTCCTAATTTAAACAGCACATAATAAAGATTTCTTCAGTCTCTCTCCTTTATGTCTTGCTGAAACTCCATGTTAGCAGACCTTTTGTGTATTTACAGTTGATCTGAAGAATCTGACCAATCCTCATGAAAAACAGTTAGACATCCATGGAGAAAGATTTATCTTCCTGAACATGCAGTCCCAGAGTCTTCACTACGTCCGAGGCTCATTGCCCAGTTTTAGTGTCAGAGCAGAGCTGGCTCTTAACAGCAATTTCTGAGTGTGCCTCAACAAGACCCAAAGAAAGCCAAGTAAATGCAAAACCTTCTTCCAATCTTGCCATGATGGCAGCACTCCCACACATGGCTAGAGCACACTCTACTGAGCGGGGTGAGACCATCTCACCCTGTTGTGCCACTCTTGCACTGGCATACTCACCCCTTGGTTTCTAGCATAACAAAACAAATGGCAGGGGATTTTTTTCTTTTAAGAGTAATTATGTATGTTACCACTATGTTTGCTGTGTTGCTCTTGAATTATACACTACCAAGCAACAGAACAATTTAGCTTTGTAGGATCTGATAAGGTAGGATGCATGCAATACAAGTCAACTAAAGCATATGGTAGGGGACCTAAAAGTTTGGTCAGTCTAATCTTGAGAGGGAGATGTCTGCTGATGTAAGCCAGCAAGGTAAAACAGAGTTATTCTTGGACAGGAGTTCCTTTCTACTGCAAGAAGAAGAGAGGCAGGAATCTAATTAACTACCAAGCCAGTCACTAGAAGTGCAGTTTTACTATGGCACACTAAGATGTCAATCAGCTTTCCATTTGCCTTCCCAACAAAGTAATCCAGAATCTCTTCCAAAATGCTTCAAAGTTTCAAGCAAGTAGAGGATTACACAAGGTCAGAATTTGAGGTGGATACCAACAAAAGCTACCACTCATGAAGATATCAATACACGTGGGTGGTATGGTCTGTTCATTTATAGTAAAATTAATGTTAGGGTTAGATTAGGATTTACCTAACTTACATGCAAAATTAAATAAAAAAATACTGCAAATTTTAAATCAGGTTAGCCTGACAATCCTTGCTGGCTGTCCATAGCAATGATATGCCTTCCATTTAGGCTAAGCAATGAACTTAGGCAAGTGCTTGACAAACACTCAAATGGAAAATGCAGGTGACTGTTGTCATTGGAGTGTTTACATCGGTGGCACTATAGACAGAGCATGAGCTAGGTAGTATGCTGCTGGGTTTCTCATACCATTGTACATGCTAACTTTTGTTTATATTGCATTCTGCATATTCTCCTCTTCTTTGCTGTTTATATAAAAAGACTGCAAGGTATGAGATGAAGCTGATGCAGCTGTCAGCTGGCTCCGGTTCTCCTCTTCCATAGGTGCAGCACTCCTGGCTGCTGGGGCATGCAGTCGGTGAGCATCCAGCATCTCCAGCAAGAGGTCATAGAGTGGAACTACATTTTTACACTTCATATTGTAGAGGTGCTCCATTCCTTTGTTGCTGTTGGTTGTAATGAAACAATGGTTACTTTCTAAATATGCTGGGGGCTGGGGGGGACGGGGGGGTGGAGGAAGAGGAACTATCACCCGATAATACTAGGTTAATATAAATTCCACATTGTACAAAACAACTAAGTGCAATTGGTGTATGTGTCTGCTACAGTTAGCAAAATAATAGAATATAGAATAGAATAGAGTAGACCAGATCAGGTGGGAAAAGACTTTTGAGATCATCAAGTCCAACCTATCATCCAACACTATCTAACCAATTAAACCACAGCACCAAGCACCCCATCCAGTCTCCAGTGATGGTGACTCCAACACCTCCCTGGGCAGCCCATTCCAATGGCAAATCGCTCTTTCTATGAAGAACTTCTTCCTAACATCCAACCTAAACCTCCCCTGGCACAGCTTGAGATTATGTCCTCTTGTTCTGGTGCTAGTTGCCTGGGAGAAGAGATCAACCCCCACCTGGCTACAGATTCCCTTCAGGTAGTTGGAGACAGCAATAAGGTCTCATCTGAGCCTCTTCTTCTGCAGGTTAAGCAACCCCAGCTCCCTCAGCCTCTCCTCATAGGGTTTGTGCTCCAAACCCCTCACCAGCTTTGTTGCCCTTCTCTGGACACATTCCAGCAACTCAATATCTTTCCTAAACTGAGGGGCCCAAAGCTGGACACAGGACTCAAGGTGTGGCCTAACCAGTGCCGAGTACAGGGACAGAATGACTTCCCTGCTCCTGCTGATGCAGGACAGGATGCCATTGACCTTCTTGGCCACCTGGGCTCTCTGCAGGCTCATGTTCACCCTACTATCAACCCCAGATCCCTCTCTGCCTGGCTGCTCTCCACCCACTCTGACCCCAGTCTGTAGCCCTGCATAGGGTTGTTGTGGCCAATGTGCAGAACCCGGCACTGGGATGTGTTAAATCTCATGCCATTGGACTCCGCCCATCTGTCCAGCCTGTCGAGGTCCCTCTGCAGAGCTCTCCTACCCTCCAACAGATAGACACCTGCTCCTAACTTGGTGTCATCTGCAAACTTACTGATGATGGATTCAATGCCCTCATCCAGATCATCAATAAAGATATTAAAGAGCATAGGGCCCAGCACCGATCCCTGGGGCACACCACTACTGACTGGCTGCCAGCTGGATGTGGCACCATTCACCACTGGCTCGGCCCTCCAGCCAGTTCCTAACCCAATGCAGAGTGCTGCTGTCCAAGCCATGGGCTGACAGATTGGCCAGGAGTTTGCTGTGGGGGACAGTACCAAAGGAGGCACCTTCAAAGATCATTCCAGACTGTCCATGAGCAAGCTGCCTTTTGGCAGTGGCTCTTTTGTTCTCCTTTACCTAAAGGTAGACTAGAGCACACGGATTTGTCATTTAGGCACTGTGACTAGTTTGATGGGATGAATCTTGGCTTTCCACATCATAAAATGGAAATTATGAGATGTTCTTTCCCATATATATACACATAAAAAACCACTCAGCCAATTTGTTAGCAAATGCTAATTTGCAATATTATCCACTCACAAAACTGTGCAAACAATAATTCACTTTGCATCTGAAATTTTCTTAATTATACAAATATATTTTAGGGGGAAAATATTAATAACATGAAGACAAAAAAGCTCCACAAGAAGAGACAAGTATTAAAAGTATGAAAACCACATGCACACACCTCTTGACTTTTTCCTGAAGACTTGCTTATCAGCCCAGGAAGTAAGATCTGCATGTTTCAGCTTTAGTAACTATGATGTTGTGCTTATTATAATTTTAATTTCATTACTTGGAAAAAAAATAAATTAAATCTATGTAACAACATCACTTGTCCCTTCATAAAAATAAAATCTATGATGTATGATCAGAGGGCTGGAGCACCTCTACTGTGAGGACAGACTGAAAGAGTTGGGGCTGTTCAGTCTGGAGAAGAGAAGGCTCCAAGGTGACCTAATTGTGGCCTTCCAGTATCTAAAGGGGGCCTACAAGAAGGCTGGGGAGGGACTTCTCAGGATCTCAGGTAGTGATAGGACTAGGGGGAATGGAATGAAGCTGGAGGTGGGAAGATTCAGGCTGGAGGAGGAAATTCTTCACCATGAGAGTGGTGAAGCCCTGGAATGGGTTGTCCAGGGAGGTGGTTGGGGCCCTGTCCCTGGAGGTGTTTAAGAGCAGGCTGGATGAGGCTCTGTCCAGCCTGATCTAGTGTGGGGTGTCCCTGCCCATGGCAGGGGGATTGGAACTAGCTGATCCTTGTGGTCCCTTCCAACCCTGACTGTTACTATGATGTATCTATATAAACTTGTTATGTTGTCAATACTCCAGCCACTGAGCAGCTGCTTAAAGTGGTAATTGCTTTGGGGAGAATCATTGCTGCAACTACTTAAGAGTGCCTCAGATACCTCACCTCTAGTTAGCAAAGGCCACAGCCCTCTAGATTGGGTTTCATTACATCTGCATTTATCCTCACTCATCAGATACATGTAATGATAATAATCTTATTTTCCAAAATGCTTTGCAATCAAGCCACTTGTGAAAAGTGGCTACTTAAAGTGATGGTTTTATTAAGTTTTATCTCATAGGAAACTAAAGATTGCAGAGCTGCTACATTACTTTTCAAACAGAATACAAGATGCACATAACATTAAAAATAGACACTGCTTACAGCACTATCAAAACAAGTAAAGCAAAAGAAAACTAGAAGAAACAAATACGGAAAAATCACGGAAACATTCTGGTTGAAAAGACCCTCAGGATCACCAAGTCAAACTGATAACCCTGTTCTACATGGCTCACCCCTAAACCATATCCCCAAGCACCACATACAAATGACCTTTAAACACATCCAGGGTTGGTGACCCAACCACCTCCCTGGGTAGCACATTCCAATGCCTGACCACTCTTTCTGTCAAAAATATTTTCCTAATGTCCAGTCTAAACCTACCCAGTCGTAGCTTGAGGCTGTTCCCTCTTGTTCTATCACTAATTACCTGTGAGAAGAGAGCAGCACCAGTCTCTCCACAATGTCATTTCAGGTAGTTGTACACAGCAATGAGGTCTCCCCTCAGCCTCCTCTTTTCCAGACTAAACAGCCCCAGCTCCTTCAGTTGCTCTTCATAAGATTTATTCTCCAGGCCCTTCGCCACCTTCCTTACCCTCTTCTGCACTCTCTCCAGCATCTCCACATCCCTCTTGTATTGAGGTGCCCAAAACTGGACACAATACTCAAGGTGTGGCCTCACCAGAGTTGAGTACAAGGGGACAATCACCTCTCTACTCCTGCTGGACACAACATTTCTAATATGACGTTTACTCCTTTCACACTCTAATCCTCCATATCATTTTGCACACAAGTTCCATGCATCTTTATGGAAAGTAGACTCTTTTTTGTTTGTTTTTTTTTAAAGAGCTCTATACACAGTTTGCACTCCCACCTATGAAGAAAAAGTGTATGTGTACATTGGTGAAAACCTGAGATCCCCTGTATGGGACCAGTGCAGGAGGGCTGACTGTGTGCTTGCTCTCACCTCATGTGCCTGATGTGAGAGAGGATGAGAAGGAGCTGAGCCAGTCGTCTGTGTTGCTGCTGCAGAGAAAGACCTGACTTAGCCATTAAGTGTATCAGAGTGTCTGTGATTTTGTCCAGAACACGGTGAATATAGTCTCTCTCTTCCAGAGATTTCAAAGTGCTGGATAGAAAAGTGTACACACCTGGAGTGGGAAGGAGAAGAAAACAAAAACCACAGATAAAAATTACTTTGATGGAGTCAGACTTGCCCAAGGTACACTTTGTGGCTGGCCTCTTCTGCGCTGAACTATGGGAGCTGACTATGTAAACCTTCTCTTGTGCCAGCCAGGTCACTGACACTGAAGTTTGGATTTCATCCATGTGGGCAAAAGAAGGAGGAGGAAGATGATGTCTCTTCCCTGCCCAGGTACATCCAAAGTCTGGCCCAGGTGGTGTGAAAGACCTGCAGCCTGCAGCTAGACATACAGTGAGGCTGCACTCTTCTGTCAATCACTTACCTCTGAAACCTTGAGGAGATGCTGTTTGCCCTTGAGAGCTCCACAGTACTTATTGACTTGCCCAGGCCTTTGGCAGTTTTTGCCAAAGTCAGTTTAGAACTGAATACTACCCTATCACAATAAAAATCAGGGTTGATTTACACACGTGCACCTCGACAAAACCTTCCCAACCAAACAAGAGTCTTGAACGGTATGCTGCTTCACCTGCAAACTCGACTCTCCTGCAAAACCCATGTCTGACTTGTGAAAATTTAGCTCTCAGATACTGCTTACTAAAAACAGCCTGAAACATTGGACAAGAGAGACATTTTTCCAAAGACTGAAGGACCTACAAATTCTGTCTCAAACAGTCCTTCTATTTCTCCTATGAAACAGTCTAACCTAGGCACAAGAGCTTTTGCCAGTAGTAACTCAGGAGCACACAGCACATCAGCTTTCTAAATGGGAAATTCTAGATTATTTTGCATGTTGTTATCTTGAATTTGTCCTGTACAACACACAGCCAATGTGAATTGGGTCAGAACAGCACTGTGCTACCAAAAGGCAGCTTTTGCATTTCAAGCCATTTTTTTTATCTTCTGGTCTGAGCCAACAATTCTAAACAGTTTGTGTTACTATAATCCACTCCTGAGGCAGCAGTGGCTTAAGATGTTATGTACGGTAATACAATCAAACTGGCTTTATCATGGCATGTTCATTGCCCTGTACTTGACAAACACTGTGCTGTAGCCCTTCTGCATCAGCTCATGGGGCCAAAAAGAAATTTGAATTTTGCCCTTATGAAAATTTGTTTCTGGAATTACTTTTAATTTTGCTTGTCTTTAAAGCATCATGTATAGCACAATAGGAAATGCAGTTAATGATATTAAGGAAAAAAAAATACATTAATACACTAGTATGCACACAAACACAGACATATATATCCTAGCTTATCTGTTTTATTTGTAGCCTAGTGTCTGGAAGAGAAGAATATCTTGCCATGTATCTGAGCAGTCAGGGACATTGAGGGTTTGGGTTGTTTGTTTGTGGGGTTTTTTTACTGTCTTTTTGCCATACTTCTCCTCCTCTCATCATCCTGGTACTTCAGGGGCCTGAGGTAGAACTACTGTATCCTGCAAGTAGGTTTTATGTCTTGGGTCTTCTGTACTACAAAGAAATATAAATTTGTATGTGTGAATATCTCTGAGAGGGAGAGAGTGAATAAGAGAGAGAAACTGCTTTAAAAAGCAAAAGGTTAACTCAAACACAGTACAACTTCTGAAAACCTGTCGGACAGAATTCTTCGTTTTGGTAATGAATACTGCTTGAAATTTGATATACATCAATAGTACTGTGGTCTCTTTTCTTACAAAGGTGATGATGATTTTTATTCTATTATTGTTATTGTATTTACCAAAACAAATTAACAAAAGAGAAACAGCTCCTGCAGCTTTTCTCCACTCAATGACTTTGAATCTTTACCCCACCAAAAGGCCTACTGACAATATTGGGCTTAATAGCTTAGCAGGTACCTCTAGTGGCAAGATACTTAACTATTACTGACAAATCACAGTCTATCAGAAGGAAACATTAGTCTCACAATTCCACTGTGCCTCCAGAGCAGCTTACTTCACCCAAAGGATGTTATTATTACCTATTTCATGACTTTGAAACCAGCAAAAGAAAAAATCTCTTAGGAGAAAGTGTTTCTCACCTACATCAAGTCCAGTAGCTATTAGAAAGTATAAATCAAAAAAAGCACTCCTCTCAAAATGCAGTGACTCCAGCCTGTTTTCAGTCAATAACTGCCAAGGGAAATGGCATTCGGTTTTCACTTTTGTCCACCGCAGTGACTTCTGCCCCAGGCCAATGACCAGAAATTTCCACAGAAGAAATGCTTGGTATCCATCACACACATACATACACAAGCAGAGTTTTGGAACAAAAGTGCAGAAAATTGTCCTCTCAAAGTGAAATTTAACAGTCTCTGAAGTCTCTCCAAGCGCTAAAGCTGAAAGCAAGCCTAAATTGAATAGCTATCAGTTTATTTTCCAGATGTTTCTGTAGATCGTTACTGTAAAACATAATAGGAGCAAGGACAGAGAAAGCACCACCCTGCAAACAAGTAAAGTTAGTTGGTCTGTGCTCAGAGCACAAAGCTGTGCACAGAACAGGATCCCTCAGGGACGGCAGTGCTACCATGCCAGCTGCATGCTATATATAATTTTACATATGTCACTATATCTAGTGATACAGTTTTGCATCTTACTGTAGAGGAGATTACCCTCTACATCTTTTATGTCATAATAAACCCCAGTTTAAAATATCTTCACATTTAGAGTTTAGGCTGACAAAAATCACACCCAAGGCTGTTCTTTCTCTTCCATTGTGTCAGAATCTGTAGCATGCCAGGCTGAGCTACAAGCAAATTCAACTCTGCACCAGACCCTCAAATTTCCTCAAGGCCCAGCTACAAATAAACAAAACTAAAAACCAAATAAAAACACACACGAGCAACAACAGAAAAATCAAAACCAAACCAAAGCTAAAATTTACCATGAGCTGGAAAAATCAAGAGAAAAGAACATCAAGCAGTTGCATGCAACAATGTACCAGGAGGTATATAGGATGCATAAAATCACCTAAATCTTTCTATCTCTCTGGAATAACTGACTAGGGGAATCACCCAGTAAAGGCAGATGTGACCCTATATCTTTATCTCCACATAGTGGCCCTTCTCTTTGGATACACTCAAAAGTAAAACAACTGGCATCATGTTGCCTTTTCATGTTTCTGATATTTATTTTCCAGTGTTAAAAACCAGCCCTTTATTGCTGAGTTGAATGGGTGTTGTGTTTTGTTGGGTTTGTGTTGGTTTTTCTTTCAAAAATAGAGTTTGTTTTTCAGTCAAAGGATGTATCGCTGCATTTTAGAGGGCACCTTCTGGATTGTTATTTAGCTAGATACAATGCTGTCCTTGCTGTTACAGACACGTTGTCGCCTTGATATCTCAGGAAAAATTTGGAAGCAGCATAAATGTATATTTTGCTTTATAAACAAAACCTTCCATCTTTTCCACACACTGGGTGAAACTTAAAAATTTGCCTGCATCTTGCCCAAGACTACATGAAAAAGGAGTATAAAGATAGGAAACAGCCTTGAAAGATGTTACCAAAAAAAAAAAAGAGAGAAAATAAACATCCAACAAAAGCAATAAATAGCACTAGCTCATGTGAAAAGACTAACAGATGTCCAAGGATTTAATGAGTTGTTTGTGTACACTCGATGAATCAAGTCCTCACAAAGCTTCTGAATGCAAATGCAAACTGCTTTTAAATATGAGATGTAGCATAATTAATCAAATTTGTTTAATTAGTCTTCTTGTTTAAATCATTTTGAGATCAGCTAGTTTAGTCATATATATATATATATAATACAGGTAGCATAAGGTCCAAAAATTCACAGTGTACCTTTCTGTAACTTCTTTAGTAGAAGAGTTGTGTATATGCAATTGTAATTTAAAAATGCAATTTAAGAGGGGCTTGGAGGTCATATTCACCCTCCTACTCAAATAGTATAACTTCAGGGTTTGATCAAGCTGCCTAGAGCTTTGCAAACTTTCATTTAATGTAAAAAAAAGAAAAAAAAAAAAAAAAAAAAAGAGAGAGATCACTCCTCAGATCATGAGATGAGCTCTGACCTTCTATCACATAAAGCACCACTGATTTGCACCTGCTGAATATGAACCCTGAAGAAATAGCTTCACACAGGGTCCCATCTCTCCTACAAGGAAAAGATTTGCCTCTGATTATCACTGACTTCACTTGCTTCCCATGAACAAAGTGAGATGGGCTTATAAACAATAGCTGGTGCTGTCTGGCAAAGCTTCATTTAAACAACAACTTTAATTGTCTGGGCCAATACCAAATATTGCAGTGGCACAAGAACTCCCAACAACATGGATTAATACTCAATATATGAACATGTAATGTGTTTTATTCAGTCTTCCACATGTTTGTTTGGGTTTTCCTAATTCAATATTTCTATAAATTAATTACATATTCTAGATCCATTTGAGAGGACAATTACATTTGAACATACTAGCTAAAAATCTGGAGGAGTATCACTTTTCAGGAGGAACATATAACTCTAGGAAATACTCTGTTATAATTATCAGGACAATAAAAGTAAAATCAAATGTCAAACAGCCATTACAATTGTCACACCCTGGCATCCAAGACAAAACCAGCAGACATGGCATTCCTAATATGCCATGTGCTTGCCTCAGATGCCATTTCTTAAGTAACAGATGGCAATCACAACACAACTTGAACCACAACTCACAAAACATAAATGGAATCTTTTATATTTGATTGTATAAATATATAATTTGGGGGTTTGGTTTTGGGTTTTGGCTGGTTGGGTTTTTTTCTAGCAGATCAGGTCAAAGTTTCCATACAGGAAAATGTGCCAAATTAATAAGTAGTCTGCTGTGTTTAGTGTTAGTTGGGCAAGTGGTCTGTTAGACCACTGGATAAAAGGAACATACAGCCCTCTAGAGACTGACACCATCTGTAAGTTCAAACACAACAGGAAAAGGTGAGAACAAGTGGGTGTGTTCTCTGGGTTGGGAAACTCTGGCATCCTTAGTCATTAGGTAACAACTTAGCAGAGTTTAATCACCAATATTTTTGAAGTGCACTTAGGAATGTGATTTACAGTCCAAAAATACTCATTAAAAAGAAGGTGTAGATTTACAGCTAAGCATTGCTTAGCCTCTAGTTCAAAACACTGCTCTGATCATCCTTCCCATCAACTGTAATTAGAGTATAGGCTAATTATTGCATTAATTTGCCAGGTCCCATCTACACCACTAAACAGGTTTGCCCACTTCCATCTCTGCCTGGTGGCTCTGCCTGCATCTATGTTGATATCTGTGATTGCTGCTGCCTCAAAATGAAAACGCCATTAGTGACAACAAGCAACATTCAACTACATGCAGAATCAACAACTACTTGAGTGAAAGCAAAGCACATCACTTACCAGAGTTGAGCAGGATGATGGACTTAAGGCACACAAATTCCTCCCCTTGAAGGTTCATCATGCGAAACCGAGCAGCAGTAGCCAGCAGCATGTCAAATATTTCCACCATGCCCTCTACACATTTCCCTTGATTCCTGTGTGAATACCATCAAGGGGGAAGATATTCACAGCTGTAACTCTGTGGCAGCATGAGCTTTTCATCTCCCCTGCATCAATGCCTTCCAATCAGATTTCATGAATTCACTTAGCTAGCACATGACTCCTTACTCTGTGCTTATTTGAGGTATAGGTGAGTACAGAAGCATAATTTTCAGTATCCCACATAGATGGATATATAATGAAGTATTATATTCCCCCTCAAAATGTCACTTTCATAAACTCATCACCAAAGCATTACTGTGATGAAACATATGAGATTGATTCAACTGAACCTTTACACTCAGGAAAAGATTTGTTTAAAACAACATTTTTATTTCTTTTGAGTTCTTTTGGTGCTACTTTGTTTCACCTTTTGTTTTTTCTTTTCCTTTAACTGAAGTAGTCCAAATTCTTTGCATTTCTTCTTCCTAACATTTCGTACCTGTTCTGCCTGGCCTTACAATCTGTGATGTTCCAATATGCTTCTCCCATTTTTTTTTATATCAGCATAATGTCTCCTTAATTAATAACCTTATTCATGAGCTCAGGAAGAACTTAAGAGGCCAAAATCTTGTCAGTATGGATGTCTGATTAAAACTTTACTCCATAAATCTGATATACTTTACATTACAGCATTAGACAAAACTGAAGTTTGTGAAATCTCAGCATTCATTAGCAATCACAATCAACCACCTCCCTCTGCTCACAATACCAGCTATTCTCACTCACTATTTTTTATCTTACACACCCAATCTACATTTCAATAATTAATGCTGGCTGTCATTATTTTTATTTTTCTTGCCTGACTAAGGCATTTAGTTGCTTCCTAAACCCTATGAAATTACTCAAAACAATTCAAAATATTACAGGTTCTGAACAAATTGCAAAATTGGAATAACCAAGACCATAGTTTTAAAATAACCAGTAAGTTATTTGCAAACTCAGACATTTAAAAATGCCTTATGGTGACTCATGAAATGGTAAAGACATTTTGATAGCAAGAAAGAATTATTCCTATGTACCTTTTACAAAAACAGTTCAATGACCTGTAGTTTACAGGAGCAATATTCCAACCAAGATCTTTTTGCTGACAAGTACAACTTTTGGACAATAAACTTTATTCCTGCAACACATAGTCTGTCTGCCTAAATCTCCATGTGTGTCTAGGTCCCACCAAATGAAATAAATCTGTAATCTCATTCATTTCCCTGTCTGCTGTGTGAAATACCAGGCTACTGCATAAGAAAAAGAAGAGTATCACTTTAGGCAAAGTACTTGTGCAAGCAACAAGTAGAAGTTTCTGCTTTATTTTCAGAGTTAGGGAGCAGATCCAGCTCCACTGAAATCAGTGAGTGGTGCAGGAGCTCAGTATCATTGAACTGAAGGCTTCTAATCAAATGTTTTTATTGTCTAGGCTACGACATTGATTTGCTTGTTAACCAACTTAAACTATCTGAAATGGGAATCTGCAGTTTTTCTCAACTGCCTTCTAACTTTCTAACATAAGCTGATAATAGGAAGGCCTATCTAGTAAGGCCTAGATAACTTTCCTGGAGGACAAATTAAGCAATAGATTTTAAAATTATCCTTATCCCACCATTATACTTCTGTCTTTGTGTACTCTCACGTTACTGAAAACAAAACAACAAAAGCTTATTTGCTGCAAAGCATCTACTCAGAAGAATCCTTAATATTTGGGAGTTGGGAAATGTTTAAGAAAATTAAAGCATGTAAATTAAATGTCTTCAGTCATTGCATAAATTTAATATGTGCATTAAACTTTAGTAAGTCTACAGAACCACAGCATCATCCAAGCTGGAAGGCAACTCAAGATGTCTTTAGTTGAGCCTCCCACTCAAAGCAGTGTCAGCTCCCTCAAGGTGTTATGGAAGTCTGGCCTTTAAAAGTCCCAGGGATGGAGACTGCACAACCTCTCTCAGGACAATTATTTTCATCATGTTTTCTTTTCTCCCCTATATACAGTCAGAACCTCTCCTGCTTTGGTTTGTGACTCCAGGCATCTTAGAGAGCCTTGATAATCCTTGTAGAATTTAGGTTAGGCATGCTCATAAGCCCCCTTCACCAGGCTTAACAAGTCAGCTTCTCTCAGTCATGAGGCACATGATCCCTCCTTGGTGGGTCTCCACTAGGTTCATTGAAGTTTCCTAAGTGATCTTTCCTGTAACAAGGGGGGCAAACCTGGATGAGATATTCCAGATATGGTCTAATGAGAGCAAAATAAATGCAGAACAATCATTTCACTTACTCTTCTGCCTACAACACCAATGACTGATACAGTCCCAGATCCTGCTCGCCTTCATGGCTCTCACGTTGCAGCAATGGCACATGCACAGATTGCTGTTTACCAGCACCCCAGGTTCTGTGCAGCAGAGCTATTCACCAGCTAGTTAGGCCCCAGCAGTGGATTAAGTCCATCACAGGTCCTTTGCATTTCTCCTGTCTGAATTTCATGAGGTTCCTGCCAGCCCTCTGCCCTCTAGCATATCAGCTGTATTCCCTGTTTTGACGTCATCTGCAGAGTTGAAGACAGTGCACTGCATCTTCTCTTCCAGGTCACTCACAAAGACAAGGATATGTTCTAGGATATGTTCCTGAGGTACTCCAGCTGTAACTAGTATCAAGGTAGAGTGTGAACAATTAGCAAGAGATCTAGTCATTTTATCACAGAAGGCAATCACAGAAGTGATGCTGACTGGCCAACCTGTAGTTCCAAGACTGTCTTTCTTTCTTCTTTTGGAGATGGGTGCAACATATGCCTCCAGTAATTGAAGACCTCTCCTGGGCTTCACAGCCTTTCAAAGATGATAGAGAATATCCTTGCAGTGACAACATCTAACATTCTTGGATGCAGTCCATCCTATGGACCTACATGGGACAAAACTTTTTAACAGATTCATGGCTCAGTTCCCTTTTACTACTCAATCTTCTTCCCTTTGAACTCTGTACATAGAAATACAAACCTTGATTTTATTGAAATTTTTAATAAAAACATGAGGAATGTCACATTAACAGTGAAGTGTGTTTTGGTGACAGGGACTCAGGAGATGTTCTCATCAAACTTTCAATTTAAAGGGAAAAGTTGTAGTAGGCACAGATGCACCCATCAAACCAAAGCCTAACTGTGTTTTTATTGTCTCTGGATTCTTTATTTAAAGGCAAGGGATTGCTAAGGACAGATGGGATCCACCAGACTTGGAAAGGGAATGTCCTATTCATAAATTGACTTAATAACTTGGTGAGGAAGCCTCTAAACAAGTCTTGTCACATGATGTGTTTCTGAGCCTAAAGGTAGGTTAGCAAACAGAATAGGTATGATTGAGAGAAAGATGCAGGGACAACATTCCCATCTTATTTAGAAGAGAGTGCATTTGCAGACTTTAATGCCTGTGCTCTAGCACAGAAGGAGAATTGGAAGTCCATACACAGTCAGACAGCTGTAATGAGACTTGAAATACAAAGGTTTGGTGGAATGGTGCACAGATTAGATAGTGTATGAGTGGGCAACAATTATAGATAGGGTACAACTTGATCAGGAAGCCCAAGAATGGAAGATCAGGGGAAGAACCTGAGCTCTGCATAAATGGAGACCTTGACTGCCCAGACAATAAGAAACCAGAACCATGATGTCAGAAGTCTCTTTACATAGGCCAGAGGAGAAATTAACACTGATGAATGGGGCAGACAGACAAGGGTTGTGACAAACTGACTCAGAGTACAGAGTGGATACATTTTTCTGTAACTCATAGAAGTCGCCCAATCATTGATCTACAGTTTTATGGAGGATTTCTACATGGATAGACTGCAATCATTGTCTGGAAGGTCAGCATAGCATTGTGCAAGTAATACAGAGAGTTTCTGGACTCTCTTGATAATAACTTCTCAACACAAACAGCACAGTAGCCAACCAAGGGCAATGCTCTATTGACCTACTTCTCACAAACAATGAGAAATTACTGGTGAATGTGGTCACAGATAGAAAATTTGTTTGCAGCAAACATGAGATATGATGATCCAGAGGTAGGCTGGGAATGCAAACAATAGACCTATGTCTCTGGGTTTCAAAGGAAGAGGCTACAATTTATTTAGGGAATTTCTAGGCAAAATATTCTTGGAGACATCACAAGGAAAAACATCAAGGAAGCTAGACAATACTGAAAACTCAGGAACAAGCCTATCCCATTGTAGAGGAAGACTAGGTACTTTAGCAGAAGATCCACCTGAATAAGTGAGGAGTCCCTTAACAAACTAAAGGCAAAAGAAAATGCATAAGAAATAGAAATAAAAACAGGCAACAAAGGAAAAGTACCAAAACACATTTTAAGCATTTATACCTAAAACATGTGAGGATAACAAGAAGGGATAACAAGAGGGGATTTTATAGGTCTCCTCCTCAGAGGGAGGAAGCCTAAAGTGAGAGCATGCACACTTTTCAGAAAGTTACCTTCTGGTATTTTTTGTTTGTTTTTGTTTGCTTGCTTGTTGGGAAAAGGGGGTTGTTTTGATTTGTTGGTTTGGGATTTTTCTTTGGAGGGGGTTGTTGGTGACAGGGGCTAGTTCACTAAAAACATTATCAGTTGATTTATAACACTAGTTCAATAATTACTTCTTGTTTAAACAAATAAAATATTTTTGGCTACTTACCCAAAAATACATGCCATTAGTGTCAATGTATGAATCACAGTCTGGGAATCACTCACTGGACAAGTACTGTACTGGAATTAGCATAATTCAACTTGGAATCAAGTTCATAGCCCCTTCAAGAATTTCTCGAAATAAACTTTTGCAAAATATGAAATAAATCCAAAACAACAGCTGAAGAAAGGAAGGAGGCAGGAGCAAAAGGGACCACTAAGACTAAGGCTCTCTTTTCCTCTACTGAACTGGGCAGTTATGTTTCTAATTTTTCACATAACCTGCCCTCTGAGTTACTCCTATTGGCATCATCATTTCCCAAAACAAGTTGAAAAGCACAGCTTTCTCTCTTCTTCAGAAGCAAAGCAACAATTAGGATCAAACCTGAAGTTCAGACAGTCAATTCCTATCTCTTCCAGTAGCGATAAAATGACCAGCCCATCATCTGCTGAGATTTGCTTATATTTTCTATTTCATGTGCTCACTTCTTGAGTTAGCTCTGAACCAAAATGTGGCTAATCCAGACACTAAGCAAGAGAAATTGAAATAAAGTGAAATAAGAGAGTCATTAGTCATTGGAATGGGCTGCCCAGGGAGGTGGTGGAGTCACCATCCCTCGAGGTGTTCAAGAGGAGATTGGACGTGGCACTTGGTGCCATGGTCTAGTCATGAGGTCTGTGGTGACAGGCTGGACTCGATGATCCTCGAGGTCTCTTCCAACCTTAGCGATACTGTGAATACTGTGAAGAGCAAGTTTAGGAAGACTGGGAATATGCAAAAGACAAAGCAGAATCATTATATCCTGTGCTATTTCTGAAGCACTAAAGAATTGTCAAAATATTGTGAGTGTGCATTCAATTCCACTGTCCATGTCACCAACAAAGATGTTAAGCAGTGCTGGTTCCAAGAGACCCCAGAGAACACCACCCATCACTGGTCTCCACTTAGATGTCAAGCCATTGACTGGAACTATTTGAGTGCAACCATCCATATAGTTCCACCTGGGTTCCCTTGCCTTTAGAGCTATGCAGTCATACCTAAGTGTCTTTGCTTACTAGATCAATGGAGGATCATCTACCTAAGCAGATAAAGCAAAAATACATTATACATTTCAGCAGTATGTTTCAAGTATGAAACATATAGACAAATAAGTAGCAGGTGTCCCTTAAGTTATTTTTTTCATGGTAAAATATGATGTGAAATGGATTCACAAATAGGTAGCAAAAAACTCTAAAAAAACTGTTATAATAATTCTAGGAAAGTTGATTTTTGGGGGTCATATTTGAGACATTTAAACAGAAAATTATTATGAAGGCTCTCCATTTAGGAATAATGAAGTTACAATAACTGGTTGAAAAAAAATGTTGTTCACAGGAAGGCCTTTTGCAGTTTAATTTACATCCAGGCTGAAGCGCCTTAAAGAAAAACATACCTCAAAATTCTCTTCATATCAGAAGTGCAAAGAAATTTTGGAAAGGTCAGCATCACAATTCAAGATGACCTGGAACTGGAGCCTGAGTTTCCAAGGTCAGAGTGACTACAAGAACAAGAAATCTTGTGTAGGGACTGTATGGAATCCAGAAACTATTTATTTCTCTCTGAAAAATTATGTTCTGTGCCTACAAATCTACCCAGGGATTCTCCTTTTCTAACAGCAGAAAATAAGGAAAACCTTGTTTACTTTGAGGCTAACAAAACTCTGAAACAGACTGTCCAGGGAGGTTGCAGAGTCTCCTCTGGACATGTTCTTGTGCAAGCTTCTCTATATGAACTATCTTTAGCAGGGGTTTAAACTAGGTGATCTCAAGAGGTTCTTTCCAACCTCTACCATTCTGTGAGTTTGTAAAATTGGGAAGATCAGAATGAGAGGAGGTTGTTTGGGGGTTTTGGTGGGTTTTGTTTGTGGGTTTTTTTTAATTTCCTTATTTTGAGCATTATTCAGCACCACCCCAAAGGGAGCCTAAGGGTCCTCCCAATTTACATTTAGGTTGTTTGAATTATAAAATTGAATAGTTTTTTTTTAATTTTGCTCCAAGGAACATGGAAGACTGCTTTACAACTAATACATCCAACAACAAAATGAAATATGAAAGAAAGATTTCATTATTTCAAGAGATGTACTCCTTTTTTTTCCTCCCCCCCAATTTACCTTTAACAGCAAATTTGGATGTATTTGTTGACTGCAGGCTTTTTCCTCTTAAAATAAATAAGAGCAACAGGTCATCAAGTAAGCATTCTGAAACTACCACCTGTGCTTCCATTTTGTCTGGAAACTCCAGGCCAGTCAGCCTGACCTCAGTGTCAGGGAAAGTGATGGAGCAGATTATCCTGGCAGCAATAACTGCGCACCTGAAGGATGGCCAAGGGCTGAGGTCCAGCCAACATGGATTTAGGAAGGGCAGATCCTGCCTCTCCAACCTGATCTCTTTCTATGATCAGGTGACTGCCTGGTGGATGTGGGGAGGCCTGTGGATGTGGTCTACCTGGACTTCAGCAAGGCCTTTGACACTGTCCCCCACAGCAAACTGCTGACTAAGCTGTCAGCCCGTGGATTGGACCATTACACTCTGTGCTGGGTTAGGAACTGGCTGGAGGGCCGGGCCCAGAGAGTGGTAGTGAACGGTGCCACATCCAGCTGGAGGCCAGTCACCAGTGGTGTCCCCCAGGGATCAGTGCCGGGCCCTGTCCTCTTCAACATCTTCATCGATGATCTGGATGAAGGGGTAGAGTCAGTCATCAGCTGGGCAGGCTGGGGTCGGAGTGGCAGGAGAGCTGCCAAACAGAAAGGAACCTGGGTGTGCTGATTGACAGCCACCTGAATATGAGCCAGCAGTGTGCCCAGGTGGCCAGGAGGGCCAATAGCATACGGGCCTGCATTAGGAATAGTGTGGCCAGCAGGAGCAGGGAGGTCATTGTGCCCCTGTACTCTGCTTTGGTTAGGCCGCACCTTGAGTCCTGTGTCCAGTTCTGGGCCCCTCAGTTTAAGAAGGACATTGAGACACTTGAACGTGTCCAGAGAGGGGCAACAAGGCTGGTGAGAGGCCTTGAACACAAGCCCTATGAGGAGAGGCTGAGGGAGCTGGGATTGTTTAGCCTGGAGAAGAGGAGGCTCAGGGGTGACCTCATTGCCCTCTACAACTACCTGAAGGGTGGTTGTAGCCAGGAAGGGGTTGGCCTCTTCTCCCAGGCAACCAGCACCAGAACAGGGGGTCACAGTCTCAAGCTGTGCCAGGGGAGGTTTGGACTGGAGGTGAGGAGGAAGTTCTTCACCGAGCGAGTAATTCGGCATTGGAATGGGTTGCCCAGGAAGGTGGTTGAGTCATCGACCCTGGAGGCGTTCAAGAGGAGATTGGACGTGGCACTTGGTGCCTTGGTCTAGTCATGGGGTCAGTGTTGATAGGTTGGACTCAATGATCCTCGAGGTCCTTTCCAACCTAAGTGATACTGTGATACTGTGATACTGTGATAAGTCTATGGTAATTAACAGGTCCACAATTACACAATGCCAAAAACATTGTTATGTATTTACTCAAGAGACATGAGTGTGATGTCCTCAGGACATTTAGAACATTTTACAAGATGAGATACTATCAAAATATATTAAGATTTAATCCTGTTTCTCTTATATTGTATCTAATTTTCTGTTTATCAAAAAACACTATCTGCAGAGAAAATTTTAGATTCTTTTTGCATATGGTGTAGAAATTTTCAGACCAATGCCATGAAAGTGGTAACCATTCAGCTGCCCAGCCATGCAGTGAATGCTATAAGTCGTTATGTTATCCATGCTAGATGCAAATTAAAGAGAACCATGACCTCATGCCATTGCTCAATATGAAAATCAGAAAAGCAAAAATTCTTCAGTTTCTCCCAAAAGAATGAAAAAATCTCCATCAAGCGCTGGAGGAGGAAGAGAACAAGAGTTTCCAAATAACAATAATAATAATAGGAAAGACAAACAACTGAGCTGCAGCCTAGATTTCTACATAGAATAAAGGAGATAAGCTGCTTTAAACATGAAAATACTACTTTAACTGAGATAATTCCCTAAACTGATATCTTTGCTGCTAAGCAGGTTTTGCAATCACGATGAGACAATAACATTAGAACGTAACATGACGAGAGCCATACTGTCTGATATCAAAGGTATGTTTAGCCCTGGGCTAAGTGTATAGGCATTGGGATCCACTGATTTCAAGTTATTATCTCCGGTGCTTGGTTAGAAGAGATGATAACTTGTGGATTAACATAAAATTTTATGCAATTCCTATCATCTCTGCTTTATTTCTCTTGATCAGCACAGGTGAAATGTCAGTCTACTTAGCCATTCTCTGTTTGAAAGCTCAAGTATCTCTTTGGTTGCCTAAGAAACCCCTCTAGGAACCTTTCCTATTTTCTCAATATGCCTCTTAAGGGAAATCAGAAAGTCGCAGTTTTCCAAGCATAGACTTAGCACAGATTTAAAGAGTGAAATAACCATTTCCTTTCCATGTTGGGGCAGGAAACCATAATCTGTTTACTTTTCAATTACTGACAAAGAAGTGCTGGTTTCACAGAACTGACTACTGTTAACAGTGAGATGGAAAAATTACCTCAGAATGCAGATATTAGGATTATTCTTCTCCCGTGTGCATTAGTTCATATTTCTCTGCACAAAATTTGGATCCTGTTTAACACTTTTTGGAAATAAGATCCCCCTTATCCATTTGCTTCTTAATGTCTTCAAAGAACTCTAATGTATTCATGATGAATGTCTTCCCCTTTAAAAATGTGTGGTGACTCATTAACACCAAGTCATGTTTATTGACACCTTGGACAATTCTCATCTTTCGATGGAATCTCACCAGGCTTACTGGGCAGAAGTCCCACCCACTGTTTGAAAATGCAACTTTGGGATTGTTTCAGATATGAAGCTATCCATCTCAGTCAGCAGCTTAACTGTTTCTGCTATGAGTTCCTTTAGACTTATGTTTCAAACCTTTTAATAACCCCTGATTATCATGACATTTGATTGCAACAAATCCTTTAAAAATACAATAAAATATTACTTTCTTATTCATGAAGAAACATTCCATTTTCTTCGAAATTATAAAGAGCCTACTGTCAGTCCTGACAAATTTCAGTTCTAGTCTAAAGGCATTTTTAAGGTCTAGTTTCTTGGGAATCCGCCAGACAGGAAACATCTGGTTTCTCCTATTGAGAACCTAAGCCTTTACTTCTAGATTTGCCTAATAAGAGACACTAATTTTAAAACACAGAATACAAAATATTTGCATTTATCCTAGAGGCTTTCTTCAACTGTATCAGGTACAGTATCACAGTATCACCAAGGTTGGAAGAGACCTCAAAGATCCTTGAGTCCAACCTGTCACCACAGACCTCATGACTAGACCATGGCACCAAATGCCACGTCCAATCCCCTCTTTAACACCTCGAGGGATGGTGACTCCACCACCTCACTGGGCAGCCCATTCCAATGACTAATGACTCTCTCCATGAAGAACTTTCTCCTCCCCTCGAGCCTAAACTTCCCCTGGTGCAGCTTGAGACTCTGTCCCCTTGCTCTGGTGCTGGTTGCTTGAGAGAAGAGACCAACTCCCTCCTGGCTACAACCACCCTTAAACACTGTAAATGTGCTATTTTATTTCCTGATTAGGCCTATTTTTCTAATCTGTAATTACAGTCATCTGAGCTTTTTTAATACCATCAGTTGTACACTGTAAAAATGCACCATTTATATGTAACTGGCAGGCTGCTAAAAGTCCTGATTTTGAACAGAGGCTCAAGTGATTAGGTAGTGAAATGGTGCATTATCGCACAGAATAGCCTATCTAATTACAAGGCGGAGTGGGAATAAAAAGGAATAATATGATGATATTCATCCAAACAGAGGGGAGTGGTCTACTGGCAGCTTAATTGTCATATAACTTTTTGTATAGGAAAACCAGAATTTTAAAAGTATCTTTAAATGACTAACAAAGAGCTGCTTTACAGATATCTTCAAGGAGTCTTCCGAGTGTGAGTTCTTACATAGGAAAATTATTGAGGTACTTATTTCAAAATGTAACAAGTGGACCCTCATAGAATGAGAAAAGACAGTCTCCAAAAGATTTTGAGAAACAAGACAAGCTCATGTTTAATATGACCCAAGTAGGAGGAGTGAGCTGGGAGAAGAAATATAAGATCACAGGATATTAGGGGTTGGAAGCAACCTCCGAAGATCATCGAGTCCAACACCCCTGCCAAAGCAGGACCATAAAAGCTAGCACAGGTTGTACAGGAATGCATCCAGATGGGTCTTTAAAGTCACCAGACAATATTTATTTCAAAGAAACAGCAAAGTTGGAATGTTATTTTCATGACATTTCAGACAGATATGAACAAGAAAAGACTGTATTTATATAACCAAAACGCAAAAAGCACAATAAAACATGATGTGACTTGTGCTTTATGCACAGATGTATATAAACAACTATCTGTTTCCAAGATTCTATACAGAAAGGATCTATTAGAGACAGAAGAATCCTGAAAAATTAAGGGGATGTGTAAATCAGAGAGGACTTCTGCCACAGAATGATCAGAGAGAGCTAGAGTCGTACACAAGATGTGATAAAGCTTCTTATTGACAATACTGCATTTGCACTAAGTCCAGAAAAACACAGGGTTTATCATCTGTAGTTGGTGACAGTAGCTAAATTAATATTTGCAAATGCTGTTAAGCCCATAGTTCAGGTAAAGGCATGATGGAGAGTCAGGACAGAATGCTGTGGATGAAATAATTGAAAAGTATTATCCTGTAAAGAACATGATGCAGAGATCAGATGGAAGCAAACTGTATTACAGCATCCATCTTTTCCATTATTATATCCATTCAATTAGATAATTTCATTATTTAGATCAACAACAATAATGCATCACAACATTTTTTTCACTTTCATGGTATTTGTCCAAATACTTGACAGAAGGACTCCATTCAGTTAAACAGAAACAGACCTTGAATCAGTCTCTGTCCTGCCCTGTCAAATCAGACATACAATACACTTTCACTGTATAGCATTCCCAAAATCTCATTTGCTAACTCAAATTAGCACATCAAACTACTGTTAGAAGTAATCAACAGTTAGTTAACTACTTAGCATGTCAGTGCTCCCCAAGAGTCAGTTTATTATGTTAGTTTCAGCAAATATCCTTACCAAGTAGATGGAGGCAAGTAAATGATGCCTTGGAAACATATTTTTATTGTTGGAAAATGAGAAGATGAAATAGACACACATTTTTAGAGACAGTCTTAAGTCAGAAAACAAAGAACTTGCTTTGATTATGAAGTCAGCTGATTTTGAACCCTCAAGTACTATGTGATTCCAGTTGCATGCAAACTCTTGTCTTTAATCCAAACAGAGATGGCTTCAACTGTGTGAATCAACTGCTCATACTCCACTTTATTGAGAGCGTGGGGATTTTTAATTGGGGAAGGTTGTAGTTTCAAATGTTTCCCTAGCTATTTTGCTTAGCTAAGAGGAGGAAAAAATAGTATTCTGGGTCTGCTCTTCAGTTTTCATTTTTTTCTTACAAACTCTGTTTTGGATACATTGCCACAAGGATATGGAACAGATGGGTTGGTCATTGGAAGACATTTTGCAGTTTATAGTAGTTTTCAATATTATGCCATATTTACTTTCCTATAGTAGTACATTTTGATGCTTACACACACTAAGAAAATATTTCATATCTGTCATGTTTTCTTGAGAAGAGTATGCTTATATTTAGGTAAGCAGATATTTTCTGTAAACAAAATGACAATTATCTCTGTATGTCTAATTCCATAGCTCAAAGATCATGTGCTTCCACAAGCAGAGTAAACTGTTTCCTAAGGCAATGCATACTCTTCTATTTCTATGAAGTATTATATTTTATACTGTTTGCAAATAGAGGACAGGGGAATCAAAGGATTAACACTGCACAAATGCATACGTAAAAATCCAGTACCCCACAGTTAACAGAGCAAGCTGCTCAAAAGCTGGGTTTCTACTAATAAGAGTTTTGTTTAATTCACCTAGCTAATGGTTGCAGTAGCCAATGACTTATTTTTGCCTTCTGTCTGCTGTAGCTCACTGCCCCTGCAGGTATGTGACATGATTGGAAGTTTATCCAGTTCAATAGCTGCATCACAATATACTCTTCCTCCCTGTTTCATGTCTTCCTTCAACCACAATTTAGATCAAGATGTCACACTCTGCACTGAAGTGGCCAGTGTGCACACACACGTTCTCTCCTGCAACTCTTCTATATGGGCAGTAGTCTTCAAGTAAAGAGGACTACTAATAGTTATGATTCTAACCTATGTAATTTCTTCTAGATTTGACATAGCCACTCATCAAAACCCCTACTCACTGTTTCTTCTCTTTTAACACTCTTTCACAAGGCTGAAAGTATTCATGGCTGGCAAAAAAAAGGTTGACTTATTAAGATAACTAGAATATATGTTAAAAATCCACCAATCTTCCTGCTTTTATTTGTGAAGAATGCCAGCTAAAATCCAAGATAAAAGTTATTATTGTGTGACAGAGATGCATCATTTCTCTTTCTGTGATCAGGTGACCCATCTGGTGGATGTGGGGAGGCCTGTGGATGTGGTCAACCTGGACTTCAGCAAGGCCTTTGACACCGTCCCCCACAGCAAACTGCTGACTAAGCTGTCAGCCCATGGATTGGACCATTACACTCTGTGCTGGGTTAGGGACTGGCTGGAGGGCCGAGCCCAGAGAGTGGTAGTGAACGGTGCCACATCCAGCTGGCGGCCAGTCACCAGTGGTGTCCCCCAGGGATCAGTGCTGGGCCCTGGCCTCTTCAACATCTTCATCGATGATCTGGATGAAGGGTAGAGTCAGTCATCAGCAAGTTTGCAGATGACACATAGTTAGGAGCAGATGTTAGTCAGTTAGAGGGTAGAAAGGCTCTGCAGAGGGACCTCGACCGACTGGACAGATGGGCGGAGTCCAATGGGATGGCATTCAACAAGTCCAAGTGCTGAGTGCTGCACTTTGGCTATGGCAATCCCATGCAGAGCTATAGGCTGGGGTCGGAGTGGCTGGAGAGCTCCCAAACAGAGAGGGACCTGGGGGTACTGATCGACAGCCACCTGAATATGAGCCAACAGTGTGCCCAGGTGGCCAGGAGGACCAATGGCATCCTGGCCTGCATTAGGAATAGTGTGGCCAGCAGGAGCAGGGAGGTCATAGTGCCCCTGTACACTGCTCTGGTTAGGCCGCACCTTGAGTACTGTGTCCAGTTCTGGGCCCCTTAGTTTAAGAAGGACATCGAAACACTTGAGCGTGTCCAGAGAAGGGCAACAAGGCTGGTGAGAGGCCTTGAACACAAGCCCTATGAGGAGAGGCTGAGGGAGCTGGGATTGTTTAGCCTGGAGAAGAGGAGGCTCAGGGGAGACCTCATTGCCCTCTACAACTACCTGAAGGGTGGTTGTAGCCAGGAAGGGGTTGGCCTCTTCTCCCAGGCAACCAGCACCAGAACAAGGGGACACAGTCTCAAGCTGTGCCAGGGGAAGTTTAGACTCGAGGTGAGGAGGAAGTTCTTCACCGAGCAAGTAATTCGTCATTGGAACGGGTTGCCCAGGGAGGTGGTTGAGTCATCGACCCTGGAGGTGTTCAAGGGGAGATTGGACGTGGCACTTGGTGCCATGGTCTAGTCATGGGGTCTGCATTGATAGGTTGGACTCGATGATCCTCGAGGTCCTTTCCAACCTAAGTGATACTGTGATACTGTGATTTTCTCTCTCACTTGAAAACACCTGCAGTACATTAACAAGACTGGCTAAAAAAGGCTTAGGGCAGGAAGCAATTGTGTGGCTTACATAGCTGATTCCAGTTTTCAGGAGATAAAAAGAACAAAACCACAACCTCAAGATATACTCCACAAATAAGTAAGATTGCAGTTGAGAATGTTAGGTAATCAGAAATAATTTTCTGACTTGAAGTGGTGAGCATTCAGTGCTTAATTTTCATTTCATTTAGTTTTGCAACAAACAGTCTGGATTATAAGACAAATTTTCAGCTGCCTTTGAAAGAAGGTAATTCCATCAGCAGCTAAATTTCAGATATGCTCCTTGTCTAATAAATGACCAGCCTCACATCTCAGAGCATTTGCATTTCTAGGTTTTTTTAGAGTTCTTTTTCCAGTTTCACATACTACAACTCTGCTTAAATGAAATACTCTCAAACTAATATGATGAGATGACTTAGGAGCTAAAAATTAATCTGATTGCAATAGAAATAAATTAACTTAAATAATTCCCAGCAACATGCAAACTGACCTGTCCAGTAATAGGTTAGGTGCAAATAAAAGCTTTCCTGGGTGTTCCATGGAGCGCCAGACTAAGCCAATCATCAGTATCTCTAACCAGGCACATTCCAGTAGATGGACCTGATCATGGAGTGTTAAATCCACAAATCCTGAAAGAAGAAATGAGAGTCAGTAAAAATATTCCAGCTTTGTGAGTGGAACAACCTTATTCAGCGAATCAGGAAAGGAAGTGAATTGGAGCTGGACAGCTAAAAAGAAAATACAATAAACCAGACATAAGTTACCTTTACATTTTGGACTGAGTTTTGTTTACTAGGTCAACCATGACTCCATCCTACATAATAAAGAGCAAATAAGTAGGCATAATGGTGATGAGGAAATGGATAAGTACATGGCATTTTTGGTTCAAACTTTAAAAAGAAAAATACTTTACTGTTAATCCTAAAATCAATTTTTCAAAATAGCTTAGCCCCAGCACAGAGCAGGCAGGAGGTATCCCTGGCTAGCAACTGTTAGCACTTTCTGGTCCCCTGGTTATGTGCTGTCTGTACCCTGCACAAAGAGCAGGGCAAGAACCAGGTAAGCACTTCCACACACACAGCCCCTGCCTGTTGCTAGTGGCCTGGGAAGCTGGTGTACATGGCAGAAAAGGGCAGCCATCTGCTGCCTGGTGCATGAAGAAGCAAAAATGGGAAAATATCTCTTACAATATGCAATGATAGCTATAATCAGTTAATCCCAGACCACTTTTCCTGGTGGAATGTTTTGCAGAGTCAGGAACAGTGTACCATACTGCAAGTGCCATCTCTGTATGGAACAGAGCCAAATACAACGTTTCAAATAAACCAGGAAGAAGATGCTGATAACTGCACCACCAGAATTCACTAATGAAGCACTTGTTTACATTTCTGTTGGACTACAGCACCTGGAGCACCTCTGTATTTAAACAATGTTAGAATTAAATAATACAAAACAAAGAGGTTGTTTCTAGTAATACTAAAATATGAATATGAGAGGATAATGACAAATATAGATATGAAAGTGTAATGAAAGTGGTCATTCCTGGGTTCATTTAATGGAACAGACTTCATTATGGTTTATTTGAGATTCTCATTTTTCATGAAGGTTACTTTCAATCCAAAAACATTAGCAAAAGGGAGATTGTTAATACAATGCATTAGATTTATTAGGTTTTAACTCGAGTTGTTATTTAAAATTAGTATGGTCTTGATAAAATGAAATGCACAAGTTCCCTTAAAATTGATCTCACTTATAATTTACTCAGTGTTATGTTTGAAACACAGTATTGAACTTTGGTATCTTTTTTAATTTTCAGGTGCAATAAGTTCACATTAGTCTTTAGAATACAGGTTACCAGTTAAACTATTTCACCAGCCCACTACATGGCAGCGGTTTTGTTCCCACATTGTGGCCACACTAGAGATATATACAGGAGTGTACCTGACATACTCACAAGTACTAGAATAGAAAATAAATAAATAAATTAAGGGCGGGGAAGGGCCACAAGGATGATCAGAGGGCTGGAGCACCTCTCCTATGAGGACAGACTGAAGGAGTTGGGACTGTTCAGTCTGCAGAAGAGGAGGCTCCGAGGTGACCTAATTGTGGCCTTCCAGTATCTGAAGGGGGCCTACAGGAAGGCTGGGGAGGGACTTCTCAGGATCTCAGGTAGTGATAGGACTAGGGGGAATGGAATGAAGCTGGAGGTGGGGAGATCCAGGCTAGATGTGAGGAGGAGGTTCTTCACCATGAGAGTGGTGAAACCCTGGAATGGGTTGTCCAGGGAAGTGGTCGAGGCCCCGTCCTTGGAGGTGTTTAAGAGCAGGCTGGATGAGGCTCTGTCCAGCCTGATCTAGTGTGGGGTGTCCCTGCCCATGGCAGGGGAGTTGGAACTAGATGATCCTCGTGGTCCCTTCCAACCCTGAATGATACTATGATACTATGATACTATGATATTTCTGAAATTTAATGTTGTGCTATGAAAGATATTTTGCAAATAACAAAGATGATGACAATATAGTTCACAATAAGTCAGAAAATATTATGTTGTGCAAAACATTTGATATGGTTTATGAAAATAGCCAATAATCAGTTTGCTGATAAAAAAATAAAAAAAATAGTATTGACATGTCTGAAATATAACTCATCTATCAATCATTAGGAATTAATTTAGACAGATGCAGTACTGGCTATTTTTATGAAAGTGATAACTACTGGGGAATAAAAAAAAATCATCGTTGCCTGCTTTTTTTTATTACAAAATGCAAAAGTTACTTTCAGACTTCTCAGACTGATGGAATGGCATTTGCCTGAGTCACCAAACAGCCTGAAACAATACAGCTGAAACTTCAAAGGGCAACATTTTTAATTACAAAGCATCAATTACTGTGCTTGGGCATGAAATTGGCAGAACAAATAAGGAGAACAAATAATAAACATCATCTTTCCTATTAAGTATTGCCTTAGTGTGACAACACACAATAAAATACTGGGGTTTATCTAAGCCTGAAGAACAGCACAGCAATGCACAAAAATAAGTCCCTGAGTGGTGTCTGAAGTTTGCAATTAGCATGTTACAAGTCAGTTATATTTTCATCATTTCATATGGCTGCATAGTATTCTGCAGCAGATTGGTTTCATTATTGCAGAAAACCCGAGCTTGTTACAAATGTGCCAATTAACTTTCCTGTAAAACTCTACTCATTCTGCAATATTCTGCAAGACAAAACACTTTGCTTTGTTCTCCACAGTGTCTTGGGTTTTATTTTTACTACACCTTTTCTCAACCCCCTTTTAAACCCTATCTTTTTATTAGCTCTATTTTTCCCTATGCCCACATATGAAATTTCAGGTTACCTTCTCTTGAGAATCGAAATATACTTCCCAACAATGGTAACATCTTTTAAAATACATGAACATGAATATTTTGCCTTAAAAAGTCCTGAAAGGATAGGCTGACACCATTATTGCTCTCTGGAATATTAATTCTGATTTCAGTGAATCTAAGGAAGTTGCAAAAAATAGGATGATAGTTTAAAATATTTAATGATCTGTCAAGCTGATTCTCCTTTGGGTTCTGTAGCAAAAGAGCTATCACAAACTTTGATTAATACAGATTTTAAAAGTCTGCAAATGAAAATACACATCAACTTTAATTCATAAAAGAACTTTATCAATTACCTTGATGACCTTTTAGGTGACATAAGTTTAGATTATAAAAACAATAGTTTTGGTGAAACAGACTTTTATGAGACAATTGATTCCATCACAGTATCACAGTATCACTTAGGTTGGAAAGGACCTCGAGGATCATCGAGTCCAACCTATCAACACAGACCCCATGACTAGACCATGGCACCAAGTGCCACGTCCAATCTCCCCTTGAACGCCTCCAGGGTCGATGACTCAACCACCTCCCTGGGCAATCCGTTCCAATGACAAATGACTCGCTCGGTGAAGAACTTCCTCCTCACCTCGAGTCTGAACCTCCCCTGGCGCAGCTTGAGACTGTGTCCCCTTGTTCTGGTGCTGGTTGCCTGGGAGAAGAGGCCAACTCCCTCCTGGCTACAACCACCCTTCAGGTAGTTGTAGAGGGCAATGAGGTCACCCCTGAGCCTCCTCTTCTCCAGGCTAAACAATCCCAGCTCCCTCAGCCTCTCCTCATAGGGCTTGTGTTCAAGGCCCCTCACCAGCCTTGTTGCCCTTCTCTGGACACGCTCAAGTGTCTCAATGTCCTTCTTAAACTGAGGAGCCCAGAACTGGACACAGTACTCAAGGTGCGGCCTAACCAGAGCAGAGTACAGGGGCACTATGACCTCCCTGCTCCTGCTGGCCACACTATTCCTAATGCAGGCCAGAATGCTATTGGCCCTCCTGGCCACCTGAGCACACTGCTGGCTCATATTCAGCTGGCTGTCGATCAGCACACCCAGGTCCCTCTCTGCCTGGGAGCTCTCCAGCCACTCCGACCCCAGCCTATAGCTCTGCATGGGATTGCCATAGCCAAAGTGCAGCACTCGGCACTTGGACTTGTTGAAAGCCATCCCATTGGACTCTGCCCATCTTTCCAGTCGGTCAAAACATGCAAAAGACTAATTGAAATAAAATATTTTAAATTACACATCTTGGTATGTAATCACAAAAGGATAATGAACTGAAGTGCTTCTAAAGGAATACCTTTCAGTTCACTTCTTTACCCTGGACAACTTTTTTAATGAAGACATGGGAAAAAGAAAAAAAAATACAAATTATTACTTAAGTGTTGTGATGGCATGTGGAAAATAATGCAAAAAGCAGGCTGATAATGTAAGCAATCTAAATCACTCATTAACTTCATCATAAAAAATACAGGTGTTAAGTTTAAAACCAGGACCATTTAAGCATGTATACAAAATTGAGAGAGACTGTTTACAAAGGCCTGTACTGATAGGACAGTGGTTTCAAATTAGAGAACAGGAGGTTTAGATTGGATGTTAGGAACAAGTTGTTTACCATGAGGGTAGTGGAACCCTGGAACAGGTTGCCCAGGGAAGTGGTTGGGGCCCCATCCCTGGAGATATTCAAGGTGAGGCTTGACAAGGCTCTGGACAACCTAATCTAGTTGAGGATGCCCCTGCTTACTGCAGAGGGGGTTGGACTAGATGACCCAAACCATTCTATGGTTCTATGATTCTATTAAATGGCAGCAGCTATGAAGAGGACTTTGACATGCTAGAGAAAACAGCCCAGTTTGCACTTCCAGTGGGAACCTACATGATAATGAAGATGATAAACGTTATAAAAAACTTGGGAAACTCTGAGAGATAAGGAAGTGAAATTACCTCTGTGTTACCTGAATTTGGAAACCATTCTTAAAGCAGGATAAGAATTCAAACAGAATGATAGAGAAACATCAAAAAGAATAAAGCATTGAAAAATATGCCCTCTAGTGAGGAATGAGATATTTGGTTACTCTTCATGAAGCTAAATAGGCCAAAGGGGTTAAAGAACTACAATAGATTGATACCTAAAGGCAAAGAGAACAACATTACAAAAGGTAATGGCCTAACAGACAGTGGCACATGTTGGAAGCTAAACCTGCTCCAGGTCAGATTACAAATGAGGGCCACCATTAACAACAAAAGTAATTATTATCTAAACAACATACTAATTTTCCATGAGTTTGCTGTCATTAGGAACATTCATCAAGATTTAATTAGTATTTTTAAGACATACTCTTGTTCAAGCAAGCTAATTCAGAATAATGTTAGAGAAGGTCAAATTAAATGATGAATAAATCTTTAATCACATCATCACTCAGAGCAATTTAATGTCACTAAACCTATATTTAGATGTGCACTGCATTCTCAAATATCTGTTCTTTTAATGCTGGCAAGTTTTGAAAGGAAAACTATTCTTGAATTCTAACTTTTTTGTTATTATGCTTTAAAGTAAAAGAAAGATCTTCACTTCACTGTGAAGTAGCTTATGGACATAACCTACATCTGACTCCATACACCAGACTGACCAATTGCAGGGCCTTGTAAGGCATATGAAAATCATTTTGTGGCCAAAACCCACAAGACCTAGACTGCCATTATGTCATTCATATCACATATGCCTGACAGAAGAGACACTTGGAGAATAAAAGCCTTAGGGAGACCATCCCTTATTCAGATATAGATAAATTAACAGTATTTTTGAGTAATTGTCACCACAGAACACAATAACTGTTCCACAAACTGTTGTGTAAACATGGACATCTGAACTTCTGAAAAGCCAGGAAGGTCTGCTGAACACTCAGCTAAGAGTAGGTGGCAAATAAATGTACATTATGAGTAGAACAAAAACAGGTAGAACACAAACAGGTAGTGTTCAGACTAAACTGATTATCCTTTCTAACAAATGGCAGTGGTACTTGCCATATCAGTGACAATGCAATAGAAATCTCTGTTCTAGCCAATAAGACACACTGAAGCAGCAGTTGGTCTCCTGGAGGAAAAGCTATTAAAATTCCTTATTTGGCAAACATGTCTCTCTAGAGGTGAAATTAGACTTGGGAATCCAAAACTGTATGATACCACCATCCTAAAACAGGAAAGCAGCGATTACCCACAACAGGTATGAGCCAATCTCTTTGTTAACTGGGAGTTTGGGCAGCTGACCAAAGGCAAGGGTTGCCATTAAAGAACACAAAGACTGCTGACATCCATCATTTGCCTTACTGGCTTTTGATCTAATAAATAGCTCTCTATTTTGTCATAACTTATCTATCAATTAACATTCTCTGAGACTCAATATCCAGTGCTATTGCAGATTTAATCCCACAACAGTCAGCTCTCCAGTGGGTACTTCCTACCATTTGAGGGTCATTTTACTATCATTATTTGTAGCTTCCACTATGTTCTTAATACACAATTACTGCAGACATTCTGCCTTGCACAAGGAATAATAATGCAATGTTTTTTTCCATCTGATTCAACTGAAATCCTACCTATATGTTTATACCATATATCTTAATTGTGCCATAATGAATGACTTTTTCGCCAGGTTCTTGAAGGAAAGTAAAGTAAAAGCACTGAAAATTCTTAAAAGCAATAGCAACAGTCCATCTAGTGAAGAAGCATCTCATTTACAACAGTAATTCATACCAGATGCTTATGGCAAAACACAACAGCAGGACAAACATATGCTTTTACAGAAAGCTTTCTCAGGCTCCAATGGTATGCAGCTCCAGGACTTCCAGAGCCAAAGTTGGTCTTTTTGTGCTTAATTGTCCCTTAATATGTTTTTTCCTCCAAGTTCATCCAGATGTTTTTGAACTCAGTTCCACTTGAGATTTTTTATATACTCTGGAAATAGCAGTGTATGGTAAAAAACTTCATATTCTAAGTTAACACTAGGAAAAGAATAATCATCTGTTGTTCTGAAAATCTCTTACTTTCATTTGATGCATCTAATTATTTCACTGAAAGATACCACAATTCCCTAGGTCATCACCTCACTGCTAATCTTCCCTTTTGCAAGTTTTTTTTTAGCATATTCAGTCATTCTATACAGGAAAGATATCCTGATCTTGTCCTTCTTAGAGTATTTTCTGTCAGCTACATTCTTTCAGAGACAGTGAGACTAAGACTGCACAGTGTTTCAGTCTACACTTTTCTTCATTACCATAGTCAATTCAATATAATTCATAAGTTCTATCATAATTACTCATACCCTTTTCCCAGCTAACTTATGAATATGATGAACATCATAGGTCTAACTATTAAATTCAAAGGCTATTTCTTTATTAAATACCCTGCTTGTTCATATGGAAAGTCTTTAATTTTATATCAACAGCATTTTTTTTGTATCACCTATGGCAAAAAATATAGGATGGTATTCTCTACAAAAAACATTGTGAGAAATCAGAACATCTATTAATGTCTTGGTCTAGAAAGGGAAAGAGACTCAGTTCTTTTGACTGTTCCTATGTTATGAAATTAGAGGCACAACAAGGCCAAAATATCAACAGCAAGGCTATTTATTAACAGAATAAAGTGGATGGATCAGAAGGAGAGAGAAAGAGAGAGAGAAAAGAGAAAGAGAGAGAAAAGAGAAAGAGAGAGAGAGAGATGAGAGAAGAGAGAAGAGGGAGAAAGAAGAGGAAAGGAATTATATTACCATCCCCCCACCTCCCAAGATGGTGTGGGATCTGTGGAGGAAGAGTGCTGCCTTGTTGGCTGTGCCATCCTCCACTGGTGTAGGGGAGGGAGAGATCCCAAAGCCTAAGTCCTTCTCTGAGCAGCCTCTTCAGCTCCATGAGTTGCAGCAGGCAGAACTTAGGACATGGAGAGGTTTCCTCCTGATCTGCTTCTTCCAGGCTACATGGTGATGTCTCTGTCATTTTCTCTCCTGGTATTTTCTTCATTTTAATTCAGAGTGGCATCACCCAGGTCTTCTCCTTCTTCTGAGCCAGTAGTTGCTCAGGTATTTTATATATATATATATATTTTTTTTTTTTTTTAGGTATGTGTCCAGGTGGTGAATCCACTGTCCTTTGCACCATCCTCCCTTTCTGGGGTAGCTGATGGGTAGAGGTGATCTTGTCTATGCACATTCCAGAGAGTCGTTATCCGGTGGCTTCTGCCCAATATACATCAGCTATTGTCTGGGCAAGGAGCAAAGGTGATTTTATCTTTGTTGAGTCACATCAAGAGAGACAAGTCTCTCTCACAACATCCTAGTCATATGTCTTAAATTTGCTAAGATGAACCACTTTTTTTTTTCCTATCCTAATACAATGTTTTGGAAAATATCAACAAGCACAGAAAAAGGCTGTTATTTACAACTCAATACAGTATCTCAGCTTTGCAACAGTCATGTAATAGGACACATTTGCAAGAAAACACTAATTAGGTTGGCAAAGACAGAAGGAAAGTAGTGAAGAGTGCTGCAATCTAATAGCTAGCAACCATTCAATAAAGTAACCAAATTGAGAGGCTTGTATAGAAAAAAAAGACGCAAGTAGTTGAAACAAACAGGAAAATAATTCCTACCGCAAGTTCCATTTTCATCTTTTTCTCCTGACCTAAGCCACATTGGAGGATCAATATCTTAGAAACCACTTTTTGCTTGAGATGTGAAATGTCTGCTTGAAGTCATGCTGCCAGCGCAGTGGCCAACCTTTGTACTTCAAGTAGAGAGACAAGGCCACATCTACGCATTCATCTGGCACCTGAGGTGACAATGTGATCGCTTTCATGGATCACTCAGCCTCTTCAATCCTTAAGGCTAAGCCCTGAAACCTCTTATTTAAGAGCTGGCTAAAAGCTAAGAAGTGGCTAAAACTTGCACCCTGCCTTGTCTGTACACAACAGCAGCTGAGCAAAACATAGTCCAGGGACAAGTGGAGAATCAGAAACACAGTTTTCTATGAGTCTCAGTGCTCACACAGCTATTTCTATAATGCTACTTGTTCCTACTTCTTTCCTTAGGTCTTCAGAACAAAACAAGGAGAAACTGCTATTTACTCTTCCCTCCTGAGGGCACTTTAAAGTATGCTTTAAAGTATGATAAAGACATTTTGGCTTACACAGGTCCAGTGTTTTAAATCAAGACATATTTTGAAAACTGAGTATCTAAAATTTCTAAAATCCTACATTTTGAATCCAAATATTTTGTTAAAAAAGCTTAGTCTTTCTATTTTTTTATTTATTTTTTTTTTGAGCAGCATTCCTTTTGTTTCTGTAAGTGGGACCAGGAAAACAAAATTAATTACAATTTGCTGAATTCAAGGGAGAAAAGTCTGAAAGGCAAACATGAAGTAAATCACACAACTGTAAGAGTCTCTAAATACTTAGTATCTGTCCTCTCTAAGCCTAAACAATCTGTCAGAAAATAAACGAGATGGGATCAGAGAGGACAGCATGTACTCTGAATTACTGTTGATTCCTTTAAACAATTTTTACATTATATCTGCCATTTTCAGCTCTAATGGTTATAAACCTCTTTCTGAAAAACAACAATTAAAATTTACAGGCATAAACGTAATATGAGACAGGGATGTTTAGGGTTTGGGGCAAAACCCCAAAAGGCAGAAGCATTGTGAGGGCCTGCTTTCATCATCTGTAATCACACTGAAAGTCAAGATAAAGGAAGCTTTTACCCTTCTCTGCAGGAAGCTTCCACCCTCACTCAGATCATAGTATCACTAAGGTTGGAAGAGACCTCAAGGATCATTGAGTCCAACCTGTCACCACAGACCTCATGACTAGACCATGGCACCAAGTGCCACATCCAATCTCCTCTTAAACACCTCCAGGGATGGTGACTCTACCACCTCCCTGGACAGCACATTCCAATGACGAATGACTCACTCAGTGAAGAACTTTCTCCTCACCTCGAGCCTAAACTTCCCCTGGCGCAGCTAGCATTAGGACATCTGCTTTATGGTTTCATGGGTGTATCACCCCAGTCAAACTCCCCATCTGATGCTGTAACTGGAGCAGGATGCCACAGGAATGTCACATTTCTCACTTTTACTTTAGATGGCATTTCTTAGAGCTGGTCTGTTCTGCACCATTGCAATTCTAAAATGTATTTTTCAGTTCATAGAATCATAGAATTGTTTCTGTTGGAAAAGACCTCTATGATCATTGAGTCCAAGCACTACCCTAACAACTCTGCGGCCATTCAACTATGTCACAAAGTGCCAGGTCCACAGGTTTCTTGAACACCTTGAGGGATAGAGACTCCACCCCTTCCCTCAGAAGCCTATTTCAATGCCTGACCACTCTTAGTAAAGAAATTTTTCACAATATCCAACCTAAACCTCCCTTGACATAATTTCAGTCCATTTACTCTCATTCTGTGACTTGATACTGGGAAGAAGAGACCAACACCCACCTCTCAACAATCACCTTTCAGGTAGTTGTAAGAGAACAATAATGTCTCCCCTCGGCATTCCCTTCTCCAGACTAAACAACCCCAGTTCCCTTAACCTCTCCACAGAAGACTTGCTCTCCAGACCCTTCACCACCTTCACTGCCCTTCTCTGGACATGGTCCAGCAACTCAATGGCCCAAAACTGAACACAGTATGCAACATACAGCCTCACCAGTGCCATGTGCAGGGGCACATCCAGTTCCATACTTCTGCTGGCCGCACTACTCTTGATACAGGCCAGGATGCCATTTGCTACTTTGGCTACCTGAGAACACTCCTGGTTTTTGGCCAGATGTCAAGCAGCACCCCAAGGTCCATTTCTGCAGGGCAGCTTTCCAGCCACTGTCCCTCAAGCCTGCAGTGTTGCATGGGGCTACTGTGTCTCAAGTGTGGGAGCCAGCACTTGGCCTTTTTAAAGCTCATACAACTGACCTCAGCCTGTCCATATCCCTCTGTAGAGCCTTCTTATCCTCAAATAGATCAACACTCCCACCCAATTTGGTGTCACCTGCAGACTTACTGAGAGTGCACTTAATCCCCTCATCCATATCATAGAATCATAGAATCAGCAAGATTGGAAAAGACCTCAAAGATCATCAAGTCCAACCTGTCACCCAAGACCTCATGCCTACTAGACCATGGCACTAAGTGCCACATCCAATCCCCTCTTGAACACCCCCAGGGACAGCAATTTTACCACCACCTCCCTGGGCAGCCCATTCCAATGGCTAACAACTCTCTCTTGTGCTAGAGGCCTCTCCCCAGCCTTGTTGCCCTTCTCTAAACACGTTCAAGAGTCTCAAGGTCCTTCTTAAACTGAATGGCCCAGAACTGGACACAGTACTCAAGGTGTGGCCTAACCAGTGCTGAGTACAGAGGCACAATGACTTCCCTGCTCCTGCTGGCCGTACTATTCTTGATGCAGGCCAGGATGCCATTGGCCTTCTTGGCCACCTGGGCACACTGCTGGCTCAAATATCCTTGATATTAAACAAGACTGACCCCAGTACTGAGAGCCCTGGGGAATACCACCTGTGATTGGTCATCAACTGGGTTTAACTCCATTCACCATCACTCTTTAGGCCTAGCCATCCAGACAGTTTTCCCTAGTGAAGAATCCATCCATCCAAGGCATGAGCAGCCAGTTTCTCCAGTAGGATGATGTGGAAGCCAATGTCAAATGCTTTACTAAAGTCCAGGCAAACAGCATCCACAGCCTTTCCCTCTTCCACTAAGTAGGTTATCCTGTTGTAGTAGGAGATAAGGTTTTTCAAGTAGGACCTGCCCTTCATGAGCCAATGTTGACTGTGCCTGATCACCTGCTTGACCTGCACAAGCCACATATTGTCACACTCAATTTAAATGAGTTTTCATGACTTTTCTCAATGTTTACTGTTTGCACAAAAGGGCATATTTTTTTAGGTCTATCCAGTTTGTATCTTTTCAGGATGAGGAGACTGAAAAGTTCCTGAAGCTGTTCCTGGTCCAAATACCCTCCAAATACCCAATGCCTCATTCAGGACAGGAATCTCTCCTTCCTTCTGCAGATACACACCACTCTCAACTATGACTGAACGTACCCTGCATACAGGAGATCTAATTAACATTGTCCCATTTCAAATTGTTTATACCAAAGTGATACTTCATGTAAAGAAGTTAGCCAATTGCAGCTGATCTACTCAAAGTCAATGCTTTGCACCAAACACAATCTGGATTTAGGGCCATGGAAACACCTAAGGAGTAGTGGCAAACACTGAGGGTCAAACAAACATTCTCTTCTCCTGACAAACTCTTGACACATTTTTATTAAATACTGCTGTTTTGCCTGAGAGAAACATCAGAAATCTACAGCATAGTACCAGCTTGGCTGGCACTGCTGTGGGGCAGATGGACCTCACCAAGTTAGAGTTGGGGGAGCAGAAAACCTGGATGCAGGAAATTAAACAAGCACTAATTCTCAGCTGGTTTTAAAGGTAATTGATTATATAAAAAAATGTAGGCCTAAGCTTTCTTTCCTCTCTGAACAGCTTTGAACATTATTAAATTAACAACAAGATTCTTGCTGGTAAAGGCTGTATACCAGTTTGCCAGTGAAAGTTTATCACACTGCTTTTATAAAGCAAGAAGAGAGAAACACATATGTTTCTGTACAGAAGCCAAGCACTTCAAATGATCAACAAAAAGCCATGCTCATTATTACATAACAAATTACTGTGGCACTATATAGCAGTTATTTAAAGCATGTTAATTATCACTCTTGCCTGCACTATAGTCCTGATGTCTGAGACGCAGGCTACATTTTTACAACAGTAAGATGTTATGTTATGGTGCTTTTACCACTGAGAGCTGTGTTATTTCTCAGGAGTTCAGGCTTGCAAATAAAATTCACAGGACAGTGTCTGTATGCTGAGAATGGGACAGTGGTAGATATTCCCAGTTAAGTGTAGGAACAGACCATTAACTGAATGAGAAGTCTTTGCTGTTGAAGAGTGTCCTCTCAATCTTTCCCTGCACAGGTGAAGAAGGATACTATGCAAAGTTTATTAGCTGCTAACTGAAATAGAGTATGAAGTAATACATCTTTTCTTTATTGTCTCTGCAACCATTAATTACATTATGCTAAATTTATAGCAGTATGCAGGCCAGTTGTAAGTAAATTTGGAGGTTTAGTTTTGTCATTTTTGTAAGAGGTCACTGCTATGCAAAATGTTTTCCATCAAAAGCAGATCTAGTTAAAATAATTTGTGAATCTGGTTATGCATTTTTGTTTGACTTTTATGAACTCAAAAGACAGGCTCATAAACATAAGCTGTCCTCTCTACCTCATTCTTTGCCCTTCTCCCCCTCCCCACTCCCTCAGGGCTGCTACTTTCCTGCTCTTTTTGATGATTTAAGTGTTCTGTCAACTGATGAAATAACACAGCAAGAGTGAGGAGCATAAGGTAAGTGATGGGTAGTTAGGGAGCACCAACCACCTTGTATGGTGTATGCTTTGTGTAAACTTACCCTGAGATTTAAGGCCATGTCTAGCATGACTTGGACTTTTTTCTATGTTCAGTTGCATCCAAGAAAGCATGAGGTTTTCAGCATTTGTTTGACCCCCTTACTAAAGTACCAGGCTGTGCTCCAATCATAACCTAAATCAAATGTAAATAAGTGATGTTTTTGTGGCTGTCAAGAAAAATAATTTGAGGCAAATGGTCTCTTCAAGCAATCACCCTTGAAGCTATCTCTTTTTAAGAAAACATGTAGTCACTGAAGGGGAAAAAAGAAGCAGACTGAAGTAGGTTCTTTCACAGCTTTTTAAATGACCCCAGCACGTCCTGTGAGGATTCAAATGATCACTTCAATATACAGTTATCAGGGGAGAATTTTAAAGCCAAAGATCAACCTGTGGGCCTTCCCAGTTGTATTCCTCTTTTACAGAGTACACCTACGTGCTTTTACTACATCCTTTTACTAATGTCATAAACACCCAAGCTGAGAAAAGCACATTAGATGGGACAGTACTATAACAGCGTGGGTGAGATGAGCAAGGCAAACAGTGTTTTGTGCAAGGCCCTGCAGGCTTGCTCAGAGCATTCCACTGTGGCCCTGGTAGAAGGACCTTGATAGAGGGGGTGAACTCTGAAAAGCCTCAGAGTGCATGAAGGTAATGCAGATATGTCATACACTTTAGCAGCCATGTGGATGGCAGGATAGGGGTGGCAAGTGAAAAAGAACTTGGTTAAAGTGAGTCTGGAGATCTACTCCGCCACTGACAGCTCACTTCTGCTTCTCTGCATCCCATTTTCCCCACAAATGTTCCAATGTTCCATTTTTAATTCTTAAAATTTCATTAATTGTAACAAAGGACCTGAAGGTCATCATAACACAATCAAGAACATTTTGTAAAGGTAGCACATTTTGCAAGGCAGCACAATGATCAGCTTCAACCACTCTTCTAAACTAACACTACTTATTCATTGATAGAGTAAGAAGCTGAATTTAACAACCCTGTTCTTTATGAATGTCCTTAATACCTTGGGTTTATACTTTTGCTTGTTTCTAATAACTTTGTTGAAGACTTGAAGAATTAAAGTTTCACCATTTCAGTTTATATCTCCCCCTGGAAGTTTCAGAAAGATCTCTCTTTAATTTAACACCTTATTTGACTACAATTTCACATTGGGCTTTCAGAGGTCTACCCTCTCCCCTTCTTCATTCACAAAGTCCAGCAAACAAAGTACTTAGCTCTCTGCTCCATAGTCTATTCCATTCCAGGATCCACTGTACTCACCAATGAACAAATTAACATTCATTGCAGCAGCATCTGGAGTTAGTAGAAAAAAGGATTATTTTGCAACCCAGAAAAAATAAGGAAAAACTGTCAAGTCTGTAGTGAACTTGAAGATTAAAACTCCTTTAAGACTACAAATAGAAATAGAACATAGTGTGCTGTACCCAAGAAATGAAGCACAACCTCAGAGTTCATGGTCTGGTCATTCTTTACAGTCATTAGGAAATAAAACTAGTTTGACTAAGGCACCTGCATCCATTTTACTTCTTCAGATTTTTCACTCTTGGAAAAGTCTTATTTTTGTCTATTGTACTTGTAAGCAATAGAAACTATGTGCATATATGTATTGTGTGGTGTTCATTGCATTGGCTGGTACCTGCACAAAACCAGAAACACAAGCATATATAAATCAGACTCAAAAGTTTATCTTCTCCCTCCTATTCTTTTCACCACTACATCACTGGTTTTGAACAGAAACTAATCTCTGCAAAATTATCCAAGAAAATGTAATGACACATCAAAGAGAAGAAAGACAGCAAAATTAATTGCAGCAATTTCCTTTAACCACTACAACAACATGAGCATTTTTAGCAGCTGTGTGGGAGTGTCATCATATGACAGAGCAAAGGAATACATTACAGGGAATGCAAGACACTGGAATGCAGTTGGTCTTTTATATTAGTTTTCTTATCCAGGGAAATCTAGTAAGTTAATAAGGAGTATGTTTCATGAAAATACAACATTCACCTAATCCCCTTTTTTTTGCACACCCTCTTTCAATGGATAACAAGTCCAAGGCACATTTCAGCATCCGCTAAGCTTCACACAGCTGAGGAAACTGTTGCATATTGCATGGACGAGGGTTAGGTGTGCACACAAAACAGGTGTTGCATTTGAAGAACCCTACCTTGTACTCAAGCTCCTATACTGCCTGCTGAATCTAGAGCTGGTTGGAAGCACTCTGACAGAACATTTTAGATTGGAAAGTGACAGGGTGAAGAGTTTAAAACACTCTGGAAAACATACCAGTCTTCATAAAATGAAAATATCAAAACCAAGCTAGTGTCCCTGTCAGCTACCTCATCATAGTTTTTAGCACTCCATCAGGCACTTCTTAGCATTGTAAAAGGCACCTAAACTTCTAGGAAATCCAAGGGTTTGTTTTTCCAAAATTGCCTTACATTTAAAAAGTTGACTAAAGTATTTGAGATCTGTATCAACTCTATTCATTACTATTGAATAAGTTGATTCATTTCACCTGAAAAAAATATTGTCTAGCAAAAGATCCAGAAATATTAAATGAAAATTGTTCTATTATTATTATTATTATTATTATTATTATTATTATTATTATTATTATTATTATTATTATTATTATTATTATTGTTTGAATCTGCCATGAAACAAAGTCAAGTGAAAAGTATTTCTGTTCTTGTTTCATAAAAGCTTAGTACATTGTGTGAGCTCAAGGCTGTAAGAACTGTTGGCTTCTTTATCAATATTTGTGGAATTGACATTTACAGATTAGTTTTATTCCCTATAGATATGTCCTGGACTCTTCAGCAGTAATTATTGTTGATTTCCCCCTCTTCTAAATGCATGACTCTGATAGAGACAGATAGAAAAGCTTTGAAACAGTGTGCAAGCTCATCCAAAGTAACTGGACCTATAAAGGCTATTTGTCATCCTTTGTCAGGACTGGAAAGTTACATGGAATTCCATTATGTTAAAAGAATCACAGAAATATCTTCTAACAGGTACAATAACAGAAGCTACAGATTTAAAAGAAAAGATGTAATTTAAAATTCAGCAAGTTTTCCCTAGAAATACAATTTGAGGGTTTTTTTCAATCTGTTGTTACCACTTCAAAAAGTGATCTTTATAATCTTTCTCACTTACTTAGAAAATTTGATTTATTTTGGTTTTCCTTCACCTGCATATGGAATGTGAGTTTGTAGGCACATCATGGATTATTTCATAGTTTCATTCAGGGTTGAAAGGGACCACAAGGATCATCTAGTTCCAACCCCCCTGCCATGGGCAGGGACACCCCACACTAGATCAGGCTGGACAGAGCCTCATCCAGCCTGCTCTTAAACACCCCCAGGGACGGGGCCTCGACCACCTCCCTGGACAACCCATTCCAGGGTTTCACCACTCTCATGGTGAAGAACCTCCTCCTCACATCCAGCCTGAATCTCCCCACCTCCAGCTTCATTCCATTCCCCCTAGTCCTATTACTACCTGAGATCCTGAGAAGTCCTTCCCCAGCCTTCCTGTAGGCCCCCTTCAGATACTGGAAGGCGACAATTAGGTCACCTCGGAGCCTTCTCTTCTGCAGACTGTACAGCCCCAACTCCTTCAGTCTGTCCTCATAGGAGAGGTGCTCCAGCCCTCTGATCATCCTCGTGGCCCTTCTCTGGACACGTTCCAGCACCTCCACATCCCTCTTGTAATAGGGGCTCCAGAACTGGACACAGTACTCCAGGTGGGGTCTCACCAGGGCTGAGTAGAGGGGGAGGATCACCTCCCTCGACCTGCTAGCCACACTTCTCCTGATGCAGCCCAGGATCTGATTGGCTTTGCGGGCTGCAAGTGCACACTGAGAGCTCATGTTGAGCTTTTTGTCCACCAGCACCCCCAAGTCTCTCTCCTCAGGGCTATCCTCCAGCCAGTCACTGCCTAGCCTGTATTTGTGCCTGGGATTGCCTCGACCCAGATGCAGGACCCTGCACTTGCTCTTATTGAACTTCATGAGGTTGGCTTGTGCCCACCTCTCCAGCCTGTCAAGGTCCCTCTGGATGGCCTCCCTTCCCTCCAGCGTGTCTGCTGCACCACACAGCTTGGTGTCATCAGCAAACTTGCTGAGGGTGCACTCAATGCCACTATCCATGTCCCCCACAAAGATGTTGAATAAGATAGGTCCCAGGACTGATCCCTGAGGGACTCCACTTGTCACTGGCCTCCACTGGGACATGGAGCCATTGACAGCCACTCTTTGGGTGCGGCCATCAAGCCAGTTCCTTATCCATCTAGTGATGAGAATGAACTATTCAAGCATAGAGTAGGAGACCATTTTATGAATAACATCACCACACTGACAATCAAGGCAAAATTTGTTTTGTGTGTAGAAGACCTTTTCAGGCTGAAGGCTCCTATCCTCCGAGGCAGAAGAACTGTGTTTGGTATAAGAGCCCTGAGGCAGCAAGTGTCATCTGATTGCTACTCAAACAATGTTTCCCATATTTGATGTTATCCAGAAAATCCTTGAGTTCTTGTGTACTTCTACAGCTTCTGTATGTTTCTAAGACTGTGCAAACACACTGGATGTAACCCTACCCCTATAAGCATCAGGTATTATCAGTCTGCTCAGAAGCCAAGAGACATAGTGTCAGGCTGTCAGCTTGAAGGGGAAAACCAGCTCATCAGTATTATACCTAACTACTTTTGGCATCCCGTTATTGAATTATTTCAGAGCAACTTCTAACAAGCTGATACCTCTGTCTCCTGTGTATTTGAAATCAACACTAAAAGTTACTCTACAACATTACTTGTAAATAAAATATCTTCCACAAAAGCTGGCAAAAATTATTCACTGTCAGCTGAAGAAGAGCAGATCTGAATTCAGCAGAGTGCACTGACAGTGTTTTGCCAAAATCTCTCGGAAGCCCTACTACTGATAAGAAGACACAAAAAGACTCATTTGGACTTTAAAGAAAAGAGCACTCCGACTGAACTGTCTGCTGAAATAAGACAGTAAGGCAAATGTATTTATGCTGCCTGGCAGTGTCTCATTCAAATGTCTGGATCTCTCTTGAATACTTAATTCGAAGTGGTCCTCTTGGGGGTGGGGAGAGGAGAGGAAAAAAAAGGCATAGGGTCAAAGAAAGACATAAAAACAGAGAACTGATTTCTAATAAGTTATGTATTTTAATATGTAACATGATTTCACACTTAGTTATAATTAATATTTCCTTAGATATATTTAGGAGTATCAAAGATCACTTCTCAGCATAGCTTTGCGAAACACCTGGAAAAAGTATTATGTAGAACTTCTGAAAGATATGGGCCACACTTTTTGGAAGATAGAATGCTAGTGAAGCATAAAAACTAGGAATATAATAAACATTAAACAAAAAATTAGCAGATTTAATTAATATTTATATCTCTAAGCTATGAGTCTCCAAATTAGGGCATTTTTCATTTTACAACAACTTTCCCATGCAGCAGATAAAGTTCTGAGATAGGAGTTTAGGGATGAATACACTGTGCAACATTACAAGAGGGACATACAAAACTAACACTGGCAGGCACTGGTACAACTAAGAGCAAAATTATTTTCACAGTGGTAAGGCAACATTCTTCCCAAAAGGCTTGGTGGAAAAGAACACAACCTTATATGTATACCTGGGGGAGGGGGAAGTGCATTTGGTATTCATATTAGAGCAAATTATTCTCCATAGCTGTGAATAGAATAGAATAGAATAGAATAGAATAGAATAGAATAGAATAGAATAGAATAGAATAGAATAGAATAGAATAGAATAGAATAGAATAGAATAGACCAGACCAGGTTGGAAGAGACCTTTGAGATTGTTGAGTCCAACCTATCATCCAACACTATCTAATCAACTAAAACATGGCACCAAGCACCCCATCAAGTGTCTTCCTAAACATCTCCAGTGATGGTGACTCCACCACCTCCCTGGGCAGCACATTCCAATGGTGAATAACTCCTTCTATGAACAACTTCTTCCCAACATCCAGCCTAAACCTCCCGTGGCACAGCTTGAGACTGTGTCCTCTTGTTCTGGTGCTGGTTGCCTGGGAGAAGAGACCAGCCCCCACCTGGCTACAACCTCCCTTCAAGCAGTTGTAGAGAGCAATAAGGTCTGTACAGTACAACCTTGGGCCAAAGAAGAATTCCAGCAGAATTAACTGCCTTCCTGGAATACAAAGACAGAAGAACGAATACCAAAAATATATACTAGAATAAGCAACCAATCACAAGGTTAGACCAAAAAGAAAGCCTAGACCTCTTCGAGCCTCCAAATAGCACAGGTAAAGGAACAGCCCGTTTTTGCAGCCCAGTTAGTTAAGTCCCCTGTACTTCAGGAATTGAAGCAAACTAAAGACCTTCTAGGAATTAGGAAGCACCTTGAGTGAGAGGGAAATTACCATACATCCTCTTACCACTGATGTGCCAACCCCTCGCAGCTCTGGCATAGCATTACAAAATACATTGAAGATCGAGCAGAAATGCGCAAAGTAAAAGCTATACAATCTTTACTTCCATAAACTGGTTAAAGGCTATAAATGGTGACTGTAACTAGAAGATTTGTGCCTTTTTTAAAGAAGAGATTGTAAAAGACCCTTCTGTTGAAGCAGAAATAAAGAGAAACTAAGTTATAAAGAGTCTTGAGTTAGAGCTAGAGTTTGTGTTACTATCAGTAGTACACATGCATTAATATTTCTTTCTAGCATGCTCATGTTATTAGTTGCCAATTCATTCCCAGTATAATCTCACCTTCACATTTCAAGTGCCTCAAGTATTCTGTAGTGAGCTGGCCTGGTAAACTCACACAAGCTATAGGCAACACACACAAAAGGGTGTATTTTTAACACAGATCAATCCTGCTACTTGCACAACTGCTCCAGCCCCAGGTGAAGCAGAAAGGTAAGAGCTGTTCTAACTGACATTACAACTGAGATACTTACGGAACTACAATCCAGCAAAGTACATTCTACACATTTATGTGAAACTCTTAAGAAACACTACCTTAGTAGCAACCAAAGGAGATTTCTGAATAAGGTGCAGACATGCATCACTATTAATTTATATTAGTACATCAAATGTTACCATTTTAGCTTTCTTCTGGTCAGTTGTTTTTCATACAACGAACATACCCAGCTAGAGACTGTTCAGTGTTTTGGTAAACACTTGGTTTACTTGCCAGCAGCATGTATAGCCACTTCTCTATTTGCAGTCGTGTTTTCCAAGGGACAGCAGCTGTTGCAGAAGACACTTCATTATTAGGCTATTGATAAGATTTAATATTCTCTTGAAAGTGTCTAATTAACCTAGTACACCACATTTCCTGCCTTTGGGAATATAAATCAAATAAAATGAGATTTCTTGACTTTTCATTTTCTGAATCACCTTAAACACTACAGAATGTAATTTAGTAGTCAACACAACATTTATTATTTTTTTGGTTTTGTTGATAGTCTAAGTGAGATTTCCACCTATCTGTATATTAACCCTGAATTCTGGCTCCATGACTTCCTACTTGATTAACTGAAAAAGACTTCAAACTAAAAATGTGCATTTTCTTTTTCTGAGGTCAGCCTGTTCACAAGGAATACTAGCTACCTGGGACAATCACTAGGAATGGGCCAACATCCTGACCAGTGCTTCTGTTGCATGAGGAGAAGAAGCAGGATGCTGAGTCAAAGTTAAGACTATGATTCTTCCCTTCTGTTTCCAAGACTCTTCTTTTCAAGAATCTTAAGAAGCTTTAGGTCTAGACCTAGAGTCTAATTGCAGTGATAAATAGTTCATCATAGTTTCCCTGCTGAGGATTGTGGTGGACAGCTACATTTCTTAGAAGCATCAGAACTTTCCATAAGGGAGAGAAAAAGCAATATTTTCTTACAGCCCATCTTAGCTGAGAACAAACTCTTGCAGGAACAAGGCAACTGCAGATTTCTCACTCCTCATTCTGCTGTGGGATATGCCTTAACTTGCATTCACTAGCTTCAAATCACAGCAGTCCATAACAAATACACAGACAAAACAACATACTCTTTACACACGTAGTCCATTTCCTGAAGAGATAAACAAAGAAAATAAATGAGCTGCATAACAGATGTGTCATATAATGAACTGTTGCAGTGATACAGACAGTAAGAGCCTGTCCAAAAGAAGTCTGCAATAAGTCTTTCCTAATTATATGTATGTATCTCAAAAACTTCTATATATCAAAAGTGAGATTTTAGTGAATGATTCACTCGAACAGAAAACTAATACAGATTATGTTAAAATAACCTCTAAACTGGAATTACAGCTGTCTTTGCTCTAAGATGTCATACTGGAGAGAAATTAAAAGAGTTAGGCTGAAGTTATTAAACACCAAGTAAAAGGGGCCAATTTATGTGAGTTATGTGAAGAGAGAACAATGGATATGTGTGCATGCACATACATATCGCATCAGTGCTTTCCAACAATCACATATTCTTTTTGTAAGTTATTTTGAGAAATAAATAAGTCAGGATAGATCATTACCTACTCTTTCCTTAGAGTGGAAATTAACAAGCATTTCTTGGAAAGCTCCAAGGTTCAGCATAGCTTAAAACTCATCCAAGAGTGTAAATTACTTATCATCTAAAGAAAAATAGCAGGAAATGTTTTATAAAATGATAGTTTCTTTCAAAAATAAAATATTAGAGTTTAAGCATTTAATTTCCTTAAATTTTGGCTAGAAATACAAGAAGTATTACTGTGGATGCTCATTTTAGCCTCTTTGCCAAGACCAATGGAAGCAATCTTCCAGCATTTATCAAATGAATTTGTGTGTTATTGAATGCCCAATGAACTCAAACATAAGTAGTTCTTGTTAAAAGAATGTTAGCTCCTTAGCTGTTGGTTGCTACTTCTCATCTGCCACTATTTGACAAACAGTTAAACAAGAATTACTTACAATAACTCAATCATAGTTACTGAAGATATTTTTTCTTTGAGACAGCTTGTTAGGAAACCACAAAATTCAAAATTTTGAAATGTAACATTTCTTGCTCTAGAACATTCTGAAACAGACTCAGCGCTGTCTGTAATAGCACTTTGGGTCTTAATTTTAAAACCACTATGTACATAAGAAATTTCACACATTTGTAGTGCCATAATCTATTATTAATACATACATTTGGATATGTGCATGCTTATTGAAATAGAAATTTACAAGTTTGTCTTCAGATTTCTATTTCATCACATACTTTGTTCAGGGATATTTTAGATGGAGAGAAAGTATTTGGGGTTCACCACTATAGAGTAAACCATAATTACTGTGCTGAGTTAATTAATGGATGGCATTACAGAATCACAGAATCAGCCAGGCTGGAAAAGACCTTGAAGATCATCAAGTCCAAGCTATTACCTAACACCACCTGACAACTAAACTGTGGCTCCAAGTGCCACATCCAATCTTTATTTGAACACCTCCAGGGACACAGACTCCACCACCTCCTTTAGATGCATTCATTAATTATTTTTCAAATTATTCAGTTGCACAAAGGAAACTAAGAAGTCTCTGGGAAAACAACTATTGCAGAATTTAAAAAGAAATACTGGAATTCCAACCATTGTTGATTTATCACCAATGTTATGAAGAATGTTGTGAGCTATAATTTCTAACTCAGTGAGGCACTGAAACAGGTTGTGGTTGCCCAGTCTCTGAAATCATTCAGGGCCCAGGTGGATGGGACTTTGAGCAGCCTGGTCTAGTGGAAGGTGTCCCTGCTCATGGCAAGGCGGTTGGAACTAGATGAACTTTATGGTCCCTTACAATTCAACCATTCTATGATTTTATGATTTTTTGGTATTGTGCACAGAGAACAGCTATGATTATGCAATATAAGACAGGCAGTTCTATTCTGTATTTCTTTATAAATTTGTAACTTATTACAACTTTCCTAAATTAAAGGAGCCTAGAAAGTTGGATAACTTGCTTGATTCAATACATTCTGGCAGTCAGCTCTCTATGAAATAAAAGTTTTACATGACCAGCATCAAGGAGACTCCAGCTGGCAGTAGAAGTAGAGAATGCATGCAAGAGGACCAGGGGAAGAAAACTGGAAATCAGTCAGATGAGCCAACAGCAAGTTCAGTTCTCCTGGTAGAGGTCAGTAATTTGTTCTTCAAAGTGGAATGATCTGGTTGTTGCCTCTTCCTGCTGCCACATGGTCAGCCTTGGGATGTTTTCTACTCAATATTCCTCTTGCAAGACATAGTTATTCAGCTTTATAAAGAGTGTCGTTCTGTGAATGAGAGGACATTATGACACTCTTTATAAATTACACTAACATTGGAATTTTGGAGTATTACAAAGAAATATCATGGTTTTGAATTAAATATTACCCCATGTATGAAGGAGAGCTTCTAATTGTTGCCACAGAAAGTTGCTAAAAATGGATACAAGCACATGCGCTCATATATTGGCATCAACACCTGACAGTCTTCAGACTCTCTATTGGACAAAGAAATACAAAGAAAATCTAGAAAACTACAGCAGAAGCTATAGAAATGTGTAAAAAAAATAATAAAACCAAACAAAAAAATCATGACATCTTGCAAGCTATGTGTTAGAAAATCCCCAAGGGTGTACTTTTGAGCTGATTCAAAGGGTCTCTAAGGAAAGATTCAAAATGGTTCTTTTGCTTTCCTAATTTTGTTTTCCCTTGATTGAAAACTTAGGAAAACAAAGTGACCTGCTTTAAATATATTCTTGCAATCCCTACTGCCAAGAAAATCCTGGAGAAAGAGTAGGATATGAAGCTGAATGACTATGTCTTGCAAGAAGAATATTGAGCAGAAAACATCCCATGGCTGACCATGTGGCAGGGGGAAGAGGCAACAAGCAGATCGTTCCGCTTTGAAGAGCAAATTACTGACCTCTACCAGGAGAACTGAATGTACCTTTGGCTCATCTGACTGATTTCCAGTTTTCTTCCTCTGGTCCTCTTGCATGTGTACTTTTACTCCCAGCTGGAGTCTCCTTGATGCTCATCATGTAAAACTTTTATTTCATATTCAATATTTTTAAGTATGTTGACCTGATTATCTTGCTATTGCATGATACCACTCAAAATGAAGAGGTGATTTGATGCAATCACCATGCTTCACCAAGGGCAAATCCTGCCTGACAAACCTGGTGGCCTTGTATGACAAGGTCACAACATCAATAGATGAAGGCCAAGCAACTGGCATGATTTACCTGGACCTGAGCAAAGCCTTCAACACTGTCCTGCACCACATCCTGTTCTCCAGGCTGGTGCAGGATGGGTTTGATGGATGAACCATTCAGTGAATAAACTGTCTTGACAGCCACCCCCAAAGAGGGGTTGTCAATGGGTCCATGTCCAATGGGTCCATGTCCAAGTGGAGGCTAGTCATAATTGCAGTCCCTCAGGGATCAGTACTGGGTCTTGTTTAACATCTTTGCTGGCAACATGGACATGGCATAGAGTACACCCTCAGCAGGTTTGCTGATGACACCAAGCTGTGTGGTGCAGCAGACATGCTGGAGGGAAAGGATGCCATCCAGAGGAACCTTGACAGGTTGGAGAGGTGGACCCATGACAACCTCATGAGGTTCAACAAGACCAAGTGCAAGGTCATGCATCTGGGTTGGGGCAACCCCAGTCACTGATATAGGCTGCACAGCAACTGGCTTGAGAGTAGCCCTGAAGAAAAGGACCTGGAGGTGCTGGTGGATGAGAAGCTCAACATGAGCCACCGGTGTACACTTGCAGCCCAGAAAGCAAATCACATCCTGGGCTGCATCAAGAGAAGCATAGCCAGCAGGTCAAGGAAGGTGATTCTTCCCCTTTACTCCACTCTGGTGAGACCCCACCTGGAGTACTGTGTCCAGTTCTGGAGTCCCTATTGCAGCAAGGATCTGGACATGCTGGAACCTGTCCAGAGAAGGGCCATGAGGATGATCAGAGGGCTAGAGCACCTCTCCTATGAGGATAGGCTGAAAGAGTTGGAGCTATTCAGTCTGGAGAAGAGAAGGCTCCAAGGAGACATAATTGTGGCCTTCCGGTACCTGAAGGGAGCCTACAAGAAAGCTGGTGAGGGACTTTTTAGGGTGTCAGGTGATGATAGGACTAGGGGGAATGGAACAAAAATAGAAATGGGTATGTTCAGGTTGGATGTTAAGAAGTTCTTCACCACGAGGGTGGTGAGACATTGGAACAGGTTACCCGGGGAGGTGGTGGAAGCCCATTCCTGGAAGTTTTTAAGGCCACGCCTTAAAAAAACAGGTCTCCTACCCTACATTCATGATAATTAACTTCACAGAAAACAAATTAGCAAGAAACAGCCATACAGTAATATCCAGATGCTTGCTATCATTTTCTCTTTTGCTTCCTCTGTTTTTCCCCTATGAAGTCAGAGAAGTTAGAGTACCACTTCAATATATTAAAGAAATAAGCAGAGGGGTGGGTTTCTCACTAGCATTTTACAGATCTCCACAGAGAGTCAAAGGAGAAGAGACTATAAAGGAGGTATTTTGGAAGGTTTATTAAAAATTATTGCTGGAATTGAAAGGCATATCTATTTTTAAGCTAAGTGTAATTTATTGCCGGAAGGATCTCTACACTTAGAAGCTCTGTAAGTTGTCCTGAACCTACAGGGTTATTAACACAAAGAGCTCTTGTGAAAGACTTCTTTCCTTCCACTGCAAGCTGACATTTTTTATTTTATTTTTTTTTTCTGAAGGTTTGGTGTCACTGAAGTGCACTGTAAAATTGTGGCTATTGTTGGCCCCTTTACACACTGTTCCTAATTTAACAAACAGAGCAGTTGAGAAGGTCAAATAGGAAAACAATATCTTAAGAAAACAGCAACTTCTGTGGCTTTGGAAAAAAAAAATACTGTGCCAAAATGTTTATCTCCTCGGTTCATGAAGCCATAAAATAAGCACAGCACCGTGAATCATCTCACAACTTCAAAGCTTGTATGCCCAGTGTACCATTTTAGGGCTATTAAGTTGTACAGCTACTGTACTTGTAGTAAATAGTTATACAAGATTGTGGCAGCAGTGCCAAAGATTTCACCCCTGCAACAAAATTTCCTGAAAGCTATACTCTTAACCATGAACTCACTGTAAAATCTTGTAATCTCAAGAGGTTCTTAACAACAAAAATTGAGGATTGTATTGAAAATATCAGCTTCCTTTAGAGAAGACAGTCCTCCAAATATAGATATTAAATGAAATCCAGTAAGTTAATTCCTTTGACATATCAGCATTTCTGTAGAAAATTAATGGTTTTGCTCACTGCATGAAAGATCATGATCAGAATTTGCTACACTAAAAAAATCTCTTTCTATGATACTGAAGATGTTATGGAAACCAAGAGAAAATAGGAAGCCATAGCTTTGAGGAATATGTGACTCAGAGATGAACAGAACATTTATTTATCTACACCAATACCTTGCCTACATGTGATTTTTAGTGATTTCTCAAAGGTAAACAACAAAGGATTCAATTTGCATATGTATGTCAAGCCTAGCCCATCACAATCTGCATGTGCCTGCTTTACCAGCAGGTACTGCAGTACCGGCTGGTACTGGTACCAGTATCAGCTGTCTGGGGCAATCAGAAGGCACCACTGGAATCTTACAGATGTCTTCTGGGAGGACTTGAGCCAAAATCCCCATAGGCCATGCCGAAGGACATTCTGAATTCTTTTGTGTATGTCATAGGACACCATACAAGATTTTTGTTCATGTAATCTGGCAAATCCGCTTATACTAGTGACCAGGTTTTCAAAGAAAAATTAAAACAATCTTTTATGCACTTGGCATGCTATGAATTGCATTGTCTTGGGAAAACTTTGTTATGACCTGTCTTAACAATTAAGTTATATATAAATTTAAAGATCTCTGTCTACATTATACTACACTACATTATACTACACTGTGTTTTGACACACTCCATCTTCTTTAAAGCCTACACAGGAAAATAATCTCCAAACATGCCCCTGAAAGTCCTTACATTTATTTGTAGGTTGCATTTCTACTCTGCTAATGTCAATTTCTTTCTTCCTCCACAAACACACTTTCAATCTAGCCACACTTACTGACTCTTGTCCTTGCTTTCTGTTGGCTAAGTACCTCTATTTAGCTAAACTTATGCAATGCTCCCAAGGCTTGAGAGATGTGCACAGCTGGTTCTTTTGCACTGGTGAAAAGCAGATTCACTTTTAGTAAAAGGTGTTTTCACTCTTGATTCTAAAGCTTGAAACTTTAGTAAATTAGCCAAGAAAATAACCAAGTAGAATCCCACAAAGCAGTTGCACACAATACCTTACCCAACAGAAAAGTTACTCAGTTCTTCTGTTTATGCACAAAGTATACAAAAGTCACAGGATCACAGGATGTTAGGGGTTGGAAGGGACCTATGAAGGTCATTGAGTCCAACCCTCCTACCAGAGCAGGACCAATCATAGTTTCATAGTTTCATAGTTTCATTCAGGGTTGGAAGGGACCACAAGGATCATCTAGTTCCAACCCCCCTGCCATGGGCAGGGACACCCCACACTAGATCAGGCTGGACAGAGCCTCATCCAGCCTGCTCTTAAACACCCCCAGGGACGGGGCCTCGACCACCTCCCTGGACAACCCATTCCAGGGTTTCACCACTCTCATGGTGAAGAACCTCCTCCTCACATCCAGCCTGAATCTCCCCACCTCCAGCTTCATTCCATTCCCCCTAGTCCTATCACTACCTGATATCCTGAGAAGTCCTTCCCCTGCCTTCCTGTAGGCCCCCTTCAGATACTGGAAGGCGACAATTAGGTCACCTCGGAGCCTTCTCTTCTGCAGACTGTACAGCCCCAACTCCTTCAGTCTGTCCTCATAGGAGAGGTGCTCCAGCCCTCTGATCATCCTCGTGGCCCTTCTCTGGACACGTTCCAGCACCTCCACATCCCTCTTGTAATAGGGGCTCCAGAACTGGACACAGTACTCCAGGTGGGGTCTCACCAGGGCTGAGTAGAGGGGGAGGATCACCTCCCTCGACCTGCTAGCCACACTTCTCCTGATGCAGCCCAGGATCTGATTGGCTTTGCGGGCTGCAAGTGCACACTGAGAGCTCATGTTGAGCTTTTTGTCCACCAGCACCCCCAAGTCTCTCTCCTCAGGGCTATCCTCCAGCCAGTCACTGCCCAGCCTGTATTTGTGCCTGGGATTGCCTCGACCCAGATGCAGGACCCTGCACTTGCTCTTATTGAACTTCATGAGGTTGGCCTGTGCCCACCTCTCCAGCCTGTCAAGGTCCCTCTGGATGGCCTCCCTTCCCTCCAGCGTGTCTGCTGCACCACACAGCTTGGTGTCATCAGCAAACTTGCTGAGGGTGCACTCAATGCCACTGTCCATGTCCCCCACAAAGATGTTGAATAAGACAGGTCCCAGGACTGATCCCTGAGGGACTCCACTTGTCACTGGCCTCCACTGGGACATGGAGCCATTGACAGCCACTCTTTGGGTGCGGCCATCAAGCCAGTTCCTTATCCATCTAGTGGTCCACCCATCAAACCCATGTGTCACCAGTTTGGAGACCAGGATGTGGTGCGGGACAGTGTCGAAGGCTTTGCTCAGGTCCAGGTAAACGACATCAGTTGCTCGCCCCTCATCTATTAATTTTGTCACCTGCTCATAGAAGGCCACCAGGTTGGTCAGGCAGGATTTGCCCTTGGCAAAGCCATGCTGACTGTTCCCAATCACCTCTTCACTATTCTTTTGAGCGAGTAGTGACTCCAGGAGGATCTGTTCCATGATCTTTCCAGGCACAGAGGTGAGACTGACTGGCCTGTAGTTCCCTGGTTCCTCCTTCTTGCCCTTTTTGAAGATGGGGGCAATGTTTCCCCTTTTCCAGTCTGTGGGGACTTCACCAGACTGCCAGGACTTTTGAAATATAATATAGTAATATAATAATAATATAATAATAATAATATAATAAAGTAGTACTGCATAATTCCTAGTATTAATGGAGTAGTCAAAGGTAACATACTGTAGAGATGAAGATACTACTTACATTGCGGACACATTTCTCTTAGTGTACATTTATTGCCAGTGTAATCCAGGAGATGGAAACAGACCAAGCAAAGGCCCTATCTTTGAAAGGTGATTAGTACTTCTAAGATTTTACATCAGCAACTGGCAACACTCAGCCTTTTCCAGGGACCAAACAAGAGATCAAAAGAAGGTTTTAAACATCTAGTTCCAAAATCCCTACTCTCAGAGGACCCAGTTTTAGAGGTAGGTAAACAATTAGGCCAGATATTGTTTAAATCAGCATTCAAAAATACTGGGTTTGGTTATGCTTAACACCCTCCAAGAATCAGCCAAGTGCCCAGCATGTTCAGAATCCCCAAACTATTCCTATTCTGTCTCTTCTGCTTTAGGGCTTTCCTTTGCTGTGATTATTTGTACAGTGCCTAACAGATCAAACTATGACTGGGAAAGAATTTTTTGGTTTTCCTAATCAAAGTTCAACAGATTTCTATCAGTTAAAGTAGTGTTAGAGTACTTATTAACATATATACATAGAGTCATTTGGTTTACTTTTTCCCAAGGAGATATTTAGATAATGAACAGGTACACTAAATGTAAAACATATTGGATATAAACAAATAGTTTAAAATCTTACACATTTGATTTCCCAATTTCAGAAGCTTGCTTATGAAATAAAGGATGCATTTAGTAAACCAGGCAGTTTTTTGATCTTCACCACATGTAATCACCTTGTGACAAGCAGTTTGAGAGAGCTTTCTGAATTAAAAACAGATCTGAGTATTGCTTATATCTAAACACACTTTCATTAATTATATTAACAGTGAAAATCAAATGTCATAGAAGACAAGTGTTTTCAGTTGGACAGCCTAATGAATTTAGAAAGTGATATATTCATATTGAATGTAAATTAATGGATTTTAACAGACTCATATTAACTATGTTTCTAAATTCAGTACAAAAGGCATTTGAATTTAAATGTTTTGGTAGTAAATAGCTTTAAACACTATTGACATATGTTCATTTTTCAAACAGATTTTGTAAAGGCATGATCCAAAGCATGCCTTAATTAACAAGAGGACCTGCCCTTGACTTGTACAGACTGTGGGTCAGGCCTTAACCACTGTGAATTTGTCACAAATAAATTCTCAGGTGATTTCTTCTAAGATACAATGAGAAATGAAAAACACACAGGTTCTCATTGATCATAGCTGGAGCCCACAAAGTGATATATGAAAAGTGGCAAAAAGGAAACCCACGAGGACTGAAAAAGACTTAGATTTTATGGGTTATTGATTTACCAGGAAATGTCTTGCCAAGATTAAATGAAATAAAACAGAAAAATGGCATAACCTGTGCGTAATGCTGTTGAGGTAAGGCACTATGTGAGCAAAAGCTGTGGTAGTATTCTCTAACATCCCTTCATAAGGCAGCTACATAACAGGTGAAAGAAATGACAACAATAAAAATGTAAGAAACCAGAATCTCAGTGAATTTATAAATTCCATGTATGGTGGTATTTTTATCAAGCTAAAAGTAGAGCAGGCTGAAATTGCAGGCCATGAATTTTTAATTATAAAATTACTCTCCAATTAATTAAATTAAATTAAATTAAATTAATTAAACCACACGGATGAATGTGTGACATATGTTCAACCAAAAATATTACACACATTCACAATTCTGTAATTCTTTTCCAGAAAAGAGGGGTCATAACTCAGCATCTTGATGGACCAAAATGATAAATGATATTCTGGCTCTGTTTTCTGAACCCAATACTCATGGAAGATCTGTAATTAATGGTCAAAAATATAAACTGTCAAATAAATAAATAATACTAATACTTGTGGGCTCCATAGTGATGCATTACAGACAGAATAATCATTTTTTTCAGGAGGGATCTAAATAATTAACATAATTGGATTAGAACAACGTTTTTAGATTTGGCTTTTAGTAACCTGGTTTCACCTTTAATTTTGCTGGCTTTCAGCCAAATAAAGTATATTCAATCCAAAAACTTTCTATAACTTTCTATAGTTTGGGGAAATACCTTTTCTTGAATAAATCTCCACTCAAAAGTCACTTACAGTTCAATAGAGGTTTTTTTAATCAAGCAGTATAGCAGATAGTTGGTGGGGGTATCAGGTATTTGTATTTAACTGAAGAATTTTCGTGAAATTAGAATACATAGTGTGAAAATCAGGGAGTCTTCATTTTTTCTATTGGTTTGTCATGTAGAAGATTTTATAGTCCACTAGAGCTTTGTTTTCCTTACCTGGAACTCTCTTTGCCCAGTTGATCATGTGCACTAATTCTCTGTCTGCAAGGTTGGTCAACAGGGTCATCATAGAGGCTTCATTGAATGGTCTATTTGGGTCATATTCTGAATAAACTATGGGTGGCTCAGCTTCCAGCAAAGCACTGACCATCTGTTCTGCTGTCAGGGACAGGGCTGGACTATTCTTCTTGTTATGTTTAACCACCAGTGGACTTGTCCAAAGGGTGGGAGCTCGCAGCTCTGTAGAAGAAGCTTCCCCATTCCTGGAATCCTGCTCCTCTCTTTGTCGTTTTTGTTTCATCATTCGCCCACCTCTGCGATCTTTCCGTATTCCTAGAAATACATAAGAACATAATTAACAACTTTCCTTGAATATATGTATTATATACACGTGGCTTCAGCCAATCAGCTGATAGACCCAGGTGGCATTAACTCTTGGTTTACTTTCTGAAGGCTGTTTTCTATATATAGAATCATACATCAGTTGGTGGATAGAAAAACCTGGTTTTATAAGTATAGTGTCATGAACAGTACACATCTTCCTAAAATCCACACAGAACTCTAGACTAGTGACACAAAGGTAAGTCAGTAACCGAGAAGAAATAAATATTACTTTATAGCACAAACTTCATAGTATGTTCCAAACTCTAGCAGACAACTATTCTATAAATGACCAATAATAACGTAATAATCTGGGTGGGCCAGAGGTAGCTGTCAAAAACTATTGAAGTTTTGCTTGTTTTTTGAATTAAACATCATCCTATTACTAAGCTTGTGATATTCACAAACAAGAAACATCCTCAGAAAGTTCTCATTTTAAGATAAGCTTATGTATCCATACAAGTAGAGAAACGTAAGCAATATGAAAGCCTCAGAATCTAATGTGGGAGACCTACTGTCAAAAGGCTGTACTAAATGCAGCAGAAACCATATTGTCGTTACTGCACATTTTGCAATGTGCCTAGCACTGTATAACCCTGAACTTTGGGACATTATCAAGTCAGCCATAGCAATTAGAACAACAACATAAGACCTTACAGGGGAACAAAATCTCCCTTTGTGGAAAGGTTACAAGAAAAGTACAAGGATAAAACCCACGTGGACTCCAACCATAAAGGGAAGATTAAGTGTGGCTCTGAGTGGAGGAGGCATAGACATTTTGAGGCTGAGTTCAAAAACTTAAATCAATCATCAACTAGGGGTGGGGGACAAGCAAGTAATAAGGAAAATACACAAAGAATTAAGCTATGAGGAGAAGGCAGCTTATGATGGTGCTTATTCTGGAGTTACCATTCAATAAGGAAAAACAGCACTAGTCCCAGCTAGAAAATCAAAAGAAAAAGTATCTAGAGAGAAAGAGCAAACAAACTATTCAAATAACAGAGAAGAAAGAACGATTTAAAACCCAGAATAAAAACAGCCTTGAGAACTGCTGTCATTTGCAAGCAATCAGTGCAAGTCTTTCTGATGGAGAGTGAGAAATAGACTTTGCTCAGTTTTTTCACGCCACAAAATGTTAAACCTCTAGATTCCCAGTCTTTGCTAGAAGCATCTTCATCTCACATACAATATTCCTTCAGCAGCTATCCTTTCTCAGTCTGAAAAGAGAGGAGAGGATTTTTAGATCTGTTTGCTTCTTGAATATGGTGATATGTTTACCGAATTAGTACTTGAAGATTAAACACTTTAAGTCTAATTAATTTAAAATCTAGTAGGCCTGATAATTCTATTAATCTTTCCAGATAAAGTAAGTTCACTAAATCTTTCATCACTCCTACTACATAATCTCTCTGAATTTTCACATCCATTAAACAAGTTGTAAGCCCAAAGTGCATTGCTGCTCCCATTTTTCATTCAGCAATACCAAGATTTTCCTACCTCTAAACTGTTTCTGCTCAGGAGAAGAGCAGAAGATTCATACTGTTAAGAAAAAATGCAAGACCTCTTTTGGCCAAACATCATCCTAGAGTTATTCCCATTTCTGGCCTACTTCATTGGACTATTTAATATAATGCATGCCCTATCTGTAATAAGTATTTTTGTTGTATGCTTTATATCTGTGTAATGTTTTTAAATTAATATTGCCCTGTGAAACATGGAGACATAATCCCATGAACAAAATCACATGGCTCATACACATTAAAGCATTTGTTGTCTTTCCCACATCCCAGATTCTATATCTGCTTGTCTAGCAATTTCCTTTTGGAGAGTTAAAAGTATATTTGGGGGTTGGGCTGTTCAACATACTCATAAATAGATGGACTCAGAACTGACACAATTCAGAAACAAGATCTTGGGGTTAGAATAATACTATAAAAACATCAGATAAGTTAGTTTAGAAAGTAAATAGAAGGCTTGATAAATCACAGATTTTATTAACTCATGAGGCATACTACAATGAACACTGTGTCCAGTTCTGTTCTTTCCTCTTTTAAAAAAAGAGATGTAAAAGACATTTTAAAAGGGACAAGAGAAAGATAAGTAGGATGATCCAAAGAGTTAAACAAGTTCGGTGCAAGAAACAGCTAAATTATTTAGGTTCTAGTGGTCTGCAAGCCACATACAAGACTACAAAACCAGGAGTAGCAAAATGAGTAAGGTATGAACACTGATGCTTCTCATCTAACACAAGACGGTGGCAAATTAAACTATGCTGTGCAAGGTTCAGGACAAGCAAGAAGAGCATCTTTTTCACACCTTGCAGAAACAAAGCTGAAAATGCAAATACATTAGAAGGTGGTATATGTTAGAAAGCTGTGGGTCAAATTTGATGAAGAATCCATAGAGGGTTAATAAACACAAATAGGGCACCTTTATCAGGTGTCCATAGCATAGACTACTGGAAGATCAGAGGGATTTTTCCCAGTTTTGAGGTTCTGGTTGGGTGTTTGTTTTTTTTTTTTTGGTTTTGCTTCTTAATCCAGGCCTGTCTTGTTAAGGAAAGCAAGCATGTGATGAGAATTTGCCACAACAGGGGGAAGGTGGCAGCTGTAGGCACATCCAGCTGCTTACCAATAAAGTAGATTCTAAACAAGAACAACAGTTTTGATTTGTCTGAAATCTTCCCATTTTCCCTTGAAAAAAAAGAGTGGTGCAGTGCGCAAAGCTAAACATAACCACTTCAGAGGAGATGCTCCACACAAATCTATTTTTACATTTTTATTCCAGGGTTTAAAAAACTCAACCAATCAACCAAACATAGTAAGCCTAAACCAGATTTTGTAGAGACCAGATGTGAAAAAGATAAAAAAGTCAGTAAGAGTATGCATTCCTTCTGCATCACATCAGCAGCTTTTATTATCACAGACAGAGAGGCCTTTGAATCTGTATAAGCATCATACTCAGATTTATAGAAATTACTGCTAACTCTTCACCTAACCCCTAGATGGATGACCAACATAGTGATTTTATTACTCATTTTCTTGGACTGAATAGGAGTGAGTATCTCTCTTAAAAATGCAAGTGTCTCCAAATCTCCTTCAACTTAATGAAATGTTATTTATTTTAAAAAGAGAGAATAGCAATCACTGATTCCAAAAAGATAACTCTATCAAGCTAGAATTTCATTGCCAGAAGTACAATGATCCTGTAAGATTTTTTAAAATATATGAATGCATTCATTCTAATTCCACAGTTCAGCCAATAAAAGAACCTGGATTGTCAAATATTGTGGAAAACCATATTCTACCATAAATGGAAGTACTCTGTATCCTGCAAAAGCTCAAGAAAAAAAAATCCACTTAAATTCCACTTGAGTTTTAAAGCTACAAGAGACAATATTTTTAAAGGTAGCTTTACAAAGCTTCATATATAAATTCAGATTCCATTTGTTCAGATTATGGAGGCACGTTTCAAAACTGCTGAGAAATTACATACTCCAGTCAGTAGCACCTGATCAGCAATCAAATTCCATATGGACTGTGGAGTCAATGTTAACCAAATGAAGCACTTCACTAGTGTTTTCCAACACATGACTAAAACAAAACAAAAAATAAAATCCTGATCAGTAAAAAAAGTCTCTTCCAACCTTGGTGATACTCTGTGTGTGTGTGTGAAATTCTTGAATAAATAATAAGCAGAGTCCCTCAGGGATCAGTCCTGGGACCAGTCTTGTTCAACATCTTTGTGGGTGACATGGACAGTGGCACTGAGTGCAGCCTCAGCAAGTTTGCTGATGACACCAAGCTGTGTGGTGCAGCAGACACGCTGGAGGGAAGGGAGGCCATCCAGAGGGACCTTGACAGGCTGGAGAGGTGGACACAAGCCAACCTCATGAGGGTCAACAAGACCAAGTGCAGGGTCCTGCATCTGGGTCAAGGCAATCCCAGGCACAAATACAGGCTGGGCAGTGACTGGCTGGAAAGCAGTCCGAAGGAAAGAGACTTGGGGGCGCTGGTGGACAAGAAGCTCAGCATGAGCTCTCAATGTGCACTTGCAGCCCAGAAAGCCAATCAGATCCTAGGCTGCGTCAAGAGAAGTGTGGCCAGCAGGTCAAGGGAGGTGATTCTCCGCCTCTACTCAGCTCTGGTGAGACCCCACCTGGAGTACTGCGTCCAGTTCTGGAGTCCCTATTTCAAGAGGGATATAGACGAGCTGGAACATGTCCAGAGAAGGGCCACAAGGATGATCAGAGGGCTGGAGCACTCCTCCTATGAAGGAGTTGGGGCTGTTCAGTCTGGAGAAGAGAAGGCTTTGAGGTGACCTAATTGTGGCCTCAGCCCATCACTCCAGCCTGTCCAGGTCCCACTGTAGAGCCTTTCTGCCCTCAAGCAGATCAACTCTGTTTCCTGGCTCAGTGTCATCTGCAAACTTACTGAGGGTTCATTCAATTCCCTTGTCCAGATCTTTGATAAAGAAATTAAAGAGAACTGGTTTCATAAAATAACGAATCTCAGTATTGATCCCTGGGTAGCACCACTTGTGACCATCCACCAACTCAATTTAATTCTATTCAACACCAGTCTTTGGGCCTGGCCATCCATCTAGATTTTTATCCAGTGAAATGTACAGCCATCCAAGGCATGTGCAATCAGTTTCTCCAGCAATTGAGAACTCTATAATTTCATGATTACTGTGACCAAGACAGCCTCCAACTGGTATATGGGCAGCATTCTACAAATTGATGCAGCAGTCAGTGCTCTACAAATGAACCTCCACTTTGCACTTGACAGGCATTTGGATGGCTTTTAAAATATCTAAACCAATGAAAATAAAGTAGACTTTGAAACTTGACAAGTCAAAACATAAAGGCAAGCTAAGTGCCAGAACTGGAGAACAAGACTTCAGTTTATAGACAGAAAGCATATAAACAATAATATCTCATTCATATCAATGTTGTTTTGTACCTTACTGGAACTCTGCAAAATAATTTTTAAACCAGGGAAGAAATTTGTTTGTAACTTTGAAGACTTTTTTCCCCCTATTTGTAGCTTCCTGGTAATCCAAACTTTTCCTTTTATTGCTTCATTTCCATTTCAGCAGCACAGCTACTGCAGGTCCTAGGAAGAACAGGTTAGGAACAGCGCTGGTAGAAATAGGGAAGAAAAAGGTTGCAACACGCAGGTTAAACAGAGTTACAAAATTAAGACATTTGGCACATAAGAAAATTGGAGGAAAAAAGTCAGAGTGGGGATAGTGAATGTGAGAATGGTGTTGGAAGCATGCTAGAACTTCTGTAGCAATCAATAGTTTGTGTCCACATGGCAGGGGGCGGTGGGAGAGAGGGGCACGGAAAATCATGGCAGGTTCTTTTCTTCTGAAGAGGGCAACAAAAAGATGGAGCTGTGATTGCTTTTAGAGTCAGTGAGCAGTTTACCAGCTAACTTCCCAGTTTGGGGCAACCTTTGAACCTGAGGCTCTTTGTCCACAGTTTGTTCCTCATCATAGAATCTTAGAGTCAAAAAAGTTGGAAAAGACCTCAAGGATCATCAAGCCCAAAAGCAGACTGGAGATGATAAAAGACATTTGACACACAGCCTTGCAGTATTAACAGCCCATGATTTTACCACTTTGCCAAAGGACAAAAGTGCTTGGAAACACCTTCTCTCCTAAAAAATTTTGTTACTCTTCAAGACTGATTCACCTCAGAATTATGCTGAAAATTGTCAGAGAGAAGGAATTTCTGGTGTTTTGTGAAATAAATCCTGATGGAGAATAAAAACTAAATGTATATGGTAAGGAATAGAGGTTGTATGAAGGCATCCTTCAGAGAGAGAGAGTCTATATCCCAGTTGATGACCAGAGTATTAAATGAGCACAGATAGAAGAACAGCCTTTCTCAAATGTTCTAATACAGAAGACATTTACTAAACTGCTGGAGAAGAGCTCCAGGACTCACTGCAGACTAATTTTGGTGCTCTTGGCAAATGTAAGTGATTGCAAAAAGAAACCGGCGTGAACAAACCAACAAACCTCAGTGTCATCTAAGCACAAATGACTAAAGGCGGATGCAAGCCATGTAGCTGATTCCTAATGACCTCTTACTTTTCAGATAGACCTCATTAGGCACACCTTAGCTAAATTCAATAATTTTCAAAGGCTTCTTTGGAAATTAATTAAAATCCTACAGCTTCCTTTAAAGCACAAGGTCGTGGTAGCTGCTGTACATAAGCAAAGGTCAAGAATATAATTACATTCTTGATAGATTTGTAACAAATATAGAGTGCTGAGTCTTTGACTGCAGGGTAGGTCCTAATGTTGTAATTATCTTAAACCTTACAAGATGAACTTGAGAGCTTTGAGATTTTGAGAGATTTTTATTGGGTCCTCTACAGAAAAATATATTATTTGGTCGCAGAAAAGTAATATCAGTTTCCAAATTAAAAATGTATAGGCTTAATCAACTCATTCTTTGGAATATGTTTCAGACAATCAGATTCTTTATTTCATATCTATTTCTCTTTTAGAAAATCCAACAGAAATGTAAATTGTGCTGAAAAACCAAATGGATTAAGAATAATTTAAATGAAAAACATTGTCTGAAATCTTCCTAATAACTAGTTAGAATTTAATGTCTGTTCTAGAACAGGCCTGCCACAAGTGACAGTATATAAAGGTCTGGTTTCTGACAAGGGTAACTAGACACTCAATAGTATAAATGATAATTACAGATTTGAGTTTGGTCTGTGCATCTGGATGTTGCCATTTTTTCTGCTGCCAAGTGGTTGAGGAATGCTGTGTGCCTCTTTATGTAGGTGGGTTTTTCAAGAAAAGTCTCCCATCCTTTTCCAGACCAAGGCCTTTTTGTCCTCTATAAACAGGACTACATTTTTTAAAACGGAGAGAGGGAGAGAGAAGCAGTAGTGAAGGGATGCAGAGCCCAGGTGTTGTAGGAAATACTAGCAGTTTGCTCAGTGATCAAGTCACATTAAACATCACAGCTACAATGCAAATCATAAAGCTGGTCTTCCATTTTCTAAAGCCCTGGTGACAAAATTGTTAACAAGCAGCCAAACATAACTCACAGCTTGAGAACTAACTCACAGCTTGGGAACCAAGGATCGGCTAATAACCAGGGAAGGTGCAAGGTACAAGTCATCTTAATCTGTATTTAGCATTCAATCTTTAGCATTATAGTACATGTTTTAAAGAGCATCAGGGGACATGTATAAAAGAAGCAAGTGAAGTTCAATTAATTCATCATTCAACTGAACCTCTTTCAGTGCCAGATACTCCTACACAAATCATGCTAAGTTTTGGCTACAGTAAATATGGCAACAGCCCCATTTCTAGGCAATATTTACAATGAAGCCACAGACATTTCAGAGATCACAATGAAACCTTTATAGGAACCATACATCAACCATGACTTGGAAAAGCCAAGCAGTTTTGGGAGTATGAGTCCATTAGTATAATTCTCAAAGACAAAGAGAAATTGTAATGTTAGAAATTAGATAGATTAATTAGGATAGACAAGCTATTTGGCATGGTAGTGCAAGAATTCAACTTCAAATGTCTAAGTGAAGAACTAGAAGCTCTAGTACTCTAGGAATTTCTCATGCTCAGCAAGAAGACATGAGCAGTTCTGACCTGTGCCAGCTTGCTCAAAACCAGTGAATGCATTACAAAAAAGTAGCAGACAGGGACCCTAGACTTCATTTAAAATTAATCAGCAACTTAAATAGGGACTGCCTCATAGCAATATCTACTTTCATGTTACATCACAAATAAAATAATTAAAATTAAAATAAGTATGTGAAGACTAAACTGCAAATATAAACAAATACATGGATATAACTACCTCTACAATCTCAAACAAGCATTCAAGAACAAAGGATATAAAAAAACATCTGCAGCATTACAAACATCATGCATAACTAACTGTAGCATATAATTGAGCATAAGACAGGTTGTACCATTTGCACTTGACTGTAAAAGTCTTAACCTTTTCTAAATTCATTGTTCCGGTGGCCTAATAAGAAGACTCCCTGGAGTTTTTTTGAGCTGCAATCATTCTTTGAAATGTAATGAGAAGACAGAATTTTTGGCAAAAGTGTCCACAGCAATGGTCTCTCTTTCTTATGTTGGCGGGGGCAAGAGTGGAATATTTGGGTTTGGGACAATTGAAGGGCAACAATCCGTCTTGCATGGGTACAAAGAGAAAAGAAGAAACCTTTCTCTGGGAAGTCTGGCTTTGATTCTTTCTTGTTTTTCAGGAAGCTGTTCTACACTTATTAAGCTTTGCTTCAAATACTGCTTGAGGATATGCAGTATGATTATATGACAAATAAGAAAGCCTAGATCCATTCCAGTTTTTGGATCAGACATCACATAGAATAGAATAGAATAGAATAGAATAGAATAGAATAGAATAGAATAGAATAGAATAGAATAGAATAGAATAGAATAGAATAGAATAGAATAGAATAGAATAGAATAGAATTAACCAGGTTGGGAAACACCTTTAAGATCATCAAGTCCAACACCATCTAATCAACTAAGCCATGGCACCAGGTGCCTCATCCAGTCTCTTCTTAAACACCTCCAGTGATGGTGACTCCACCACCTCCCTGGGCAGCACATGCCAATGGCCAATTTTCTGTGAAGAATTTCTTCCTAACATCCAGCCTAAATCTCTTCTGACACAGCTTGAGACTGTGTCCTCTTGTTCTTGTGCTGGTTGCCTGGGAGAAGAGACCAATCCCCACCTGGCTACAACGTCCCTTCAGGTAGTTGTAGAGAGCAATAAGGTCACCCCTGAGCTTCCTCTTCTCCAGGCTAAGCAACCCCAGCTCCCTCAGCCTCCCCTCACAGGGCTTGTGTTCCAAACCCCTCATCAGCTTTGTTGCCCTTCTCTGGACATGTTCCAGCAACTCAACCTCTTTCCTAAACTTTCCTAAACTCTGGTTTTGATAATTACTATGATAACTCTCTAGCCTTTTAGCATTCAGCAAGGAAGGACAACTCTTGCTATTTAAACACAAAAATTAGAGAGGTTCTTCTCTGAGAGGATAGCAAATTTGCCACACTTTTCACTTCCCGTTAAAGTTTTGTTTTCAACATTGTCATACAAAACCAGACTAAAATCCTATGTTGTTACAGGTGGGGCACTATTTCAACAAAATGTGAAAATAAAACTGAAAGCCTCCAATCTCTAGACTCCAATCTGCAAGTTAATTAATGTTTATACAGACACCTGGCATGTGGTTGCAGCACAGTGTTACAGTAAACACAGACTGTTACTTCCTGACTGTACCACAGTAATCTCTGAAAAGTTCTCAGATATTTATGAGGATATAAGCTTTAAATGCACTGTAATGTTATATTTTCATTATCACAAGAAACAACACTCATAAGCTTCTCTCTACAAGATGAAATTTCAGGCTGTTGAAAGACAGTAAATGCCCCTGGTCATATACACTATCACCACCTGGGTCTAGCACATGACCATTGAAATCCAAGTCTGCCACACACATTTCATGTGACTTGAGGTTGGGAAGCCACTAGTATTCAGCAACTGACAGAATTATGTAGGGTTCAGGGTGGCTAAAAATGATCTGCCAATCAAATAATTGATTTTTCCATTCAGGATCCAGTATTTAATGTTATGGCAATTTTACTTTTCTGTCATAGCTACTGATTCCACTAGCATTCTGTTTCTCTGATGCCACAGAGCACTTGATGATAAATCTCACTTGTCACACATGAATGGAGGGGAAGACTGTGACATTCTAATGATTAGATATTCCCATTTATTTACCATCCTATAAAAATACTTATTTAACAATAAAAATTAAAATATGCTGCTTTTAATTTTAGAGCATGAGGACCTTCAGAGCCAATTCATCAGAAAGCCATTAAAACAATGGAAAACTAGATCTTTATTGGAGAAGAGATCACTTGCACCATGTGTAAAGGTGGAGAATCAGGATTCTATGTGCTGTAAAAACTCATTTTATAAGCTGGGACCCCACATCCCTCAACATAGTAAGTTGGAATATACTTCTCAAAACCAGAAGAGAAACAATCTTCATGAAAGCATCAGTGGATCATAAACTAAAACATTTATCCTTACTTACAAACAGGGGTGCACAGAATAAACAATAACATATAATTTAAAGGTATTTTTGGCTTATTTGGAAAGAGACTGTGAAGCACTCGGACAAAATCTAACAGCTATAAATTCTACCCCTGATGCTGACTGCATCAGTGGAGATTCTGGCAGTCTATTTGTCTGCCTCTCAAGGCATCACACTAAGAGATGCAGAAGGAAACACTTGCAAACACAAGAGCAGGAAGAGAAAATAACTCATCAGGACTGCAAGAAGCTTTTAGAAGATGAAAGAACATCGGTACAAAAAAAACCAATAAAATTTCCACAGAAGCTCATAAGTAAATGTTGCTACAGCACAGCTCAAGAGACCCTTGAAGCTTACAATTTTTTTAAGTCCCCAAAAATATTTCAGTTGTGTTTGCTCTAGTAAAAATTACACATATGAAAAATTTTTATGCTGCATGATGACCTTCTATGAGAAAAGCCTCAGCAATCATAGTTTGTAGCAAACAAATAAGCAAAGGTGAAAGTTAGTAGAAGAATCTTAAATCCATTGAAGCCAATGTTTCTATTAATTTTGATGCAAATTTGGGGAAGATTACTCTCATGGTATTTGAGAGTTGGGGGGGGGGGGGGTATTTATTTAATTTCTCTTTGATTTATTACACTTCAGCTGAATAAAATTATTTGCTTCCTCCTTTAGGAGCCATATCAGCTGTCCAATGAAGCTAACAGACAGGAAGGCAGACACCAATGCTAAGGATTTGTTGATTGCTGCGTACATACCACCTTTCATCATTCCCACTTCATAGCATTTTCTTAGTCGGCAAGCCTGGCAGCTCTTTCTTCTGTTCTTGTCAATGGTGCACTGGTTAGTAGCAGGACACATATAGTCATTGTGCCCTGTAAAATCAGCGGGAAAGTAAGGACAAAGTTATACACAGTCAACAAAACTGCCCACAGTACTCTCTAATTCTTCATTGAATATTCAGTACATCACCTAACATCTTGGGATGAAGGTAGAGTTACCTCCATAGTCTGTCTTGAAAGTATTGATACAGACAGTGAAACTGACATCTATTCACAAGTTCTTTAAAAGCACCTTTAAAAATTAAAATTACAGTATCTGTAGAATAAGAAAAATAATTGACAGTTAAAGCAGCCACAAAAGAGAATAGATTAATATGAACAAGTCCCTTGACTTCTGTGTCAGCCTGAGAAATACAACGCCATCTGGTCCAAGTGCCTGTGTTGATGTTTAACCAATAGACTGCACAAAATGGCTAAACATTTATAGAAATAAAAAGATCCATACACAGAACTTTTTTTTAATATCTACAACAGTGTGGGGCAGTTAAGAAACAAACAACAATATAAAAGAGAAGCAACAATCACAAATTAATTGCACCTCAGGGATAAATCTGTCCCTAATTCCGGTCATATGTCTACTGATGTATGTAAAAACCTTTTGTCATGGCAAATTCTTAAATTACCATAGGCAGTAACCAAGTTTGGTACTAATACCTTTTCCTTCAGAGCTCCACTTCCTCATTTATTGCCTTCAACATCTCACTTCTTATTACAAACATTTTCAGCATTCCATACATGTTTGGTATCAGAAAGCCTCTATTACAATTTTCTCTTGGAAAAAAAAAATGTGTGCTTAAACTTGTTAGAAAATTGTTTTCCAAATATCAACAGTTCAGCAAGGACAAATATGACTATCCAAAATAATCTCATTAATGCTCTGTGTTCATCTGAATATAACTAAGGTACAGCACACAACGAAACAATTTTACTGCAGAACTGTTTGTTCTTTCTTTCAGGTTAAGGGATCAGCTTGAGGTAGAGTAGGGAGGAGGTTTAACAGAGGCCTTGGTCTCAAATAATTTACCCTTGACTAGAAATTAGAAAATAGAGTAAAAATTCTGATCAGTTTACAGCAGGAACATCTGCTCTCTAATGCACATAACTGGGACCCAATTAAAATAAGCAGCCAAACTGTAAACTTCTTAATACAGTGACAGCTGACTGCACTGTCTCAAGTAGACAGAATTATGATTTTTTAGGTCTCCTTGATAGAACAGTGACATACTGTAAAAATCTGAATCCACATGCTTTGCAGTGAGGTAAAAAGGTAGAAAAGAAACACTACCTCAAGCTTGGCATGAAGGACCATTTTAATTTTCAGTTCCTCTAGTATAATACACACTATTCGATATCTGATTCAAAACATTTTACATGTAAGGAAAAAAGAAAACTGGGAAAAAACCCAAAACATCCTCAACCATACAAAAACGCAGTATCTACAGGAAAAAGGAGCAAAAAGAGAAAGCCAAATTTTAAAGAATATGCACACTAAGAAGCAGCAAAAGATTGTGCCACCTGACCTCAATCATCAACCTTGTTCTTTAAGCCAACTTCTGAAATAACATGCAAGAAACCAAGAAAGTCTGACAGAGTCTGGTCTTCTTCATAGTGAACTTAAAGGGCAAATTCACAAGGCAAACAAGTGCAGGTTCTGAATTCAGAAAAAAAAATATTCAGATCATCATTTAGCTTTCTGTAAAATAGGAAAAGCAAAAAAAGTTTCCACTTAGGTCAAAGCTTGCTGGACCTCATTGGACCAGTGATGCTCATAAGTGATGCTTGTAAGTTTTATCTCTCGGGGGGGGGCACTAATTTAAGCTAAAGTTCACATAATGTAAAGATGAAAAATGAAGTGGAGTCAGTATCTGCAGGGCAGCCATTCTTTTTCACAGTGCTGATGGGAATGACAGCCCTTTCTTTTACTCTTATGCAAACTGCGAACATTTGGGAGCGCATTTGCGTGGTAGAATAGTACATTAATAATATTGTTGGTGATAGAGTTGCAGTCCCTGCTGAAATTTATATGATTCATATTATCATAGTTTTACACTGAAAAGTTTTATCTTAAATATATGCTTTAAAGGTTAGTATAATTAGTCTGTTTTCATGTAGATGACTTTAGATGCAGCTTAGACAATCCATTCTTTCAAAGTGCTTGACAGTCTTCACAGAATAAACCTGTCAAATTTTAAATGAAAAATGTGCATGTGAGGGGCAGATGTCTTCAGATCACAAGTGCCATAGGAATGTTACTTTTCAGACTTCATATTTCATAGAACTTTACATTTAAGTATTTCTCGTATTTATTTTGTTTACATAAACCAACATGCCTTCAGAAGACTGGAAAATATGTAAGCAACGAGAAGAAAAAAATTATAATTAGAGTATACAGTAGAAATTACTATCAAACAATTGGGGAACAAGAAACAAAGGGAAGAAGGAAGATAGGAACCTTTTCTACTTCTCCACAATACCCTCTCATTTCAAGTACTCAGTCACAGAAAGTGAGGAAGGAATTTTCCTTTACAAGGCACAGACAGAATGCTCAAGGGGCTTTTTAGTGTAGAGAAGGGAAGACTAAGGGGGGATCTTAGCCATACTTTATGGGTGGGTGTCAGAAGGATGGGACCAGCATTTCTTTCAGTGATGTCTAGTGACAGGACAAGAGAAAACAAACCTGAACATAAGAAATTCCATCTAAACATGAGGAGGAACTTCTTTACTTTGAGGGTGGGTAGAGCAAGGAACAGGTTGTTCAGAGAGGTGGTGGAGTCTCCATTTCTGGAGTAATTTAAAACTCACGTGGACACTGCCCTGTGCAACGTGCTCTGGGTGAACCTGCTTTATTTAGCAGCAGGGTTGGACTAGATAACCCCAAGAGGTCCCTTGAAACCCCTGTCATTCTGTGATTTTGTGATTTCTCATTGGTGGGAACTGTAAACATGAAGATGGGACACATCAGATGGTGCCCAACTGCCCTACATACTATGAGAGAGTCTAATTAGGCCATTTGGACAGCCAGTGTCACAGGAATAGAGAGAAGAAGAAATATCTTCAGCAATCATTAATACTTATTCAGTATTCAGTATTCCTAAGGTTGGAAGGGACCTCAAAGATCATCAAGTCCAACCTGTCACCCCAGACCTCATGACTAGAGTAGGGAGGACACTGCTGCCCACTGCAGGCTTTGAACTCACAACCTTCCCATTAAGGATCTGATGCACTACCAACTGAGCCACTTGTAAAGAGAAACACATCACAATTGGACTCTGTGGTTTTACTGTGGTTTTTAAATATGCATTATCAGGTAACCTGCACAAAATTGAAAGCAGTGAGTTTAAGGGGGCAAACTCCTAATTTTAAATCTTTCATATCTATGATTTGCACTATCATCAGCTGCAAAGGAAGAATTTGAGAAGATATCAGAGGAGCTTGCAGAGGGGTGGTCTGTTTCTCTTGTGATAACTAATTGTGCATTTTAAACCACGAGGAGTAAAATCAAGTACTGTTATAGCACTTTATTATATGCTAGTCTTTCCAGAACAGAGTGCAAAGATCTGGCTTTTTCCTCAAAGCATTCTTTTAGATGTAACAATCTGTATGATAGTGACCAACAGTGAAGAGGAGAAGGATTAGCAAGCAAAGTGTGACAAAGGATATGGTTGAAATTAGGATGGTTTTCAGTTTATTCTAACCTAGCCTGTCACAAAGGAGTTTTTTCTTACTGCACATGGAGTCTGACTTTCTTTTGTCTCTGTGAGTCGTGTGGTTAGCATTTACGTTTAGAGAGTCAACATTGCCTGTCTACGGATTCTCACGATAGCTGTGGTGTTTGCAACAGTGCATGCTAGAATCAGAGTGGGTGGATGCTTGAACATGGAGTGTTTTGCTGTCTGAACTTTTAGTCAGCAAAACACTCTATATTTCTTTAAAGTCAAGAGTTACTACACTCAGCAGAACATTGAAGCACCTGTGTATTTCTAGCATGTGGTAGAACACAGTATATATGGTTAAAGTATGTGCTTCGATGTTTCAGTGAATTGTTTTGCAGAGCTGAGTTCATTTTGTCCTTCAGCAGCAGGGATGAAAACTGGGTTCATGCTACTATATTAGCAGCAATTAACATGATATAGAAATGCTTTTTTTCCTTAAACATGTAAATAGTTCCCATGCTGTCTTCCAATGGCCATCAAGATCAGCCTAAGGGAATGATTAGTTCATGCAGTACAAAGGTTTTGCAAAAAAAAATGAACTAAAGAAATGGACATGTCTGCATGCTGGCTTAAGAATGGTTAATCACAATTCTACAAAGCAAATAAAGATATATTTTTGCCAGGTGAATTTTCTCTGACAACTAAACTAATGTAGTTGAATCAATTCATAATCCATTTCAAAGCTAATAATTTTAGTAGTATGTGCTCTTCCCTTCATTATTCTTTTATTTCAGGACTCAAGTCATACAAATTTCTTTCTATTCTTGATCTATCTGCATAAGGCATCTGCCAGGTTATCCACTACCTGTGGAAACACCAGGTCCTTCTATGATCTTATTCTGACAGTCAAATTAGCAGAATTTCATACATGTAGGGGAAGGGAAGCCTACAGTTGCAGACTTTATCCACACCTTAAGGTGCCAAGCAAGTGACAAGTGAGAATTCTGTAGACAAAAAGTAAAATCTTGGAAAGAAGACGACCCAACATCAAGTAATGGTAAAATGGTAAAAACAAAAAAGCATAGCACCTATACATTACAAATGCTAACCTTGTATAAACAAATGTTCAATGTAAAATAAAAAGCTATATCGATTTTACATTAAAGTGCTTCAATAAAACTGTACTAAGTGTTTTTAAAATCTCACTCTTTCATAACAGGTTTCACAAAGGATATGTCTAATTCCTTCATAAGCACAGACACTCAAACTCATAACTTAATTATCCTCAAATAAAGCCTGCGGGTGTGGAATTTGGGTTTTCTTAACCACGACCCAGCACTGCTGAGAAGATTAACCATTTTCTGTTTTTAAACTAGCAAGATATTACTACATCTGACAGTACTGAATAGGACCTAAAAGATCATAAAGCATATTTCTTTTGCATCCAGTGAAGAAGTACTCATTTGCATACCTTGGAAAGAAAAACATGGAACCACTGAATAATGAGAAAGAAGGAAAGGTTAAAATCTATGTACTCTGTATATCCTTCAGCTGTGTTATGTAGAATAGAATAGAATAGAATAGAATAGAATAGAATAGAATAGAATAGACCAGACCAGACCAGACCAGACCAGACCAGACCAGACCAGGTTGGAAGAGACCTTCAAGATCATTGCATCCAACCTATCATCCAACACCACCTAATCAACTAAACCATGCAACCAAGCACCCTGTCAAGTCTCCTCCTAAACACCTCCAATGATGGCGACTCTACCACCTCCCCAGGCAGCCCATTCCAGTGGGCAATCACTCTCTCTATGAAGAATTTCTTTATTTAGAATAAACAGTCTATTTTAGAATAAACTAAACCAGGTTGGAAGAGACCTTCAAGATCATCGCGACCACCCGCTCTGAGTTTTCCCCTTCCAGTAAAATCTTCTTGTGTTCATGTATGCACAGCACTGTTCACATGAGAAGTTAAGTCAAGCCAAATGATTATGATACCAATGATTCCTTTAACCTTTCCATATATATTTCATCTAGTGGGAAAAATTATGAAAGAAGAATGAGAATGGGCATTGCATAAGGATATTGAACCAGCTGCCATCTCTTCACTTTGATAATGCATGGTCATATACACTGAGAAAGCCTGCTTCGACCCAAATTCCATTCTCTTCTTTTTTTATATATATTTTTTTATTCTAGACAGGGTACCAAAATAAGAATTATATTTTTAGCTCATGACAAATAAAAAAAGTATTCCGATCCAGATCCCAATCTCTACAAAATACGGCATGGAGTGTGACATTATTTTCTGTTTCCCTATCTGGTAAACCACAATTGCTTTAAATCCTTGGCAGATGATTATACCACCAGCTGCATTAAAGCAAAAACTCCCACAATGTATTACTCACAACCACCTCATTATGATCACTCCAGAGACAAAAAGCATTTTCAGATAGAGTTGTAGACAAGCCATAGATATCTTATTCCCATAGACTGTGAATTAAAGCTTGTGTATTTTTAGCTTCCCAGTTTATCTGAGCCAAAAAGGGAAGGGGTGGAATTCTGCTACAGAAAAATACCACATCTAATGGAGAGGCCAAAAAGCTAAAGATGGTGAAAATTACTCTTGTGTACTTAAAATTCAACAAACTGTTCCCAACAAGAAAAAAGAGTTTAATACAACGCCATTGATTAAGTTTATCTAGTCTTACATTTCAATCTTTGGCATCTGAATGGTTCCTGGTATCTTAAAATTTGCAAGGATCTATAATGTATTTATCCTCATAGCACTGCTGTAAAGGAAGTGTTGGTATTTTTTGTATACCAGGGTAGAGTACAGGAAAGGGACATGGATGGGATTCTTACTGCAGAGAGCATGCAGTGGACATTGGCATTTCTAAGCACTTTGAGTGTTCTACATTGAATTCTGTGAAACTGAAACTGCAGTCAAGGCAACTTATGGTTTGTTAAATTATTATACTAATCTTTAACAAAAGCCCCTTTTCTGCTTATGTACTACTTTATCATGCAAAGTAAAACCTAGTTACACTGTTCTTTCATCTACTGATATATATCTGCAGACCCTGGTTTGTTCACGTGTACTCCATCATCCATATTCTGTAGAAGATTCATCCATTTCATAATCAGAAAGGTCAACAAAGATAACTTGTTCTGTTTTCCTGTATATCTCCAGCCACATTTTAGAGTGTGTGTTATTTATAACAAGGAAGTTCAACTATTTCAACAACTGGTAACCAAATTAAATCAAATCTTTGAGAGAAATACTTAATCTTATTCAAAGAATTCAGACAGTGAGATATTTACTAGATCTATTACTAAATTATTCCAGCAGTTAATCACCATGCTGGTTCTTTTACGGCAGTTCTGAACTAGTACACATACTCCAATAGTTTGTTAATAGACTCCTTTTGGAAATAAATTATGTCAAAGATCACTTCATGCATTTCCAGTACTTTCACCATTTTAGTAAACTTAAGTAGTTCCCTCTAATTTGATGTCCACTTTTCAGAAGTGACTGCAAAGGCCAATTTAACCTGCAGAAAGTCTGAAAGTTTGTGGTGGTGATAACACATCTGAATTAAACAAGGTTGCAAACATATTTCCCTTCACATGCTCTAAAATGAAGAACAGTTAAGCACTTTGCTGCTCGACAAATGTGTTCTCTTGTAATTTGTAAATGTATTTATTTTCTCTGTGTGAATATTTTGAACTGCTGACAGACTGAATGAACCCTGAGCTAGGAGTAATGTGATTTCCCAACTGAAATATTCATTAAATACACAAAACACTAAACACTGTTTAAGTTTTTTTTGTAGCTTGATACACCACAATAATCATATTTCAGAGGAAGTAAAGCACCATTAAAGTTAATAATACAGGATATATTAAGTATGGCCTCCAAGTGACAGGAATTTTTTCTAGGAGGTGGAAAAAGCTTTGGACTTAGCAGAAGAACCAGTGACCATATATAAAACCAGGTAACAACAAGTGAGTGTTCTCTACTTTCTGGGAAAGTGTGTTGCCAACTTCAGAAAGGCTTTTCTGCATTGCTTGGGGAGACATTTCATCTGTCAACTATGAAAATATAGTTTAGATTATTTCAATAAAACCAGTCTGAAAGATGAAATATCAGAGTTCAATGTGACAATGAAATCTGATTTTGAATGAGGCTCCATAGGTTTTTTCCTGGATCCATTTCTATAGGGTGTTTTCCTCACTGATGTGTAATGGATTGTAGATGGCATTTATACATATTAGCAAAACAGAGAAAAGACCAGACTACTTTGCTAGTCATGCAGAAAGACAATTAAATAAATGGCAGGAGTCTATAAGATAAGAATCTCTGCAAACTGGAGATAAACACATGGGGGAAAACAGCGCAAAAATAAGGAACAGCATAAATCACTATATTAAACCAAGAATAATCTGATGCACAAAACAAGATGGGAAAGAAGTGGTTTCCTTCCAGAAAAGTATGCCTGAGTTTATATTGCATCACACTGATTGTGAGTGAGCAGTGTAATTTTATTTTTTTTTAAGTAAAGCAAATATTAGTGTCATGGATGTAAAAAAATACCACCAGCAGACCTTGCAAGGTCATCCTAGTACTCTGTTTAGTACTTGTAAAGCATCATACAGAAAGAAATCATGCTTTAAATATGAAAAAAAAAAAAAAAAAAGGAAGGAGGAAAAAAAGGAAGGAAGAAAAAAGGAAGAAAAAAAAAAAAAAGAAAGAAAGAGGATAATTTCTAAAATAGAGCAATTAGAAGATTAGAGGCCTAGGGAAAAAATGAAAACAAATCCCATGAGAAAAGGTTAGGTAAATCTTCAGGCTAGGTAAAATGATACTTTTTGAAGTTCTTCTTTACGTGTGATAGCAATCTGTGCTTTAAAAGTTATTGCAAAAGGAAAGAGAACAATTTGTTTTCTGTGGCAGAATAAACAGGAAAATAAGTACTGATTTTAACCTGCAGGAAGAAATATTCAGATTTCATAGCTATCTTCAAAGATTTGGAGAATAAAACATTATATTAGGCTACAGGTTTTTAAGAAGCAGTTCAATAAACATATGTAAGGAATTTGCAACAGTTAGAATCATAGAATTGTTTCACTTGGAAAAAATCCTTCAAGATCATTGAATTCAACTATTATCTATCACTACCAAGTTCGGTGTTAAACCATGTTCTTTAGCATATCTATGTGTCTTTTAAACACCCCCAGGGATGGGGATTGAGCTACCTCCTTGGAAAGTCTTTTCCAGTGTTTAAGAACACTTTCAGTGAAGAATTTTCTTCTGATAACCAATTTAAACCTTTCCTGGTGCAACTTGAGGCTGTTTCCTCTCATCCTATGACTTCATAATAGGGAGAAGAGACCAACAGCCACCTCACTACAATCTCCATTCAGGTAGTTGTGGAGAACAACAAGGGCTCCCCTCAGCCTCCTTTTCTCCTGACTAAACAAGCCAAATGCCTTTAGCTACTCCTTGTAAGACCTGTTCTCCAAACCCTTCACCATCTTTGTCACCCTTCTCTGGACATGCTTCAGTTTGTCCCCTCACGAGAAAGAAATATGGACTAGGATTCAAGGTCAACTATGATTTACTTAGGCCAAGAAAATAAGGAAGCATTCTGATGTCAAAAGCCTAAGTCACTGACACATCCATGTTGAAAGTAGCACACAAAACTCACTAGAAAAATGCCACATTCGAAATTCCCTTACTTGGTAAAAAGAGGTATTGACTTTTGCCTTCCAATAGCACCCAAGTTTCTGAAACAAGACCACCATCATTTAGACTGCTAATATTAAAAATTTATATAAGTGAACAATGATCAGAGCCTGTGTTTAACTCAAGGGGCTGTAGAGAAAAACTATGACAACCACACATACATTAAGAAAAAAAAAAATCCAAAGAAGTTTCAGACCACAGTCTGTTAGAGTGGTCCAAGTGATGGCTAAAGCCTGGTGGGCTTCCCAAACACACACTTTCTAGCCTTTGAACTTCCAACAGTCACTTACCACTCAAATTGGAGCTGTGTGTTTTCTAGTCTGAGACTAGGTATCAGTCTGCAGCCCTCTATTTACTGGGTGTGATTACATCTGCTAGCGTCACTTAGGTTCATGTTTGTAGTTTTGCACTTTCTGCTGACAACTCATGGAAGCAGTGTATAAGAAGTCTTAGTAGGGAGTTTCTGCCTTCTTATCTCCAAGATCTAACAGACTTTGCAGCTAGCTGTTATCAAGTAGACTACAAAAATACTGTGAAAACATAAGATAATAATGGGAAGTTAAAGAGAACCTCACAGAAATCTCCCAAATTAACAAAATTGCCATTGATGCACTTCAGCATTACCTAAACACCTACTTACTAGGCATGTTTTACCTCTGAAATTCTCTTAAACTCAGGCAAAAATATGTACATATTACCACCACTCTTAGCATTAAAGTTTGAACTACATACTTTCAACAAAGTACAGCTCTATTGCTATGAAGTTAAAACAAGTGGTAACACTCAAAGTACATTGCCAAAACTCTCCTACTTGATTATCAAAATTCATAACCATTAAATGAAGTCCTTGTTCAAGCCACACAGCTAATATACTTCCCAGCTTCAAGAGTTCCTGTACTTTGAGACCACTATATCTCTGTAATCAAGACATAGCTATTCATCCATTCTCAGACACCAACCTGACCTTGCTGGACTGGTATTGCCTCTCATCATGTAGTAATTCTTAACTGAATATTTGTGAAATAACCCAGATTTTTGTCTGCATATACAACTGTAAGAAAAGGCAGAGAAATTATACCTGAAGAACTTCAGAAGGACATATGAAGGAGGTAGGGAAATAAAATTGGAAATGTCATAAATACTTCAGCAGTTCTGAGATCAAGATATTCTGCAGCATAAGGAGTTACCCCTCATTTGTTCAGAATCCTTTGTGATTGCACTGTGGATTCTCAGCCCACTTATGTAGGCATTTGTTGGATGCCTGTCAGATATGGTAAGAGTAACTCCTTACTGTCCCATACCCTTTGGTGGCTATCCAAAAAAAACAAGTGAATTAGAAGGAGGAGAGAAGAATGTATGAGTCAGAAGGGGCTTTTTAATTTGTAAATGGCATCTGTAAGGCTGATGTTGAAATATATTATCCATTTCTGACACTGAAATGTTAAATAGTCTGTTATGGATGTGAGAGATCAGGAAAGGTGCAAAGACAAAGGACTCAGAAAACAGGAAGATATACAGAAGGGGACTGAAACATTTAGTTCACTTAAGATATCAAGATGATTTGATTGTAACAAGCTATAAGAACAGGAGAAAGATACTAGCTATGAAGTCTGGTTCATGGATGTGATGTAAAAGTTAGAGTAATTCAAATTAGAAATGTAGTATTTCAGCAGACAGAAGAACAAATCAGAATAAGCAATCACTGTAAGAAAGGTCTTGAGCACACAGAATGAAACTGGGAATCTTCTAAAAGATATACCCAAGTTACTGGGCTTTGTACATGGATTTTATATAAAGTTTATATTGGGAGAAGACCAGAGTTACTGATCTAGAGGCCCTTCTTGGTCTTAATATCCATAAATATTTTAGTAGAGAAGTACAGTGTGCTATGGTGTGACTGCTTGTTATGCTTCTGGATTCAAGACAGTTGAACAAGTACACTTCTGAAGGCTACATGGGCTGGGAAAAGAATAAAGCACTCTTCTATCACCAAGCAACACAGTGTTCTTCGTGTCAGAGGATTTTTCTCTCCCATGAAACATAATACAGTAATATCAGTCTGCACAGAGCTTTCCAAAACAAGGTTTCAAATCACTTTTGGGACATAAACTAACAAAACAGACTGACATGGGCAGTTTCAGGAGACAGCTGAGATTTTCCAACAGCTATCTGTTGTTTAACCAAAATTGAGCAGTTGCATATATTGAGAAATAGTTATTAAGTGAGATTGCCTTTTAAAGTTTAACTTTTTTGCTAACAGCAAAAAAAAATAACTTAGTTTTTAAAATTCCATCACCATCTCAGGTAGAGTTCAATGCAGATGTGATTTTTTTACAAAACCAAAGTATATATTTATGCAAGTAAGCATATCACTGAGCATAACAGACACACAGGGAGGAACTATCCCTTACACTGTGTTCATTGTTCATGACTGTACTCACATTTTCCTGTGATTCTATTAAGAATCATATAGAATGTTTGACTGCAGTGTATTAAGAATACCAAACTCCAAGGTAGTGCTTGTCCTATGAACGCTATGATGTGTATGAAAAACATTAGTCATCTTTGCATCTATGTATGCACAGAGAAACAGGACAGAAAAGCAGAGTGTGGTTGACTTGCATTTAAAGAAAGATAGATTACAAACAACAACAAAAGTAATTGCTGAAAGCATTCTCTGTTACTCCAGTTTCTACAACCAAGTCCTGAGTATCTCAATACAGTTTAATCATATGACTCCCAGGAAATTTGTATCCCTTTTAAAAAATGTGTATCATGCATACAATGCAGTTATAATAATAGTTAATCCACATGTTCTTCTACACATAGACCTGCACTTTAATAGTATTCTTTCCTAGATACCCAGTCACATCCTATTTAAAATGATTACTGTCTGTACAGTAAATGGCATGTTTTCTCATGTATTCTCAATCTGAAAATTGCTGTGATTTCATAAACTGGACACAGGGCCAATGGGAACTTGTAATTGCTGAGGCAGCGATCTTGTCTAGATCCAGGAAGAAATTTTTCAAATCCCATCATTCACCCCAATTGAATATCTATGACTTTAAAAGTCCTTCAGACTGATCAGCTGATCACAGTTCTCTCAGAAGCACTTACATTCTTGAATTACTCTCTTGATACTAGTGGATGTCATATTTTATAATAGCTATTAGCAACAAAAGAAGTGGATCAACTGGAGAAATTAGAGAGGAGTTTAGCAAATGGGATCAGAAGCATGTTCCACTGAAAGAAGTGGGTTTGTTTAGTCTGAAAAAGAGGAGACTGAGGAAAGATATGATAACAGTCTTCAACTATGCAAAAGGTTGTTGCAACGAGCCTTCTTCATGCCCATAAGTAATAGGGCAAGCAGCAATGGGCTCAAATTAGACTTAAAGATCCAGAAAAGCATTTTATGGAAGACTGGAATCTTAAGATTTAATTATTTTACTGTTATCACGTTTAAAATTATATTGTTCAAATGTAGCAAGAAGTAAATTTAGTAATTGGCATGTTCTGGAACACAACTAGAATTTAGACCCATTGTAGAGGACACCAGGGCAAGACCACCCCAGTGGTGACAGAATCACAAAACTCAATGAAACAGATTAATATCTTCCAAAATGAACAAAAGCTGAAGACTTGTGCTGTACAATTACTTGATAACTATCTTATTTTTGTTTAGCCTCTTTCAATTTTCACTTTGTTGCTGACTTAGTTCAGTTTGGTACAAGGATGGAATTTTTAAATCCTAAGAATATTTTTTTATTTGATCAGGAGAACTCAAACGAAAAATAATGAAAAATGCTCAGTAAGGGATCTATTCTCCCTACATCATAATTTTAAGTAAATCTCTCTGATGTTAAGGAAAAGCATTTCATCCTTTCTCCCTCCAGTATTGCTTGTTATTGACCTCTGCCTGTAACCACTTTCTTTCCTGAAAATCATTTTGACACTTCTGGGAAAAAAAGAAATAAAATTATCTATTAATTAATAGCTGTCATTCAAATTATTTACTGATGTCTAGTCCACAGCCAATCATTCAAGGTGAGGAAAATTCTAAACTGAATGATGGAAGTCTTATTTAACTGACCTCAGTGGCAGTCATGCAACAAAACAGGCAATTGTGACACCTTGTGATATGAGGTGAAAAACTTCTTCACTATATTTATTTTATTAAAAGGAGCAACAGGTATTTTTTTGCCTATTTATCACCTCGAGATTTAAAAAAACAGTAGACCTAACTGACCTCAGTGCTTCACAGGTTTTCTGTTTGAAAAGGAAGAAATGTGTTTTATTTTCTTCTCTTCTCACAAATGAGACTTAGGTACTGAACAGTACCCAGATTTTCAGTAGACTCACAATTACTTCTTACTTAGTTTAGGAGATGTTGAATAAAGCAAAGAAGTGTCCTTTCCACAGGGTGACTGGGACTTAAATAAAAAATTATCTCAGTCACAGTAATTAACATTGTTTCTGATAGACGTCCTTTAATCCACTGGATATGTTGCACAGTAGGCTTTAAGCCACAGAAGTATGAAATAAACCATTCTGTGCATAGTTCAAAGTCCTGCTTTGCTGACAGACACAAATTCTATTTCATCAGGGAAATACTCCTTGTCAGTAGTTATTCTCAAAAGACAGCTCACATCTTAAAGAAATTGAGAATGGGATAGAACATGTTCCTAATGGAGCACTAAATTAAGATTAATAAATCAATCAACATGAATTAATCTTCATCTGATAGGAAATTCTCAAAAAAAAAACCCAGAATTTTTTTGGATAAGAACTTAATCATAGACATGAGATACACATAGCATGAAAGAGTGGTCAGCTTGATCCAATATGGATTTTTAAATTAGATTTCTCACTGCCTACATGATTAGACATAACTAAAGCAAAGATAACATAGAAATTTTCTTTCCCTTGTTAATCTCCAACTAAATAACAATGTATTACATATCTGCTAGAAGCATTCACCAAATATAGATTTGGTAACAATACAAAGGAGAGTACAGCAGCTGGTAATGAAATCTCAGTAAAAATCATTGTCCTGGGATCAAGATGCAATCTTAAGCTGCCACACAGTGTTCTCAAGAGTAAACAGTACAGGTATTTTACTTGAACACTTAATTACCTTGAATACTTCTTTTGAAAAAAGCTTTGCAGCCCTCACAAGACCAGACACCATAATGGTAGCCAGAAGCATAGTCGTTGCAGACAGCGCAGTACCGGGTCTCCTTGGTTGACTCCATCGACAGGCTCGTTTTCTCATTAGTACTGGACATCCTCTCCCGGATGTTATGGCGCCTGCTGTCAGAGCTTGGCCTGTTAACAGCAAAAATAAGCATAATTATTTCAGCAAGGTTAAGTCTCATACACTCCTGTATCGCAAGTAGTGTGGCCAGCAGGAGTAGGGAAGAGATCGTGCCCCTGTACTCAGCACTGGCGAGGCCACACCTTGAATACTGTGTTCAGTTCTGGGCCTCTCAGTAAGTTTCTAAAGTTTGTCCAGAGAAGGGCAACAAAGCTGGTGAAGGATCTAGAGAATAAATCTTATGAGGAGCGGCTGAGAGAACTGGGATTGTTTAGTCTGGAGAATAGAATAGAATAGAATAGAATAGAATAGAATAGAATAGAATAGAATAGAATAGAATAGAATAGAATAGAATAGAATAGAATAGAATAGAATAGAATAGAATAGAATAGGTTGGAGGAGACCTTCAAGATCATCATGTCCAACCTACCATCCAACACCATCTAATCAACAAAACCATGGCACCAAGCACCCCATCAAGTCCCCTCCTAAACACCTCCAGTGATGGTGACTCCACCACCTCCCCGGGCAGCCCATTCCAATGGGCAATCACTCTCTCTATGAAGAATTTCTTCCTAACATTCAGCCTAAACCTCCCCGGCGCAGCCTGAGACTGTGTCCTCTTGTTCTGGTACTGGTTGCCTGGGAGAAGAGACCAGCCCCCACTGCCTACAACCTCCCTTCAGGTAGTTGTAGAGAGAAGAGTTGTAGTTGTAGAAGAGAAGGCAAAGGGGAGACCTCATTGCTCTATACAACTACCTGAAAGGAGGTTGCAGTGAGGTGGGGGTTGGTCTATTCTCCCTAGTATCAGATGACAAGATGAGGGGAAATGCACTGAAGCTGTGTCATGGGAGGTTTAGATATGATATTAGGAAGAAAGACTGATTAGGCATTTGGATAGGTTGCCCAGGGAGGTGGCAGAATCACCACTCCTGGAGATGTTCAAGAAATGTGTGGACACGGCACTTTGGGACATGGTTTAATGACCACGGTAGTCTTAGGTTGAAGGTTGGACTCAATAATCTTAAAGGTCTCTTCCAACCAAAACAATTCTATGATTCTATGAGGGAAAGAAAGAGTAGATCTACTTTTGAAATTACAGGTGAGCACAAAATAAAATCTTTTTATCACCCTTTGTCTGGTTCTAGTTGAAAAGGTGTAGAACCACTAAGATACAGGGACATTTCTCTGTATCCACTTGATGTTATTAGGCATTATACTTTAAAAGCTATTTGATATATTGTTTTTTCTCAAGACATTACAATGGAATACCAAAGGGTTCAACAAGACTGCAGTACCAGTAGATAGCTTGAGAATCTGACACAAAAATCACTTAATGTTTGCACCTAAACTTGCAAGTCACTTAAATTATTAACCAGTCTGTTTTCAAGTATTATTACCCAATTAGAGAACAAACTTTCTTTACTTTGTCAAAGATATAATATTGCATGAAGCAGTCCTGTTCTCATTATAATACCACTTTCATAAAAATTGAGAAGTGCTTATAGCACAAGAAAAGTCAGAAGGTATTAAAAATATTTGGTGAAGAATTTTTGTTGTAGTAATAAGGTACATGCTACTAGACATACAAGGCATACATTTGACCCACATGTGCACTATGCTGCTGAATGAAAACAAAAATCTATAGTGTAAATGGCATTGAATTCACATACATTGAATCTGCTGGGAGATCATTATGGGTGGCTGCTGAAGGCATGGTAAACGATATTCAGAAAGATGAGAGGATGTAAAATTGTCAGAGGAACCAGCATTGAACCCTAGGATTGATCCTGGAAGGCAAATACCTCTTTCAAAACATGCTTTCCAGTAAGAGCCTACACTTCAAAGTGTTTCAGAGATAAATGCAATTGGTTGTGACAGCATCAGACAAGCTAAAGCATGAAGAATCTTACTGCTTACATGCTTACATGCTTACATGCATGCTTTAATGGCTGGTTAGTAACAGGTGTCTCTTGTCTCCCCAGAGTCCCAACATTTTCTCAAATATATCCTGGTTTTGAGCCTAGGGGACTGGGAGCTCACTCTTACAGATATATTTCTACATGCCTAATTTTGCCTTACTCCTTTCTTCAGTGCTGCAGTGAGAGGGAAACTTATGAGCGCTCTAAGCATCTAAAGAGCAGGTGTCAAGAGGCCAGCCACACTCTTTTCAATGCTGCCCAGTGATGGGCCAAGGGGCAACAGGCACAAAAAGGAACACAAGGAGTTTGACCTAAACATAGGGGAAAACTGCTTTAAGGGTGAAGCAGCAAGGCAACAGGCTGCTCAGAGAAGTGTTAGAGTCACCTTGCCTGGAGACTTTCAGAACCTTCCTAGATAAATTCCTATGCAACCTGTAGCATACTCTCCAGTATGTTATACAAGCTAATGCTCCCAACATTCTTTTCAGATCAATAAGAAGTACAAATAAATTACAATTCTACAAAATCTAACTTTAAATTTTTCTTTTTTAAAAAGCATTTTAAAAACAGTAAAATAAAAAACCTTCAAGTTCCAAAACAATTACATATTTTTGCAGGTATCTCTTACTAAAGTGATTGTAGTTTCTTTACTTGGATATTGTAGACAATGCTTCAATTAATAGCTAAAACTAAAACAGAGTAAACAAATCCCCAAAAGCATCAGTCATCACTCAGTCCAGATAATCTAAATTTTCATCTTTTCAGAATATCTATCTTCATTCAGATGAAGAGTAGGTTCACAAATATAGTTTTATCAAAATTATATTTAAGAGTAATAAAAATTTACTAACACATAGCCTGGGGGGATAAAAAGGACAAAACTTTTTCTATTTAGAGCAGATACGACATCTTATGAAAAACATACACTGCAAAGAAAATAAGATGCACTAACAAGTAAAGAGAAACATATTTTGTTGTACTGCTTGTAGTGAGTCTATTCCACAGGCTCTGTTCATTCTTGGGCAGAAAACAAGGCACCTTTTCAGAGACAGGCTGCAGGCAAAAGCAATGGGCCACATACTCTGTGCAAGCACACACAGGATCTGTGCTACAAAGGATCACAGACATGCTAGAAAGCAATGCCACTGCTCAGATAGGTCCATCATCACCATGCATTTCATATTTGACCTAGACTTCAATTGTCTTCCTCCACACAAACTTGTTACATTGAAAGAGTGCTATAAATCTATTACTGCAGACCTTTATAAAGCTAAAGGAATGCAAGGATGGCCTTGCTGGCTTCCCACCCCCAAAATCGGTGCCAGTTGAGCACCGCTTGAGCAAGCTTTTGCAAACCAGCCTTGCAGCCATTGTACTCAAGCTTCTGTGAACCACAGTGGTAAGCACATCAAAGTACCTCTAGCCCCATCCTTCCCAGAAATAACATCCTGCTACCTCTTTTCATTTATACAATAGAAGTGAAAGTTTGTTGTCAATAAACTTTAATACTTATTAGAGGAGGTGAGAAGGAAATCTTTTGGGGGAAAGATCATCCCATTACACAGAACTTGCTAAATCAAAATAACATCTCAAACTGCCAGTTAGTGAACATCACAGACCACTGATGCTGTGTCCTGACAAAAAACAACAAGTCTGCTCTTCACTCAGTTTTTACTTAGGTTTCAACGGCTAGACTTCTGCAGAACATAGTGCAACAACTTAACCAAACTTTAATAGCTTTGGCAAGATCATAATTCCCAAAATACAATAGCAGAACCTTTTCAACCATTTAATTTGTAATCCACACAAACAATAACAAAACAAAGAAATAATAAAAAAATAATTTAAAAAAAAATAGACCAAATGTTCTTGTCCACTATGTTTGCCAAAGGGGAAGAACACAACTCAAAAAGAAAGAAAACCCTATATAAAGCCCTCCCTCCAAAGTTCCCACCAAAACAGAACAGATTAGAATAAGCCTTTATTAGAATAAACCAAACCAGGTTGGAAGAGACCTTCAAGATCATCGTGTCCAACCCATCAACCAATCCAACCCACCCAAACAGCTAACCCATGGCACCAAGCACCCCGTCAAGTCTCCTCCTGAACACCTTCAATGACGGCGACTCCACCACCTCCCCGGGCAACCCATTCCATAGCGCAATCACTCTTTCTGTATAGAACTTCTTCCTAACATCCAACCTGAACCTCCCCTGGCGCAGCCTGAGACTGTGTCCTCTTGTTCTGGTACTGGCTGCCTGGGAGAAGAGACCATCATCAGCCTGTCTACAACCTCCCTTCAGGTAGTTGTAGAGAGAAAGGAAAAAAAAAAAAATCATAATTTACTGCAGACATCAGACACAAAATGAAAAGTGTTTTGGAACCTACAAGCAGGACAAACTTGTCTTCCACAGTCATTTTCGTGTTTTTCCACCTATGCTGCTCTGAGTTTGCCCTTCAATAAATGTGTTAACGAGACAACTGTATTTTACACATTCACTCATCACCTGAAATGCTAAACCAGCCAAGAGATCATTAACCCTATGCTGACTGTAAGGTAAAAAACAATGTGTACCTGAGGAAATTACAGTTTTATAATATAAAATGATTTTTTTTTACATTACAGTAATCAGACTGGCTGGCACAATGAATTTAGGAAAACCCACAGTACATAATCCATCTAACATTGAGGTATGGTCCAATTTATTCGTAAGTGAGAGGGCTTAAGGGAAAAGTTATTAAAGCAGTACAAAGAGACAACTTGAAAAATCCTAGTTTTCTAAATTTACTTTCTTACAAAAAATTTCAATGGGTAGCTCTTAAATCTTTTGTACCATAATGGATGGAAGTTCCCAGCATAAAGAAAACCCCAAACCAGTGGCCATTTTACACACAGTCAAGGTTTAGAACAAATGTTTTTCTAAACACTGGGTTTATTATAACACCATTCTAGTATTCAGTTAATAAACTATTTCATTAATTAACTTGCTGTTAGAAGGTGAATTACCATATGGAACAAAATACTTAAGAAAGATTATTTGAACAGAATTTAGTGCTTGAAAATAAGACTTCTCAAGAAATACTGCGACAGGAATGACTAAGCATACAAATAAACAGAAAGTTGCCAAGTACATTAAGCACCTTAAAGCTCTACTCTCAGAAAGTAGCTCAAATGAATGTGGAAAAAACAACATATGCCATGCAAAAAAAAAAAAAAATGTTGGCTTAAAATAAATATTGCCAAATACCTAGGGTTGTAATCAAGCTAAATAAAACATGACAATGGAGAGAGAAAGTCTTACACAGAGTTATATATCAAACAGACAGACTCATAGGGTATTCTGGGCTGGATGTGAGCTCAGGAGCTGGCCCCAGTCCCAGCCATCATTGGCACAAGATGGACTGTAGCAATGAGGGTGGGTTCCAGAAATAGGACCCAAAATTGGCATTGTTCCTTGGCTGATCTTCCACCAGTGAGGAAGACCAGCTGGGGGTGATTCCAGGTTGCTTCTGATCTTGGGCTCTAAGCAAATTCCATTCATACAGCTAAACTCTCTTCTTGCCCAAAACATCTGTGCTACCAAGGGAAAAGAACCCCTGCATAGTTCCTATCTGAACTGTGACCTGGGAGAAAGTAACTCAGGCCAAACAATGTCTGAGAGAGTGAAGCTTTTAAGCAGCAGGAGCCATTGTGCTGGTGTTTGTACCCATGCCTGGCCTTGTTTGGATAACAAATGTATACGCAGTCCTTCCTTGTCCCACTGTTTTCCCTTTGTTCCCTGATTGTTAGCAAGTTAACCAAAGTTATACTGAAGTTGAATAATAAAATAACCTTTAAATATTGACATTATTTCACAATGTATGAGAAAATGCATTTTATAGTCAGAGGACTCTGGAATGTTTTCCTTAGAACCAGAATAAAATACAAGTTTGTTTGGTATTTAAAGTAACAGGAAAAATAGCTCAGTATTGTCTAAGAAATGTCATCATTGAAGACAGGCTCTGACAAAAAGATAACAAAAGCATATCTTTTTAGTTCATTAAAACTCCTTATTCAACATAAACATTCCCTTTGGCATTAGTTTTAGACTCTTCCTTCATCCTTAGCTCAAGTTATTTCAAAATGAGTGAAATACTGTAATTGAATATGTCAAAACTAAACCATCCTGTGTGTGAACAAAAATCTCCACTAAAGCTCTTTGCTAAAGTTGGTATAAATACGCACATCCTTTCAGTCCCTTAAAAATTCTGACAAACTTAATATTTTCCTCACATCTGTCACTAATGTTTGCAGACTGGATTAAAGCCTAGAGAGATGTGTCTGTGCACTGTCACTGTGCAGTCAATGGCATCTCTATCCACATTTCCTGGAAGCTGTAGTGATGACAGGGGCAGGCAACCTAGACTCCTTGAATGTTTTCAATATTTCCCTCTCCCATATTTCTACTGCTGGGATTGATTTTCCATGGTTTATAAATATGAGCTAAGGGCAACAGGTGCAAGCTGGAAGCATAGAAGGTTCCACATGAAAACAAGGAAAAACTTTTCCACTGTGAGAGTGACAGAACAGGCTGCCCAGAGAGGTTGCAGAGTCTCCTTCTCTGGAGACTTTCAAAACTCACCTAGATGCATCCCTGTGTGACTCATTCTAGGTGATCATGCCCTGGCAGGGGGGGGTGGACTAGATGATCTTTCAAGGTCCCTTCCAACCCTAACATTCTGTGATTCTACGTGATTCTGTGATTTTACAGCTTGACAACATAGAAGTTTGCCCAGATTTCTGACAAATGTGGAAGCTTTTCTTGGGGATGGTACACAGGGTAGGAAGTGGAATTAAAAGAGCTTAGTCTGTTTATCAGTTCAACAGGTCTCAAATTTAAATTCATACCAAAAAAGTCTCTGCAATAAATACTGAGAAATTGGTTGTATTTCATTCTATTTCTCAGTGCAGTTAGAATCTAAACTACAACTCACTTACAGCATCATTTTGATTAGTCTTAACTGAAGAGTGGTAGCTTAGCTGTACCTTGCATAGTAGCTCAGAATTCAAACAGTTCTGAAGCAACAGCAATTTTCTGATTTTTTTTATTGGTTGTGTTTTTTTCTTATGCACAGAAGGTTAATAATTTCTTTCTGTACATAGGGTGAATGCAGAAACACCCACACACCTACTTTATATGAATACACATTAAAAGAAGATTATGATTTTAAATATACCATATGGGTGAACTGCACCTTGTAAGTACGGATGAAACCTTCATTTATCCCTCCTGTGCATATGTATGTCTTAAACGATATGATCATACTTTCCAAAGGGCAACAGCTCATCAATGGCCAGAATAAAAAGAATTTATTAAATGAGCAGCTATTCTGTCTTTGGGTTGTTTTTTTTCCTGACTGTTCTGTGTCTGGTGGCTTACTATCAGCACACCGTCTGAATTCAGCTCTAACATCAGAATTAATTTCCTTCTAGTATTTCCATGCCTCTATGGCAGTTCAGGTTTTGACACGTGTTAATGAATGCTTTTTTTCCCCAATACTCTATGAGTTGTAGGAATAAAAACTGAGGTTGAGGAAAATTAAAGTCAAAAGTCTATGCCAAGTTACATGCAACCTGAGTTTTATAAGTACCCACTATTAAATAGCACTTTGAATGTTCAGAGTGATGTTTCCCTTGTCTGCAATTTCAAGGGTAAACCTTCAATACTGTAGGACTTCCATTCAGCACAAAGAAAATTACAACACAAGACTACTTGTGGGGAGCTTGATTTAAATGATTTCTGAAGTTCACCAAAGATTTTGTGGCAGGACTAGGCAGAGAGTTTAGTACTTCAGGCCAACAATCAGCTTCTTTCTTGAAATTTTTGCCTCATTCCCTTTTTTAGTTACTAATATCTGCAGGAAATAACATGTTTATCTACATAAGCATGACATATTTCAGAGTTGATCCTTCTCATACATTGAAACAGCAGTCCACTTACAAATACCTTATAATTATGAAAATAATTATTATAATAATCACAGAGGCAGAAAGGGACCAAAGAATTTGCACAGGTCATCTTAATTTGTACTTATCAAAAATACAAGTTTGCAAATAACATTTTTTTTCTGTGTGTAGCTTCTCATCTTCTGAAGAGGATATCTAGAAAATCAAGCATTGCCCTCATGCCTCATATATATAGTCACAAACATCAAGGCTGGGAACACCTTTCACTTGCCTTAGCACAGCAAGTGATGGCAGGAGATCACTCTCATTTCCAAGCAGCAGAAGAATATCAGCCATACCTGCTAACAGCTGTAATACTTCAGGTCCTTTATTCTACTCCAGTTTAGGAGAAGCAAAATCTAGTAAATGCAGAGTCTGGTGCCACTGTAGTCAGTGGGAATGTCTGCTCTATCCTCCACATCTGTTCTTTGTTGAATGCTTTCATTTGACCCTTCCAAATCCTCTTGTCACATCCTCACACTGAGGTCCACCTTTGGGCTTTTCCTTCCTTTCAGTCTCCCTTCCCAGAAAGGACAAATTCTTCTCCTCCAGTGTCTGGCCTGACTGCTTGGCTACTTTTCCTTTGCCTAGACTCCCTGCAGGTACCTCATCAAAACCTTTCCTCTGTCCCTCCCTCCCTCACTACTTATTTGCCTCATGTCCTGGACAGGAAGATTCCACTCTTCTGTCTCTCTCTATGTCTTTTTAACCCAGTCTTCCATGATTGCTTATCTCCTGTTAATCTTAATATACAATCCTACTTTCATTTGACCTGCTCCACAAGTTCCACAAGCATACTGAGATTTGCAACTAAAGGACTGGTCTGGCAAATTTTATTTTGGGGTGGTTTCAACCCACCACATTATTTTTTTACCAAGTTCAAATTCATTATAAATTCTATGAACTTGCAACAAGAAAAACTATAATATTTCAAGTCAGTCCAAAGAGACTGCATAGAAGAGACTGCATAGAAGACAACTTCCTCCTCCAAATGGTGGAGGAACCAACAAGAAATGGTGCTATGCTGGACCTTGTTCTCACCAACAGGGAAGGGCTGGTAAGCAATGTGAGGCTCATAGACGGCCTTGGCTGCAGTGACCATGAAGCAGTTGAATTTAACATCCTCAGGGCAATCAGGAGGAAGTATTCCAAGCTCACGACCCTAGACTTTAGGCGTGCAGATTTTGATCGCTTCAGGGATCTGCTAGCCAAAGTGTCGTGGGACAAAGCCCTGGAGGGAAGAGGGACCCAGGACAGCTGGTCAGTATTCAAGGACCACCTCCTCTGTGTCCAGGAGCTCTGTATACCAACAAAGAGAAAAGCAGGTAAGAATGCTAGGAGACCTGCCTGGATGGGCAAGGAGCTACTGGACACACTATTACTTAAAAGGAAACTCTACAGGAAGTGGAGGGAAGGACAGGTAGAACAGGGGGAATACAAGGAAGCTGCCCGAGCAGCAAGAGTCCTGGTTAGGAAAGCCAAAGCAGAGTTTGAGTTGAATCTAGCCAGGGAGATTAAAGGGAATACTAAGAACTTCTACAGGTATATTAATGGGAAGAAGAAGACTAGGGAAGGTGTGGGCCCCCTCAGAAAGGAAAATGGTGACATGGTCACATGTGATGAGGAAAAGGCTGAGGTACTTAATAACTTCTTTACCTCAGTCTTCACTGCAAGGGCCTCTAGCCACACTCCTGATGTTATGGAAGTCAAAGCCAGGGACGGGGAGGAAGAACTGCCCATTGTAAGTGCAGATCAGGTTCGTGATCATCTGAAGAACCTGAAAGTGTTCAAGTCCATGGGACCCGACGGGTTACACCCACGGGTACTGAGAGAACTGGCAGATGAGGTTGCTAAACCCCTCTCTATTATATTTCAAAAGTCCTGGCAGTCTGGTGAAGTCCCCACAGACTGGAAAAGGGGAAACATTGCTCCCATCTTCAAAAAGGGCAAGAAGGAGGAACCAGGGAACTACAGGCCAGTCAGTCTCACCTCTGTGCCTGGAAAGATCATGGAACAGATCCTCCTGGAGTCACTACTCACTCAAAAGAATAGTGAAGAGGTGATTGGGAACAGTCAGCATGGCTTTGCCAAGGGCAAATCCTGCCTGACCAACCTGGTGGCCTTCTATGAGCAGGTGACAAAATTAATAGACGAGGGGCGAGCAACTGATGTCGTTTACCTGGACCTGAGCAAAGCCTTCGACACTGTCCCACACCACATCCTGGTCTCCAAACTGGTGACACATGGGTTTGATTGGTGGACCACTAGATGGATAAGGAACTGGCTTGATGGCCGCACCCAAAGAGTGGCTGTCAATGGCTCCATGTCCCAGTGGAGGCCAGTGACAAGTGGAGTCCCTCAGGGATCAGTCCTGGGACCTGTCTTATTCAACATCTTTGTGGGGGACATGGACAGTGGCATTGAGTGCACCCTCAGCAAGTTTGCTGATGACACCAAGCTGTGTGGTGCAGCAGACACGCTGGAGGGAAGGGAGGCCATCCAGAGGGACCTTGACAGGCTGGAGAGGTGGGCACAGGCCAACCTCATGAAGTTCAATAAGAGCAAGTGCAGGGTCCTGCATCTGGGTCGAGGCAATCCCAGGCACAAATACAGGCTGGGCAGTGACTGGCTGGAGGGTAGCCCTGAGGAGAGAGACTTGGGGGTGCTGGTGGACAAAAAGCTCAACATGAGCTCTCAGTGTGCACTTGCAGCCCGCAAAGCCAATCAGATCCTGGGCTGCATCAGGAGAAGTGTGGCTAGCAGGTCGAGGGAGGTGATCCTCCCCCTCTACTCAGCCCTGGTGAGACCCCACCTGGAGTACTGTGTCCAGTTCTGGAGCCCCTATTACAAGAGGGATGTGGAGGTGCTGGAACGTGTCCAGAGAAGGGCCACGAGGATGATCAGAGGGCTGGAGCACCTCTCCTATGAGGACAGACTGAAGGAGTTGGGGCTGTTCAGTCTGCAGAAGAGAAGGCTCCGAGGTGACCTAATTGTGGCCTTCCAGTATCTGAAGGGGGCCTACAGGAAGGCTGGGGAGGGACTTCTCAGGATATCAGGTAGTGATAGGACTAGGGGGAATGGAATGAAGCTGGAGGTGGGGAGATTCAGGCTAGATGTGAGGAGGAGGTTCTTCACCATGAGAGTGGTGAAACCCTGGAATGGGTTGTCCAGGGAGGTGGTCGAGGCCCCGTCCCTGGAGGTGTTTAAGAGCAGGCTGGATGAGGCTCTGTCCAGCCTGATCTAGTGTGGGGTGTCCCTGCCCATGGCAGGGGGGTTGGAACTAGATGATCCTTCTGGTCCCTTCCAACCCTGAATGAAACTATGAAACTATGAAACTATGAAACTATAATTAGATTTCAAGTTTAAATAAATAAATAAATTCTAAACACCAACCAACACCACAAGTATTTACTTTGCGATGCCTTTAAGGCTATGACATTTCATTCATCAGTAGGGCCTTGCCTTGTATAATTTCTGTCTTTTCTTCTCTGGACTAGGACTGCAACTCTTACAAGGCAAGTAACCTCTTCTATTAGACCCCTGAGGATCTGTGTGTCAGGAGGATGCTTTACCTGTCAAATAAAATGGGAGCCAAACCCAAGTCTTTGAAGAACCAATGGAGAGATGCCATGCAAGCCATAAAAAGTGATGAATGCCATAATATTTCTTTCCAGAATTTCACTTCTGAGAGAAGAAAAAACATTGTCCCTTTATTTATCTTTTGAAAACGTTGACATCAGAACAAAAATCTAGTTTCTGCAAAGAAAACTTTCAGAACAGAGGAACAGAGAATTCCTCCTTTCTTATTTTCAGGGAAAAATATTTATATGGCACTTTCATTTTGCAGAAATTGTAATTTTAAAAGGTTTTGACAGAAAAATGTTCAAATACCATAACACTTACAAAGAAAAATAAATACGTATATAATAAGTAAAAATAATCCACAGATACATCCATAGGTATAGTTTTGCAGTGTTAAGCAAGAGTAGAAGTTCCTACTAACTCTACCAATATTCAGTCTTGATGTGAAAGTGATATAAACAGACCTACAGAAATTACATATTCTACAATCACTGTATACCAACATTCAATACAGTAGGGACAGAGTATTACTTAAAAGGCTGTATATCTAGACCTGCCCCACAGGAACTTGTTTTAACTTGACCTTACAATATATCCAATATTTCAGCCTTTTTACATGAAGTGTTTGCTACTTGAGTACCTGATGTGCAGACCAAGTGCTCTCTACTGGAAAGTAAGCTCTTTTGTCCTCAGCTGTTTCCAGTCAGCCCAGACAATAAGTTGGTTGCTTTTCTCTTAGTACACATTTTGCTTTTGTAAGGTTCCTGCTACACAATCTCTCGGCCTGTAGTTTGCTTTCCAGAGTCTCCTGTTTAACTTTTCCATCCTCTTTCTGCTCTCATCAGGCAACCAGCACCAGAACAAGAGGACACAGTCTCAAGCTGTGCCAGGGGAGGTTTAGACTCGAGATGAGGAGGAAGTTCTTCACCGAGCGAGTCATTCATCATTGGAACGGGTTGCCCAGGGAGGTGGTTGAGTCATCGACCCTGGAGGCGTTCAAGGGGAGATTGGACGTGGCACTTGGTGCCATGGTCTAGTCATGGGGTCCGTGTTGATAGGTTGGACTCGATGATCCTCGAGGTCCTTTCCAACCTAAGTGATACTGTGATACTGTGATACTCTGACTTTGCTTGTCCCTGAGTGGACATAAAACTCTGAAAGAGGCCTTGCCAGTCTATCCTTAAACAGTATCTGGTTTTCTGTTCACAGAATAAAAACTTTTCTGCAAAATATTATTCTACTGATTTGTATTTAACTTACAATCTTCTCTATTGCCTAGAGTAATTTTTTTATTCTTACACTCCTATTCCCTATTTAGTAATTTCTCAGTTATTGCTGCACTTGTGCCTTAGATTTCTCCTTCACAAAGTCTGGGCACAGCATTGACCCTTACTGAATTTGAGAAATGTTTAATGTTTAAGATGATCTTGAAGGTCTCTTCCAACCAGGTCTATTCTATTCTATTCTATTCTATTCTATTCTATTCTGCTATGGTAAGGAGCACTGGAAAAATGTGTTCTTACATACCTATGTTTCATGTAGTCCACTTGCAGATTTCTGCTGCTTTTAACAACTGGAAAATACTATTTGCTTATTTAAAAATTAATGGTACTTTTATTCTTTGGAACAAAACTCTGCAGGTTACTCTTTTGATGCATTTATTTTAATCTCTGATCACAGGATAATGCTCATACTTCATACTTTTTAAGGAACATCAGTATCCATACTAGTGACTAGCCAACTTGTTCAGTGTTTCTCTGCTCAATTCTGCCTCCTGCCAGGCACAGTTTTGCTTGGACACTGTCTCAGACACCCTCTCTCTCATTCAGTTAGGCAATCCCACAGATTCTAGTGTAGGAAGAGTCATATAATCTGAGAAAAAAACATTAATCCACTGTCTAAAAGCATGCCAAGTTTGATGGAAAACCTCCAGCAGACAAAGTGCCTCTAGGCAACGCAGATAGTATTTTCTGGCAGTCATACTGAGTTGGTGTGTGGCTCTGTGGTTCTGGAGACCAAAGCACGAGTATAGGGGCCTGAGTGTAGCAATCAGCTGTGCCCACAAGTGTGTCAAAGTGGAGGGCCCAGTGGGTAAGCATTCTGGAAGCATGGACACAGGACATCCCACTTGTGTAAATAATCTGAAGAATAAAATATGTTTGAAAAGCTTGAAGCATGATAGCAACAAAAAGCCAGCTTCAGCAGACAGCCTCTAGTGTATATCCTCTACAGCTTTCACACTTCAGAAATATCTAGTAGTCCTTGTCTTTATAAATGTTATCCTAGGCCTCAACTACTAAGCTGAAAAGTTGTACCACTGCATTTCATATGAGAGTCTGAGAATTAATGTATGGCTTTTATGATAAAGTTGAAGTCTAGCTTATAAGAATATAACATATCAAGAAAAAGTCTTTTCTCCATGCCTCCTTGTTCCTAGTGAACTTTCTTCATAATTACTCAGACACTAAGCTATTGCTTTTTTATTTTCCAATGTTCAGCTAAACTAGCATGGTCCTACCATTTGAAAGGAAAAGGTTAAAAGCACTCAAGAGACTGGGAAAGGGTGTTTCAGGAAGTGTTGTCAGATTCTTACACTTACTTCCAGACTATTTCAAAGGTAAATGCCAGGAAAAACATAGGAATCCGCTATAAATCTTCTTTCGCCATGCCTTTATAGGACTTTTATGGGCTCACGTGTTCCTTTTGTTCTTGGGCAAGCCCTCTTTCCAAATATTTCAGATGCACACATTAAGACTGTAGTTTAACCAGTTACCTAAATCTTCGTTAAATTCCTAGGATAATCCTTCAATATCAAACACTAAACAAGACATTGTAAAAGAAAAAGTATTTGCAAGATTTGAGTGTTGTTCTTTACACCAAACACAAAAAAATATATTAAATAGGAATGAAGGTTTTATAACACAGCATCGCAGTTTAGATACCGTGGTTACAAAAATTCCAGTCTAAACCAATCTATAATTTCAAATGGTCATGTTTCTTTAAAATGACTTTTTAAACTGAAAATGTAACTTTAAGGAGTATGTAGCATTTGAAAGTGAACTTTTGAAACAAAACACTGGTACAGCCACATATAGTCCCAACAAAGAAATCAGAGGGCTCTAAGCCACAGGAAAATAAACCCTGGTGAAGTAAAAGACTACTTGAAGTAGTTCTTTTAAGTTCATCAAAGTGCATGCAGACCTCTTGACCCAACTGATACAAGGCAAAGAGAAGAGACAAAAATCTTTTCCCAAAAAGTTTACCACCCATGCCATCTATAAGCCACTCTATGCCAGCTCCTAGCAATACTGGAAAAAGACTAGGCAGAGGTGCCAAGCCCAAAGGCACAACATGGGTAGAAGGGAAAGAACTAGGCACTTGGGAATATCTGACACCTGTACATAAAAAGGATTGTGTACTTGCCCCAGGCGATGTGATTTATCTGCAGCTTCTTACTCTTGCCCCAAACCAGCAAACCCAAGGAACAGAGCCTCTGCAGTCCCTGAACTAAGTGCACATCCAAGGTCCAGTGAAAGAAAAGAGTTCCTAAAGATACAAACCCATTTGTGCTTAAAGCACTTTCATCAAACCACACTACTAGTACATGGGACCCACACAAACCCAGTGAGATGTGCGGATTAACTTCCTTGGAGGTCACAGTAGACCTGCAGCAGAGAAAAGCCGGTTCAAGTGTAGTATGCTGCATGTTGTGGGGTACCACTTGATTAACAGCTGAAAAGACAGAAGCATATGTCCTAGCTGATACTGCGGCACTAAGAATATGCATCCCAGAAATTCAAATATGACTTGAAAGAGTGTAACAGCTGGGGCAAAAGCTGTGTGTGGCTATTACCAGTCAAAGGACCTGCAGCAGAAGCAAAACAGAAGGCGAGCAAATAGCCAGCCTGAAAGTAAGCTGTATAGACCAGTCACTGCATACAAGAAGGGTTGCATTTTGCCTGCAGAGTTGAACTGCTAAAAGTGTTCACAGCACTCCAGTGCTGTCAGGTCAACAGAATACCTGTGCCTGCTAGCTTGTTAGGTACTCCACCTCTGTTAAGGCAAATGAATAACAAATGATATCATACTTCAGTCTCAAGAAATCTGGACCCTAGCAGGGAAGACACAGACCTTGAAGTAGCATTTTTTAGTTTGTCCTTTTGGTCAAAATGGAGGCAATACAGATGCACAGATATATGATGCCTCACAAAATCTGTGTAGTTTGTGCAGAAATATTGCCCCAGCTGAGGTACTTGACTCATGCTTGTCCTCTGGAAAGTGCTGCATCCAACTTTGCATGCCAATTCATTCTTTGAATATTAATGAACACTAAAATGTGTGAGAAAAATGTTGGAGTATGGAATATAGCAGCAGAGTCTGGCAATCCCTCATAGACCAGTTGTTAGTTATATACTGGTTTTATATTGCCAGGCCCCACTGACACACAGAAACTGAAAATTACGTATGCTAAAATATAACTGAAAGTGTAAGAAATAGGAAATAACATTAATAAGAAAGAGAACCTGAACATATAGTTATACAAAGGGTACAACTTGACACCACCTCCATCAAACTGATTTTCAAGGTGTTTTTAAATTTCCTAAATCCTACAGCTCTCTTTCCCATCAAGAAGAGCTTAAGTGTTCAGCATCTCACCACATAGCCCCTAGACATCACCTCTGAAAATGTAATGTTAAAGGCTACAAAGGCTGACATTTTTCTTTATGTAGTAAGTGCAAACTGCTGCCAGACTGGCAGCAGACTAGCTCTTCCTTCACTTCTGGCCATAGACGCTTAGGCCCAGAGTAGAAAATTAGTGCTATTTAACACTGAGTCACAAGACCACATTAGCCACATGGTCACATTAGCTTACAAATGCAGCCATAGGAATTTCCTTAAGAAAGAATATTTCATTTAGAATAAACCAGGTTGGAAGAGACCTTCAAGATCATTGTGTCCAACCCATCAACCAATCCAACCCACCCAAACAGCTAACCCATGGCACCAAGCACCCCATCAAGTCTCCTCCTGAACACCTCCAATGATGGTGACTCCACCACCTCCCCAGGCAGCCCATTCCAATGGGCAATCACTCTCTCTGTATAGAATGTCTTCCTAACATCCAACCTAAACCTCCCCTGGTGCAGCCTGAGACTGTGTCCTCTTGTTCTGGTACTGGGTGCCTGGGAGAAGAGACCATCATCCACCTGTCTACAACCTCCTTTCAGGTAGTTGTAGACCAGAAATATGGCAGTGAAAAAACTCTTTCATGACAGCCTTCAGCTGATCAGAGTAATGGTTACATTACAATCAAAGTATTAAAACAGCAGACAGAAAAACTAGACTGTGTTCTTTTCTTCACTCTCCCCTATCTTCTCTTTCCTGTTTGTAGAGTGCATATCTGCCTGTCCTTCTTCATGGGCAGGTGTCTCAACTCTAAGTATTAACCAGATAGGTAATAATAAGTTCTACATATTTAAATTAATCAAAGTTGGTACGTTATATATCCAGAGAATGTCCACAGAAAAAATTGCAAGTGCTGAATATGTAATCAACAGTAATCAAAGATAACAGCTCATGAAAGGCAGGAAATATGTTCATGTAGCCAACTGCATATGTGTTTGAAAAGCTGATCGTGGACATATTTCTAGGGGTAACATGCAGCAAAGTGTGAGAAATCAGATTTGTGAGAAATCCATGTACTTGCCTTTTGTGTTGGCAACCATTTTGTTTCACACATTAAGAAGCTGCATTCTGTTACAGTAAATCTATCATCTATTTATGTAGTTTCTTACTCCTCACAGCAACAGAGAATGAGCTTAAGTGCCCCAAAGGTGCCACAATATAGCACCTCATTAATCTTCTTACTCTTCATTATTAGTAGAGAGTAATTTTTCCCTATCCTGTAAGGAAGGGAAATATCTGTTAGATAGCAAATTCAGACAAAATTAAATGTACAGCATTGTGAGCAAAGCAGCCACCTTCTATCATAACATTTAAAAACCTATTTTTACCTGTTCATGTGGGACACACAATACTAGTTCACTAGAAAGAGGGAACTTCTGCTGAATCTTACCTATTTTTCGTTTTTCCAGACACAAATTCTTACAAATGAAAGGAAAACCAAAAACAAACCAAACAAAAAATACAAAACAACTACAACAAAAAACACAGCCCAACCAAACAAAAAACAAGCAAACAAAAATCATAACAACAACAACAAAAACCACCCAGGTTTCAACTTCTGTTTGTTGTGTAGAATTCTTTAGAGGTTATCAACAACACAAAACCCATCTGGTTACTCATGTCTGGCCAAATATTCTCTCTTGCTTACTTCCTTACCATCAGCTCTTTTAATTTTTTTCATTTATGTTTGCCATATTTTAGTTGGACTACCTTATGCTTAGCATTACAGTTTTTAAGGAGTGTTGTTGTAATAAATAAGTCAGCTTATTGTGCTCTACTATCCTAGAGTTTAGTTCTGGAACAAACTGGAGGGACAGCATAGAAGTGAGGCCAATTCTCATACAGTGCTGCATTCAGGTTGCTTGCCTTTTCCAGACAGATACACATTTGTTGACAATAAAGTGAATTAGAGAGGAAGCAAGGCATGCATGAGTCAGAAAATTAGTTATACACGAAAACAGCTTGAAGCTATTAATAACTAATGCTGCTATTTAATAAATAAATAAGAAGCCATACAGCAATGGTTTATGTCGTCTTGAAAAGGCAGCTTTGGACAGGGTAATTTTCTTAGAATTTTTTTTTTGGGGGGGGAGGGAGGGGGATTTAATATTTACATATGTACTGATTTTTCCACTGAAATGCATCTATTTCTCTGAAGAGTGAGATCTTCGTGTTTTTTTGAAACCAGCAATATCCTTCATCTTAAGAAAGGAATACAATAAAATGAGAGTCATATTTCAGTGCTCATGTCAGAAGTGAATTAGAGAATATGAAAACCTCATGCATTAACTCCTTGCTCTGCACAGGAAAAATAAATAAATGCAAGGTAGCTGAATATAAAATTCCATACAAGTGGAATTTTTGCTGTATTTTTTACAGCATAAATATTCCACTTACATGGAATCTTTATACTGTATTTCTTCTGACAAAAATACTGGGTATATGTGTTTAATAAGCCTGTAAGTAATTTTTGTTCCATTTCAGATAGTGTGTTTCACAATACCATTGTTAGTTTGCAAAATCATACGCACTAACTGAGAATCCACCCAATATTTTGAAAGGTTTTTATCTTTGATAATATGTAGCCCTATGTCCTCTTTCTTACTCAACCCTCTTCTGAAAAGAGACTTGTCAACCTTCTATAGGTGATTTTCAATAGCACTCTTCATTATAACAGTTGGGCATTTCACAGATGCCAGGTAATGTTTGTTCACAAGGTCCTGCATGGTAAAGCACTAGTCTGTCTCATGTCTTAGGACATGAGAAAGATACACACACATAGGTATGGTTCTGGCTTGTTTCTGCTTTAGGAAGGCTAACATTACAATCTTACTTGATGTAACTTTATTATATTTTCTCTATGTGCATGAGAAATACCAAGGCTTTAAAGAAATTAAGCAATTAACACCCAAGTCAGGATCTCATTGAGCCCTTCCAAGTGTTCTTATCCACAGCACTGACCATTAGAGATATTGACTGCCATTAGAGATATTGAATACCAACATCCAGGCTAATCTGGGTAAATTTACTTCCTGGGTAAATCTGTAATAGACACAAATGAAATGGAAGAGTGGCAAGTATCTGTTGAGAGAAGGGTTGTTCCGCATAGGTCCAGCTCCATATTAACTATTTCATGCATTAACCTGTTGGGTTTTTTTTTTTTCCCATACTCTGCAACATGTACTTGCTCTGTTTCAGAGGTGTCCTGTCTCAGTCCTTGAGTAGCTTTAAATTCCACTATCTATCTCAGATCTGTCTTCTGCAGTTTGTACTTCAACCTTACTTTTCTAGTCAACCCCTATCTCTTCAGTTCTTTAAACAATATCTACCTTCTCCTACTAGTGCACTACCTCTTTTCTTCATCCATTTCATGTCTGCCAGTTCATAATAGCCTTCTACAGCTTCTCAACAGAAATTAAAAATTTCTCCCTTGCCAAACCCACCATATATCTTTATTGGCCTCATTATGTTCTTCAACAAGACCATCTTTGTTTATGCCTTCTCAATCTGCAAGCTTAGTTTTTTACTGCATTTTGATGGCATGACTTTTACCTAACTCTTTAGAATGAACACAGATGAAGCAGAAGGACACTAAAAGCAGAAGAGAGAGAACCACTTTTCTTGTTCCCAGTGTAGCAAGATATGGAGTTGCACAAGCAAACTATAAAGTGGATGGAAAATGACTGGACTGCTAGTCTCAATAGATTTTTATCAGCAGTTCAGATCTGGCAATGCACTATTTCATTAACCACAAGGATGAAGGGGAAAATTGTGTCCCTGGGAAGTTAATGACAAATATCAAACTGTGGGGGAGAGGGCATGCAGAGTGATGGATCTGCTGCAAATTAAGGCTGCCATTCAGGGGGACCTCAACAGGCTGGAGAAATGGCCCAAAGAGAATCTCATGAAGCTCAACACTGGAAAATGCAGAGCCTTGCACCTGGGATAGGATAACCCTGCAGAAACATGGAAGAGGCTTAAAAGCAGCTCTCCAGAGAATGCCCTGAAGGTGCTGGCGAACAACCTGAACAGAAGTCAGCAGTGTGCCCTGGCAGCAAGAAAGGACAAATACATCCTGGGTTGTACTAATGTAAACAGAGGCAAGCAGCTGAGAACAGAGCTTGTTCTCCTCTCCTCAGCACTTGAAAGACTGCTCTCAATTTGGAGCTTCCAAACTGAAGGCAGTCTGACAAACTGGAGCAAGTCCAGTGGACAGCCATCCAGAGAAGGAGAGGGCTGAAACAAATGGCATATGAGGAGATGTTAAGAGAATTGAATTTGTTTAATCTTCTGGAGAGAAGACTAAGACGGGATTTTATTGCTGTTCTGATTTGAACAGAACATTGACCACATAATCTCCCAGAGAGCCCTTCAAATTTACATGACTCTGTGATCCTCATCTATTAGTAACTTGCCTCAGCCCACAGTAATAATTGCAGAAAAAGTCCTGCTCAAAATCCATGTAGCATGGATTTTGAAGCATATGCAATGAAGCAGTCTCACACATCTTGTCAGAGAAAGATGCTTTTGCAACCAAATTAATTATAATCACAGAGAGAATGGAGAATGCATAACACATGCAATTTAGCTATCAAATTCAAATAAATTCCCACTGTGAGTGGTGAGAGTCATCAAGAGTTTCTAGCTTAAATTTCAACAGGTTTTCTGTGAAAAATCAGACAAAAATAACCCTGATCAATAGCACCCCCCACTACCAAATGTCAGAGCTGTATCTATAATATGAAGGTGTCTAGGCACCCCAATCAAAACAGTGAGGGAAGTTTTGCATTAGTATAGCAAAATACTCTAGAAAGCTTCTGTTAAAAAATTAAAAACAAAATTATCTGAGATGATCATCTAACAGAAAATACGACCCAAAGCTTGACAACATAAGTAACCAACACAGAGAGGCATCTAGACTGTTACTAGACCTGTCTGCACATTAAGTGGAGTTTTGCTCTAGAGTGTTTAAATTTCTCTGTAGAATTATATTTAGCTCCATTTCATTTAGGTTTATATTGTTTGGATCAAGAAGAAACAGTAATAGTAAACAGTAGTAAGTTTTTGATGTGCAACCAGCTTCAGCAATGTTAGACTCCTTAAGCTGCAATATAACTTGCACATATTCTTAATGCACACCTCTTACGGTTGTACTGGTTCTGATATTCCTGCTATTAAGATCTTCAGCTATATTATTTTATGCAGGATTCTCATATAATACTTTATCCATGAACCTAATTAAAATGTTCTTAGATATTTAATATTCTGCTGACCCACCATTTCCAGGATTTGAATGTTTTACCTCTTATCTATACCCCTGTAGATGAAAATGTAGGATTATATTCCTCATAGCACAGCAAGACAAAGCTATAAACACTTTTAATCCCATAAATCTAAATAATCCAAACCACGTAAAACTGTTGCAAGGTAATAAATATGCTACAGTGGCTCATATGCTGGCAATATACACATTTTTCCTTGCTTGCATTTATCAGTTGGGCTAAAGGAGGAGTACATTTTATTTCAGAAGCAAAGAAAAAAAGCTGTTCTTTGACATACTAATTCCCCAAAGATATCGAGATTTGGTGCTCATTCTATGCCACAGTATTCTTTGCCACCACTACAGTTTCCTGGACACAAGGATTCTGTGATATGTAATTTGAAACAGGGATCTTACTGTCAAGATCAATCTGTAACTAATAACCAAAGCAGAGAACACTTATTTAAATTAATTTTCTTTAGATACCAGCTGATAAAAGTTACAGAAGAATAACTAGATACTACTTGATTGAGATTGCTCAGCAATGCAAATGGTTTTTTTTTAATGTTTACTAGCTTTACAACCTGAAAACATAGATAAAAAGGTAATATGTAACATTTTCATTTTGCCAAAGCTCAGATTTTATAGTACCTTTCTTCGATAGTAAAATTAAATTATGCTTTTAGAGTTAGCAGCTCCTAAGCTTCCATCTGTTTACAGATCAACTTGAAGAAGACAAAACCAAGTTTCTAAAAACCTGGAATATTTTTCATGGATTTATGATGCAATGAAGATCTTGTTTCATAAACCTGAATTACACTTAAAGTGAAAAACTTTTACCAATGGCTTCCATGCACTAGGAAAAGGAAGTAATATTTTCCTATTTATATAGGTGCTGACTGTTGTGTCATTAGACAAGTTTGTCATTGCAAAGGTTGAAAGACCACTGCAATTGTTATTCACATCTATCAAACAAAATTTATGTTTAGGACAGTCATATGGTCCTCTATGTTTTCTGAGGACCCTATTTCCTCTTTCTATCAACAGGTAAAGAAGTAAAGCCAGATCACACCTGAATACAATTTTGGTATGAATACCATGCAAAGGAAGAAGACTACCCTGCAGGGTTATGATCTTCCTGTCTCTAATATGTATCACTGTTACTATTTGGTACATTAAATCTCATAAGCAGTATCTCACATAGTCAGAGAGAGACAGAGACCTGCTGGGGAGAATCCAACAGAGAGCCATGAGAATGACTACGAGACTTCAGTACCTCTCCTATGAAGAGAGACTGAGCGGCCTGGGGCTGTTTAGTCTTGAGAAGACTGAGAGGGGATCTCATCAATGTCTATAAATATCTGAGGGCTGGGTGTCACAGTATCACAGTATAATTAAGGTTGGAAGAGACCTCGAGGATCATCGAGTCCAACCTGTCACCACAGACCTCATGACCAGACCATGGCACCAAGTGCCACATCCAATCTCCTCTTGAACACCTCCAGGGACAAGTGGGTGGGGCCAATCTCTTTCTGGTGATGTGCACTAATAAGACAAGAAACAACGGATTCAAGCTTGAACATAGAAGATTTCACCTCAACATGAGGAAAAACTTCTTTACAGTGAGGGTGATAGAGCACTGGAACAGGCTGCCCAGAGAGGTTGTGAAGTCTTTCCAAACCCACCTGGATCCATTCCCATGCAGACTACCCTAAGCGATCCTGCTTTTGCAGGTGGGTTGGACTTGAGGATCTCCTGAGGTCCCTACCAACCTCTTATGTACTGTGATAATGTGATACTGTGATATTCTTGCACCAGAAGAAGAAATATCTTGAGTCTGATTATGCAAGAACCCTACCAGCAACTGGAATCTGAGCTTGGCTGAAAAGCAGAAATGCTTTACCTTGGCCAGTGTCACACTGATCAGGGTTCCTAATGAACTGTGTGTGGTAAATTATGACCTTTTGCAGTTCACTGGAAAGGCCACCCAAACACATAGGGAGAGTGTACAACCTCAGATGTGACTTCTCTCTGTACAGCACATTTTATAAACAGCCCTTGTAATAAATGCAATGAAAGAAGCACTTTAAATTAGAATGTTGAAGGCCAGCATTTCCACTCTAATCTCAGTTCTGATGCCCGAAGAGATAACGGAAAACTCCCTGCAGGCAGATGAGGAAGCTTATGATTTGTTTCAGTGCTTCATTGTTAACATCAAATTATCAAAATCTCAGTTTGTTAGAAGTGGATTCATTTCAGTTGCAGGCCTCCTCTCCTCCCTGTTTGTTTGGAGCCATGCCTTTAGCTCTGATTGGCCTTTCTTGTTGGTTTAATAAAAAATGCTGTCATTCAACAGTCACTTTGCAATTGCTGAAGGAGCTGGTGCCAACAACTAATGCTTTCCCTATCAGAGCAGATATGGCCAGCAGTGTATGTTGTTTCAATACCCTCAGAGAAAGAGTGATCAAGGCCAATGACATGGAGCCAATTCCCCCTCTTCCTCTCAAGGGACATATAGCAGCATATATTTAAGGGACACTGCAAATAGTGACATAGTGGTGGAGCTAATTTCAAATAACATTGGACTTCACTGGGCATCCACCTTCATCCCATATATATCTGTACCAGAATGAGTCATTTTAGCTATACTTTACAGTCATGAAAGAGAAGCTTGCACTTTTAGATCCTAATGTACCTGGTCTATACTAATCAGGTGCCATAGAAAGAGAGTGATCCCAACAAAACACTAAATGAGTGAGTGAGTGGTGTGTGCTTTCACAGTTCCTCTTTCTCTCCACATTTCCGCAGACTAAGAAGAGAGTCCATGTGAAGGTTTGATGCTGTTGTCCATGCCACATGCTGTTTGAGGTGTTCTAGGTGATGACCTCTACTGACACCCACGTCCTACTTCACAAAGGTATGGCTACACAGTAAGCCCTGTGTTATATGTGCTGGGCCCATCTGACTGCCTAAGGAATGGAAAACTGAGTAAAGACAGACCTGTGTGTCTACATTTAATCAGATGAAGCCCATCCATGTGAGCTACTTGAAGAAACATGGGGTATGGTCACAAGTTTTAAGTTCACATGGAAAGAAGCTGGTATATGGAGCACTTCTGGGTCTGCGGTTTATGCTGAAAATACCTTTGCTGAAAAGATGAAGACAGTTTTCTTCAATAAGAAGAGAACCTCAAAGAGGAAGCTAACAGAAAGCGAGATCCATCTCTCTGTGTTGGCAGAAAGCGAGATGATGAGAAAACATCACAGCTCTTTATTAATTTCCACCACTGCATGGCCTTATTCTAGGGCACAAGGATGCACAGAACACATACTCCTCAGCAGTATGGGTTGGTAAGCTCATGGTACAAGCATACTTACAGCAGGAACCACATCAGCACATTCTCTAAGAAGAGCTGAAGAAACAGCAAAGTTGGTTCGTAGAAGACCCTTACAACTATAATGTGTATCTTGGAACATTAACAGTTTTATCTTTACAATATTTCTGTCAGATAGTTAACTCTATGTTTACCTCTCTCTTTCATTACAGTCAACTATTGCTGTAAAATTGTCAGAGATATCAATACAAGCTCTGACAACAGGAACAAGTGTTCAAGAAACTTCCTGAACACTTGAACTATTCAAGTGAGGACCTGAGAACAGGTATATTCTTTACAGCAAAATAAACCAACCAACCAACAAAAGCACTACATGACATAGTACTCCTTCATATTACAGAATACCTCATGCTACATAAACTAAAATAATACTTGAATTTTTAGTTTATTGTAACATTCTTTTGATTTTAAAATTTGGGGAAATCCTCTCTGTTTTGTACTCACCATGAACAGCTACAAAGATTCATAATCACAGTATCACTAAGGTTGGAAGAGACCTCGAGGATCATCGAGTCCAACCTGTCACCACAGACCTCATGACTAGACCATGGCACCAAGTGCCACATCCAATCTCCTCTTGAACACCTCCAGGGACGGTGACTGCACCACCTCCCTGGGCAGCCCGTTCCAATGACTAATGACTCTCTCCTTGAAGAACTTTATCCTCACCTCGAGTCTAAATTTCCCCTAGTGCAGCTTGAGACTGTCCCCCCTTGTTCTGGTGCTGGTTGCCTGGGAGAAGAGACCAACCCCTTCCTGGCTATAACCACCTTTCAGGTAGTTGTAATGAATCAGAGAAGGTATATAATACATATCAGGTGAAGTAACTGTTTTTCAGACTGATAGATTTATGAACTACAGCAGAACAGGGATCAACCTACATTTGTAATCCTTCTCAGTTTAAGCAAGCACTAAAATTAAAGCTCTGATCATATTGGTTGGAACAGCAGTTTTAAACTTATCCAATTTCAATATGATAACTGGGACTAAAGCTAAATACTTCTATATTAATCTAAACCTAGAACCTGAATAACTAGGTACTCACAAACTAGCCACTAAAAGTGAAGGAGCAAAGATTTTTCCTCTTGTTTCTGTTTGCACACTGATATGCCCTGCCTCTCTCACTCACTATAGACTGACAGACAGCTGCCTCGTCAGGTGCAGTACATTTTCATATGGGTTTTTGACAAATTTGTAAAAATTATTTTACTTCAGATACAAGAGGTGCAAACTCAGTGGGAATATAACACACTGGCAGAGCAAAAAAGCTTAATTTTTGCTGTTGTCTGTAGGAATTTACTGAGGTTAATTAGCTATTGAAAGGCTTCTTGTTTTTTCCCTGAATGAATAAAATCCTGCCAAAAAAAACCCCACAATTAGATAACTACAACTCAAATTTAGTAGTGAAGAATAAAAGAATTTATTGCAATATCCCTGAATACAAGATTTCCTGTGATAAGAATCAACTACTTGTCAGCATTTAATAAAAAGAGAAACCTAATATGAAAATGATTGAGAAAACAAAATAAACTATGAGATTTTAAGAGAATTACAAACATAGTTAGTGCTATTTCTTCTCCCTTTTACTGGAAGATACAGGCATTGTAAGATAAGGAAAAGGTATTATAGCTTGGCTCCCTATAAAAACAGGCACCAGGTCAGACATACGAAGGGTCAAGTTAAAGACATTCATTAATTAAGCCCCTTCTTTTCTTCTCAGATTCTGACATCCCCTGATTTAGAGAATCCGGAAAGGAGGAGATTGGTATATTTTTCATATTCTTTACAAAATCATTCTTTGCTTTATGTATGATTTTGTTCTTCATCTAGATATAGAAGCCTGTCATAATCTTGCAATAACAGACAAAGACTCAGAAAAGGAAAAATTCATCGAAAGAAATTAAATGTAACTTCAGAATTAATACATGCATAGCGACACACAAGCCTATAGTCAGCATGATTTTGAATACTTATTAGAAAATCAAATTGCATTAAAATTTTCCCTTATCTCATACAGTCAGTCTTGTGACTGAAGATTTTTAACATTTTATCCAAGCATTAACAGAACATAGTTTCAGTTCCAATCTATGATTATTTGTTATCCTAACCACTTGTATAACTGAACGCAGCATTTGCATCTCAAACCCAAAGTATAATAAGATAATGAAATGCAAATATTTCTGTCTTAAAAGCCAAAGAGCACAATTTCATTAACAGAAAGATAAATGAGAATTGCAGAGGAGTCTTTTCAAGGTTAAATTTTATTATACAAGCAAACAGACATATCTTATACTGATTACGATCCACTTTAAAATCTGTTAGCGTTTTTGGCTCAAGAACTTTTACCTATACCATTCTTACTTATAGGTTGTTCCAGAAATTCAATATTTTGTTATCTAGACATCTTCTAGTCTCCAGTATAAATATATTTATTCATCACCAGATTACACTGCTCCATGGCCTCTTTTCTCCCATAACCCAGCTGAAACCAATGAGACTATCCAAATGAATAAAGCAAGCAGGAAATTGATGCACTATAATATTTTTTAAATCCATGTTCTTAAACCTATGATTAAATATTTAAATATTTCCCAGACACTGAATACCTATTCAAATTATTTTAACAGACTATTGAGGATTTAATTCATTGCAAAACAGAAGAATAAAGGCCTAATATTTAATGGTGTGGGGGGTGATAATTTTGTAAGTAGAATCTTGCAAAAATGAAAATAAATTAAAAAACTAACAGGGTTTATCAATTCAATTCCAACAGTGCTCTGCCTGTTAAAAAAAATATAATCATTTCAATAGATAATCACTTTGATACACATTTGTTATTATGGTTGGATGGAGCCATCAAATCATGTGTATAATGCTGCATGTAGAAAAACTACCTGTATATTCATGATCATAGATTCACCTAATTACTGCTGCATTAAGCCTCACCAATTGCACTTGACAAAAACATGTCTTCAAAGGAGATACCCATTCTTTATCAAAAATGTCAGAAAATGGTGAATCCAGCACTGGCCTTACTCCAGTAGGTGTTTGTTTGGCCCAGTAGTTAAACTAAACAAGCACAAAAATTTTATTTTGATGTCTTAAACGTCAATTCACTGTTTAAAAATAAAAGGACATTGTTTCCATATCTAACTTCTAATTCCAGGTGATTCTTGGGTTTGATTCCTCTTGAAGTAAAACACCCTGACTATGGTACATTTTGTGTATTTCATCTTCACAAACTCACTACTCTACTGCCTGCATACCTAAGGTCACTTACACACTTTTCACCATTTGTTTGCACTGGTTCATGTCAAAAAACCGCAACCTTTAATCTAGCACAAAGTGCAGTTTCACTCTCAATTCATTGGTAATCATTCAAGATCTTGATGTTCTGATATATATTCATTCTTCCTAAAGGCACTGTTTGAACTAGTTCAGTTCACAGATCATTGACATAACGGTTACCTATCATTTCACCAGCCTTTATTCCATCTGCTCCCCAAAACTGCATAACCATTTGTAAAAAGTGCAATCATCATCTGTTTCTTTAGACCAGATTCTGCTACCAGATTCTGAGTTAGACTGTGTTTAGGAACACAGGCTGCTGTTCACAGTAACATGTTATATTGTGCAATTAAGACTGTCGGAGTCTGGCCCTCAACAGAGGAAAAATAACTAACTTCTATTTTTTCAGCCATTCCATTTCTAGCAAACTTATCTGCATCTCTCAAACAGAGACAGAGAGTTGGGGAGGGGAGGGAGGTGGAATAAAAATACTTCTGTTCACTTTGATTCACTGGGGCCCAGTATAATAAGTGAATACAAATATATTGCAGAAACATGAATGGTGTGGGTGCTGGTGTGTATGACTATATTTTCTGCAAGCTACAGTTTTATCCATAAGCTACATTTGCTTCAAAAATTACATAAATGTTTTTGCAACTGACAAGAAATATTTAAATCAAGGAAAATCATTCCCCATCTTCAAAGATACTTTTATCTTTCTATCCCAGACCAAACTAAAGCCCTTCTATTGGGGGACAAAAATATAAAAAACCCCAAAATCTTATCTTTGGAATGGCAGCATGCAGATTTATGGTTGATATATATCACTGTGCAATGAAGAATGCAGGTTCATATGTGCACAGCTCTTACAATAGCTCACGAAGGTAGTTACTGATTGAAATACTGTCCCTGATTCAATTCTAACAGTTTGATTAGGAAGGATATTGTGCTTCTGAAACACTCCCTGTATAACTCACTTCTTACACTGTAAAGAAACCCAGAGGAGAAAAATACTCTATCAGCTAATAGCCGAACAAACAACTACTTACACCCGGAAATGTGTGATGGTGGATGCCTTTTTAATACACTTCAGACAGTGATACTAATATATTACAACAGGGAAGTTGTTTGCTATTCTTTAATCAATTATGATTTCATGTTTCTCCAGAAATTGTTTATGCTTGTTATGCAATTTGTTTCTCATTTATGCAGTTTTCAAACTTACAGCTTACAGTCACACTATGGTCTAGATATCATGTACGATTCAATTAAATCCTATGGACTTTTACACAAAAAAGAAAAGATTAGTGGATACGTATTTCCACATTATAATTTTCTCAGTTCATCTGTATAAAGAAGAAAGACAAATTATCTTTTGCATTTACCTGTAGAAGGCTGGAGGAGCAGCTTCCCTCATCCCAAAGCTGCCCTGTTCATTTTCAAGGTAATAGGGTACCTGTTGGCTGTGATGATGGATGAAGGGTGAGAGTTGGGGTGCCGTTTGCAAGAACACCACTGGGCTTGGCGGAACATTGTTCAGTGAGTGAAATCCTGCCAGACTGCTGGTACCAAAAGATTCAGAAGTAGGGGCATAAGAGAGAGTTGTAGAGCTGTACACTGGAGCTGTAGTACCAAAATCATAAGCGGCTCCTTCTGGGTAGTTAAAAACTCCTGTCTTGTTGCTCTCCACGTACATGTCGCTGAGCGATCTTTCCAGGGGAATCTTCAGCTGAGGTCTGCTCAGTGACTCCAGTTCAGTGCCTTGAATCTGGTGCAGCAGAGTAACTCCAGAGGTTTTGGTGTGAAGGGTCATGGTCAGTGCTAATAGCAGTGAGCAAGGAACATATCTGCTTTTACTGTCAACAGCAAGATCGGCAGCTGGTAATTCACCTAAAAAAAATACCAGAACCTATTCTGAGGCTCAGAAGAAATCATAATAAAGCAGCACTACACAGGTATTACTCTAATCTCAGAAAGGAGGAGGATACAAACTAATGCAGAGTGAGCACTGAAAATGCACATTCTCTCTCTCCCCCTCCCTTCCTCTCCCTCTAACTTTTAGGAACTCCTCATCTGCACTAATATGCATTACAAGGTGCTGGACACAAGCCAGAAACTCTTGCCTTGTGTCGACATTGGTTTAAACATCACTTCAGAACCAATTAGTTTTGGAGTTATACCAAATAATTGTTCCTCTAAATGTTACTTCATTCTTACTAGTCATTTAATTTTTCACTTCAGGGTAGCCAGTGCTTTGCAGCAACTAACGGGAAAGGACACTTAAATTCAAGCAGGAAGATCAGTCCAGTGGTCAAGCAGATTACTGCCTTTTATTTCCTCAGCAGGCTCCAATCTATCTCTGCTTATCTCTCCTTCTGTTTGATTCATTTTCATGTTTGCTAGAAATATGTAATGTGTACATTGTTAACGACCCTGGGTAGGACTATGCTGTGACTGAGATAGGGCAAAGCAGAATGTGTGCGTCCAAGCATATGAGTCTCTCTGTGTTTTTGTGTCTGTTTGTGTTTCAGGAACCTCAGTCAATAAACTAGCTAACTAAATTAAAGGGTTTACAATATCTATGTGAAGAAAAGGCTTATAATATAATGTCATGAGTGATAGCAACTTCAAGTTACTGCAGTGTAATAGTAACATTAAAGAGTGGGAAAGCTTTAGATTAGCCTACAAATATCTCTGCGAAATTGTGAAACAAAGCATCATTCAGATTTTGCCACAAGAAGATCCTAAAAGTTAGGGGGAAAAATATTTGATTGCATGACCTGTGAATTGAGTATAGGAAATTGCTTTTCCTAGTCCTGAAAACAAAAGTTCAGCAAACCTGAATCTTTAAATCATATTAGAAAATCAGGTACTCAAAAATAATCAAATGGAATCAGATCTAAAATAAACTGAAATGCCTCTCAAAGTTATATTTAGGAAAAAAAAAGGGGGGGTGAGGAGAGACAATATAATGAAAAGGTGTGGCATGCATGCTTCATCTTGCCATCTCACTCTATGTAATTTTAACTTTGCATGGACTAGTCCTCCTGAACCAGCTAAACAAAAACCTCCAGAAATGGTTTCAAGCTCTCTAACTTTATTGCTGTGGTCTGTGGTTCAGTTAGAAAAATAGGCCAATGCCATCCCCAAATGCATTAATATATGGGCTCCAGTTAGTATGCTTTGAATACTAGCGAAGACTGTACTATACTTAAGTAACTCTAGTTATTAAGCTCAACCTACAAAAAAGTTGAAGCAACTGATAAACTGAACATGCAGATCACCAATACCTTCACAAAAAGTTTACAAAAATGTTTTTATTTTAGTAATACCACATTTTCAGAACTTATACTGAAATAGTCTGAAAGACTATTCTGAAGCAATATACATTCGTACCTCTGCAGGCACACAGCTAAAACAGCGCACACATAAATATGTACTTGATAGATTTCCTCACCCGCCCAGCCACCCTCCCTACCCTGTTCAAATTTCAAATTGTAGACTTTGATCAAAGAGATAAGCTTGTTTAAATAACACTGGACTAAACATGTTCCCAGTTTAAAAAAAATTATAATCAGATGATCATACCCAGCAGTTCAGAAAGTCTTCGAAGAGATACTCTGAAAATACACCAGACAGTCAGAGAAAAAAAAAAGAGTGTGTTCATGTTTGCATAGAGTAGGCGAACATGTATCTGCAGAGACTCACAAAACAGCAAGCAAGCATAGCTCTCAGCAGCCTATCTGCTGGGCTACACAGACTGAAATGAATGGCAATTACAAGTTTAAGGTCAGTCACTCAGATTTCATTTCATGCTTTGGTAATACATTGCGGGGAAAAGCATTCTTTCATACTAAACTGCATTTGAGAATTACTGTGAATCTGCCTGCCATAAGGAGTACCCACTTCTCAAGTGTGCTACAAAATGGACTTTAAATTTGTATTTAAATCATCACACAACATGTATGTTATGTTAGAATTGCAGTATTGACAGGCAAAAAAGTACTCCAGCATATTAGCTATGCAGAAGATGGAACATATAAGTCTGCACACACAGAGCTGACTTCTGAGTGCATCCTGTGTAACCTCAGTGCTTCTAGCTTACAGTTTTTAATAACTTAATTCTTTCAGAGGAATTCTGTGATTTGGGGGAGACAAATGTTTAAAATTTCCACCGTATGCATAGAGTAAAGTAAAGGCACGATCGTTTTTCCATACCATTTAAACTGGGGACCCTATGGGCAATTTTCCACAAGATAGTGTGGACTTTTAAAGTCCTACTCCCTAAAAGGGCTCAAAAAAATGTTAATGCCACCAATAAAGTCTTAGGGGCTGCCTAGGAATCTTGTGCTAGCATCCTGTAATGTTTGACTTACTTTTCCTGTGAAAGAAAGGCAAGAGAGCAAGAAAGAGCAAGGGTGAGGCTGGGAGTTAGTTAAACTAAATTCCATGAAGGAGTTGAATTTTTTATTTATGTGTACTGCAAAAAAAAAAAAAATCCATTCTCCATTTTATATGTGGGATGTTTCGTAATAAAAAGCTATGAAATGCAACAGATTATCAAAAGGGTTATTTTTCATGTCCTGTGTGGTCATGACTATCCTACTTGCTCCAAACTTACAAATGCTACTAACTCATCCAGCTTTAGAGGTGGCATTAGATGCTTCTGCTTAAAGGCTCACCCCTCTGAAAAATGAGACCCAAGATTCTACAACCTAATCTTTGTGATTAAAGGCCAGTACTTGCACAACAACCCAATTTAATCGCTCTGATCTATTAGATGTGAGGTTTTACATGATATAAGCACAATAAGGAAATGTATACATGACATGACAATAATATTTGGTGCTTCTTACCAGTGGACAACAAGCCTATACAAAACTTTGGTTTTAGTAATTTCTATTTCATGTATGCCTTCAAAAATATGTAGATCTCATAAAAACAGGCTTGTCTCATTCAGTGCATGTTTGTGGGGGTTTTTAATCACATGTAGCCATGACAGAGATAAACAAAAACGTTAATTGTTTGCAGCATCTTCATTTCCATTGCTAGGCAGAAGTGTTCAAAATGCTCTTGGTCAATGGCAAATCTATCTTTTCAGTTTGGGTAATTTCTCTACTAATGTGTCTTCAACTGCAACCAAGATGCCCTTTGTGTTTCTCTCACTTTAATGAAGGCCTAATATTAGTTTGGGATTACCAACCACCTACCACTGGGGAAAGTCTTCTATCCCAGTCTTCCTCAGATACACACACACACACATACACAAAAAAATATAGAGGGAAATTGGTTGTACAAGATCTGAAGATTTTCAAAATTTTTATCACTTACAGAGGTTTTGGGGTTTTACCCTGATTCTGAATTGGCTGTCTTTGATCCATCTAGATTAATGTATGCATGGTATCTACATACACATTAAATTAGAGGTGAAACAGGAGGCAAGGTGAGAATAGCCATTAATGAATTTGCAAACCATAGTAAGGGACTGTCTACTGTGACTGAGGACCATTACCGACATGTTGGCAAGAAGGTCAAAGCAGAAATTGCTTCATACACAGTGATTTTTAGTGAGACTGAATCAAGTCACGAGTTTCTGAAACTGAGGATTCAGACACTGCCTTTCTCATAGAAATAAGAAATTAAATTTATTAAATGAACGAAATTGACTGATTAAATCTTGTGTTCCCCTTTTTAAGGTGTCTGCCATCCTTTTATATATATATATATATATTTTTATATATATATATATATATATATATTATATATATATATATATATATATATATGCCAGAGTTCCAGTGTCCAACTCAGATTTTCCAGAGTGAGGAATTTACTGCCAATAACGCTAATAAAATAACAAATGGAGAAGCATTAAACCACTTTTCTGTGGTTAAATTAGCATCATTGACAGCTGGAGAATATTTAGATAAATTTCTAAAGGTAAGTTCTGCTCATTTTGATTCATTGATGACCAATTTGCATAATTTTTATATTTCTATATTTTTTTCCTCTTTTTGTATTGTAGTTGATTAATCTATCAGCCATGCATATTGCAGTCTGGCTCAACAGGACCATCAGTCCAACACCCTTACTAGCTACAAGCAGATGAGTACTGAATCAAGTGCAGGATTCTTACCATCGCAGACAACACAAACGTCATTTTCACTATGGAAATAAAAACTAGGATTAAAAATTTAAACCATTTAAAATAATTAAAAAGAAAAGGGGGGAAAAAAAGGAGCCTACTTGCACTGACTGCAAACAATGGGGCACCAACAAAAAGTGATGGAAAATACTACTGTAACCTATCTAAATAACTCAAAGAAGGTCTGAGGATTTCCAGCACTATCTGCATTAAATTAACTAACATTTAATTTTCTAAATCAACTACATGTCTTGAAAGGTAGTCAGAGAATGGTAACAAAATAAGTTCCATTTATAGAAAGAAAATAAAATGAAAAGGAGGAATAAACAGCCTGAGCAGATTCTTGATTCTGGACAAGATAAAATAGCAGTTTGAGGGAAAAGGAGATGAAAGTAAAACCTATAGGAATCTTTAAAGATAGAAAAACTCATAATCCTATAATGGGCTTTTTTCAGCCCTAGTTTTAGTAAGTGTTCCAACAAAAAAATGGTAAACTCAGAACTTAGAACACACACCATAAATTTTCCATAAACCTGCTGACAGTGAGAGATCATAAACTTCGTCGCTTTGGTTCCACAGCTATAAAGATAGAAGCTTTTTTTAGCCGCTGCAATTAAAGAAGAATCTACTGCACGTAACAGGAGGAACATTATGTTTTTCCAAGATTCCACTGTAACATTACAGAGAAATTATATTGTGTTTAGTCCAGTGAGGAAACTTCTCAACATAGACATCTGGAGAACAGCACCATCTACCCCTCTGCTTTATAAATCTTCCCTGAATTTAAAAAAAAAAAAAAAAAAAAAGAAAAAAAAAATCTAAAGCCCTGGTTAGCACTAAGGAAAGCAAGAAGCATGCCTAAAAGCTCCTCAGGATCTTATCAGAGCTAAGTGCTTCACCCAGTTATTGGGAGATTTTTAACATGTAAAGATTTGTAAACTGATAGGAAGATGTATATCCTTTTTCCCCCATCTCCATATAACTTACAAAAAAAGTCCAGACCAAATAGTTTTAATTCTACATTTACTGTCCAGATTGGTTTTACTTATAAAACATCTTCTGCTTTCACATGTCAAATGTAGGTAGAGAATTTGAGAACATTTGCTCAAACTATTTCTTATTCCAAACAGGGAACTATAAAATACAGTCATTCCACACATATATTAATTTAAACACTTAAATATACCTCCAAGTTTACCTGCATTTCACATGAGAAGATCTATTACATAGCTTAAAATTATCTGTGTAATCAAGATAAAATAAGGCATAGATGTCAGCATAGGTTTTTGATAAAGTATACTGACCCTTTAAATTTTAAGACTTTGTTTACAGCTATTTATGATACTATCATACTTCAGTCATTCAGGTGGCGCTCTGAGAGAACAATTTGGGTGAATATGAACAAATTGGAAATAAATATTTTGCTTGTCTCTACCTAGAGATTTCCAGAAACCCTCTTTTGAAACAAGAAACCCTTTTTCCTGTAGCAAAGCAGGGTTGTGGAGCAGAAACTTTGAATTTGGCAGGGAGGTGAAACTGTGTTACAAAACTGTCTTTTGCTATGATTATTCTGCAACTCCATCCATACTTGGCCAGTGTTTCAATCCTTTTTACAGTGAAATAATTGCAGAGTTTTAAGGAGTAAGATTTCTAAAAGCTCCCTTCCTACTGACCCTGCTTGCTCCTCTCTCAGATCCTAGTCCTGACTAGACAGGGCACAAATCCTCCCAAAATAGTAAATTGCATGCTACTATTCCAACTAGTACAGGTATAGAAAGGTTTCCCCTTACATTAATCTTCTAGGGCAGAGTAAGAGTCCAGGCTTAAATGCAGATTATTGTGCCAGTTATAATAGTGAAATTCAGATCCCAGATGTACAGACTGAATTTCCTGACACCAGAATGGGGCACCATCTGCCTTTTCAATCCAGCATTAGAAAACAGCATGTAGAAGTGTTCCCTTTCCTAAAGGAGTAGAATGCATGCTGAAATACAATTAGCTTGTACATGTCTTCAGTTTTTTTGTTGCTAAAATGGAATAAGATAAGATTAAATAACTGTGACCAACTCATACAGAATAAATTACTTACTACATAAATAAAATAGGCCAAAATACCTGAGTACTCTGGACAAACTCAAAAGATATTACTGATGTTATACTGATGATTCAAAGAGTTAGCAGATGTTCTCACAGAGGCATGGGGGGAAAAAAAAAAACAAAACCAAAAAATTAAAAAGACACATTTCTATGCTTTGCTACATTAAATGTTAACTGCATGTGAACAAAGATGTTCACTGGTAGAAAAGCAACAATGCTGTGATTTAACAGCAGGCAACATTCCCTGCTTAATCACAAACATTTCTTAACAGACCATTTCTCACAGATCTAGCTTCATCTAAAACCAAAAATGAGCTCTGAAATGCAAAAGAGGAGCTTAGTGTATAATGTTCATATGCATTTGTTCTTTTTATATTAAAAAATTGGATTGGCTGATCACCATGAGTTAGCATTCTGAAAACAATCTAGCAAGAAACCTTTGAGTCTTCATAAGGAAACAGATTCATTACCTACTGAGATTAGCTTAAGGGGGAGCATCTTTAAAATACATCTTCAAATATTACTATATGTGGGCTCCCAAAAATACTCATAAATTAGCCACATAGTTGACCCTTAACTTACATTAACTTAATTAACACTTAACTTACGTGGTGATATTAACAAAACTGGTAAGTTTTGTTTATGAGATTCAAGGTGTGAAAGCATGAGAAAGCCTCTCAGATACCATTATAAATTTGTGACTGTGATAACTGTGCATTACACATCTGTAAATTCTTTATTTAGTTTAACCTTGAAATACCCTGGGGTGATTTCATGCTAATTGGCACACACCCCAGCACACCATTCTTGTAGAAGAGTACTGAGGAAGTACTGTTAGGACAACACAATTCTGCAGATCACTTTAAAAGACAGGTTGTACCCCTGTTGAACTACACAGACCAATTTGAACATTAGTAATACATGAATCTATGTGAAAAAGGCATCTTACAGATATCAATCCAAAAAAGCCCCATCTTTTAGATGTGGAAGCGTATGTGGAACAAATACAAATATTTTTCTTCCCCCTGCCTTTAACACTATCCCTTCCCCCGGCATCTTCCATTGGTTCAACAGGTTTGCTTTGTGGATGTCAGTTTCATTTTCTAATCAGTCATATTTCATAATTAATTGGCCTCGCTCACAATATTATTTCTCAAGACTCAATTTCCTGCCAAATGCTTGACTATATACTGAGCAACAAGAGTCTCTCAGACTTCAGGTTTAAGCATGTGCATGCAAGTATTCTTGTGCAAGTGCACCCATGGGCATGCAAAATGTGCATGATGAAGTTCTCAGATAAAATCTCTCCGTTTTCTTAAATACTGCACTGTAACTCTACTTTTTCATGTCTCTTGCTGTAGTTTCAAATTACACTGCAACTGATATCTAAAATAGGTCCAGCTCTTTTTTTCTTTTCTTTTTTTTTTCTTTTCAGAAGACACATCTGAAGAACTAAAGAGGAGTGCAAACACTTGGCCATTTTGTAATCTCCATAATAAAGAGACCTCAAATCAGGCTCATCCATGTGAGACTTCCTATTACCCTTACTTTCTTTCAAGATTTCCCTGTACAAGAAGCAAGTCCAAGGGTCCCAAGTGGTGAGGATATAAAGACAGCCTAAGTCAGCAGGGTCTGCTCAGACTGTAGGGGAGGGGGGGAAGGAAAAAAAAAAAACAGAGGAAAAAAAAAGGCTCAGGGACACCTTTCTGCTATTTACAACCATCTGATGAGAGAACACAGAAAATACAGTCGGACTCTTCTTGGGAGTGTATAGCAGCAGTCAAAGAGGCAACAGGACACAACCTGGACTATGGGAAATTCTATTAGATATTAAGTATAAATTTTATCCTGACAGTGGCCAAATAATAGAACAGGCTGTTGTGAGATGCTGGGAACTCCCTGTCCTTTGAGGATGAGATTCAACTTTGAGTTCTACTGTGCAAGGCTCTGAGCAACCTGATCTAAAAATAACTTTTTTGAGTAGAGGTTTGGACTAGGTGACTTTTAGATGTCCCTTCAAATGTATACTGTGACTCTATGTATCTAATACACAGATCTGCAACAAAATATTCAAAAGATATTAATTACTTTGATGATGCTCTATTTCCCTATTATCCACAGATGCCATTTCATAGTTTCTACCCTTCTGCAGCTCTTTCAACAATACATCTGCATTTTTCAACCAGGACGCTATTTTTCCTAAATTAGATATGAATTAAGGAAGCTCTGCTGGCAAATTCACCCTTCCCTTCAATTAATCTACTCATTGGCCTGATCAATGCAGTATAGTCTCAGTTCCCTACCATAATCAAAGTTGGAAAAAAAAATAATCTATTTGCCTCACTTCACCTTCTCAGTATTTCTGTAAATTGCTGCAGTTATCCAAAATGTATTTGCTGCCCATTGCCCCAGTAACAACCTACATGTTTTCAATAGTCAGTGGTACACATATGTTTGAACACCCATCAAGACTGAGGTGGTAAGTACTCAGCCATCTTTTGTGGCTTCCACAAAACCAAACCAGCTGCCTCTTTGGATGGATATGACTGTCTTCATCAAAAGACCAATTATGAAGTATCATTGCTTAAATCTCCTTCTGTCAGTGTTTTTCCGTATATACATATGATTCATGGCATGTACAGTAAAGAGACCAGTGTCCAAGGGTTTAGAAGACAGAAGCTAAACCCAAATCAGAAGGCAACACAGAATCAATCTGATGGCATGACCATCACCATTCTTCACTCTATTTCTGTCCAGTAATGGCATTGAGATAAACCATGTTTGGTTTTAACATATCACATATTTACATTTCCTTTCTAGAAGCGGTCTCTTCCAATGGAAGGGTATTTGTAATGAAGTTAACCCTATCTCCTCAAACCCACCACAATAACTTTTTTAAATATTTTTCCAAATGGCTTGGAAAAGTCTTGGTGCTTCAGCATCCCATTATTGTCTAACACCTACTCGTAGCAGGGGCACTTCATTCTCCAGTCATCCTCAGAGAAATGGATTTCCTTTAGTTATTTCACTAATTCTTGTTAGTAAGTCTTCTGTGTTATTGTGAGCATAACAGCATGTAGCTGTGAATAATCTGCAGCCAGCACATAAAGAGGTACCACTTGTGTACCTGAGCTTCTCTCCATCCAATTAGATATTATTACAGAGCCATTGAATTGTTGCCAGTGGCACACAAGGAAGTTATGTCAATTTACTTCTAGGTCTGTTCTCACAAACCTCATGTCCAAAAGGAAAAGTCCACAAGGGGTATCAGCTGTTGAACTAATCAGTGTTGCTACACACTCTTCTGTATTCTCTCCCTGATTTCAAGAACTGACTTGTTATTGCCACCATCAGTTCAGCAACCACTACAGCCACATCTGAGTGGCTTGTTGTCACTTGTCATCCAACTGGCAAATACTCTAGAAAAGCACAGTCAGGCAGCAAACATTCATTAAAATGTCATGTCCAGCAGGTAATGTACTGGCTGCAATCACTCCATGCAAACCAGAAGTGAAACATGAGATTCAGTATTCTAGACAGAAAAAAAGGGTAGATGATGTAATGAGTTAATTCATTAGGCTTTTATAACTGAGAGTTGTATCTTCTGTTCTGCTGTATTTTTAAAAATTCTCAATACCAATTAACAAAATATTTCTTAATTCTAACAAAAATTCAGCCCTTCTAGAAGAGGAGTCTCAGTAAGTTTCTCTCAGAAGACATAATCCTATCTAGCTAGCTGAGATGTATGATCTATATTAAAAGATGCATTTTGAAGCTAATAGGCGTATCCTTCCATAGCAGATATAGTGAGGACATACAGGACCAGGAAGGTCTTGAAATAAATCCTTATAAGACAGTTTCTGACACTTACTTTTTTTTTTTACACATATATGTTCGGTATTAAATATGTAGCCCTAAATAAAGCCACGCCATAGAGTCTATGATAACATGAATCAGTCGTTGTCTGATCACGATGAGCTAAGTTAGAAATGAGTTTAAGTGCTTTGCTGGATCAGGGCCTAAGTCTCTGTTCCACACCTACTTATCATCTCCGGCCCTCAGAGAACTCAAAAATTAACAGCCTCAGAGGTTATATCTCATTCTTTGGGAATAAATTGCAAGCTTTCCAAAATTCTGTTTCTGTGATATAACTTCTTACTCCAGAGCAGTCCAATTTTAAAACTGATTTAACAAGCCCACACGCATGGCCGACGGAACCTGAACCAAAAAGCAATGAGAAACATTCAGTTCTATAGTGATTGTTATTTGTATTCAGGAGCACCTAAGATCACCACCAGAAAGCAGGTTCTGGTTGTGCTAAGTACAATATATACTTAGGACAAAGAACACTTACTTAATAGACCAGATTTCAATATCTAAGATTATATTCATAGAATCATAGAATCAGTCAGGGTTGGAAGGACCACAAGGATCATCTAGTTCCAACCCCCCTGCCATGGGCAGGGACATGGCTGGCCAGAGCCTGATCTAGTGGCTGAAAATAGCAACCTTAAAGAGTTACTCCATTTCCTCACAAAATTCAAATAGATAATGTCTCTTCTACCTCCATTATGAGGTTGTATTGTTTAATAAAATCAAAGTTTGTTTGCTAAACTCTAAATATGAAATCTTTTGATGAAGCTATCTAACAAAACAACTACAAATACAAGAAACCTACACAGAACTGAGGAGTTAACACTAAGAGAAATTGTTCAAAAAATCAGAGAGTTAAAAAGTAGACAATTGCAAAAGGCACCTATGAAATAGCCATAATGTAACTGAAGCATCAATATATGTTACAAATGGTGAAGACTTTAGTTCAGTGCTATGTAAACCAGCATCTAACAGAAAATGGTGTCACAATCAGCTGCACTACACTCTGCTCTGAGGAGAAGAGAAACAAAATCCACCCCAAAAAAAAAGAAAGGAAAAACAAGGTAGGAAATAAACCTAGACTTCTTGTTGATGAAAGCTTTGAAAGTCACTTCTATGCTTCAGTAGAAAGAAAAAAATGCATTGTCATCTGTCAAGCGGAACAAATAGGGCCTCAGTGATTCAGTAACAGTTGCGCTGTCTTGGCAGATATTAGCTTGTTTAAGGCAGGGAAGATCAAAGGAAGCCACTAAGTGCCAACAGAAAAAAAAAAAAAAAAAAAAAAAGTCAAAGTAGTTTATTAGTTCAGCATTCCCCTATCTTTATTTGTTCTTCCACCATTTTCACTGTTTTGTGCAACAAGATGGAGGTCCTCCTGAAACAGAGTAGTCAATAATTTAATGCAACGATACTTTTGCAACACAGGCTACTCTATGAGTCCAGAGACCCATAAGAGCAACTCTTATTCGTAAGGGTGTGTGGAATACATAGTTCCACATATTCATTTAACACAATGGTTTCCAAGCCACAGGACAGAACCAGAGTGAAGAGGGAGGCAATTTTGTCCAGCACTAGCGAGCCCTCAAATTAATTTGAAATTGCACTCAAAATAGAACAAGCCAAATTAGAAAGGACGCACACTGCCAACGGGATATTTGTCTGGCACACGTTCACATTGGTTGTGATGAAACTTAGTCAAATATACCACGGATTACGTATAACTATGACATGGTTTATTTATTTTCTATTATCTGCATTATACTATGTTTCCCTTAACAAATAATTTTCTTCTACCAGTGTTTGCAGAATGAAAAATGGTCCCTGCTTAAGATCAAGAAAAGCATTTTGCTTTTCACAATTTTTTTTGAGGAAGTTTCTATGCAAAAACACCAACCAGACAAAAAAGAAAAAACCACAGCCACCAAGCAGTACCATAAATCACTGTTAACAGGAAATTCTCAATATTTGTTATTAGCTAATGCTGAAAAATAATAATACGCATTACTACTAAAATTACTTGACTCAATTCTGCAGTGAGAGTCTTGATTTTTTTTTTTTTTGTTAGAAGAGAAATATTTACCTAGAATTTATATTATTCAGTTTTTAAAAGTTAAATAAAATATGCTGTTAAAATCAGTAATTAAAAATTACAGGTTGAATGACAGAACGATCAAAAATTGTTCACCCATAATATGAAGAATATTAAGGCATTGTTTTCCTTCAGAGTTAAATGTAGTTTTTAAAGGGATTTAAAGGGCTGTTGAAGGCAAAATATAAAACAGGGCCTGAAGCTTAGTTAGCACACTACAAAAATCCTGAAAATAGCCAAAGTCCTTCAAATGTACTATTTTTTCAGCTTTCTAAAAACCCCAAACATGCTAATCTTGTTGTATTTTGCAAGGCAATACATCAGGCAGATATGAGGACATTGAACCATAGAATCATAGAATCATTAAGGCTTGGAAAGACCTCTAAGATCATTGAGTTGAACCATCCACTCAGCTGAGCCATTTACTTCATATTTCAGATAAGTTACTTAACAGATTCATGTTACAAGCTCCAATTTTTTTCTAAGCCAAAACAGCTCACACCAACTTGAAGTGTGATGTACTTTATTATGTAAAGTTTCATAGGCTCACATTGCTTAAAATCATAACTCAGAAAGAGGCAATCAAAAGAGTGTGAACCGTGTGAAACTTTAAATATTTTAATCTCATCCCAAAGATCAGGAAGCACACATAGCATCACAGAAAACAACCTATAGAAGAAAAGAGTCCCTTCAAGACAGAAGTGGAAGAAACACTAATTTTGGCCAAAATTTACCCCTGATCATCTTCCAGAAGCTGAAGGCTTGAAAACACTACCAAAGTTATTTCTGCAAGCGAACACAAAGATGCATACCTGCGGCTAAATTGCTAGTAATACCCATCACTGCATCATCTTATTTGCTTTCCAGAATGTTCAAATTCCACAGGAATTCCATTTTTTAATTCTACATACTCAGCTCTTGGTTTACTTATAACCCATATTTTAAGGAAAAGCAGAAGTCTACATTTTTAGATGTGAACAGTCACAAAATGTCACAAAACTTTTGTATGCATAACACATCTAGAGCACTTTGAACACATTAACATGTTGCTCAACAGCCTTGTGTTTCCATGTCTAAATGTTTGTAAATAAAACTTCTATTGTCTTCTAAATTCTGGATGAGATTATAATGCCAAAGATAGACTTGTGAATCTACAGATTTATTGGCATTGTTACATGAGTATTTTGTACTGATGAGAAGTCTGAGGAAATAATTGAGGAGAGCCAGCCTGTATGGGTGATTTTGTCAGTAATTAAGACAGTCTGCGATAACTTCTTTTTACTCACTTCCAAATATTCTTGCAGAACCTCCAAAATTGTATGCCTCCCTGAGTATAACACCACATCAGGTTAGTAGTTCTTGCTTTTGGGACTATAGAAGCTCCTTTAGACCCATGAAAAAATACCATGCAACCCATATAGTTAACAGACACGTATGTAACGCTTAACAACAGTCATTTTGAGGCCAATTCAGGGGCCAAAATACAGTCATTTTGTGTCACTTGAGTTACCCTAGGATATCCAAGATACTACATGAGGCTGGCATACATAACCAAGTTGGTAGAAGAGTTATGATTCAATGGGCACAAACTTGAATGCATGAAGTCCATCTAAACATGAGATGGCTTACGAGAGGTGGTGGAGTTTCCATTTGGAACTAAAGTCTTTCTTCTAGTATATGCTTTATCATTACTTCCTATATGGAAGTCGAGATAAATTTCAAATACATTGTCAGTATTTAACTTCGACCCTATATAAATTAAAGAGAGCTTTTATAAACATGAATTGATAATAGTACCAATTCATCTCTAAAATCTATATACAAATATATATATAGACATATATATATACACTTTATTTTCAAAACCACTTTTGTTGCTAAAATAAAGCCATTACTAGATTTCCAAATTGAATTTAGAATTTTCTTCTTATATTAACAAAATATTTTGCTTTTAAAAATAGAATTTTCTTATAACGTTCAAACTGAAATTAGGCATAGAATTCTCTTCTGTGGTCTTATACTTTATTGAATCACAGGCAGAATAAAAGCATAAATTTTCCTTCTCCAGGCTACCATCAATGTTTTGCACTGAATTATTCATATTGATTCATATTTTTTAAAAATCTCACTGATTGTCTACAGCTCACTGAAAGATATGATATTGAAAACAAACTAAACCAAAATTTTAGCACTCTACCAGTTCTCCAAAGTGAACATACACTAAAGTGTTGGGACCACCAAACAGGCTCAGATCTACTAACCTTACCTGAAAAAAAATCAGTATGTGAAGGCATGTGAATACCTGATATACAGAGGCTGCAATTTGTGGAAAAGTGAAACACTGATTAGTGGAAAACTGATGCCTAAATTTAAAACCTTCAAACAAAAACATTGTTTAAATAGGTATGCAGAACTAGTTACAAGAGCACAACTATCTAGAAACAGAAGAGACTGAGGTGAATATAAGACTGGTGGAGGTTTGAAATATCTGATTACCACACTGGTTCAGATCCAAGATCCCTGTTGCCCTGTAACCTCACCTTCAGCAATAGTGGATACTGAATGAAGAGAAATGGATGCTGAGTGAAGAGAAAGAACACGAAAAATATAGGTGATAATTCTCTTATGTATTCTCCTGTCTTCTATATTCTGCTCACAGAATTTGCTGAGCCTAATCCAGTTATCTATTCAACAATCCTCAATGGAACTACCTTCCAAGTTGTTTTCATTCTCCCTTCAACCTGTACAAACTGTTTGCCTCCTTCTCTGCTATGTGGGAAATGACCTTCTAGTCCTGGTTCTAAACATGAGTTCTTGAAGCTTCAATGCATAGTATAGGAGTCATTCTCAGTTTTTGGAAAAACTACACAATACCCAATCCCTATCCATTCTCTTCAATAAATACAAAGCTGAAGCTGTCCTCCCTTAGCAGCTTGGTGCCCAATTTCATGCCAAAGAGGCAGAACAGAGAGTGCTGAGTTGTTGAAACAGGCAGCCAAGGGCGGTGGTGGAGTCACCATCCCTGGAGGTGTTCAAGAAGCATGCAGATGTGGTGCTTCAGGATATACTTTAGTGACCACTGTAGTTGGGTTATGGTTGGACTCCATGATCTTAAAGGCCTTTTCCAGGTTCAATGATTCCATGATTCTAAAATTCTCTATGGACAGTTTACAAGGAGAGCTCTGAGCATGTAAATCACAACAAGACACTAAAAGAAAGATTAGAAAAAGTTAGTTATTTGTTTTGTTTTATTTTTATGTGATGAAAGTGTTAGTAGAAGTAAGACTGTATCCTGTTTTTTAGAAATTTCACTGGGGAAAATGAGGACTTGCTTTTTGGTTTGCTTCAAGAAATATTTTTGTTCAAAGTCTGCTTTCATCTAAAAGTCAGGAAAGAAGTTTTAGATGAACACTGTAATGTGCAACCTCAAAAATACAGGAAGACAATATCTGTTGGGGGTCTATTTAAACTCAAACAGCTTCATGCAAAGTATACATGCTTTGAAGAGTCCATAGCACCAAGAGAGAAAAGCAGGCTCAGAGACCTACTGAGGATAGCATATATTGCCATCCCTCACATTAGGGTAAAATTTCTGCCTGTGAAACAGAATCTGGAGAAATGTTCATTAGATCACTAAATCAAAATCATTAGTTACAAAACAAGATTTATATTTCTGACAACCCTCCCTGGACCCATCTTTCCTTGAATACATATAGGAAGTCAAAGAAACAAAGAATTTCCACATTTTCATTATGGTGCTAGAAGACAAAGATGCTAACACATGTGACTCTTCCATTTGAAACATAGAATGGCAATTACAAAGTGTTCTCATATTTGCTGACAGAGGGGTTGTATTTACATGAAATATGTTTTTTCAACCGAAAAACAGAAAATACTTTTCACCAGAATATTTATCTTCACTAATGACTAGCGTCCTGCCAAATTTACAACTAGTAGTTATTTTTATGCCTAAACTACCAGGATAACTTTGATGCTTTTGTGAGTGATAAAACAGAGGAATTTTCAAGTGGATTTGTCACACCACTCAGAGCATAGCTTGGGTTTGTGTTTGCATGTGTAACTGCAGACTCCAGCAGTACTCCGGAGCTGTAATACCATGAAAAACAATGGGTAGCTTGTTGATCATTTTACTTATCCTCACTAAAGCAGGCTTCAACAATTCATAAAAACCATTCATCCATGACTCTTTGAGCCTGACACATCCAGAATTTTTCACTTCTCTATGTCCCAATCTCATATACATCCTGTATGTGTGTAATACCATACCTAAGCTCACAGTATGATTTATCCACGAGCATTACACAGTGTCCTCAGAACGGTTTATAGACATTAAATGTTGCAGGGTTGCTCCAGCACATACCAATTTAGTTATAAAGCAATCTGAAACCTAGAAAAGAAATAATGGTTTCTAGTTTCCTAATCTATGTATTTTCATAATTGAATATCATCCATTAATAAAGTGTATGATTCAAAGGCCACAAGTACATACAAAGGAATTTTCCAGGATCTGAAATTCTAATAAAACAATCTTGAGAAATAAGGCAATTTTTGATAACCAAAAACTATTCAACTGATATTCCTGCCAGCCAACTTGCAATCATCCTTGTTGCTCAAAGGTGGTAAGTATCAATGGATTTACCTCCGTTAATCAATGACCAAAGCATGTGATACCACTCTACTATAATCCAGTGATGTATCTCCACATTTAACTGAAGGACCTGCAGTTGAACCATATGAAACTGCACTGAGAAGTGGTAGGATTAGTCAAAGTATTCTTGAAACCACTCTAAATGGTTTAATAAATAAATAATATTTCCCCCTAAGACATATTTTCCAATTGTGCAATTTTCTTCTTGTGGCTACTTAGCAACAGCAGTCATTCTCCACGCAGGAATCCTCCTGGTACATTGAAAGAGCCCCAGGCAAACTACCATATACAATATTCATTATTCTGAATGCTCAAGTGGCAAAGAAAAAAAGAAGTACTGAGTTCAAAATAACACTTTATTGTTTGCCATTGTTACGAAATATCCTTTTCCTATATTCCAGGCACAATTTTGAATTATTATTTAAAATGGCCTTTTCTCAATATAAAAAGAAAGACATTCTAAAAATCTGCAAATCACTGACATCAGTCCGTTGCCACAACTTTAAGCCACGATGAGGGCCACTATGCAGTTCAACAGCTCTATCACCATTTCAAACAAGATTTTCTATAATCCTAGATGGAATAAGTGATTCAACATCAAAAATGTTGGCCATGCCTTCCCTAGAGTGTCTAAGGATACCAGATGCAATAGTGCTTTAAGGAATAAAATGGAATGTTTAGAAAGCTTAAGGTAGATAGAGCCATACCACTTCATCATCAAAATATATCTATTGCAAGACCAAGTCTATTTATAGTTGAATATAATTTAGCATTCTGGCTACTCAAAGGTTCTAATTAAAATCTGGCTGTATTGTTTAAACTCCATCTGTTCTCTTTTCTGTCTTACACTGTTGTGAGACTGGTTTGAATATTCACATCCACAGGGGAAAAAAAAAAAAGTGCTGTATTGTTACTGTGTAATGACTATGAACACAGTTAAGAAAAATATTTAAGCATGTGCATTACCTACTGTGAAAATTCTTTACAGCTGTTACCAAGGTTTGAAACTTTGACAAAACAAAGATCTTGCACTGTCTTAGAATTTACAGATTTCAAGTAATTTTTGTCTCTGTTTATCAAATTTTCAACATTCCTCTAATATCACAGACACATGAAACAGTGTTTTCTGTGCCGGAATATATTGAGCACTCCTCAATCCTTCATGATATTTCCCGGTTTCAGCAGCAGAGGATTGCATTAGCTCTTTTTGTCACAATATTGCACAGGTAGTTCATGGTTGCTTGATTCCCTCAATACTCATTCCAGAACCATTGTTTTCTTAGACACAGAATAAGATTATAATAAATGTGCGAACACAACATGCTTGGATTGTTCTATGATATACGTTCAAAGTCCTGCTTACATGACTAGTTGCAGCACTATACTTCTAATCTCATTCCTGGGATCACTGCTGGAGTGATCCAATCAGCTCAAGGCAAGAACTGCAAACTAGCTAAGTTTCCCAGGAAACACAAGCACAGACGACAGCCCCACTTGTTGTAAGGTTTCCTTTAGATAGAAAGCATGTATACGGATTCAATTTAGTTTTCCCCTTCCAGTGTATTTTTATTCCACTCATCTTCTTCAGCTACAACCAAGTACCAAAAATCAGTCAAGTACACTGCTACAACAAAAAATATGTTAAGAATTGTGCCTTAGTGCTACATGGGTGACGTGAGTTCCAGCACTATATGGTATTGATGCAATCAGGCCCTCTAGAGTGGGTGGATTTAGTTCATTGGTGTGGTCCACAAAGACAATATGAGAACAACCTAAGGGCCTATTTGCTTTGGAAAAGATGGATCGTTGTACAGTCCAGTACAAGTAAACAAATTTACATGGACAAATACTGCTGCTGCTCCAAGACATGTGGATGAATTTAAAGTTTCTTGCATGCTAATTAAAGCCTACAGAAAGGGGGATTAAAAAAAGCATTTGCAATCAGGTTGAACAAACTTCTCTACAAATATATTTGCCTCTCCTTGGTTGTGAATCACTGTATATAGGCATACTGATTTCCTGGCCCAAGTCATTAAATGTCTGAAGGGCTTGAAGGCTTTTACTTCAAAAACAATATACTAAAGTATTACTGTCATGGGGACACCTTAATGACTAGGAGAGAAGCAATTGAAGCATGCAAAGTTTTGCCCAAAATTAATGATTCCAGCAGACAAAATTGTATATCACTGCTACAATGCATCTGCGATCAACATTTATGACAGATTAGTATGACAAGCAGTCATTATTAACATTGCATATGCAAAACAGCACATTGCTTTAAGCTGATTGGTTCTGATCCCTTTGAAGATAGTAGTAATTTGGCTACAAACTTAAATCAGAACTTATTAAGGCCTTAAAAATGAAAACTAGAAAATTGCTCCAAGAATTGGAACACAAACATTCTCTAGGAAAAGAAAAAAAAAAAAAAAGAAGTGCAAAAGAAAGGATTTTTTATATCAGCAAAAAAAAGCTGGCACTTGCACCCTATGATAGGACAAGGGACAATGGACATAAACTGCAGCACAGGACGCTCCACCTCAACATGAGGAAGAACTTCTGTACTGTAAGAGTCACAGAGCACTAGAACAGGCTCCCCTGACAGGTTGTGGAGTCTCCTTCTCTGGAGACTTTCAAGACTCATCTGGACGCCTTCATGTGCGACCACCACTAGATTATATAGTCCTGCTCTGGCAGAGGGGTTGGACTTGAAGATTTCCAGAGGTCCCTTTCAACTCCTCACATCCTGTGATCCTGTGATAATCATGACCATTTAAAATACAAATTCAAGGGAAAAGAAAAAAAAATCCAACAAAAATGTGTCCCTCAGACACAATTAATTATCAACTCAGACTAACTGTGCAACAATGCTCTAGGATAAAATCCCATGTTATTTAAGCCAAATCAGAATAAGGTAATTTTACTAGGATGGAGAGGAACCAAGTGAATAAGACCACCAATTAAAAAGCTTTCAGGAAATGACTAAAGAAAACAACTATTTAAGTTAGATTTCCTAGTGTAAACATATTTACAGAAAATATAATATAGTAGAGTGTTCTCTGGGTGATCCACTGCAGGAAAGCGATGAAGCAGAAATTAGTATGCCCTAAAGCAATAGGGTGATAAAGTAAATAAAAGCAATAAGCTGAGCTGTGTCGTATAGGAAAATGGGCAGCTGTCCAAATTAGGAACAGGTAGATGCAAATTACCTGTGCTTACCTGAGATTTTGCCACTGGGAAAGCTGCCTTCGAGTACAGAGGTTTAGGATATTATTATCATAGTGTATTGCATAGTGTAACTGAATGTCATAAAGGTGTATTTTAAAATCAATATAATGATAGAAGATTTGTAAACTCTGAGAAAATATTTCAGCGTATAGCTATCTAACTCCAATTGCTATAGCTCTGCTAGCTGCATATTCTAACAAAAATGGGCATTAACCTTTATTTGGAGAGGGCGGGGAGGGGCTAAGTGATAGATAATCACTTATTAACCACAAATTTAGTTTGTAACAGGAACCTCCTACATAAAGAATGAATAAATTTCAACCTCTAAGAATGTTGGTCCTAAAGTAACAAACATGAAGTAAAAAAAAAAAAAAATCTTTGTGAATACACTGTATAACATACCCTTTTCCAGTGCTTCCAAAAGAGAAAGCAAAGAGTAACAAGCATAGACTCATACAGGAGGGTAGTAAGCCAATGTATCTGGTTATGCGTCAAGAGTCTGAGACGAAAAGAAGAGTAATAATTGACACAGATTCAGAGCTGTTAGGTGAACAATGAAATCAGAAAGCTTTATCTTCTCTGCATTAGATTGGTGTTAGTCCAAAACTGACCTAAGTCTATGCTTTTTTGCTCATTCAACACTCTCAGTGGGTTTTGACGCATACTTGTGCCAAATAGCAACACTGAATTAGTACCATATATAGTACCACTTGGTAGAGTGTTTTTTATCAGTGAACACCATTTTACAACTGACTCTTTAATGGAAATAAACCCCAGAACTCCAGAGCACAGCAGTAATAACAGCTGTTAGCAAAAATGTTAACCTTATAGGTCAGAGGGAATTAGCCACGGATGGCTATCCCAAGAGCACTAGCCTAACTGGCCTTTGACAAATAAAGTCCCTCAAGTAGAAATCCAGTGAGATTTTGGAACTTCCTTCCTTTAAAATGAGATGCCACCTTCATTCTCACAGTTCATGAGTATGGTTCATTAAGGCAAGAGGGAGAGGGGGAAAATAGGGCAACAAAACCATGTACTCCTCTCTCAGATATCTGCAGTGAACTGCCTTTCCACAATTCCCTTATTTTTTTTATACACAAATGTCTACCATTTCAAATGCTTTTAAGAACACTATGAAAGTCACACAGAGAGAGGTCTAGTCTGACAGCATGACTTGTTTCTTTTGCAACCACACTTGGGGCAGCAGAGTATATGGATGTCTTTTAATTAATTTCAAAAGAGATAGCTTTCCCATCTTCTACCTTCCTTGACTACCAGTCACTAAAACTTGGCATCCAGCTTTTCATTTTCCTATGTCTTTGAGGCCACCTCTTATTCACACCACTTAATAAATTGGAAAAGAAAGATATTAATTCAGGAAGACTCAGAGCTGCAAATTGCTGGATATTGGAGGAGTATTCTTGGGAAAAATATTATCACAAATGATTCTGTTCTTATGTCCTTCAATATGCATCCACTTTTACCATGTCTGGATAAAGGACATTGTACTACATAAACATTTGGTCTGAGCTACTGAAGCCATTCTGTTGTTCTTGGAGTTCATTTGAATCAAACCATTTGCTTAGCTTAATGTACTACTTAACTTCTGGTTTAGAGATTAAATCAACCATCTTTGATATCATGGATTATAGGACAGCAAGGTATAAGCAGACTGCATCTTAAATATACAAGAAAAGCAGCTTAGAAATGCTCTGCATCCATTGATGAAAACAGGAGAATAGCTTTTTTTAAAAAGCCATGTATATGAGCAAGAATTAATATGCCTATGTGATGTATTTTTAACTAGTTCATCAAACCCAGAGTAATCTCAGACTAGAGGGAAGTCTCTGTATCACGCACAGAATTCAGTCTTACAGATAGAGCTTTGTAACTACCATTCACCTCAGAACACAGGAAGAGTCTTCCTTTCAGCTCCTTGTTGTGTAGAAACCAGACACGCATTTGAACAAGGTCCTGTGCCACTTCCTACAGACGATCTTTTGCAAAGCAAGTGCAGCAAAATGCTCTTGGAAACATTTAGAAGTTGCAAACTATGTCCAAGTGATTGTTACCAGGAACTAAAAGGTTTTGCGACTTGCATGCGGTCATTAAGGGTGAAACAATGCCACAAAATCAAGAGTATTGCTGAATAGAGTCAAGTTCTGAGGGCCCACCTAAATCCACTCTTGATTACAGTAACTCATTTCCACGGCTACAGGTGACAGGCAGACCAAAGTGACCCATGGTCATAATGACATTCTAACATTCAAGAGGACAGAGGACATAACTGCTTCATGTTTGCAAACAGGGCTGAACATTATGATTAACATTAAACAAGGGCAAGTGGTAACTTAAAAGAAGTGAAATCAGGGGCATAACAAACACAGCTAAATGAGCCCTTAAGCACAGGAAAAGCAAAATGGCAAGTCATCATAAGAGCTCCCTTTATACAACTAAATAGGACTGGCACAGGATACAAATTGAGGTCTGCTCAGCCATGAACATACCATAAGACAGGAGCACAAACACATCATAATGAAAAAGGCTTATCTAGCCTACAAGAACTCCTGCAACATCTACATCTAATTGCCCTTTAGGACAGACTTAGGTAAGTTTTTGCGTTATATTCATTGCTGTGTTGTGTGGACATCTTTTAAAATGTCCATGCTGAGGCAAGCCATAGTTTACTTCACTCTCACCAGATCTCTGTCCTAAATTTCTCTTCCAGTGTCTGTTTTCCACAATATTACCATTTTTTCCCAATCATTCACTAATATGTTCCTCACCCACAATATAAAAGGAGCAAGGGAGCAAAAGGTAGGACTTAGGAGAAGACTTTATACCTTCTCTCTGGAAAGAAAGACGATAAATTAGATTGAGAAAAACAGCAGATACCCTCCTCCCCCTCCAAGAGATAACTCCTCAGGGCACACAGTAGCACACAAAAAATTTCCCATTATTCCACAGGTTCTAACAAGTTGAATCCACATGGATTCCACCCCATTATGCAGGGAATCCCACAGATTAACCTAAACCCAGGTCTGCACTGACTGCATAAGTCAGTAGCAGACAAGAAGTTAAAAAAGTATTCATCTTTCCACCTACCAGTGCAGAGAATCTAGTTATATAACTGACTGGAATTCGAAAAGATGCTTAGATAAGCAAATTATTCTCATAAGTGGTATTTTAGAGTCATGAAAAAAAAAAAATCTACTGTACTTCAAGAGGTATTTCAGCATTAAGATAGGCTGATAATATTGGGAAGAAACTTTATATGATTATGTTCATTATTTCATCACTAAAGTTTATCAAAGGATAGAGATCCTTTTTAGATCAAAAAACGCAAATCAAATTTGGGGAAATCTTGGGGAAGGGACAGAGAACAGAAGAAAGATCTCTGCCATAAATCTATGGTTTGTGTATACCTGAAATACCAGTTGCAGTTTTGGTTCCTTCCTCCTAAGGAGTATATGGAAGGACACCAAAGCTTCAAGATAACTAAGGAGGACCAAAAGCCTAGAATATGTGCAGAACAATCCCTTTGTGTGATGGATGAAGAACAAAGTAAACTGGGAGTGCGCTCTGGGGGAAAAAAAGAAAAGTAACTTGGAGGGAGTATGATACAAGATAATCACATCATAAATGACATGGAGAAAATGGGTGGGCATTGAAAGTTTACTCCCTACCAGTATAAGAATCATGTATAAGCCCTATGAGGAGAGGCTGAGGGAGCTGGGATTGTTTAGTGTGGAGAAGAGGAGGCTCAGGGGTGACCTCATTGCTCTCTACAACTACCTGAAGGGAGGTTGTAGCCAGGAAGGAGTTGGTCTCTTCTCCCAGGCAGCCAGCACCAGAACAAGAGGACACAGTCTCAGGCTGCGCCAGGGGGAGGTTTAGGCTGGATGTTAGGAAGAAGTTCAATACAGAGAGAGTGATTGCCCATTGGAATGGGCTGCCCAGGGAGGTGGTGGAGTCACCATCACTGGAGGTGTTCAGGATGAGACTTGATGGGGTGCTTGGTGCCATGGTTTAGTTGTTTAGGTGGGTTGGATTGGTTGATGGGTTGGACATGATGATCTTGAAGGTCTCTTCCAACCTGGTCTATTCTATTCTGTTCTGTTCTATTCTGTTCTATTCTATTCTGTTCTATTCTATTCTATTCTAACCACTTCATGCATTTATACATCTGGTTCTAACAATGAAACATTATTAGACTGCATTACAGGAAGTCCAGTGACACTGTCAATAATTAAAGCTGTGCAACATTACATTTCTTTTCATATTTTCAGTTTCTCATAATATTCTGGACTGAAATTTATTGCAGTGATTTGCTGTGCTCTACAGAGGCAAATTTTTTCCATGGTTAATCTGCAATGTTCCCAAGGACAATGCTAAGGAAAGTGCATCATATTGCCTGCATTAGTCAAAACGCATTGTCCCCTTATTGACAATCTCATACACTTCTATGCTTAAAAGTGGAGACCAAAAATATAGCATAGTCTGACCTGTATGTCAGGAGAAACCTCAGCTTCTGTGTGAAATTCTACTTTGGTTTGAACAAATTATACAGTCTTTTTTAGCTAAAATCTCCCAATCTAAGAGAAAAATTATTCTCAAATCTCATTCCACATGGTTTAAGAACATCATCTACTCTCATATCAACTTTCAGTTCAGTTATTCTATCACTGTCTTTTAACTTAAATAGTACTATTCATTGCCTGGAGATTACAGTCCCTGACTCACAGAGATCTGGCATATCTCTCATATTTCTTCCAGATGACTTCCTTTCAAATTACATTTTATACATTTTTGGCTCATTTTCTAGTTCAAGCTGATTTTCTAGCACACATGTGACCTGAAAAAAGCTACCTAGGATTTTATAAAATATAATACAGAATCTTATACAGTTGCATAGAGATTTCCCAATACCACAGGATATAAGAATCATTGAGGTGGGCAGAGACCTCTAGACATTCAACCCCTATACTCAAGCAGGATCAGCCAGAGCATGTTGCTTAGAACTGTGCCCAGCCAGATTCTTAGTAACCTCACAAGTAGAGACACTACAACCTCTCTGGGCAATCTGCTCCAGTGTTTTACCACCCTCACAGTAATAAAAAAAAAAAAAAAAAAAAAAAATTAAAAATCCTCTGTTTATGCAGAATTTCTGGTGTCTCAGTTTGTGCCCACTGTCTCTTATCTTGTCACTGGGTACCACTCAGAAGAGTGTGGTCCCACTAGGTATTTGCACACATTGAGAAGATTCCCCTGAGATTTATCTCTTCTAGGCTGAAGAGACTCAGTTTCTTCCTCTTAGGTGCTACAGTTCCCTAATAATCTTTGTGGCCCTGCATTGGATCAACTCCAGTATGTCCATACCCTTTATGCACTCTGAGATACTCTTGTGATCTGATATTACAGATCACCTGATCAGGATGGGGAAGTTGATGAGGCCTTCTACAGATCACTGCAAGTAGCCTCACAATCACAGGTCTTGGTTTCCATGGGAGACTTTAAACACCCTCATATCTGCTGAGAAGGCCACACAGCCAGGCATGTACACTCCAGGAAGTTCCTCCTGTGTAGTGATGATAACTTTTTGACTCAGGCAGTAGAAGAGCCAACAATGAGAGGTGTACTACTGAACTTAGGGACAAACAAATTAGTACTGGTGGAGGACATTAAGTTTGTGAGGTGTCTCTTGGTGCAGTGATCATTTCAAGCCAGAGCTCAGGATCTTGGGTAGTAGGCAGAAAACAAAAAGTAGGATTGCAAATTTGGACTTCAGGAAGGCTAACTGACCCCTTCAAGAAAGTTAGAGAAATCCCATGGATTAGGACTCTGGAAGGTAGCGGGGCTCAAGAGTGATAGTTGATATTTAAGAACCACTTCCTCCAAGCTCTGGATCAGTGTATCCCTAAGAGCAAGCAATCAGGAAAGGGAAGCAGGAGACCTGCATGTCTGAGCATGGAGCTTCTGAAAAAGCACAAGTGGAAGAAGAACCTTTACAACACATGGAAGAATGGACTGGCCACTTGAGAAGATTACAGGAGTGCTGTCAGAGTATTCAGGGATGAAACAAAGAAACCCAAAGCCTTCTCAGAATTAAACCTGGCAAGAGATGTCATGTCAACAGAAATAGTTTCTTTAAGAGTATCAGAGGCAAAAGGAAAAGTAGAGAAATTGTGAGCCCACTATTGAGTGAGGCAGGTGCCATGGTGCTGAAGGATGCAGAGAAAGCAGAGTTACTGAATGCTTTATTTGCATCAGTGTTTATGGCCCAGGTCAGTCAGAGGAAGGGAGACTTCCACTTGGTTGAGGAGGATCAAACTGGAGATCATTTAAATAAACTCCATATACAGAAGTTCAAGCGTGTTGATGGGAGGCACCCACAGGTGCTGAGGGATTTGACAGAATTGATTGCTGGGCCACTCTCCATCATCTTTGAAAGGTTCTGGAGAACAAGGGAAGTTCCTGACAAATGGGGAAAAGCCAATGACACTCCAGTCTTCAAAAAAGGGCGAGAAGGAAGACCAAGGATAGTACAAGTTAGCCCCACCTCCATCCCTGGAACTTCTATACTTTGAGGGCAGGAGAACACTGGAACATTTCACCAAACCAGAGAGATGTATGGAGTCACCATCTCTGGAGTCATTCAAAACCTGACTGGATGCTGTCCTGTGCAACTTGCTCTAGGTGAACCTGCTCTGGCAGGGGGCTTGGACTAGATGGTCTGCAGAGATGCCTTCCAAACCATATCACTCTGTGATTCTGTGAAATATCCACTGAAACACATGTGCATCTTGCTCTGATTAGAAATACATTAATGGTATTAACTAATATATTGATGTATGCCTATACACATCTAAATATATCTAAATGTACCTGAGCTAAAGTACAATTTAGTTGCTTTCAGGCAGGGGTATCTCAGTTTATAGGAGCAAATGACAATACCTCTTGCTAAGCACATGACCTTTCAATTGATACCATTACGATGCAGTTTTGCAGTTCAGTAAACTGCACAGTCCAGTTATTACAGACCTTATGCTTTGTGGAGTTTAATCTTCTTCAATTTAGTTAATACTTTTTCTGTGAGTTCCTCTCAAATGTTTCAATTAAGGTTGGTCCAACTGACTGAGTTTTCTTTGTCTGCAAAACCTATTACCAAAGAAATAACCAGATTGCTGTAGCACAATCACCTTTATTGTAGTTAATTTTAATTTTCTCCTTACTACCTAGCTTTTAATTCCTCTTTACCTCAAAATGTCATCTAAAGCTTAGCATATAACTGAAGTTAGACTGTAGCAAACCATCCACAGTTTTCCTTTTCAGTATCACAGTATCACAGTATCACAGTATCACTTAGGTTGGAAAGGACCTCGAGGATCATCGAGTCCAACCTGACACCGCAGACCCCATGACTAGACCATGGCACCAAGTGCCACGTCCAATCTTCCCTTGAACGCCTCCAGGGTCGATGACTCAACCACCTCCCTGGGCAACCCGTTCCAATGCCGAATGACTCGCTCGGTGAAGAACTTCCTCCTCACCTCGAGTCTGAACCTCCCCTGGCGCAGCTTGAGACTGTGTCCCCTTGTTCTGGTGCTGGTTGCCTGGGAGAAGAGGCCAACTCCCTCCTGGCTACAACCACCCTTCAGGTAGTTGTAGAGGGCTGGTATATAATGAAAATGTTTATGACCTGACAGATGATAAAATTATCACTTAGAATCATAGAATCAAGCAGGTTGGAAGAGACCTCCAAGGTCATCCAGTCCAACCTAACACCCATCCCTATCCAATCAACTAGACCATGGCACTATGTGCCTCATCCAGTCTTTTCTTAAAGATCTCCAGGGACAGCAACTTCTCCACCTCCCTAGGCAGCCCATTCCAATTGGCAATCACTCTTTCTAGGAAGAACTTCTTCCTAATATCCAGCCTGAACCTCCCCTGGCACAGTTTGAGACAGTGTCCCCTCATTCTGTTGCTGGTTGCCTGGGAGAACAGACTGACCCCCACCTGGCTACAACCTCCCTTCAGGTAGTTGTAGACAGCAATAAGGTCTACTCTGAGCCTCCTCTTCTCCAGGCTAAACAAACCCAGGTCCCTCAGCCTCTCCTCATAGGGCTTGTATTCCAGGCTCCTCACCAGTTTCATCACCCTTCTCTGGACATGTTCCAGTACCTCAACATCTCTCTTGAATTGAGAGGCCCAGAACTGGACACAGTACTCAAGGTGTGGCCTAACCAGTGCTGAGTACAGGGGCAGAATGACCTCCCTTGTCCTGCTGGCCACACTATTCCTGATACAGACCAGGATGCCATTGGCTCTCCTGGCCACCTAGGCACACTGCTGGCTCATGTTCAGCCTACTATCTACCAGCACCCTCAGGTCGCTTCCTGCCTGGCTGCTCTCCAGCCACTCTGTCTCCAGCCTATAGCACTGCTTGGGGTTGTTGTGGCCAAAGTGTAGAACCCTGCACTTAGCTTTGTTAAATCTCATGCCATTGGCTTCTGCCCACCCATCCAGCCTGTCAAGGTCACTCTGCAGGGCCCTCCTACCCTCCAACAGATAGACATCTATTCCTAACTTGGTGTTGTCTGCAAACTTCTTGTTGATAGACTCAATGCCCTCATCCAGATCATCAATCAAGATATTGAAGAGGATTGGGCCCAGCGCTGATTCCTGGGAGGCACCACTAGTGACTGACTGCCAAATAGATATGGCACCATTCACCACCACTCTCTGGGCTCGGCCCTCCAGCCAGTTCTTGACCCATTTCAGAGTGAATCTGTCCAAGCCATGAGCTTCCAGCTTTGTCAGGAGTTTGTTGCGGCAGATGGTGTCAAAGGCTTTGCTGAAGTCCAGGTAGACTACATCCACAGCCTTCACCACATTCACCACACATGCAACCTGATCATAAAAGGAGATCAGGTTGGTCAGGCAGGACCTGCCCCTCCTGAATCCATGCTGGCTGGAGTTACCATTCCTTGTCAAATTTCAGGAATAACATCTCTCAAATTATTTCATCATCCTAATTTAAATACATTCAAATGTAAGTTTTAATTTCACTTTCTTGGTCACTCCCATGTCTGTACAATTTTTTTTCAACTATCCTACCTGTCCCATAAAGCAGCTGTAAATTGTGTCTGATTTACAGAGAAAGTGATCACTTAAAATTGGCTTCTACATTTCCACTTTAGATATGATTATTTAAAGTTCTTCAGTACTTTAAAGTGTTGAGAAAAAGGGTCTCAAAAGTCTCTAAATTCTACTACTCTAATTTTTATCCCATCCATGATCTCTAAAATAGAAATAATACGGCTCTTTTGGCCTTGGTGATTTTGAAATATTGTCTTATAGTAAACCACCAAAAGACAGAAAAAAATAATAAACTTAATATATCTCAATAATATTTTCACAGCAACATTTAAAATAATAGTGACATTTCACAATCATGATGAAACACAGAATAGTGGTTCATCAAAGAAAGGAAACATCACACCCATTTTTCAAAAGGGTAGAAAGGAGGACTCTGGAAACTACTGTCCTGTCAGCCTCACCTTCATGCCTGGGAAGATCATGGAACAGATCCTCCTAGATGACATGATGAGGCACATGGAGGACAGAGAGTTGATTCAAGACAGCCAACATGACTTCGCTAGGGGCAAATGCTGCCTGACCAACCTAGTGGCTTTCTGTGATAAAGTGACTATGTTAGTGGATAAGGGACGACCTATGGACGTGATCTATCCGGACTTCGGCAAGACCTTAGACACAGTCCCCCACAACATCCTACTTGCCAAGTTGGAGAGATATGGATTTGATGGGTGGATGATTCAGTGGATAAGGAATTGGCTGGATGGTCACATCTGGAGGGTGGTGCTCAATGGCTTGAAGTCCAGATGGAGAGCAATGACAAGTGGTGTCCCTCAGGGGTCTGTACTGGGACTGGTACTGTTTAATGTTTTTATCAACTATATAGACAGTGGGATCCAGACCAGCATCAGCAAGTTTGCAGATGACACCAAGCTGACTGGTGCTGTTGATACACCAGAGGATGAGATGTCATTCAGAGGGACCTGGACAAGCTGGAGAGGTGAGCCCAGGTGAACCTCATGAACAAGTGCAGGGCTCTGCACCTGGGCCAGAACAATCCTCACTATCAATACAGACTGGGGGAGGAGCAGCCCTATGGAAAAGTACTGATGGATGAGAAGCTGGACATGAACAGACAGTGTGTGCTTGCAGCCCAGAAGGGAAATCATATCATAGGCTGCATCAAAAGATGCATTGCCAGTAGATCCAGTGAGGTGATTCTGCCACTTTGCTCTGGTGAGATTACACCTGGAATACTGTGTACAGATCTGGAGCCCTCAATACAGGAAGGACATGGACCTGATAGCACGGGTCCAGAGGGGGACCATGAAAATGATCAGGTGGTTGAAGCACCTCTGCTATGAAGACAGGCTGAGGAAGCTGGGGTTATTCAGTCTGGAGAAGAGAAGGCTCCAGGGAGACCTAATAGCACCTGAAGGGGGCCTACAAGAAGGATGGAGAGAGGCTGCTTACAAAAGCCCGTAGTGACAGGACAAGTGCCAATGGTTTCAAACTAGAGAAGAGTGGTTTTAGATTGGGTATTAGGAACAGGGTCTTTACTATGAGGGTGGTGGAACACTGGAACAGGTTGCCCAGGAAGGTGGTTGGGGTCCCCTCCCTGGAGATATTCAAAGTGAGGCTCAAAAGGGCTCTGGGCAGCCTGATCTAGTTGAGGATGCCCCTGCTTACTGCAGAGGGGGTTGTACTAGATGACCTTCCAAGGTCCCTTTCAACCCAGATCGTTCTATGATTCTATCAGTTATGCAACTTGCATTTTGTGCCTAAAGAAAAAAAATTAAGAAATATCATGCAACTGTGCAATTACAATTCTATTATATACTATGCATACAGAATAAAGCTGAATTGGAAAAGAAACAGTAGTTCTTACTGATTTTGCAGTCTTCATATTTTTCCCTTGATATTCAGTATTTATCTCATGAACATATCACTGAAGAAGTAATTAAATGTATCTTTCTCATTAGCACTAAGATATCAATTATAAGCATTTATGCATATATTCCTTTGATTTCCTAAAACACAGTTTCACAGCCAAGAGAACACTTCAATGTCAGTGGAGAAAACACACTGTTTCCCAGGCAACATGCTGGAGCATGTGCCAACAGATATTGTCTGACAAACGTAGAAGTGTTGTGATATCTGCCATTAAGCATCAAATTGGATGACCAAAAAAAAAATAATCTTTTCTTATTCTATACAAAACAGCACTTCAAAAATAAATGGAAAGGGTAAAGAAGGCAGAAAGAACTGTTGATAGAATAACCACAACAAATACTATCCTTTTGAAAACTTCCTCTTCACTTGCAGTTGAAAGAAACTGCAAACACCAAGAATTTATTTCAGACTGTTCTGTCTAATTTTCTTCCCTTCCAGGAGCAAAGCAGGACAATTTAAAATGCCTTCAAAGCACTAAGATTCCCCAGATGATGCAGTTCAGTTCTCCAGGAAAGTACTGTATTTATACTGTGTTCAGATACATACAAAAACAAATAACAGAAGACATTAAGCTTTTAGTCTTCAAAGCTCTTAGTCTTCAACGAAAACTAATGTTGGATGCTATAATAGTAACATATTTTGTCAAACAAAATATCTCTAAGAAGCAATTCTCATTCAGATTAAATTGTGACACAATGTATCTAATACTGATTGCCTTTGGGGAAAAAGGACATGTACACTCATCAGGTCAGAGTTTGCATACTAGGAGCCCTTTCTATGTCAATATGACCAGCAAAAACAGGTACAGTAATTGCTGTTCAAAGAGACCTTCAAGATCATCATGTCCAACCTATTATCCAACACCACCTAATCAACTAAACCATGCAACCAAGCACCCTATCAAGTCTCCTCCTGAACACCTCCAGTGATGGTGACTCCACCACCTCCTCAGGCAGCCCATTCCAATGGGCAATCACTCTCTATGTGTAGAACTTCTTCCTAGCCTCCAGTCTAATCCCCCCCTGGTGCAGCTTGAGACTGTGTCCTCTTGTTCTGGTGCTGGTTGCCTGGGAGAAGAGACCAACCTCTGCCTGTCTACAATCTCCCTTCAGGTTGTTGTAGAGAGCAATAAGGTCACCCCTGAGTCTCCTCCTCTCCAGGCTAAACAATCCCAGCTCCCTCAGTCTCTCTTCACAGGGCTTGTGTTCCAAACCCCTCACCAACTTTGTTGCCCTTCTCTGAATACGCTCCAGAGACACGCTCCAGTTGTGGGCCCCTCAGTTTAAGAAGGACATTGAGACACTTGAACGTGTCCAAAGAAGGGCAACGAGGCTGGGGAGGGGTCTGAAGCACAGCCCTGTGAGGAGAGGTCTTTTCCAACTTGTTGATTCTATGATTCTCTAGTGATTGCTACAGTCATCAGCCTAAGACTCTACTCAGAAATATTGTGTCTTTGTTTTTCCTTTGAAAATATTTTTAAAATTTAAAAGGAGCAAGGCAAACCCTCATGTGAAGAAAATACGTGTTGGACTTAAAAATCCAGCATGTGACCCTGAGCTTGCAACATATCCTTCTTGCTGGTTATTTTAAACTTACAACATCATGGACAGCACTTTCTAACACATCGAGAGGTCCAGTGGCTTCAACATGACTTTAGGTTTCTCATCTGATCCAGAGGAGATTTTGACAATGTGTTTTATTTTTGTAGTGCTTATTTTCTGATTTACAGGGCTCCTGCCATTCCATTTTCTGGTGGCTTCTTCCTAAACCTAAACTTCTACTTCAGTGAAACCAGAGGAAGTTTTGGCAGGTTCCATGAATTTCTGATCCAGGGTTGAAACAAACACATATACACATTTCACATGCCTTAAGTAGTTTTTTTCAGATCTGTTCACCAATCTGGATTACAATACATTTGAGTAGACAGTGCAGTGTGCTTTTTGGAAGGGGTGATGTAGTAACTCTGTGAGAATCAGCAACAGGAGGACAGGAGTATCATAGAATGGTTTAAGTTGGAAGGGATCTTAAAGATCACGTAGTTCCAACTTCCCCATTTTTAAACAGGTAAATTAATATTAATAATGTGAAAGTACATTCTTATCAGCAGCAATTTTAATTTTTTCAAGATTACTTGAAGAAAACCAAAACAAAACAAAATTTTGCAGGGGAAAAAAAAGTTGGTGTAAATACATACACACACACACATACCTGTGTGCACACAAAGTTAGCAGGCAGCACAGTATCACAATATCACAGTATAACTTAGGTTGGAAAGGACCTCGAGGATCATCGAGTCCAACCTATCAACACAGACCCCATGACTAGACCATGGCACCAAGTGCCACGTCCAATCTCTTCTTGAACGCCTCCAGGGATGGTGACTCAACCACCTCCCTGGGCAACCTGTTCCAATGACGAATGACTCGCTCGGTGAAGAACTTCCTCCTCACCTCAAGTCTAAACCTCCCCTGGTGCAGCTTGAGACTGTGTCCCCTTGTTCTGGTGCTGGTTGCCTGGGAGAAGAGACCAACGCCCTCCCGGCTACAACCACCTTCCAGATAGTTGTAGAGGGCAATGAGGTCACCCCTGAGCCTTCTCTCCTCCAGGCTAAACAATCCCAGCTCCCTCAGCCTCTCCTCATAGGGCTTGCGTTCAAGGCCTCTCACCAGCCTTGTTGCCCTTCTCTGGGCACATTCAAGTGTTTCGATGCCCTTCTTAAACTGAGGGGCCCAGAACTGGACACAGTACTCAAGGTGCGGCCTAACCAAAGCAGAGTACAGGGGCACAATGACTTCCCTGCTCCTGCTGGCCACACTATTCCTAATGCAGGCCAGGATGCCATTGGCCCTCCTGGCCACCTGGGCACACTGTTGGCTCATGTTTAGGTGGCTGTCGATCAACATCCCCAAGTCCCTCTCTGTTTGGGAGCTCTCCAGCCACTCCGACCCCAAAATGTGCTCATGTGCTACCCTGAAGACAGGAAGGATAGCTGCATTTAATCTCCTACTGTTGACAATGGAAAATAAAGAAATTATTATTGTAATGGTCATTTTTTTAAATCAGTGTTGCTTTTCAACAGTCAGCAAAATAATGTAGCATATTAGAACAGGAAAGGGTAAATTGTAATAAAAAGGTAATCGAAACTTGGAGATTCCAGGATTTTGTGCAGCCTCAAATAACAGTATCACAGTATCACTAAGGTTGGAAGAGACCTCAAAGAACATCAAGTCCAGCCTGTCACCACAGACCTCATGACTAGACCGTGGCACCAAGTGCCACGTCCAATCCCCTCTTGAACACCTCCAGGGATGGTGACTCCACCACCTCCCTGGGCAGCCCATACCAATGACTAATGACTCGCTCGGTGAAGAGCTTTCTCCTCACCTCGAACCTAAACTTCCCCTGGCACAGCTTGAGACTGTGTCCCATTGTTCTGGTACTGGTTGCTAGAGAGAAGGGGAAGGGAGGGAGGGAGGGAAGGAAGGGAGGGAGGAAGGGAGGAAGGAAGAGAGAGAGGAAGAGAGAGAGGAAGGGAAGGAAGGGAAGGAAGGGAAGGAAGGGAAGGAAGGGAAGGAAGGGAAGGAAGGGAAGGAAGGGAAGGAAGGGAAGGAAGGGAAGGAAGGGAAGGAAGGGAAGGAAGGGAGGGAAGGGAGGGAAGGGAGGGAAGGGAGGGAAGGGAGGGAAGGGAGGGAAGGGAGGGAAGGGAGGGAAGGGAGGGAAGGGAGGGAAGGGAGGGAAGGGAGGGAAGGGAGGGAAGGGAAAGAAAGAAAGCCAACCAACCACAAAAAGAAAAACAACCACAAGTTGTATAAAGGGTGCTTTCATCTCAGGAGGAGTTTGATACAAAAATTGTTTTCCAAACAGCTAGAAATCTTTTTTTTTTCATAGTAGACAACCTTTTAAAGATAAAAATAAACTGAAGACATAATGTTAAAGCATTCAAGGATGTGTCTGTGAACAGAACACCTGTGCCCAGTAATAATCAGACAACAAGAAATCACATTACTACAGCACTGCCCTTGTGAAGATTTCAGGAAATATGGTGTTATCCATTAACTAAAGGCATATCACAGTCATATTTTTTCACCCTTGCTTAAGTAAGAAGTGGCAATGGAGAAGGCTCCCAGGAGTCACACAAGAAATTATAAAATCAGGATTAGAGTCAGGGGGCAATGGGTTATAAATTGCAAAGAACAAGACCTAGGCAGAACCTGTACATGTGAAAGAGACTCAGGAAACTCACTTCTGAGTCTTGTAGTGCAGTCAGACAACTGATTTTCTGCCCATACACTGGTCATTTTCATTAATTATAATCCAATATAACTATCTAAAATATAATCTTTGCCTTGAAAATTACTTGAACAATTGCATCTTTTCCAATGGTTAACTATCTCCTTAAATATTTGCACCTTTTTCCCAAGCTTTTGACCCTACTATATTTCCATCTGCTATCTCAAGGAGATTTCCATTATCAAGCTATTATTTGTATATAGAAATTAACAAACCACCACCATTTATAAGGTAGATCACCTTTGGCTGAATCTATGTCAGATGTTCTGGAGCTCTCCTACAACTGAAGGATTAGTTTAGCCTACAGCACCAAACTACAGCTTTTCCAAAGCACTATTTTTGGAAACACATGTAGTATAAAGGTGCAATTCCTTAGTGCCAGCTCTCTTGCTTTCTGTACCTGCACCATCCTGCTGCACTACGTGCTGAAATGCACACATTCAGAGTATGTCAGGACAAAAAAAAAGGTGTGCAGTCTTTATTTCCAGACCAATCACCTTATATGTGGCCAAAATATAACATGAATTGTTTATTTGAACTAGACTAACCAAACTGGCCAGATTACCCTTGACCAAGGTCCTTTCTTTTAGCAGTATTTTGTGCTCTGTAAACTCAAGAGCAGTGCTTTCATATTTCTTCTTCCTTCCCAAATACAATTTTCACTTTCTACTCCAGCTGAAATACTTCCTCTGCTCTCCATAACAAGTCACAGAATCACCGCAATGTTGGAAAATACCTTTAATATCATCAAGTCCAACCATAAGCCAGCTACCATGACTACTAAACTATATCCTGAAGTGTCACATTTAGACAATTCTTGAACACCTCCCGGGATGGTAATTCTACCACCAGCCTGTAACCAGCCTGTTACACCACCTCACCATTCTTTCAGTAAAGAAATTTTTCCTAATATCCAAACTAAACCTCCCCTGACACAACTTGAGTCCATTCCCTCTCATCATATCGCTAGTTACCTGGGAGAAGAGACCACCACCAGCCCCACTACCACCTCCTCAGACTCGAGGTGAGGAGGAAGTTCTTCACCAAGCGAGTCATTCATCATTGGAATGGGTTGCCCAGGGAGGTGGTTGAGTCATCGACCCTGGAGGCGTTCAAGGGGAGATTGGACGTGGCACTTGGTGCCATGGTCTAGTCATGGGGTCTGTGGTGTCAGGTTGGACTCGATGATCCTCGAGGTCCTTTCCAACCTAAGTGATACTGTGATACTGTGATACTCCTTTCAGGTAACTGTATAGAGCAATAAGATCTCCTCTTTGCCCTCTCATCTCCAGACTAAAGAACCCCAGTTCCCTCAGCCACTCCTCATATGACATGCCCTCCAAACCCCTCACCAGGCTCGCTATTGTGTTCCGAACATGTTCCAGGACCTTGTTGTGGTTTAAAGCCTGTGGGGGCAGACAGGAACTCGACTACCTGGACAGACCTTGGGTGGACCCTAACCTGGGCAGACTCTAATTGGTGGGCAGGGAAACCTGACCTCCCAGGAGAGGGGTGCCTGGGTCATGTTTATTCCACTCCTATTTCCTGCCTATATAAGGGGGAACCACTTCCTGCCTCGCTTGCTCTTGCCTTTGCCTCACTACCTGCCTAACAGCTGCAGCCCTGCCTACCATGTGATTGGACCTACTCCACATGGTCCACCCTATCTCCAGAGAATCCATTGCCACCCAGAGAATCTATTTCCATCTGTGATCTGGTTCTGTATATACCTGTATCTGTCCCCATCCCCTATATCTCTGTAGCCTTATTTTCCCTTACATACCTTCTATTTTTTGTTTAACTTACTTCTTTTATCTTCCAATTTGGTACAAGTCTTTTCTTTGGTTGTTTACCCCTTTTTCTTCTCCTGCCTAACTTTTCTCTACAGGGGGACGGGAAGAAGGGGGTGGGGGGAGGGTGTGCAACCTAGATTCTGTCCCCTGGGTTTTGGCTTCAGGAAATTCACATGGAGACAGACCTCAAAGTCTTTCCTATACCTTGATGCCTCAGCCACCTTGAAGAGGTGTTTCTTCCATTTATTCACTTCTGTGCTCTCATTAATTCCAATTTTCCATCAATGGCATGACCACTTACAAGAAATATATATAAATAGTGCGTGCCTGTTTTGCCAGATTTTATAAATACTTCAGCTCATTATATCCAAGAACATTCAGCCTCCAATTACCTTTACAAGAACTAAGTCATTAAGGAATTTTAACAAGTAATTCAGGTGAACCTCACATGTGCATGTTTGTCTAACTAATACAGCTTTGCAGAATGAGTTCTAATGAAAAATGCCAGAGGAACATGCAAAATATGCTTCCAAGTCTGAAAAGAAAGATGTTGAGGGAACAGAGGGGCAGGAAGAGCCAAGAAGTGTCTCTCAAAAATTAATTTCTTGATATATAATATTAACTCTGCATTAATGGCATAGTCATTGTACAGAAGAATAGTCATATATGCACACATGTATATATATTAATATATTAATTATAAAAGAAAGCCTAAGTCTTTCCCAGTACTTGTTATAACTCAGAGGAGAATTCAGCTGTTCTCCAAAGGAAAAAAGAGGTGGGAAAAAACCAAAACAAAACACACAATCAAGGAACAAGGGACAAAAAAGTTGTTTAAAAGGTAATTACAAAAGTTGCAGCTTTGTGATTCATTTCTTTCACACAGATTTTGTGGCAGTTTGATTTACTTTGAAGTGAAAATAAGCTGCAAAATTTGAAGGCTATTGAATTTAGCTGAAATTTTTACTTCTTTGTACTATCTGAACACATTTTTCCAAACAAGACCATCTTCGAACCATGAAATTAATCAGATTTTCCTAATCCATTCAAGACTGTGAAACAAATCAGAAACTTTTCCAATGTCTGAACCATTTGAACATTTCACTGTTCTGGCTATGCTCCTCCTCCCTGCTTAAGAGAGCATGTGCAAACTCTCTTACCACTTACATCAGTTGTGGAGGAGATGGAGCTGGTAGCTGCAAGCTCTTGGGAGACCTCCCAACAGCCTTTGCCTTCAGTGTACCCACTCATTGAGACGACTGAGGGCCATCCATGAAAGAATCCGGGAGCAGCATGCATGAAGAGAGTTCCCCCACAGGGCAGACAGTGAAGCTGAGAAGGTAAAGAGAGAACAGAGGGAGAGTGCAGAACCCGAAGCATGGAGGAAAGAAGAAAGCGAGCAAAAAATAAAACATAGTGAAGGAAATACGCAAGAGTCCAAAACTGGCAATTGTCAGCCAGTAGAAAGCTCATCAGCAAAGGAACTAAAGAGTTTCCTCCTGAATCAGGCCATGATTGGTAACTGCAACCTTGTGCTAAAGAGAAATAGTATGGAAGCACATAAGTGACAATGCTTCAGCCTGCACACTGCAACTTGCAACAGCAAAACTGAATACATCCTTCCAGCCTAAGACAAGCCAGAGAGCATACCAACAGTGATCTCCACAGCAGCACTGGGAGCAGTTCAGATGTGCCAGTGGTGAATTCCTCTGCTTCCAGGACAAAAAAGGCCACAAATCCACATTAATTGAGTTTTCTCTACAAACACTTGCTATGATACATTCTGCAGGGAGGGTGGGCTCACCAGCACGCTGCAAGAAATCCTTCATCGGGATGGAGGCGGCCCCTGTGTCTTGTTTAGTCTGTGCATCACATTACCTTATAAACTAACCTGCAGGTCAAAAAAATATAACACAGCAGACAGAAGGCTTTCTTACCTCACAGGCTGAAACATCTGTATCAACTAAGACAAAAAGTTATTGGTTCAAATTCAACAGAACAGAAAATCAGCTTTCCTGCTCTGGTTGCCAACTAAAAATGAAGAAAATTGCTGAAACCAACCAACCATGTTCTTTTATAAATTTAAATTTTATTTTAATTAAGGATTCTCAGAAGAAGCTAACATCCTCCAAAGTTAGCAGGCAGATGTTTGCTATTGCACTTTATCAGCCATTCTCATATGAACAGAACAGCTGTCTTACAAGAAAGGGAGAGAAGAAGTGTTTGCAGAATAAGAGGGAAGGGAGGAAGAAAAGAAGAAACGGAAAGGAGAATAGCTGTTGTCAAGTAGGAAATAATGTCAGTGTTCTCATTTGCCAAATGAGGGTTAAGGTTCATGGCTTAAAGCTCATGAGGCTCAATGATTTTGCAAGAATCTATGATCTCTGACAACACAGAACAGTGAATGCATTTTGTAGTAGCTCTTCATTTCTTCATGTCCATACTGACTGCTTTTTCAGGATAGCAGCATCAACAGTTTCATGAAGGGCAAGTGAACAAGTCACAAAAACATTATGAAATACTGTATCCACAAAGTTTTCTTAATTCCAATGTCATAACTGAGAAGTTCTACTACAAATAAGAGCAAGAAAGTAAGAAAAAGATAGAGTTAATGACTACAATTGTAATATTTCTAGAGGTACATATCATTCCAGCAGTACAAATATTTTCTTGAGGTAGGCTGTTTTAATACTAAGATGATACTGTAAATTAATACAATGCCAAGAATAGTAACTTAGATAATGCAAGTCATTCTTGAAAGCAGAAACTTTAGGCTGGAGGTTAGGAAGAAATTCTACCCAGAGAGAGTGATTGCCCATTGGAAAGGGCTGCCTGGGGAGGTGGTGGAGTCACCATCATTGGAGGTGTTCAGGAGGAGACTTGATAGGGTGCTTGGTTGCATGGTTTAGTTGATTAGGTGGGTTGGATGATAGGTTGGATGCAATGATCTCGAAGGTCTCTCCCAACCTGGTTTATTCTATTCTATTCTATTCTAAACCATTCAGTATTCAGTATCACTAATGTTGGAAGAGACCTCAAAGATCATCGAGTCCAACCTGTCACCACAGACCTCATGACTAGAGTAGGGAGGAGACTACTGCTCACTGCAGGCTTGAACTCACGACCTTCCCATTAAGGGTCTTATGTGCTACCAACTGAGCCACTGTCCAACATCTGGGGAGAGATGGAAAAGACTGAAAAAGGAGGGCACAGAAGAAAAGAAGCCAAGAAAGGAAATTGCATGAGAAACATGTGAGGTGTAGACCAGGTAAGAAAATTATATATAAAGCAGAATGAGTGATAAGAAATTGAAAAGCAAAATAAAAGTGGCCATAATAAAAAAAAAGCAGCAAAGGCTAGGGCCTAGATCCAGAAAAGCTCTTATGTTCTTAACTCCAAGTATGTTATTAAAGATATGAAGCACACTACAAATAAAGTTAGTGATGTATTTTGCAAGACAGAGGAAACCATAATCAAGGAAAGAAAAGTGGCAAATTGAAAAACAATATCTAAAGAATTAAGGAAAATGGTCATCGGAAGACTATTCAGTGATACAGAATCTTTAGATAGCCTAAAAAATACACAATAATGAAGAGATAATAATTTAACAAAGAACTTTACAATCACGGAGATGCAACCACCTGATTGCAACAAAGTCTAAACAGTGTCAAGTTCAAATCAAAGCAATGAGGATTAAAATCAGTTGAGAGCAAACATTTGCACAGAAAATACACATTTGAAACATTTCTAAGCATATTTTACCAGCTGTTGGGATAAGTTATAATTCAGGAAAGTATTCTGGTTCAAAAACAACCAAAAAATAAGCAAGACAGAGGCTAAGCCTTGGTTTTGGAAGATGAAAAACAAGTGAAAAACTTATAAGTTTATAAATTTAATAATAGCCTGGGGTAAATAAAATTCTAGAATTTCAAACCATGATGGCAAGCTTAAACACATGCTTAGATATGTGCAGAGAACATAGTTGTCAAGTGAAAACAGGGATAAGACAGCAATTCAGGAATTCTAGGCAATTAATAGTTGAAACAAAGGAACACAAAGATATGACAGCAGTTGAAGCAGGGAAGGCAGTTTTCAAAAATATTTAGGGAACAAGAAAGAAACCTAGAATTGGCATCAGGCAATTCTTAAAATGAACCACTGGTATTCTTAATAACAGTAATACAAAAAAAACCCCACAGCAACATTCAGTCAGTAAGCCTATTCTGATTTGGAAAATCAAGGTTTCCCTTAAAAAAATAGAGACTAATATAATTGTATCAACCAATATGATTATACAAATTTACTGTGATTCCTCTCAAACTGACTAACTATTAGTTCAAGATATTTATCTGATGAGCATAGTTATTTTGCCTACTGTAAGGCATTTGATACAGTAGTCTGATTATCTGATTAAAGTATGAAACAAAACAAACCATCATGTATTAAAGAGGGACCTTGACAGGCTGGAGAGGTGGACACAAGCCAACCTCATGAGGGTCAACAAGACCAAGTGCAGGGTCCTGCATCTGGGTCGAGGCAATCCCAGGCACAAATACAGGCTGGGCAGTGACTGGCTGGAAAGCAGCCCTGAGGAGAGAGACTTGGGGGTGCTGGTGGACAAGAAGCTCAACATGAGCTCTCAGTGTGCACTTGCAGCCCGCAAAGCCAATCAGATCCTAGGCTGCATCAAGAGAAGTGTGGCTAGCAGGTCAAGGGAGGTGATTCTCTGCCTCTACTCAGCCCTGGTGAGACCCCACCTGGAGTACTGTGTCCAGTTCTGGAGCCCCTATTTCAAGAGGGATATGGAAGTACTGGAGCGAGTCCAGAGAAGGGCCACGAGGATGATCAGAGGGCTGGAGCACCTCTCCTATGAGGGCAGACTGAAGGAGTTGGGGCTGTTCAGTCTGCAGAAGAGAAGGCTCCAAGGTGACCTAATTGTGGCCTTCCAGTATCTGAAGGGGGCCTACAAGAAGGCTGGGGAGGGACTTCTCAGGATGTCAGGTAGTGATAGGACTAGGGGGAATGGAATGAAGCTGGAGGTGGGGAGATTCAGGCTGGACGTGAGGAAGAAGTTCTTCACCATGAGAGTGGTGAAACCCTGGAATGGGTTGTCCAGGGAGGTGGTTGGGGTGCCATCTCTGGAGGTGTTTAAGAGCAGACTGGATGCGGCTCTGTCCAGCCTGATCTAGTGTGGGGTGTCCCTGCCCATGGCAGGGGAGTTGGAACTAGATGATCCTTGTGGTCCCTTCCAACCCTGACTGATACTATGATACTTTAAAAATTGTGAAGGTGAATGGGGAAACATCAACAACCAAGCAACCTACAACAACCTACAGCAATTCACAGCCAATGCTTGGCAGCTGTATTATTTTGTATTTTCCTCAGCATCACAAATGCAACAGCATAAGTAACCAGATGTGCAGAAAATGTGATATTTGGAAGAAGCATAAATTAAAAATACTACTTTTAATGACAAGAAATATCTTGGAATATTTTATAACCTTCCTTCAGGGAAACAATTGTGTTATAGCTAAACATAAAAGCATGTATATATGGGGGGAAAGGGAGAGAAGAAAACATGTGCTAGACATAGTGCTCTGTCCAGAGAAGACATGACTGACAAAGATTTGGACTAGTATCAAAGAGTTGAACAGAAGCTGCCAATAATACTCTGTGCCTGGAGGGATAGATTCATCCTCATGTAATAGAGCTCAGTAGGGGAAAATGAAATAGCAGGAAGAGTCACATTTGCCTCTGTTTGTCACTGAAACACCATCTACTGGGATAACGCTTATAAAGACCAGAGAAAGGAACAGCATTTTTTAACAGTACAGGTAGTTGTCCATCAAAAAACTACTCTGTTCTTGTCCAGACTGAAGGAAGGAGCTGCTTTCCTACACTACCTAACATTTCAAAAAGCTAGTAATTTGGAGAGCTCCTATAGGTTGTGCTACACTGCAAATCACTCAGGATGGTTAGAGTTATCTTTTCAGCCACACAAGCTCTGAAAACAGCACTGTAAAAGCCCTGTGCTTGTACTGTGGGAATTATCCATAAGACAAATGCTACAGCAGAGGGATGTGGTCCTAGAGGTCTTCCTCACAAACCCTCACAGCACACAGATGCCAAGAACAAGCAGAACCAGAGGAGAACATCATGATGGATAGGAGGGAGGTGGTAGAGAGAAAACTCGCTGATGCTACTCTTAAAAAGATGCAAAATGAAAACAAATTTGCACAGAGAGGAATTTTGGTGGTTTTAGGCTATGCTTGTATGAATTTCTGATTTCTCCAACTATGCTGTGGCTGGTGCCTGGTGCTGTATTCTACAAACCTCAGAGATGAGAAAAAATAAATTGGCAGACAGGAAATGCTCCCATAAAATCAAGCAAATTTCAAAGTTGTGCATGATTGAAAAGCAAAACCTTTAGATGCTATTAATGAATGCTTCAGGGAGCCACTAAATATGTAGCCCACAAGACAAGCAAATAATAATTTCACAGTTACTATAAAGCAGATTTGTAATAGCAGTCATAAAGCCCTTAAATTAAGCACTTATGTAGGAGCAAGCAAAGCCAACCACTCCCCTAAAATACTGGTTGATTTGAAAAGTCGTCATTGCATAGAAATAAGAGAAGTTTCTATAAAGGAGCTAATGAGTAGGCAATTAGAAGAGTAAAATGTTTGTAGGTAGCACACAGAACATGTTGAGTGATCCTGAGCAAACATACAGAAAGCCAACACAGCTTCTAATGTAAGAAGTTATTTGAAGCAGCTCTTCAAAAAGCTGAAGTTAGTGTCCTGAGAACAATAAAAGGCAATGAGGACCATGAAAGAGAAAATAAAACTCTGGCAGACTAGATGTAAAAACACAGTAAGACAAGCCAAAAAGGTTTGGGAAATAACCTGCAAAGGGTTTTTTTGGAGTCAGGGGTTATGTAGCCTTTTTTAAAAGCCTTTTTTAAAGTGCATCAAGATCAGAATGCTTGCCAGAGTGTACAGAGGTCTGAAACAAAGGTATAAAAAGTGCACCAAGAGAAAATAAAGCTGTAGCAGAAAAACTAAATGAAGATTTTTTCCATCCATGCTTATAACAAGGGCCTTAAGAGAAATTCAAATAACAGAATCTTTCTTAAGGGAGGTTGTGAAAGGATCTGTATGAAATTTAGTATGGGTAAAAAAGGCTGTAGAAGAATCTCCAAAGACAACAATAAGAAGTCACCAGGACCATATGGTGAGTCCTAGAGGAACTCGGAGGCAAAGGTCACATTATCAGAGGATGGGGGTTGGGGGGGGGGAAGACACAAAATGGAATGTCAAATCTTTAAAAGGATTTGAGAAAGGAGGGAGAGGTAAACCTAAGGTAGTTGAGAACAAGTGGCCAGACATCTCTACCAGGTAAATTAACAGAAATTGCTATAAGGAACTCCATTAAAGCATCCATAAATACAGTATTTAGAGACCTGTCATCATGGGGGCTTCTCTAAAAGGTTTTCTATTCTGGATTCAATACAAATGTGGAAAGAAATTGGATTAAATAAATTCACAAACTCAGTCTCCAAGAGCTCTCAGAAAAACTGAGATGCTCAGACAGGGCCCTTGGGGCTATATAACTGTATGAAAGGTAGGACACAAAACCCAACATTAATGGTTAGGATGTTTTCAATGGAGGAAGACCACAAGAGGTGTGTTTCAGCTAGTGCCTCTGTTATTTAATATTTTAATTACAGACTTGGGAAAAAGGGTGAATACTTATATAACTAAGTTTGATGATGATACTGTGTTAGGGTAGTAAGGATGAGGGCAAGTGTGATGAGTTGGGAAAGGATTTTGCAACATAAATGATGAAATCGCAGCTAGAATTCAATAAAGATCTGAAGTTGAGTATGTTTTAACAATGATGGTTAAAAGTGGCTTATTTAGGCTAATAGCACAAACAAAAAACCAACCAACCAACCATAAAACACCAAAGGTGAGAAGGAGTCTAACTATTCTCTATAAATACAACATTAGGCATAAACATCAAGACCCAGACAGTATTTAAGCCAAAGAAAGAAAGCTGGCACAAATGGAAATTACAAGCCTCTCAGCTGTAAGAGGGGTGAAACTCTAGATCAGCCTCTCCACAAGAGCAAAAACAACCTAAATGGCCTTTAAGATAAATGTGGATAAGCACTGTGAACAAATTACACAATCTGGTTGCTATGACAGCTCAGTTCTGGGTTAGCTATCCAACTTAGACTGGATTCAATAAATGAAACTAAAGCAAAAACTTAGCAGCACGTACCAGATGCTCTATGACTTGTGTCTATACAGAAGCAGGTCCTAATGTGTTCCCTATGCAGAAATGAGTTTCTGCTTACAATGCCATTGTATATTTCTGTGTTTTAGGTCCAGAAAGGTGAATTGCTCTGCATGCAAGAAGTCTTGGAGATAACTAACAGTAACTCAGTCGCATAGACAAGACTTCTATCCATACAGGCATAATTACATAGAAAGCATTTTTGAGCAACAAAGAATGTTCAGTTTTTATCCAAAATGTCTGCTTTTCCTTTTGATTATGTTTCCATGACAGAAGGGGTACCTTTAAGAGTGAAGGTCCAGTCTTTTGCAAGTAGTTATTCCACTTGCCTGAACAGATCCAGTGCTGAGATAAACTAGTGATAGACTAGTTAGCTAGCACAAGGAAGGCAATTAGTTAATAAAAATAAGCTGGGTCTATGTTATTGGTTCTGTTCACAGCAGTAGCAAGGTTTTGAAGTGATTTTCCCAAACTTTGGATTGGCTTGGTTTGCAGAGCAGCTGGCATGTACAAAAAACTGATTCCTTTTTGCAGTAATATATACTGAAATTTCTGCTCCAAAAGTGTGCCAGATGCACTCTGGACCCTCATGGGGACATTAGAGTCTGAACATGAGACTGGTTCTTTGGGCAGTCTCAAGCCATATGCATGGCATTGTATGCCACCCAGAACATCAGGCCCTTATTGTCCCACCACAGAATGGGACAGACATTCACAGAGATGGACACCAATAACTGGACACTCACTAGGAAGGCCACACCAGGAAAGTAAGGCACCACAAGCATGCTCCTGCTTCAACCCTCACACCCAAGTGGAGGGACCTAAACAAGCCCAGTATTTACTAGAAGATCCTAGCTGTTCTACAATGCCTGTATAACACCAGGCAGTTGATCTGCCCCCCTTCATAATGTACACACTTCCCAAGCACAAAAATTTTACCTTGAACATAATGAGTTGTCCAATGTTTTGTCCCATTTTCAATCAATTGGGTTACCAAAAATCAAATTTGCTGAATGATTTATCTTGCTTCAGTTTAATCCTTGAGGGAAGAAAGATTAATTGCTTGTTCCTATTCCTCCTTTTAAAAAAGGTAATCATAACTGACTCACCATCTAATTCAAAAAGTTTCTTGAGTCTCTCTTGGCTCAGATTTCCCTAGCTTTTTCTGTTTTATTTTTAAATATTTTTTTAACAATAGCTTTTTGTCAAAAGCACAAAAGGAAGTATAAAAGTAATCTTCTGTTGCATATGTGCTAACCTTCATTTTTCTGTCCATTTACTTTTTCATTGTTTGTGAAGGACACTTTCATACAAAACTGTGCCAGTGTGCAACACCAAGTACTTTGACAAGAGGAAGACTACCCAAAGAAACAAGGTACTATGGGACTCATATTTCATATGTCATAAAATTACAAAATTTCATTTCAGTGGTGCCTTTGATGTCCTCCTGCTTTAAAGCATGCACATGTGTACACATCTGCATGTGTACGCATGTGCAAGATTCTGTGTCTAGTACACCAGCATATACAGAAACAACATTGAAATTAGTCATGTTTTATGCAAAGCAGCATCTCAACAGGATATAGCAATGTATATGACAGATTAGAACAAGAAGCAAATCTGTGAGGAACGTGTCCAGTTTAAATTACAGGAAGATCTTAGGCTGACATAACAGTGAAAGTGAATTGTGCTACATGAACGACCCCATGAAATCAAAAGTTCATATCCAAGAGTGTCCAGGCCATGTATCAATGCCTGTGGAGGAAGTGTCCTTCAGACAGAAGAAGTCAATATAAGCAGAAATTGAATGATCTCTTGGGATAGTGGGAACATATCCTGGCATCAGATGTGGATATATTTGCATACTGGGCAGCAGCACAGCCTGAGATTAATGATACTGTGGAATGCATAAGCAGGTTGTTGATTTCTAACAATATAGCAAGAGGAGCCTAGAAGTATCATTTGAGTCCATTACCCCAAAATCAGTGATATCAATAAAATGAGACATGGCTAAAATGATCATATTTACAAAGACGCTATCAGTTTACGTCTGCTTAAACAACACATAAGGCAAAACTAAAGCGGTGACACTAAAGTTACCCACAAGCTTTTAGAAGACAAATAAAAGCTAAAGAAGATTTTTAACTCTTGTTTGGTTTGGGGTTCAACTCAAGTACTTTGAAAAAATCATCAAAATCCAACTCTATGTAATTTTGGCTTCATGGTATTTATGTTTAGCTGTCATAGACAATGTAATGACTGAATAGAGAGTTATGTTAGATCACAAGTTCTCTTTCAGCAGATGTAACCTGCAACTGCTGTGCTACTGAAAGACATAAAAGTTGAGAATAAAAGCTATTTAAAACTGAACAGACACAACACTAGTGGTCTATATAGAAACTTAATTAGACTCTTAAAAGCACAAAATATTTGAAATAGCTACATAATTGCAGACTATTTGCTTTGCAGATCATTCTCCTGTAACTATTCCATTTTTTAAGGTAATCAAACACAAAACAAATGGTATTTTTATTACCCATAGGACTTTATAAGTGCAAAGTATTTGCACATTATTAAAAAAAATATATTAAATCCTTAAAAAAGGTGTTTTCAAAATCTAAGACTTTTTTTTTTCTTTAAAAAAATTAACCACACTTTATCATTTAGACTCTAGAGAATACTTACATGGTGAACTGAAAAAATTCTATTCTACCTTTTGCAGTAGTGGTAACAGAAATTACTTAGAAAGGAAAAAAAGATATTAGAGATCTGGGAAATTATAAATTAAAATTCCTTTTAGTAATTGATGTGAAAAAAAAGGTTTCTTTCAGAAATATATATATATCTATCTTACAGGAATAGCAATTTGTTTCATATAAGCTACGAGTATTTTTAAATCTTTTCCTTTGCTTCTGTCTTCTTTCTCAGACTAGTTACCTAGCATCACCTTAAAGCTGCCAGACTGAGCTGCTACATTTAGTTTCCTTGGAATGCAAGTTTTCTTCCTAAAATTAATTTACTCTTGCAAAGTCAAGTGCTCATATACGTTCAGCAGCAGCAGCATTGCCCTCTGAAAATGAAAAGGGGAAAAAAGGAAAAATTTGGTGAGAGAATACATGGTCATATTTTTAAATTGTCCCTTCTTCACAAAAAAAATTAAAAAATACTGTATTTACATTCCAATTACACCATTTAGCCATTTACTTTCATTTACCGTCAAATGATTTCATGTTTCCCTGCACCACTCACCAGGCCTCTAAACAACAACTGCGTGTTCAGTATATGAGATTGGGGCTTAATTTTTTTCTGTAGACTCCTAGGGCTCCCACCAGACTCTCTTCTACCTGCCTGCCTTCCACACACTCTGGCATGGCCATTGCAAGTTCCTATGCCCCTTCCTCGGCTTTTGGAGATTACACAGTGCGATTTAAGTAGAGCAGCAAGACGCATAGAGGAACCCAATCCACGCTGGCTCTGTCCCTTGACCTTACTTATGCATTTAACACAGTAGTCTCATTAATTTAATTATTATTTTCTCATTCTCTTTCCATTATTGTCTCCCCTGATCAGTGTGCTACACTGCAGTGCACAAAAGAGACTTGGGATTAGAAATTACTGTCAGAAGTAACTTTGAATAACTGTGAGAAAGAGATGAAACAGAAAACCTGCTCAACTTCTGCAGCCACTTGCTCATCAGTGATATTTCAGGTGGCACGTGTTAGGCAGTATCAGCAAAACATGCATGGCCATCACTCCAAATGAATGACTAATGACTGAACTGAGGCAACGACATGACAAGGTCTAAAACATGAGAGTGACAGACTATGATCAAAATCTCCATGTGACTTCTGATCTCCCCACAAACTAACAGTGCTGTCTATGTCTGCAAATTGTGGGGAGAAAATTCTCATAGACACAGGATTGCTGTGACTACAAAGGACCTTGGGGTCCCCAATATTGCAATCCTCCTGTTCAAGCAGGATCATCCACAGCAGGTTGCTCAAGGTTGTGTCCAGTTGAGTTCTGAGTATTTAGAAGGACAAAGACTCCACAACCTCTCTGGGCAACTTGAGTCAGTTTTTGACTACACTCATAGTAAAACAAACAAACAAACCAACCAACCAACCCATTATCTCTCTTTTTGTTCTTTTTTTCTCTCTTTTAAAAACATTTTCTTGTGGTTTCTTTTCAGAAATAAAGAGAACAGATGAGCACAAGTGAAGTAAAGCAAATAATCGGGGGGGGGGGGGGGGCGGGCGGGGAATAAAAGGTGATAACACACTCATTTTATTTTACTAGTTGCCATTTTTCTGGTTACCACAGAGACTGGCACATTTCTTAAGATGGGAACTCACAATCACAAGGCTTAGTGTTAAGTTGTGGGAAGCTACAAGGAATCCATATCTGAGGAGAGGTCTCAAAATTCCTGTAATATTCATATCAGTATTGTGCACTCACAAAGCAAGGGCACAGAAGAAAATCTGGGTCACTACTTGCATTATAATTTTTTTAAAGCAGCATGAGCAATCTCCTGTGCTGCACATGCTTCACTTCACCAACAAACCCAACAACATAAGCTTTAAAACATCTGTAAGATTGGTAGCTAAGTTTCACCAAGTTTGCATAATGAGGATAATTTTTTTCTAATTGTTTGCAGTTTCTAAGTGAGGTACTTACACATAAATGCTGTTACGCCTCTGACATGATTTTTTTTCAGCACCTGTAATAATAAGAGGAACTGCACTGCAAAACTAGCATACCTCACTACTGTTCATTAAGTCATTAAGTGAAATTTCTCTGCTCAACACAGGCTTTTAGGGAGAAGGGAGGGGAAAGTATTTCTAACAGTCCTTCATCTAATACCTGGTCATTAGGGTATAGATCAGCAGCAAAAGGAAAATAAAGAAATGTGCAGTAATGGCCTCTGCGCCTCCAAGTGATGCAATACAAGGTCCAGGCTACAGGCCATAAAAGGAAATTAGGAGATTCCAGATAGTCTAATTACATCTTTTTTCACAAATAATAATTCTCAAATTTTTACAGGATAGCAAGGCATATCAATTATGATCCAAGTTTAAAGTAAGCCTTTGAAACTTAAGAGCAAATTCCAAAGAAATTACATGTCATTTGGAAGAAAGAAAACTAAATTAAATCAAAACAAAAAAAAGAGCCCAACAATGAAACAGAAAATAAAACATAACTATATCCTATTATAGGGGAGAAGAATTTTTTAAAAATACTTATCCAAGAAGAAAAAAATAGTTAAATTAGACAAAATAACTGTGCAGTAGCATCTAGCAGGTAAATTTTATCTGCTGGATTTAGATCCTATCTTAAAAATCAGAAAGTCATGACTCTCACTTTGTACCAGGAAGAGCCTCTACAATTGGATGGTAAATCTCACCAAGCACAGGATTTCAATATCATGCAGTATAAGTATTGCTCAGCATCAACTGAGATCAAAATACAGTATTTCACTTCATTCATACCAGTAAAATGATACACTGCCTTATGTACATGACTGCTCTTTAACTGAATTAAGTCCTTTCACCATTATGTCTCAGCCAACTGACAACGGCACCAGCATGTGATTTCAGATCAATTTGTTTACTGTTGTCCTTCTGCTTAAATGATCAATTTTAGCTGGGGAGGGGAACAATGTGGGGGGAGGGAGGAGACAGGCAGGGGGGGAAGAGGAGGAAGAAAGTCACATACTTCTTTCTCAACAGCAGCGTAAGATTATTGACATTGTATATACCACACATTAAACAAAGCACCACTACACCTGAAATACACCTTATTAAACTTAAAACATACTTTAGGCAACACTTGGAATGCCTTTGGTTTGTTTTCAGTTGCTTTTTAGGCTTCCCAACAACACGGCAGGACACAGAGGGGGGAAATTAACATAGTAAGAAAAGTAATGTTAGGAAGAGTAAAAACTAAACCAAAATGAAGAAAAAAAATAATAAAAATTTAACTTCTAAGCATTTCCATAGGTATTATTGGGTGTGCCCCGAAAAGGTCTGGGGTAAAAGCAGCATTTAAGACTGAGTGTGAGAGACAGAAACTGCAAAAAACCAAGAGTTTTTCCTGACTTACATTGATCCCAGCAGGCTGTTGCCATTCCCTCTGCAGGGCTCTCACTGGCCCAGGGGATCACATGACATGGGGAACCAAAATAGAAAAGTCTCAGGAGCAAGGAAGCTGAACCAGAAGCACATTTGCAAGAAAAGACATATCGCAGACACAGCAACACGCCTTTAATAGCAAAAGGTGATGCATTCAGGCAGCAGCCTAGGCTGTACTGAAAAACGAGCAATGCCTTCCACCCTGCAGCCCGCCATCAGCCACATTTACGACACTTGAGGAATGTTCTCTGCCATAAATCTCAGCCACTGTCTATACGAAGCTAAACCTGGTAACTACTCTAATACTACTCTAATAAATCGCAGTAAATTACCATACCTTAGAGGAAAATAGGATCCATTAAATGTAAAAACAAATCAACTGCAGTTTAAAAATAAACTCACACCGCTGGAACCATTTTCATCTTTGGGCTAAATATTTTAGCAGCTTGTTTCTAGAAAGGAAGCAATGTTTTTTAAAGCATATGCTCTTAACATAATCGGGAGAGCGTAAACACATTTTCAAGATTGCTTTCAGTTCTTTGACAAGTATAAAATACAGCTGCAGACTAGTAAAATAGGCACCATGAATCTGCAATTATAAATAAAATGAAAATTCAAAGAATCAGAGGCAAAAGGTGAACGTTAACTAGTGACTAGTGTAAGCTCTACACAATATAGTCTGATTTTGAAGTTGCTGCTCAATTACTCTCGCACTTTTGTAAGGCTTGTGGAAAATAACTTCAGCAAAATACTGCAATTAGGATTACAGGAAATACATGTTACCTTTGTAACAGTTAAGTTTCTCACCATTTAGTAGTTCATTTGAAATTAGATTATTACCATCTTATGTTCTATGAAATGTCAAGCATTTCTTGTTTCTAGTGAATATCATGAGAGTTATCGTAGAGAGAGTCTTTACCAAATGATGCAAACAGCAGTAAGAATGAGACCGTGATCAAGGAAAAGAGAAATATCCTGCATATTGTAACAGGAAAAGGACAGGAAATTTGTTGTTGTTGTTGCTCTAATCTTTAAATGTGATCATTTTCACTTTGCAGTAATGTAAATGGCTCAAAAGGGGGTTTGGATAAACAGAGGAGAAAAGAATTAAACGCAAAATCCCATATAGGAATGTGCAAGAAGCATTAAATAATATGAAGAGGAGTCAAGAAACTAAATTATTCTCCTTTGATTAAAACAACAAAACACCACACCCACATGGTAGTAGCAAAGGGCTTTTCGTAGCTTCCCTGTTCTTATTAACACTTGTGAAAGGAAATATGAACATTGACTCAAAGCTGTAGAAGAGCACATCAGAGCTGCTGTCATTGATTATCTAAATATAAAGGAAGTGTTCCCAAAACTACTAAATCTGAAACACTATTTTTTTAAGAGTCATAGTACATAATACTGTGGACATACTTTCAAGTACTTTATGAGGCACACAGCTTTTATCAGTGAGTTCTTAAGAAAAGCTTTGCATTGCTTAAGTTGCACCATTTTGCAAATAATGTGGCAAAACTGAAGCCAATGAGTTTCCCATTGATCATGATAAGATGAACTGAGGCACTGAAGGAAGCACATGAAACAGTGGATTCTGTCATAGTTCTTAAAATTACTAAAGAAGATTACCTTCAGCTACATCCCATTCAGTGATTTAAGAAGGCTGAATGAAAAATCATCATCTGGATCAATTCTAAATGTAACAATGGCATGCTTTACCATATTTTGGAGAAGGCCTACATAAATGCTGTTTTTTTCTCAGAGTATTCTCACTGTATATGCCAAATATACTGCTAGTCATCACAATAACCCCTCTGTGGCCAAACACATAGCTTATTTTATATGTTTTTGTTCTATTTTCCCTCATTTTACTTTTCAGTTTGAAATTAGGAAAGCTGCAAAACACATGTGGTGGGAACTGTGCGACAATATTCCACCATAAGTAGCTCAGTGGAATAGAAATGTAGTCATATAGAAAATAAACCTGAAGGCAGAGGTAATGAATCAAAATAGCTAGAGAAATGCCACAGTAGAGAAAGAAATGTACCCTTGTGGGGAAAGCATAAAAAGGAGCAAGTACGCCGTCTACCAGAGTAAAGAGCCTTAGGTAAAAACACAAAATATGCCATTAAATCCTGGTATTTACTACAGAGTGAGAAATACATGGAACAGTAGAATATTTGCTTGCACAGCTAGAAACAGGGCATCAGGTCTGTATTATTCTGCATGTCTGCTTACCCCATTTTTCTTAACACTGATTTACACAAAAGCACAGAATTATCAAATTATTTAGGTTGGAAAGACCTTTAAGATCAAGTCCATCCATTACTTGTGTGCTGCCAGGTGCACCACTAAACCATGTCCCTCAGTACCACATCTATACACCTTTTAAATACCACCAGGGATGATGATGCCACCACTTCCCTGGGCAGCCTGTTTCAATGCTCAACCCTTTTGGTGAAAAAAAATTTCCTAATATCCCAGCTAAATCTCCCCTAGAGCAATCTGAGATCTTGTCCTATCACTTCTTACTTGGGAGAATACCCCAACAGCCACCTCGCTACAACCCCCCTTCAGATAGGTCTAGAGAGAAAGACCTCCCTTGAGCCTCCCCTTCTCCAGACTAAAAAATCCCAGTTCCCTCATAAGACTTGTTCTTTGAGACTCTTCACCAGCTTCATTGTTCTTCTTTGTACTCACTCCAGAAACTCAGTGTCTGTCTTGTAGTGAGGGGCCCAAAACAGGAAGGATGGAGAGAGACTGTTTACAAAGGCCTGAGGTGGAAGGATGAGAGGCAATGGCTTCAAACTAGAGAAGGGCAGATTTAGATTGGCTGTCAGAAAGAAGTTCTTTACTATGAGGCTGGTGGAACACTAGAACAGGTTACCCAGGGAGGTGGTTGAGGCCCTTTCACTGGAGATATTCAAGATGAGGCTCAATGAGCCTGATCTAGTTGGGGATGTCTCTGGTGACTGTGGGGAGGTTGGACTAGATGACCTTTGGAGGTCTCTTCCAGCCTGGACCATTCTGTGGTTCTAAAACTGAACACAGCATTTGAGGTGTGGCCTTACTGGGACTGAATTTGTAATTCTGATGACCACACTATTTCTGATACAGGCCAGGATGCTTTTGGCCTTCTAGGCTTCTGGGGAACGCTGATAGCTCATATTCATCTGTCTGTCAACCAATAATCCCAGGACCTTTTCCACCAGGCAGCTTTCCAGCCACTCTTCCCCAGGTTTGTGTCATCTCGTGGTGTTCTTATGACCCAAGTGAAGGACCCAACACTTTTGCAGTGCATTGCTTAAATAGCCATTCTCAAATGAGTGATTTGACAAATACTGCATTTTAATACTCAACTTATTTACTCAAATACTGTCCAATATACCTCCATTATTTTACAAAATTTCTACTGAAAATATAATAGGGACAAACATTAATATGTTGACCTGCTCTGATAACATATTAGGCATTCAAAAAGAAAAACAATTACTAGAAAGTTAAAGAATACTATTAAAAACTGTGGGGTGTGCAACTGTTTAATTGATTTAAATTGCTAGAAACATACATCACTATTCCCCCCTCTTGGTAGATTACTAAATTCTTGAGGCAGAAGAAATCCATTTTTTTCAAGCTGTGGGCTCCCTTATACAGAAATGGTATCAGTAGATTGAATTCATTTTCTAAGTCTCTTCACAAATTAATGAAATACTTAACCAGCAAAATACCAGGGCCAACAAGTTATTCCACATCTGTTTTCAAATACAGTGTTTGGATCCCTTTCTATTCACAATACCAATAAATCCTCAAATGGGTTTTCTTCACAATCCTCAAAAAATGTAAACCTTATTGCTATCAGTGTCACCAACATTCCATATGTCCTAAAGGGACAGTTTTCCATAAAGTTAGTGAGCAGTTTTGGTGCAAATATACAAAAATAGATTAATAACATGTTTATTCTTCCTTATACACTCTAGTTTAGAGTGGGGGGGATGGCTGACACCCACCCCCCCACCCCACCCCCCCCGTTAGGCTGTGCAGCCATCCAATGTGACCTGGACAGGCTGGAGAGCTGGGTTCATGAGGAAACCTCATGAAGTTCAATAAGGACAAGTGCACATGGGGAGGAATAACATTAGGCACCAGTACAGGTTAGGGATTGCCCTGCTGGAGAGCAGCTCCATGGAGAAAGACCTTGGAGTCCTAGTGGACAGCAAGTTCTCCATGGACAGCAATGGAGTGCATTAAAAAAAGTGTGTCCAGCAGGTCTAAGGAGGTTATTCTTCCCCTCTACTCTGCCCTAGTGAGACTGCACCTGAAGTATTGTGTCCAGTTTTTGGCTCCCCAGTTCAAGAAAGACAGGGATCTGCTGGAGAGAGTCCAACAGAGAGCCATGAGGATGATTAGGGGACTTGAGCATCTCCCCTATGGAAAGAGACTGAGAGACCTGGGGCTGTTTAGTCTTGAGAAGACTGAGAGGAAATCTGATCAATGTCTACAAATATCTGAGGGGTGGGTGTCAAGTGGAGAGGGCCAAGTTTGCTTCAGCAGTGTACAGTAATAAGACAAGGAACAATGGATACAAAAGTGAACATAGAAGGTTGCACCTCAACATGAGGAGAAACTTCTTTACAGTGAGGGTGATGGAACACTGGAAGAGGCTGCCCAGGGAGGTTGTGGAGTCTCCTTCTCTGGAGACTTTCAAAACCCACCTGGATGTATTCCTGTGTTGACTACTCTAGATAATCCTGCTTTTGGCAGGGGGGTCAGACTTGATGGTCTCTGGAGGCCCCTTCCAACCTCTAACATTCTGTGTTTCTGTGATACTTGACTATCATACAAACAAATTATATCACTTTTTTAAAATCTTTCCTGTGTATAACTGTCATCAACAACAATTTGAACAAACTGTAGCAATCCTGGTGCTAAAATTGGCCTTTAAGAGCCTAAAGATAATCCCCTGTAACAGATGGCCACTCTAATTTATTTTAATTCATCACACACATCTCTGAAAGTTTACTGGTATGTAGTGATAATCTGAAAGAAACACTAATATTCACATTACTCACAAACTATTCTCCTGGAAAACACCATCCTTATGTAAGATATTTAAACCTACTTAGTAACCTTCTATGACTGACTATTCAAAGTAGAGATATAAAACAAAAAGAAATAGAATAATAAAGCCTAACCATCCTACTCCAGAAATAACAGCTTCTACTAAAGATTGTTTTCTCCTTGTTTAATATTCATTATAAATTCTCATCCCTGTCAGGTAAAACACCCAACAGAAAAACAAACACTTACTTGAGTAATTTTGTGCTGTAAGAAGAGGATAGAAGTAGGAGACATTTCTTAATGCGTTCACATACATAATAACACTTCACACATCAAAAACAATAGTTTTGCTACCACTTTTCAGTTAGTATTCTCAACAGACAAGCCAGTTTTATGCAGTCCTTATTCCCACTAAGAGAAATAGCAAAAAGCTGGGAAATGTGAAGTTTTATAGTATTGTCCATTAATTGCTGTGTCAGCCATCAGGATGTCACAACTACAATCTCTTCTGCCAAACTGCTGAGAAGATTAGAGATCCACAATTCATATTATTTTTGAAGATTTCTAGCAGATTGTTTTTCAATGTAAACAAAGTAAAAAGATGCATATGCTTTAAGAATTTTAAACGTCCCTGAGATTTAACTTTGGATTATTTAGGTATAGGGCAAATTCCATGAGACGTTTTGCAGTAGTAACTCCTGCAGATTCAATCTTTTTAATAAGGAAGGTCTTTAGCCACTTCTTTTCTGTCATCTAATATAACTAATCAATTTAAACTCTGAACAATTGGGATCTAGCCTTTAATATAGCATTAAAACCATATGCTCAGAAAAATAATAACAGATGAGTATGCACCAAATAACTACATATCTAAGAGCCTAGTCAATGTGCATTGAAACTTTTCCAGAAGACTTCAGTTTGCAACAGATTTATTCAAATACAGCATCCTTGTGATCAAATTAGGTTCTTTCTTGCTCACCAGCAATCAAATACATTATTTGGGCATCGCGTTTCCCGTATGACATTCAATAGCAATCTCATTGTCATCATTATCACCATCTGTTCAAGAAAGGTCAGGATTTATATGAGCAAATTACTTCCTAGAAACATAATATTAGAAATGCTTTAAATCAGAAGGTTGAACAAATTAATTTCCTTGTTACAGCTGTTGAGTATTAAGAGAAACAAAGTCCTTGCATGTCGGGGGCAGATTCATTTCTCATTTAATGGGCTTTATTATGACCTCAAGAGTACTCAGAAGATCTTTACACACAATTTTCTGGCCCCTGTCACCAAGATTGTGAGTATGTAATAGCAAATAAATAAATAGAAAAAGTATTGGTTCTAACAGAGGTATCTGAAGTAGGTGAATAGGCATGATTTATGTTGCATGGGTTTCACTTCAAAAGTGTCCACCTATATAATTCTTTTTTTCCTTAAGGCCAATACTTTTAATTCAAAAAAGAATCACCTTCTTTGACTTCCACAGAAACTTGATTAGTCCTAAACTGTGAAAACTTCTCCTAGTGTTAAAGTGATGTTCCAAGATGTCCCAGGTTGAGGCAGATCTTCCCTTGCCAGAGGTTCCCTCATCAGGAAATACAAGCCTATTTGATTTCAGTAAATTTGAAAATCATTTTATGGCTGATGGAAACATCCAAGAGGCCTATCCAGTTGCTAGACAATTGTAAGTTTTAGCAATTCAAAATCTGAGTGCACTATCAGGCACAGATTAAATAGATCTTGTTTTCATTCAGTCATATAGGAATTTATAAAGCATGTATTTACCTGAATTGTCAGTTGTAGGGGGCTTCCCAAACTCTTATTTCTTTCCTAGCATTGCTGATAGCGCTACCAGCTCTTCTGCACAGTCAGGGCAGGAAGAGTGCAGCAGCTAGGACACCCAGCAGCACAGACACCTCACCTTTCTCTGTTCCTGTTTTCAACAGCAACCTACACTTCCTTCCCTTGGCATAAGGCATGTACTGTATCTTCCACTTCAGATCCACATCCTTTTCAGCTCTATTAATTTTACAGCTCCCATCCATCTCTTGTTCCTGTTCTCCTTCCAAAGCTTTGCTCATGTTCATTGAATGTAAATTTGACAAGCTGATATATTGTCGTTACCTCTCACTATTTGCTTATGCCTTCATTGAAAGGAGGGGATGAGCTGATACAGTCATGCAGGCATGTGCAGTACCAAAGTTAATCTGTGACTTGCCTAGCTCAACAACCAAACTTCGGCCTACCCCCAAACACAGATTCCCGTGACTTCTATGAGGAAAAAAAAGGAAATAAATACTATTGCCTAGAAACACAGCTGAGGCAATGACCTTTCTCCTAAGTGGGATGAAGAGCCAAAAGTGTGCAGATAGGCAGGAACCAGCAACTGTGTTTGTGAATCTTAAGACACCACCACATTTCGAGCTTCAGCTGCACCACATCTGTTTGCTAGCATAGGCAACCATGAACATGCATAAAGCTCTGAGTCTCTGCCTGTAGTTTCCCTAGGCCCAGCGCTCAGTACCCTGGTTATCAAACAACATCTAAGCCTTTGGGATGCAGATAAGAAAAACTAAAAGCACAAGAGGTCAAGTTTCTTCATAAGCAATTGAAGACTGCAGGATAAAGTCCTAAGAGGATGCTCTCATTGTTTGTGCCAAATCCTGTTAGTAATTTAGATTTGGCCAGCATACTGGAATGACATGCTTCTGTCACACTCTTTATCTTGATACACTGAACTTATCATAGCTACTGAAGCTCTTTATTTTTGCTTTGAAGATCAGATTAAATTAATGGCCAACAGCTCACACACACAAACCCTAGTTTGTGTTTCCAGCTAAACACCAGCAGTGTGCCATTGCAGCAACCCTCACACACAAGTCACTTCTAGAACCAGTGCTGGAGAGCAAACCTTCTCCTCTGTATCAAGAGAAATAAAGGGAATCAGGCAGTAGATAGGGCAGGCCATGCTGAGTCAGACAGCTGCCCAGAAGCAAGTTTCCAAGACCATCCATTAGGAAATGTCTAGGATAGAGTAGGAACAGGTAAGCATCTATGACATTTCTCCCCACACTTGCCCAGTTTCCAGCTTCCTGAGCCAGATGCAGCTTCTGTAAACCACAAGCAAAATATGTGTATGACTTTGGAGAAGATTATTTGAGGAGAAAGAACAGGGACCTAGGGACATCCCTCTTATTTCTGGCCTAACATGCTGTATTTTCAATAAACATGTTCTTGGGAAAATCTAAAAACAATTTTAAAAGCCCAAACCTCATAGAAAAACACAGAAGATAAATAGAACAAGGATCTTCTGTTCCCTTCTCAGTCCTATTTTGCAGAACCACTTGGCAGAAACAATCAGCAAATTTATCCTTAAAAGCACTCTAGGTATTATCACATCTTTAAACAATTTTTTCTACTAACAAAAGAAAAAACACCTGATGCTGCTCTCCATATAAAACAGCATATAAGAAAAGAAACTGCTTTTAGATTTTAATATTGATCTTTAAGGGGGAAAAAAATAAAGAAATCACCAACTTCTCATTTTGAGATTCCATAAAAGTATGAATCAAACCAAATTATTTTGAGAGTTAAAAAAAGAAAGAAACAGACTGACAAATTTACAAGGACGTGCAAATGAATTGCTTAATTTGTGGGACTGTGCACTTTTTAAGCAGTACAAAGCAGTTGCCTCAACAAAGTAATGAATACTTCTTTAACATGCAAGTCAAGAACATTCCTGGAGTCTTGAGCCCTAAGTAAAGGAACCCCCAGTAAAAGGTGCTAGGCTGGATCTTGTCCTCACAAACAAGGAGAGGCTGGTAAGTGATGAGAAACAAGAGCAGCCTTGGCTGTAGCAAGAAATGATACAGTTTAAGATCCTCAAGGTGTCAAAGAGAGTGCAAAGCAAACTCTGGATTTCAGGAGGGCAGACTTCGTTCTCTTTAGAGATCTGCTTGGCAGAGTGTCATGGGATAAAGGCTTGGAGGAAAGAAGAGCCCAAGAAAGCTGGTCAATATCCAAGCAAAATCTCATCTAAGTCATAGTACACAGTATGTTAGAGGCTGGAAGAAACCTCCAGAGAGCATTGAGTCCAAACCCATGACAAAGCAGGATCACTTAGGGTAGGTCTGCACACAAATACATAAAGGTAGGTTTTGAAAATCTTCAGAGAAGGAGACTCTTTGGGCAGCCTGTTCCAGTGCTCCATCACCCTCACTGTAAAGAGGTTTCTCCTCATGTTGAGGTGAAATTGTCTATGTTCACATTTGTATCCATTGTTCCTTGTCTTATTACTGTACACCACTGAAGCAAGATTGGCCCCCTCCACCTGACACCCACCCCTCAGGTATTTGTAGACATTGATCAGATTTCCTCTCAGTCTCTCTAGATAGGGAAGATGCTCAGGTCCCATAATCATCCTCATGGCTCTCTTTGGAGTCTCCAGCAGATCCCTGTCTCTCTTGAATTGAGGAGCCAGAAACTGGACACAATACTACAGGTGTGGACTCACCAGGGCAGAGTAGAGGGGGAGAAGAACCTCCCTAGACCTGCTGGACACACTTTACTTGATACACCCTGGGATACTATCTGCCCTCTTGGCCATAAGGGCACATTGTTATTCCATGGAGAACTTGCTGCCTACCAGCACTCCAAGGTCTTTCTCCATGGAGCTGCTCTCCAGAAGGGCAACCCTTAACCTGTAGTGGTACCTGCTGTTATTCCTCCCCAGATGCAAGACCCTGCACTTGTCCTTATTGAACTTCATGAGGTTTCCTCATGAATCCAGCTCTCCAGCCTGTCCAGGTCACATTGGATGGCTGCACAGCCTGATAGAGTGTCAGCCAACCACCCCCACACACCACACACTCCCAGTTTTGTATCATCAGCGAAATTGCTGAGGGTACACTCAATCCTCTCATCCAGGTCACTGATGAAGATACTGAACAAAACTGGACCCAGCACTGATCCCTGGGAAACACCACTGGCAAAGTCCAGGAGCAGTGTATTACAAGAAGAAAGAAGGCAAGGAAGAGTGCTAGGGGGCTTGTGGTTTGTTATGCATCTCTGTCCATGCAGCAATCCCACCAGGCTGTTCAATGAGATAAACAGATCCAATGAAGGACAACTCAGGCAAATTTACTCAATCAATAGCAACCCTGACATGCTCATTTTTACAGAGGAATCTGTGAGACATAGTGAATCCTTTGATGGCATACCACTTCATCCATAATATTGCCCTTTTATTTAAATCTCTTTTCTCAAATTTAGTTATCTGCTTTTTGCACCTCACCCTGTAACAAAATTGCATTCTCGGTAATAGACAAATGAGCTCTGCAAGAGGGAAAGATACATATCTGGGCAGAAGTGCAGGGTGAGGGACGTAAAAGGAAGAGACCTGGGGTTGCTTAGTCTTGAGAAGAAAAGACTGGGAGGGCATCTGATCAATGCCTATAAATATCTGCGAGGTGGGTGTCAAGTGGAGGGGGCCAAGCTTGTTTCAGTAGTGCACAGTAATAAGAGAAGGAACAATGGATAAAAAAGTGAACATAAACAATTTCACCTCAACATGAGAAGAAACTTCTTTACAATGAGGGTGATGGAGGACTGGAACAGGCTGCCCAGAGAAGTGGTGGAATCTCCTCTGGAGACTTTCAAAACCCACCTGAATGCATTCCTGTGTGGACTACCCAAGCTGATCCTGCTTTTGGCAGGGGCGTTGGACTGTGGTACTGTGAAAAAACAGAGGCTGACACCAAGCCTTAGATAACTATGCTTGCTGCTTCTTGGCTGCCAAAATAGCCAGGTGAACCTGGTCAGCACCAGCTGCAAGTTCTTCCTCCAGCAACAGCCTCTGCCCACTCAGTGCCAGGCAAGATCATGGAACAGGTCATCCTGAGTTCAATAACACAACACTTACAGGATGGCCAAGGGATCAGGCCTAGCCAGCATGGATTTAGGAAGGGCAGGTCCTGCCTGACCAACCTGATCTCCTTCTATGATCAGGTGACCCGCCTGGTGGATGTGGGGAGGCCTGTTGATGTAGTCTACCTGGACCTCAGCAAGGCCTTTGACACCGTCCCCCATAGCAAACTGCTGGCCAAGCTGTCAGCCCATGGCTTGGATGGGAGCACACTGCGATGGGTTAGGAACTGGCTGGAGGGCCGAGCCCAGAGAGTGGTGGTGAATGGTGCCACATCCAGCTGGCAACCAGTCACTAGTGGTGTGCCCCAGGGATCAGTGCTGGGCCCTGTGCTCTTTAACATCTTTATTGATGATCTGGATGAGGGCATTGAGTCCATCATCAGTAAATTTGCTGACGACACCAAGCTGGGGGCAAGAGTTGATCTGCTGGAGGGTAGAGAGGCTCTGCAGAGAGACCTCGACAGGCTGGACAGATGGGCAGAATCCAACGGCATGAGAATTAACACATCCAAATGCCGGGTTCTGCACATTGGCCACAACAACCCCATGCAGTGCTACAGGCTGGGGTCAGAGTGGCTAGAGAGCAGCCAGGCAGAGAGGGATCTGGGGGTGCTGGTTGATGGTAGGCTTAACATGAGCCTGCAGTGTGCCCAGGCAGCCAAGAGGGCCAATGGCATCCTGGCCTGCATCAAGAACAGTGTGGCCAGCAGGAGCAGGGAGGTCATTCTGCCCCTGTACACTGCACTGGTTAGGCCACACCTCGAGTACTGTGTCCAGTTCTGGGCCCCTCAGTTTAGGAAGGATGTTGACTTGCTGGAACGAGTCCAGAGAAGAGCAACAAAGTTAGTGAGGGGTTTGGAACACAAGCCCTATGAGGAGAGGCTGAGGGAGCTGGGGCTGCTTAGCCTGGAGAAGAGGAGACTTAGGGGTGACCTTATCACTCTCTACAACTACCTGAAGGGAGGTTGTAGACAGGCTGATGATGGTCTCTTCTCCCAGGCACCCAGTACCAGAACAAGAGGACACAGTCTCAAGCTGCGCCAGGGGAGGTTCAGGTTGGATGTTAGGAAGAAGTTCTATACAGAAAGAGTGATTGCGCTATGGAACGGGTTGCCCGGGGAGGTGGTGGAGTCGCCGTCATTGAAGGTGTTCAGAAGGAGACTTGACGGGGTGCTTGGTGCCATGGGTTAGCTGTTTGGGTGGGTTGGATTGGTTGATGGGTTGGACACGATGATCTTGAAGGTCTCTTCCAACCTGGTTTGGTTTATTCTAATAAAGGTTTGTTTATTCTAATAAAGGTATTCCCTCCCTTGCGGGTGAGTGGCTGTGGCAGTTGACCTGCCTTTGCAGGACTCTGGCACTGTCAAAACAAGCAGTGTAACTCACTTTTGCCCTTATGTGTCTGCTCTGAAACCTATAGCTAAATTCTACCTAAAAGGTAGGGAATGCCTAAAAAAAGAGAGAGAGAGAAAGAAACTGTTAAGTCAGCCTTAATGTGATTTATTTTTTTTTTTCAAATGTGTGACCTCTGGGTTAAAGTCAGGTACAGAGTTCAGGCAAGCTGCAGTTACTGGCCCATAAACTTTTCTGATCTGACTGCTAGACAAACTGTTACTCTACAGCCCAGCAAGCTGCCCAGTTTTATGACCTAACTCTCACACAGTTCAGAAATACCACCTCTGGAATCTTAATGAGTTGTAGTACTAATAAACTCTTTCTCCAATACTACCATAGTTTATATGTTAGACAGGCCAAAGAGCTAAACAAAGAGCAAGATCTGTGTATTTCAGCAAGTGCAGTTAGATGATGTAACTCCATCTTTATGCCCTGTTTCCTTCTCTTCAGTCATATATCTTACCCTAAAGCTAACTCCTCATTCTTCCATGTTCCAAATCTTTGTTGTTTTTTTTTTTTTCCCCCACCAAAACTGTCATTCCACATGACTGCCAAACCTAAATATCAAAATGTTATGTCTTCTTTCAGAAGAAAGAAAACAAACCTGAGGGTATTGGTTATTTTTAACCTAGCTTCACATTTTTTTTTACCTTTTGGGAAAATTTTTCTGTATCATTTCTGCATCTGTGAAGAACAGAAGCTCATCCTAAACAAAAAAGGAACATAATGTCATCACATTACTCTGCCTATTTTTTTAATTAACAAAGTTGTCATAATGTGTAACCTGCCAGAAAAGCCTGAAGCAGATCACCACAGAGCACACTCTGTCTGCTGCTTGCCAGAAGCCCTGTCCTCCCTCTATTGCCTCCACATCCCATCTCAAGTTCATTCCCAAATCACATTTCTGAAGCCCTGTGTCCACACCTTCTACTACCATCTGTTTCTTTCCAACCCATACCCTTGCTCAATTTTTCTTATGAATCAGCAGTCTAGAATCTTCACTCATTATGCATCTCTCCTGGCCTGAGCTGCCTCTTTCCCACTCCAAGGGAGGGCTAAGCACACACAGTAAGTGTTTATCCTCTGCCTCCAGGGCCTATATATCTATCCCCTCCCCCCAGTCAGCATTCTCAAACCCTCCCAGTCCTCTGCTACTCCTTACCCTGAGTGTTTCTGAGAGCTCATCCAGGATCATTATGACGCACAATATCTCAAGTGTCATTACATAGCATGTACAGGACAAGCAGGTGATCAAGCCCAGTCAGCATGGGTTTGTGAAAAGCATGTCCTGCTTAACTAATCTGGACTGCTATGACGAGGTGAGCCACTTAGTGGATGAGGGAAAGTCCATGCAAGTTGTCTACCTAGAATTTAGTAAAGGCTTAACACCATTTCTGACAGCATTCTCCTGATGAAACTGGCTGCTCGTGGCTTAGATGAGTGTACTGTTTGCTGGGTAAAAACTGGCTGGATGGCTGGGCCCAAAGGGCCCAATTGGTGGCTGATCATGAGTGGTAATGCCCACGGGAAGCTTAGTCTTCTTATTCCTGGACCATGTAGACAGTGAGTCAGTGCTTGCTGTCACATTTGGGTTAGCCTCCCCAGCGCAGATCCCAAAGCACTGTGTTTTGCTGGATTTCACTAGGAAGAAGGAGCTACTGCTACACGAGAAGGATGCCCTCAGTGGGAAGAAAGCATGAAATATCACCTCCTTGAAAATCTAGTAAATGTGCAATATTGTCTAGTCTAAAAGACTGGATAAGATTAGAGATTAATTTACATTTACTTCTTTTATTTATTTATTTTTATTTGATTTTAGTTATAGAACTTAATTTTAATTAGTGAGTCAGAGTTAGACTGCACATCAGCAAGGATGTTCAAACCAGAGCTGACACTCTGGCCTGAGCAACATGAAGGATGAGAGTTTTCTCCCCTGTGATGAAAAAAGGAAGCAAGTGTGACACAGAGACCAGGAACAGGAAAAGGAAGAAGAATGAAAAGGGTGAGAAGAATTCAGTTTACTTTAAGCTAATGGTCAAATGTGAGAAATGTGCCAGGATTTTAGCTTAAGTGGAAAGTAGAAAGAGCTGAAACAGAGAAAATAAAAATCTGTGCTTGTTCTTTCCTCCTTCCCTTTCTTACACTACTCCCAGGAGCGTTAGAAAATAATGACAAAGAGGAAAGAATTCATTAGGTGGAGAGGAAAGTGTAGACAAGTGCTAAAAAAAAACATTGCAAACCTATGGGTTACTGCCAGATTTAAGGACATTTTTTGTTTGTTTGCTTTCCAGATGTAAAGTTGATAATTAGGAAGAAAAGAACAGCTTAGGAGAAAAAAAAAAAAAAATCAGAGTAATGTGCCTGCATAACTGTTAAAAACAAATTTCAAATCCATTAGTCATTGAAGATAATGTTAAACAACAACTATTAGAGATAAATACTTGATAAATTGTACCCTAGGGCACTATTTGAGTAAGCCAAAGCAATCTTTGGCTTGCTAGTGTAACAGCAGAGCAATTCCAAAAGACACTGGGCACTTCTTGGCACTTCTCAGAAAACATCCACTGTGATCCATGCACATTGTAGTGACCTGATCACATCAGTTCATTAGAGATGGAGAAGTAAAACCTCAGAGGCCAACATTTTCAGAGGATTTAAAGATTGGTCATTATATGAATTTGGATTATTTCACAGATGTTAATACTTTAGGTTTATTAAAAGCCAATGAAAAGTATCAACTGTGGTTGAAAAGAAGGCTTTATGCTATAAAGTAATGACTCGGAAAAGGTTCAGGTCATTCTGTATAAATTCTGTCACCCCCCACACTTAAGTACCTGGTATTAAAGACTCCACTGTAGTCAAGCTTGCTCTTCAAGTCATACCATCTGAACAGCATGAATACACTACATATGCTTCTGCCTTTTGTCTCCAACCTCTGGTATAACAATCCTTTATCCAGCACCCAGCAAAGTGGCTGAAATTGCAGTGTCTGTATCAATCCTAAAATTCACAGTATCACCAAGGTTGGAAGAGACCTCAAAGATCATTGAGTCCAACCTGTCACCACAGACCTCATGACTAGACCATGGCATCAAGTGTCGCGTCCAATTCCCTTTTGAACACCTCCAGGGATGGTGACTCAACCACCTCCCTGGGCAGCACATCCCAATGATGAATGACTCTCTCCATGAAGAACTTTCTCCTCACCTCGAGCCTAAACTTCTCCTGGCACAGCTTGAGACTGTGTCCTCTTGTTCTGGTGCTGGATGCTAGAGAGAAGAGACCAACCACTTCCTGGCTACAACCACCTTTCAGGTAGTTGTAGAGAGCAATGAGGTCACCCCTGAGCCTCCTCTTCTCCAGGCTAAGCAGCCCCAGCTCCCTCAGCCTCTCCTCATAGGGCTTGTGCTCAAGGCCTCTCCCCAGCCTTGTTGCCCTTCTCTGGACACGTTCAAGTGTCTCAATGTCCTTCTTAACCTGAGGGGCCCAGAACTGGACACAGTACTCAAGATGTGGCCTAACCAATGCAGAGTACAGGGGCACAATGACTTCCCTGCTCCTGCAGGCCAGGATGCTGTTGGCCTTCTTGGCCACCTGGGCATACTGCTGGCTCATGTTTAGGTGGCTGTCAATCAGCACCCCCAGGTCCCTCTCTGTTTGGCAACTCTATCACACCAGATCTCAGCTATACAGCTCTATTCACACTGGATCTCAGCTTCCCTGATTACAGGACCACATATTATCCCAAGACTACAGACTGTTCCATTCTCTGGTTGTCTAATTAGAAAGAAAGGCCTGTTGGGAAGAGGTAAGTGGAAATTTTGTAGTATCTGTACGAGTGCAGACAATGAAGCCCACAGCAAATTCTGAAAATTATCTTGTACACAAGAGCTGCCAGTCTTTAGATAGATAGATAGATAGACAGACAGATAGATAAAGTTATTAATATCTAGGGAGATACTGGCAGAAAGGATAAAAATAAGTAAATTAGTCTATTATAAAAAAAAAATAGGCAAGAGTGGTCCTGGCAAATTTCCTGTAAATTTATCTTCATGGAAAACTAAAAATAAACCAATATTTACTAACTAGCAGTAGGTTTCTGTGAATCAAATTGTATTAACTTATAAAAGAAAAAGCTCACCAGAAATCTATGACCACTTCTAAAAAAAAATAAAATTAATAATACTGAAAGAAGTGAATTACATTGTGACATTAAGAAATGCATTTGATATATTGTAAAAATCAGAACTTCAAAATTATTTCCAGCTGACCTGGATAGCAACATTGCCAAACTCAGTGAAATTATCTACAGCTACATTGTTAAGGGTATTTAACCTTTGCAAAGAACAAAGAATGCAATCTATAATAGGATAAGTTTTAAGACATGTCTTGCTTTACATCAGCAAGATGAAGACAACTGCATACTTGTTTAATTATTGCATTAATGCTCTTCCAACCCTATAAAAGAAGCATTTTTCTTTAAACTCTGTGTTAATGGACATAACTGAGTTTACACACTGCAGTTTTACCACTGCATAATGGTGTTCCTCCTTGGACCTGCAAGCCATGCACTAACCTCTTGACTTCTTGGGGCAATAATGTCTTGAATTCTCCAGTCGCCTTCCATTTGGCTTTAATTTAAAGATGATTCAGCCCAGCTTGTCCATGGTTACCACTTGCTCACCACAAACTGTGTCAATGTTCCCCACAGGAAACAATAGGGGATGAAAAGAAAAAAAGAAGGAAACAAAAAAAAAAAAAGGGCAGCATCCTGTGCTACCTCTACAGTGGACAGTACGTGCCTGACAGCACTGCTCTGAGTGCCCTGGCACGTGGAAGGATGGGACAAGAGAAAAACTGGCCACTGAGGTATAATGCATATACCTTGTTGAAAATACATCTTTCAGACTAGCTGAATGATGTCCACTGAAATTCTGTGCTGCTGTGACACCTATAGCTAACCCAAGAATTGCTAAATTGAGAGGCATATAGTAAAGAGGTGCTTTCACTGTATGCCTTGAAATGATTTTTGTTCAGCTCAAGTATTGTTCCTCTGCTGAACTGTGAGTTTGTAGTGGGAATGATTTGACCTCTTGAAACACGAAGCAACAAACTGAAGAAATGCTGCATTATATCATTGTATTGCAGACATCTGCAATGGAGCAGTGTTCTCAAAAGGGCTCCAGGACAATGAGACATTATAAGAATTTAGGGAAACTTTTTTTCCCATAAAGATGGTAACAAAGAAAGGTCCCCAGAGGAAGAAGAAAAAGGGAAAAAAAAGAGAAAACAAACAAACAAAAACACAAAAAACATATTGGCATGGATGATCTACAAGGAAGGATATAAAAAGCCACGTAATCTATTCTGGCTAAGGGATGTTTAAGACCACTGCAGTACTACATTGCTCTAACCAAACAGTGGCCTAGGAAAAACTTCTTACTATGAATTTAAATAGTCTGAATTCTGTTACAGCCAGGATTAAAACATAATTTGCATGAATCTCTGTAGAGCAGCTTTGCTGTTTGTAGGACTTCAAGTTCTTAATTTGAAAGCTCCCACAACCTCCATATAACCATGAACAATTTTCCTCTTATCTGATTGCTGAGAAATAGCCATTCAGAGCTCTGCCCTCTGTCAAGAATTTAGAAATATACACTTTTCCACAAATTCTGTCCAAATATTCTACCTTGCACTGTATGGCAGGCCCGATCTGTTAGTCCTTTGTGCTGGACAGAAAAAAAAGGCATCTCCTTTAAATTATTTACTGCCCTCTCTGAGTTTTCTCTGACAGAAAAATTACTTTCTCTGGATTTTTTTAAAGGATCTTTGTATGCAACTCCTCCATCAACAAGCTTAACGAGCACAGACAAATGATTTAAAGAGCTATCTATTTTCCAAGGTCTGAAACACAGATGTCTCTTTTTGGTAATGCTGCATGCCTTTGACCTCACTGCAATTTTGATGTCTTCCATTGATGTACCATACAGACATGATTTGCTAGGTAAAGGAGAAGACTTTGTGAGGTTTTTTTTTAGAAGCTAGTTCAAATTCCCAGCCCTGATTTAGAGTTTATCTTAATATTGTTTCACTTTTCAACAAGTAATTTATACACAAAGATAAAGCCATTTGTCAGACTCTAAAGGATCTTAACTAGTGAAGAGGGAAATACTAAGTTTTCTTTTCATTTTTGAATCTAAGTTTTCTGATTTAAGCAGAATCTTCTTTCCTGTGTCTTCCCTTCTTTTTCTTCCTTTCCTTTGTCATTGTATCCATATTTTGCAGAGAATATTTGAGAGAACAGATCAGGACCTACACATATGATATGTAGGTTACACCTAACTCTGTTCTCCATTATTTAATAAAGCTTGCACAGAATAGACTGATGTGTGGGAGGGTTATGCTCTTCAGCTGCTTTTAATTTTTAGTGTATTTCTTGTTGCCTCCTAACAATACTATTTGTGAAGAAGAGACTTTTTTTCTTTCCTTTTTTTCTAAATCATAATGGTTTTAAATATATTTGATTTAATTTTGTGCCACACCTTGGAATAGCTCCTGAAAGAAGGTTAAAAGAGACCTTGATGAAATAATGTATAAAGGTGTTGCAGAAAGGGAAGTATTATTTTTCCATTTGTGGGGGAGAAAAAAGTAATTTTCAAACCTCCGGTGAAACGACAATGCTCTTAGGAAACTTCCTTGGTTTCTGGTAGCATGATGACAGCATTGGAATTGGTCCATTGGTTCAAGGAGAGGGTCCATTTCTTCTAGTGTCTCATCTCCAACAGTGATCAGAAACAGACACTCAGGGAACAAGTATATATGAGACTTCTGAGTGCATTAACACCCTCCAGCTATTCTCATTTCAGAGTCCTGGGTGTGGTTTATCCACTTACTGACCTTAGTTTGTCCGTTTACTTATCCACTTGGAAGCTATCATACATGTAAATTGCCCATAACATGCTTTGACAGGAATTTCCAAAGTATATCAAGAGCTGCATAAACAACAACAAAAAATTTAAAAACAAAAAAATCTTCTGTTTGCTTTGAACCTGGCTTCTGTTATCTTTGGCATATAGAAAGAAATTATAAACCATCAATGCCACTCACAACTTTGCAGATTTCTATCAAATAGCCCCTAATTCATCTGGTTTCGGGGTCTTAATCCATTTAATTGCTCCTCATTTTATCTGAGAGCATGAACAAAACAGTAATTTTTTACTATGAAGTGCCATTGCTAACAAAGTTCCTCCCTTCAAGTGCATAATTCTGGTTTTTTAACAAAATTACTGTTAACAAAAGATGATTATTTTCAGTCAGATATGTTTGTTCTACAGATTCTTTTATTTTTACCATAGCCAAAGAGGAGATATTCATCTGTTTTCTATATTCATTTTACATCATGGAAAAAATAAACTTTGAAGTACTAAGTTATATAATGTAATCAAATACACAAATACAAGACAGAGAGTATTTGGCTAGGCAGTCAGAACAAGCCACGTATCCATAGAAGCTATTAATTTGATACATATATCATTGATGGATCCTTGGTTGAAGAATTAATTTCATCCAATTTCAAGAAAAATTAAAACAAATCAGAATTCAAAGGACTGTAATAGTATTAGAGGAGTTAAACAGAAAAGGTGGTGAAAAGGTAAAAAAATACTACTAATTTGATTTCTCTGAATAAGTGGAGGCTGGGAAGAGGTATGACAATGATCTTACAGTAAGTAAAAGAGTGCTATATATGGACAGTAAAACAATGGCTTACAATGTCCCCCATCAGAAAGAAAAAATATCAAATAACTTAGACTGCATCTTAGTGCTAGCAGAGGAGGGAAATGCCAAAATAGTCTATCATAAGAGATCTGGAATCTCCTTCCTTGGTGGCTTATAATATCTTCCAGGGTGGCATTCTCGATCCTTTCCCAGTGTATGGGGATAAGTGAGTGATCTTTGAAAATCCATGTCAGCTCTGCACTTCTATGGTTTCTTATTGATAGAACATGTGGCTTTAATGGAATACAGCTGGCTAAAAGCATTTTATGAGTTCTGGTAGCTAGCCAAAGGACCAATATATGGACCTGCAAATAGCAGAAACAGGACACAAGAGCTATTGTGTGTACTCATATGGTTTTATTTGTATGTTACTTGCTTTGAAAAACATAAATCTTGCCTATTCCCTTTATGCTGATTCTGTCCGTTTATGGTAGGCAAAGTGGGGAAATAACATAATTGAAGCTCTTATTCTGAACTCGAAATTTCCAAATAGCTAAGTGCATCAAAGGACTCTCAGCATAGTGCAAAAAGAATTTGCTCTTAGGAATAGACGTAATTGTAACTTTGTTCCAATTAAATCATATTTTTAGGTTGTTGTTTCTCTATGCTTACCATTACAATTACTGAGACCTAATGGGACCTCAAGCTTCAGCATATTCTCCAAAATTATAACCACTCCACTTCTTCCTGAGTTATAGAATCACACACATTCCATTTGGTTGTGGCAGTATTTGCTCTGATTTCAGAAGCAGAAATGTATGAGCACTGGCTGCTGCATCTAATGAAAACAAGGCTCATCGTTAAGGCCTTCTCATGGCAGCTCTGCAGCGTTAAGTTTGAACAAGACTCTCTCACTAGACACTAACAGATGGCTACCAAAAGATATCACACTGGTGAACTTTAATTTGACAATCTAACTTTATTCTTGATACGACTTCCTATATAATTAGTGAAAAGAGGTGGGTCCTAAACTGCAAACCAAGCCCCTTCCACTGAGCAGACAACCAGAAACTATTCTTAACAGGCAGCCTCATTTAAAAGCCTGAACCTTCTCCTTTGGGTGCAAGCTGCTAGCATCAGGTAAAGATTATACACAAGGATTTAGTCATACCAGGGAGCTCATTTTCTGCTCATTAAGCAGGCAAAAATATTCTAATAGAAACAAGTGCAAGCTACCTAGTAAGAAACAGTAAAATCCAGGTAAACATTTGCAAAAGTAAAACAAAACAAAGCAACAACAAAAAAATATACACAACATATACAACAAAAAAATTCCAAGCAAATTCAAGAATTAAAATAAAACTACATGCACACCTACCAACATTGTGAGGGGGGAAAAAAGGAAAAGCACTGTATTTTAATGTTCTTTCATTAAATACTGAGCTGTGGTTAACAGGTACTCATCAGACATCATGGTAGTAATGCAAATTCATATGGTAGGTATGAACAGCTTTTACACACCTTTAGGTAGTGTCTACAGGAACACTTAGAGACTGTCAGTTTCACTTTTGGGTGCTGATCCACTGGCATCCACTCTACATTGCTGGACTGTCTTGTGAAGAAAATCAACAACTGTCAGAGTCACAAAGTCAGACATTCAAAGTAAAGGAATATCAATTGTAAAACAAATCATCTTTGTTGTTTCCACTTGTACGTTCACATTACAGCTCAGCTGCATGTGTCTTAACATAAATTTCATTTTCCTCTTGGTTCCAACTGAATAACTCAGTTTTTAAAATTATTCCTTTCATAATTCATTACAAAATCTGGCATACTATGTAGGTCAGAACAAGAGGCTTTTTGTCACCTTCTTCCCTCCACCTCTTTTAAATACAGGTGTCTTATTTGGCAATTCTCTGACAAGCCAGCCAGTGTGAAATATGTATTAAAATCCTTTGCTGTTGGCCTTACAATAGCATTAGAACTATGACATGAACTTTTACAGAACATTCAATCCCCCTCTTTTGTGCATGCTTCCGGCAAAGAGAAATACTTGTGGGGTGTAAGTAAACAAGACAAAAATTAAGGCTGCACAGGAGAATTTATCTCTGGAATCTACTCATTCTGAGCTTCTGACACCACGGAATTGCTAATGCATTTAAAATAGATGTTATGTACTACGTTATTTTGTTTGGGGAAAAAAATATCCTTCCTTTCACAAACTTCAGTTATATGCTGCTTTCTGACGCTCAATTCTTGTGAAAAACTACAAACTATGGATCTACCGCAGCACCATCTTCTGTACCCTCTGTTACAGTCTTTCTTAGGCTGTTGCTTACTCACACATAACTCTTCCCACTGTGTCTTTCTTAACCATTACTGCTTAACCTGATGGGAGTTCATCTTCTTATAGACACTACTGTAGAACTCATTTTTTCAACTTTCCAGTCCCCACTTTCTGGGAAACACCTGCTTAGGCTATATGTGGCCAACCAGTCCCTTTTCTTCTGTCCAAGCACTGCAAAATAGCCTCTGCCTGTCTATGCCTTAAATCCCTTCCTCATTCCTTACCCTAATCTCCTGGTCCAGCTGATCCTGACTGCTAAATCCTGGAGTTTCTAACCCATCAGAGTAACTCCAGTACCCAGTTTCCACCATCCCACAAGCATCCAGTCCCTGTATTTCATGATCTTCTACAGCCAAATCCCTTGTCCCAGTCCTTTGCCTTAGTCTCTGGGTCAAGGGCAGGCTCTTCTCTGTTATTCTTTTCAATTTTATATTATAACTTTATAAAACAGGCAATAGCATAGCCAGCAGCACTTCAGGAACTTCAGTTATATGAGAGGTCTGCTCAGCCCTGCACTGTCCCAGCCTGGGCATGCAGAGATAAACTGTAGGGAGTAAGGCTGAAAACATGCAGCAAGCATGAGCATTTTTGAATCATGTGTTCTTTAAGCAGCTTACAGCTTGGCCAGATTTGGGCTGATTTCACAAAGATAAAAGCTGTCCTCCAGCCAGTGGCCACTTCTCTTCCAAGTGTCAGGTCTCCACTCAGAAAGCACAGATGCACTCAGACAAGAAAGTTTCCTTTAGCAAGGGCCAAGCAGAACTTGAAAATACCTTTGGCAGCCCACACAGTATACATGAAAAAATCCATTAAGGTCCACATTTCCTACATTAATAAAAAGCCTATGCTGACTCCTCCTGCTAATGAGATCATGAAATAAAGACCTGCAGATCAAAAATCCCACAAATACGTTTTGAGTCCCACAAAGAAGAGATTATCTTCACTGCACAAAATAACTTCTCTAGTCTTATTTCACACACATAATAAGGAAAAAAAAAAACAAAGAGAGAAACTACTTTTGATCCATTACTATATGAGGCATTTCAGCTACAAGACCTGCATCGGTCTTGCCCCCCAGAATAAGGAGAAGTCAGATTTCAACTTCCAGCAGTTATAGTTTGAGTACATTATAAGCATCTGAAAACAAAGTCAGCAATGGGAAGTGTCAGGCAACTTTAGTAATAGGTGGGGCTGATATAACCACTTTATCATAGGGAAACACACTGCACAGACAGAGAGATCAACTGTGAAATAATCTTCCCGTTATTGCCCTGCAGATCCAGTTGCTTCCACACTTCAAGCAACTTGAATTTTGGCAGCCCACTGACTAACAGCCAGAAGCACAATTTCAAGCCGATGATAAAACACGAACCTCTCAAAACAACTCTCAACGGCTTTTCCAGCTTGTCATTGCAGTGGGTGAAATTAACAGTAGTTGCACACTTGTTGCTACATTAAATACTCTAAATCAACAGTAATTTCTGTAAATTTCTTCAAACCTAAACCTGTAGCTTATAAATATTTTCTGATGTATTCAACAGCATATTTGGAATCTAGACAATTGTTGTATTATTAAAGGAAAGGTTATCTCACAGGTACTTCCCCATCCCAGTGCACGATGTAAAAGACTGTTTGATGCCATTGGGTATTTCTGCATTTCTGCAATACAGAACTTCACAAGGAGCTATACACAATGTATTTTGCTTCAAGTACAGTTAGGTAAGCTGCCACTGCTGCTTTGGGTAAAGGGCACCCTACAGCCTACTGATTATTGCTCCAGAATCCAATTACCCCAAAAGCAGGCTAAGACTGAGTCCTGCTCTCAAAGTCTAGAACACAAATGCACAACAGGTGTAGCACAGAAAAATGTACATCCACTTATTTGAAATATAAATAAAGACAAGCAATGAAGTCACAACAGATATGAATCAAAACAGAAACAAGCAAAAAAGCAAATTACCTACTTTGGCAGATTCATACCTGCAGTCTTCCCATTTTGAAGCAAAAAGTCAGGAGAGAGAATATTCAAATTTCTTTCCCATTTGGGTGGCTTCTTTGCACATGTTCCTGAATTTTCAGCTATGATGAGACCCGCTCATTGGCAGTCACCAAGGGGCTGATATGACCATGAAATGAGGAAATGCAGTGAATGAAAAATAAGGTACTAGCACCACCATTTGCTGAGGGCTGGAAAAACTAGCAGAAACCTGAAGTGACCATGTAGACCTGTTTTTTTTGCAATGATAGCTGCTTTTAACTGACTTACTATTGCTACTATTGGAGATGCTTGATCAAAACATGCTTGCAGCATTAATTACTTGCCAGGAAAATCTTAATGAAGTCCAGATGACTTTTATTCCCAGCACTATAAATCTTCATGCCTAGAAACAGTTTAATGCAAGGGGGATATTTTAGTTATTTGAGTTAAAACGAAAATATCACTGAGAGCTAATTGCATGTGGGAAGTGAATATACAGTGGCTGGCAGAGGAGGACTGAAACAGTTTAAGACAACTGTTATGCTTTGGGAAACACATATTTTATTGTTGCCTCTTTCCATCCCAAGACTAAGAAATACAGAGCAGAATTCCGCAAGGTGACCCTGGAAGGGATGAGCTCTCTTCTGCCAGTGGGACCTTTCTCCACTATCATATGGTGTTTCCACATCTGCCTCCAGTTTCCTGAAGCAATTTCAATTTCTTTTAACAGGTCCATGAAGCAGAAATTAGCACAAATCTTATTTAAGCAATCTAAAGGAGCATAGTCTGATTTTTTTAAATACTTTTTAAGAAACAGATTTTGACATCTAGATTGCAAAGCATAAATGAGAATTGATGTAAACTTTTAAAATTTAATTTCCTTCTTTCTCCTCTGCTGCTTATTAGTTTTATGTTGCCTTTCTTGAACAACAGCAATCATCAAATCAATTCATAAAAACAGATGCATCAAACCCTTCACCATTTCAAGGAAAAACTTCTGTAGTGGGAAATGTTTTAATGTGGGACAAAAATTGCCCTACAATTGGTTTTGTTTTACAAAACTAACAGAAACCTTTCTATTGCACTAATATGTTGAGAAACCTTTCTTTTATGAAGGTATTATTGTTGGCCCAAATGGCCAAGTAAATGTCTCTTTTGTACAGGTTTTTAAAGTCACATTTTTAATTCCTTACTCTGATTCCTCCTTTCCTTATTAAAATAAAAGAGAAAAATCTTCATTAGATATAGATCTGTGGAAAGGGCAAAGACCAAGAGCTATTCTACCTCATAATCATATCATCTGATATCTGCCTTATGCAAGATAAATTCAGAAAGTGGTGAGGAAGAACAAACTTTCTCCACTGAAAACTGTTTAGACAAGGTTCACAACCCCAACAATATCGCTACACATCTGTAGTTTAATTTCTTCCTTTGCCAAGTCTTTCCACAGAGCACATTTCTATCATCCAAAACCTACAGAAAAACAGATACCTGAAGCTATCAAGCACTCCAAGGCCCACAGACTGGTGTGGATTCTTACTGTCACAACCCCAGCTTACTTGGTTTAAGAAAACATCATATACATTTATGTGTATAATATGCAGAATTGAGACATAGAATAAGGGCATGTTAGGTGATGCAGAACAAAGATGAAAAAAGAGTTCTTTAGAGTGAATTACTAATTATGGCCTTCAGTTTGGCTGGTGTCACCCAGCATAACCATAGGGCAATTAACAGAAACAACTTTGACGTGCACAAGTTGAGGCCTTTGCAATAGGTATACAAAAGGACACAGAAAAAAAATATTTGTGTCTTTATATGTAAACACAGTGGGAAAAAACCAACAACAAACAAAAAAAAAAAAATAAAAGGCAGAAAAGCACAGATCAGTCTTTTAAAAAAGGAATGTTTGGACCAAATAGCTTCAATTATCATGGAATCAGCCAGGTTGGAAAAGACCACAGAGATCATCAAGTCCAACCTATTTCCTAATATCTAACACCACCTGATAACTAAACCATGGCTTCAAGAGCCACATCCAATCTTTTTTTGAACACACCCAGAGATGGTGACTTCCCTGGGTAGCCCATTCCAATAGCAAATTACTCTTTCTGTGAAGAACTTTCTCCTCAGCTTGAGCCTAAACTTCCCCAGGCACAGCTTGAGACTGTGTCGTTTTGTTCTTGTGCTGGTTGCCTGGGAGAAGAGACCAAACCCTACCTGGCTACAATCTCCTTTCAGGTAGCTGTAAGAGCAATAAGGTCTCCCCTGAGCCTCCTCTTCTCCAGGCTAAACAATCCCAGCTCCCTCAGCCTCTCCTCACAGGGCTTGTGATCGAGACCTCTCACCAGCCTCACTGCCCTTCTCTGGACATGCTCGTGTCTCAATGTCCTTCTTAAATTGAGGGGCACAGAACTGGATTCAAGGTGTGGACTAACCAGTGCTGAGTACAGGGGCACAATGACTTCCCTGCTCCTGCTGGCCACACTATTTCTGATACTGGCCAGGATGCCATTGGCCTTCTTGTCCACCTGGGCACACTGCTGGTTCATGGTCAGCCTACTATCAACCACTACCCCCAGGTCCCTTTCTGCCTGGATGCTCTCCAGCCACTCTGACCCCAGCCTGTAGCGCCACATGGGGTTGTTGTGGCCAAAGTGCAGAACCCAGCACTTGGACTTGTTAAATGCCATCATGATGGACTCTGCCCATCTGTCCAGCCTGTCAAAGTCCCTCTGGAGAGTCCTCCTACCCTCTAAGAGATCAACACCTGCTCCTAACTTGGTTTCTGCGAACTTACTAATGGTGGACTCTATCTCCTTGTCCATAACATCAATAAAGATATCTAACAGGAGTGGGCCCAACACCAATTCCTGGGGGACACCACTAGTGACTGGCCTCCAACTGGATGTGGCACCATTCACCACCACTCTCTGGGCTCAGCCATCCAGCCAGTGTTTCATATATTTCTCCAACTTGTATATTTTCACAGCATTCAAAACAGATTTAAAGATACTGGAGATTTAAAAATATTCTGAAGTTTTTTCACCTCAGATTTTTCCCTACTGTGTAATAACTTCTAAAGCCACCTTAAAAACCATCCATTTCTTGCAGAAGATTGGTCTGGACTTGTCAGACTCCTTATCTTCATAAACTGTTTCAATATACAAAGCACACTGTCCAATTTTTGGTACCTTCCCCTTTCTTCTAGTTCTGCTGTCTGAGCAGTTATTCTTGTCTTAGATATGATGATTCTTTCTAACTTGTTTTAGACTGTTTCTGTGGTTCTTTCCACTCTTCAGCAACTGCACTCTGTCCAAAGACTAACATATCTAACTACATTGAAATAAATTACCAGACTCCACACCATGAAATGCCAGGCCAGGCCCTTTCTGGGTTCATGAAAATGAACAACAGACACCATCACTCAGGAGGAAATCAGACATCAGAGTGTTTTTCCCTTTTTCACTTCAAGATTTTTTCTGGGAGGACACATGTTTCTGAACCTCTGGGACTGGTGAGGGAGATGCCATTACTATTGGAAAGATGTGTTGGTCCAAAGATTTCTTCTAGATGGATCAGAGTGACCAAGTCCTTTCTTCATAGCCGCATGGAGAGAGTCCTCATGGGACAGGAATCAGGGTGCCAACATTCAGCATGTCCCCCCACATGGGGGGATACAAAGGACACAAAGGACAGTGATACCAAGGTACCGAATCCCAAAGGTCTGTGGAACAGTGGAAAACTAGGGTAGAGCAAGCTGCCTGACAAGAATCCTCTGTGTCCTCCAGGGAAATTGAAAGAGATTGATGCAATGGCTAAAACTGTAGGCTTCAGGCCCCAAAATACTGTCAGCTTGACTCCTGACAAACTGCTTTAGAAAAGCTGATATCCCCTTAGATGAAACTGTAGCTTCACACACACTGCTCACTCACACATATGTTTAGGAATACTGCTAATATGTGTGTATATTCTCATGTATACTTTCATAGCACAGAGTCCTTGTATGAAATGGAGAAATATACCATCTTGCTTGTTTGGCAGCCTACAGGTACCAACATTTTCTCTACAGTAATGCTGACATTAGTGAAGATTCTGCTCACAAACAAGCACATAAACCATAAATATTTCTGTTAGTCTCCAGCTTAATAAGGGAACAGAAAGAGAAAATAAAACAAGCATAAAATCAGGGTTTAACAGACAATAAAACTGATGTTTTCAGGCTACTGAAATTGGCACCATTAGAGCAATGGAAGAACTAGCAGACCTTTTCAGTAATAATATTTGTTTGCAGGAATCATCTAAGCAGATGTATTGAGCATTATTACTGAGGATTTTTGTGCAGTGTTTTACACTTCATTTATACATTTTAAACTGTGAAGCAACACATTAAATTCCCATCTGTATTCAAATACCAAATCCTATCTTGAAGACAGAGTAAATTTTCAGTCCTTTAAGACCTTTCATTCCAAAGTGAGATAATGGATGTAAATACCATTGTTCTTATAAAAGAAGTGACTGAAGCTAACAGATGCCAGATCTCTGGAAAGTGAGAGGACAAAAATAGGGATAAAGACAGCCACAGCTTAACAGGGGAGGCAGTTTCACTCTTTCAAATACATAATGAACATTGCTGTAGATTATAAAAGAAAAAAAGGATGCTAAAAATTAAATACATAATTTATCTATTAAGATAGAGCATCTAGTTTGCACACGAGTTTTTTACTGAGAGCCATGGGTTCCTGAAACTCCTATAAAAACAAGAACTATGTGCATCATAAAATATTATTTGTTCCCTGGTATGAGGAATACTGCAACAGACAGAAAATAACTCCCTCAGGGCAGACATGGCATGAGGAGATTTAGATCAGTGGGTGGTGCAAGTATTGTCTGTAGAGTTACACGTGTCCAGATGATGGTATCACAGTCAGCTGCACTTACAAAAATGACTTTTTAAAACTTATTTTCTTAAAAGGGATAAAAGCGAGACCATGATGAATAAATCAGCTCCTAGCCAAGAACATGAAGGAATCTGTACCGGTGAGTTATTCCTGTGGAAACGTCCTTGCTTAGGAAAGTTACTCTGTAACTGACCCCTGTCTGTCCCGCCTAGCACTGGCCCTTCCTATCGTAAGCACCACCCACAAGAGAGTATCGATCAGCTGTCTTTTCAGCAGGTCAGTCCCACAGTTGTGTTTTCTAGGACAACTCTCTATAGAGGGTTAAACCAATTTCAGTCATTTCAGATTTAGGTAATCAAAAACAAACAAACAAAAGTTAAATATGAAGTTGCAAATCTCTACCAAAAAATGCCTATCTTAGGAATAGTCTCCATATTCCTTTTTCCACCTCTACCAGTTTTATTTGGTCAGTTTAGCTGTTGGGAAGAGTTGTTTGACTAGAGGAAAAGCAAACAACATTTTAACAGTGTTAAAATATACCATTTTACTTAAACCAAGTTTGTGTTGGCAAGGTACTTGAAGAACCCACACTGAGAATGAAGCATCACCTGGAAAGCTGATATTAATATTTCCACCATAAAATTTCCTTAAATGTTTTTTAATTGGTGTGCAACAGAACTATCTATGAAAACAGTCTATTTCCCTTTCAAAACAGCAAATGAACTTATGACTGCACAGGTCACTTAGTTTGTGTACTGACAGACTGGGTTTTCAATAGTTGACCTTTATCAGATTGGCTAACTGACAGCAATTTGGTTGGTCATTCTGTTAAAGGCAAATGTATTTCTCGGCCCCAGAATAAAATTAATTGGTGAACAGTATATTAGGCTCTATTTCAGTTTAATATCCTTTTGTTATTGCACTTGCTAGAATCAAGTGTCTTTATCTTGGTACTTAGCTAAATGACTAGCAATAAAATGACAGTAAATTGAAATCAATAATTGTGTTTTGAAAATTTGTACCAAAGCTATAAATAGAGCCCCATCCCATGGCCTATTTCCAACAGGAACTGAAAATTGCAGGCTACTCAAAGAAAATGTCTGCTTCATTGATAACTTATTAATGTCGATGTTTTTTTAGCACAAGGAACATGACTTCACAACTAAGCCTTTGTGATGCCTACACCACTGCATAACATAATTTAATGTTTTCATCAGGTTGAACTCACCTGACCTCAACAAGGCAAGTTCTGATACACATGGAAGCATTCAGCTCTTTGGGATGTTGCTCTTTCTAGAGGTACATGAATCAAGTGCCAGCCACTGCTAGCCAATGATGCTGATGAATGACCTAAACCAAATGACAGTGGAAAAAGCAGCTGGTTGACACATCATGTAAAATAAGTTGATCCTGTAGTTCTGTGATAGCAACTGATGAAATTAGCTGGGTAATCTTTTGAAGCACCCATTGAGCATCCTTGGGAGTACCGACATGAGACTGTTAGGCAACAGCCTGCAAGTCTTGCTGCTTGATAGTAACAGCAATGCTATCATATTGTTTCCTGATTCCTTTGACCATTCTTTATTTGTACAGTCAATATTTTTGCATCTGTTGTTCTGAATTTGCATTGTGTCACTGACACGTGCTGCCTGCTCCCCAAATAATGGTACTGCCCTGACTTTGTTCCCATTAGCTGATTTGAGGAGAAAATTCCCACAAATATCTGCATCATCTCTGAAAATATACCAGGCAAAAAAGTTCTCAAGTTTTTTTTCTACACAGCCAGCTCCTAAACTGTATTATGCACTGGCATTCATCTTCCTACATTATGTCATGCATTAATAGCACATTTCCCTGTTTCACAATAGTTCTCTACAGCAGCCTAGCCAGTAAAACATGCAGTAAGTGCCCATTTTAGATTTCTGCTAGTATTTAGTAACAGACTGAAAAATACAAGTACTATTCTAAGCAGAAGGATACATAGAAGAAGTTAAATAAGAAAATCTACAATAGCCAAACTATTTAATTTATTGTTAGAACAGTATTTCCCTCCTTTGCAATTTGTCAGTTTGTTTTGTGGCTCTTTAAAAAGCTGAAGTGTTGCTCTGTTATGGGTAGAAATTTAAAAGTAACTATACATAAAACACTGACCTATAGCTTCTAACTGCAAAGCTGAGAGTAGGAAAAGTATGGCAAAATACTGCTATAGCTATTCATATTATTGAAAATATTACCAACCTTAGGCAGATATCTAATAAATAATTATGTACTTCTGGATGCAAAACAAAACAAAACAAAAACAACCTTACATCCATCTACTGCAGTCCCTTTCTTGCAGCAGGAATGATGAGATTTTCTCCAGGCACATGTACCCATCTGTGCCAGTGCCACTAGTTCATGTGACAGATTTTCCCAGCTTAATGCTAATTTCAGTAAATAAGCCCCTCCTTTTTTGACTGTCTGCTGCTATCCTACCAGTATACTCCTTACCATTTCTTTTGCAAGCTGTTATCATTGCTCTAGTACTTTTTTTTTTTTTAAAGCAAGAATAGACTATTACTAAATTAATTGCCTTCAGTGGGAGGATAAAAGCCTTTTAAGGTATCACATATAACTGCAAAAATATCATTTGCATGAAGCAGGCATTTTATCTGGATTTCAAGAGTAATAAAACATCTTATCATTGATTTTACAGGCAAATGGATTACAACTGAGTTTGATATGGCAATCACCTTATCCTATTTGATGAGCACACAGCACAGCCTCATGACTGGGACATGTTACATATTAGAAAACAATGACTGGACATATATAAGGATTACACATTAAATCCACATGGAGGCTTCAGTAGTTCAGGTGGTTCTTCTATACCAGCAACACTTTATCAGTTTGCAGTCTGGTCCCATTCCCTCATTGCACATCTCTATGCCACCAGTGTCCTGATCCTTCAGGCCAACCTGAGGGATCTCACCCATTTCCAGTGCTTATTGGAGGAACCAGTATTCACTTACCGTCTTACATGCTGATACTACATGGCTTTTATGACTCTTCTCCTTTTTATAAACATATGCTTGGGTGAAAGAAGTAGCCCCTTCTTTAAACTGAACATATTAGACCTTAGGCATTTCTCTCAGAGCTCATATGTTATAATTGCATCAGTTTTCATGTGGAACTGTGAAAACTGACATACCCAGCTGGAAAATTATTATAAGCTTCCAAGAGAGACAGTACCAAATACATTCTGATGTAATTAGAACATCTGTGATCCAGATATTTTGACTACTCAGTTATAAATTCAAAGCCCTCCAATGTAGGTTAGCAGGTTGCTCCAGGAGTGGCCATTACCTGATGTGGAAACAAGGCTCACCTGTGCTGCCTGACCCACCACTGCCCTCCTTGCATCCCAAAGTATCTTTCTCTTCTCTGTGAAGACCAGGTTCCCTTGCATTTCATCTTTTCTAATGCATTTAGCTCTTTTGGTTCCTTTTTATATGGCTGCTTGGCTGGTTATCATCTGGTCATTAATTGCTCCTTAAATCCCAAAGTATCTTTCTCTTCTCTGTGAAGACCAGTTTCCCTTGCATTTCTTCTTTCCTAATGCACTTAGCTCTTTTGGTTCCAGCTGCTTGGCTGGTTATCATCTGGTCATTAGTTGCTGTCTGAATTAACCCCACCCTTGCTGGCACGGCCTATAAATTCCATTATGAAATGTAAACTTGATTCTGTTTCTGTCAAGGGCATTTCTGCCTATAAACATGAAGCTTTCCAAAAAATTCTGAAGACTATTTTCTGCTTTAAGAATTCTTGTAATTTTTTTCCTGTTATTCATCTGAAAGCTTCTCATATAAGCTTGTACTCATTTTGGATGCACTTGCAAGTGCTTATGGAGTCACTTTTTTAGATGGTCTGGAACTCACTAACACACAGTTATTTTTTTATAAATTCTATCATTTGGCCTCCAATTTCTTCCCTGTGACAGAAAACAAACAAAACCCCCCAGCTCTTCACTAACATGTTGGTCAGTTTTCTTTTGTTAGAAGCATGAATACCTGATACATTATTTTATCACATCTCCTGTTCATATTTCTAATTCCTCTGGGTCTAATGATGTCAGTAAACACCCTCTGTTTAGGACTGTTTGCAAATATTTGTGGCAAAGATATTCGGATATTTTACAAGGGACAGTGAAGGCAATATTGAAATTGCTAAATGCAATCTCTGCATAACTCCAATCCCCCTTCTACCGAACAGTCTGGAGTTTTAGTGATAGCATGCAGACTGTGGCTGAGCTGAACTACTTTTTGGATGTCTGATCAAGAAATACATCTTGTTTCAGTGAAGCAAATGTAGTTCCTTTAGCAATTGTCAAATCAGAGGTTTATGGAACTGCAGGAAGATCTGTATTGTGTAATAATTTCATGTCGGGAAACGCAGCTGAAAAAGGAGCCCAGGAAAAGCAATGAAGTGTCAGGCCCAGATGCAGCACCGATGGGCAGCCCAGCACCAGGACAGAACCAGAGGATGCAGCAATCTACATGCATTGTGCTTTGCTGCATGTTTCAGCAAGTTGCTTCACTTTGCTGTAGATTCTCTGCCTGTAAAGAGAGAAACAATGGGCTGGCAGTCCTTTGTCAAGCACTTTGAGATCCTGTCATAGAAAGTACTATGCCAGAGCATAGTCTTATTATTAATAATTCATTAATCACAAGGAATTATGAACAATTTATTTTACTGCAATTTAATATACTCCAATTATTTTTGTGGCTATTAGTAAGTTATTATTAAAGCATTTGCAATTACATATCTTTATTAATAATACGTCAGCATTATTTTTTTGTCATCACTGTGACTATTATTTGGTGGACAATACAGTGTGTCTTTTCTGTTTGACACATCATAGTATTTTTGGAGTCTGACACTTTTCTTTACCATGTTGATTCAGTTTATGTGTGAGCAATGCTATTAAATGGACACAATGTCAACAGGATAGGTACTGATTAAGGGAGTACATTATCATGGTGTTCATTAGTTAAAGAGTTGCTCTCCCAGTAGATTCTAGAAAAGTAATCCAGGTGGTTAAGAGGAAAATACTGACTAGTGTCACAGCCAAGTCCCTTGTAAACCTTTATTCCTCCCCAAGAGCACAGTTTCAGCTTCCCAAAGCACAATAAGGAATAGCAGAAGTTTGAATAGCTGTCCTTTTGTTGCAGTTTTTCACTCACATGCTATCATATGAACGCATGTTATCATGTGTTTCACTCACACAATAATATATGAGTATGTACACATAAATGTATATACAGCAGAAGAATGTTATCTTGAGAAAGCTTTTCCTGTTTAGCATTGAAGAACAAAGTCATGAACCTGTGCCTAGCTGAGAAACAGCAGGGTGCTAAAAGCAAAGATGTGTTAACAAGTTTAAGACAAGCAGCTCTCATTTGTGAAATACCTACTTGAAGTGTACTGTGTTAAGACATTTTTCTCCAAGGTTGCTCAATTTGCCACTGAATGCATGTGGCCATTTATAAGAAACTTTTCAGAACAGCTTAAGCAAGGATTCTTTTAACATTAAGAGAAGGCAATTTTGGGGATGTGAAAATTACAGTCCGTCTTAGAAGTAAATGTCACTGCAGTTTATTGTAAACCAAAAGCAAAACTAAAAGCAAATAACATAGAGTGATACTTCAAAATTTTTCTAAAGAAAAAAATTAAACAAATTATAGGGAGCCTTTTGTGTAACCAAACATAAAATCGTAATACTCCAGTGCTTCATCTATGAACATTCTTTTTTAAACTTTCTAAAAGTGGGTGGGCAACTGTAATGGACTTCCTTTTAAACAGAGTGCTTAACATCAGTGCTTAACCTTTCCAAAACTGGGGCCTTACACCACGGAGATGAAAGGAATGTTCTCCCATTATACAAAAAATGCAGTCTTTCTGTGGTGGCAGGTGGCTAGTCAAAAGTAGCTTGCAAATGGATTTTGGGGGGTTAACTATGGCAGAGATAAAGACCATAATTTGAAGTCTGTAAAGTACGTAAAACCCCCATACTCTTACACATTCTAAACTGTAAAATAATTCTGATATTCCCAGAGTTTTCCAGATTCTGATTTATACAAGTATTAAGTCATAAAACATGTTTGTAACTAAATATCTCATATACTTGCAGGATTTGGGATGGCAAAGGGGACATATCTCGTTACTGGGGCACTAGGATTTGTAAAATGAAACAATAAAACACTTGGCATTCATGAAACTTCCTTTTCAAAACTGTTGTGGTTTTAGAGTAGACAAAAACTCTTTTACGCCTCCCCAAAGGAGTGAAAGAAAAACACTCCACACAGGACTAGAAAGAAATGGAAATTTAAATGGAAGTACTATTTGCAGCTATATACAACAGTACAAAAACCCTACAAAAATGCACAAAAGTCATAGTCAGCCTCAGCCCAGCTCTCTCCAACCTGGGCTTTACCAAGACCTCACTAGGCCAACCAGGCCAAAACCCCAGGCCCCAATTCCCCCTAACAAGCTGACAACTGCTCCCCCCTCCACCTTCCCCTAGCTAAAGGCAGCAGGCCAAAAGACCCTCAAGGCCTCCCTCCCTGCCTCAGGCCACATTGCGAAGCAAGAAATCAGCTTGCCAGCTAAAAGCCCTGTTCCCTTGCAAACCAGAGATAGGAGCCACCACAATGCCTGGAGAGAGAATGGGCAGAACAGACAATTATGCCTGTTTATTATAGGGGAGTAGACGCAGGATTATGGGAATGAAATAACAAAAGATTACACTTTCTGTTGTCCACTTCCTGGGCTACCTAGTCCCTGCAGAGGACTGCACTCTCTGGTTAAGACATCCAGCCTTAAACCTCAACAAAAACTGCACTGCAAACACTAATTGCATATTGTGTGAACTACACCCTTGATGCTGTTAAGGATACATGGAATTTTTATTTCCTTTAAGAGGCATTAATTTATTAAATGTACTTGTTTCTTTTGTTGAATAGCATCTTTGTGATGGCATAACTATGTCTTTCATTGAATACACTCAGAAAAGGCTTTTAAAATCCTTTTGCATTTAGAAACTATAAAACACAGGATGCTCAGCTGCTATCCAAAGCTGCAGCTCCTCTAGTCTCTTGGGTTTAATGAGTACTGACTTTCTTCTCCAGTCCATTCAGCCAAAGCTAGCCAAACCTAGCAAGACACCAGCCATAAATGAAGTGATGACTCTACTCTTGGTTTTCCCCACCTTTTCCTGCCACTGCAATGGGGAAGGGTCAGGAATTCTACCAGTGAGAAATGTGCCTTTTCTTCATGATCACTCTTTTTCAAGGAAAAGGCTACCTTCCAAACATTTTGCAGATTTCCAAACAGACTCACCAGTATTTTGTGTCCTTGGTTGTATCTGTTTTTCAAACTTGTGCCTCTGAGTTTCAGAGGCTGTTCACCTTCATAACTCAAATTGATCTTTGAAAGTCATTCTGGGTTCTCTGCTCCTCAAAAAAAGCAGCTATTAAAGCCCCTTCCATATGCAGAACACACATACATAAACATAGTGGAAGAACTTCACAAAGACTGCATGTTATCTCCTGCTGGTGTGAAATGCTGGGAGTAGTACTGTTCATGGAAACAGATTTAACTCAGGACAGTCCCTGTGAGAGGTGGGCAAGAAAGCAAACAGCACTTGCCAAACAGTAGTCTGGTGGCATGCATCACTGATAGAAGGCGCTTGTAGTTACCACAGGGAAGCACACAAAAAAACACCATGTTCCTGCACAACAAAACAGTTTTGTATAGTTTTCCCTTCCTCTGTTACCTTGTTTCCTCCCAGACTTCCTCCTTCATTTGGATATGTGAGTGATGATTTTCTCATACTGTTCCTGCATTTTGGACTTACAGTACCCAAAAGTCTCGCCTGTCTCTCCTTCTTGGCTTGTCTCCTGTCGTTCATTGCTGTCTGTGTTTAGGAAGGTCCAGACTGCTCATATTCTCACTGCTACCTGCTCCTCACTTCCCAGTCTTCACCTCTCTTGAACACTTGTTCCCACATCCCTACCCAACTACTCCCACTTTTCCTTTTTTATTTTTTTGACTCATAGTGTACTTTTCTTGTATCTCATCCTTTTGCTTCTATTCCCTATGAAAACTAGCCCTAACTGGCTGCTTCTTGAGTCTGTCTCTTTTATCTTGTGGCTTTGAGCCAGACCGCTCCTTCCACTCCCACTTGTTTCTAGTGAAAAGAGTACTGGGAGCAGAGATATGTCACCATTTGTGCCAGCCCAGAGCAGGCAGGAATACTCATTATAAATAAGGTAATATTTTGCTCTGTCCTGAATTGATCCAAATTGCCAGATTTTATTCATGGATATAGGCAAATTGTGGGGTTTCCATTAGTCTTGTTCTTAGGAAGGATTGAATCATGTTGGCCTGAATTCTTAAATTAATAAATCTGTCAGCTGGCATTGCAGCTCTCCTGTAAGTAAAAGCAAAGCATCACATTGCATTATAGGCAATGACACTGGTGCAACAGACACTGGACTCCCAAACCAGTCAAGCATTTCTTAGTAAAACCACAGAAAGAACATTTTTGGAGAAATAGAGTCACTTCTTTGGCTTTCAGGCCAAGAAGCCACTATGAAGAATGATATTAGAAGTATTTTAAAGCACAGTGCTTAAGAATAAAAAAGCTGTTGTAAAAATTTGTTATCCCAACTGAGGAGATTTGGATGTCTGCCACTTGCTGGTCCAGGCATTGACATTCATAGAGCTTCATAAGACTGAAAAGAAGCTTACCTACCTTGATTTGAAAACCAGTCCTTGGGTCCTTCATCAGCCCTTCCTCCTGCTCCGGATTCCCTTTTCTCCTCTATATTGCAGGCAGAATTCCAAGGGCAGATAGCTTCTCTCATTTCCATCCTGAAGCTCATACATAAGTCAAGCAGAAGCTTATAAAGCCTTGCAGTTAAGATTTATCACCAGAGAACTAGTCTGTGCAGCTCTGAACCCATTACATTATTTTCTGTTTAGGTCACTAGTCTAAACCCATCTCTGTTTACCAGTTGCTCTTTCAAATATTTATTCTTTTTTGATTCCTATGCTCTCCAAGGCCTGACAGCTTGGACTGTTGTGATAATAGTTGCTAACAGTAAAAAAAAAAAAAATGGACCTCATCTTCAAGCATATTTTTAACCACTTCAATCAATCCATTTTAGCTCTGTAGCTTTATGAGAGGGACCTGAAATACCCTCTGTCCCCACCTTCTTCCACAAAAGCATATCATCAACACATGCTAATTTGGATCCCTAACCCTTTACTGAGCCATACAACTTCTCCATTCCTGCTGAACACTCCCCTATACTAATTATCTATCTTCTATTCAATTGTTCTCAATCTATATTCTCAAAGGCAACAAGACCTGGCTAGTGGTGAAGTGACATGCTGAGGTGACACCAAAGGTAGTATTATTCTAAATGTCTTTAATACCAAACAATATCAAAATATGTAGACATTGATATTATTGCAATAATCTCAGCACTAGATAGCACTTTTCCATGCCGCCTGGCTTGGACTGATCTTCAAAGGGAGCTCTGAAGGACTTCTATGCCATAATCTGCAGGATTCCTTCATCTATACTGATGGCCATAACACTTCCACTTAATAAATGAATGCGGTCTGCTTCACAAATATCTGCGCCTGTGCTGATCTGGTTTGTCCACTGCCATCATTTTGCCCTTGTATTATTTCTCTTGCAGCTCCACTTCCCCCACTACAAACTATCAGCATGTATCTGTCCCCCTGTGGTAATATGCCTGCCAAACGCTTACTATTTCATAGGATGTCTTTAGGCTGACCAAAACATTTCTGCTTTTTTTTTCTCCCTACAGAAGAGAATACTTACTTCCCCCACCTCAGCAGCTCCAGAAAATAAGAACACCTAAAAGGGGTATGAAACATCTTCAGTTTTCTTTGGCAGTCTAAAAGACTCTGCAGTCTTTAACAAGAAAGTAAACTGTATCTGTGAATCACGTCTGTTGAACTCCATGCAATGCTGCAAAGGTCCAGTCAATCTGGCTAAAGGTGCAGCACATAGAGCAAGAGGAGTCAGAAAGTGGCAGCAGCGCAAAAAGCATGGACAGGTTTCTCCAGCAACCCTACACAACCTGGCTGAAACTGGGGGTCTCTTCAAGTGATGGACTTGAAACCTCATTCAGTGAAGAACAGGGATGATCAGAGATTTCATTGTAGATAAGTGATCTGTGAAGATTACTATAAGATATTGTTAATGACATCAAATTTCATAGATCATGTGGAAAAAAGCCCAAGAAATTACTTCAAAGAAAGGTTTGAGAATTGTCTGCTGGCATTGTGTTTCTTCTTGTCCCTTGAGAAGCCTGTTGGGTTAATTTTAAGTCTTCAACCACCCGAGGGCAAGAAGTCAATGAGTTGCTGCCCATATCAATTTATATCCCAACTTTATAGTTTACACTACATATTTTTACACTGTGGCTGCAGTTTGAAGGATACATGGAAGAAATGCTTTGAAATACTCGTCTCGTGCTTTTCATGTCTTCACTGTGCCACCCTGAATCCAAGTGGAACCTGGCTATCAATCATATGGCTGTGATTACAGACTGCAGCCACTCTCTGTTGGGCCCAGAGGTGGCTCTTCAATCTGTCCAGATTTACAGCCTCATGAGCAAGGCTTTCCTTAACACCCTGCCACAGTCTCTGTGCTCTTGCTGTTCACAGTATGAAAACATGACCAGAAAGGGAAAGGGCTGAGTCAGCTCTGCTGGCGTGTTGCTGCGTTCATACCAATGCTAGGGAAGGTCTTCCAGCATCCCACAGCATATTTGTTTTGTAATCTGAGCTCCCAGTGCATGACCTGATGAGCAGTACAGCACCCCAGCTAGCCAGGGTCATGGCTGAGGAGGGGACTTGGCAGCTGATGGGGAGACAGATGACACGCACCAGCATAAATACACCCACACAGGCTGCCCATACCCAGGAAACCATTGGCAGTGGGTCTGCTGCCCACAGGACTGTCTGCACAGCACAATAAGCGGTTGGCATCATCACCTGGCAGGAACAACTGCCCCCAGCAGATTGCATCCTGATTTTGGAAAGGAAAACAAAACTTATTTTTTAGGAATGAGAATGATTTGGGCCTCTTAACCAGAGAACCTTGTAGGTCAAAGTTCCTTTACAGATTTAACTGCATTCAGGGGCCTATTAAAAATGTATATTAGTAATGATTTGAAAGCTTGATTTGTAAGCAAGCAAACATCTTCCCCGGGGAAAAAAAAAGTCCAGATCATCATTCCATAATAAAAACTTGTGTAGATAGTACATATGGACTAGAAAGAACTTGACCAAACAGCCAGGGGTCAGGTTAGGAAAGCAAAAGCTTAGCTAGGGACATAAAAGGGAATAAGAATAATTTCTTCAGGTATATCAAGGACAAAAAGGGAGCTAGGGAAGATGTGGGCTTTTTCAAAAGGAGAATGGAGTCCTGGTCATGACAGGAAGGCTTGAGGTGCTCAATGATTAATTTGCCTCAGTGTTCACTGACAAGGGCTCTAGATGCACCACCTAAGCTCCAGGAAATAGAGGTGGGGAGTGGGAAAAGGAAGATCTGCCCACCGTAAGCAAAGAACAGGTTCAAGACCATCTAAAGAACCTGAAAGTTCACAAATCCATGGGGGCCCAATGAGATTCACACACTGGTCCTGAGGGAATTGGCATATGAAGCTGCCAAACCACTGTCCATCATACTTGAAAAATTGTGGCAACCAAGGGCTTGAGGGCTGGACCACTCACTGGTTAAGGAATTGGCTGGCTGGCAGCACTCAGAGAGTTGCAGTCAACTCAATATCCAAATGGAGACAAGTGACAAGTTGCATCCCTCAGGGGTCAGTACTGGCACCAGTGTTGTTTAACATCTTTGTCAGTGATGTGGACAGTGGGATTGAGTGCACCCTCAGCAAGTCTGACAATGACACCAAGATGTGTGGTCTGGTTGACATGCTGGAGGGAAGGGATGCCATCCAGAGAGATACGGGCAGGCTTAAGAGGTGGACCCAAGTCAATCTCATGAAGTTCAACAATGTCAAGTGCGAGGTCCTACACCTGGGTAACGACAATCCCAAGTACAAATATAGGCTGGGTGAGAAGCAGCTCAAGAACAGTCTCAAGGAGAAGGATTTGGGGGTGTCAGATGATGAAAAACTTAACATGAGCCGGCAATGTGTGCTTGTAGCCCAGACGGCTAACCATGTCCTGGGCTGTATCACAAGAAGTGTGACTGGCAGGATGAGGGAAGCAATTCTGCCCCTCTACCCTGCTCTCATAAGAACCCACCTGGAGTACTGCATCCAGTTCTGGTGCCCCCAGCACAAGAGGGACACTGAACTGCTGGAGCAGGTTCAGAGGAAGGCCACGTAGAAGATCACGAGGGCTGGAGTACCTCCCCTATGGGGACAGCCCACGAGTTGTGACTGTCCAGCATGGAGAATAGAAGGCTCTGTGAGAGCCTTCTAGTACCTGAAGGGGGCCTAAAAGGAAGCTGGGAAGGGACCTTTCACAAGGGCTTGTAGTGATAGGACAAGAAGGAATGGCTTTAACTTGAGGAGGGTAGATTTAGACAGGATATTAAGAAGAAATTTGTAGAGTAAGGGTGGTGAGACACCAGAACAGGTTGCCCAGGGAAGTTGTGGATGCCCCCTTCCTGGAGGTGTTCAAGGCCAGGTTGGATGAGGCCTTGAGCAACCTGGTCTAGTAGAAGGTGTCCCTGCCCATGGCAGTGGGACTGGAACCAGATCTTTAAGGTCTCTTTGAATCTAAACCATTCTATGAATCTGTGAATATCCCTGGGCCTAACCCTAGTAAGCTCCCAGCTTGGTTAGACTTCCTGCTCTCCAATCTCACCTCCAGCATTACCAAAACTGACTGACAGCTGGTTTCTCTAGATGTGACCTCTTGGAACCTAACAGTTTGAATCCCATTTATTCACACCACAATCTTCTTTTACTTGCTTCTCCTACTTACTAAAAGTGTAAGAAATTACAGGGGAGAAATATAAGAAAATGTATCTCAGCTGTTTTCTTTCTGAAAATAAGTCTTCTTCTTTGTCTCACACACCATTAGCTGACTCCAAAACTATCAGAAAAATAATCTTGTTCAAGTAAATTGTCTTGTTTTGTAAACCTTTCATTTCTGACTCAGTTATTCCTAATTATTAGTACAGTCTAATAAACTCATTCTCCTTTTCTTCCAGAACAAAAAGCATTGCCACAGAGGATTTTTCCTCATTTTGACAGAAGAATACAGCAATACAAAATCTTCCATTTGAAAAGGATTAAGTCTGAACATTCTTTCCAATTTCTACTCTGGCAAACTAGCATTTTGTTTTCCACATAGTTTTGTTTTTCATTTAAAAAATCTATTATGACTTGAGTCATCTGTAATTCCCTTCCCTTGCACCATTGTAATGTGCAAAACAATCCAGTAATTGAACAGCCCTAGAAAGAAAATGTGGGAAAAGGAAACACCTGCTTTACACAGCAATAATAAACTTACTGCTTTGAGGAACTATGGTTCTAGCACATTAATGTTCCAATGCATGTTTCTACTGTGTTTTGAAGAACAATAGTTTCATACACTTTTAATGTTATAACATTATTTTTTTCCATTTGCCTTGTGATTATTACAGTGTTCATGGCATGCAAATTACTTCATTTCAGTATCTACAGTTACAGAATTACCAGAGATAACTGGTTGGAAGACACTTCAAAGATCATCCAAGTCCAATCCTCAACCCATCACGGAAAGGCTGACACTAAACAGAGCCATAAGGTCTCCCCTCGGCCTCCTCTTCACTAGACTGAACAACCCCAACTCCCTCAGGCGCTCCTTGTAGGTCATGGGCTCCCAGCCCTTCACAAGCCTTGCTGCCCTTCTCTGGACATGCTCAAGAACCTAATATCCTTCTATAGTGAGGGGCCCAGAAATGAACACAATATTTGAGGTGTGGCCTCACCAGTGTTGAGAACAGGACTGCAACTTTTTGTCTCCTTCTCTGGAGACATTCAAAACCTGCCTGCATGTGTTCCTGTGTGACCTACTCTAGGTGATCCTGCTCTGGCAGGGGGGTTGGACCAGACCTTTCCCATACTTTTTATTAATACAAACAAACCTAGTGAGAATAATCTACTGAAAGAGGGGTGTGTGTCTTCTTACACAGCCTTAATACACGCTTTCAGCTTGCTCTCAGATCTGTCTTGTGCTGAACACATTTTGGGTTAGAAAAGATTTTTAAACAAATGTGGAAAACTTAAGGGTGGGTTTTTTTCTTGCTGTTGTTGGTTGGTTGGGTTTTTTGTGGGTTTGGGTTTTCTTTCTTTTTTTTTCCTGAAAGGAAAACTAAGTTCAATGCTACATGAAGCAAAACTTTAAAAAAAATATATCACAGTATCACTAAGGTTGGGAGAGACCTCAAAGATCATTGAGTCCAACCTGTCACCACAGACCTCATGACTAGACCATGGCACCAAGTTCCACATCCAATCCCCTCTTGAATACCTCCAGAGATGGTGACTCAACCACCTCCCTCACCTCAAGCCTAAACTTCCCCTGGCGCAGCTTGAGACTGTGTCCTCTTGTTCTGGTGCTGGTTGCCTGGGAGAAGAGACCAACCCCTTCCTGGCTACAACCACCCTTCAGGCAGTTGTAGAGGGCAATGAGGTCACCCCTGAGCCTCCTCTTCTCCAGGCTAAACAATCCCAGCTCCCTCAGCCTCTCCTCATAGCGCTTGTGCTCAAGGCCTCTCACCAGCCTTGTTGCCCTTCTCTGGACACGTTCAAGTGTCTTGATGTCCTTCCTAAACTGAGGGGCCCAGAACTGGACACAGTACTCAAGGTGTGGCCTGACCAAAGCAGAGTACAGGGGCACAATGACTTCCTTGCTCCTGCTGGCCACACTATTCCTAATGCAGGCCAGGATGCTGTTGGCCTTCTTGGCCACCTGGGCACACTGCTGGCTCGTGTTTAGGTGTCTGTCAATCAGCATCCCCAGGTCCCTCTCTGTTTGGGAGCTCTCCAGCCACTCTGACCCCAGCCTGTAGCTCTGCATGGGATTGCCGTAGCCAAAGTGCAGCACTCGGCACTTGGACTTGTTAAATGCCATCCCATTGGACTCCGCCCATCTGTCCAGTCGGTCGAGGTCCCTCTGCAGAGCTCTTCCATCTTCTAACTGACTAACATCTGCTCCCAACTTGGTGTCATCTGCAAATTTGCTGATGACTGACTCAATCCCTTCATCCAGATCAGCAATGAAGATACTAAAGAGGATGGGGCCCAGTACTGATCCCTGGGGGACGCCACTGGTGACTGGCTGCCAGCTGGATGTGGCACCATTCACCACCACTCTCTGGGCTTGGCCCTCCAGCCAGTTCCTTGATGAACATCAGCATTAATATTTTTAAAAAAATACAGACCTTCTTCTACTTTCTGTTGGCTTAACACAAAAGACAATAATCAAACTTTGCCACCAAATTCATGTGCATCCTCTGAAGTAATTTGGAGAACTTCTAGCTTCTGTGGGGCTGAAATTTCACTGCTGGTGCCATAGGCAGCAGGACACACAGGACACAATGATACACAGAATGAATTTTCAAGACATTAGGAAATCACAACCACAAGATATAGCCAAATATGCATGCGTACTTTATGATTGGCACTCTCAGAGACTATTTCTTACAGCATTATCTGGACTGAGTGGACCTGATTTTGTAATGCAGTTTATTTAACTTGCAAAATATGGTATAATATGCTTCGTATCTTATTTATTAATATAGATGAAGGAAACAGGTGATGGTGTTTAGTAATAACTGAAGCAGAAGAGAGTAACGATAGAACCAGCACAAAAAAGCTGAAACTACTTGCACTCTCTCATAATGAAATAGATAATTATTAAATCCCTTTCTACCTTCTAAACTCCCAAACGTATTTAATTGTGCCTAAAAATAGAATCACAGAATCACCAAGGTTGGAAGAGACCTCAAAGATCATCAAGTCCAACCTGCCACCACAGACCTCATGACTAAACCATGGCACCAAGTGCCATGTCCAATCCCCTCTTGAACCCCTCCAGGGATGGAGACTCCACCACCTCCCTGGGCAGCCCATTCCAACTCTTACCTTTCAACCTTTCACTTTGATATTGTGGTTCTTTCCTAAGTTCACCTCTACATAGATTAATATTAGATTTTTTTCCTTTATTCCATCTTCAAAGTTTTACAGGAAAAACAATGTTACATTATAAGAGAAAATAAACCGATCTTAAGCCTACTAGCCATAAAGCATAAGAATATCTGATTTACCACATCACCTTGTATAACTGATTTGGGGGGTGGCTTGAGAGCTTTTACTAGCAAATCACTGAGAAAAGATTCTTTAGAAGCAAGTGACATATAAGCAGTCTATAATGCTTTGACTACCTAGCCAGACACCAAAATTACCACACTTACTTGAACAAGTCTCATTTTTCTTAAAATAGTGTGCTCAGTTTTAGTGAGTAGGTTATCAGTTGCTGAGACATGGTAGAAAGTTCACAAGTGGTCAAACATAATCACATCTACACATCCCTACAAAATGTATAATGGAAAGAGACAACTAAAAACACAGAATCATGTTTAAGTGTGCTATTGAAACAGATTTATTGTTCAAATTTCTTTTTAAAAAAATCATGAAGTTTAACAACACTCACTCAGAGAAGGTGATAGACAAGCAGGTTTTTTGATTAAGAGGTAATTATGGACACCTCATCGTCGGTGTTATGAAAAGAAAGGCTAGTAATCCAATAGTTTTCTGTAATGGATAAGCACTTTAGAATAACTTTTTATCAACTCAGAGGAAATGTCACTTATTTGGCCTATGGACTAATTGCTCCAGGAATATAGCAGCTAGCAGAAAAATTTTCAAGGTGTCATGGACCAAGGGTAAGATGCAATTTTACCAAATATATCAAGATTGGGCACATAACTGGACCTTGTGAAAAGCCTTTTCTGAAAAAGTGTAACTTGTTTTGGCACAAGAGCAGACTAAGAAGTATAACAGAAGGAAAGAAATCCCTTCTTCCAAGATTGAGGTATTCCTCTAATTTACAGCTAATTTTTCCAAAGCTAAAAGAATAGCAGGAGGACAGCCACCACTTTATTTCATCCCTGTTACCCATAGGTAGAGCACAAGGAATGCAACTGAAGCTGAGAGTCATTAGGAAGTTCTTCCTAAAACTGTGCCCTCATTGCAGTTGACCCATGCCTTCAATGCTTCTGCAATGAAACTGGAGGGCTGTACATGTTCACGTATTGCCTGTCATGTCCATAACTGCAGTAGCATGCTGCCCAGAGATTTTCTGTTTGTTATCATTAGGCTGCTGATTTCACGCTACCCATGTGGCTCAGTTTCCCTACTGAAAAAGTAAAAATCAACCTAAGTCAGTACCTGTAAGAGTAGGGCACAGAAATAAGTATCTGTTTTCTATGCATGTCTAGAAGGTAGGGAAGCATAAAAGAAAATTTTACTTTGTTCTATCTCTGTACAAGACGTGTTTCAATGAAGAAGCTGTATGTTTCTTTGTGGGTGTTCCTCCGGTGCCCCTGCCACATCTCTGAGGCAGATGCAGGGAAAATGGTGGTGCTGATGACAGTGAATTAACCCTTCAAGACATGTAATGATTTCATAGTCAGGAAGAGCAAGGCTGGCAATGTCAAGGCCCAGCATCCGCGAGACCACCTCTCGGAAATCTGCCAGCTGCAAGAGCAAACAGAAGGGAGTTACTAATTAAATACCAATCAAAGGAGATGCCTGGAAAGCCACATACATCTATGTACACATACAAACCCGAGCATTTGTATTTACAGTGCAAAATACAAATATTTCTGCTGTTGCTCAGTACAGATCTGAAGAATATAGAAACAACCTTCTGGGTTGTACCTTGAATGAAAAAGAAACCTACAAGCAGCTGAGCTGTTAAGGATCTTGAATATTAAACACAGTTACAGGCATTTCTTAGTATCTTTCACAGGCATATCTTCCCTGCTGACTCAACAGCAAAATGTGAGAAGAGATGGGAAGAGGAGCTGTACTTGACCTAGATGACTGCAAACTATACAGACATCTGCAAATTCTGGTGGGCACATCCTACCACATGGACTGAGGTGCTGGTCCTGACCTCAAGCACTTAATACTGCCTGATACTGCTCCTCTCTACCTTGCACTTTCTTGTGGAGACCACAGCAGAGAAGAGGAAGTTAGCTGAATGCTCGAGGTTTGGCACATTCTTCAGTCTGACTTTGATCTGGAGTAAGGATACAGCCAAATTCTTGATGCAACCTGTGAAACACTCAAATATTTTTCTTCTGTGCATAGCTGCTGAAAACATATGACAGGAAGGGTAGTTGGCAAAGTAATTAATGATACTGGCTTCTCTCTGCAGTTCCAAATGGATTGGCATGCACAAATAATTGTCATCATATGAACATGAACGCTGATTTATTCTTCTCAACTCATAGTATGGGTTATTATGTCAAACTTCAGTGCATTATGCAGCCCAAATGGCTAAGGCCGTTATACACACACAATAAAAAGAGGAAAATGTTCCTATCTGAGGAAATACATTCGTCTTGCTATCTATTTGAACATCAAGGACCCCATCCTCAAGCATGGCAGAGACTCATAATGCCACAGAAACATCAAAACTATTGAGAAGCTAGACTCATTCTCTTGTGTTGCAGCACCCTCATTTTCTTTGCCATCAAGTCAGGAGGTCACTGATGTGGGGCTCTGGCAGTGTGCTAGGCAAGTACAAGTTAGCAGAAGATAAAGACTTTTTTAAACATCTGGATCACAGACAGAACAAGCAGCCAGCAGAGCTGGAATTCATTTCCACATAGACTTTATTTTAAAAGATCAAGGCAGCCCTCTGCAAAAATTCAGTCCTTGGATGAAATAATCCCCCCACAAAACATCTAGACAACAAAGCCAGTGGATCCACCAGGAGGACATTAGGGTCTGGACTTGCCCCAGAATTCTTGCTGTAGTATCCTGGCTACTGCAAGATGTTCAACTTACAGCAACTGTGAGTAAATCAAATTGCACTACAACCATGTCTCTAAGCCCATCAAAATATTTGATGCACTGATGCAGGTTGTTAGACTGGCAGGATTTTGCCAGAGGGAACAGATACAAATTTAAACATGTACACAATCATTTCACTGTATTTCTGGTGGGAAAAAATCAAGTAATAGTTATACTGAAGGGACAAAAAACATTAGTAATTCAGTAACTTCCAGCAGGAAATAACCTAAACCAGAAAACACTTAGAGCTCTCAAAGAAATTCTTGAAGTCATTCATTTATGTGAATTTTAAATAGAAGATTTCTTTCCACTTTAATAAATTAACACCTAGACAAAACCCAAATTTTCCTGAGTATTGTGTTGTGGTTTACCCAGTACAGTGCAGACAAAGCTGTAGTTCAGAGAAAAAGCAGAAAAAAAGGCTGACAACAAAAAGCGTGTGGGGTTCAGCCAGGATAGTGTAACATTTTTTATTTCCTTCATAAGAAACTGGGAGGAGACACAGCAAACACAGCCAGCTGGACCAGCCAGTGGATATTCAGTACCATGCTGATGTCATGCCCACTATGTAAGGGAAGAGATGATAGAGGCAAAAGAGGGGTTTTGAGCTTGCGACTGTGATATGCAAACTTTACTTCTTCCATGTCAGGAGCCAGGGGCAAGAGTGTCACGGTATCTTTTTGTATTGTTCTATCAAACTCGGTCTTTATCTCAACGCAATTCTCCTTCTCATTCCACTGGGGTGGAGGGAGCAGTTTTGTGAGCAGCTGCATGGGGCCTGAACGATGATATTCATAGTAATTTTCAGGACAGCTGCTTCACCTATATTAAATTCTTATATTCTACGTGACAGCTTAGAAATACTTTCTAAATACCTATACACCTACCTGTCTCTCTCTTTTTGCTAATTCTGCAAGGGTTGTTTTAAGCACCTTCATCTCACTGGTAACTGCTTCTAGCATATTCAGGTTCTTTTCTTTATCTTCAGTAGCTTTGCGCTCCTTTAAAAGAAGTTCTGATTTGACAGAGGCAAGCTGTTTCTCAGCCTTATCTTTCATTCTTTCCAATTTGCCTTGAGACTTACTGAGTTCTTCTATTGTTCTGCTCTGCTCCAAGGTTTTGATCTGCAATAACACAAAGTAGATAGTAAAGTAATGGCAAATTTGTCACACTTTTTTCACCTGACACGAACAAGTAACAAATATATGAGGAGTAAGCACTTGAATGTGGTTTCTTACAGGTTCTTGATGAAATCACATGTGTAGGTGAACTGAAAAGTTATTAAAGACTGTTCAATTTCAAATGAATTAACAAAAAATATTTTTGTTTGAAAGACAGTTAGTTCACTACAGGTTTTGTGAAAAGACATTATTGGACAGACAAAAAACCACAGTGAGGGTTCACTCTACTACCCCCTGGAAAAAGATGCATGAAAAAGTGTTGCCAAATGTTTTGCTGGTAAAAATCATTCAGCTGGAACGTGCATCTACTTCTTTATTTCAATTCATCAGCCACAAAATGCAAACTTAAATAAAATCAATCTTCCTTGCTTCTGTAGGTGGAAAATTATCACTGACTTCAAACTACTTGTATTCACCTGAGTGAATGCAGGTAATTTTTTGCTGCTGCAATGTAATAAAACAGGAACACTGAAAATGTGTCCTTCTTGTTTTATGAGAGGGGAAAAAGCTTTTTTCCCCACACACCTAACAGAATAGATCTTCTGTGAGAATGTATGGCAAAATGTAAGACTACAGCCATATTGACTGGAAAAAAAAGGATGCATATATTGCATTTCTCTTACATTAGCCTGAAAATTTACATCGTGCTTTACAGATGCCACTTATTACATCAAGACAAATTGGGCAGTTCTCCATAACCACATTTATTGTAAATGAACTCCAGCTGGAATAGAAAAACTGATAGGAGCAAAAATGTAAATTTTTAACTCACCTTGAGTTCACTGGTTTCAGACAGCTTGGCTTTGAGATCAGTATTTGTTTCCCTTGCCAGATCAAGCTGCTTCTGTATACTCTCTATCGTTTTATGTAACTTTCTGACAGCAAGATTAGCCTCATCCCTCTCCACAGCTAAGGCAGTCCTTACTTGCTTCTCTTCTTCCAGCTGGGTTATTTTCTGACGCAGAAGCTTCACATGCAGCTCTTTGCTTTCAAGTTTTTCTTTCTGAGTCTTTAGCTAGTTTTCCAAACACAAGGATATTTGAAAAAATATGTGCAAGATGACATTAACACATAGATTGTTTTGCATGTTTAATCTCTATGTTGCATATTTAGCATGAACTCCTACTCCTCTCTTGGAAACTCTGTAAAGCACCATAAACATATATACATTAATTTAATACCTCTGTTATTATCAGTTCATTGTGTTTCTCCATCCCTGAAGTTGTGTACTACCTTTTGGAATGATTTATATGTAGATCACACCCCATTTAAACATAAAACATTGTGCATCATTCATAACATTTGAGATTATCTAAGACACTAGTCAAATGCAAGAGGTAAGAGATTCACTGAGGAGACTGTTTTCAGTGATGGTAATTCATGGTATTTCCATCTTTATTCAGTTAATTAAAGCTAGTGTCCAAGGAAAATCTATATTCAGAAATAAGAAAGCTTTCATCCACTGCTAGAATAAAATGCCCACCAATAAAATGTAATTTTGACACTTGGAGAGCCACATATTTTCAGACTGCTGCCAGGCTTTACACTGGCAGAGTACTGACATAGAAGATATACTCCCTGCTATAGAGGTAATTGCTTTGGGGCGGGGGGGGGGGGGGGGGGGGACAGTGGTGGGAAATACAGTGCTGTTTTAAACCTTAAACAGATCTAATTCTAAGATGCAAACCATACTGAGAAGCCTAAATCCAGAAAATTTCATTCTGTCATAATAGGATGACAGAAGGGGGTCTGGCCAAATTGAAACAGATTTGCTCCTAAAACACAGGTTCTTGCTGGAAATGTTGAAATGCTTGATGAAGTACAATCAACATCCTACTAGTGTCCATCTTTGTGTATGATGCCTCCCTTCCCAGCAGATCCTTTTAGATTTAAATATTGACAGTAGTTCTTCGCAGAAGTATAATATAGATGTACACTTAAAAGTAAACATACATACATATATAAACATGCATAAGTTCATTCATTTAAGTTGTGAAAAGCATATCACATCTTTAACTGAGTGATGGGTTTTATTTTTTATACATGCAGTCTGTTTGTACAGTTTATAAACATTTACTATCTTCTTTTTATGTAATTCCTTGTATATATATATATGTCTTTGAAACTCCTTATATATATATATATATATGTGTATATATATATGAAGCTCCAATCTATTGCCTCTAGCAAGCCTCTATAGAAATGTAGCCATAACAATGTTAACTTTTGAAACAAACAGTAACAGCCTACCTTCCTTCTTAGGCTATATGCCATAGTCTTGTTTTCAATCACAGCATCACCTTCCAGTTTCACTAACTGCTCTACCCGGGCTAGAATCGCATCCACATTCATGTCAAAGCCAACTTCTGCTGCTAGGCTATCCAGATGCATCTTCTCATTAAGCTGCTCCAGAAATTTCCAAAACTAAGATAAGATATGTGGAAAAAGTGTAAAAGAATAAGAAAATGTAATTAAAAGCAATTACTCCTACATCAGCAAGCAGCTATACGTAGCCAAGTCCACAAGAAATAATGTAGTGCAAGGGTATGTTTAGAGTAAACACTCCTGACAGAGTTGCAAATTCTCCATTTGTCCTTTTTAGTCAATATTTATTTTGCTCATAAACCTCTGGACCTACTCTGTTTATCTTGTTAGCAAGACCAGACTGGTTTTAGCTCCTCTGCAGTAAGTGGAGTAATCGATATCTGTGTCTTTCTTGACTCTAGTTCCTGTCTGTGGCTCTGCTAATGTACATGACCATGCACTGGCAGGGAGAAATCACTCATTCCAAGTGCTATGACTGCCCACTGCTTGAGCTCTAAACCACCTAAAACAGGTCCCCATGATGTCATGGGTGAGATCTGATGTAGTCTGTGTAGATGCAGGAATGTTAACATGGTCAATCTTTTGCCCTTCTTTGGAACAGCAAGTTTTAGAGATAACAGTTATTAGTTTACAAATCACTTTATAGATTATTTTTATTGCATCTCCATTGGTTAAATGTTCTTTAGAATTGCATTAGTTCCCTTGTCCCAGTTAGCCTCTATTGCAAAATCCAGAACTGTCCATCTCACTAAGAACTATCTTTGCCTTTGTTTTGTCTTATTTCTGTTGCAGATCATAATTTGTAAAGAAACCAAAAACCAAACAAAACAAAAAGAAAGGGAAAAAAAACCACACAACACAAAACAGTTCCATAACTGTTGATTGAGCCCAAGACAATAAAACATACCAAGAAACTCTCTTTGTTTCATAATGCTTCTGGATCAAAAAGTTAAAAACAGCAGCAGCAGCAGTTGTTCACTAACCGAAAAATAAATCTCCTAGTTGCAGCAAAATCTAGAGAGAAATTAAGAAACTGGGGCCACATATTCTTCACAAAGGAAGCAGAAGGGAAGAAACTACTCCATTTCTGTGGTTTTGCTTTCCCTCAATGTAGTGGATGCTTCATTCATAAAAGTTATTGGATTATAGACTAATACAAAACAGACAGCACCAGACTGTTGATTCTTTGCAGATACAATTTTCTAAACACTGATCTTGGTGTGGTAACATGCTACAACTTTGTCTGTCTTAGCTGCATTGGGTGGTTCATGGATTGATTTACAGGACACCAGACCTGCTGACAACAGATGGGATACACCTGTCTCAAAGAGGGAAAAGGATCCTAGTACAGGAGCTAGCAGGGCACATTGAAAGAGCTTTAAACTAGATTGGAAGGGGCCGCAAATACAGGCTGAGGGCAGCACTCCAATATTTGAAGCATGACATGCTAATGGAGTCTTCCAGTCTTTCATATTAGTGGAGATAGGGAAAGGTAGACCTTTGCAAAGACACAAGGGTTACTGATGAATGGGCAGCTACAGGAGCACCTGGGAACAGCCAGGTAGGAATTAGGACTTCCGCATGCAAAAAGCTGCCAAGACCTTTAGACAAACAGAAGTGGACCTGCATTAATGCACTCAGCATAGGAAACAGCAGGAGAAGTCAAAAGCCATTGTGTATCAGGAAAACTATCATATAGTTGCCATCATAGAAACACAGCGAGACGTCTCAGATGACTGGAGTACCACAATTAATAGCTACAAACTCTTCAGAAGGGATAGGCAAGGAAGGAGAGGTGGTGGGGTGGCCCTGCATGTCAGCAGGTGTTTTCATTGCATTGAGATTAATGATTGTGATGATAGAGTTGAGCATTTACGGGTAATAACCAAGGGGAAGACCACCAAGGCAGATAGCTTGGTGGGAGTCTGCTATATACCATCCAACCAGGATGAAAAGACAGATAAAATATTCTTTAGGCACCTGGCAGGCATCTTACATTATTTGGCTTTGTTCTCAAAGGGGACCTCAATTTCCCTGACATCTGCTGGAAATACAACACAGCAGGGAGGAAGTAGTCCCAGAGGTTCCTAGACTGTGTGGCAGTCTAGGCAGTCTTCTGTGGCAGAAGACTTCCTGACACAGCTGCTGAGGGAGTCAACTAGGGAAGGTGACCAAATGGACCTCCCATTTGTGAAATGAGAAGGACTTGTGGATGAAGAAATGATTGGGGGACATCTTGGGCATTACAATCACACAATGATAGAGTTCTCAGTTGTTGGGAGAAATAAAGAGAGGGGTCAGCAAGACGGCCACCTTGGCAGGCTTTGGCTTGTTTTGGAGACTGGCTGACAGTCCCTTGGGAGGCAGTTCTGAAAGGGCAAGAAGTCCATGAAGTCTGGACACTGTTCGAGAGGGAACTCTTAAAAAGACACAGGAACAGGCCATCCTCACATGCCAAAATATGAGTCAACAGGGGCCACACACTACAAGGAAGACACTGAAGTGCTGCAGCATGTCCAGAGAAGTGCAACAAAGCTGGTGAATGGTCTGGAGAACAAGTTTTTTGAGGAGTAGCTGAGGAAACTGGGGTTGTTTAGTCTGGAGGAGGCTGAGGAGAGACCTCATTGCTCTCTGCAACTACTTGAAAGGAGGTTATAGTGAGGTGGGTGTTTGTCTCTTCTCCCTGGCATCAACTCACAGAATGAGAGGAAATGGCCTCAAATTGCACCAGGGGAGGTTTACATTGGATATTTGGAAAAATTTCTTTGCTGAAAGAGTGATCAGGCATTGGAACAAGCTGCCCAGGGAAGTGGTAGAATCACAGTCCCTGGAGATGCTCAAGAAACATGCAGACAGGACACTTTGGAACATGGTTTAATGGCCATGTTGGTGTTAGATTGACCATTGGACTCAATCTTAGAGGTCTTGTTCAAACAAAACAATTCTATGATTCTGTTCTGTGATTCTATGGTTGGTTTTGCTTTCCAGGTACTATGTAATTTTTTCAAGCTCTTAGTATGTAAATGGCTATAGATTCACAGTGTGCTCATTCACATAATTCATAAAAAAATCCTGGTGGCCTTTATGGTCTAAGGATTTAAAATAAGGACTGCAAGATTGTGATCAGTTTAGAGAAAGATGAAGCTTCAAATCATCTCACACATCAGATCTACAGATAGTAATTCCTCCTCCAAGAGTTTCAATTGATACTGGAAAGTCTCACAACACTTTTCAGCTTTCCTGCTCCTCTCCAGAGCTTCTTGGTACAATCTGTCTGATTTTCCAAAGCTTCAGCTAGTTTGGCTACTTGGGCTTCAAGCTGAGAACATTTACTTCCTTTCAAACTCCAGGTGACTTGTGAGCCCTGCTGGTATGTTAAAAATAATCAACTACAAAAAACAGCCAAGAACAGTTCAAACATATTCATAGTTTCATAGTTTCATTCAGGGTTGGAAGGGACCACAAGGATCATCTAGTTCCAACCCCCCTGCCATGGGCAGGGACAACCTACACTAGATCAGGCTGCCCAGAGCCTCATCCAGCCTGCTCTTAAACACCCCCAGGGATGGGGCCTCGACCACCTCCCTGGACAACACATTCCAGGGTTTCACCACTCTCATGGTGAAGAACCTCCTCCTCACATCTAGCCTGAATCTCCCCACCTCCAACTTCATTCCATTCCCCCTAGTCCTATCACTACCTGAGATCCTGAGAAGTCCTTCCCCAGCCTTCCTGTAGGCCCCCTTCAGATACTGGAAGGCCACAATTAGGTCACCTCGGAGCCTTCTCTTCTCCAGACTGAACAGCCCCAACTCCTTCAGTCTGTCCTCATAGGAGAGGTGCTCCAGCCCTCTGATCATCCTTGTGGCCCTTCTCTGGACACCTTCCAGCACCTCCACATCCCTCTTGTAATAGGGGCTCCAGAACTGGACACAGTACTCCAGGTGGGGTCTCACCAGGGCTGAGTAGAGGGGGAGGATCACCTCCCTCGACCTGCTGGCCACACTTCTCCTGATGCAGCCCAGGATCTGATTGGCTTTGCGGGCTGCAAGTGCACACTGAGAGCTCATGTTGAGCTTTTTGTCCACCAGCACCCCCAAGTCTCTCTCCTCAGGGCTACTTTCCAGCCAGTCACTGCCCAGCCTGTATTTGTGCCTGGGATTGCCTCGACCCAGATGCAGGACCCTGCACTTCCTCTTATTGAACTTCATGAGGTTGGCTTGTGCCCACCTCTCCAGCCTGTCAAGGTCCCTCTGGATGGCCTCCCTTCCCTCCAGCGTGTCTGCTGCACCACACAGCTTGGTGTCATCAGCAAACTTGCTGAGGGTGCACTCAATGCCACTGTCCATGGCACCCACAAAGATGTTGAACAAGACAGGTCCCAGGACTGATCCCTGAGGGACTCTGCTTGTCACTGGCCTCCACTGGGACATGGACCCATTGTGATACATGTGATCATGTGATACACAGCATCACAAAATGCTAGGGGTTGGAAGGGACCTCCAAAGATCATTAAGTTCCACCCCTCTGCCAAAGCAGGATCACCTAGGGCAGGCTGCACAGGAACACATCCAGATGGGTTTTGAAAGTCTCCAGAGAAGGAGACTCCATAACCTCTCTGGGCAGCCTGTTCTCTCCAGCTCCATTTCTCACCGTAAGGAAGTGTTTCCTTCTTGTTGAGGTGGAGCCTCCTGTGTTCTAGTTTGTACCCATTGTTCCTTGTCCTATTGCTGAGCTCCACCAAAGAGACTCTCACCTTCATCTTGACACCCACCTCTCAGATACTTATAGCCACTGATAAGATCCTCTCTCAGCCTTCTCTCGTCAAAACTAAACAGCCCCAGTTCTCTGTCATTCTTCATGGAAGAGATGTTCCAGTCCCACAATCATCCTCACAGCTCTCTGTTGGACTCTCTCCAGCAGATCCCTATCTCTCTTGAACTGGAGGGCCCAAAACTGGATACAGTATTGCAGTTATGGTCTCACCAGGGCAGGCTAGAGGAGAAAGAAAACCTCCCTAGACCTACTGGACACACTTTTATTGATGTACCCCAGGATGCTGTTAGCCCTCTTGGCCACAAGGGCACATTACTGTCCCATAGATAACTTGCTGTCCACTGGGACTCCAGTGGAGCTGCTTTGAAGCAGGATGACCCCTAGTCTGTACTGGTGCCAGGTGCCACTCCTCCCCAGATGCAGGACTCTGCACTTGTCCTTAATGATCTTCATGAGGTTTGCCTCCACCCAATTCTCCAGCTTGTCCAGAACTTGTTGAATGGCAGCACAGCTTTCCAGTGTCAGCCACCCCACCCCCAGTTTTGGATCATCAGTGAACTTGCTGAGGGTACACTCAATCCTCTCATCCAGGTCACTGATGAAGATAGTGAACAAAATCTGACACGGTACTGATCCCTGGGGAATAGCACTAGCCACAAGCTTCCAACTGGAATCTGCACCACTGCACAACTCTCTGAACTCTGTTATTGAGCCAGTTACCAATCCACCTCATGGTTGAATCATCTAACCTACTTTTCTTGAGTTTACCTACAGAGATGTTATGTGAGACAATATCAAGTTTTGGGCTCTCCAATTCAAGAGAGATAAGGATCTGCTGGAGAGAGTCCAACAGAGCTGTCAAAACAGAAAATATCCACTGCTCTCCCTTCAACTATCCATTTGGTGATGCCTTTATAGAGGGCTATCAGATCACTCAAGCAACTTACTATAGGGATTCAAAGCATTTTCTTAACCCTGAAGTTGAATACCTAACACTGGACACTGTTAGAGTCTATGCTGATTTTTTTTCAAATGAAATTTCAATTTTGCCAATGAAGATACCAAAAAGCACCATAATTAGGAGACATAACATTCAAAAACATTTCAGGTTTTACAGAAAATCTGCCTATAACAGTTTCACAGAAAATACAGCAGCTGCAGTGAACAATTTCCTCACAGGCCTTTTAAAACTTAAACTTTTCATAGCTGTTTGGCAGGTGCCTGTGGAGAAATAAACCAGACATCGCTGACCAGGCTTGGATGTAAGAATGAGCATTTTGCCAGTTCATCTAGTGTATACAATCCTATATACAAAACCCCCAGAAGAGCTCCAGTGATAATTTAAAAATAAAAACTAAGGAAAAAAAAAAAACACACAATTAAAAAAACAACACAAAACAGTTCAGAGAAGGCATCAAAGCACTCAGACAGGGAGGCTCTGCTTTTTTCTAGAGTCTCGCGTTGGCTTTTCCTGATCCAGCAAATCTAGCCTGCAAAGGCAAGCTGCTTGCAGCAATGTTCTGACAGAAATAAAGCAATCTTCACTCAGGACGGGAAAGACCTAACTGTAATCCTCCTCCTATTATACATTAGCACATCTTTAATTTCATGCTGCAAGGCGCTCTGCTGCTGGATTCATACCCTTAGTATTGCTGCTAAGGGGCTGTTTTGAAACAAGCTAGGTGTGCACCAGTTAATTTACACAGGTTAATTTACCCTGCCACAAAGTTTAGTGACTCACTTTTATAGGTCTTCTACCCAAGGTTGGACAGTTCATTGAAAGGTCTGTAAGAAACTTTCTATGAATAAAATTAACCTTTTTCTTGATTGACTGGTAGTAAAGCACACATATCCTAACAGTGACATCATATCTCAATCCTGAAAAGAAATTCACCCAAAGATTGAATAGGAATCTGATTGACACACACATACCAAATGTATATTCCTTGCAAATGGAACCTTAGAAAATGTTTCTGGAATTCTGATTTGCAGGAAAAGAAAAAAAAACAGTTCACTGTAAAACAACGTTTTGATGGCAAATTCTATGTTCTATTAGAAACAGACTCAGAGATGCTATGAATGTTAATGCAGAAACTTTTCTCAGAATAGATGCCAGCACTGCTTTGGTAAGATAGTTCACTTTGGGGCCATGCAAATAAATTTTCCCAGATGAATCACAGCAGTAAAACATCAAAGCTTCATCACTTAATATATTTAGCAAATATGATAATCCACAAAACTTCAACAACATGACCATCATCATTCAAACACAACGACCAAATTTGCAGAGCAATATTAAATTTAAAGTTAATATTCATGGTTCAGGAAACAGCTATAATTTTTTTGCAGAAAGGACTAGGATTTTGGGGGAGTATTGTTAGAAGTATAGGAGGCAATTGCTGTACTTGCTAGCAGAGGCAGATTGCTACACTGCACCTACCTGAAAGCTCTTCTGCTATATAAAAATAAACCAACAAAAGCTGAGACCTGTAAGACCAGCAGCTCAGTTCCAAAATATAGACTTAGACAGTGGTAGACTGGAATTGACACCTGCTCTGTCTTAGCAACAAAGACTTCTTTTTGGTGAATGGTGCCACATCCAGCTGGCGGTCAGACAGTAGTGGTGTGCCCCAAAGATCAGTGCTGGACCCCACGCTCTTTAAAATCTTTATTGATGATCTGGATGAGGGCATTGAGTCCATCATCAGTAAATTTGCTGATGACACCAAGCTGGGGGCAGGAGTTGATCTGCTGGAGGGTAGAGAGGCTCTGCAGAGGGACCTCGACAGGCTGGACAGATGGGCAGAATCCAACGGCATGAGATTTAACACATCCAAGTGCCGGGTTCTGCACATTGGCCACAACAACCCCATGCAGTGCTACAGGCTGGGGTCAGAGTGGCTAGAGAGCTCCCAGACGGAGAGGGACCTGGGGGTATTGGTTGATGGTAGGCTGAACATGAGCCTGCAGTGTTCCCAGGCAGCCAAGAGGGCCAATGGCATCATGGCCTGCATCAGGAACAGTGTGGCCAGCAGGTGCAGGAAGGTCATTCTGCCCCTGTACACTGCACTGGTTAGGCCACACCTCGAGTACTGTGTCCAGTTCTGGGCCCCTCAGTTTAGGAAGGATGTTGACTTGCTGGAGCATGTCCAGAGAAGGGCAATAAAGCTGGTGAGGGGTTTGGAACACAAGCCCTATGAGGAGAGGCTGAGGGAGCTGGGGTTGTTTAGCCTGGAGAAAAGGAGGCTCAGGGGAGACCTTCTTGCTCTCTACAACTACCTGAAGGGAGGTTGTGGACAGGCAGAGGTTGGGCTCTTCTCCCAGGCAACCAGCACCAGAACAAGAGGACACAGCCTCAAGCTGTGCCTAGGGAGATTTAGGCTGGAGGTTAGGAAGAAATTCTACACAGAGAGAGTGATTGCCCATTGGAATGGGCTGCCCAGAGAGGTGGTAGAGTCACCATCACTGGAGGTGTTCAAGAGGAGACTTGATGGGGTGCTTGGTGACATGGGTTAGTTGATTAGGTGGTGTTGGATAATAGGTTGGACACGATGATCTTGAAGGTCTCTTCCAACCTGGTCTCATCTATTCTATTCTATTCTATTCTATTCTATTCTATTCTATTCTATTCTATTCTATTCTATTCTATTCATATATTAATTTTTTGATTGCAGTATTACTGACAAAGAAATCTGTCTTCCACCTCAGGCAAACATTTGGAAAAAAAAAAAAAAAAAAGGTGTTATTTTCAATTGCAAAAGTCCAAGGGGGTGTGGAAGGGAAGGAGGTTAGAGCATAGCACCCAAATAAATTAATTTAAAAATTGTCATGGAAAAATACCTGGCTTTCTGAACACCAATTTCTTTACCTCTAAAGTAATCCCAGCTATTTAGAAAAAAATAATCCTTGATTATTGTATATTTTTCAATAGCTCTCTATCAAAACATGATTTTTCAAATGAATGCTGTTACTTGAAGAACTAGCAACATTCCTCTCAAGAGCTGGAAAAGTTCATATCTGCAACAAAACAAACACTGAGTGTGAACCTTCCCCCCATACCACCAGTCTGTAGGAAGACCATGTGGAAAACCAAGCATGTAACACTAATGTTAAGGAATAAAATGAGAAGAAAAAAAGAACTGAAATAATGAGTATTTGCTATGCACATACTCCAGTATATCCACAAAGAGACTAACATCTGCTTAATCTAGTATGCAAACAGACTTAGTCACAACTGAGCAAAAGCAGTAGGTCACCTGAAAGCATTCCCAGGAGTAAAACCTTTGTACTCAAAGCTCTCAGTCAAATTTCCCTTTCTCAGCTGTTCTCAAAATAATCCTAAAAGTGTACTACGTGCCAAAACACAAAATAGTACAAACTCCTAAAACTCTCATTAGATTTTAATCTGAAAGCATTTTGCTTATGGAAACAACGTTCCATGATGTACAGCAAACTGTAAAGAGCCTATCCTATATATTAAAGAAGTTGCTGTTGCACTTACAATTCCAGGTATGTGTAAGATTTTCTCAGATCTTGTTTTCATTGAAATTTGGCACTCTAATTCTAAAACTAAGGTACAGTGGAGCTAGTTTGTATTTTTTAACACAACATTTAATCAAAATGCACAGGGATATTTTCAAGAACTATTTCCAGTCTTGGATACAATACAGAAACATTTGCTAACACACTACCTCATCATCTTAAAATCTGGCAAGTACACAGAAGTTATTTTTCAGTGGCTTAGTAAAAACAGCTTTTGATTTAGTCTGTAAGTTTTAATTATATAATAGTCCTTACTGACAAAATTAATCTATGCCCATGTAAGCAAGTCAGAAACTACAATGCAGTGTCAGGATACTGGCTCACCTTCCTCCTGAGCTATCCCTTTCCTACCTGTACATGTGAACACAGTTTTGCAAATGCTACCAGCCAAAATGCCATGAACCCAAGGCATTAGAATGCCTAGCTGCCTTCCTGTTGCCTTTCTTATGGATGGTGAACAACTAGGGTTTCAAAAATGTTGAACTGTAAGTGTGAAAATACTTTTTAGGTACAAGTTGTGAGGATTGGAGGGAAAGAAACTGCCTGGGGCAAACCATCAATTATGTTTGCTTTGAGAAACAAGTCAGGCCTTGAAGCCACTATTGCATGGCAATGCACAAGTTCTACTAAATCATAGAGACCACACAGATACTTTTGACGTCCACTAAGTGACACTGAAACCAAATTTCAATGTATTAACTGAACAACAATTCCATGTCTTTTCATGTTAATATTATTATTTTAATCTCTGACATCTTCCTACTTAAAAGACAAATACTTTTCACCTATTATCTCAAATCAATAGGCAACAAAATTATTGGTTTCTATAATTTCAAAACCTATGCAGAAGGAACCAATAATAAAATGTACTAAAATATCCAAAGAGAATAAATATACACATTGGGCAAGTGCAGTAGCTGTTGACTTACTAGTTCTTTACTCTCCTCTTTGCATTTTATTTCTCAAATCTTCTTCAAAATGGCCTTCTCAGAAGGTTTAACTATTGCAGATTTACGAACAGAACAGAACAGAATAGAATAGAATAGAATAGAATAGAATAGAATAGAATAGAATAGAATAGAATAGAATAGAATAGAATAGAATAGAATAGAATAGAATAGAATAGAATAGAATAGAAGACCATGTTGGAAGAGACTTCTGCTGCTCTGCAAGTTTTCACCCAGCTCACTGACAGATTCCTCCAGATTGTGCAGTTCCTGCTTTGAGGCATCCATGGTGGTTTTAGGCTATGCATTTAGAATTTAGTTACAGATTTTGAGCAGAAAAGTAGAAAAATATAAATAAATCACTATTGGGTGTAAAAGCAAAAAAAAAAAAAAAAAAAAGATTATTCTAAACAAATTCATTGGATAAATATCTGGAATAAGACAAGTTGTACCATAACAATTCTTCCCTTTTCTCTTCTCTTCGCTCGGGAGAGATAATCTGCGTGCTTTAGCTGGCCTTGGCTAAGTCTAACCCACTGCTGCTCTCTCCACTCCTTTTTCCCTTGGGACAGGGGGGTACGGTGGGGCAGTAGAATGGCTTCCCTGGTCTCTTGACCAGGGGGGTTTTCATGTTGTCTGCTATTTGTAAATATCTGTATAATCTTGTAAATACTGTATATTTACTACATATTCATTGCATTCCATCACAGAGTGCAGATTTTGCTTGTAAATACAGCTTCATTTGCTTCTGAGTTTGTCTGGCAAAGTTAATGTTGGGAGGGAAACGTCAACCCACCACAGGCATCCAAAGCTTTCTGGTTATCAGCCAGTTTATCTTGGAGTTTTCTCATCTCCATCTCCAAGCTCTGTTTCCCTGTCACAGCACTTTCAAGATCCTGAAACATGTGGAAGATTAAAGGAGGCTCTTAAAATTTCTTATAATCTCTCTGCTTTACACACAAAAAGCAGAGAATAACTCAGAAGAAGGTACTTCAGATAAGAGAAATTAGGACTCTCATTGTTCACATAGGACCAACATCAGGGCTTCATAGAATGCCTACTGAAACTGACAAAAGCCCAAAGCCTGCTGCAGTCACACCATAGACTAACCTCTTGCAGTGGCCTGCCAGAAGTAATCCATGAAGAAAATTTTAAGATAAAAAACTACCAATTTTCAATTGTAAAACTACTGCTATCTTATTTTTTCATTCAGATGATATGACAAAAAACAAATGGTGAATAAGATGTAACACAAGGCCCAAATACTACAAATTGAAGGGATGAAGGGAGAGGGAGTATTTCAGTTGGAAGGAACCTACAATGATCATTTAGTCCAACTGCCTGACCAATTCAAGTCTGACCAAAAGAATACACATAAATTCTTTGAATACAGTGTTAAAATCAGAATCAGAGGTGATCTCTGAGATGAGCTTACTAGAATGGGACAAAAAACCCTAAGACTACTTACATGCAAAAGTGGGGAGTGAGGGGCCAAACCAAAGAATGATGATCATGTTAAGACAGCATAAAAATAAGATACAAATACTCCGGTACCAATTTAACCCCAAAAAGAAATCCTTTCATTGTGAACACTTGGAAAAAATTTCAAAAAGGGAATTATTCTGAGTTATGTCATCTTCTGAAGAAAGCAAAATTCCTATTACCACATGGTCAGGTTTTCCTTGGGAGTAGAAGAAAGTCAATGAAGAGCTATGTGTTGTTCCACGGAGCCTACAACTCCCCGCCCCCACGTGTTGCTCATCTGTGCAGAAGCAGAACAGGGGAAGGACTAACGGAATGGCAGTTCTACCTACTTTCCTTGCCATTACAGAAATCATACATTTAAAGACAATGTTATCTTCAAGTAGGAAAACAATACTGTAAGATAAAGCTACCTGGTGAATAGCCCATAGGATTTACTGCTCAGGGACATCCTCAAAGGTCATGGTTCATTTTGTCATGTTTCCCATTCAGCCTTTGACACATGATCCCTTCTTTCTAAGCCTAGAGCTTTTAACAGTTATTTTCCCTTTACATTCTGATGAATTAAGCCTTGGTCCGGAAAGAAGAAAAAATAGCCAGTACATGTATCTTTGCATTAGTTCCATATAAAATATTGACCCAGAGTCTGGCAGAGCAGGGAGACAGAACTGGGTATCCTGACCCATGATAAAACCAAATGAGGACAGAAAACAGGGAAAGAAAAAATAACCCCTCTAAACATTAAAAACCAAACAAACAAACAAACCAATCAAAAATCCCCAAACCTCTCTCATTCAATCAGCAGTGAATCTCTTTCTTTTCCCCACAATACCAACATTAAGAATGTTTATGTATTCATAAACAAGAATTAAATTTTCAGTGAAGCCAACTAAAAGTATCGCAAAGACTGAAGAATGCTTCAGGGTATTTTCTGATAGGAACAAATGGGAACTAATATTACTTCACATAAGACAAAATTGTGCCAGAGAAGGCACAATTTGTCTGGACATTTCAGCTGTTTCTCAGTAAGTGCATTGATATAAACTAAGATTCTGTACATTGGAGTTAAAAAATTCTTCCCATAGCAACTGTGACTATTTAGGGATCTCTAAGGGTCTATGTTTGCTTGCTGTGCAGCATAGGAAGTCATTTGTATTAACAGAATACTTGCCAATCAAACAGTAAATCTAGGGCCATTTATGTAGATCAGCAGTGAGGATGGGGGGAAAAAAAAAAAAAAAAAAGGAGTTTGAGAGGCATCCTTGGAAATAAAAATACAAAACTAAAATGTTTAAATAGCTTCAAAAAGGGAAAAAAAACTTACAAAAAGAAAACAAACCAAAACAAACCCTGCAATTTAGAAAATTAGTTACTACTACTACTTTCTAAAGTAATTGTAGAACTCTTTTAGAAACATCTTGGCATGATCCTGTGTCATCTTCTCTTTTTTAATCTAAGTTCTACTAATAAAAGATTCCCACCTGTGCTCAGAATTACAGTAAAGAACAGAGAGTGGTTTATTTCAATTACAGTTTGAGGAGTGTGCATTTTTCCTTTCAGAAAAGCAGTGAAAAAGTAGTTTGCCAGTACCAGGGAGTTTACCTAATTACAATTTTGCTTCAAATGGCAAACATCTGCAAATAAATGCTGTTCAATCAAAACACTGAGGTATAAAACAAGGAACTGCAAACCTGTTCATGCCCAAAATTTTAAAAACAAAACCAGGCAAGTAATTTACAGAATGAAAAGCCATAAAACACAAAACATTAAGATTCTGAATAATCCTTCTTGAAATGTCTCTTGAATGGAGAGCATTTACACTGGCTAGCTCCAGCAAGGTCAGCCTGTCACTGTTGAACAGTATCCAGAAATTTAAGGACTGTGACATGTAAAGGAGATATTCCAACTATAAGCAAGCCTCTATGAGCCCAAGTGATCAGTGAAGGCAGATAAAACAATTTCCACCACAGAATATTGACAGGATGGAACCACAGCAGCTTGTGGTTTCTCTTTGGCTCCTCAACATCTATGGCTGATGTCCCATGGCTCTGAATTTTGAAGGTTTCAGTATGCAACTTGTAGTGTCAAAAAAGCTACCCAACATTGACACAAAGCAAATTTTGAAAATAGGAAAAACCATGGAAACTGATGTTTAAAGGAAACAATAATTAAACATTAGGTGGATTTACACAGGGTAGCCCATGTCAATGACACGTATTAAGACACCAGAGATACAGCAGATCTATGCTGGCCATGCTCACCTGCAGACATAGAAAGTAGCACTAAAAGCTCTTCAGCTATTTGAGGCTGATGCAAAAGGGTGCATACTGGTCTGGTCTATTCTATTCTATTCTATTCTATTCTATTCTATTCTATTCTATTCTATTCTATTCTATTCTATATGACATAGTGATGTACATAAAGTTACCCACTCAGGCTGGACACAGCCTGCCCAGGCTCACCCGCTGGCATCCTATCTGCACTACACTAGAAGATGTAGGAGTACCCAAACCATTGCACAAGGCACTGGCCCTTATGAGAAATCACATGTTCAATATTAGGTCAGCTACATCCACAAAAGATGCATTCAAGCTGTGACAGCGGGAAAAACTACTTCTGGTTTTTAAGCAGAGAGAGACTCATTTATAAGGGCGGGCTAGAAGAGCCTGCATTTAACACCACAAGACAAAATTGGGGAGATCTTGCCACATTAACAATGCAGGAAAATGACAGAGAGGAAATAAGGAAGGATATTAATACACATCTTCCCCTTTTGACCTCAGTATCTACAATGCATTTTTTTCAAGCTGTGGTAACTCTTCCTTAATATGCTTCATTCTTTCATATTTCTCAAGATGTCAGCTAGCACTTCCTATACACACATAAGATCTGTTCATCTCTCATTTCATCCACTAATCATTTTTAAAGTGGATACTAGTCAAATTAGTAATCATTGTTGAGGCAGTTTTATGTCAGGAAAAACAAACAAACAACAAAACACAAACACCCTCCCCCACCCCAAAAAAACTCTCTAAATCAATAAAACAAAAATTAAACCAAAAAAACACCACTTTGCAGCAGATGAGGTTATGATACTAGTGATTTTTACCTCCAGCACCAACTTTCATTTTAACTTTAAAAAAATAATAGCAAAGGTACTGATTTTTTTTTCCCCCTAGGAAAAGCTTTGTTCAAATTTAAACTGCCAAGCAGCTATTTTTTAAACTAAATTTACTTTTATTTACATGATTTTTAAAATCTGAGGGCTTCCAGTACTAAGAAGAATTCAAATACATTGTCTCATCCATACTGGAATCAAGCTCAGGTGCTTGCAGATTTGGCAGTGTTTAAGTTCAGAAACTCTGCAAAAGTCTTCTTACAGAAACACCTGCAGGAGAGCATGGAATAGAAGTTTCCCTTTCTACGGAGCCCTCTGAAGATGTGTGAAGCTTTAACTAACAATCTTTTAGGAAACAACAGTATTCATTTCTGTCTGTCACTGTTTGTACACACAGAGTAGCTCCTAAAACAATTTCCCACTGCAACAGAAACTGAACCATCAAGAGCTGTTCAAGTTAAAATTTAAAGTTTTCACCACAGACTGCACTTAGACCCCAGCCACCTAATCACGCAGTCTGTATTACCCAGCAGTCATTCTGCCACCCTGCTCTGGTGAGATCCCACCTGGAGTACTGTGCTCAGCTCTGAGGTCCCCAACACAAGAGAGACATAGACCTGCTGGAGCAGGTCCAGAGGAGGGCCACAAAGAAGAGCAGGGTGCTGGAGCACCTCTCCTATAAAGACAGGCTGAAAAAACTGGGGCTGTTCAGCCTGGAGATGAGAAGACTCTGGGGAGATGTTATAACTACATTTCAATATCTGAAGGGGACCTACTGGAAGGCTGGGGAAGGACTATTTAGAAGGGCTTGTAGCAACAGGACAAGGGGCAATGGTTTTAAACTGGAGCAGGGTAGGTTTAGGTTGGACATAAGGAGGAAGCTCTTTACTTGAACGGGTTACCCACAGATGTGGTTGAGGCTCCATCCCTGGAGTCATTCAAGATCAGATTGGAGGTGTCCCTACTCACTGCAGGGTGGTTGGACAAGATGACCTTTGAGGGTCCTTTCCAATCTGATGCAATCTGTAATCTGTAAATTACTTTCCATCAAATGTGTTACACAACGCTGCCAGAATGAAGGCATGCACAATATTTACAGAATTCCAGAAGCAAGCTCTGCGCATTTTTGACTGAATATTGCAGAAGTTCAGCTTTCTAAAAGAAAAGTAATACATTACAAAACAAACAGCTTGGTGGTTTGCTTTGTTTTCTTATATTAGTTTCAAGACTGTACTAACTTCTGCTGTTTGCTGTTACACAGTAAGTCTGGGAGGGGAACAAATAAAACTATTGTTCACTTGCTAATGTTCCTCATACGAAAACCAGCTAACTGCAACAAATAATTGAGTATGATATATATAACAAAGAACATTCTCATGTATTAACCTTACTGGCTTTCATTTTCTTCATCAAAAATCTCAGAATTTACAACATGCTTCTTCCTAGGACTTATATAAAGGCAGGCACCTGGCCACAAGAGGAAGAGTGAAGACCTCCTTGGAAAATCTTGCAATGACTCCAAGGTTGCAGGGAACACTATGGTGGCTGAGGCTTGCTGGAGAAGACTGACAGAATAGTGTGATGGCCTCTATATACTTAAGAAGACTTTTGAGAAAAATGGGAAAAACAGGCCACTATCTCCAACTGTAATACCAAAGATGGCAAATATGTTTGGCCCTGGGAGCATCAGGCAAGAGTGACCTGTGCTGGGTAAAGTCTGCTACAGCTAATTCCATTAACTAAAGCTCAGAAAACAGTCCAGAAACACACTGCTGGCATAGGAACAGTAAGAATTTCTGCTTTTGACCTTCCCAGGGGAATATGTCACAACATGTGAAGCAAACTCAAAACAACTTTATAACACTGATGCCCTTCCTGTAGCATAAAAAGACTCACCAGGGAAACAGGGAGATGCCATCGTGTATCATCCCTTAGATATGTGGACTTAAAGCATTTTTGGTTTTTGCCTTTTTTCAATAACTGATTTCTTAATATGCTTTTGTGAACACAAAACCTTCTAAACAGATGCTGAGTACAGCATCTGCAAATGTAAACTGACATGAAATTAACTAAACTGAAAGTGGAAGAATCTGCAGCCCCTACATAAGCCCACACTTCATTTGAAAGGCAATGTTAATAGTTTAGCAAGACATTTCTGTAAAACATGTTAAATAAATTATGCATTTGGCATATGCACAGTAATGATAGGAAAACATTTTCCATAAAACTAGCTCAACTTTGGAAATGCTTTGGCAGTCAAAGCAAACTTGCAAAATAACTCACAAATGAAGCCTTCATCTTGGTGTAAAACATCTCCTGATTATGGCTTCCTTAGTGAGCAAACCATACTCAGCTGTTACTCATACACCTGTATTTGAAGTGAAGTACAAGAAGAAAATGTTCTCAAAAATCATCTGTTTACATTTTTGGTGCAGGGTCTCTCTCAGTGTCATTTGAGTCTCAGAATATTTTACACAGCTTGGTAAGAAGTATTTTCAGCAGTAAGTAAAATTTATGACTGTTGTGGTACTTAACATTTATCTTCCTAACAAATTCTTCTCCAGAGCACACTGCCAGCTATTTCTCATCCTCTAAGTATTTTGCCTACAACCAAATCAGAACACTATATTCTTTAAAGTGTGTGGTAGCACTCTTCTGTTCACAAAAAAAGTAAGGGGTGGGGAGGGGACGACTATATTATATTACATTTGAAAACTTACTTGCACAAGGTTGCCTTTAAGTTAATTTTTTCTGCAAACTGAGTCACACACAACTCAGTTACCTATTTGGCAGTCTAAGCTTCTTCTCTTAGTTTCTTAAGAAGTTCTGGCACACTGCTCCAGTATCTGCAGGAAGTTTTCATTACAATTTTAGTAAACTGCTCCCTTTCCACAGAACTCAAAGTACAAAGCAATAAGGGAAACTGCTACAGAAACTCACTTTGTTCAACCCTACTTTGCAATGTACAAAACTTCTTAATGGTGAGTTCTCCTGGAGCAATTATGTCTTTAAACCACATAATTTTCCTTTACAAATCATACCTAAGCGAATTTGGTGAATGCTTGACATACAACTTCGATTTCTCATTTCAGCATCATTCTTGTTGCACAGGTTTCCTTTACAGATTCCTCACAGCAAAACAATGCTTTCCTGCAGGAGCCATCCTCCTACCTACAACTATTTGGGTATGAGCTAACTGAGTGGTTACAAGTCTGTAATGCAGTGAAGCAAGATAATCCAGGGTGTCTGGAAGCCAAGACACTTTACCTCCAGTTCCTTGAAGAATAAAACTATGTATTATCCATTTCTTTTAATTTCTCAGTAGAGCTTTTAAATACACTGAATAACACAATCCTCAGAAAACTTGCAATATCACATAAATATTAATTAAAGCAGCATATTTTCTTTGTTCCATGCTTGTGCCTCAGATACACTTATTTTAAGCTTGTAAACATCTGTTTACTTATGTGTTTGTGCAAGCACAGCAAAGGCTGTAACAATACAGAGGAAGCAAAAATACAAATTTGCAAGCATCATCGGAAGACATCACAGTATCACAGTATAACTAAGGTTGGAAGAGACCTTGAGGATCATCAAGTCCAACCTGACACCACAGACCTCATGACTAGTCCATGGCACCAAGTGCCACGTCCAATCCCCTCTTGAGCACCTCCAGAGAAGGTGACTCCACCACCTCCCTGGGCAGCCCATTCCAATGATGAATGACTCGCTCGGTGAAGAACTTCCTCCTCACCTCGAGCCTAAACTTCCCCTGGTGCAGCTTGAGACTGTGTCCTCTTATTCTGGTGCTGGTTGCCTGGGAGAAGAGACCAACCCCTTTCTGGCTACAACCACCTTTCAGGTAGTTGTAGACAGCAATGAGGTCTCCCCTGAGCCTCCTCTTCTCCAGGCTAAACAATCCCAGCTCCCTCAGCCTCTCCTCATAGGGCTTGTGCTCAAGGCCTCTCACCAGCCTTGTTGCCCTTCTCTGCACACGTTCAAGTGTCTCAATGTCCTTCTTAAACTGAGGGGCCCAGAACTGGACACAGTACTCAAGGTGCGGCCTAACCAATGCAGAGCACAGGGGCACAATGACTTCCCTGCTCCTGCTGGCCACACTATTCCTAATGCAGGCCAGGATGCTGTTGGCCTTCTTGGCCACCTGGGCACACTGCTGGCTCATGTTTAGGCAGCTGTTGATCAGTACCCCCAGGTCCCTCTCCGTCTGGGAGCTCTCTAGTCACTCTGACCCCAGCCTGTAGCTCTGCATGGGGCTGCCGTGGCCAAAGTGCAGCACTCAGCACTTGGACTTGTTAAATGCCATTCCACTGGATTCTGCCCATCTGTCTAGTTGGTTGAGGTCCCTCTGCAAATTTAAACCAGATATATTTTACACAATGTCACTGTTTAATCTCCATGTATCCTCAAGCTTTCAAAAAGTTGACAAGAACCTTAGAAAAATGTTCTTTTTAGAAAAGATGCCATTCACCAGAAGTCTTTTAGAAGAAATTTTTCTCATTGAAAATTCATTTCAAACATACACATCATGCAATTATGTACCTTACTAAGTTTTCCCATGTCCTTACAGTATCCTGCTGCCTGTTCCTGCTCCTTGGTCACTTCTGAAACAAGCTTCATGATAGTTTCTCTGCTAGCTTTGGACTCCACCTCATGGACATTGATAGCTTCTTGAAGAGCAGAAACCTGGTCTTTTAGTGTTAGATTTTCTTTACATATTTCAGAGACCTAAATAAATAATTCAAATGTTAGTAACCCTCTTAAAGCAATCAATAGTAATATATATTCATTGCTGTATATCTGCTCCTAATCATCGTAAAGTCATGGTGTTTGTGGTGAACCCTAGGTCAGATTTATAATCAGATTTATAACTGCCCTCTACTACTCTTTTCTAAAAAGAGTGAAAATTAAAACAAAAACCATATTCCCACCAGAAACCCACACCTTCCTGTAATGTGGTTCAGATTTACTCCCACACAATCTCTGTGATCAGTTGAACCTGTGCTTAACATGAAGCAGGTCAGAAAATGAAAGTGGATCACGCAGCTAACTTCATGCAAAAACCAGATCATTTAAGTTTGCCTTAAGACTTATCCCTCTCATTTGGAATAAGAAAGTGAAATCTGCATTTTATGCTTGAAACTTTTTAGGTATGGGGAGATTTGAGTTAGTAACAGCTATTTCAAAAGTATATTCAAGGGCAAGGCCAAACACCTGGTGAGCTGCTGACACCCTGGAAGAAGGAGGACATTTCCAGGAGGCTTCTATGGCTGTTTTGGTATGTTATGCTGTTTCCAAAAAGTGGAATGGATGAATGTGGGCACTTCAAATAGTGCATAAGGTTTAAAAAAGTGCCCTGACTGCTACTGGCAAGAACATTTGTTAAGACTAAGCCAGATTAGTGCTGTCTTGAATAAAACTGTAGTGTGGAAAAGCAGCTACATAGACATGCCATGACCGTAACAGAAAAATTACCTGGCAAGTTTTCCTAATGTATACAGTTTTCAGCACAAATTAGATCTCCCAACTAGATTTATTACTACATTTTTTAAAGGCCAACTTATTTTTTTAAAAAACTCCAGTTATTTCCTTAGCTTAAAGCACGTAAGACTTACAGTTTCATACAAAGATCTTTGCTTCTAGTGACAAATAGCCAAGTTTTATTAGAGTATTTATTACAATTTGCATGTGCTTGTAATATTAAGAGGGCAAGTACACTAAGAAATCTCTGGAATATATATGTAGATAAACTGAACTGACTAAGTATTTCTTATAGCCAGAACTCTTACAATAATATGGAAAACAGAATTTTTCAAAGCACTTAGTATGCTCCGAAGAGAAGAAAAATAGGGATACCAAAGACTAGAGAAATGCGTAAAATTAGGATAAATTGCCTTCCAGCAGCATTGCTAAACACTTGTCCTTTCCTAAATAAAAGCTTGGGTTTGGGAAATTCAGAAGCATCCTGAAGAGCAATAATAACATTTTATGATTAAGTCTCAAAACCACCACATAGTTATTTCCAGCATTTTGTTAAAGGGTGTGTTTAAGGTTGGTTTAGGGTATGTACCTTCAAATGCTTCTATTTAATGGTATGTTGACTTGAGATAAACCTTAAGATCTAGTGGTACAGTCTGCACATCACCTAGTGACTCCAAGTGTTAATGTTTTCAGGAAAGCTTTCAACTAAGTATATAATCAGGACTGTACTTGGGAACTGCAGGTTGATAAAATATTTATGCAGATAAGAGCAGACTGAGTTCACTGAGGTCAGTTAGTGTTCAGCACCTTTGGAAATCAGCCCAAAACTGGGGGGGGGGGGGGGGAACTGTCTTAAATGTTGGCACCATCTGCAAATCATTATTAAACATAACAACTCCTGTCTTCATCCCTTTCTTTGACAAGCAAATATTCTTCTATTAAAATGCTACACAGAAACTCTTCCCTGCACATAATCACCTTTGACATTAAATATTCCTGTGGTTTCTCTTTTTCTCTGATGTCTGTGTCCAAGAATCCAGAAAGCTGTTTAAGGAGCTCTTCATACTTTCTGCTGATTTTAGAAGCTTGAGTCATGCTTTCTTCACATTCATTCAAATATTTACTAATCAGGAACAACAACAAAAATACAACAACAACACAAAAAAAACATGGTGAATGTTCTTTGAAGCAGAATTTTAGGCAAAAGACATTACACCAAGATAACTGCTAGCTTCTGTATGCCACAAAATTAATTTTAAAAGTTAAATATAAATTATCTGTATGTGTTATCTAATACATATAATTTTAGTTGGTTTTGAGAATGATCAAATTATAGTAAAAATATGCTAAAAGCACTTCTCAGTCTCTCTAACAGAGTTGACAGTACTGATCAACAAACTCTGGGGAAAACAAAGCCCCTTCTGGACTGATGGAATCACAGAATGTTAGGGGTTGGAAGGCACCTTGAAAGTCCAAACCTCCTACCAGAGCAGGGTCACCTAGAGTAGGTCACACAGGAACGCATTTAGGCAGATTTTTAATGTCTCCAGAGAAGGAGACTCCACAACCCCCGGGCAGTCTGCTCCAGTGTTTGGTCACTCTCATAGTGAAAAACTTTTTCCTCATGTTTACAGAGAACTTCCTATGCCTCAAATTCCACCCATCACCCCTTGTCCTGTCATTTGGCATCACCAAGAAGAGCCTGACTCCATCCTCTTGGCACTCACCCTTTATATACTTACAAACACTAATGAGGTCACCATTCAGTCTCCTCTTCTTCAAACGAAAGAGACCCAGTCTCTCCTCATAAGGAAGATGTTCCACTCCCTTAATAATTTTTGTGGCTCTGCACTGGGCTCTTTCAAACATTTCCCTGTCCTTCTTGAACAGAGAGGCCCAGAACCGGACACAATATTCAAGATGTGGCCTCATGAGGGCAGAGTAGAGGGGGAGGAGAGAACCTCTCTCGACCTACTAACCACACCCCTCCTAATACACCCCAGAATGACATTGGCCTTCTTGGCCACAAGAGCACATTGCTCTTGTGTAGGTCATCCTGAATACCAGCAGAAGCAAACAAAGATGAGAGGCACTACTTTCCTGTACATAGTTTTCTGCACTGTAAAACCATCCATGAAAGGGATTAAATAAAATAACAAAGTATCAGTGACAACAACCAAAGCATGAAGACATCTGTTTGTCATCAGTTTCATCACTCAAATGTGCCTATCATACGTATGAAATACATCAACCTTAAGAGCAGTTATCAGTTTGCAACTGCTCTGTAAGAAAGGACAACCAAATAACAGAGCAGTCAGCTTAACTCTTTGACATAAATGTGATTACATCCCTCTGGTTGCCTGGGACACAGACAAGTCCAGCAAAGAACATTGCCACAGGCTGCATAGGGAGCAAACATATAGATTCAAATCTTGCTCATGATGCTACAATGCTGAGCACCACTTAGGAAAATCTATAAAAAAAAACAGATTAACAAAACAAAGCTCCAAATAGTATTTGAATTAATGTAAAGGCCAACTCCAATACATCTCAGATAACACCCATGGGAGAGGTACTCAGTGGTACAGTGCAAGAGATAAAACTATTCAACTTCCCGTTCACAGAATCACAGAATGCTACAGGTTGGAAGGGACCTCAAAAGATCATCTAGTCCAAGCCCCCTGACTATGGGACGGAGATTGGAATCAATACAGCTGATCAATATGATCTAGTATTGTTCCTTTATTGCTTCAGTGTTGTTCGATTATAATGCAAGCACAGTACAGAGCGGACAGTAGAGCTGACAGGCTAGTAAGAAGTGCGTAGAAGAAGTGCGTATTAAGAAAACCTTTACAACTTATATAAACTCGGAGGGCATTGCTGGCATAGCTTCATTGGTTCCTCACGAGTGACCACACGCTGTACTACTATTGATTATTGGTTAAACCAGTAATAACATGTGAGACTGTTGATGCACGTGTGCGTCCTGTTATTCCAAGATAACTCTCTGTGTTTATAGCTACCAATGTCCTGCTTTGGTTACACGGTGCAGGCACAGCACTGTTCTGCTACACTGCTAGCCACTTCCACACCCATGCTGGACACGGCCTACCACCATGTCAGGCTCTAGGCCTACACTGCCAGATTGCTCACACTGCTCATTGCCACCATTACCACACCTGACAGAGCAGGATAACACACAGAACCATGCCTGGTTCTAAAAAATAAACAATCTACAGTACAAAGCATGTACTTGACAACTCTACAAATAACCTAATTACTGCCAGTAGGGCCATAAAGGTGTGAGCACCTAGAAAATAGGCAATCAGATACAAAATAGCAGAATGCAGCTCCTTCACAGCTTTGCTAGCTCTTCAGAACTAATGAGCAAAAAGGAAGGAAGGAAAAATAATAAGAAAAAAAAAAAAAAAGATGAAAAAAGCTTTTTACAGTTCAGACTATAAAATTACCTTGGCAATAAATCTGTTGTGTAAAAAAGTACTATTTTCAATAGGAAAGGCAAACAAATGGGAAACCAATCAAAGAATTCATTGAACATTTTAAAATATATCATTAGATATATAATGTAAATGTGAATTTCACACCTACTGGCTTGCTCTTTTATTAGTGGCTTTCAGTGAAAATCTTTCTTGAATACCTAATTAGGACTAGTCACGTGCCATGTACTACTCATGCAGCTAGACTGAGCGACTAAAGCTCATTTGGTCAACACTGAGTAGTATTAAGTGGCACATGTAACCATTAGCTGAGGATGAGAAAAAGAAAAAGCTTTGAAATTATACACTGCAGATTCATGACCAATCCAACATATTTGTTCCTTCCAAAAAAGAAGACTCACATTCTCTTTGTCACTTCCCTTTTGCCAGCATTCTAGTGGCATGTTCCAGATGCACAGTGAGCCAGACCTGTGAAATCAAGCTTTTTATTTTGCTTACTTCTCTCTTGGAGCAGTTCCCTGGTCCTGATCACCGTACAGCAACACAAACAGAAGTGCTGGCAGAATTGTCATGGGCAAAACAGAGCAGCCAGGACTACAATGGGATTGGCAGTGCAGATTTATGCCATGTAAAATTAATTGTATCTCTGAAACAATAGGCTAGTATGATACACATTATTTTGGCTGTTTTCCCCCAGTGAGTTAGACAAATAGAACAGGCTTTTCTTCCCTTTTCTTCCTCTCCTTCTTTCTTTCCCCTCTAGAATTAGCACTTTAAAGAATCTTAACAACCCTCGTGTCAGAGACAGTGATGTTTTCTATGTTGCTAGGATGCATAATATACTTCTTGGCTTAACTATCTCCTCACACTTGGATCATATCTAAAATCTTTGGTGATCAACATTAGCACTCTCCAGCCAGGGCTTTTGACAAATCAGCTGGTAATAGACAAGTGCACTGCAATGGATTTCTCTAGATTTTAAAATAACTTAATTATCCACTTGTAATGCACAAAGCCTGGAAGAGCTGTGTGAAATACTGATTTGGGAAATACAGACATCTGGTAAACACTTACCTTGCTCTTAACTAGACAGTACCGAGACAGATATGGATATTAGCCTTGTAATGGTGGGGCAAAATCCGTTATAAACCTCTGCAAGATGTCTATTAATGCAATGTGACCAACACTGATTCTGGAATTTCACAGTTCAGAATATTTTCCCATCAATTAACTTTATTTATGGTCAACATTGCTATTAGCCTCCATCTCACAGACCTGAAATACCAGCAGTTATGTGGAACTGACAGATCAGTGCTCCGGCACACTACATTAAGAGGAATATAGTTAAGGATACTATATTTTATTAAAGGTTTCATGCAAGCAGTATGCATGTTAAAAACAATCAAGCAAACCCATTAACTAAACCCACACAGCAATGTCCAGAAGAAAAAGAAAACTAACATTACTGAAAGCTGAACAACTATTAACCTAACATGAATATGTTCCTGCAGAATGCTACAAACTATGAGTTATATTTTCTTTATTACACTGCTCCTAACAGACAGTTTGACACTAAGGAAGAAATTTACATGACACTGTTACAGTTCCAGCTCTGACACAGAAGAGGGGAAAAGAGACCAGAATGGTGCAGCAGCACACTTACCACTACAAAGCCCATGCAACATGTCATGGTCATGCAACAAGTAATGGTCTGCAAAAGACACCACGTGATAGATAGCCCAGAGCACTAGACCTTGGTTGCAGGTACTGCCCATCACAGGCACGCCATGAGAAGCACAAAGTTTGCCTCAGTGCCATACATGTAATTACTTGAATGAGGAAGCCACGTCTGTATTTTCTGTGTGTTCAGGCAAACAGCACTCTTTGCTCTTATTTTATTCTCCCTTTTTTTTTTTTTCCAAACAATGAGGCTATACCAGGCTGACTTATATCCTCATTTCTCAATGAGGATGCAACATTTATGTGCTAACAATTCAAAATACACATTTCAGTATCTTCCAGGAACCCTCAGGAACAACAGCTGTGCAAGGCATCATAATGGAATTCAGATCTGCAATAAAGTCTGTCACCAACATAGTTTTCTGTGTTGTCAACAAACCACTCTGTTATTGCAAACAAACAAAAAAACCCAGTTCTTGTCTCACATGTCTTACTTCAGTTTGGTATCTTGCTCATGAAGCTTCTCCTTCAGGTCCCAGTTTTCCTTGAATGCGACCTGAGCTGTCAACTCAGCCTGGTTTTTAGAAGCGGTGAGCTCACACACCTCCTCCTCCATCTCTTGAATTCGTGTTTGCAAAGACAGCAAGCAAGACATCTGTCTAGCATTATTTTCCTTGTATGTTTCAGCTTCAGCCTTCAGTTCTTGAAAAGAGGCTTCTTTAGAGACCATTCTGGACCTGAGTTCAAGAAGCTATAAAACAGAAAAGGAAAAAAAATCCATTTAAAAAGGAAGAATAATTTGGCCATATATGGAGTAGTGTACAGTTCTGGGCTCTCCAGTTCAAGAGAGACAAGGAACTACTGGAGAGAGTCCAGCAGAGGGCTATGAAGATGATTGAGGGATAGGAGCATCTCTTTAATGAGGAAAGGCTGAGAGACCTAGGTCTGTTGAGCCTAGAAAAGAGAAGATTGAGATCCTATCAATGCTTATAAATATCTGAAGGGCAACTATCAAGAGGATGGGGCTAGACTTTTTCAGTGATGCCCATTGACAGAACAAGGGGCAATGGACACAAACTGAAACACAGGAAGTTTGACCTAAACATAGGGAAAAACTTCTTTACTTTGAAGGTGATGGAGCACTGGAGCAGACTGCACAGAGATGTTGTGGAGTCTCCATCTCTGGTCATATCTGAAATCCATCTAAACATGATCCTGTGCAACCTGCCTTAGGTGAACTTGCTTTAGCAGGAGGGTTGGACGAGATGATCCTCAGAGGTGATCCTCAGAGGTCTTTTCCAACCCCTGCCATTCTATGATAAATTCTGTGATAAATTTGCCAAGACTGAAATATGTGACTGTGCTACAAGTTAAGTAATATGACAAGACACCGTTTTTTTAACAAAAAAACTTGAAAACTTGGAGTCTTCAGTGACTACAAGACTAAGGAAAAGGCACAAGTTTGTAAAAAACAAAAGCTGTCGTTGTACAACACAATAGAACTTTTTGATGAAGTATCTTAAAGAAAGATACATTTATTTACAAATTCAGAATTTTGGGAAAGTTCACCTTAAGTTCTGCTGTGCAGCTTTAACTCGCCTCCCTTACACATCTGCATTATCATACCATTATTAACACCACTATTCCCTCTTTCTTTGCCAGCCTCTGCCCTGCTTCCAGCTCTGATGCACAATTTCGCAGGTAATCTCTAGCTGCAGGGAGTTAAAACAGCAAAGTATCCTGGTGTATGAGGGTGAAGCCTTTCGATGATTCAGAGCACATTCAGAGGCAAGGCAATTTTTGGAGTGTTGTGCAACTTCTTTTCAGGCAACTTCTTTTCTTACGCTGCCTTTTGTGGGTGGGTCAGATAATCCAACCAAATGTATCAGGATGTAGACAGAAACAGCATAAGAGCCTTTTACAGAAGTTTGGGAGGAGGAATATCATTGACAAATGTCAAGTCCTTGTTCCAGAGATGATGCTAGAGCTTTTCAACAGCTCATGCAGTTCAGTTGTTTTTCTTTACTTTCCTCTCTCATTTTCAGTTAGAGATGCATTTTCCATTGAACTATTTCTGATACAAGCTTCTCTAAAAGACTAAAATGGGACAGACATACCAGGCACATAAACTTCAGTGTGGTTTATTTTGTTAAAAGGAACAAATAATTTGAAGTGGATTATTTCTCACAAGAAGTAAGTTTCAGCTTTCCTGACAATTCCAATTACAAGCAGCAAGATGCAATCCAAAGCATTTATCTCCTGCTACATAAATTAGTAGGCAAATAATTAAGCCACATTAACTGCTCTTCATGACCCCTGCTAGAGATTTTAACTTGTGGCAAACTCTTTAAGGCAATAAATATTTAAGATGTTAAGCTGCAATTCAGGATGTCAAGAAATTCACCATTCCATCAGAGGCTTCCAATGTGACCAAAGCCAAGATACTCAAATTCCAGGAGGCCAATGAGCTGACTGAACAGTGACTGCCTTGGAAAAAGAGAGGTTCTGCTTCTCCTGCTCCCAGCTGCACACACCTGTCTTCTCCCCCACACCAGGACTGTCATCTGTCTGACTCCACAAACAGCTAACACAGCTGGCAGAAAACAATTCACTTTATGCAGAAGCAGTAGAGAGGAATGGGAACTGGCCACATCACAAAGAAAAGGCTAACACCAAGGAGTCGGATAGCAGGATTACTCTTGCAGCAGGAGAATAATCTGATGAGTTTGTGCTTCACATGCAAACATTGGTTTATCAGACACTTTTGAGCTGACATAAAGTAGCACCAATTTTGAGAAAGCAGACCTGTCTTTTTCCAGGCTTATGAGCTTCATTTAAACACCCCACCCTTCTCTTTGTGCTAACAGATTGGTATCCCAGTCTTAGTTCACCTTGTAGAAGTCCTATGGCTACAAAGTGAACTAAGACTGGGATACCACTCTGGCTGCATCAGTTCCCCAAAAAATAGTGCACCACAAAACACACGCTTCTGTGCCAGTACAAGGAATGGGGAACAGTGGAGAAAGAAATGAACAGCTGAAGGAACAACAGGATTGCTTTGCTTGGCAGCTGGACCAAGCTGTGGTAGCTTAAAGTGTTCGTAACCTTAAAAAGTCTCTGTGGTTTAAATCCCCATCTGCAAAATGTGATATTTTTCTCTCTGTCCATTGTCTTTGTGGTCAGTTCCAATAGCAAAAAAAGCAAGAATAATCCCATATCATGAGTTTAATAGAGCACTCAGAAGAACAAGGCTCTGACCTTAGCTGGGTCATAGAGGTCTTTATAACAAGAGCACAAACAGCTGCTTTCTTGACTATTCTTTCATTCCTGCAAACACAGTGCTGAAAGAATCTATAAATCAGTCATTCATGTTGGCAATAAAGCTATTCAACATTTCCAGCAATAAATTCTTTCTACCAGAACACAAGATTCTGTATAGCTTTTCAAAATTAAAATTTAAAGGCCTGATATTGGATAGCCATTAAATGTAGGGGAACTCTGCAGTAATTTCCATGATCAAGCAGTCAAATTCAAGCTCAGCTGATGGACTTATCCCTGTAGTTCTGGTTGGCATTAACAATTCATTCTCCCGCAACACTACGTCTTCCTGCTGTTTCCCATATTCAGTCATTGATAGAGCCTTTTTTAATGTTCATGTATTATGCAAGAGCATCACAAAGTACTTCACAACATGCAAAAGAAATATGCATTTGTAAAATGGACAGATGTTTTAAAAAAAACCAGTTGGATGAATGGTCACAGATTTCCGTTGAACTTTATATATCTATGTATATTTATGAGTTACACAATTAAAACTATGTATTTCCATAAATACAAGCATTTCATGTCTCCTAAACACAAACTTTACTCCATTTTAAAGCTGACCACTGCCTGGATGTGAGGAGGAGGTTCTTCACCATGAGAGTGGTGAAACCCTGGAATGGGTTGTCCAGGGAGGTGGTCGAGGCCCCGTCCCTGGAGGTGTCTAAGACCAGGTTGGATGAGGCTCTGGCCAGCCTGATCTAGTGTGGGGTGTCCCTGCCCATGGCAGGGGGGTTGGAACTGGAGGATCCTTGTGGTCCCTTCCAACCCTGAATGATACTATGATACATTGCTGAATTGGATCAACTCAAATTTAGTCAATACTATGTTAAAAAAATTTACATGTGAAAATACAGAAACTCCAGTAAATCCTCCCTCCTGAGACGTACCATCCACACAGCAGGAAGAGCAAAAAAACCCAGCCTCCAGTTACAATCAACCTTATTAGCTCAAAGACAGCTTTGCTGGGTGGTGAAAGCAGAACAAATCTGGGGAGCTGTAGCTTGAATAAACTGGAGAAATGGGTGAGGATGAGCAGTTAACTCACCATGAGCAACTGGAGAACATTATCAGAACTTTTAGAGAATCACTATATAGAAGGTTTAATTTTTAAAAATTGCATTCAGAGGATGATGATAAAAAGCTAGATTACTTTAGATCTTTCAAATGCAAACTCATCATCAGTTACTGAACACAGAAGCAAACAAAGTAAAAATGTCACAGAAATTCTGAAAAGAAGAATCATAGAATTGTTAGGGTTGGAAGGGACCTCAAGGATCATCTAGTTTCAACCCCTCTGCCATGAGCAGGGACATTTCACACTAGATCAGGTTGCCCAGAGCCACATCCAGCCTGGCCTTAAAAACCTCCAGAGATGGGACCTCCACCACCTCCCTGGGCAACCTGTCCCAGTGTCTCACCACCCTCATGGTGAAGAATTTCTTCCTAACATCCAATCTGAATCTACCCGTTTCTAATTTTTTCTGTTCCCCCTAGTCCTATCACTACCTGACACCCTAAAAAGTCCCTCACCAGCTTTCTTGTAGGCCTCCTTCAGATACTGGTCAATGTAGGAGAAGGGCGTTTTCAGATAGCTTTGGAAGGCTATATTTAGTCTCTGTCTTAGAAAAGAATGTAAACATCTTGTAACCGAAGGAGAGAAACTGAGCAGAATTTGTTTGGATGTGTTAAAATATTGTTTTGTTATTTTAGCCTATTGTATGCCTTAATTACACGCATGCCAGTAGAAAATAACCAATTAAGATGTGACACGTGCGCCTTCTGATGGAGTATATAACCTTGCTGTATAACATAATAAACATCTTCGCCTGCTTACATCTTGTCCTGGAAGCTCTGCTCAGGCTGTTCAAAAACCTATACTACAACAGATCTCCTCAGAGCCTTCTCTTCTCCAGACTGAATAGCCCCAACTCCCTCAGTCTGTCCTCATAGGAGAGGTGCTGCAGTCCTCTAATCATCTTTACAGCCCTCCTCTGGACACGCTCCAGCACTTCCAGATCCTTCCTGTAAGAGGGCCTCCAGAACTTGATGCAGTACTCCATGTGGGGTCTCACTAGAGCAGAGGGGGAGAATCACCTCCCTCGACCTGCTGGCTATGCTTCTCTTGATGCAGCCCAGGCTCTGGTTGGCTTTCTGGGCTGCAAGTGCATACTGATGGCTCATGTTGAGCTTCTCATCCACCAGCACCCCCAAGTCCTTTTCTTCAGGGCTGCTGTCAAGCCAGTTGCTGCCCAGCCTGTATCAATGCTTGGAATTGCCCCAACCCAGATGCAGGACTTGGTTACAAGAAATAAAAGTTCTGTATCAAAACCAACAGATTTAGGACTTTTTGCAAGCTTCCTGCTCTCTGCAGAAAGAGAATCCTTAAATTTAGAGAATCCTTACATTTGAGGAAGGATTTGAAAAGATTTATAAATGTACCTCTGACCGAGCAGACTCATACTTCACTGAAAGTGCTGCAAGCTCACTTTGAGCAGTTTCGGCTGCAGCTCTGTAGTGATTCATCTGCTCTCTAGTGACAGGAGCATCCAAAAGAGCATGATCAGGAGATTCCTGAGAAAAGAGCATAAATACAAAACCATTACATATTGCATTTTTGGAACATTTTTGCTTCAGTTCTTGGCTTGATGAAGCTACTCAAGGGAATTTACTCTAAATGTTATTCCCAGAGCTGGAGAATACTAACTCTCCTGTCTCATTCTCAGTGAAGCTTAGGTTATTTCCTGCAGCTCCTATGTATTGAGCGACATTCAAAAGGTCCCTCCTTCTACAAAGGTATCCAGTCACTCCTTCACCCCACATGATCTTTAACCTAAAGGAACTCCTCAGGTGCCTCTTATACAGAGGATCACTTTGGCTTTTAGACTTCAGTTACATTGCACAACCTCTCATTTTTATTTTGGAAGAAGTGGTGGGGGGGAGGGTGGAAAACAACACACAATGGTTATTGATCTCTGTGCCGCTCACCATTTTGCAGAGTTCTAGCATATTTCACCTCCACAGTCTCACTACCAAGTTGAAGTGTCCATGCCTGCTCAGACACTCTGACCCGCTCCTCAAAGTCACTTTTTGGCTCACCCGTTTGTGGGCTATTACTTCTAATCTACCAAGACTAAAGCTCCTCTTGAACTACATCACTTGGACACAACTTTAGCTGAGTGATGCTTCATCATCCCAGCAATCACCACAGTGACTTCCTTTCATCCTGTTCCAAGCTCTTCTGATAGGCAGCAATCACTGGCTCTGCACTTCTACTACAGTCTCCTTCGGTATACTTGTACAACTTTTAGCTGTTCCTTTTAGACTGTAGTAAGATTTCTCAGTCTTCTGCTTTTGCTCTCCTACAACAGAGCAGAAATGCAGTGGATTTCTTCACCTTTGTTACCTATCTTTCAATATGAAAATTCAGACTGTGGTCAAGATATGAGTTTTATTAGATGGAACATTTTATTACTCAATAGTGACTATAAAATGATGAAGATTAGCATCTTCAGAACAAGACTGTGCTTAGGCGCTGACAGGAGCACACATGTCAGAGGGCAGAATATGAGATTTTTCATTCCATCAGCTCCCATGCAGGACAAACAAAACTGCAATCATAGTGCATTTAGACATACATTGCAAAATCCAAATCTCCTCCAGTTAATGACTTCTGTTGAAAAATGATATTCCAATGGAGACACAGACAAGATATCTTTCCTTCGTGTTCTCCTACATCAGCACTGGTTTTCAGGGCAAGATAAATTACAAATTCAGCTCCTACTTATTCTGAATAGAAAAGAACAAACAGCTTTATACTAGGTGAACATCTAGTAAAATAAACCTCTACCAAGAAACACACAGAGAAATCCTAAGGGAATAAAGCATAACTGCTAGTTTGGACTGTAGCAGAAGATAAATTACTTCAGATCAGTTTCTGCACCATTGTCAACTCTTTAATCTTTCTTCACTCCACTAGTACACACTGGATTAGATTCATCAAGTTTAATCACATTAATCTCCCTCAAACATACTCAGCTGTGCTCTTTCAAAAAGGAGTTGCCACTCTCACTGAGCCAAACTGATACACACAGTACATCTCACAGCCATGTACAACACAGCACACAATACCTTAGATAAAAGGGCTGCTAATTTTCTCAGTACTTTATCACTATTCTGAGGGAGTAAGGGGAAAGCATGTACCATCTCTGCTACTTCATCTTCTTTTCTGCTTTATTGCACTTGTTTCAAGCTGTAAAACTACATGAAATTAGTTGATGTGGAGTGGGGTTTTATGCTCATTCTGTAACACATCAGGCCTCCAAAACCATGGATGGGGCTGGCAAAGAGTAACAGTGTGTATGTTACTATATTACCATATTGATGTACGTTTTCTTTTTTCTTCCCTAAACAAACACAACCACTTTGACTCTTCCAAAAAAAAAAGGAATACCTCTCAAAACTGATGAAATAAAAACACTTCAGAGCATAGCTATAGAAAGAAGCTCACCATTCTGAAGCAGGAATCTACATAAGAAAACTTTCTACAGCTGGAACTTCTGAAACCTACATTTGTCATACAAATCTAGATTTTCAAATTATGACCACTTTAAACATGCAGGTGCATATCCAGAGTGATTTAAAGAGGTTTAATTTAAGAGGGATTTAAGAGAGGTTTAAATGAAGTCATGCGTAAAAGACAATTGGAACTATCATTTCACTCATTTAAAGTCTTAGTGACATTTACAGATACAGATTTCTACATCCTCCAGTGCCTTAGTAAATATGAAGCTAATCATACATGGCAACACCATGCTAGGCAAATTAGTATGATTGTCATACCTTTGGCAAGAAATAGATATATGCCATGATACTTCAGTAAATAGTTTTCTATGTTTTGCCAGCAGCCATTCACAAGTCTGACCACTAACCATACCTGTAACAATGCAATTAGGCATGACTCTATAATAGGAGTAAAATTTGTGATGCAGATGTGGCACATTTATACCTCTGGAAAATTTCAGGTTTGTAACATCTCATGAATTCTATGTAGCTTCTATTGATTATGGTTAAGAGAATAGAGCAAATGACTTGTTAAAAGAGGCAGTAGGCAGGAGAAGCCTTAATGCCACTTAGTCAGCTTTAAATAGCCTAGCTTTTGGGTGTTTCTCCTATTCACTTTATTAACTTGCTTGGTCCCTTTCCACACACTTGCAAGAAAACTAAATTTCCACTTAATTTCAAACACTAAGCAGAAGCTAAACCTGTATTTACAATACTTAGGAGTAATGTCCACTTGGACCTTTTGCTTTAACATCAGCAACACAAAACCCCACAATAACAACAATGACCTTTTGTTTTCAGTTCTTACCAAATAACCCTTTTCACTGCCCTGGAATCCAGCCTGTAGATGACAAAATTCAACAGAAACAACATCACTTTCAATATCATTCAGTAGTTTTACACCTCACAATATACTTCAAGATTGGCTTACATTTCAAGTCACTCATTCCCATTCTGCGTTTTGTCAGCTCCCATTTTATTTCATGACACGTAGTTCAACTCTGGGAAATACTGCTACTACTTCTACTCACACACACACTCTTTGCTTCCCAAGAAAATTTTTAATCTCTATTGAAACAGAAAGCCCTCAGTAAGCATTTAGGCACCGATGAGTAACAATGATTTGCCAATGTACTGCCTCGTGCCCACAGCAGATAGACACTGCTCAGGGCAGGGATTTCTTCTTCCTGTTAACAAAGTGCCTCAGCACATTGGGTTGGCATACCAAAAATAACGGTGCACAAACCTTTGTCGACTCTCTTCTGCCTCCAGTTCTACAGAACAAGTGGAGGGAAGGGGAAAGAGGACAGAGGACTTGAAAATTAAACAGATTTTAAATATGGTAACACAAGCCATTATTTTTTCACAGACCTGCTTTATTAAATTGTTATTGGCTACCATCAGCAAAGTAGGGCATAGAAGCAGAACGCTATGGGAAACTTTCTCCAATAGCCTGTAATCTTTGGTGGCTGCCACAATATTGAAACTCACATCTAACTAAAATGGACATTTTAACTGTGACTTCTTTGGGTTACATTCACTGGTTCAACTACACATTCAGACTTTGTGCAGGGAGTGCTTCCTTTTTGGCATTGCTTTTGGTTTTGTTTCATCACTTTTACCCTACATCTTTGCTGATAGATTTTAAACAATAACAACAATCTGAGCAATAAGCACATGATTTTAAGGGAACTGAACTTTCTCTCCAGGTGCTCATCCTTTTTACCTACATGTCTATACAGGACTTACTACACTGCTTGGACTCAGTGGGCTATTCAATAATTTCTATATAGCCTAGTGTCATAACACTTCATATTATAAAAACAAACAAATGAGATATCCTGAATCCGTAATAGCTCCTCCTAAGACAAATTAAGTCACAGGTGTGTATATACATGTACAGAAATTGTTCTATTTTCTGAAAACATGATGCAGCAGCACAGTTACTATTTGCTGCCACCAGAATGAAGATGACATCCAATACAACTAGTGGGTAGAATGTACAGTTGAGAAGTTTCCACATAGAATTCATCTCCTAAAGAAATCACAAGGAAATGTTAGTCCCCAAATCTGCCAATGGATCTATGGGAGGCTAAGGTGCAGGACAAGAGGGATCAAGAGGAATTCATTGTTTATGGGCTGAACTGTAGGGAAAGGGAGCTGAAACATTATGTTTTGATTCCAACTATTCCAACTACAGGTAGAAACTTAATATTAAAAGTTTGTTGCCATCTACAGCCTAGCTAGCTTAATTTCCTGATTAAACAATCAAAACATGTTCTAATGAGGCCATTTTAAACAGTGTCTTGTATAAATGGATTTAAAAACAGAATTCCACCTCAGCATGCAGGGAATATTTGATTTTCATTTTATTCTGCAAAATAATCTATCCTAGTATAAAGAAGTCAAGTTTTAGAATGCTTCTTTGCATAAAATCTGCAGGACAAATCTGCAAATATTCTATTTTTAAATATATATATTAAGCTATAGCTTACAGGAAAATTGGGCACTAAACAAGTTTTAGAGATTCATTTCCTAGTCTGATGGATGGAAAAGAGAGAGCACTCAACAGATTTTTCTTGGTAGCAGCATCTAGCCAGCCAGCACACCAATAATTGTGAGGAAGGCAAGTCACTATTACACAGAGTCAAAGTTTGTTAACATATGTGAAAACAGACTAAAATGAATCAGAGCCATTTGGGGGCAGGGTGTGTGGGCAGAAGCTGTTTACAGATTAACATCTTGTTTGTATATTTTGTGTACAGTTGACTTTTTTCTAGATAATCCTTTGTCCAACTGACCTATCAGAGATCTAAAATGTTTCTGTTGATAATGCTTCATTATCATAAATCAAAATTTGCATGTAACATTTCAAAACCATTTCAGTCAGTTTCTCTCTCACATTGTAAAATGTCAGAAATACTCAATTACTTTTGACTACCTTCTTCCTGAAGTCCTCTTACCCTTCTTTGATTTTTGCCTGTAACTAGGCCAAACTTGCTGCTTGCAGTTGGTATGTGCAGCTTTGAAAACTTTTTTTGTTGCTATTATGTGCCTGTGGAGTTTTTAGGCCTTAGTGTAATGTTTCAGGAACATGTAAAACTAAGTAAAGCATTCCCAATACCTCAAATAAATTACCAGAGATTTTATACATTCCTTTGAGGAGGGTACTGCTTATCCCTACCCTCCTCCCTTCACAGTAATCACTGAAAGTTCTTACCAGAAGATAAAAAAATCACCCACTGTTGTAGTTCATCTACTGAAGAGGCCAATTTCAAACTTGATTAACAGGCCTGAATTACAGTGTCATAGTAATTAAAATTTTAACCTTACCCTTTACTACTGCAAGCAGTAGTTAAAACATTTTAATCTTTCATTTCATTTTCAGTTAGGATGAGGTGACTTTGCATCTAAACACAGCAAATTAATATGATGGAAGACAGCAGCCATCTCAAGGCAATTTACAGACGCATCACCAACTGAAAATACTACTTAACATATCCTACTTTTTCCTTTTCTTGCATGCCTAAATTAAGAAATTGGGATCTTCCCTGACATTTTGTCTCACAGCTTTTACCAAAATTAATAATAAAGAGATGTCATGTTTAGTCTCAAAGTAATAGAGGGTAATTGCTAAGACAAAATTTAGGAGAAAATGTGACAAAATTAAGTGCTTCTGCAGAGATTTTTGCAAAACCCTTCCTGTTCTACATTTTTTTACTTCACCAGTGCTGAATAGAGTTGAAGAACTTTTGTGAAAGAACAGCTTAAATGAGATTTTTTTTAAATGGACCTTTGTGCAATGCCAACATTTGCAATTTTTCTACAATGCCTACTATACTGCAGTCAATGAAATGCACATTTTAGATGTATTTAAGTGTGGTGGTACACACACAATTGATTGGTGGTGTAGTTTGCCATCTGTAACCCCTGCAAATGGTTTCTAATGTGCTTCTGAGTCATCAAAGTAACATTCACAAACTATTTGACTTCAGGCCAGTAGGAATGTGGAGCAGGTTACCGTCAACTCTCTAAGCAGTACTAGCAAAAACTTTGTAATTGGGTCAAAGCCAGTTGTATTTACATCATGGCAGTTGATTTTGCAGTGACAAACTACCAAAATTCTGTAATTTTTGTCTCAGAACAACATAGCATAGTTAGAAAATTGATGGTCAACTATAATGGAGATACTGAGCTGCTCACACACTAATGAATTGTTTATCCTTTGGAATATTAAACTGTTACAAAATGTCAGCACTACAGCTTTATTACAAAAGGGGGGTTGATCCTTCTAAGTAATGTCCCCGAGCGTCTCCTTTAAATACACATCAAAGCTAGTAAACCAATTCCAAAGAAAGACGAAATACAGAGAAGAAATTCTTAGATAACTATGAATTCCTACTCTATGAAAGATACTCCCTTCTGCAACACTTAGTAAGAAAAAAACATCGGCCTTGAATTTGTAAAGATAAGCTATAACGATCAGCTGAAGTTCCTGGAGCCACAACTGAAGCACTGAAGTGTACCGCCTTGCACCTGCAGCTGGTGCTTGGGTCTTTTTTCTTTCCTTTTTCCTTTTATTTCCCTTCCTCTCCCCCTCCCCCCCCCCCCCCCCTTTTTTTTTTTTTTACTTTAATGCGAAATTAAAACATCAGATAACTTGCAAGGGGGGTTATAATCGGCATCAAGCTCAGTCACCTTCCACGGAAAGAGACGACAGAAAGCTACTGAAGGCCGAGGGGGAGATTTTTTCCAAAATCAGGACATTGTTCTCTAATAGGGGGGCTGCAAAAACAAAAACCGAACAAACAAAACCCCAAACAAAAACCCCAAACAAAACAACAACAAAAGATAAACCTCTACCCTTTCTCTCTTCCCGTGCGCCCCCTGGTTACCGCCCCGCTTTACTCTCCTGGCGTACGGCGAGACACGCCAGCTTCGGGGGCTCCCAGGAGGCCCTGCGGGCGCCTTGCCAGGGTACAGCCGACGGCAGCCCGCCAGGCTCAGCCGCCGAGGCCGGACCCCCGTTTCAACACTCGAGCTGCCTTTACCCCCCTTTATCCCCAGGGACGCGGTGCCACGGTGAGCCGCGGCCTCACAGCCGCAGACACCACCACCACCCACGCAGGGCCAGGCGGCTCCCCAGCGCCGAGGTACCTCCGCCGCTGCCGTTCTGCTGCCCCTGTCAGCCAGCCGAGGGGCAGCGGAGGCACCGCGGGGACCACCGCTGCCAGCTCCGGAGCCGCTCATGGCAGCCGCCGGCGTGCTGCCGTCCCCTTGGCAACGCCTGGCGGGCGGCGTGGCCTGCGCCCTGCTCTGCGCGGGGCGGCGGTGTGTGTGTGTGAGCTGCTTAATTAGGCTTGCTTCAGTGCCTCCGGGGTCAGTGCGATCTCTGTAGAGTCATAGAAAGATTTGGCTTTGAAGGGGCCTTTTTGGGTTTCTGGTGCACCCCCCCTGCAATTAGCAGGGACAGCTTTAACTAGATCGGGTTGCTCAGAATCTGGCCCAACCAGACCAGGGATTTCTAGGGATGTGAGATCTACTACCTCTCTGGGCAACTTGTCCCAGCGTTTCATCACCCTCACTGAAGAAAAAAAAAAAGAAAAAGACAGACCAGGGGAAATGGAAATCCTTACAGGGCTGAGGTCATGCAGCACAGGAATCTGGAGTGGTGGTAGCCACCAGCCTCCACCTCAGGGACTACCTAGGGAAAGACACAATCCCTGTTGGTGTGCAAGGTGATGACAGCATCCTGGTGACATGTTTCCAGTTTAGTCTCATGAGTCAAGTGTGAGCTAACAACAACATAGAATGGCATAGGAGGTATAAAAATGTATTATGAAAACGGTTGTTCTTGCAAACTGTCTACACAAATGCTCTTACTATTGCTGTAGTAGAGGAGTGACATGAGAAGGGCATTTCTGAGTCAAAATTATCCAGTGCTGACAAAGCAGATGGGGGTGCAGACAGCAGCATGTCTTGCAGGCATCTCTCTGCAAGGAGACATCCCCTGAACCCAGAGATTGCTGCCTGGAGGGAGGGACCCTATTTTTTTCCAGATGTCCTACAGTTCTAACTCTCAGAAGGCGTCAGGTGAGAATGCAGACAGAGCAGAAGAGCTTGGCCAGAGGGGAACTGTGTGTCCAGACTGTCACCATACAGACAATCCCTAGTTCCCAGATGAACTGCATCAGTTCCTGAGCAAATATCCCAAAGTGGTACAGACCTTGATTATTACACAGTCTCTTGTGTTTGTGACCATTCTCTGAGGTACCTAAAATACTACGCTGCTGGCTAGGCAGACCAAACACAAGTTTTTCTAATTTTCAAAGTGGTGGATCAAAGCTGCTACTCTGCAAATTTGGACAAAAAAAAAAAAACACAAACCACACCCAAAAAGCAACAAAACAGCCTAACCCATCCAACTAATCCTGCAGATGATTGTGAAACTTTGTGCTAACTTCCTTCAGCATGTGCTTGAGCACACTCCTCCATTGCTAGTCCTGCAGTGCCACAGCTGGTTCGAGAGCTATACTTCAACCACTTCTACACCTCTGGTGATGGAGAGAATATGCTTATACAGCTGTATCTTGCTGTAGATCTGTGAAGTTATTTGGCTTAAAACAAACAAACAAAAAAAAAAACCCCGACACCACTGAATCTGATGAACTCTAGTGAGAGTAACAACAAAAGGCAGGGGGCAGGGGGGACGGAGAAAAGCATTAAGAAAAGCAGAAATTTCATCTAACTCTGAAAAAGAATGGAGCAGTTTGATGGGGTGCAGTACTGACTCTTCAAGCCATTTCACTAAGAGAAAAGACACCTTATACTAAAAGATGCTCACACTTTAAAATGCCTTAGTTTGCTAAATACTACAGGCAGAGTTCTCAGAAGGACTCCATGTTTCTTTTTCCTTAAGAGGGGCAGGAAATAACCACTCAGCAATGGTTACTTCAGGGTTTTTACTTAAGAATTTCAAAGAGTCATTTTCATGAGCAAGATTCTTATGCTACATACAATATATAGACAGGGTGCTCTTAGCCTTTCTGAGCAATGAATGATGCAGAATCTCGAGTATATGTCATAATGAAGTTACTGTATTTTTTTTTAAACCAGAAAATAGTAAGTGAACAGTAATTATATTTTCCCTTCCATGAAAGAGCTCAGTATTGATGAAGGAGGCTAACACTGATCTTGGATATGAAACCCCAATTCCAGTAGCCAATGGACCCCAAAATTTAACAACAGAGATATTTCTGCAGGTTCCAAAATATCTGCTCCAAACTGATTTTTTGGTAAGTAAATGACAATGGGTGCATCAGAATAATTTCAAAGCTAGAAGTCATGTGATGGTGTGGGAAGCTTTTCCCTCATTCAAATGAAAGAGACATCCTTGGTGTCTTGTGGGATATATGGATGGATGGAGAGCAATTGTTCAAATACCACAACAACTTAGTGTTTCTGGACACTTGAAGTACAGATTGCCTAGCAAGTGACACAAATGCATAGTGGCTAAAATGGTATTTCCGTATCAGTATCTGTGTTTTGCTAGCAAATCAGTTTGCAGACTTATGAGAACTTAATAAAAATAAAAAAGAGCAACATAGAATAAGGGCCAGGCTTTAAACAAACAAAAGCAAAGCTTACTGGGGCATGCAAGAACACTGCAAGAGTGGTAAGTACAGATGCACCAGCATTGTAATAAACAGACCTGATCTAAAAAAAGAATTCCCTAACTTTCTTAAAGAAAAAATTCACTTTCTTAAAGAAAAAAAAAATCACTATTTCATCAGAGCCAAACCCATTCTTAAGAATGGAACAATTAACTCCTAATGATAAGTAAGATCTTATTATTTGAATTGTTTTTTAAGTACTTTACTTAATCTTATAAATCCAAAGTACTACCACAAAAATGCATCTTTTGGCCTTGTGTTTTTAAACTGATTTCATAAGAAACAAGTGTAATTGTCTTGTTTAACCATGCAGATATGTACTTTAAATTACTCTTTTTTTTCTCCCTGAGTCCTTGAAAAAGGCTTGAGCAAACCCAACAGAGCTTAAGTCTGAATGATGCTTAATTTCCTGCAAATATTGTGAAGCAAACAGCCAAGCACAGAATGAAAACTGAGATGCCCCAACTGTATGGAAAAGCTCTTGTACACTTCTGTGTATTATCACAATGAATAGAATAGAATAGAATAGAATAGAATAGAATAGAATAGAATAGAATAGAATAGAATAGAATAGAATAGAATAGAATAGAATAGAATAGAATAGAATAGAATAGGATGAGACCAGGTTGGAAGAGACCTTCAAGATCATCATGTCCAACCTATCAACCAATCCAACCCACCTAAACAATTAAACCATGGCACCAAGCACCCCATCAAGTCTCCTCCTGAACACCTCCAATGATGGTGACTCCACCACCTCTCTGGGCAGCCCATTCCAATGGGAAATCACTCTTTCTGTGTAAAACTTCCTCCTAACATCCAGCCTAGACCTCCCCTGGCGCAGCCTGAGACTGTGTCCTCTTGTTCTGGTAATGGCTGCCTGGGAGAAGAGACCATCATCTGCCTGTCTACAACCTCCCTTCAGGTAGTTGTAGAGAGCAATAAGGTCACCCCTGAGTCTCCTCCTCTCCAGGCTAAGCAACCCCAGCTCCCGCAGCCTCTCCTCATAGGGCTTGTGTTCCAAACCCCTCACCAACTTCGTTGCCCGTCTCTGGACACGCTCCAGCAAGTCAACATCCTTCCTAAACTGAGGGGCCCAGAACTGGACACAGTACTCGAGGTGTGGCCTAACCAGTGCAGTGTACGGGCGCAGAATGACCTCCCTGCTCCTGCTGGCCACACTGTTCTTGATGCAGGCCAGGATGCCATTGGCCCTCTTGGCTGCCTGGGCCCACTGCAGGCTCATGTTCAGCCTACCATTGACCAGTACCCCCAGGTCCCTCTCTGCCTGGCCACTCTCGAGCCACTCTGACCCCAGCCTGTAGCACTGCATGGGGTTGCTGTGGCCAATGTGCAGAACCCGGCACTTGGATGTGTTAAATCTCATGCTGTTGGATTCTGCCCATCTGTCCAGCCTGTCAAGGTCCCTCTGCAAAGCCTCTCTATCCTCCAGCATTCACAGGAGTTTTGGACACCTGTTTTAGGGAAAAAAAAATCACAACCAAACAAGCATACATAAACAGTCCATGGTATAGGAAACTTTTCTGACATGCTTACTGCCACCAGCAGATTGGAAAGAAATAAAAGGATCATTTTAACTAGCACCTGAATTATTTTAGTTGACCTTCCCAGCCACTGAAATAGTATAATGATGTTTGACTTTTGCACAAAAATGTGATTTATTTCAATATTCTTGCAACAGCTTCCAGTCATGCAAACAACGTATTTTCCATATAGACTTAAGAAGCCCTAGATAGATACAGAATTATTGTATATATTTTACCTAATGAATTGTCATGTATTCAGACAGATGTGTGCACTGGTTTTGCACTGTGCCTGTGACATTACTTTTCCTCATGGTTTATCACAAGTGAAAATAATTTCTATCAAATAGTGATTTACAAAAATAGTTGCTCAAAAGGTTGAATAAAAATATAGGAGTCAAAAGTCATTGTCCTCTTGTGGCCTTCAGAATTACTGTAAATGCCCTTGGTTTTGGTGTATGTATCCAAATAGCACATGAAAGGGAAGTGTCCAGAATTTGGGTGTTTAATTCTGTACCTCCTGAGTTACACTGCACAAGCATTTAGGGCAATCAGTTGTAACACAGGTGTACAGAAAGAACTTTGTTGAATACTCAAGAAAAAAAAAACATAGGTTACATTATAGCAGGTGCTATAGTTATATGCTTCCTGTTGTACAGCAGTAAATCCCACCCAAATGCAGTAGGCACATGCTGCCATTTCATGAAGCTGTATTACACAGTTAATACTGTAGCTAACTCACCAGCAAACTGCACCTCATCAGGGTACTATGTGTCTTGTGTCTTCACAACTTCTCTGTGGCATGGGCAAACACAGCAATGGCATTACAGCAGGTGTTTTTCGTTTGGTTTGGGGTTTTTTGTAATTCATAGAATCAATCCAAGTTTTGGAAAAATACAGCCAACAGGAAACTTGCTGCATATTCAGTTCTGTCTGCACTTTTCAATTACAGATACAGAAATCAAGCAATCAAATACTTGGAAGTTAGAGCTGTGCATCCCTTACATAACTCTATATTACCATACAAACGTCTCTTTGTGAGGGGCAAAAGATGGAAAGTGCTTACTTAATAAACTGCAGAATTTATTTCTTCTATTTTTTCACTATATCATGTCTTACATTAGTTTTCAAATGCTTATCTAAGAATTACACGTCTTACAGTACTCATGAAATTACCATAAAATTACTTCCTCACAAACCTTAATGCAACAATCTCCAACGCAATGATTCTGTAACATTGCATGAAAATTGCTGCATCTCCCAAGTGATTTAGCATTTTCTAGAACTCTATTTTATCATAAATTCAGAATATCAATTTTCACTCACCTGCATGGCAAATTCCCAGAAGTAACATTTTGAAAGTAATCTGGGCACAGAGACACAGATTAATAACCAGTGAAAAATGAAACCACATTTCCCAGCATGCATAAGAGGCAAATTACTCTTCACGTGCGGCCTCCACAGTGAAAGAAACCCTTTCTTTTCTTGTCCACACTTTCAAACTTCTCCAGGAAATTAAGTCAGCACTTTCTGCCACAAATCATTTAGTCTTTGTGAATAAGATAGGAAGTTTACACTGCACATATTCAAGAACTTCCATCCCTCTGTTCTTGATCCAAAGCTGTTGCTTCAAAGAGCATTTAAAACAACAGCATTTTCACAGATGAGAAACTGAGGCTCCAGCAGCCACATTCATCATGTCATTTATGTATTTAGTCAAAGCACCAAAACTGGAGTCCTCCCGAGTTCTCTTCAGCCACAGATCTTCAGCAGCCTGACCAGATTTCTCGTTTATGCAGTTCAATCAGGTGTCTACAGATGAGCATGATTTCACCTTCCAGGAGCGCTAAACCAGTGCTACACCAGAGATGCAAAGGAGACGAGAACACCAAATCTAGGTCTCAGTAGAACCCTACCTACAATAACACTTCACCTGAAATTCCTAGCGTCTTAGCTTTTGAATACTTGAACTTGCAACTACAAAATACTAATATTCTTTTAGATGTAAGAGCACAAATACAAATAAAGTCACCAATAGCTAGAGCATATTTATCCACTATAGATCTTTATTGTATGTGCACAATAAGCAGCAGCTGATTCTCTCCACAAGACATACCTTAACAGTGATTTCTCTGACAAGAGGAATTCAGCTTCATTTTCAAAGCCTGGAAGGTATAGATATACTGCTCCATCTCCTCCTTTCCACTTCTTCAGGCTTGTCAAAGCCTATCCTTGTCTTAAGCATTAAGTTCAAAAGTTTTCTAAATACACTTTCTACCACAGTCATTTTAATTCCCTTGCCATAGCACCACTGCTAGAATGTATTCAAGACCACTTCTATGCCCTCCTATTCCCTGTGTAAGACACACATAAAATGGAAGTTTCTCTACTGTCTGCTCTAGAAAACAGCCATCTTGGCTGCCAGGGGCAGTTTCATGTCATCTTAGCAGTTCTAGACAAGAGCATAACCCAGTCAAACTCTAGAGCTGTTTCTGTCACCATTGTCTAACAAACCAGTGGTACCACTGGCATCACATCAGGCCCTTATCAATGGCTCTATTTCAAATCATGAAGCATTTTAAGACTTGACAGAATCTGTTTTTAATTCTCCTTTATAAATGGATAACCCATGTCCGCTCCCATTTCACTCTGATAAACCACTGAAATATCCCTACATTTTCCACAAATTTCTGTGTAATTGAGACCAGAGCAGAAGAGAAGAAACGAGCATCTAACAACTCCAATTAGCAGCTGTGTGGCATATGCTTCTCTAGAACATACTTCTCAGTCCAACTGAGGCTGCACTTTCCCCATGAAAGTTATGGCATCCTGCTTAATATAATAAATACATATGACAAATAAAGAGAATTCTCACAGTGGACAGAGGCAGCAGTGCTTGAAGCACAAACACTGCTGACGAGTTACCTTTCATTCAAATCTGTCGTAAATCTAAAATCTGTATTAATGTAACTGGTTAGGTAGGTAGGTAGGTTGGTTTGTTTCGGGGGAGTGTGTGTGGGGTGGGAAGTGTATGCTTTTCTTTGGTAGCAGTTCTTAGATAAGCATTATCTTCCATATTCTTAAAATGAGATTGGTCTTTTTTCCCAGTAATCTTACTACCAAATGGGACAACTCCTCTCCACAGGCAAACTTCATTCACTTGTATTTTAAAATTAAATTTTAATTTTCAAATTCTAAATCACTATTTACAAGGTATCACCCCACAACTCTACTTTTATGGTACAGCCAACTATACTCAAAACATCAGAAGTTATTTGTCCGTGGATACAAGAAGAAAGTGAAAAAACAATTTATGCAATAAAGTCGTCTCAATTTTCAAGTTACAAAATACGATCCTGCAGCGGGTTGCAATGAATCTATCTGGAGTTAATTTGCGCATCGTCTAAAATATTCACTTGCATGCAATGCATGGCATGTGGAGCACAAATTATCCTGAAATATGTAAACCCATGTTAACGTGGGACTGAATAAATGGTTTCTGAAGCAGATTTTTCACTTGTTAGTCATGAACTCACTCACAGATGAGGAAATAAAAATATCATGGACAACTAAATGTTCATCTTAAACATCTGATGGATATTAGGAAAACAAAATATACTGAAATGCAAACTGATATAGGCATACAGTTCACAAACTTTTGCACAAAATTACATTTTTTTTGTGGAACAAAACAAACACATCACTTGGGAGGAAAAAGTGCAAACAAAGAAGAATCTTGGACAGACTGAGTCTCCCTTTCAGAATATTAGGAACCATTTGACTAGAGAGCAGCATGAAACTGAACAATCCCGTATTTTCCACTCACCATCCACTCAGGTTCAGAAGCCTGAAGTTGTTCACCTTGCCCAGGTTTTAGGCCAACCTGAGTGTCAGATTTGAGTGTTCTCAAACTACAAAGAGGAGCAGGATGAAACCTGTTCAAGGCTTGATGAAATGGAACACTATATTCCCATTTTCTATCGCCTGTTAATTTTCTATAGTTTAGATCACCTTTGAAAAGAAGCAAGTTTGACTTCTGTAGATCAGCATATAAGTCAGGAGCAACTTCAGCCATACTGGAAAAGTCATGTGGTAAAGTCCAAAACATGTGATCATGGTAAACCCAAACTCCCTTTTTCAAATTGCCCTCCCAGTTTATCCCACATCTAGACATCCACATATGATTAGCTGACTGCAGTTGTTTAATTGTCCAGTTAAAATCATGCTTTGTGGTATCTGACACATACCAAGGAATACTTTTTCCATGAAAATGGACTTCATCCACTAGCTTTGACAGTAACAAGAAATCAGCCAACACAAGATCACTGACAAGTTCAAACCCAGCATTATCCAGGATTATGTCAACCCTAATGTTACTTTTTTCTGTATTTCTTTTTTTGGCATTTATAAGTAGTGACCAAAGTTTTTCCATATCATTCACTAAGATGTGAGGTATCATGCCTTCCAGGGATTGTAAAGGACTGGACTTCTGAGATCTATTTTCACCAGCTGAAAAAGAAAGGTCACACTTATTGCCCCACAAGGATACCTAGAAGGGAAGAACAAAAACATTTGCTAAGTCTTAGGGTAGTTGCACTCCCGGTTTTCTTTGGTTGGTTTTATTTTAGAGACATTTAGGCTCTAACTCCACATTTTTCTACAAGCTTTAATAAAATTCAACATCTTGTACTGAAATCTTAATACAAACAAGATCTTGTGGAAGAAACCAATGTTCTGTATTTATGTAGCACCAGAAATGTGCATAAGAAGTGACAAAGATGAAGGTTTAGATCAATGTAAAAACACTGATCACAAACCTTATAACACAAATATTCTCCATACTGTAATTCCAGAAAATATCAGTGAGAACACTGCCAAAGAAGAACTTGTATTTTAAGTACACACTAATGAGGTCTTTCTGAAGATTAATCAAATACATGACAGCTAATGGACTTAGTTACAATCATGTGGTATTTTGTATTCTACCCAAAGGCCTTATTTTCCAAGTTACGAAGCTTTCAAACCACTTCTGGCCCAGACTGACTTCTAAACTTTTTTCCCCAAAGAAATCTAAAAATGTCTACAGTCTCAATAAAATGCACTGTTTAACAAAAAGGACATCTGGAACTTGATTTAAAATGTTCTAGAGACACTTTTTTTTTGAGAAAGAAGAAGTTGTGTTTTCACATACACAATGAAGAGCAGCAGTATAAGAAAAATGTCACATTTAATAGAAGCTAAGTGTTTCTAGAGTAGCAGCAATACAGTATGGCTGTCAGTATTTCACTGCTTTTTTCACAAATAGAAGAGTTATGTTTCCATTTCCATATCAGACTCAGATTCCTTACAACATCATTGTTGTTTGTTCCATAGCACAGATATTTTAAATTCTTACATTAAGCACTACTAGTTTACCTGCAGTAGCTTAAAAAGTTCCTCCTGAAGTTGCCTTTCATCTAGATCCTTGATGTTTTTAAGAAGTTCCTGAAAGTATGTGCACAGGGCAATAACAGCCTCTTGGGATTCAAAGAAATTTTGAGCCTTTCCTTCTTTAAATACATCAAAGTTGTCAATAGGTGGGCTGAAACAGAAGAACAAATATATTACCATACTTGCCACATCTGCCACCTGAGCTCAAAGTTCATAGTTTTTTAGGCCGTACTACTGGCCTACTACCTTCTAATTTGGCATAGTAGACATACATTGACATACATGTCAATAACAGTCTGATATTGTATCTTGGTGAAGCAGACAGCTTACAAGACATCTTTATACTCCTGGAAATATACTCGGAAAGTGAACAAGTGTTCAGTCACAACAATCCTGGAAACTGCACATTTAGTGGTAACTTTGAAGTCCAGTCTTCAGACGTGGAGAATTAAAACTGCAACATACAAGTGAATTAATGTAGTGAACTGCTGGCTCAAGCATAAGTGTATTTGTATGTGTTAATGTGTACTTTCCATATCAAAATCTCTTACAGTGATATGAAGTTATTCTCATGAAAGCTTTTAACTAGGACATTAGAAAATCAACAAAGATGACAATTCAGTTCTTGCAATATACAAGAAATATAGCACCTATTATGAAACGTATGTGTACCTCCATGTTTTGACAAATGACTGAACTTCCATCCAAGCACATGCTTAAAGTTCACTAAGAAAAGGTGTCTGCTCAGTTTTTTCAATGCAATGCAACAGACCCATCTCACAGTTGAAGTTTTTGCTACAACAGTTCAAATTATGTAATATACCAGCAGAAACAGAGACCAATTACTGTGTTTGTAGATCTGTAATAATAAGGGCAAATCCAGTATGCATGGAGCAGCGGGGACTTAAAACTGTGCATTCCTACCTGACTACATTGTACTGGCACTTCTCTGTAGTACATGAAGTTTTTCTTACCAAGTTTTTTTTAACCAGGATCGTTTCCCAAATTTAATGCAATGTGTGGTCTGCAACCACTGCTGTGACTAAGAAAATGGTGTGGAATGAGCAGCAAGGACTGCTTATCCTGGGTCTACTGCTCTAAAAACCAGTTTTCAACTGATAATTTCAGATTTTGCGCAGCAAAACAAGTTAGAATGCCCCAACAATTAGTGGCTCAATGACCTTCAAATTCTGCTACATGGAAGAGTGAGTATTCATTTTAAATCTGAGGTGCAAGATAAGGGGAAAAAAACGTATGGTAAAAGCCTAAGATCTTCCTTTACCTCATTCCCCAGTTGTCTTCTGTTCTCCTAAAATAAATATGGAAAGAAATAAGGTTTTGCAAAGTAATATACCAAGCTAGCAAACACTTACTTGTGTGCTAATGCTGCATGAATTCTTCGATACATGTAACACTCTACATACAGCCAAGGGGACTGAAACCAACTTGGCTCTCCATTTCCATTTGATAAATTTCGTTGGTAGTCTAGATACTGGTTCCACAACACAGCATCAGGTAGCTCATCTTCTAAAGGGGTCACTGGTTTGTCTGTTTGCAGTTCATTACGCAGTTTGGAGAGGAAAGATATAGCTCTCTTCTCTGCTTCAACACCTTTCTGAAACAAGTGAAGAACATTCTATTCTGAGTATTTATTCCTGTAGAGACATAGATAAATTTTTCATGAAAGATGAAAATACTTCAAATGCCAGCAAATCAGACCTTGATTCCCTCAAACACATTTTGGTGAATGAAGCTCATTTTACACCTAAGATTCTAAAATTAATTGCTCATAGGATTTCTTTTTAGACTGGACTTCTTCCTTATTAGAAATGAACAGAGTACTGAAACATTGCCATGTTCAAAAGTCATTACAGTCTATTAAACACTCCAGCAACACAGAAGTGTGACAAAGTGAAGCAACTGCAGAAGATAGATCAGAAAACGGTTAGATAGAAAGGTGAGTTACAAAATTAATGAAAAGCACCTACAAGAGAATATAAGTAATTAAAAAAAAAAAGAGAAAAAAATTCAGCCAGCCAAGTAATGATTGCAGCAAGAAACCAGGAGAAACAAGGCAGAGAAGGGGGTCTCAAAAGTTAGGGGAGGGGTAGGGGGGAACTCAAACAAAAAGACCTTACTCTTACCTCACCGTGTTCTTCAAAAAATTCATTTTTATGTCGATGCAGAGTATCAATAACTCTTGTGAGGATCTGAGGCAGTCTGTCTTTTATTGTGAAATATGCAAAGGATCTAAAATGGAGAACATCAATTTTTTTGTTGAGAAGAAACAGCTTCTATTTGTTTAAATAAACGCAAGGCCTTTATGCTGGTTTTGGCTGGGGTACAGTTAAGTTTCCTCGTGTTAGTTAGCATGGCACTATGTTTTGGATTTGTGCTGAAAACCATGTTGATAATTTGGGGATGCTTTAGCTATTGTTTATCAGTGCTTACACAGAGTGAAGGCCTTTTCAGCTCCTCACACTTCCCTGCCAGGGAGTAGGCTGGGAGGTGCACAAGTTGTGAGGTAATATAGCTGGGACAACTAACCCCACCTGACCAGAGATGTTCTCTAACATATGACACTAAGCTCAGCATATAAACCTGGGGGAAGGTTGGCAGTGGGGCCACTCCTTAGGCACTGGCTATCAGTCAGTTGGAAAGGAACTGTTTTCATTTGTTCATTGATTTGCTTCTGTTTTAATCTTTGTCACTTTCAATACAATTTTGAAATTTATTATTATTACGAATTTATTTCAATTTTTAAACAGTTCTTATCTCAGTCCGTAAGTTTTCTCACTTTTATCCTTCCAATTCTTTCCCTCATTCCACCAGGGATGGGGTGGGAGTGAAATGAGCAAACAGCTGTATGGAGTGCAGTTGCCAGCTGCAGTTAAACCATGATAATCATAAAAGTTTCTGTGCCTTTAAAGCAGTGGCCCACACTAAAAAACAAACAAAAATATCACAAACTGGTCAGGTTCTTATGGCTACTTTTGAAAAAAAAAATGAGTCTTTTCAGTGAACAAAATTCTAAACGATTGGCCCTGCCAAGAGTAAAAACTGCAGTTAATTGTAGACTAAAATGTACTCTCCAACTGCTCAATTATCCATATGCAAAGTCAAATTAAAACTAAAACCATGTATTTCTTTAGAGTGCATCCTGTATCACGAAAATGCACACTACTTGCTGTCCATTATACACCTTATTTACGTTTTTCCCCAAACTTTCTTTACAGGTAAGGACAATGAGCCAAGCATGACCAGCCCTACAATGAGCTCGAAGCCAACTCAAGGCATTTATTTGAAGATTTCTGTTCTGCCAGCCGAAGCCCCACAGCCGGGGACTCAGAACTGAACACCGAACCAGGGAAACAGGAACATAATTTATAGCTTCCCAGGGCCTATTCCGGTCAGTAACGGGCCACAGCAAGCGCAGCGCCAAACGAGGGCGAGGCCAGGAAAGGGCGGCCCAAAGCGCCACCCGGCCCCCGCGACTGCGCTTCCAGCTCAGAGCCGGCAGCACAGAACTTGCACTGCACATAGCGCCGCCTCCTGGCGGCGCAGCCCTAGGCTAAACGGGCCTCCCCAAGGCACGACTCTGGCACTGCCCCCGCCCTTAGGAATAGGCCGAGAGCCGGCCTCTGGCCCCGCCCGGCACCCACGGCTAGGCCAGCGGCCCCAACTGAGGGGCCCGACATTAGAAAGACTTCCCAGCCGGAGGGGCATCAGCCGGCCCTTCAGGTACCTTCTGCCCCCCCAACCCTGCTGCTGGTAAAGAGCGCGCTAGGCCGTGACGGACCCCTTAAACCTGCCCGAGAGGGAGACCGGTAGCGTTGTTACTGCCGCCATCTTGCTCCACCCCCACGATCCGACAAGCCAGCCCCCGGAAGTGGGGCGAGGCAGCCGGACGTTATTGGTGAGTCAGCCGCACCCGCCGCGCGGCACGGCGACGGACGGGCGGGCGGGGCCTGGCAGCCCGCGCGCCCTGGCGGAGCTCGGCGGGCGGTGGGCGGGGCCGCGGCTCGCGCGGCGGAGAGCGGCTCGCCCCCTCCCCCAGGTCAGTGCTGGTGCGCTACGGGAACTGCCTCGCCCCTCCCGCGGTGGCGGCGGGCGGGAGCGCGCCGCGAGGAGGGGGAGGGGCGGCTTCTTTTTGGCGGCTCCTTGCTGCCGGTGGGGACTGCAGCGGGAAGTTGTGCTGGGGCGGGCAGGCAGGGAGCCCATACTGGGATGCTGGGAGCATTTCGTGAGCGGCAGCGGAGGGAGGGAGCAGTAGGAGGGACGGCGGCGGCGTGAAGGGCCTACAGGTTGGGCCTACAGCAGCGCCTACGACCTTGTTCGCCCTTCCCCGCCCTTCCCGCTGTCCCTGATCCTGCCGTGAGTGGGAGGTCCCCGCGGCCGTAGGCTGAGCGAGGAGAGGCAGTTTCAAGGGTGAAAAAGAGCCCTGCCCCAGGAGGGAGTAGGATGGTTTCCTGCGCCATCCGTTCCTCCGCCCCTGGACCGGCCCTTCCGGAGCAAGTCAGTTATCGGGTCGTACTCCTGCTTCCTTTGGTATTCAGGTACTGCGGCGCCGCAGCGTATGGGCTGCTTCACCCAGTAATGGTGTTGGCGCAGCTACGGCGGAAGCGGAGCATTAAGGAAAGGGGGGCGGGCCGCCTGCGCGGTGATGCTCGGCCTAGCGGTGGTGCCTCCCCGTGTCCGCCAGGGGCGCCCGTTAGTTTCATGCGCCGCCGCGAGGCAGGACTAAACTGCCTGGACTGCCCCCACGGGCAGGGACGGTAATGGCCGCCCTCTTCCTGCGGAGGCAGTGCGGGTTACTCTCCTGATTGGCTCCGTGTCGGCCTCTTTCCTGCCCCCATCGGCAGGCAGCCAATGGGAATGGGGCCACGCTTATTGATAGGGGTGTGGCTGGTGTAGGGGTGGGATTGTCGCCGTCATCATTTCCTTCGGAGGAAAGGCAGCTCCCTGCTGGTAGGGCCTTGACGGCAGCCGCGCTGAGGCGGCGGAGGAAGACGAGACGGTTCGCCGCAGCCTTGACGAAGGCAGGCAGGACCAGTTTTGTTTCCGCTGCTGTGTGCCTGCGATTTTTTGGATCTGCCCTGCCTGGCCAGGTGCTTCTGCTGCTACAAATCCGGCATATAGGCTCTTTGTTGGAATTTAGTCTGTGTGATCTCTACATCCTTGAAACTTGCTGTTACCCCCGCTTAGTTACAAAGTCACTCCTGGGACCACTGTCGTTAAACACGAGGGTATTTTGCTAGGAAAGCACGGATCTACCTGGCATTTGTGAGTCTCTGCTAGTTACCCCATGGTACTGGAGTCTTCCCCCCTTGCCCAGGCTTTTGACAGCTTTTGACCACTTTGCAGTTACAGAGTTTTACAACTCTTGATTGTCAAAGTCTACAGATGTCTCTTGTACTGGGTTCATATTTTTAATAACTTTAAATACAGTACATGTCTGTACTGTATTGACAGTACAGTAAGCTTATTCTCTTAAGTATGCAAATAACAGGTTTTCATTTTGGCAAAAACTACAAATGAAGATCATAAAACTACACTCAATATCAATTACTCATTCTGTGGTAGCTGGTTTAATGTCCTGCCTTTTTTTCCTCTTTTTGATTGTAGAATTACATGCCTCCTTCACCAGTGCATGCCCATTATGGAGATTTTAGTGTTGTCTTTTGGAGTTTTTGACTTGTGTGTGTATTCTGCTTGCATCTTAACTATCCTTGTCCAGATGAAGGGATGGCTTCAGTTGGCACACAATGATTTGTTCTCACAAGGCAATACTTATTTGAACTATTATGTTAAATAATACCAATATTGAAAGTACAGTGATACTGAAAACATTCTTTCCACATTTTTTGAAAAAATATCCTGATATTGGCATTTTTTTCAAGCTATACAACTTAATGACTTTTGTTAATTACTCAGTGAATGTAGATTTATTTATTTTTGTCAGGAGGGAAATGTTCTTGGTTAACAAAAGATGGGGGCAGGGCCTAGGGTCTGTGACATTTCAGCAAGTGAAACACACGTGCTGAGGTGTTCAGTCTACTGTGTGTGAATACTTTCAAACTTTCTTGATTAGGCTGTACAAGGTAGTATAAATACCATCTCTGTCTGGAATAACAAAGTAAGGAAACCGTCACATTTCCGCCAACACAGATAGATTTACAAGCAGACCTTGTGGTCCCTGTTGCACCAGTATGTACTAGAAGGACCAAGACCATAACCTGATGAATTTGGCTCTTGCTATGTGCGTGACAGGTGAACAAAGCTGGATCTGTGCCTGGATATTTGCAGTGCAGCAGTTAGAGCTGATGGTGGTGTGTTCCGTAGGTGACATTCCCGTGCAAGTGCGTAGTAACCCAGTTGTTCTTTTTATTACATATGAAATAATGATTCATGGAGTCTCGTGTCCTCTTAAAGGTGTGTCCTTGCTCATGAGTAATTTTGCTAGTGGGGTTACTGAAAGTGCAAAGTGCCACACAAGATGAGCAACAAAGGGAAAAGATGCATGACTGCATAGTGACATAGCAACCAATCCTACGTCTTCACCATGTTGCACTGTGCAGCTCAATAATGTGTTTTGGTCTTAATTGGAGCATTTTTAGAACACTGGAAAAAAGGCTGTTTAAACCCAGTAATGTTTATGTGTTTAAGAGTAGTAACACATTCCAAGAGGGTATATGTCACCTTTTAGATAGAAGAAAAGAATATTCTTTCCAAACAGCTAATGAATGTTTGTTTTAAATCCAGCTTCGAGGGACGCAATGCAACTGAAACTTCTACACCTTCAGACTGGATCTTTCCGCACTTTAACAACAATATGCCAGTGCCAAAGCTTGAATAAAACTGGACGTCAGCTATTAAAGCTGGATAATGAAGTTGACAGAACAGCTCACAGACTGGCACAGTCTTGGAATTTATATGCTCTGAAAACTTCTTCCCCTCATTTGACAAGTCGATGTGCACAAGTCAAGAATTGGCAGCTGCTCCAAGGAAACGTATCAGCTGTGGGAAAAAATTTATATTATCCACATGGGGAGATTTTTTTTCCATTCAGGAAGTGTTCTAGTGTGGCAGTGACTCAAAACTACAGGCTCAATACAAAGCATATTAAAAAGCTTAGGAACATACCGTCAAGATTTTACTCCGTTGTATCAGCTGGTAAAATTATTCCAAAACATGGTAACCAGACAGTTAAGAGGCCACCAAAAGCACCAAGGACCAAGCAGCCTTCCAGAACTAATCAGCCACTACTGTCAGATGTGGAGGTAAAGTATGAAATTTGTAGTTGATAAAACATTAAGGAGACTTCATCAGTTTGATTTGGATTCATAGTAACATTTCAATTAAATTAATGCGTTTCTTTGAGTAGAATTTCATTGTTTAGTGTTGGAACAGTGAATACTTGTGAGCTATTTCTCCTTAAGATAGTTCTTTGCAAGCCTCAACAGTAGTCAAAGCAGATCTTAAGCATACCAGAATGTAAGATTTCCAAAGAAAATCTTAGTGTCAGGAAGCGTTACTGTTCTCAGTAACAGTTTTGTTCTCAGGCTAGAATAACAACTGAGTTCCAAGTTATTATTAATAAAATGGTATTGTAGATGAGACTGAAACAACTATTGTGCTTTCAAAATAGCTTCCACATTGCAAAATGTATCTATTACATGATGTGCTGAATGTGAGCACAGAAAGTGATTTTTTTTCAATATATGTCTACTTGCCATCTAAGCTTCTGCTTAATATTTTGTATGATGAGCAGAAGTTTGGTTTAGTGTAGCATGAAGACTCCATTGTAGATGATTTAGTTCCCATTTGTATTTTCCTGTTGCTATGAAAATAGTAAGTGAAGAATAGTCCTGTAACACTGTGTCATTTTGAGTCTGTTATTCATGCTCTGACCTTATGTTCATAGTATCATAGTATCATTCAGGGTTGGAAGGGACCACAAGGATCATCTAGTTCCAACACCCCTGCCATGGCCAGGGACACCCCACACTAGATCAAGCTGGCCAGAGCCTCATCCAGCCTGGTCTTAAACACCTCCAGGGACGGGGTCTCGACCACCTCCCTGGACAACCCATGCCAGGGTCTCACCACTCTCATGGTGAAGAACCTCCTCCTCACATCTAGCCTGAATCTCCCCACCTCCAGCTTCATTCCATTCCTCCTAGTCCTATCACTACCTGATGAATTGAAGCAACAATACTTTCAGATTCTTGAGGCTTTTAAATAGCAACATAAAATGCAAGCCGTTTGTTTAATATTTTGTTATGTATGTATGCAAAGAATATGCGTTGCTATTTTTCCTTCTCTTCCATTGTGGAGAAATGGAGAAAAGACTGCCTGAAATAATAATAGACTTTCTGAGGAAGCTTCCATATGGCAAAATGCTGTGCCAGAAAGCACACAAACTCAGATCTGGCATAAATACCTGCTATTTTTTAATAAATCCCAGCTGTATAGCCCCATCTACAGGGGTATGGGCAGGCTATCACCTTGACTGCAGGCTGACAGATCCAGAGTAAGTTTGTGCTGGTTTTGTGTTTTGTTTTTTTTTTTCTTAACCTGTGTGTATATCCTGATAGATATGTAGCATAGAGAAATAATTTAAAGATGTTGCTGAAGTCTGCAAGATGACTGTTAAAAGTGCAAATGGAGAATCCTTGAGCATTTTTCAGCATGCCATTACTAAATTCTGCATGTGTGTGGAGTAATTCAAGCCCTATTGCCAGGGCAGTTACCTGGGGACAGGCAGCAGTGTTTTCTTGCCAGTCTGCAGCTGTCCTAAGGTTCTCAGTTAGGTGAACCCCCAAGAGTTTTCTGTCTGGGAGAACCTGACAGTTAACACCTTTCTTTGTAGAACAATTCGTGAATGAGGTCCTTCCCACTTCTTCCCAGCACTGGTCCTCCATATGTTGTTTGCAGGCAAAGTGCTAAGCACCAGCAGTGATAAATGATTGTAGGACCAGTTTCTCAGGATAGATGGAGGAATTACTTTAAAGCAGTTAACTGGTTCAGTCAGTAAGTTTAGTTAATCTTATAAAGTCTGATGGTATGAAAAGCCCTGAGTTGATTCTTTATCCTATAGCCAGACAGCACAGAAAAAGCTTGAAATTAAAGACATAGTACTGCCTACAGTTAAGACAAAGAATGATCCCTGTAGTGATACAAGGATTTAAGCTGATTTTATACCTTCTCTTTCTTAATTTTTTTTTTTGTGTGTGCTTAAAGGGGAAGGGATCAGCTATGGGGAATGATGGTTCCATGAGCCTGTGCAGTTGTTAGGGGTGTGGAGTTGTTGAGGTTAGCTGTTAGAATGGTTAGCTGTTGTGGTGTTCTGAATAGAATCTCAAGCCCTAGCTGTGGGCAGAAAGGAGGAGAGTGTGAGTACCTGGAATTTCTTTCTAGCACAACTGCAGATCTTGAATTCTGGGGTTTAAGTTTGTAGATGAAAGCGATACAACAGAAAGCATGGCGCTAAGGTCAATGGGCCAGTAGTTTTAGGATTGGATACTAGAGTATAGACTTTCCGGCTGTACCTTCACCAACTGTCACAGGATCTTAGACATTCAAAGTGCCAGTGTACACATATTTTTAGATGTCTTAATCTCAAATTACACCCAATCTAAATCTTCTGCATCAAGCAAGATTTTAGTAAAGTCTTAAATGAAACAACATATTGTATAAAATAAACCAAAACAACCCACACACACACAAGGCAAAATATAAAAAAATCATTAAAAACCAAACCCAAACTAGTGGCCATTCAAAATGCTATTTCAGGCATGTAGTCTTAGCAGAAAATTTCTGGGTTTAACTAAATATGATATCTGAAAATACAGTTCTGTTCCACTGTCAACTCAGCTTTACAGCAGTCATGGAGTCATGGAAATACGCCTACAAAATTGCTCTCCAAATATTGTAATGCCACATACTATTTAATGTTAGTGATCGTTGAACAAAGATGATGTATAAGCAGAGCTTTAGGAATAATAACAGAATGTTGACATAAAAGAAAGAAAAGGTTTAAATGTGTGGTGGTGATTCTGGTGACTGCTTACAAGCTGCTCAAGGAATAGAACACCTTTTTAAGCCTTGCTGTTTGATAGTGTATAAGTGCTGTGAGAATATAACTGGGCTTTTAAGTTAAGGTGTTGTGTGGTTAAAAGTGCTTGCAAATGAGAACAGTTCTAGTTTCATTTGTTATTAGTTACATTCTCACTTGTATGAGTTATAAAAGTTTGGGAAGTGACTGATGCACAATGAGATGCTTTGCTTTCTGAGTATCTTCCACTACTGAAAAATGTTATCATGGTATCGGAACAAAGAAATCTGTTTAAAGTGGGTAGTAAGACTTTGTAAATCAGTTTATTGTGAGTTGTTTGATTAATCAAGAAAATCTTTACACAGGTGACTGATTGCCATGCATGAGTCAACCTCATTGCAAGTCTGTATATTTTTTCTAGTTATTTGTTGGAATATGGAATTTTAGTTATTTAAGATGGTGGAATATTGAGAGAAACTTTGGCTGTTGCATACCGTTTGACCGTGGTGAGACCCTGTTGCGTAGCCAGATTCAGTGCAAGGGGACACTGTAGATCTGCAGCTCCCGCAGCTGGCTTGGAAGACGTGACTTGCAGTACTGCAAAGCTGCACTGGCTCATACCCCAGAAGTTACCTGCACAGTGAGCTTTCTGCATGGAGGATTGTGATACTTGTCGTTGGAGCTTCTGCTTGATAAACAGGCTGGGATAGTTGAACTCAGTTTATTTTTAAAATACAGATGTTACAGCTGGTATTGAGGGTGTCTTCATTTCAGAAGTCACTTGAATGAGTGTGGTGTAAGATGTAGCATGGGAGAGTAGTAGCATGTGCAGCTGTACTGTTGAAGCATTTGATTGTCATTCAAGGAAAGAAGGATTCTCTGTGGCTTTATCACTACATGTTTTGGTGTAACTTACTCATGTGACCTGGTTTCATCTTAGTCTGTGATTTGCTTTCCCACTTAACTGGAGCAAGTAATCTTGTTAGTATTTGTACCCCAGGTGGACAGCATGGCAATGATAGCGTAGAAAAGAGTGAATAAATGAAAAAAGTTACTCTTCTGGTAAATTTGAGGCAAACAATTGTCATACAAACATCTTGCTTCAGCTTTGCCCTAACTCAAATTTTTATTCCTTTGGCACAGAATCTGATGCAGTGCACAGCCTTTGCAACAGCAGATGAATATCATCTTGGTAATCTCTGTCATGACCTGACTTCACATGGATATGTTGAAATAACAAGTTTGCCTAGAGGTAGATTTTTGAAACATATTAAAAAGCAACATTATACCTTGGGAAATTAAATATGGGTGAGGTATATAGTTTTTATAACTTAATGTATTCTTATTCTGCTAATACCCTGGAATATATCATACTGCCTATAAAAATACTGCTTTGCTTAAAAATTCCATTTGCCTAAAACCCCCCACAACTAAACCTTTCAGAACAGCACTGTCAGCACTTGCTGTTACAATAATTCTTCCTGAATTACAGTTACACTAAAAATATTGACATATTGGTTGCCTGCAGGAAAAATAAATTTGGACTTTTTCTGATAGAATTTCTGTACAAATTCACTAACTGAAAAAAAAAAAAATCTGGAAGTTTTCTTTAATTTAGTTAGTTTTTCAGTAATGTGATATTGTAGTGCATCAGCTGTCAAAAAAATAAATCCATAATTTGACATGTTGCATCTTCTTTCCACATCCACGCCTCTATTAATGTAGATCACTGAGGGCTGGAGAGGAAGGCATGCGAGAGGCAATCTTGATGACTAAGTGAAATGAAAAGGATACATGCATAAATGCTTAGTTAGTAAAGAGAATGCAGTTGATACTTTTTTTCTTTTTAATATTAAATTGGGCCAAATATATCATAGCCATTTTTTATTGCTTCACTTACCTGGGCTTCACCTAAATAATTGGTTCTGGTGTGCATATGAGGTATCTTTGAAGGCTTGGGAAAGCATGGCCTGGATGTAGCTTATATAGCTGAAGTATATTCCAAGAGAGTAACAAATGGAGCATTTTATAGTTTAAGCAAACTTAGGCCCTAGAACAGCTGTAATTTTCATAAGTTGGTGGTAGAATGCTGGGGGTTATTTATTTACTTATTTTGAATGAAGAGACAACAGTGTTTATGGGCATTTCGGTAGAGGTTATCAAATACCTGGCTGTCTCTCAAAACAGTTAACAATCCAAGTGCAATAATAGTCCAGTGAGTCTCTTTCAAACACAAGGTTTACTAATGATTTTCTTGCTCAGAAAGGTGAACTTCAAAAGAGAAGGTGCTTTAGAGCTTAGACTTCATGTTCCTTTGTAGTTTCTTTGTATTAAAACTTAACCGTGGTCACCACTGTTGGGGTAGAACTTTGTACAATCCCCAGCATGACTATGAATAGTAAGGCAAATGTTGCTGTTGCTGGTTATCTTACCCTGGGTGTGAGGTGTTTCCCTTTCTTCCATTTCTTCATGGTATTTATCAAAGGTTTGGAGGGAGTAGGGGTGAAAGGATGTTGGATTATGCCAACTTATCCAATTTTGTGATTGGCTTGTGGATATAGCAGTGCTTGGTTACCAACTTAAACAGTAAATCTTAGCAAATAAAAAAAAATATTAGCACATAGAAATCTTAAGTTGGTAATTATTTTGTGTATTTGTCACCTTGTAGTGTTATTCATAAGCATTATTAGTGGTTTTGACCTCTTTAAAACCATTTTGGAGGCAGATCCTGTACCTCTACTTAAAATGGACCAAATCCTTTTCAGTTATGTGTGCTTTGGCTGGAGTGGATTACTAAAGATAAGAGTGATATTTGAAAAGGAAAAGGAGCAAATGCAGACAGATGTTTCTTCCATGGTGAACTCAAGCTTCACACTCAGAACTTGATCTAGTGATCCATAAAATAGTGTGTTTCTGAACTGGAATAGCAAGTGACAGAAATGTCTTTAACAGACCAGCTGTGTGGTCTAGACCAGCTGTGTGATCTTAATTAGGTATTAGCAAAATATATCCAATACTTGGTCATTTCTCTTTGCTGCCTTAGTTTACCTTTATGGCTTGAGGATGAATTTGATGTGATCAAATTTATGATCTTTTTACAAAGGGGTTGAATTTTTTACGTCTTAGGTGTTCAATGCAAAAACAAAAAAGCCCCAAACACAAAAAAAAACCCAGTTTGTGTACTGCACTGTTCTGCTGTGCACAGGAAGTGTGGTAAATGAGGGTAGCTGGAAGATTGCTTCAAAAACACACTTCTGATCTGAAGGAAAAAGCAGGTTTAACCTCTCCTGTCTTGAGGGTATGCTTCTGTTTCTGACTGTCAAAGTCAGCACAATCTGAGTACAGACTTATTCCCTCACTATAAAGAAAGTAGAAAAACTTTCTGGGCAAGCAGATTCAAATAAGAATTTCTCTGTATTTCTGAGGTACTTCCATAGTTGACTCCTGTTGCATGTCCAGCTATGTATTGTCTCCTGGTTATTTTCTGTGCCCTGCATCAGTTTTCCCTTAAGTCTGTTGCTTTTCAGAACTGTTACATTTCATTAACTAAAGATTCCACCATAGGGGCCCAATCTGTCTAGAATATGGCACTTCAGAGAAGCAGTGTAATTTTTGATGCTGTAGTTGTTTCCTGGCAAGCTTTTTCCATCCGAAAAGTAAAACATGGGAGTGACTTGTTAGCATTTAATTGTTAAACTGGAATCAAATGCTTAGAGCTGTTCTGTTTACAAATTTCACTAACTTTTTATATTTTTTTTTTAATTGATTTCAAACTAGATGCTGCAAATGTTTTGGTGATCGGTACTGAGAAATCTGCAAAAGATAATGATCCTGGCATGATTTTTTTCTTCAGGTGAGCTATAAATCATGCCCTAAAATTACTTTATTAATAGTAGTGGGGTGAAAAAAGCAGTGCAGCTTGCTAGATCACGGCATCATATTACTTCATGAAAATCAAGGAGTACAATCAAGGATTAAAAAAAATAATAAATCAGAATTAGTTAAATGGCTAAAAGACCTCTTACCTTCTCATTTATTTTTTTTTCCATCAAAATATGGATAAAAGGCAGCTATTATGCAGGATTTGTGAAGACAACATTAATTTTGTTGGTTCGCAGTGACAAAGATTACCACCGTACGATTTGAGTATTGTATTTAAGTGTTTTAAACCAGTGAAGTTACACCTCAGCTTTTTCTTGAATTCACAGGGAAGGGGCTGTTGTTTTTTGGAATGTGGAAGAGAAAAGTGTAAGTAAAGGAAAACTGTTAAAATCTCATCAGCAGATGTTTTGTCAGTCCCACAAAGCTCAGCATGCTTCGGGTGTTTTTGGGAGCTTGGATGCCTCAATGAAGGAAAAAGATTGATTCTTGTAATGAGTACAGGTGCTTGCCTGCTGCTACTTTCAAGTATGTGGGTTGCTGGCATGTCACCTTTGAAACTTGACTTCCTGCACAAAATGAGCAAATATATGTGTAACATTCAAAATGGCCAAGAATCTGAAACTTTCATCTAGTGAGACTGAGAAAAAGAATATTCTTGCTGGTCTACACCCTGAAGAAATAGATCAGAAAAATAGGAATGGTTGTTTGAAAAGCAACAGAAAATGTGTGAGGAGAAAAGGAAGGATCATTCTATTCTATTCTATTTAAGTAAAATCTATTAAAAACTCATGTTTGGATAACTTTCAAAGAGACAAAATTTGTAAGCAGCTTTTTGTTCTGTATTTTTACTAGTTTTCCCAAAGGAAGATATTTACTTGGTGGTGCAATTATTAAAATATGTTGGTATTGACATTATCTACCCCTCAGGATACTTTGGTGCTCAGACATACCTGTTTCAATTGCTATGTTACTAATTTTTTTTTTCATTTTTCTTTGTTAATGTGTTTAAATAAAACTGGATTCTGGATACAAAGAGAGAAAAAAAAAATCAATCTCACATGTAGGCAGAGTATGTGAAAGTAAATGGTGTATTGCAGAGGTGTTACTTAGATGCACAGAAGTTCACAGGAGGATTTTCATCAGTGTAAACGAAAACACAGAGCAGTTGTTCCAGACAATTCTGGATTCAAGCTCGCTTTTTCTGTTTCAGACCTGAAGTGAAGTGTTCCTGACTCCCTGTCTGGTTTGGGGGGTTTCAGTATATCAGCTGGCCTACAAAAAAGATACTAGTTCTCCCTTCCAACCTTGCCTGTAGCACACTTAGATGCTGTGGCTGTAACTACGCTACTGATCCTCAAGTATTACTAAAGACTGGCTGACTAACTCCTCTTCATTTTTATGATCTGGGCACCCACTGAAGTACTCTTGTAAAAATCTTATTTTGTTGTACATGCTTAAGTACCCTTGAAAAATGGAGACCATATTTTCCTTGTCAGTACTAGTAACTTTAAAGAAAGACTGCCTCTTTCTGCTTGTTGAAATCATAGTCAAAGTTTGAACTTCCAAACTTTGGTCAGATAGTGGAGGTGTTTTTATGCATGTTATAATGAGCTGAAATAACCAAAACAAACCCCAAAACTGGTCTGTAGAACAGAAACTGAAAGTAATTCAGTAAAACAGAACATAGAATCACTGTAAATGGACAAAATTGCATTTTAAAAGTACTCCAGAATGAATATTAGGAGAAGAAAAACTTTTTAAAACTAATAGACACTTAACAGAAGAAGAAATAACTACACACTGATTAGCAACAGACATCTAAAATGTCAAATAATGCCCGAGTAGGAAGATTGTGCAACAGCTTCCACCACCAAAAATAGCAAGGGCAAAAAGCAAAACTAGCTTTGAGGTGGAGTTTCATCTGGTTGGCTTTCTTGGGCTTGTTTTTCTTTTCTTTAAAAAGAAATTTTGTGATGTGACTTCCTGTAATAGGAAGAGTTTGCATTTAGTGAATCCATCTCCTTGCATTCAATATACTGTGCCACAGGTAGTCCCTGCTATAAAATGCTGGGATCAGTCAGTGGAAGCCTTTGTATTACTCTGACCAGATAAAAGAAAGCTGCCACTGAGCTACATTTTTTTATTATCCAGAGCAATGGAAGAACTTTGAAGGTATGCACATCACAAGACATAAAAATGTCACAGCATCAGTTATGGTCTGGAACGCTTTATTAAATCTTGCTCTGTACTGGCCCTGGGAAGCCCGAGCTGGTTTGTAGTTCTGATGGGAATGATAGTCTATTAACAACGTCATTATTACTGTATTAGTAATGACTTTACAAAGCCAGCTAGAGCACCTGGATCCAAGTGAACATGCTCTGAAAGTCTGACATGCAACATCATGGGCTAGCTGTTAAATCTGGTATTATTTTAGTGGGGTTTGCATTGCGGCTATGTTCCCTGGACACCACAATAGCTGGCTGACTGACCTGGCAGACCTAACAGCAGACAATTCCTTGTTCAAAAACTGAAAACTACTTTTCATATTCTTTGTTTTTTAAGACAAGACTTGGAGTATATGGCAGGTACTAGTCATGCCAATATTAGATTCAGAATTATGAGACAAGCAGTTGCAGCTGTAGGATGGGGGGCAGGGGGAGGTTTAGTGAAAAATGTTACTCTCTTATATAACATTACCAAAAGTTTTGAAAGCAATGAAGAAAGCACTGCAAAGAAAATCCCTCTTGCAGGTCAGCCAATGCACTTTCTTAGAGTACTGAACCTGGAAAATAAACTTCATGGACAATTTACTAGCATACTATTTTGCAGTAAAAGTTCTAATTGTTATCTGTTATTTTGAAGAGAGTGTTTTGAGTTATGGAAGAATAACCTCTGAAGAATTTAGTGTATCCCATTTGGTTTTTCATTGGCTGTTGTGTAGCTAAGTGCCTTTTAAAAATCTGTAGGCAAGTGGGGTTTTGTAATTGAGAACTTCTTCTGATTGCAGAATTATTTCTGTAATGGGAGCCGTGTGTTTCTATTTATGAGAAATCCTAAGTCAGATATCAGAGGAGAAAGTTTTGTGAGAGAAAAGGGTTCTTTAAACCTTTATCTGGTTTTAGTGTGGGTGAGAATAAAATTACAATATTCCAATTTCTGCAAGAAAAACTGCACATTTAGATGTTTATAGGGTTGAATGTGAGCAGCTGAAATAATTTTTACAGATTTCTGTAATATAACCCAGCCTCTGGTAGCTGAAACAAAACTATTGATTTTAGCAGCAAGCTATTAATTTTGTCAGAACTGGCCATCTGATGCACTTACACACTGAAGATTTTGTTCCCACACTCGGACACCTGCCAAAATCTTCTGCAGTTCATTGTTGTAATACTGAAAACGTCTGCATTGTCTTCACTGCTGCTGTGGTTAATCCTTACTCTTTTATATGCAGACATTAAATGGCATTTTAGTCTTCACAGACTCCTTGCAGTTGTTCACAGCCACAAATTCTTCAGCCCAGCTACAGAGAGCTTCAGAAGTGTGTTTATAATCACTTCATTACTTAACACACCATTCATTGTTATTTAAATAACTTAAGTGTGAAAGTTGCATTCATCAACCTATTTTATGTGTGAGGTCTTTGTAGAGTAATAGTATACTGTGTGGTAACTGTTTCTGTGTGTGCAATTCTCTTTCTTAGATGAAGAGTATCATGCGAGTGCTAGAACAGCATGAAATTCAGCCATATGAAGTTGCACTAGTCCACTGGGAGAATGAAGCAATGAACTATAGAATAGGAGAGTGAGTATATTCAGGCACTGTCTGTATAAAACCTAATAGACACCTAAAACAAAGTCAAGCAAAATCAACTAGTAAAAATGTACCTGTCCTTACTCTTTTTTTTTCAAATGACTAAAATAAGGAAAGAAGACAACAGGAAATCTAAATTGTCAAATTTTGCTATACTACTAAACTTGCATGGAGTGGCTTTTGTGACATGGTTATGCAATAGATTCTGTAAATTATGAAGCTCTGTGCCCATGCAACTGAACATGTTACTCAGCAGTCCCAAACTATGTACATCACAGAAAGTGTTCTCTGCATGAGCTTTCCTTAGTGCCCTCTAGGTTGACATAATTCACTTCCTAGGAAAGTTTTGGGTACTATTGAATGATCATAGAAGCACAGAATGGCTTAGACTGGAATGGACCTTAAAGATCATCTACTTCAACCTCTAAACTAGACTTGGCTGCTCAAGGCCTCATCCAACCTGGCCTTGAACACCCCCAGGGAGGAGGCATCCACAACCTCCCTGCACTACCCATTCCGGAGTCTCACCTGGCAAGTTGTCTTGCCTTACTAATATTTTTTTCATTATGGGGAGCAAATATTCTATAAGGAAATATTTCTTACTGTAAAATACTAAATAATTTATCTGTGATTTTCCTACAGCCCCAAAAAACAGCTCCTAGACAGGATATTGTGACACTAAGAACTGAGCTAGCGCAGTTGGTCTTATTTAAGTCATCCTGACACGAGGACAGGTTTGGGGGTTTGCTTTTTCCTGGCCATTTGAAAACTGCAGCTGCTATCCAGTTCTGTGATTTGTTATTCCTGAGATACTCCATTGTATTTACCAAGTTTCATAGTGAAATTGACATGACAAATTGAGTGACTCTTGTGCCCCCTATGTAATAGAGGTTTCAGGGAAAGTAATGTAATAGCAAGGATGGAGTGGTGTTAAAAGGGGCAGAAGAGAAGGAAAATAGAAACAGATAATAGAGGAGATAGCAGGAAAGAGTCCAGCATCCTGCTTGCTCTGAATTAGCTGCATGTATATAGTAATGCTGCAGTTACCATCACAGCTTGCTGCAGTTTCATTTGAACCTGGAAAATCCAGTCATATTAGTCTTATACTGAGGAACCAATTTGCTTTTGTTATTGTCAGGTTGAATGTGAGTCAAGTGCAAGAATTGGGAAGATACCCATATAGATAGGGCATGCTTTATATTTTTTTGATTATTTATTTATACATTATTTATTGTTCTTTGAATGTTCCCTTGCTGGTGGCTTAGTCAATGAAGGTACTTCAATCCTGTTTTAACAGAGGTCAGTCAAAGCTTCATAAAGGAGAAATCTTGTTAAACTCTGAGTTGGACAGTGATGAAGTCGTTCTGCAAAAATTTGCCTTTTCTAATGCCCTTTGTCTTTCTGGTAAGTCAGTATTGTTTGTAGTATCAGGCCATGCTACAGATTTTGTGAAGTGTTGTTGAAAATGTCACTTGTATAGTGACAGGTTGGAGAAGGCTCTGTGTCTGCTTTAGGCAAATCCTCCCACTGTGCTTCAGTGGGAGGATTCATTTTCAAAACTTCCACCTTGTTTTCTCTACATTTGAGTTGCATCATTCTACATAAAGATGAACAAAGCACATTAAAAACATACTTAAAGATACACATTCTACTGAGCATCCTGTTCCCCATCCTTAAGAGCTGTTCTAGGATAGCAATGAGAATAGAGTCCAGTACTAGAAACCTGTCAGTCACCTCAGGTATCCTGACCTGATTTCCTCTTAACCAAAAAAGCTAGATGCCAGCTAAAGAAGTAATGTAGAGCAGTGATTCCTAGCTGAGGAGATATACCAATATCCTAGGTGTGAGGGTGTGGACCAGAGTCACAGATAATGTTTTCCAGACTTAGTAGCCCTGGCAGGAAACACTGGGAGAAAAGCTCAATGGTGGTGGTGCTGCTTGAGGAAATACATGTCTCTGCTGTTTCAGACCTCAGATAAGGTAGGAAGCATGAGTAGAAGCTTCCACCATTAAGGCCATCCTTGGAAAGACCTTTAAAGGAGGTCTGGTCTACAGCATTTAGGGTCACTCACAGGATTCCTATAGTAATGGGGAAGTGCACCTTTAAACAGGAAAGACATCAAGAAACAGAATGCTTGTTTTTTAAATTATACACTAATTGATCAAGGAGTAAATGGTTCTTGAGTGTCAAAGGAAGAGCTGTTGAGGAAAAAAAAGTTTTTTAGTTTTCTGTAGTTTCCTATTCGTAAGGCTATTGCATGGAAGAGTAGTGCCACGTGTGTTATAGGAAGAGATTTATTTCCGGGAGACAATCGGTACCAATTTATGTTAGTGCAATACAAGGAAAACAGTTTGGTTAGGTTCAGTAAAAATAAAGGACACAAATATAGGCCAAGTCAAATTTTATGGCATAGCAGAAACCAACTTCTGTCAAATTATCAGTGAGAGCTGAAATGCCTGTTGGCTTTTTTCAGAGGCCAAATTAAATAACATGTAAGTCACTGCCTTGTATTAGGCCTCTGTATTCAAAAAATGAGCGTGACAGATGCTCAGCACTGGATTTATTGTCAGTGTCCTGACTACAACATACATTTGATTACTACCACAAAAGAGTTCATTCTGGCAATTAAATCTTCCCTGATCATTTTTTCTGAGTAAACAGGGTTAATTTTTGATGTTACTCTTATCTGGGAATCTTCATTAAAAAAAACAAAGGCCCAGGTTATATCATCTCAATGTACAAATATCTTTCCAGGCATAGTGGGAAGTTGTGTTGCCATTGCCTCTGCTGAACAGCTTCCACAGAAGAGAAGTTAGATTTTTGGTGAACAGTATATTCACTGAAAACAAAATGGGAGATTGCTTAAGTTTGAATTTAGCTTCAGCAAGAACAGGTGCTGTGTCTATACAAGCTAACTGTCCATGGTTTGAGAATGTTGCCTCAAATACTTGACAAATGGAGGAGAGTTCTGTTCTGCAGGACACTAGAAATGTAGTGGAGACTTCTGCGAGTCACCATGTGAATTCAGTTCAACTCCCGCATGGCTCATTGTCTGCAGCCTCCTTGAAATGTAGTTTGCAAAGGCTTTGTACATAAGCTAGAGCACTTAAATACACAACTCTGGGGCTGAAGCAATAACTCTCCAGGGTCATTTGGAGAAGGGAGCTGTGCTTAAGGTGGTTTTGCATGCAGGTATGTCACTGCCCAACCCAGATTTGTCTCTATATGTATGATCATTGATTATGTAATACTAACAGTAACTTGCTGTAAGTAAGTTTGTATGTATCAGTGTGTCGTGAAGCATCATGATGGCAAATCTAAAGTTACAATTACTTGAAAGTATGCATACCTCTGACAGTGTTCTTGTCACCTCTGTGTTACAGTGAAGCTCGCTATTTGGGAATCATTATTGGATAACTTTGTGGAATCTATCCAGTCAATCCCAGAGGTGAGGTTTTATTTGTACCTCTCCCCTCCTTTTCTCCTGCCCTTTGTAAGAGATCAATGCAAATACAGCTGAAGAAATGTAAAAAGCAATTGAATGCTTAACACATTTAATGGTAAAGCCATCAATGTAGAGAAGCTCAGAACACCTGCAAAGCGATGGGACAAGAAACCATCAGTCTTCAAAGGGTCAAGAGTGGGATTCTGCATAACACTTCCCACGTTGTGCCATTGTCATCTGCCACTGCTGAATGTCTACAGAACAAGCAGCATTCAAAAACCTGGTCAAACACTGTGTGTGGCAGCTTGGGCTGAAAGTAATGCACTTCAGCCTGAATGCAATGGAGAGTTTGAGTGAAATACTTAATTGACAGTTTTTCATGAGACCTAAATTGCAAAGCTTATATGATGGTCCATATAAAAATGAGATTCATAGGGTTCAAAAGGGAAAAAAGTTTATTATTTTTTAAAGGAAGTAAATGAATGGTAATGCATTGTTTATTGTAAGGAAAAAGGCTATAGAGAGGTTAAGCAATGGCAACTTAAAAGAACACTATCATGATTTAAAAATAACAATACTAGGAAGAACAAACAAATTGTCTTGTTCAGGAAATCATTCATAGAAAATGCTCCAGGATTCTATTTAGATACTAGTGATGCACTCTGATTTATGGAAAAATCTGGATGACTGGTTACATAGTGATACTCTGTATTACAAAGCTAGGTAAGCAAAGCACTACAGAAATAAAACCTAAGTACAATAAGCATTCAGATTTTAACTCACATACATACTTCAGGTGGTAGAACTCCAGACTTCTTACTGGTACATGCTCTTTGATCAAGAAGTGAAAAACTTGTTACTTTGCAGATACTAAAGTCACGAAGGAAGGTAAAACTGTCTCATGCAGATGTAATGCAAAAAATTGGAGAACTCTTTGCATTAAGGTAACTTTTTTTTTTGTTACACTCAAGATATTTTATTACAAAGAACTTAAAAGTTAAGCTAGGCATGATACAAAAGCCAGAACAGAACCATAGAATTTCAACCATTATCTGACTCCACCTGAATACTCACTAAACACCAGGAGGGTGGGGCAGGGGGCATTCTGTCAACCTTTTGTTCCAAGAGGGACAGGCAAATACTAAACAGAGCCCAAGAGAGGGCTATGAGGATGATTAAGGGACTGTAACATGTCCTCTAAAGAAAGGCTGAGTGACCTGGGGTTGTTTATCCTGGAGAAGACTGAGAGGGGATCTTACTGAGGTTCACAAAGATCTGAAGGGTGATTGTCAAGAAGAAGGGGCCAGTCTCTTTCCAGTGGTGTCATGTGATAGGACAAAGGGATACAAACTGGAACACAGAAAGTTCCACCTCAACACAGAGAAAAACATCTTTACTGTGAGGGTGATGGAGCACTGGAGCAGGCTGCCCAGAGAGGTTGTAGAGTCTCCTCTAGAAAACTCCCCTGGAAATGTTCCTGTGTGGTCTGCCCTAGGTGATCCTGCTTTGGTAGGGGGGTTGGACTCAATGATTTCCAGAGGTCCCTTGCAACCCCTACCATTCTGAGACTTTGCACACAGGGCCCACTGGCTCACCATTCACCTATGGCATCTTGACTATAGAGAGTTGTTAAGCAGCATACTGTAAATGGCTAAATACCATGGACCTTTTCCTAGGTCCAGCAACACAGGTTTCATAAGCAGTCACTACAGTAGATACTAGAGGATGCAAAGTATACCAGAAGGAAGGTCAGGAGTACATGGAACTCTTTCACTACAGCCTAGAGTTAGTGAAACTTCTCTGTGAGTTCTGTTCTTTCTTCCCTTGACTTCCTCAGAAACCACTAACATACAGTATGAATTTAGTATTTTTTTTCTGCCCCTTCTCAAGTAAAATCAGGCCATTAAGAACACAGAATTGTACAGCTTTACCAAAAGCGGGGGAGGGGAGAAATAAAAACAAACACAAAACACCAAAATCAGTGAAGAGGTAAATTAAAAAGGCAATTCATATTTAATTACTGGCTTTTATATCCCTATTTGAAGTACTGTTCCATAATGAACAATGTTGCTAAGTGTCCACAGATTTATATGAGCAGCAGTTTTGGCCTTTATAATGTTAATAGCCTTGTTATGAAGGTGTGCTATGCTCACATATCCAGCATGGAGTAGAAGTCACACTTAAAAGAGTTCTGTGATATAAACAAGCTTCCCAGTAACTTTAATTCAGCTTCAGCAAGCTACTAATGTAGTCAAGGACTTCTCTACAGGTATCAAAGTTAAGGAAGGTAACGAGGGGCAGTGTTCCCATAAAGCAAAAGTCATTTATGCTCAAAATTGTTACACAGTACATTATTCTCAGCATAAGTTTCAGGAGATGTGACAAACTGTAAACAATTGCTAGAACTGTATTTCTATTATGAAAGGGAATTCAGGTTTTACTTCAAATGACTCCTACTTTTTCCTGTTTCTTTTAACTGCTATGTAAATACTTGCTTATATAATCACCACAAGGAAGTTTGTACTACTGTGCTACTCATTCTTTTTAGACACCGTATAAATCTGAGTTCAGACCTGCTAATAACACCTGACTTCTACTGGGATAGAGAAAAGCTGGAAGAGCTTTATGACAAGACTTGCCAGTTCCTCAACATTAACCGCAGAGTTAAGGTAGGTGTCTTAGGAGAATTTTCCACACACAGGTCAGCTGTCTCTGGCTCAGCAGGGTTACAGACTGCTCCATGAATGTCTGTTTTAATTGTAGAAACTAAATTTGAAGAAAAATAGGATACGGTATGCTGCCTTTTTTTCCACATATTTGTATCCCACTCACATCTTTTACCCAGTTTAGGTTAAGAACCCTGCCTCATATTTTCTAAGGCACTAAGGCTTTAAATAGTTATAAGAAGAGAAGATTTAATTCTTGTTCGGAATGGTGCACAAAAACAAGCTAAAAAAAATGAAATGAAAAGCAAGTCGTCTTACTGACATGATCACTCGGGTCAGTTCATTGAAGGGCAATGTAATCCCTACTGCTGAAGCCCAGAGTAAAGACAACCTCTTCATTGTTTGTATTGAAGCTTCTGTGTTAACCTTTCTAGTTTTGTTCTGTGAGCCCTGCTGTGGATTGTGTTCCTTTATCTAGTGATTTCATTCTACTTAAGGAGTCCAAATTTGCCATATGCTTGGAATGTCTTGCAGGTAATGAATGAAAAGCTTCAGCACTGCATGGAGTTGACAGACCTAATGCGAAATCATCTGAATGAAAAGCATGCTCTGCGCCTCGAGTGGATGATAGTAATACTCATCACCATAGAGGTTGGTGGAGCTTTTTCCACTATCACATTGAAAAGATAATAACAAGTGCAATTTATATACTTCATAATTTGAGAATTGATATTTTATTGATGTCATGGACTGTACAAAGGGATTGGTCTTCAGTTCTGTGCAAGTAACTTTTAAATTGCAGGAACAGTTATTTTTCAAATTATTTATAGTGTAGGCTGCTCTAAGGATTATTAAATAAATACTCATATTAATGTGTTTGCTGTTCCACAGGTTCTGTTTGAACTTGCAAGGGTAGTTTTCTGATGACAGAAGAAACTCAGTAAGAAGACTAACAAAACCATAAAGACCATATGGCCCAGAAAATTTCTGCCTATAATATGCTTCTGGGAAATAGTGGAATCATGTCTCTTGATAATTACATACATCTGCTACTCAAATAAATTTAAAAATAAATTAATCAGCCTGTGAACATTATTCCCCATTGCTGTACTAGAGAAGTCTTAATCTATGAATGTGCTAATAATGTAAAGCTGAGATACTAATGGTGCATCTGTAGAGGTTCTCTAGTGAATAGGCCCAGGTACATGCAGGACTGATGCAGGGCAAAATGTAGCTTTGTCTTTATAATAAGCAAGGACAGAAGGATGGATCTCCTCTGTGCTAGCTATTAATTCGGGCAAGGACTGTACTGCCTTGTTCCTTTGACAGTTGAAAAGAAGCCCAAGTACTTAGCTACTTCAGGTATTCCTGACCCATTATGACATTTTTCCCCTCATTTTCCCCAGCTGCTTCTTGGACAGCCACAGTGCTGTCCCAAGCTTCTTGGAAGCAGCACTACTATTTATTCTCTTCAAGTTGCACAGCATAACTAATATCCCTGGAAGAAACATTTAATGTTATGTAACATGTTCTACTTCATCACCAAAGAGTCTTTACATAACTCTATGGGAATGCATTTATTTAGAAGGTATTTATATAAAAGGGGAACTAGTTGCCCTTCGTGGGAGGTCACAGGAAGCTGTAGCAGAACGGTAAACTAAAATAAGGTTCACACATTTTCTCTGTTACTAGACTGTCCACCTTAGCACACTACTCAATTCCAATCAGTACAAGTTGTGAGGAATAAGTTAGCATAGGGCAAAATGCCTTAATTATCCTCTTGAGGTATAAGATTTTTGTTTGTTGGGCTGTTTGTTTAATCTGTTCCTAGACTACAGGTATGTAGATTGCTGTCTCTAGAATGTTATCGCTTACTCTTAGGATGAAGGAATGATTTTCTCCATCAGCTTCTTTCTAAACAGGTGTTCAGGAACTGCTATACAACCACTATTTCAATCCCTTTTTCAAGTCAGGTTACTCTAATATATTGCTTTAGGAACACAACAAGCTCACCAAGCATCACAAACAATCCACAATGACTAAATTCAATCTGTAAGCTACTACAAATGCAGTCACAATTACTGTTATCTTTTCTCTGCAAACAGGATTTCTGAGTGATAGTAGACTCCTATTGAATACACCAAGCATATACTTCATGAGGAAAAAGAATAAAGTCAGGCAGAGCTAGGAAAAACATTTGACCACAAGCCTATCCTTTTGCCATAAACTGTTAGCAGTGCTATGGGAGCCTCTTAAGCAGCAGCCACTTCTCTTAAGAGAAAGCTTTCTCCTCAGAATTTAAGCAGGTCTTTCATGGAGATCTTGGTTTTAGAACAGCTCAGCTACCATTTCTCTGCCAGCCCCACTCAGAGAAGTGAATTAGTCAGCACAATGGCTGGATGACAAAAGTCCTACACAGTACCACTGTGGAACAGCACTGAGATCCTGACTTCAAACAGGGTTAGTACTGAAATAGTACTTTAGATCTTTAATGCAGCAGGAGAAAAAAAAACAACAAAACCACAACAAATCCACAAAACTTAGAATCATCACTTAATTCCAGTAACAAAGAATTAGGTTACATTTTAATTTTTCTAGCAAACATTTTTCACCCCTTCATACAAACAGGGTTGTGGTTTTTTTCCTTCCCCACATGAAGTTCCCATTCATCTCACATTTGACATTTCAGTACTTCAGAAAAATATAAGTGTGCAGTCCAATTGCATCTCTCAGGACAAAGTAATTTGAGGACTCCTAGATGCGCTTTAAAAACAAAGTGTCAAGGCTTGATTATTTCCAGTGTTGTGTCAAATTACAAGGAGTTTGTTTTAGCAACTAACTACAAGCTCCTACAAAGAAAGAATACTCTCACTATATTGCACAGAGAACCAGGACCATGCTGGGGAATTTAATGCATCAAGAACCTAGCTTAAGCTTTCCCACTACAATACAGAGAGCAGAGCCCTGCTGCAACTGCACAGCACTTCAGAAACTCTCCCCACCTGCAAGCCTTGTTTCTGCTGGAGATCTCATGGGGTCTCTGTGTAAGTGCACACATGACCTGACCAAGAGGAAGTTTTAAGGCAGAAGTAGGAGACTCCAGTTCATGAACCGACACAGAACTGTCTTGGATGTGAGAACACACCTGTCTTTTCATCTACCTTGTCCACATGCCTTCATAATTTAACTGAAAAGAACCGTCTTCACTACACAGTTTGAGTCTTTGCCAAAATGGGTCTATTCTAACCAGCAAGGGTCATCTAGGGAAAAAGAAAAAAAATATATAAAATAGCAATAAATGCAGAATATAAAAGGAAAACCAGAGAGGAATCCTGGTATATCCAGAATCCTAAAATGTTCACCTTTTAAACAAGATTGATGGGCAAAATTCTGTTCATACAGAACCTTGCTACATCATCCTTTGTAAGGATCCCAACTGTGCCTTTTTTCCCCATCAGGGTAAAGGACAACTTCTAGATTAGTTTCTTTGGCAGATCTACTAGACAGTTGTCATAAGGGTACCTATTTGTAAGCCAGCAAAGAATGCTGAGAGTCAGGACTCCTGACTTTGGGTCTCATTTCTGTTGGGGTAACAGCTCTACTGGCCTCAGTGTCAGTCCCTGTTCTCCCTTGAGCTGTTTAGCACATCAGTCATGCTGGATGGATTAGCAGCTGTATATACATGACACTTCCCTAGAGCTCTCTGCAGAGCCAACATAATGTTTGGTCCAGCCAATACATGCAAGCTTTGATGAGAACGGAGGACATTCTGACCAATTTTATATGCCTGCCTGAAACAAAAATACAGAAACACCAAAACATGGAATGAGTCTCTCCTTCCTTATCCTACATATAGTCCCAGGAACTGAACAAATTTCAGCTCGAAGTTTCCTAAGGGAGAGAAAAAAAGCCAGCTACTTTGTGACCACCTAAATGAGTTTATTTATTGATAGCTAAGTAACAAATTGCCTTGAAAAGTACCAAACAGTTAAGACAGGGATGTCCTTGGTACTGACTAGTTGTGGTGAATCTTACACATTTGAAGGGTCCACAAATAGGAAATCAGTTTTGAAACTGCAAAAGGCACTGGTGTACTGAGTTTTTGTCAGTTTACTTTTCTCAGTCACTGTTCCTAGACCATCAAGACACTGTCCAAGGAAAGTGTACAAGCTGGAAATTATCGATCTGTGATATCCTTACTTTTGTTTACCAGGTGGCATTTAACATCTGCCGAGAGTCTCATTATCCTTGTCTACAGACTCACTTACTATATGCAAGCATGACAACTACCAAAAACAAATATGCAGAGTTCTGAGGTAGCTGGATACCTCAGGTAGTAAGTGATATGCACATGGTTTAAAAACCAAAAGCACTGCCCAAATCATTTGTTATCTTAACTATCTGGGGCTGGAGAGGGGTAAGGAAGTGTCTTGAAATACATGTAACCCCAGCTGAGAAAAAGATTTTAAAGAGAGAGTAATTCTTACAATCAGCAGAAAGGAAAGATCCTTGCTAGCCTTAGAAAATTATTTTGTTGTAGATACACACTGTATAAGGTACCCCATTTCTCCTAATCCCCCAGGTGCCTGCCAGTAGCATTCTTGACTTCACCTCTACCATATAAAACCCAGGTGGCTAAATCTCAGAAAACCAAGCAATTCCAACAGTTTGGGTGCCTCTGAAGTTTTTGACCGAGTTGGGCAGATCTAGTCACACTGGGGAAACAGAACAAAAATATGCAAAAATATTAAGCATTTTTTCCCTCTATTTTGAGCTGTTGAAGGCATTACAGTATCACCATTTCTCTGTCAGAGTTCATTCATTTGCCTGTTTATCTCTGCCTTCAAGCTCCACTCATTCAAGAGATATTTTCCAAACTGGTGAAATACGCCTACTAAATGATAGTAACCACCAATTACTATTCCCCCCCAATACTTTTTACTAACTTTATTAAGCTTGACTCAATGCCAACAACCTGTCTATTTATTATTCAAAACTGTTTATTACGTGTCTCATGAGCTTAAACTCACCATTTAGATGATATTACACAGTAATGTGAACAGAGTATCAATGCTATTCTGCTTACAGCATGTGCCTGTACAGAACACCTCACCTGCATGGACTTTGAAAATGCACTCTCTACAGCTGCAGACTGAATCCTTTTTTCCCCCAAGGAAAACAAAATATGCAAGTACGTGTATTACTGTAACTTTATAGTCATGCTCCACTAATAATGTCACTTCAGCCAAGAATGCATAGTCATGTTTTAACTTTCCCACTTAAAAGCAAGTAGGGTCCATGTAACAGGCTAATATGGGACTAAGGCAAAACCAGACAGTAGACAGCTCATGTACACTGCAGAAACTCTGTCAGTTTGATTACATAAACAACTCTTGATGGAGATGACTCCTAACTATGAATAAATAAATCTATACATAAACCATTTCCTTAGATGACATATGTTACAGTAGTAAAAATATTTTTCTACTACTCCACACACACCCCAGCCTAAGCTGCAGCTACTCAGTACTGTACAGCTTTGCTTGCTAGCTGTAGAAACAATTCCTAACTAACCAGAAAGACTGCTTAGCCTACAGAATGGCAAAGATCCATTTCTTCACTTTTCCACCTTACACAGCCTATGCTGTGTCTTACACACCACAGTTCACCTCTAGGACAAACAGACCTACTCACAAGAAAAATGTGAAAGCTCAGATCTACTAATGAGTTATCATTCACCTATCACAAATGTACCACAACAGCCTCCTCATGGCAGGGAAACCAATGGGAGAAAAAGCAGAGCTGTTCTACATACACTGCTGCACCCCTATGCCAGGGTTTTTCTTGAGGATCACTTTTATGTGCTTCATACTTCCAAAGCTCTGTGAAAGATAAACAAGACTTGGACCCAATACATGAAAAATTGTAACAGGGAGGGAGGATATAGCCCTGGATGAAAAGGTCAGAGACTATTAGGGGTACAGCCTTTACTCATCCAGTGAGAAGCTACTGCAGCAGTCATGCTTCCCAATAAACCTTCTGACTAACATAAAATCAGAAGTAGAAACGTTAGAAATGCCAGCTGTGCTAATAAACCAGCTTTCCAACATTCATACACACCCAGGTTTTACTACAGTTACACCAACCTGAAACTGGTGCCCAGCACCTTCAGGGAAGGCTTCCCACCCATTACCAAGGACATACAACTCGCAGATCCCCACAGCTTTGACAATCATCTTGGTCCCACAGTAGCAGATTGGCAGTGCTGCAGAGAGCAAAGAACTCTTCAGAACAGTGACTCTGCTTTATTGTTTTTTCTAAATGATGGAAAGTTTGAAAATGCACTGAAAATCTTAGTAGTCTGAGCCTTGTTAACATCACTAGAGCTGGCAAGGTTTTGACTGTAACCATAAAAACAACAAAAATCTATTCCACTCCAGATTTTGACTGAACTCTACCAAAAAGACACACATACAAGGATCAGCACCTGGATAAAGTTCCTCCCCACTGCTCAACTGAATTTTCATTCAGAGTAGCAGAAATTTCCATCATCCCATTAACACTTAAATCATCAGCAGTATGCTCATTTACAATGCAAAGTATGATCTTAGCACACAAAATTCTGCCTTTAATCTGGGTACACACAGACCAAACAAAAACCCTGGGAACTGATCCTATCAGCAACACAACTAAGAATGTGTGGCAAGATCTCAGTCTGAACAGTCCTTTCAGCAAGTCTTGAAACTAGGAAAAAAAATTCCTTAAAAAGTACCTCAAGAAACTCAATAAAAAAATTAAGCAAATAAAAACTAAAATCCTAGTAATACCACTTAATGAGATCATGATAAATTTTAGTTACTATCTCAGCTACATGGATTGTAACTGTTAAAAAATAACTACCTCAAAAGATGAGATGGAAGGAAAATTTTCTATTCACATCTTATGTCAGGTGTCCAAAATGCAACAGTTGAACCACTTACTGCTTCTTGCAACACTTGACACCTCAGGTGTAAGTCACCACTGAGGGTGTGAAGTTTGGCAACATTAAACTCGGCACAAAAATCTTTCTACAGATTCCAAAGGGCCTTGAATCAGACAGGGTACTTTTAAATTAAGAATCGCATTACTGCTGGATTGAAGTACTGTGGTCCAAACAAAGGTGCTTTAAAGCTCAATTATGAACTGTTAATAAAACCTCCATAACTCAGTTAATTTTTGCTGTTTGAGGTAGCACAGAGAAGAATCCTACATGAATGAAGCCCTACAGGACTACTCAAGTGTAACACAGAAGAGAAAAAAAACAGGTCACATAGCCTGACAGAAACACACTGGTTTTCCTGAACAGCCTACTCTAATTAAAAGCTATCATTTTCCCCACCTTCCATGAAAATGAAACAAATGATCCACTATTGAGTGGACCTGAGTTCAAATGTCCATTTTCTCTTTTTCCTTTGTGTTTATTTTCCAGGGCTGAAAGGGTAACGTACAGGGGAAAGAAGTTTGCCAAGTAGACTGGTTAAATACACTCTATAAACGTTTGTCCACTACTCACACAGCAGAACTCAGAGAGCTGCTAAAGGTGCATCACTTGTAGTTCATTACATCACAAGTACTTGAGGTAGGTCCTAAAGATGCAGTTCTGTTTAGCTGCTTTACTCCAAATACTGCAACAGCAGCAAACAATTGGACCAGCTTTTATCTCCACTAAAATAAAAAAGTTGTTGCATATTTGAGCTGGGGGGTTTTAGGACTTAACTACTTAGCCTATGAGTGCAGTTTAACTTGGCTAAATAAATTAAGATTCATGATACATGTAACAGATTCAAGCTGTATCTATCAAAACTTCCACTAAATTCAGTGGGAGACAGCAGAGCTGAACTCACAGCTGAACTGTTTTAGTCCTTGATAAATTTAGGTCCTGTAAAAACAATAGCCTAGGATGACTGCAATCACCTGTTCATCTACAAACCAGACAAGATATGACTCCTCATCCTGTCAGCACACATGCTGTCAAGACACAAAATTAATTTGTGCCTTTTTTCCATCTTATTTAACGACTTTGGAAGCACCATCCCAGCTACAGCTAGAAGCTTGATTAAATAACTACCTTAGAAGAAGTAATAATAATCTGGACCTAATTCAAATCACTGACATTGTAGCATAGGCTGTTCCTAATGAATAACAGAAATAATAATAGCAGCAGCTCCCCGCCACCTCCCCAAGCAGAGGGTGCAAAGGAACCAACCACTGCTGCATAAATTTCTTACAACAACAAAGTTCCCCTCTGGAAACAGTTTTGTCTGCTCTACTGCCCCAGTTAGCATTCACCCTAAAACAAGGTGCTAAACCAGGTCATGCCTAGAGCAAGTGTCAGAGAAATCATGCTTATGTCTCAAGGCAGGGCTCACCCTTCATTTGTTCATGGACTTCCCTGCCTCTTGCAGAGGACAGCATCCCTGCTCCACAGTAATGACCGTTAATAACTTTTTGCAAGATCAACATTTACTTATGCATTGTTTTAAGGACCCATGAATCCTACAGCACACTTTCAACTCGGATGAAAAAAGGCTTGGCTGCAGCTGCCTTCCCTCCGCACTCCACGGCCACCGAATCTCCCGTGGGACAAAACCCCAGATGTGAACTTTGCAACAGACTGCTATGTCGTTGCCCCTTTAAAAAGCCGAGTTAAAAATACCCAGTTCAAGTAACTTGTCCACATAAACAGACAAAAATCAAAACCAACCTTTCCACTTCTGCACTCTGAATCACTCCTTTTGACAAGTGAACTTCGAACTTCCCATTTGACAGCTCAACCAAAGCATACCCAGGACATGTTCACAAAGACCTGCCCTCCACATAAAAACGTCAACACAGCCTGGCCCCGGAGCACCGAAAGACCTTACTATAAATGAGACCTGGAAAGAAGCCAAGGGTCCTGGGACAATTTCTCACAAAATTCGTGACGAGCCACCCCTTGCGGCCGCCCCCCTCCCAACTCCGTTCCTAGGACCACCGGTTTGTCACCCTCTCTCATCTCAGAGTACCCGGTGGCTATCCGCACCTGCGCCTGCCACTCCTCCCCAAGAAAGCGCGGGGAGAACCCGAAGTAGCGCACGCCCGCTGACCCGAGCCTCTCTTAACAGCAGCCATCCGGTGCCCGCTGGCGTCGAGGCCGGGCGCCCCCGGCGGCACCGGACGCGCTGGCAGCGAGCAGCCCCTGCCGCCGAGGCGAGGCCGGCGGGGCGCCATACAACCGGCTGAGAGCTCAGTGTCGCTCCAGCCCAGCACGCTACTGCCACCCCGAGCCGGGACCTCCGGGGAGCCGGCGGCGACGCAGCCCGTTATTCCGCAGTCCAGGTGGTGCAGGAACGCTGGCAGCGGCGGGGCCGCCCCCGCCTGGCGGCGTGCAGCGAAGGGGCTGCATCAGCCCACACCCCACGGGGGTTTTAAAGGGGCAGTGCACCCGCCGCAGGCCCCTCACCCCGCTCCGCCGGGGGCGGACGATTTCGGCCGAGGTTGCCTAGCAGGAGGGCGGCGGCAGCGGGGCCGGTCCCGCCGGTGCAGCCCGCGCTGCGCACGGCGGGCGGAGGGAGGGAGGGGCGGGAGGGGGCTGGGTGGCTCCTGCTGCTGCTGCTGCCGCCACAGCGCTCGCCGCCTCCCCTCCCCCCCGGCGGGGGCTCCTCGCTGCAGCCTCTGTGCTCCGCTCTCGGTCATGTGACCCTAACGTAACCGGACAGGAAAAGCCGCCGCCGCCGCCGCGCTGACTCCGTTGTTGCTGCTGCCGCTGGGCGCGGAGACGGCGGCGGCCCGCGCAGCACCTGGCGCCTCAGCGGCCTGCGGCCCCCAGGTGAGCACCGGCCGCGCCGCGCTTCGCGGCGGATCCCGGCGCCGCCCGCACGTGCGCCCGGCCCCGCCGCACCGACCACGGCCCAGGCTGAGGCGGTGGCGGCGGGCAGGCAGGCGCGGGGACACGGTGGGGCCTGCTCGGCCCTGCCTCCTCATTGTGTGCGAGAGGCACCCGGCCGCGGGGCCAAGCCGCGCTGCGGCGGGCCGAGGGGGGCGCGAAAGAGGAGGAGGGCCGCGCCTGGCGCCGCTGGGGCTGCCCTGGCCTCCTGACAAACCCCCGCCGGGCCGGGCCGGGCGGCTCCATCCGGGACACAGCCCGGGGGGGGGATGGGCCCGTGCTGAGGGGAGGGCTGCCGGGGGGGGGGGGGGGGGGGGGGGGGGGAAGTGGGCCGCGCCAAGGATGGAGGGGACGGATGAGGGAGAAAGGGGGAGGGGCTGCTGTCGTCCGACGTCGGGATCGGTTCGGCTCGGCCGGTTGGGCCCCCGCGCCCGCCTTCCCTCTCTGCCGCCTGCCCGCAGCGGGGCGGCCCCCCCCTCTGGCGGCATCCGGCGCAGGGAAGGGCGGGGGAGGAGGGCGCCGCGCGGCGCGGGAGGGGGCGGCCCCGCCTGTCTCTCCTCGGCAGGCTGGGCGGCCCTGGCGGCGGCGGTTCCCGTCTCGCGCGCCCTGGCAGCTCCGCTCGCGCTGCGTCTCGCGCCGTCTCCGTCCGTCCGTGCGCGCGTGGCGTGCGCGGGGGAGGGGGAGCCGGGGGAAAGGAGGGCGGAGAGAGAGGAGGTGGGGTGGGGCGCAGCCAGTGAGAGTGGCGCGCGGCCACCCGGCCTTCCGCCCCAGCGGCCAATGGGAGGGCGCCGTCACCCCTGCCACAGAGGCCGAGCGTGACTGCGGGGACGGGCGGCAAGCCACGCCCCCCCCGCCGCGAGCGACGCCCTCCTGTACGCTACGGCGCCGGCAGGCGGCGGGAGCGCCCGAGCGGTGCGCGCCCCTTCCCCCACGCCGCAGCTGCCGGCGCGCACTCGCGCCGTCCCGCGGCGGCGGGAGGGCGGGGCCGCGTGCCTGCACGCTTTCCGCCCCACGGGGGTGGGTGCTGGTAGCCCACTGTCGAGCACCTGCCAGCGCTCTAGACACCGGAGACGGGGAGGAGGGAGGGTCCGCAGGCGGTGGACTACGTTTGCGAGCGGCCGGGGCTGGGCTGGTGCCTTCTACAGCTGAAGCGAAAAGAGCGTCGGGGGCTTGTTGGGAGGTTCGGCGTCTGCGGAGGCCTGAGGGCTATTTCCTGGCAGAACGACCGTCTCCCTTTGCCCGGGCGGCTCCCAGTCTCTGCTCATTGCGCCTGCTACATTGCTCACGGCATTTCCCTCGGCCTACTTCTCTACCGGCTCATTCTCATCCTTGTCATTTGTTCACTGCTTTTCCCATTGAGGTGTCCGAAATAAACTTACGCTTTCAGAAAGGATTCGGTCTCGCGTGGTTTTTCAGATACCCTCAAGCAAACTGGATAATTTCAAAAGTTGTGATAAAGCTGAACCTAGCCAGCCTGTCAACTGTACAAAAGGAGTGTCTCTACAGGGATTTAAGGCATAAGTTGAATCGATCAACACTGAAACAAGGCATTGCTGGTGTTAATATTCTATTAGCTAAGGGTAATGCACATGCACATAGCTAAGATGTACCCTTCTGTGTATGAGAGGCACGAGTGCTTTCCTAACTTGTACACTGTCATGTACATACTTCCTTAAAGTGTGATTCTTTTAGTGCTTCCAAATAATTAAAAGTGTTGAAATTACTTTTTTGTGGATATTTGAAAGATGTGTTTTGCATGTGTATGAACGTTGTATCATTTCGTGAGAATATTAATGCTCATGAATCTTAACAGCTTCAGCTGCCACAGTGATTGCTATTTGGATAAAAGTGAAACTAAGCTAAACAGTCTTGGGATGGTAATAACTAGGAGGTACTTTTCTGCCTTGGAGTTCACTAACTTTGTTAGTGTTTTCTGCCTGAGAAGTTTTGTGAAGTACAGAACAGACTCAGCACTGATAAAATAAGAAATGTAGCACACAGAATAACCTAAATTAATATTTATTTTTTTAAATCATAAATCAGCATATTTCCCTTAACTTTGGAAAGTACCTGCATGGAGCATTTGCAGGGTTAAATAATGATTAACATGGTTACTCTTACTGATGACTGCAAGTATTGCCCCTTTTGAAAAGATGGAAAGAATTTTAGCATATTGTTTGTATAAACATAATTATCTAAACAGTAAGTTAGGAAGGAGAGGATGGGTTTGAAGAGAGTTGAAACCTGATTTTTTTTTTCTCTTACTACTTTTAAGAAATTAATCAACTGTGTCTTACATTGTATTTATTTATTTGCCCTTACACCCCTGACTCAAAGACTTCCAATCTCATGTAAATGCAGAGGAATGCTTGCTTACCCATTTAAATACAAAGGCATTCTTCTTTGTCCTGCAAATAGAAACACTTGTTTCTCCAGTGGCTAAACATATTGGCATAGGTGGAATGCACCTTAGTACTCCTTCCCAAAAAAAGCCACACACTGTGTAGAAGAAAAACTGTACCTTTCCTAAAATTTTGATAATTTCCATAATTTCCTACTCATTCTGGAGGGGGAAAAGACATTTTATAAATCTGCTACTTTTGATCCACTTCTGTTTTCACCTCTTTATTTTCTGTTCATAATGCATCTGAACTGCTCTGTGCATAATACGCCTAGGAATTTTGTTAACTTCTCTTGCTGTTTTACACTGCTACATACAGACCTACTCCCATTCATGCTTTCATTTTTTCTACTTGGAGCTCTATTTGTTATGTTTACATTTCTATGTACTTGTTGATCTTACTAGCCCTATCCATCCAACTATACACAACTGTCGTAATGTTTCCTTGGCTATTTTTTCCCCGAAGTTATCAATTCTGGTTTCCAAGGCTGCCTTCAAATCCTTGATAAGAAGTTTATAGTACTTAGGTAGCTAGTTCTTTGAGGACAGCCTCCAGCAGCTGGTACAAGGACATACAAGGAGGGTGCGGGGTTGCAGAAACCCTGGTTTAGGGGGGGCTCAGATTGGTGCCTTTAGTTTCACTATTAGTTATCCTACCTTGTGGTGACAGCCAGCAGTGAATGGAACTGCACATCTCACCCTTTGTGTCTTTTGAATTACTATGTGAGCATGAGGCATGCTGGTACAGTTGTACCTGATCTCAGTGAATAAATAAATAGTTGCTGGGTGAAAACATTAGTTCCTCCTGTTCTGATAGTTCAGAGAGCTTGCACATACCTAGAATGAATTAATTGTTTCAGCCTGAGAAGACTGGTATTTCCCAGGAGAGAGGATAAGCATCAGAGATACTTAATTACGTAATGTGTGGTTGGGATTCAGCTAGATGGACACGTAACTTTTAGGTAAAAGATACATAGAGACACTGAAAATTCAGGTTAAAAGTATCTAACTTTTCTTTTTTGGGGTTCTGCTTGACTCCCCCACCCACTTATGTGAGGGTGACCGATACCAGAAGAGAGAGATGTTTTTCTTGTTTGAATAGATGTGTGGCAGCCAAAATACTTTGTTCTTCCTGTCACAAACAGTTGTTTTTACTACTTATTAATATTTCTTCCTCTTCAGCTGTTTACATTTCTGTATCCAAGTCTCAGACTCCCCATGCCTTTTCCAAACTCTTCAGTCCTGGATCTCCCTTTGCGGCTTAAGCCTTGGCAAATAACTTGCACCTTTATGAATTGCATCGCCCATCATGAAACAGAGATACTTACCTACATGTGAAAAAAAAAACATTTATACAGTAGTTTGGGATTAAGAGGTGTTGCTAATGGCATACGCATACAAGAGGAAAATATCTATTACAAGACAGCTGCTATTGCATCTACTGATAAGTTTTACATGAAAATAATTTGCTTTTCAGAGTGTAAAAAGATGGATTTGGCCAACCACGGACTTATTCTGCTGCAGCAACTAAATGCTCAGAGAGAGTTCGGTTTCCTGTGTGACTGCACAGTTGCCATTGGTGATGTCTACTTCAAGGCACACAAATCAGTCCTTGCTTCTTTCTCCAACTACTTCAAGATGTTGTTTGTTCATCAAACCAGGTAACTATAAAAAAAAGCGTTCACTGTTTAAACATTGTTCGGTTAGGTAAGCTAAGGAGGTCTAGGAATATTTTGAAGCCTGAAAAAGCTTCTTGCTGTGACATGAGGAATATGGAATCCAGTCTTATCTGCAAACTAGAATCTTACTTTAAAACATACTCAAGTTGAACAGTGATTCATTAACACTAATGTTATTGTTTAATACAAGTTCATTATCCTTAAAAAAACATAGAATTCTGAGAGTTGAGTATTTAAAGGATTCTGTTTTCACTCTTGCAGTTTCCTTACCCCACTCACTATTCTTTACTCTGTCTTGGCACTATTCTTGACATTTCCCTAACATTGTATATAACTCATTAAGTATTTCCTGAGAGTTTTTGATAAATTTGCTTATAAAAGAAGTTAATTTGTTAATTCATTTTTTACAGTTTCCCAAAGTCAGTTAAGTAACTAATCACTACGTGGTGCTGGAAAACTGTTTTAATGATTTTTTTTTTTTTTTGTCTTTTCTTTTTTACAATTACTAGGAGTATCTCAAAGTTTATGTTAAATTCTTCATTCTTAGCCACATAATTCTTAGACAGAAGTGGGCATCAAAGATGGAATTGCACTGCTGAGGACTGGCAGATGTGCCAGTCTTGATGCTCCATAAAAAGCATTCCTGGAAGACAGGATTGCGAAATTTACTTTTGATTTATATATCTGAATTCAAAAGCAGTCAAGAAGGGTGCACCTCAAGAAATAGCAAAATTTCCTCTTCAGCTTGGTAGCTCACTGTGGTTAGAGCATTCAGAATACAGCATGCAGAGATCCATTTTTGGATCTCTGTCTTTTACTTAATGTTTAATACAAGAGCTACAAATAACTGTGAAAAGCTATTAGAATCCAGATCCTCTCCTGTTAGCTAATTGGCCTAATAAAGTCGTCCTTGATTTTCTTTTCTATTCTGTGAACCTTCCTTTCTTTTTGCATAGAGATCCAGTTTCAATCAAAGGAGTGGTGGGTCTTTCAGTCCAGAGTATCCTAAAGGTTGATGCATAGGGCATGCCTCAGCTGGAGGATGGTGATGTTTTCAGTCTTGTTAGGCTGATGAGGACATCGCATCCAGAAGGGCTGTTATGCTGACCAGTTGTACCACTGGTGCTACTGCTTCTTCCTCCCTAGTCAAGGAAAGAAGCTATTGTTCTGCCTTATGAGGAGCCTGGCCTCCACAGGGTAGATGTATTCAGGCTACACCTGTTGCATGAGATCCTCAGGGGATTCATACCCTGTTCTGCGTGGTTTCTGCATCGTAACGCAGTTGTGATAAGGTGATACCACACTTATGCAGAACTACAGCTGTAAAAACTAGTAAGACGTAGAAGCCAAATAGGCAAACACCAGGTGACTTTTAGGTGTCTTCAGGGCTAAGTACTGAGAAAAGTTTGATGGACTGTGAATTTAGAGTTCACTGCTAGTAGTTTTTAATTTAACTATGGACATGTTTGAATCCAACCAAGAGCAAGTTGTCTTTGCAATTTACAAATACATTCATATGTGACAACAAATCTATAATGTAACAGTAATTTAGAAAGGTGTAGGTTGCAATGGGAACAGCTTTGTCTTTCAAACTGGTTACGTACCTGAAGAAAAAGTTGTGATCTTTCAAGTGGCCAGTAAGATCAGCTCTTTTACATTAAGGTGTTTATATATATTACAGATTCTGTCTTTGGAATTTAAGTAGATGCTTTGGGGTTTTAGGAGTGCCTGAATAACCTATATCTGGTTTAAAAAAAAAAATCCTTGTCTCTTATTGATCATTGCATTTCACCTTTCAGTGAATGTGTCCGTTTGAAAGCAACTGACATACAACCAGATATCTTCAGTTATCTTTTACATTTGATGTACACCGGGAAGATGGCACCGCAACTCATTGACCCAGTTCGACTAGAACAAGGAATAAAGTTTCTGCATGCGTATCCACTAATTCAAGAGGCCAGCCTTGCAAGTCAGGGAACTTTTTCTCACCCGGATCAAGTTTTTCCATTAGCATCCTCATTATATGGCATTCAGATTGCAGATCACCAGATAAGACATCCCACTAAGGTTACATCAACGACTGACAAACTCGGGCGAGAACCAAGGCCACAGACATCACGAATGAACCACGAGCAGGTTTCTGAAGGCTCACAGCTCTCACAGCTAGGTACAACTCTGCCACAAGTGAACAGGACAAATATGTCCACTTCTGACCCATTGCCATCTTCTTTATCTCCAGAGTTGGTATCTGCTGCTGGTAATAACTCACCTGCAGGAGAAGAGGCCAACATGGAAGCATCTTCTTCAGATGAACAGCCTGCCTCACTCACAATAGCACATGTCAAGCCAAGCATTATGAAAAGGAATGGAAGCTTCCCAAAATACTATGCCTGCCACCTCTGCGGCCGTCGGTTCAATTTGCGAAGTAGTTTGCGTGAGCACCTGCAGATCCACACGGGAGTTCCCTTCACATCTAGCCAACAGGGAGAAAGTAATATTTCTTTGTCCCTCTGCAACAACACAGCTGATAAAGATGCTGTGGAAGTACCTGAAGCAGGGATGATTAGTGACAGCGAACTGCAGCAGATCTCAGACTCCCCAATAATTGATGGGCAGCAGCAGTCAGAGACACCACCACCCTCTGATATTGCAGACATAGACAACTTGGAGCAGGCAGATCAAGAGAGGGAAGTAAAACGACGGAAATACGAATGTTCCATCTGTGGTCGCAAATTTATTCAGAAAAGCCACTGGAGGGAGCACATGTACATACACACTGGCAAGCCCTTCAAGTGCAGCACTTGTGACAAAAGCTTTTGTAGGGCTAACCAGGCTGCCAGACATGTGTGCCTAAACCAGAGCATGGACACGTACACGATGGTGGACAAACAGACTCTGGAACTCTGTACTTTTGAGGAAGGCAGTCAAATGGACAACATGCTAGTACAGACCAACAAGCCCTACAAATGTAACTTGTGTGACAAAACATTTTCAACTCCTAATGAAGTAGTCAAACATTCGTGCCAAAATCAAAACTCTGTCTTTACACTAGAAGAAGATCGCTCCATTCTGCTAGGTGGTGGGGACACAGAAGCCACAGAGACTGATAATGCAGTGCTAGCCTCCATCAAAAAGGAGCAGGAAGCAGTGTTGTTAGACTGAATGTGAAACTTATATCAATTTTTTAAAGTTTCTTTACATATTTTTTATTGAATCAGTTTCTCCCTCCCTCCACCTCTTGCCTCACCCTTGCCATCTCTTCGACCAGTCTCCTTCACGCCCTTTGTCTTCAGCAACCAGAACTGTACTGGCACGTTAGAAAATTGGACTTTGCCTCTCCCACCAAAACAAACAAAAAAGCTTTTGCATCAAACCTCAACATAATTGATTTTAATACAAAGGAACATGGGATAAAGTAATCCAGCTAACTATGTTGATAGTATTAGTTAATCCAAATTTAATAGACTTTAAACAAATTTTAGATTGCTTAAAAGTGTACTTAGGTACAATGCTGAGTGTATCAGTTTGGTAAGCAAAGTATATATATGTTAGTCTCCCTGGTAAATGGCATTTTGAGAAGATGTGGCAAATTACAAACACCATGCTTTTTATAAGTCCACATACAGGTTGATTAAAATTATCATTTAAAACCCTCAGAACTTTTCACAATAAATGCAAAATCTCTGTTCATTGAGTTAAAAAGAGCTGAGGGTGTTTGGGTTTTTAGCTTTACGTTTTCCTTCAAGTATGCCTTTGGGTGTCTGTTTCAGATAGCATTGAGTTAAGCAAAGTAGTTACTTAGTCAAATTTTGACTTAAGTAGCTGGTAATGATAATGTGATGGTAATCTTTACATGTATATATATATATATATATATAAAAATATATGTATAAAGTTTTTTATATATGTATGTATATATATATATAAAGTGTGTGTATATTTGGTACAGATAAAGAAATGCACACATCTTTTTTTTTTTTTTTAAGTAACTAGCCATCTACTCTCAGATTCAGTCCAGAAAGTTGTAGCTGTTTGACAGAAGTAGTTGTTGCACAGGTTATTTTAATCAAATTAAAAACATCCTGAGATGCATGCATTTTTATTGGCCTGTTGAAGAGAAGGAGCTCATAGGCAAGTATTGTCACCCAAGCTGCAAAGGAAATGAGAAGTCACATACTGGTGAGCACTTTACCACCAACAGTGCAGCACATGCGTGTGTGGTTAGCTATAGGTTTGAGTAATTCTGGATGAAAGGAGAGAGTAAAGCTCTCTCAGTTAAGCAATGTCCTTGATTTCATTTGGTGTAATGGTGTGAGTAAAGAGGAGGAAAATGCATGGAGAAGTTCTAACAGGGGATCATGGTTGTTTTAGAGTGAATCTGGAGTACTAGCCAGCAAATTCTGCTCTGTAAGAGTCCTGTTATTTTCAAAGCCAAGACAAAGTCTGCAAAAGATGGAGGGATAAATTCTGTAGTTTTAGTTGCTGCTAATAGTAGCACCACCTCTTTGTGTTAAAAATCAAGTTGTTGATTCTTATTTAATATAGATGCCCAGGTTTTTTGCTGGTAGCCCAAAAACCTAAACTGACAACAGTGAAGCCCACCAAGCAATAACCGGGCCAGCAGAAGGTGTAAGCAGACAGAATATATGCCCCGTCATAAATGGAGACAGTGTGTGTTTTGGGGGGAGGGGCGGGAGAGGGCAAGTCACAAACCACAACTCCTCTCTGTGTATACGTTTAAAATGAGTATCATCTTTTTGTGTATAGTTAAGTTCTCAGATTTGTAAGTTTTTATACATCATTTCATTGAATAAAAACTGAATTAAATGGAATGTGATTTATTGAGTTGAAGGTAAAAGGTTATTGGCTTTCAGTCTTTCTGAAAGCTCTTACTGAATTGTTTTTAAAGCCAAACAATGTATTCTATCTATCAGACTAAAACCTCTGTCATACAGATGAACAAATGGCTCAGTAAAGCATAAAGCAGTGGATTCAGCATTAAAAGTCACTACATAATCATTCTTTCACAGTTTATTTTAAGGGGATGATTATTGTAAAGTGCATTGTAAGTGGTGTTGGTCTCTTGTCTTAGATTATTAGATTTTAAATCAATTTATTTTACTTCAAAGTATAAGAGTTTTTTGAGGTAAAAAAAATCTACATGTTACAGAATTGTGTTGTCCATTTTAAAACAATTTCTTTAACTGTGTTGTTTATTTCCTATCACTTAGCCAACGTACTCTCAGAGTAGGAAAACAAGAAGGGCTTCTATAGGTAGGCCAAGTGGAAAAGAAAAGGTAATACATAATCCCCCAATGAGCAAGAACAGTGAGCTAGTAACAACAGATGAGATGACTGAGGTTCTCAACGTTTTTGCCTTGGTCTTTGTTGGCAATCTCTCTCCTCACACCTCCCAAGTTGACCTAAGTCCCTCCCACAGTAAGCGAAGACAACGTTTGTGACCACCTGAGGAACCTGAGCATACACAAATCTATGGGACCTGATGAGATGCATCCCAGAGTCCTGAGAGAAATGGTTGATGTAGTTGCCAAGCCACTCTGCATATTTGGAAAATCCTGGCAGTCATGTGAAAGAAGGTGGTGGCTGAAAGAAGGGACACAAGGAGGGCCCCAGGAACTACTGACCTGTCAGCCCTCACCTCTGTGCCTGGGAAGATCATGGAACACACCCTCCTAGAAGCTCTAATAAGGCACATGGAGTACAAGGAGGTGATTTGAGACAGCCAGGGTGCCTTCACTAGGGGCAAATCCTGCCTGACCAACCTAGTGTCTTTCTACTATGGAGTAGCCCACATCAGAAGGGCAATGGATGTGATCTGGACTTCTGCAAGGCCTTTGACACAGTCCTCCACAACGTTCTACTCTCTTAAGTTGGAAAGATACAGATTTGATGGGTGGACTGTTCGGTGGGTAAGGAATTACCTGAATGATTGCATTCAGAGGGTAGTGGTCAACAGCTTGAAGTCCAGATTGAGCTTTGTGATGAGTGACATCCCTCAGGAGTCTATACTGGGACCAGTGCTGTTTAATATCTTCATCAATGATACACACAGTGGCATCCAGTGCACCCTCAGTAGGGGTGGGTGTCAAGTGGAGGGGGCCAAGCTCTTTTTGGCAGTGCACAGTAATAAATGGGTTCAAACTTGTATGTAACTTTCACCTCAACATGAGGAGAAACTTATTTACAGTGAGTGTGACGAGCACTGGAACAGGCTGTCCAGGGACATTGTGGAGTCTCCTCTGGAGACTTTCAAAACCCACCTGGATGCATTCCTGTGTGAACTACCCTAAGTGATCCTGCTTCAGCAGGGGAGTTGGACCTAATGATCTCTTGAGGTCCCTTCCAACCTCTAGTACACTGTGATTAGTTAAAGTCTGGTAAGACAACAAGTTCTATGGTGCCCAGTGGCAGGTATCGCAGTCCCCTGCAGTGTTCCTTCCCATCTAACAGCAGGATTACCTTTTTTAAGTACTTTGCATTTTTGAAGAGTAATGCAGTTCTTTAGTTATCTTCATCCCAAGCAATTGAAGACCAAATTCTTAACCAAGTTAGATTGTTGGTTGTTTTTTTAATTGTCTTCCTGCACTTTTTCATCTTAAAAAGTAAACACACCTAAAAGAGAATCCATTTTAGAGTCCTGTCATTGTCTTATCTCTCCATACATCTATATTTCCATGTCCTTTGCTGCCTTCTTCCATTGCAGCAGACATTTCGTTTCTCGGTGAACCTTCATGAACACTACTCTTCAACTCTGTTTTGGCTCTGATGCTCTCTGCACTTCATTGAGGCTGGAGGCCTCTCTTTCTTTCTTCTCTTCATTTTCCAAGGACTAAACAAAACAGGTTTCTGAACTAAAACAGCTTCTCCTTGGCTAATGCCTTCTGCTTGGGATGACACTGTCAGTTCAGCTTTCTCTGCCTTTTCATCAAATTTACTTCTTTCCCTTCAAGAGTTTTGAAGCTGTTCACTCGAAATGTCAATTGCCTCTTCAGAGAGTATTTCTGTTTTGTCATCTATTTCACACTTCTCCACTGATTCCCATTTTTCTTATCCCACAGGCAGGGCTTCTGAGGATCAATTCTCCTTTCACATTGCCTGTGACAAGGTCAGGTACCACTGACCCTGGTTCTTGTGGGTTTTCTGTCTCCTCATTTTCTCCTTCCTTTTTTTCTTCCTTTCTACCAAGATCACCTGAGACTTCCACTACTTTCCTTTCTTGACTATCTTCAGTTTTTTTTCTCCTCTGTTGTTGCCACATATTTTTTGTCCCTGCTGATCATGCTTGACTAGCTCCTCACATCCTCTTCTCTTGCTTCCCCTTATCATGTGCTTCAGTAGTTACTGCTGTCACATTCCCCACTTCATCTTGCTTCTCAGACTCAGTTTTCTCCTCCTTTTCACTGGTGTCAGTTTTTAGTATTGCTCCCTCTTTTTGTTGCTTCTCTTCTTTTGTAGGAGCTGTAGTCGTCAATAAAACAGTTCCCCCAACCCAAGCACACAGCAGCCGGCACACCAGAAAACACTAATTCCCCAAACCCAGAAATTGGAAACAGCAACTGGAACAGGAAGCCTCTCATGTTACAATCTGCATTTCAAGCCCCATAAAATACTTTGTTGCAGGCAGCGCTTTCATTGTGGAGCTAGCATGGTGGCAGCATGGTATTGACTATGATCAGCTGATTGAACGCAACCTATGACTGGTGTTTATCTTCTGCAGAGAGTGCATCCTCAGGCACTGCTGTTTCTTCTGAGCTAACTTCTTTTTGATCATCAGCTCCTTGCACTTTTTTTTTTCACAGTAAGTAGTTGAACTGGTTCAGATTTTCCTGTCTTTTCCTTCTTCACTGTGAATCTGAACCCAACAAATTTAAAAACCTTAAAACCCAGATCATAAGACTGTGGCTCAGATGCATTGTCTTCTGCAGCTTCTTCCACAGATGGTAACTGTTTCACTGTATGAGCATCCTCTTCCTCAGCATCCACACCATCCTTGGTGCTTGAATCAGATGGACTTGTCTGCATAGTTTCAGTGGCTTCCTTCAAAATTGCACTGGAATGTTCTGTTTCTCCACCTGTTAGAACAGCAGCAAGAAAAAAATGGTTTGCTTTCCTTCTCAATTTAGTGTTACACCTTTACATAAATGCATACAATTTTTCTTCATTCTTATAAAACTTTCTTATATCTGTGTGCTTCTTCTATGTGCTTCTGTTAAAGCACCCAGCTCATGCTGACCCTGCTGGTGTACCCTGCTATGAAATTATTTCATTTTTATGAGATTGAGTGCCTAACACTCAGCTGCAGGAAACCTCAAGTTGGGACTGGCAACCCAGATAGGAACCTAGACCACCACTTTAAGGCTCTCTTGTCTCCAAGCCTCCAGCTGCTGGCTGGCATTGGGTGGGTTCACCTGGAATCTTTGGAACAAGAGGCACCGAAGTAGGAGCGCTACAATTTCCTGAGCAGATTTAGTGGAGATACTATATTGAGTTTCAGTCCCTCTCTGCATGGCGGGGGAGTTGAGTCACTCCCCTGCTGCAGCTTATTTACATAGCCTGATCAGGGCAAGGTACACACAGGACACTCCTAACCAGGAGACTGCAGAACTGGAAAGCAGACATCCAAAAAGAGGTTTTCTAATGTCTCACCTAATCCTGTTGCTGTGCAACCAGTGGTTGTGAGGGCAGTGGGTGGGCCCACTGACCTGTATTGTATGTGTATGCTAACCAACCTGAGAATCCTATGGATTTGGCTCTATGGAGAAGTTAATGCCCAAGAAGGATGGAGGATGTGAAGAAATGTGCTCAGTTATGTTCTAAGAGATGCACTGGGTATAGAGCGAACTGGGGAGACATTCAGGTGCTATTGTGAAAATTATTGTGACCTGATGAGAGCAAGATAATAATTACTAAGAATGCTGAATTAGCTTGACTGGTGGAAGGAGGCAGAAACCTCTAGCCAGTGAATGATCCAAGTGGGTATGACAAGAATGCAGACAACAGACCTGCTTGTGAGACAGTGCTCCCTGTGAGAAAAAAAAATTGATTGGACAAAGATGGGTATCCAGAGTGCCATTTTGTGCAATATCTGCAAGCAACTAGCCATCACATAGTGATCCCTCTACCACACTTTCACAAATACCACACTTGTCAAAGCACTTTAACAGTGATTGATTTACATGTCTCTTTCTGTAATAAAAGACAGACAACTTTTCCTCGCCTGTATGTTGAAAGGTCAACAATTAACCTGGATTCATCTCCCACAACAGTTTGTGGGGTTTCTGACAAAGTTTTCATGAATACTGGGAGATTACTTGAGAGATCTAAAATTACCAAGGTGAATCAGAACATATACAAAATGGGAATGTCTTATTACTCATTTGATAGATACTAGTTGTCGATGTAGTGCTCATGGTGTCAAGAACAAACTCAAATTATTAAAGTCTGGTGACCACAGAATCACAAAGTCAGGCAACCATGAAGGGCCTGTTTTGAAGCCAAGACAATCAGGACAAAGGGTCACTATGGACAAAGCATTGCGATTACTCTGTAAGTTAACAGGTTTTGGCATAAACTGCAGATATTATGCTTAGAAGGTTTGGGTAGGAACAGTAATGAGAATACAAGAGTGATCACAGACATTCTGATAAGTGATAGAATCAAATGCAACCTTTAGTTGCCTCAAGCTGGTTATAATGTCATGAAAACCCACACCTACTAGCTAGAGAAGCCCCCTACCCCTACAAGCCACTTACCCTTGGAGCTTGCACAGTGATTTCAGAAGAAGTTCTACCTTTAAGATGAAGTAAGAATTATGTTAACCAATATCTATTTAGTAGGTTTTGACTTTGGACACTTTATTTTATCAGTATCTGCCACAAATTTCAATCAGTGTTCTAGCTTTGCAGAATTATCACCTAGCACCCTTTTCTGCACAGCACTGGAATAAAACGAGTACCTCAGCTCTGTGTCAATTGGTCTTTGCACACCAGGTAATGAACACAGATTTGGGACAATACTTAGCAACAGAAAAGGCCCCCATACATCTAAGTTTCAGATGTGTCAACAGGAAGTAAAATATTTAGGATTTGTATTAATAGAAGGACGAATATTAGTAGACTCAGAACAGGTCCAGACTCTTGTAGAAATATTGCCAGGACTATGGCAGTTAAATAAGATGTGGACAGAAACTGTTAAGGCCAAGGAAGTGGAGCCTATATGGTGGGGTCCAGAAAGAGAATAGGTTTTCCAAGCTAGGTAGCTTCTGCTCCAATACTGGGGTTGTGAGATTATTCAAAAGAGAACTATTTGTGTGAGAAAGCAAATGAGCAACCAGCAGAGCTTTAGTCAAAAGATAGATCTGCACTACTGTGTGGCTTATTACCCTACTCAGCTGGACCCTGCAACAGCAGGGAATAATTCCTATGTAAAGTGACAGCTTGGAGAATGGTGTTGAATCCTTATCTAAATTCCTGCATTGATTATAACTGATTCTTGATAGAATAAGCATTGCTGTGTAATCATACAACCTGATTTTATGATTAATCTGAATAGTGTTAATGAATTTTCAACTCCTGCTACCATAAAGTAATACAGGAGCCACAAAGCCACACGAAATCACCATCAATGAAATCCCCACATCTAAATTCTCTTAGTCATAAACTGTTGAGCAAGTCTGACCCAAGACTGGATCTGGCTGCAGTGGCTCCTCTCTGGGGTCCATCTGGAACCTTGTGACTCAATGGGAAAGCTTCCCTTGCTCCTTTCACTCCCAGTCTCTCTGCAAAATCCTTCCAGCCCAACTCTAAACTGATTTTCTTTTGTGTGTTTCTCCCACACTGTATGGAATGGAGGGAACCTCCCCATCACACTTCCTGAAGCCACCCTCTTTCAAATTCATATTAAACCCACTTCTGCTACTCTCTTGGACAGTGTTTCTTTAAGCAGCTTAACACACTCATCGGTAACAGTACAACGACTGAAAAAAAAACCCAAACAATTTCACCCTTGTTCCCTGAATCTTACAGGTTTCCCTGACCTTCTCTGTTTTTCAACAAGCTGCAGCACGACCCGCATTTAGCAAAAACGAACCACAGGTATGATTTGAAGGGTGTACGTGTCGCTGTACACCACCTCCCTCTTGCAGAGGAGGTTTGTGTCACGAACGCCTCCTCTCCCCTATGTCAAGCATTGACAGCTGTGCCAAGCGCAGCGACGCATACGCCGGCGGTCAGCTCGGCGGGGCGAGGCCCGGGGGTGCAAGCACATCCCAAGTCACGGCAAACGAGGATGGCGCATTCCACGCTGTCCTGGGTACGGCAGCTGGGGCCAGAGCGCGGAGGGCCGCGGAGGGCAGCTGAACGTAGCTGATGAGCGCTTAGAGTGCTGCGAGGCTCGCCGGCGGCTGAGCCGTTCCCCGCCGTCTCCAGAGCAACGCGCGAGCGAGAAGGGGGCGCGAGCGGCCGTTAGCCCCGTCGCGCCTCGAGAGAGTTTCCCGCTTCTGCCAGTGCCTCAGCTCGCGCGAGCGCAGGGTGGGCGTCCCCAGGTGCTAGGAGCCTGAGGAGCTGCCCGGGCTTACGCCCCGACTTCGATTAGGGTGCGCTGCGGGTGATTTTCACGAGTGGCCGATAGAGGCCGCGCCGAAGGAGAGCCAACCGAGCCAGCCAATGGGGTGTTCCATACCAACCTGACGACATACGCGCGGCAGGCGGGGCGCAAGGCTCGAGGGAGCTGCTGCGGCCGCAGTGTGACTGGAAACGGGGCTGCCCGGGGCTATACCTTCTTTTTCCCACAGGCCAGAGCGGTACTGAGGTCAGACGGCCCCTGCCGCGGGAGGCTGCGTAGGACAGGGTGTATGTCGGAGCAAAGGGACACAATGTCGCCGGTCTTCCCTGAGTCCCCCCTGCTGCAAGCGAGACAGGAGCAGAAGTCAGCCGAAGAAGTCGACTGAAACCTGGGATCGGCACTCACCTGCCCGCAGAGCCGATGGGTTCTGCAACACCAAGTCCAGCGGCGAGGGGACAGTCTGAAAGACAACTAAGCCACCTCAGCTGAGGCTTCTGCTCTGCCAACAGAGGGGCAGCATCAGGCACCTCTGATGATGGTACTCCTCTCAAAGCTGGTGCTTTCTCTTTGCCCCTGCCAGCTGGCCTAGAGAAGGGGCTACAAAATGCAGCATGCTTGCCAGGAGAATGGGAGCACCACCTTCTATTATCGTTAGTTTGAGGGTCAGAAAGCTCTTAGCATGGAATTTGTGTCTTCAAGAGAAGAGCATGCCAGCAATTTGGAGAGGAATGTCATAGTGGTGTTTTTCCCATTCAGAAACTGTGAGAGATAGAGCCTTGTGCTCCTGAAGGAGTTGCTTTCTGCTCCCAAAAGAAGTCCTACAGAGATTACAGATCTCAACACCTTGATTTGTGTCACAGCACAAGTCTTTAGTAGGCCCATGAGAAAATCACCTAGTGTTGCAGTGTCACTGAAAACATTTTCCTGTGTCTGATGCTCCTGCAAGGCAGTGTGAGGTGATGGCTTACTTTGCAGCTGGCCATGTCCTGCTGCTGGTCCCCTCCAGAGTGTTTAGAGGAGCCGAGGCTTTGCATGGTGAGAGGAAACACCTCCCACCAGCTGCTGCTGCTGCCAAAAGGATTTATCTGCTCTGGCATGAAGCTGCTGGTAGCAGTACTCACTCACAGTGCCACACAGCAGTGGTGCTGGGAGACATGAGCATGTTTATTTCCTACTGCTATCAAGGAACATGATTAAACCTGGCTCTGAGAACTGAGAAATAGGTATACAACACCACTTGCACTTAGCGTTGATATCTCTGCCACTGAGCATGAGGAAGGGAAGTTAGGTACACTAGAGTAGTGTTGCAGGTACAAATATCCTGCAAACACAAAGGGCCGAAGCTTGATAGAAGTTGATAAAGATCAGCTCAAAGCCAACAGCAGGCACCTTTGGACCCAGAAGTTCCTTTATTGCTTGGAGGACTCAGCCCTCCAACTGATTAAGAAATTGACCAGCAGTACACACTCAGCAGGGTATAAATGGAGTCCTGCTATGGAGGAGGTTCTCCACACATAATAAGCAGCCAGGCAGTCGGATTCTCTCCCCTTAGACTGTGACTTCATCTAAGGAGTCCTCAACCCTCCTTTGGTAAGTGTATGTGTATATATTTTGGGTACCCATGGGAAGATTTTCCGAGTGAGTGTGTGCAGATTTTGGTTCATCTCTCTCTGAATAGCTTAACTGATTGTGCAGCACTGTATTTCCAGCTTATATATGAATTATTTTATTCTATCAGAAGGAGTGTAGAATAATTGTAATAAATCCACAGTTTTCAGGTGGCTGTTGCTGTCTGTTTTGTGGGTGCCTCTGTGACAAGTAGCACTCCAGGCTTCAAGCTGTCTCCCGGATAGCACTGAATTGCTCTGAGGTGCAACAGGTGGCTTTGCAAGCACTGCAGAAGAGCACAATGAATGCATTTTCCTGCCCATCTTGCTCTGTCTTTTCTTCCATAATTCCAGCTTCAGTTTTCCCTTTTGCCTGAGAACTGTGCAGGAGATGACCTTGTTTCTGTCCCTGTCTCCTCATAGGAAATGGGATAAGGAGGTGAGGGAGTCCTTGCTGAGAGGAGTGGGCTGATTTATCTGCCAGGATCTTGAGTCAGTTGTGCAGACCTTTGTATGGAGCACACTGTGTAGCTATAATGATCAATAAAGGCATTGCTTTTTTTATGACCATGTCAAAAGGGTCAAATCTTCCAAAGAGCAAGTGTTAGCATCCCAGCCTTGCCAGCTGTTCTCCAAAACTTGGCATCTCTTCAAGTGTGCTTAGTGCATCTGGCAGAAGAAAGCTCTATTAGTGGCTACTCACTCTGTTAAGACTACCTTTTTTCCTAAGGTACTCCCAGTGATGGCAACAGCAAAGGTCTCAGTTAAGGAATGCAGTAAATAGTCTAGAGAGAGACGATACCTATCATCTTTTCTGATTCAGATTTTACTGAAGTGCAAAGAGCTTTGGGGGTGAGGCACTCCTTGCATGGAAAGAAACACTCATGCTTTTATTTGAATTTTTGAGAAGATTTACTAAGAGGGAAAGCATATGTGCCCTCATGATGACCCCACTGTCCAGCTTCACACTCCTCCTGTAAAGACACAGTCTCTGGTTTCCTATTAAAAATTAGGCTTTCTTTTCATAATTCTTAATAGTAGTCTTGTTGTATATATTAATGAATTCTTAAACAAAATTCTTCTGTGATTCAGAGCCCAAAGTGGAGCACTGTTGCATGGATCCAGAGAGCCCCTGCTGCTCTTATCCCAACAATATGGGTGCTTCTCTCCCACCTGGACCTGTAGTGAGTGGGACCACATAGGCTGAATGAGTCTTAGTGACCTATACACGTGTGGTTTTCTTTCTGGCTCTGAGAGCCATGTTATGCTGTGGGGTCCATTCCCAGACTGGATTTTTCCTTTAGGAAGTTATGGAGTGGGTACTCTAAATCCTGGCATATGTGCCCTCCAAGATCCTCAAGTCCCTATCAGACCACATAACTCCTTTCTTATTCAAGAGTACCTGTAGCACCTCACTGGGGGCTTATTTTCCTCCACCTGTCCATCTGACTCCCCAAGAGATGAATTTGTAACTAGGCCCTTGTTTGTGTTCTGGGATCTCTGTCCCAGTTGACTGTGTTGGAACAAATGTCTTTAGCCCCATTAAGCGTTCTGGGAAGTCCTCAGACATCACTGATGAGCTGCCTCACAGTGACCTCTTGTGGAATTTCAACATTTCTAGCTTTCAAGCTAAGGTAACATTAGCTGCACTTGCAGTTGGGCTATGGTGTAAGCCTTGCAATAGGCGATAAATGGAGTCCGAGCCAGATGAAGGCAAACCTCACCCTATCTGCCTCCTGTTTTGGGGTCATAAAAATAAAATAAAAAAAGTATCTTTCACTTTGATAGTTCCCATCCATCATTAAGAGGACTGCCTGTACTTGCTACACTGAGCTGTACTGGGAGCAGCCGCCGTGAGTAATTTGGCGGCAGCAGTCAGGCCCCTCCATAATCTGCTGTTAGTTGCCTCTTGGCTTCTTTCAAGGCCATACAAAAGACTTTTAGTGGCATGAGACTTGCCAGTGATTCCCTGTTCTTACTCCTCTTTTGTCAGTTCAGAAAGATGATGGATGGCATCAGAAGAGAACTTTCAATGTGAAGTGTTAACTAGCTTGCTGGGGACTAAGGCAGCACCAGTTTGTAACAGGCTCATGGCAGTGTTTCAAGAGGAGACAAACTATGTGGTAAAGGAGGTGGTCATCTCTGTTTACTCTTTTCCCCATGGATCCACCCACCACTGAAGCTTCAGTAAACCCATACCTAAAAGGAACTGATCATGAAGACCAAAGAGTAAGGTCAGGTGGTCTGCTGGTCCATTAGACAGAATTAACTTAGCCGTACCCAGTGGGTGGGTAGTGGTTTGACCATGGATGCTCACAACTGAAACTAGTGGTATGCTAAGTGAAGGCTGTCCTTGATATGTGCCCTTACCTGCAGCCTGCATTTGAGCTCCTGTGTCAATGGGGAATATCATAAAGCAGTGGTCATTCACTGCCACCATCACCTTGGTACTTGAATCCTCAACAGGGCAGTCGTTTGGGCTGCCACAGGATTAAGTCATGACCTTGGTTTCCTGCATATTCATGGTCTGGAATCTCCTGATAAAAATGGATATCACACAGCTCAGATCCCTAAAGTCCTCTGCCTTACTCATTATTTTCTCAAGTCATACTGTGTCACCATCATCCCTGGGCATGGATCCTAGAGGGCTGTTGTGAAGAGGTGATGATGCAAATTCAACCAGTTGTTGTAAAACAGGTGGTGTCAGTGCATTTGACTGACTCAGAGATTGTTCTTTATATAAACGGATATTCCATAACCAGTTATGCTCAGTGGTGACTGCAGGTGCTCCTCTATTTCCCCATTTTGCTTTCTCCTTTTTGCAGGGAGACATATAGCCAGTTTCCATGGCATTAACTTTGGGTAAGGTGTGCCTCTGTTTTTTATCATTTGTGGTATTCCACCTGAACATAAGGAAAAACTTTTTCACTGTGAGAATGACAAAACACTGGAATGGGCTGTCCAGAAAGGTTGTGGAAGCTTCTCTGGAGACATTCAAAACCTGCCTGGATGCATTCCTGTGTGACCTACTCCAGGTGATCCTGCTCTGGCAGTGGCGTTGGACTCAATGATCTTTTGAGGTCCCTTCCAACCCCTAATGTTCTGTGATATCTGCTAACATACACTGGAGCACCTCTTGGAAGGTATTGCTGCCTAACCCTGGCAAAGGCTAATGATTCCAATACTCCCTCTGCTTCCTTTCCATCATGCTACAGGTGCCCCCTCAGCAAGGCCAGGAAGTAGGACAGCCTCAGCAGCACATGTGTTGGTGGATCCACTTTTTGGGATAAGATGGAATATTCCTGCCTTCCAGCTTGGAAGTCTGGTCTATACCTTTCCTGTGGCTTGTTGGCAGTTAGTTCTGAGGACTTTCAGGCTTCTCAGGAACAATCAAACAGCTACTTTTGCAAGGCTGCAGAGACAGCAGACGTTCCCTCTTTGTGGGCTCAGTACCCAGCATACGTGCTGCTCTTTCTGCAGCCCAAAGCCCAAAGGATGAGGAAAAGGCAGAGATACTTAACACCTTCTTTGCCTCAATTTTTACTAGAAGGGCAGAACGTCTTCCTGACAGCTGGCCTGCAGAGCTGGCAGAAGGAGCCAGGGAGCTGCACAGTTTCCCTATGTTCCATGAGGAGGTGGTTGGAACTCTCCTTAGCAGCTTGGATCCCCACAAGTCCATGGGACCAGATGGGATTCATCCTAGGGTGCTGAGAGAGCTGGCAGATGAGCTGGCCAAGCCAGTCTCCATAATTTTCCAGCAGTCCTGGCTCACTGGCGAGGTCCCAGAGGACTGGAAGCTGGCCAATGTGGTGCCCATCCATAAGAAGGGCCGGTTGGATGAGCCAGGGAATTACAGGCCTGTCAGCCTGACCTCAGTGCCAGGCAAGATCATGGAACAGGTCATCCTGAGTGCAATAACACAGCACTTACAGGATGGCCAAGGGATCAGGCCTAGCCAGCATGGATTTAGGAAGGGCAGGTCCTGCCTGACCAACCTGATCTCCTTCTATGATTAGGTGACCTGCCTGGTGGATGTGGGGAGGCCTGTTGATGTAGTCTACCTGGACCTCAGCAAGGCCTTTGACACCGTCCCCCATAGCAAACTGCTGGCCAAGCTGTCAGCCTATGGCTTGGACGGGAGCACACTGCGATGGGTTAGGAACTGGCTGGATGGCCGAGCCCAGAGAGTCGTGGTGAATGGTGCCACATCCAGCTGGCAGCCAGTCACTAGTGGTGTGCCCCAAGGATCAGTGCTGGGCCCTGTGCTCTTTAACATCTTTATTGATGATCTGGATGAGGGCATTGAGTCTATCATCAGTAAATTTGCTGATGACACCAAGCTGGGGGCAAGAGTTGATCTGCTGGAGGGTAGAGAGGCTTTGCAGAGAGACCTTGACAGGCTGGACAGATGGGCAGAATCCAACGGCATGAGATTTAACACATCCAAGTGCCGGGTTCTGCACATTGGCCACAACAACCCCAGGCAGTGCTACAGGCTGGGGTCAGAGTGGCTGGAGAACAGCCAGGCAGAGAGGGACCTGGGGGTACTGGTCGATGGCAGGCTGAACATGAGCCAGCAGTGTGTCAGGCAGCCAAGAGGGCCAATGCTATCCTGGCCTGCATCAGGAACAGTGTGGCCAGCAGGAGCAGGGAGGTCATTCTGCCCCTGTACACTGCACTGGTTAGGCCACACCTCGAGTACTGTGTCCAGTTCTGGGCCCCTCAGTTTAGGAAAGATGTTGACTTGCTGGAATGAGTCCAGAGAAGGACAACAAAGTTGGTGAGGGGTTTGGAACACAAGCCCTATGAGGAGAGGCTGAGGGAGCTTGGGTTGCTCAGCCTGGAGAAGAGGAGAGTCAGGGGTGACCTTATTGCTCTCTACAACTACCTGAAGGGAGGTTGTAGACAGGCGGATGATGGTCTCTTCTCCCAGGCAGCCAGTACCAGAACAAGAGGACACAGTCTCAGGCTGCGCCAGGGGAGGTTCAGGCTGGATGGTAGGAAGAAGTTCTATACAGAAAGAGTGATTGCGCTATGGAATGGGTTGCCCGGGGAGGAGGTGGAGTCGCCGTCATTGGAGGTGTTCAGAGGGAGACTTGATGGGGTGCTTGGTGCCATGGGTTAGCTGTTTGGGTGGGTTGGATTGGTTGATGGGTTGGACGCGATGATCTTGAAGGTCTCTTCCAACCTGGTTTGGTTTATTCTAATTGTTTATTCTAATTGCTTCCAGCACACATCAGGACTTCACTGGAGCTGTGCCATAGGGCTGTGCCTGGGCAGCATCTGAGTGAGCAGTGGCAGTGGGTCTGGGCCCTATTTCTGCTGTTGCCTTATTGTTTCCTGGCTTGATTCTGGCTGGCACTGAACAGACAGTCTAGATCTGAACCTGCCTTCACAGTATCACAGTATCACAGTATCACTTAGGTTGGAAAGGACCTCGAGGATCATCGAGTCCAACCTATCAACACAGACCCCATGACTAGACCATGGCACCAAGTGCCACGTCCAATCTCCCCTTGAACACCTCCAGGGTCGATGACTCAACCACCTCCCTGGGCAACCCGTTCCAATGACAAATGACTCGCTCGGTGAAGAACTTCCTCCTCACCTCGAGTCTAAACCTCCCCTGGCGCAGCTTGAGACTGTGTCCCCTTGTTCTGGTGCTGGTTGCCTGGGAGAAGAGGCCAACCCCTTCCTGGCTACAACCACCCTTCAGGTAGTTGTAGAGGGCAATGAGGTCACCCCTGAGCCTTCTCTTCTCCAGGCTAAACAATCCCAGCTCCCTCAGCCTCTCCTCATAGGGCTTGTGTTCAAGGCCTCTCACCAGCCTTGTTGCCCTTCTCTGGACACGCTCAAGTGTTTCGATGTCCTTCTTAAACTGAGGGGCCCAGAACTGGACACAGTACTCAAGGTGCGGCCTAACCAAAGCAGAGTACAGGGGCACTATGACCTCCCTGCTCCTGCTGGCCACACTATTCCTAATGCAGGCCAGGATGCTATTGGTCCTCCCGGCCACCTGGGCACACTGTTGGCTCATATTCAGGTGGCTGTCGATCAGCACCCCCAGGTCCCTCTCTGTTTGGGAGCTCTCCAGCCACTCCGACCCCAGCCTATAGCTCTGCATGGGATTGCTGTAGCCAAAGTGCAGCACTCGGCACTTGGACTTGTTGAATGCCATCCCATTGGACTCTGCCCATCTTTCCAGTTGGTCGAGGTCCCTCTGCAGAGCCTTTCTACCCTCTAACTGACTAACATCTGCCCCTAACTTTGTGTCATCTGCAAACTTGCTGATGACTGACTCTACCCCTTCATCCAGATCATCGATGAAGATGTTGAAGAGGACAGGGCCCAGCACTGATCCCTGGGGGACACCACTGGTGACTGGCCTCCAGCTGGATGTGGCACCGTTCACTACCACTCTCTGGGCCCGGCCCTCCAGCCAGTTCCTAACCCAGCACAGAGTGTTGTGGTCCAATCCACGGGCTGACAGCTTAGTCAGCAGTTTGCTGTGGGGGACGGTGTCAAAGGCCTTGCTGAAGTCCAGGTAGACCACATCCACAGGCCTCCCCACATCCACCAGATGGGTCACCTGATCATAGAAAGAGATCAGGTTGGAGAGGCAGGATCTGCCCTTCCTAAATCCATGTTGGCTGGACCTGAGCCCTTGGCCATCCTTCAGGTGCGCAGTTATTGCCGCCAGGATAATCTGCTCCATCACTTTCCCTGGCACTGAGGTCAGGCTGACCGGCCTGTAGTTTCCAGGTTCCTCCATCCGACCCTTCTTGTGGATGGGGACCACATTGGCCAGTTTCCAGTCATCTGGGACCTCACCTGTGAGCCAGGACTGGAGGAAAATGATGGAGAGTGGCCTAGCTAGCACATCTGCCAGCTCTCTCAGCACCCTAGGATGGATCCCATCCGGTCCCATGGACTTGTGAATATCCAAGTGGCTCAGCAGGTCCCGAACTAATTCCTCATGGATTTCCGGGGCATTACACTGCTCCCCGACCCCATCGCCCAGCTCCGGAGGCCACTTGTCCTGAACTCCTCCTGCCTTGCTGTTAAAAATTGAGGCAAAGAAGGTGTTCAGGACCTCAGCTTTATCCTCATCTTCAGTCACCGTGTTCCCCTCCAGGTCCACTAGGGAGTGCAGGTTCTTCCTGCCCCTCTTCTTATTGTTAATATATTTATAAAAATGCTTTTTATTGTCTTTGACTGAGGTGGCCAGCTTCAGTTCCAGCTGGGCCTTAGCCTCCCTAATTTTATTCCTACATAATCTAACAGCTTCCTTGAACATACCTCGAGAAGCCTTCCCCTCCTTCCAAAGGTGATACAGCCTCTTCTTCCCCCTTAAATCCTCCAGGAGCTGCTTGCTCATCCAGGCCGGTCGCCTTCCCCGCCGGCTTGCCTTCCGACACGTGGGAACCACCAATTCCTGTGCCTTCAAGAGCTCCTGTTTGAAGTAGGTCCAACCCTCCTGAACCCCTTGGTTCATGAGGGCTGGTACCCAGGGGACTTTGCAGACAAGTTTCTTAAATAGGCTGAAGTTCGCCCTTCGGAAGTCCAAGGTGAAGGTTCTGTTGGTGCTCCTCCCTATTTCCCTGCATATTGAAAACTTCACTATCTCGTGGTCACTGCACCCTAGGCAGCCTCCCACGATCACGTCTCCCACCAGCCCTTCCCTATTGGAGAACAGCAGGTCAAGCAGAGCCTGTCCCCTGGTAGGCTCGCTTAACAGCTGTGTCAGGAAGCAGTCCTCCATTCGCTCCAGGAATCTTCTGGACTGCCTCCTCCCTGCTGAATTAAGTTCCCAGCAGATATCTGGGAGGTTGAAGTCACCAACAAGGACAAGATCTGATGATCTTGAGACAGCCTCCAGTTGCTTGTAGAACAACTCATCAGCCTCCTCATCCTGGTTGGGTGGTCTGTAACAGATTCCAATCAGGATGTCAGACTTGTTAGGCTGTCCTCTGATTTTGACCCACAGGCTCTCAACTACCTCATCTTCCACTTCAAGTTGTGTGGCAGAGATTGACTCTCTAATATACAGAGCCACCCCTCCTCCTCTTCTCCCTCGCCTGTCTCTCCTAAAGAGCCTGTAACCCCCCACTGTAGCACTCCAATCGTGGGTGCTGTCCCACCAAGTTTCTGAGATGGCGACTACATCATAGTCGCCCTGATGGATTAGGACCTCCAACTCCTCTTGCTTGTTGTCTCCCTTCAGAGCCCACTAAAGCAGCTGATGATTTCACGCATGCATGTTGTGTACACACTTCACTGATGCAGGCTAGCACTTTGTAATGCTTCTTCCTCTTTATCTGTTCTCTGAACTGGATGGAAGCTTACTTAACAGGGAAGAAGACTGCAGCTAGAAGAAGATGCTGCCTTTGCCATTTCTCCAGCTTTTGGATTGTTATGAAACAGGAAGTATGGTTCTACACACAACTGAGATGCAATCCCTGTCGACTTTTGAGAAACCGATCGAACACCCTTTTTGGCTGAAAGGCAGGCAGTGAGTTTGCAGAAGACAGCACTAGATGGTGCAGTCACACAGTGCAAGCTCCCAGGAATCCTGGCTGGCTGTCCGGCAGCCTTTCACAGAGCTGCACTCTCCAAAGAGCAGTCTGTGAGAGCATTCCTGGACCCGAGAGGCTGCACTGGGAAGCCAGAGGGGGGTGAAAGGAATCTTGCAATCCTGCCTTGCTTACCCTAGAGAGCAAAGCCCTTTGCACGGTGGACCTCAGAGCACTCAAAAGCACCAGGTCCCTAGGCTTACAGCAGCAGGTACACAAGAGGGGACCTTTTTGTATCTTCACCAAAATGCCTTATACTGTCGCATCCATCCTGGCAGAGCTGACCAGGAGTAGGGTGGTGCCTTGGTGTCACTCAACTATTCAGAAGACAGGATATGACACTTTGACAGCCTTGTTCTGTCACTGGGCACCACTGAAAAGAGGCTTGCCTTATTCCTTCAACATCTGCCCTTTAGATATTTAAAAGCATTGATAGGCTTCCCTCTCAGTTTTCTCCAGTCTAAACAGGCACAGGTCTCTCACCTTTCCTCATAAGAGTCCCCCAGTCAACTCCATAGCCCTCCACTGGTCTCTCTCCAATAGTTCCTTGTCTCTCTTGAACAGAAGAGTCCAGAATTTGACACAAGATTCCAGATGTGGCCTCAATAGGGCTGAGGGGAAGGAGAATATCCCTCAATTGTCTCACCACACTGTTCTTAATACACCCCAAGATACCATTGCCCATCTTGGCCTTCAGAAGGGCACATCACTGGCTCACTGAGTAACTTGTTACTCAGCAGGACTCCTAAGTCCTTCTCCACAGAGCTGCTCTCCAACAGGTCAGCACCCAACCCCTGTAGTGATACATGGGGTTGTCCTTGCCCAGATGCAAAACTTCATGCTTGCCCTTATTGAAATTTATCAGATTTCTCCCCACCCAGCTCTCCAGCCCGTCTAGATCACACTGGATGGCAGCACAGCCTTCAGCTATTCAACAAAACTGACTCCTGGGGAACACTGCTGGCTACAGGCCTCTAATTAGGCAATATCCACTGCTCTCATCTGCCTAACCAGTCATGCCATCATAGAAGGCTGTGAATCCAGCATGATTTCCCCTTGGCAAATCCACTCCAAATAACCTTCTTTTCCTCCACATGCTTAGAGATGACATCCAGAATGAGCTGTTCCATTATCTTTCCAGGGATGGAGGTGATGATGACTGGCCTGTGGTTTCCTGGGTCCTCCTTGCCCTTTGCACATGCACATACACACAGACTCAGAGTGAAACTCACTGAAACTCACTCTTTGCATGCCATCCTACTTTCCCCCCAGCTGCTGTGGACAAGCTGTTTTACTTTCTTGTGTGGTTACAAGCAGGTCACAGTGTTAACTAACCCCCCTCACTTTTCCCTCCACTCATTTCAATCTTTTTCTTATGTCACCTGATGCATGTTTGTCTCTACTCCTGCAGTCCTCCAACTGTGTTTTCCTGCATGTGGTTACTATCACTCATCTCTACTGCTTACATTGTAAGGTTTGATGCTCCCCAGTAACCCAAGCCCATAACTGGAAAGCAAAACCAAAATCTTATGTCTCTTTCATTGGAAAAAAATAAATTAATAAATATCAGGAATATCCAGAGCCTTGAGACATATCAGGTTACACAGAAGTGTTATATCTGTTCTTCCCATGAGTAGCTCTTGGCTATGAGTGAAAGAAAACAAAAGAGTAATTTCAACATAGTCAATATACTGCCATAGTAAAAATGAGTCTAGAATAGAATAGAATAGAATAGACCAGGTTCGAAGAGACCTTGAAGATCATTGCGTCCAACCCATCAACCAATCCAACCCACCTAAACAACTAACCCATGGCACCAAGCACCCCATCAAGTCTCCTCCTGAACACCTCCAGTGATGGTGACTCCACCACCTCCACAGGCAGCCCATTCCAATGGGCAATCACTCTTTCTGTATAGAACATCTTCCTAACATCCAACCTAAACCTCCCCTGGTGCAGCCTGAGACTGTGTCCTCTTGTTCTGGTACTGGCTGCCTGGGAGAAGAGACCACCCTCCGCCTGTCTACAGCCTCCCTTTAGGTAGTTGTAGAGAGCAATAAGGTCACCCCTGAGTCTCCTCCTCTTCTCCAGGCTAAGCATCCCCAGCTCCCTCAGCCTCTCCTCATAGGGCTTGTGTTCCAAACCCCTCACCAACTTCGTTGTCCTTCTCTGGACTCATTCCAGCAAATCAACATCCTTCCTAAACTGAGGGGCCCAGAACTGGACACAGTACTTGAGGTGCGGCCTAACCAGTGCAGTGTAGTTGTACCAGTCAATATCAATATTAGTTTAAAGGGTGTGTCTGGGTGTTTGTTTTGGTGCCTTTTTTTTAATTAAATATACTTTCTTATGAAGAACTGTAAGTAATGTGCCCAGCCATTGCCATACCATTCAGTGATGCAGGCTCCTCCCCTGCATCTGCATGGCATTAACTAACTCTACTGTAGGAAGGAAGGAGGATGTCTGAGGCTGAATGCAATTGCAAGATCATGGCAGATTAGGCAAAAATCCACTAAAAGCATTTCTCCAGCAGAGAGGCTTATGTCGAAGAGAATGATGCTATTTTCAAGATTGTTTAGTAAATATTCTAGTTTACAGGAGTTTGTGTCAGCTCTGGAATACCAGACAGGTCCTATTTGTCTTTGTTACTCTTAATAGCTCTCAAGCAGTGATGGTGAAAACACCTTCTGGGAGATAAAACACCCTAATATATTTAGGTTAAGAGATGTTTCCTCTGAATAAACACCCACATTTCCACCAGGAACCATGGGAAGGCTACCATTCTAGTCAGCATCTCAGTTTGGCCAACACTTCTCCCTTGCCCTGCCAGTCTCAAGCACAGCCTTCCCTCAGAGATGCAAGTAACTTTCTAGCCTCTTGTGCTTTAGTGAGCCAGCTTTGAAAACTACTCTTTTTGGCCACCTCTTCAAGTACAAAAGCAAGTGAAATTCAAATCCCAGAGTCAACCTCCTCCTATATTTGCCCTCCTTCCTCTTGCCAGAAGGTCCCGGCATAGACAAGAGGTGATCATGGAGCTGGTTGCCAGGGCCAGATGTACAACCTTGCAAAATTCACACCAGCTGCTGATGCTGTAGACATCAGAGGCAGCCCAGGACCCTGGATTGCCTTGGAGCTGGGCACTTTGAAGCCCTGGGCATGCATTACCCCAGGTAATCATCACCTCTCCCTGCCTTATAGGGCTCTCCCTGCCTCAGGGCTACTGCTGGAAAGGTGAAAGAGAACAGCGTTAGTTCAAGTGGTTGTGTGTCAGATTTTTCTGCTTGAACAGCCATTTCTATGGGAAATGACAGGCACTGCTGACTATGTCATGCTGACCCTGGGACAGTTCCAAGGGGACAGTTGCACTTAGATTAAAAAGGCATCTTGCTGGTTATCCTTTCTAGTTTGGTGCCTTTGTGAGAGGGACAGAGATGTACCTATCTGTAGGCTAGGTTATCATGACTTTTCAGGGATACCATTCCCAGGAAGCAATTCCCATGACATACTGCCCTTCTGCTTCCTGCATTTCATCATGTCATCAGTCCTTGCACTAAGGATTGAGATAGGTGAGGTTTTCAAGCTCAGGGAATGGATGTAACTCTGTGCTGCTAATCCCATGGGCCTTCTGGTCCACACTGCTTCTCATTCCAAACCACATCATTCCTTGCAGAGCCATCAGCCTCCTCCTCAGGCCCACTCCCCTCCCATGTGGTAGTGTGAATGACCAAAGACCCAGCATTTGGCATGCAGACACGACCGTATCAGGAATCCTTTATGCTTCTTGGCAAGCCGCCTGCCCATCCCCAGGCACCAGCTGTAGCAAAAGCTAGGCAGGTTCCTCTGTGAGCACAGCTGCTTCCCATATGCTCTGGATTTGAATGGGAAAACCAGATCTGCTTCCACAGCTAGAGCTAATGGGCAGGATACTTAAGTTACTGCCAATAGAACAGCCTTACAGAAGAGAAACCAGCACACAAACCTCCCTGGGATGCAGGAAGCTTGGTCTCCAGTCCTTACTTTGATGCCTGTTTAGGGACTTCATGTTAACCAGTAACAGGATAATATAAATGCACAACCTTGCAAAAGGACTAGCAGAGGCTGTGTGCCTTGAGCACCGAGTTTGGTGGGAAATGCTGGTTTGACCTACACCTTCGGATGCTGGAACTGGACAGTGAGATCACTCACCTACAGCACAAGCCCCCTGGTGAGAGGCAAGCATCAAGAGGGACAGGCATCCTGCAGTGTTGCAGTGTCCCTCTGTCTGCTGTGAGCAGTGCAGGTATTTGTGCATACTAGATTTGGGATCTTATCTGAGATAGGAAGGTAAGTGTGCAGTTTTACAAAATGAGTTCAGGTGTGAATCTGTGCAAGTCTTTTGAGAGGCAAACGCTGCTAAACGTCCTTAGCCATAGAACACAGATGGCTGGAAAAATATGTCTGAAGTCTGAACACTGTGAAAATAAAACACAAGCAGATCAAGATATTTGGTGCCACCAGTATACTCCAGCTAAATAGAAGTGGGGAACCCTACCACTTATTATGTGTCTAAGATCTATGATGTCCTACTGTGCCAAAATTTTGGTGGATATTCATGTTGTTACTTTGTTGATGTTTTTTATGCTTCAGTTACATGGGCAAGGCACAGGATTTATTAGTTTTTCATCCTAGCTCACTGAATAGTTTTGGCTGTCTTTACATGAATGGAAGATTTTCCCTTCACAGTCTTCTGAAGTAATTACTTCAGAAAAAGTATGTGTATTTTATAGTAACTTCCAACCAAATTGCAGTTCCCTTCTGAAATTAGTTTAGTTCATGTCAAAACCTGAATGTTGGTCAACAACAAATGAATTGTAAGGGGCAAATCTACCTCTGAAGGTGAAGCAAGCATTGGGAAAGAATTTACACTAAGCTGAAAAAAAAAACCCAAACATGTGCACACATTAGAACAAATCTGTAGTTGTATTTTATTTAACCAATGAAAATCTACCATAAAACCCACAAATTCCAATTGGGCAACCCAATACACTGGATTAGAGAAACCTTTGAGCTTTTAAGACAAGCCAGAATTCACAGTCTCAAATGGGAGTTTCAGAGGCCAAAGCAATACACTGGAACAAAGAACTATCTTCAGGTGGAGACATGCTCACTGCACCATTTCTGAGTTTGGCAGCAGTATTCTTTTTGGTGTCAACTATAAGAAGAAGCTGTTATATTTGGTTTGTATTTAAATCTACTACATTGCTTACCTAAGCCCTGGATTAGTGGAGAAAACAGACAAGTTAAAGCACTTGCCTGTCCAGTCACTACCAGCAGACAGTTTACATTGTGGTAAAGCTAGCTTTATTTAAATGAGGTTCAAACAAGAATTAACTTTACATATTATTAACAGCTTTGGAGCTACAAATGTAAGAATCAAGATTACTCAGGTCATGCTGTTATTTCATTTTACCTGCTGCAGTTATTGCAATATGGCTTAACGTACATAGGTATACAATTTGTACTAATTCAGCCAAGTTTGCACTTGTGAGGTGTTATTAAGAGCATGATTAACTTGCAAGCCAATTCAACCGAGGTTGTTGGAATTGCCCAAAGCTAAAGGGGAACATTGCCAGTAACAATGGACAGAGATAGCCTGGATTGTTTGAAACCACATTGTTTGGCTTTGTATCATTTCCTCTGAGGTAAGGAAAAATCTTTTCATGCTTCCACATGGGGTAGCATCGGATGATGCAATTGCTTCAGTCACATTGCTTGCTGTACGTGCAGCCTTGAGTGGCAAGCACCTGCCGTAACAAGCATTTTACACTGTAAGTTGATTTTAAAATAAATTGCTATGTAGGTAGGATACTGAGCTGTTGTTCAACTTGATGGGCATGAGTTTCACAAAGTGCGATCCATAAGCTTCATTTTAGAAATCAGGGCTGAAAGCACTGACTTGTACGCTGTGTTCGATTTTAATGTAAACAGCAAAAGAGAGGACCAACTCCTGTTGGGGACAGGCATCCCAGGAATCTTGGTCTGGGGGCCTCTTCCCATCTTTAAATCACCCTGCTCATTTTGGTCTACAGCTCTACAGATCTTACAAGGTTCTTGCAATCCAAGGCAGAATTCATCACTGAGCCCTTACTCCTTCTTACTCCTCCCATCAGTGAAGACAGGGAATTGATAGAATTGGTGAAGATTTCAGGAGATGCTGGAAAGAGATTCTGGCAGGGCCTGAGAAAGGATGAAGCTTGTATGCAGGAAGGATGTTAGACAGTGTTATTGTGGGAAAAGGCTTGGGGCTGGATGGGGCAATGACCAGAAATGAGCAGAGGTCCATTCCAACCCAAACCATTCTATGATTCTGTGAGAGGGCTGGAGGGTTGTAGTACCACCAGGGTTGCTACATGAGCAAGATGACAGGGAAGTGGCAAGGCTAGAGGGTTCTTGGAAACCAGGGATGACTGCAAGTAGAAGGGAGTGGTGGATCCAACACAGGCCAGGTCTCTCCTTTTGTCTTTAGAAGTATTGTAGTTCTACATTAAAATCAGAACTGGGTTTAGGATATGCATATAAATATTCAATGCAAGACAGCCATGTTTTGGAGAGATTTTACAAGGGGGAGAACCTGGAACAATAAATAGGAAACTACATGTTAACAATTTCTGCTCTGACGGTATCAATTTCCTCTCTACCAAATTCATTTAAGGGTATGCCTAAATAGCACGTATCATAGCTCTATATTAAAATCAGAACTGTGTTTAAGACATACATATAAATATTCAACACATTACAATCCAGTCCTGAGACCTGAAGTCTGGAACAAAAGTGTGTTCTCAACCTCATTTGAAGCTATGCTGCAGAAGTAATTTCTGACTAAATCAGACCTTCACAAACACAACAGAAGGATGGATAGAGATACCTGAAGGAGACTGAAAGGCAGCAATCCTGAGCACCTTGCTCAAGAATTTGTGCATGGTCCAGTTCCTGCTGTTCGGTAAAGGCACCTCTGCTACTGGGTCAGAGGTCTCATGTGTTCTCATCAGTCAGCCCTTCTACCTCACACACAAGTCGAGCAGCACCTACAGACACTTGTAGGTCAAATCAAGGCAGCTACAGAAGTTGATGGGGGTAAGGGAGACTGCAGAAGGAAGGGAGGGAGATTCAGGGATGAGTGAAGGAATTCCAGGAGATGGCATAGACAAGACAACACATTAAGTGAGGGGACAGTAATAACAGTGGCAAAAATTTTCGTGGTCTGCCCATTCACTCAGTTGTACATTCCAGTCTAAATGGTCTATTTTGGGCAGAGGCAGATGACCTTTGAATGGAACACTCGTATGTATATTAGCCAACACTAAAGACATTGTTTATTTAATAGAAATGACAAAAAAGGTAGTCTTCAAAAGAACAGGTGCTAACATCCAAGAATAAAGGGTAGTGAATAAAGCTCCTGGCTCTGTCACAGGATTGTCAGTTGATCTCTAGGACTGGCATCTCTCCAAATGCCACATGGGTGCTTAGTACATCTGAAAGAAAGACAACAGTAGAAAACTTTTATTAATGACAATTTACACTTTCAAGAACATCTTATTTTCCCAAGCAGTTCTCAAAGATAAAGATCTCATGACTTAACAAAACAAGTGCAGTAAATATCCTACAAAGACTGCACCTGTAATATCTGATTCAGAATTCATATAAGTGCAAAGAGCTTTGGTAGCAACATGAATAACCCTTAGGACTTTAAAAACAGCTCCGTTACAGAGGAAGAATCTGAAGAATTGAGTGCAGAGCTAGTAAAACTGGAAGGCACAATTTCTACTTCCTAGAAATACCATCCTAAAGTACAGGCCAAGTCAAAGGTCTTTAAAGGAGGGTAGCTGTGTAGGAAGAAAACAAGGTGGTGAGTAGCCAGAGAGAGAAGCAGGAAAATGATACAAAGAAAAAAAACATTAAAACCCTGTTGGTCTCTGTTAAACTGAGGAGCAGTAGCCTCTCATCAGGCCAAAAAACCAAATAAATAGAATCTATGACACAACAGTTTTAAAGACCCCCCAAAACCATTTTTGGCAAAAGAAATTGCTGGCTCAAATACTACTTACATTCAAGGCCTCAGAAGCCACCAGGCTCTGACTTTGTGGACTATCACAAGGTGCTCCTTGGCAAGTATCATCCTCCCATGCCTGTGTTTTCCCATCTTCCACTGGCAGATGATGTTGTTTGTCCTCACTTTCTCTCTCTGTTTCCTGACCTGCATGTTGGCCTGGAATTTCCATAATCTGCCCAACTTCTTTTTCTCTTAATTCTGGTGAGTATATGTCTAGGGGGTCTTTGGTTGAGTTTGCTGCAGTAGTCAGTTCTAGTGTTGATTTCTGAAGTCTCACGTTTTCCTTTGAAATGTCTTCAGGGCTATTCACAATTGTTAAAGAAGTCTGACTCGGTCCATCTTTCAGCATCTCAGAAGTTAACACCACCTCAGTTCCATGAATTTCTGCAGACTCTACTAAGGGAGCAGTTTTTGCTACTCCTGATTGCTGGAGCTCCTGTTCTTGACTCCGTATCTCTTCCTCTTTTACTGGAAGTAGATGATCTGCCTGCATACTTCCCAGGAGTCCAGGTTTATTTACATCTGATGGGATTTCATCCATGGCCTTAATGTGCTGCTCTGACTCAAAGGCAGCTGACTCTTCTGTTTCTGCAAGTTTGTGAACAGCTGTCTGGATGGCGTTCAGTACAATTTTCGTACTCTGGGATTCTATAGTCAAAGACTGAACAACATCCTTCTCAAATTCTGTATGGGTGACAGGCAGACTGTCACTCAGAAGAATACCATTTTGTTTGGGTTGTTCTATACTCTGGGCCATCTCTTGCTCCTCTGATATTCCATTCATGGAAGCAGGAGTTACTTGAGGCTCAGATGCTATAGTACTAAGAAGCTCTGCAGTGCCATAGCCTACAGTAGTAATAGAGACCTCTTCAGAAGCCATTTGTTCTGCTGTGGTTGCCAAGGGCTGTATGGTTTTGGCTGTCATGCCTATGGATATTACCTCTCCTGCCATGACATGTTCTTCACCTGCTGCAGGCACTTTCAGAGTCTCCAAGTTTTCTTGTTGAGGGAAGCTTGAGTCAGAAACTTCCTCTTGCACACTTGAAACTTCCTGCTGGACATCAGCTGAAAATTCATCACTTCTCACAGCTTCCAATTTTCCAGACTCAGTAATTTCTTTGGCTCTTTCCATCAACCGCTCATTTTTATCTTCTTTCTCAAAGTCTTGATGGTTTGAGGTTTCTACAATTTCTTGTTCTTGTTCCATAGTCTCTTCCTCAGCTAAGCTGCTTGGTATTTCACATTTCTTAGCATTATTTATGTCAGTGAAGACAGCACTTCCATTTTGAGTAACATCTGGGCATCCTAATGCTAAATTAGATACATTGTCTGCTTCCATCTGTGTGGGAGCCTTAGTGGCAGTGGTGTCACTCTGTGTTTCAGTGTTGAGACTAGCATCTTCAATTTTACTACCTTCAGTTTCATCACTCGGGGATGGGGTTTCTGTTGTTCTTTCTCTGCATTGTGGCTCTAGAAGGGGCACAGAATCTTTTGCTGTAATGAGTGTGCCAGCCCCATCCCTCACGCTCTGCTCAGCATTTGCAGCTGCTTCTGAGACAATGGTTTCTGAAAGAAGGACAGACGTTTTGACCTCATTCTGCAGTGGAGCCTCAGTAACAGTGACTTCTGTGGTTTTCACTCCAAGGACTATGATGCTGTCATCAGCTTCCTCTCTCTGGGCAGGTTCCCTGCTAGGAGCTCCTTTAGTACAAGTTTGCTCTTCTGAGTCTAAGTCAGGAATTTCATCTTGTCTCTCAGGTTTGACAGGAACCATAGTGACAACCGTCTCTGTGCACTCTGGTCCTACAGTGAGGGTTTCGCCCTCTCCTTCCAGCTGCACAGGCTCTTCAGCAGTAAGACCCAAGGACGGGGTTTCACTCTCTGTCTTGTCCTGTACCTGTGGATAGTTGAAAACAAACCTGTGAAAAAGACACTGGCTTCACCCTCCTGACAGCCACCCTCCAGATATTTGTAGACATTGACAAGGTCCCCTCTCAGCCTTGTCTAGATTAAACAGCCCCAAGTCTTTCCTTGTAAGAGACACACTCCAGTCCCTTAATCATCCTCATAGCCCTCTGTTGAACTCTTTCCAGTAGTTACCTGTCCCTAGTGAACTGAGGAGCCCAGCACTGTACACAAAATTCCAGATGTGGTCTAACTAGGGCTGGGTAGAGGGGGAGGAGAACCTCCCTCAACCTGCTGAACACACACTTCTTAATGCACCCGAGTATACTATTGGCCTTCTTGGCCACCAGGGCACATTGGTGTCCCATGAATAACTTTTTAATCAACCAGGACTCCAGGGTTCTTTTCTGTGGAGCTACTCTACAGCAGGTCAACCCCTAAACTGTACCGGTGCATGATGGTTATTGCTCCCCAGGTGCAGGACTCTACACTTATCCTTGTTGAACTTCATTAGGCTCATTTTTTCCTGGCTGTCCAGTCTGCCCAAGTCTTGCAGCACAACTTTCTGGTCTGTCAGCCACTCCTCTCAGTTTTGTATCATCAGTAAATCTGATGAAGGTACATTCCATCTCTTCATCTAGGTTCTTGATAGATATGTTTAACAAGCCTAGACCCAGCACTGACCCCTGGGGAACAACAATCTCTACAGGTCTCCAACTGGACTCTGCATCATTGACTGTGACCCTCCAGACTCTTATGGATCACAACTTATGTATCTCAGGTGTTCCTTAGTATCTTCTGTCACACTATGCTGTGCAGGAGCCTTGATGGCCATTGTTTCAGCACCTTTGGATCCATGCACACCATCTCCCATGCCATTTTTGAGGAATGACACCCACCTCACTCTGCCCACAACACTCAGTAGTTCTGGGCATCTGTGTGTCTGCCTCACTGAATATGAACTTTGGTTACCTCAGGCTGCACAAGGAAATCCCTTGACAGCAGTACTGCCACATCCTGGTTCTAAGTTAGGCACAAGATATAATACTTGCTGATACAGTCTTCAACAAACCAACCTTTGTGTTTTATGTAATACTTACTGCAGCCTGTACTTCTGGAATACATTCATCTCTTGCATTGTCTACTGTCAACTCCATTATGGGCAGTTTCTCTTCTTCTGAAGGCTCCTGCTGTGCAAACAGCTCTTCCTTGGCAGTGACTGCTTGGATGCTGTGAAACGTTCTGTTATGCGATGAAGGTTCCTCTGCTGCCTCCTGCACTTCAGATAGTGCTTCATGGTCTTCTACAACTACTTCTCCACATACCGGCTGCTGGCTCTCATCTCTCCATACATCTACATTTCCATGTCCTTTGCTGCTTTCTTGCACTGCAGCAATTTCACTTCTCTCTGAACCTTGGTGTAGAACACTCTCTTCAACTTCATTTTGGCTCTGAATGCTCTCTGCACTTCCCTGGGGCTGGAGGCCATCCTCCTTGTTCTCTCCATTTTCCAAAGGCTGTTCAAGCACAACTAGTTCCTGGCCTGCAACATTCCCATCTCTAGCATCATCTTTCACCTCTGACTCAATTCCTTGTACTGCTGTAATTTGAGTTGCTGTCATGGCTCTTTCACCAACCAGCTGTGCTACATCTGCTGACTTGACTCTTTCAGCAACTTCGTAAAGAACTTTCTGCGTCTGTTTGTCTAATTCTTTCAAGTTTTGTTCAGTGGCCTCTACTTCTTGTACAGGTGTAACTTCCTCTGTAGTAGCTGGGGTTTCTAACAACTGTGAAACAGCAGAAACCATCTCAGTTGTCTCCTCAGCAAGGGACACTTCCATTGTTTCTTCAGTGCAGGAAGCTTCTGCTGTCTCTTCAAGAGCTGTCACTGCTTCCAAGGTTAGCTCTGGCTCACTTGCTGTGGTGTCATCACTTACATCCTGTCTTGTCTCTGGTGCTGTCTTAGCAGCTACCACTACTTCTTCCACAAGAACATCTGATCCAAATGGTTTCTCAGTTTCTTCCTCTTCTCTTGCCTGCTCAATACACTCTGTCAGAGCAGCAGATATCCAAGATGGTGATCTTTCTTCCATGCTAGTAACTGCCCTTTCTCCTTCCACAACAGTAACAGTAACCGCATGTACCAGCCCTTCAGATTCTTGCTCAGTTCCTAGGGTGTCCCCAAATTTCTGGGCTTTCTCTTTGTCTGAGGTTTGTTCTCTCATAGCTTCAGCATCTTTTGCTTGTTGAGCTTCAATTTTCTCCTGCTCTGCTGCTTCGTATTCAGATAAAGGGACAACAGCTGGAATATCTGAATCTTCTTCAGTTGCTTCTGCCATGTCTTCTCTGGCTTGTTTAAGAGTTGCTTCTGCTTTTCCATCTGACTTCTTCTTCCTACGCCCGGGAATCAGTTTTCGAAATGGAACCCATGACTCGTCTTTTCCAGGTTCACCATCTGATGTTGAATGCTCCAGGCTAGATCCCACAACTGAGTCTTCAGTTCTCTCCTCCATTCTGCTTCTGGATCTCCTTCTTGGAGTGACTAAGCGTTTAAATGATTCCCAGGTTGAAATACCTTCACACTCAGAAGGGCTTCCAGCTTGTTCTGGTGAAGAACTCCCTTGTCCTTGATCACTCTCCTGAGAACTAGCAAGCACTGCATCTGTTGCCCTGTCTTTGCTCTGCCCAGAATCTTCCATTTGTTGGCTTTCATGACCAAGCTTAGAATCAGTTTCTTCATCAGATGATGATGATTTTCTAGCTCGTTTCTTGGAAGAACCTACACATATAAAAGCTTCCCAGGACACAGAGGTGTCAACCTTTCTTTTGGGTTCTTCTGTGGTTTTCTCTGGTTTCTGGTCCACCCCATTTTCTTTTAATTCTCCACGATTTTCATCAATAGTACTTTCAGTTGCAGACACTGCAGCACTCTTTGTCTTATCAATTTCTTCTTCTTTATCACTTTCAGAAGGCCTTCTGACACGTTTCTTGGGAGTCACCATCTTTTTAAATGATGCCCAGGGTGTAACACTTTCTCTTTTTCGCTCCACATCTGAAACGGCAGCATCTTCATTTTCAGTCACCTGCATTCCATCTACAGGTTTTTCCAAAGCAGGGATCTCATTCATCTCCTCAGGAGAAGAAGCTGAACTCTCTCCCTTTTGTTCCTCTGGGCTATCTGGTGAATCTGCTGAGTGCTGACTTGGTTCACCCTGTTCCCCTAATTTGGACTCCTCTCTTTTGCTTTTATGTTTCTTTCCAGATAGTTTTTTTAATCCAGTACCCGTAAAAAGTTTCTTTAACGGGCTGCCTTGTACTTTAGTTTTCTCTTGAGAAGACAGCAGTTCAACTTCATTTGTGATACCTTCTGGAGGTCTTTTTCCAGCTGCTTCTTCAGGAGTCATTTCTGTGGTTATTTCATCTGGTTTGTTAGTATCAGTCATAACTACGTCAGTCTTGGCCTGTAGTCCTTCATCAGTGGGTTTGATCAACTGTTGATCATCCTCTGTATCAACAGAACATCCAGGAGCACCCAGAGTCAGCTTAGTCTCACATTCTTGGCTCGCTTTCTTCTCTGAGCTTCTCTCCAGAGCTTCTCCTTCACTAATGTCTTCTGCTGAGGGTGACACTGTCAGTTCAGCTTTCTCTGCTTTTTCATCAAATTTACTTCTTTCTTTCCCTTCAGAGTTTTGAAGCTGTTCACTTGAAACATCAATTGCCTCTTCAGAGAGTATTTCTGTTTTGTCATCTATTTCACACTTCTCCATTGATTCCCATTTTTCTTCTCCCACAGGCAGGGCTTCAGAGGATCTTTTCAATTCTCCATTCACACTGCCTGTGACAAGGTCAGGTACCACTGACCCTGGTTCTTGTGGGCTTTCTGTCTCCTCACTTTCTCTCTCTCCTTCTTCCTCTTTTTCTTCCTTTCTACCAAGATCACCTGAGACTTCCACCACTTTCCTTTCTTGACTATCTTCAGATTTTTTCTTCTCTATTGCTGCCACATCCTCTTTTTGTCTCTGGTGATCATGCTCAATTAGCTCATCCTTCTCACCTGCTTCCACTCCTGCATCTGTCAGAGTCTTTTCTGACTCCTGCTTTTCTCCTTCAGTTTGCTCCTTCTCATGTGCTTCAATAGTTACTGCTGTGACATTCCCTGCTTCATCTTGCTTCTCAGACTCGGATTTCTCCTCCTTTTCACTGGTGTCAGTTGTTAGTATTGCTCCCTCTTTTTGTTGCTCCTCTTCTTTTGTAGGAGCCTGTAATTCATCATCTTTAGGCTTCCTAAAACTCTTCTTTTTTCTAAGGCCAGTCCATCCCTGAGTAAAAAATTTTCTTAATGGCGATGCAGTATCACTGGCTAAGGCAGCTGACTGAGAAGAAATCTCATTTGCTTCTGGTGTTTTAGGAGGTTCGGCTTCTGTTGTTTCATTTGGCGGTGTGTCTTTGGTGGTGTCTTCTGTAGATGGTGCATCCTCAGGCACTGCTGTTTCTTCTGAGCTAACTTCTTTTTCATCATCAGCTCCTTCAGAGACTTGGGCTTCCTTTTTCACAGTAAGTAGTTGAACTGGTTCAGATTTTCCTGTCTTTTCCTTCTTCACTGTGAATCTGAACCCAACAAATTTAAAAACCTTCTTAAAACCCAGATCATAAGACTGTGGCTCAGATGCATTGTCTTCTGCAGCTTCTTCCACAGATGGTAACTGTTTCACTGTATGGGCATCCTCTTCCTCAGCATCCACACCATCTTTGGTGCTTGAATCAGATGGACTTGTCTCCATAGTTTCAGTGGCTTTCTTCAAAGTTGCACTGGAATGTTCTGTTTCTCCAACTGTTAGAACAGCAGCAAGAAAAAAATGGTTACTTACCTTCTCAATTTAGTGTTATATTATACCTTTTTATAAATGTATATAAATTTTCTTCTTATCAAAACTTCCTAGACATACTTGTCCTTTTAATCCTCTTCTATATGCTAATGTTATTTCTGTTAAGAATCACATTTTTTCCAAAGTTACTAAATTCCTTTCCTTCCTTTCCTTTCTCATGTCACTGTATGGGCCTTTCCAAAGTTTATTTTCAAATGCATCTTTTTTGTTGCTGTTGGTTTTACAGGTTTTGTGTTTATTTTTTGTTTGGTTTTGGTTGGGGTTTTTTTTGGGGGGGGTGGTTGGTTTTTCTTTTTTTCTATTTTAAGGCAAAATTATGTGAGAAAAAAAATATTTCTCTATTATTACTCAAAGAATATACAGAAGAATGTATGCAATTATTCCAAAAGAACAAACCAAAAAAAAAAAAAGAAAGCAAGCACAAAACTGTGCTGACTTAGAATGGTATTAAGAAAAAAATGTCCACTTTACAGATTTGTGTGAAAAGAACAGTAGATGTGAAAATGCTCATTGGAAATGTCCTGGTTTTCTGAAAACTTTAGCCCCTTAAAATAGTTATATTACTCCATACTTCTTGTAAAGATCATGGATCTTGGAATTGTCCCATACATCACATCACCTCTATGCTTAGATAGAGGCCTCATCTACAGCAGTTCTGCATTGCTTAAAATTAATGAGGTTGTTACTATGCAAGCAGGTAAAATCCTACCCTCCACTACTCACAAGTTTTCTTTCTCAAGCACCATTTGAGACTGTCCTTCAGGACACTGGCAAGCACCCTTTCAGTCTTGCTGGGACAATGTAAATATTATTGCTCCCTCTGGCCTTTCACAGACTAGTATATGAATTTACTGTTCCATTTCAGGGAGCCTAAGAATCCATTAGTGTGCAGTTTAGAGTATAAAATCATAAGCTCCCCCTGCCCCAAGTAAGTAACTTTGGAGGGAAAAGATAGAAAGGAATAAGGACATCAAGCCTTTAAGTTCTGCCATTTAAACATGAAAAATGATCAGGTAAAACTGCTATTGCTTATAATGAGAATTTTAGTAATAACTGTGTGAGGAACATGCATGATGCCAAACAGATGAAGATAAAATCTATAGCACATTCAAGAAAACAAAAGATTCTTGGTCTTGGATACTGCCAGGATTTATATTTTACATTGTTCTTGACTCCTGATTTTGTGCAACAGGTGAAAGTGCAAGACCTCTCTAACTAAACTTGCTGGAATACTAAGCTGAAAATAATAAAAATAATAATTAATATTAAACAGCAACATCCTGGGACAAGGCATAGCCCTTCTTTCTAATGTTGCCTATATGCTACTTCAGTGCCCAAAAGCAGGCAGGAGATCCCTTTCAAAAGTGCCTGCATCACTGAATTCTCCAAATGGCTTTTGTTTTCATCTGGTCCACCTTTAAGCTGGATCTAACTCTGTAGTTCACCTGCTCTATGCAGGGGCTGGACCACCAGATGTTTGCTTCCAGCCTAGATGCTTCCTTGATTCTGCTTGTCTGTGTCCCCTTTGGGAATAACTGTGCTTTCATAAAAATTAATGCAGTCTAGGTAATGTTGCAACATAACTAAATCTACAATACACTGGCTTCCAATACCTGTGTAGAAGGCCAGTTATGTTTATATTCACTATCAGCTGCCTACTGGCTGTTATTCCTTAATCAGCATAAGCAAAGCTTTTTAGTTTTTGCTTTATCTATCAGTTTAAAATAATTTACTTTTATTGATTTATTGACTCTTATGAATCAAACATTATGTAGTTGTATGCTGAGACTATGTAAGGATAAAGCCAAGAAACCACTTTTGTAATGCCATTCATTTATTCTTAGGTCCAGAAATAAATTCCTTGTCATTTCCATCAAACTATGTAATTTAACAGGAAGTTTACCATGGCTTAATGGAAATTTATAAAGTTAGAGGCATTTCTTCAAACACCAGTGTACATATCACATGTTTTATAATTATTCAGTATGGGTAATTTAGTATATTCTTTGGTTTGTCTATGCTAAAAGTAATTTTTCTCACTGAATCACCTATGAAATTAAACATTGATATTTTAATGTTAAATAATGTTCACAAGCCAGGCTCTGATGGAAACAAGGTCTATAGTGTATCCCTTCTGTTCTTCCTCAGTTCTGCAGCAATGCCAATGTGCTTACACTTAACATATGAAATCTCTTATATTCATCTAACATTAATTAGGTAAAGGTAGAACAAAAAAATATGTCCAAGAGGCAGTGAGTGGGGAATGCACATCTAAGTGGGGAAAAAGAGAAACAAAAAAGCAAACAGGTGCAGGGAGGACTCATTGCAGGCAACTGGGGCCTAGCTAGAGAGATAGTTTTGTAAGGGCTCCCCTTTACTCTCAGAGACATGTCTACCATTTAAAATCTTGAGGTTTCAAAAAAAATATAGAAAGTTTATAGTTGCAATACAGGGTGCATTGCTTTATTCATTCTTAGAATACAAATTTAGTGTTTAAGAGGAGTTTCAAGGTTCTACATATAAAGAGGAGTACTGTAAGAGGGGAATGACACAGTCTATGAATGAATGAGATAGGGGAGCTTTAGGCTGGAAGTGAGGAGAAAGTTCTTCCCAGCAAGAGAGATTGGCCATTGGGATGTGCTGCCCAGGGAGGTGGTGGAGTCACCATCCCTGGAGGTATTCAAGATGTGGCACTTGGAGCCATGGTTTAGTAGTCAGGAGGTGTTGGGTGACAGGTTGGACTTGATGATCTCTGAGGTCTTTTCCAACCTTATTAATTCTATGATTCTATGAGGTATTCTATTTCCAAAGTGAAAGATGTAAGACTAATGCTTAAAGACATCTCTGTAGGCATTATAAGCATTTAAGGGATTTCTGATTATTTGTTTTATAAACTGGTGTGTTTGTAACACCCTAACATAAAGGCTATGTCTCTGTAAAATGCTTTGAAGATTAAAAGAGCTGAATAACTATTAGAAAATCTGCAGGTAGAGTGGTATATTAATATAGCAAAAGAAATCATCAAAATAGCAAACAGAGTTTAGAGGCACAATGGTAAAACAGCAATTGAACAGCTCCAGAACTGTTAAATCAGGCTAAGAGTAATTAGGTCTTCCTTCTGCAAACTGCTACTTTGCAATACTTCATTGAAGAAATTACACAAGGAAAAACTAACAAAAACACTGACTGAACATATGCTTTTAATAGTAATGTATCAATGTGAAAATCTGCAACTATTATACACACATCACACATCCATCACTCCCTCATAATGCATGGTCCAAGCACTACCCCTTCAATTCCACAATAAAAAGAAAAGCATTTAATGTGTCGAGAAGGTATTTCATCCCCACGGTAACACAGAGCTTGGATGTCAGCTGTTAAGTGACCTGCTGCTCTTTTTTCCAGTCTCTCCTTTGTCTAATTCACATTCAAATCCCTGGAAGACTCTTTCAAACTGAATTTCTGATGCCCTTCCTCTGCATTTGAGGAGAAAGATGCCATTCTGGAAGTTTGCCTGTGTGCTGCCAGCTGCCAGGAGGCTGCCACTATTATGTTACAAGTCTGCAGTGCAATATATACCAAAGTTGTACTTTCTCAAGTTATACCCCAAAAAGTATTTTTATATCCACCACAGAATATGATTCTGCAAGAGCAGGATCACCTAGACACAGGAGATCTGAGAAGTCAATTGCACATACTCAACTTTATATTTAGCAGTCAGATTCTTTAATGACATCTTTATTAATTATATTCTTGGTGCTTGAATATTGTTAGTGCACTTCTGAATGTGAAGCAAACTATGAGTAACTCCACTTCAAAAGGTTTGGAAGTTATTGACACATGGTATTATTGCTCAGAGTACTGCAGCATGTCACTACCACAGGTATTATGGCAAGACAAGTAGCACTTTCTGAATTAATTCACTTAATTTGAAAGCTTGATTTACAAAACACAGGAGAACCTCATTGAAATACCTAGCAGAAAAAAAAAAATCTAATAAAACACTACTATGAATACAATTTCTTTAGGTCTGTCCTGTGCAGGGCTGTGATTCTACCAGCTATTTGCTAGTCAAGGAAAACAATACAATAAAAATATATCCAGGGGCAGTGATAAAAATAAAAAGTGGTATCACAAAATTATAGAATCAACAAGGTTGGAAAAGACCTCAGAGATCATCAAGTCCAACCTATCACCCAACACCTTATGACTAACTAAACCATGGCTTCAAGTGCCACGTCCAATCCCATTTTGAATACTTCCAGGGACAGTGACCCCACCACCTCCCTGGACAGCCCATTCCAATGGGCAATCACTCTCTCAGTGAAGAACTTTCTCCTCACCTCGAGCCTAAACTTCCCCTGGTGCAACTTAAGACTGTGCCCTCTTGTTCTGGTGCTGCATGCCTGGGAGAAGAGACCAACCCCCACCTGGCTACAACCTCCCTTCAGGTAGTTGTAGAGAACAATAAGGTCTCCTCCGAGCCTCCTCTTCTCCAGGGTAAACAATCCCAGCTCCTTCAGCCTCTCCTCATAGGGCTTGTGCTCAAGACCTCTCACCAGCCTTGTTGCCCTTCTCTAGACATGTTCAAGTGTCTCAGTATCCTTCTTAAATTGAGGGGCACAGAAATGGACACAGTACTCAAGGTGTGGCCTAACCAGTGCTGAGTACAGGGGCACAATGACTTCCCTGCTGCTGCTGGCCACACTATTCCTGATACAGGCCAGGATGCCATTGGCCTTCTTGGCCACCTGGGCACACTGCTGGCTCATGTTCATCTGGCTGTCAACCAGTACCCCCAGGTCCCTTTCTGCCTGGCTGCTTGTCAGCCACTCTGACCCCAGCCTGTAGTGCTGCATGTTGTTGTTGTGACCAAAGTGCAGCACTCAGCACTTGGACTTGTTAAATGACATCATGTTTGACTCTGTCCATCTGTCCAGCCTCTCAAGGTCTCTCTGGAGCATCCTCATACCCTCTAACAGATCAACACCTGATCCCAGCTTGGTGTCATCTGCAAACTTACTAATGGTGGACTCAATCCCCTCATCTAGATCATCAATAGAGATACTGAATAGGATTGGGCCCAACACTGATCCCTGGTGGACACCACTAGTGAATGGCTGCCAGCCAGATGTGGCACCATTCACCACCACTCTCTGGGCTCGACCCAGATTGATCCACTTCACTATTTAAATCCACTGTAGCTAAAAACTAGTGCTGAAATTCTATTTCAGTATTTTTAATTCTATTTCAAATATTTTTAATTGCATCAAGGTGCTGTTTGTAATTCAATAATGCAACTGTTTTATTCTGAATGAAACATATGAGATTGATGGTCTAAGGGAATCAAGTGTGCTTAAGAATTTCATAGGTAGTGTAGTCCATGAGAAGAATTTATTTCTGTTTTATCAGAAGTATACTGATCAGATGCTAGGAAATGAGTATTTGCAGTATGACTAATTTCCTGTCTCATCCCAATAAAAATGAAATTAATAAACAACACTTTTCTTTTAGTAGGCTGATAAACACTGTCAGCAGTGCAACTTAACTGCTCCCACCATCTCATCTGCCTCTAGAAGTGAAAAAGTGTTTCATCCTGGTAATTGTCAGTTATTAAAAAAAAAACAAAAAAAAAAAACAACTAAACAACAACCAAAAGAAAAACAACCACCACCTAACACAAAAAAACCCAAGCCAAAACAAACAAACCGGGAAAAAAAAGCAACCCACCCAACTGCAAGAGTTAAATCCACAGCACTTCATGTGCTTGAAGACAACCATGTCAACATCTGGAGCTGGTTGACTTTTCCCCCTCTAAGGATTTGCAGCACAGTGCTGGATTTTTTCCATGAATTCCCTACATTCCCAATCTCTCAGATGGATGTCACACACCCCCAGTGCCTGCTTCACAAACTCCACTGGCCACCAAAAGGCTCCAGAGGACTTTGTGCGGGTTTTATTTATTAAATATGTAAGTATTTAGGACCAAATTGTGCTTTCAGTTGCATACACACTACTCTCAGTAGGTTTGCAGGAGCATAAATGAGTACCAAAGCCGTAAGGCTGAACGGATATTTTACAATCATTTGCATCCATTGTACCTAGATTTGCTGTGAGCACACTTGTAAAAAATAACTCAACACCTACTGCTCAAACTCACATGACACTGAAACAAGAGATGGCAATTAAACCCCGTTTGAACCGAGCATCCATGATATACCCAACTTTTACTTGTTAAATGTAGTTTTCCCTTAATGTCATACATATAATTGTTATTACCAGAAACATTTAAAGACAAAGTCAAGAAAGAACTGGTAAGGATGGAGAAACAGTAATTAAAAAAACTAAACACAGTTTGAAACTACAATAGCTATGGGAAAAAAACCAACCCACCCACCAACCAAAAAAACCCCCAGCCTTACCCTGAGCAGATTTATTCAGTATAAAGAAGCTATTTGGAATTATCAGTGAAACCGAATGCTTTAGCAAATAAAAAGGCAAGCTGTGCTTTTAGGTTTTCACTGCAGAGCATAAGGAATTGGATATTATACCACAAATTCGGATTCTTTTAACCACAAGTTTCAGGGGGCTGGATTTAATCAGTCAAACAAACACACCACCCACTCTGTAGTAACAAATATACACACATATGTGTTCAGGCGTTAAACCTCTAACACTTTTTTTTTTTAATATGATATTTAAAGTCTGTTCTTTGAAGTACACTGCTGCTTCTTGATGACATATTTCACAAATTCTGCTTCCCTTTTCCTGCTATTCATGGTATTTGTTTCCACTTCAATGTACAAATGGCTCTTCCATGGAAAGCATACACTACTTCCTTCCCCATTCTATTCACTCAATTCTTTCTAAGGATTGTCTTGCCAACATTAATTGTGGGTAGTGAGTTCCTTCAGTAATGAGGGAAGATTTACAGAGATTTTTGCATACTACATTTTGCAGTGCAGACATGCAATTCATGAGCTTTTTCATCATGCTGTTCTTCAAAAGCTTTACAAACAAATACCACTAAGTTCTGTCTTTACTTATCTGTACTTCAGTGGCAACCGAAGAGCTAAGTTTTAAAATTCTCACCTATTTTTGTGTCCATTTTCAAATAGGGAAAAAAGGAAGAAGCTGCAAAATACCTGTAATTTTTAAGGGCTTAGAACTACTTAAGAAAGCAAAGTCAACATTCCCAGAAATCATCATCATACGTAACCTCATATGAGAGTAACTTAAAAGAACACACCATCATTTCTGCTCTGACGCTGTGACATTCCTTACAAACCTTTATTTTCAGAGTATTTTGCTTTAGCTATACTTGTCTGCTCTGACCTGCAGACCAACTTTTCAAATTTCAGGGTAGGAACTTACATATTTCACTCACTCAAGAGTTTAAGGTATTTCTTCAGTGTTTTGAGAAACAGCACTAAAAATTTAAGAAACAACAAAGTTCTAAAATTGTTTTGTTTGCTTGTCTTTAAACTGGGAAGGGTCATTAGTCATAGCTTGGATACACAGTTACTGTAGTTGAAGATTCTTCATTAAAGGAACTCACAATAATAAACTGCTCTCAAACTCATCCAGCTGTTCTGCTTGGGAACCAAACCAGCATGCTATAAATATTCACAAAAATTTCACGGTCACCATGCTGCCCATGTCTCAAGTTCAGTGACTTTGTTCTACTTTTTAAAGTAAAATGTATTCACCAAGTTTAAGACAGATGCCACTCCAGCACTCATGTAGCTGAGGAAAATTAAAGAAAAGAAAACAAAACAAAACCAAAATTCTGCTCTGCTAGAAATAGGGATGGGATAAGCCATAGAGGTCAGTAAACACTGGGGCATTTTTCAGAACCCCAAAAGATTAATGAAAATGCACAATGAAAAACTGATTGAAAAATTTCTTTATCAAAATGACTGCATAAAGGGTAACATAAAAATGACAGACTAACTCACCACAAAGGAGACATAGCTGCATCTGCATGAATCAGACACATGGTAGTTTGAACTACTCCAGCACACCACCAAGGTGAGATACTTTGTCCCCTTCAAAGAAAGGGTAATTTGTACTACAAGCTAGATACAGGTCTAGAAGGGCAGCTGTACTGCAGTGAAAACTCCAAGTTTTCACAGGATTTATTAAATAAGTAAAAACCCCAAATGATCAAACTGTGCAACCCTATAAAGACACTGCTTCTGAAAAACAGTTTAACCTTTAATTACTAACAATAAAAGGAAATAAAAAAATAGAGAACCCTTGAGGAAAAAGACTCAGCATGTGATAAGCTCATTAAACATCCAGTTTAATGAAAACCCTATTGTAAACAGCAGGAGGATATCTCCTTCCCTATTAACTGATTCAAATCACATACAGTCTTCCCCACGGTCAGCTCCAAATGGTGATAGACTTCTACAGGCTTTGCTGTCAACATGTATTGTAAAGCTAAAGCATTTTGTATGAATAAACCCCCACTATCTGTTGAATTCACTCACTAGCTCTAGCAAATAAAACCTAAGCAAATAAATAATTATTAATACAGAGGAAAAAAAAATCTAAGATTAAAAAAGGTATAAATCTCCAATCTGAAAAAAAAAAAAAAAACGATGCAAATCAGTTATCTTTAGGGGGAAAAAAGGGCTTTTCTTATTTAACTTTAATAATGCAAATTTGTTTCCTAGAGAAGTACACAAGCTTGTGCAAAACCAACAATGCCAAATGTTTTTTTTTTTCCATTTTATTTTTTCCCTCCTCCCATTAGTCTCTTCTCAGAAAGCCCAGTTAGTTTATGATGTTGGCTCTCACATTTCAAGCAGCTCATGCACTACCTTCCTAAATATGATGTACAGAGTTCAATGCCCATAGCATTAAGGTTTTCGTATGGCAGGCTGGGATCCTGCTGCCACACCCCGCCCCCCAACATACCCCAGCTCGACATTAGCCTCCTCCGGATTTTGCTTCATTAAAACTAAAACAGCTATCGTTCAACAGCTTCGTGTCTCTCATGCAAATATTTTTATATCATACAAATGATGCTAACTTCTACATTTCCTTCAATTTCACCAAGTCTAGACCTTAAGATAGTTTACTGCACCATTGCTCGATTAACGTAAAGCAGCACTTTCGATGCGGTCCCTATCTCCGCTTTCTGCTCCTCACTTTCACATATTAGGTCATGTTCCGGTACTGAAGAGCTAGTTAGCATCTTCGCGTTTTAACAGCCTTGCGTTACAAGGGCCAGAGCGAACGTCCGATTGAGGGAAGAGGGAATTTAAACATTGAGAACTTTGGAAACGGTTCTCCTGGTGATAAAAGTCTTTCGGTCAGACCTTTAAATTCCTGATGCGCTGTCTGGAATCCCGAGTGGGTACAAAAATGCTCCCGCGGGTCGAACCAGCCCTCCCTCCGACAAGCAGACGCCAACAAGCTCCGACACGGCCGCTCACCGGCAGCGAGAAACAACGGCCAACGAGCAGCCCGCCCGCCCGCAACGCCTTACCCGTCATCGCCGCGCTTCCCCGGCTTTTCCAAGTTACACTGATCATGAAACTCTTCCACCTCCTCCTCCTCCTTCTCACGGCGGCCGGAGGCTCCTCCTCCATACGCGGCGCGGAGCACTGGGACTCGACGGGAGAGGTGGCCGTACCGCCATCGCCCCGCCCTTGCCAGTTGCTGAGGGTCTGTGCGGCTCGGGTAGGCGCGGCTCGGGTAGGCACGGCTCCTCCCATCGCGGCTCCTCTCCTTCCCATCGCGGCTCTTCTCCTTCCCATCGCGGCTCCTCTCTCTCCCATCGCGGTTTCTCCTATCGCAGCTCCTCTCCCTCCCAACGCAGCTTCTCCTACAGCGTCTCCACTCCCTTCCATCGCAGCGCTGCCGGCGGCTACAGTCGTTACGCCTCGAGCACCCGCTCCGGAACTTCCACCGCGAGCGCTCAACTCTTCTCCCCCTCCGAAGAGAGGAGGCACGGGCTCCGCCGCCAGCCACAGCCGCGAGATAAACCACAGGCCTCTTCCCATTTCGGCGATGCCTTCTGGAGGCGTTTCGCCACAAAATACCCACACCAGACCCCAGCAGCTGCCAGTTGAAAGCACCAAGTTGTTCACCCCTCCCAAACAAAAATCACATTAAACACTTCTGTGATTTTCTCTTTGCCTGTTAGCAGTCATCTAAGGTGGGGGGTGGGGGTGCTGTGGTGTGTGTCATCGTTTGTTTGGATTTTTTGAATTGGAATTCTCGACAACTTAATTGCATTATACATTGTATTAAATTCTGGTTCCACTGGTTTCAGAAAGGTACCACTCTGGATACTTGCAGTACAGCAATGCACCACCCCAGCAGCTGTTGCTGCTAGTAACAAGGGATGCAGTGATAAAATAAAAGGTCAAGGATTAGTGTCTGACACAGGTGACCTTCTCTTACAGTTACAGTATTTCTGTGGATTATGTTGGATATCTCCAAAGTTCTGATGGTACACAGAGAATGGGGCCAACTATTCATAGCCTTGATCTCTGCCTCATATTGCCAGTACCTCCTTCCCAGGTAATTTAATCCTATAGTGGCAACTTGGATGAGTCTAGACCATCTCTCAAAAGGTCTTCTTAATGTGAGACGCACATAACAACAACAAACCAGCCAACACAAAAGCCCCTGCAATCATAAACATTCCTCTACTGCAGGCAATTACCTGTGTTGCCTCAGTGCTCAGTGCCATGATGCTTTATTTCTGAATTTATAGAGTTTGCAAACAAGATGAAATAATGAATGAGTGGGGAACATCAAGAAGTACATAACTGTAATTATACACTTCTCTGTGTGATTTTTTTGTGTGGATCATTTCATAGAATCATAGAATGGTTTGGGTTGGAAGGGACCTTAAAGATCATCTACTTCCAATCCCCCTGACATGGGTATGGACACTTCCGGCTAGACTAGGTCACTCAAGGCTCTGAACACTTCCAGGGTTGGAGACTTCACAACTTCTCTGGGCAACCTGTTCCAGTGCCTCACTCCCCTCATGTGTGACAATGTCTAATCTAAATTTAGCTTCTTCCAGCTTGAAGCCATTACACCTTGTCCTATGACTACATGCCTTTGTAAAAAGCACCTCTTCAGCTATCCAGTAGGCCCCCTTCAAATACTGGATGGCTGCTCTAAGGTCTCCCATGAGCCATCTCTTTTTCAGGCTTAACCCCAGCTCTCAGTGTTTCTTCTTAAGAGATGTACTCCAGCACTCCGATCATCCTTGTGTCCCTCCTCTGGACCTGCTCTAACAGTTCCATGTTAAGAGTCACAGGTCTTGTACTGGGGGCTCCAGAGCTGACACAGTACTCCACATAGGGTCTCATGAGAGAGAGAGGGAGAGAATCACCTCCCTCAGCCTGCTGGCCACACTTTTGATGCAGCCCAGAATGCAAACCATATCCTGGGCTGCATCAAAAGCATGGCCAGCAGGTCAAGGGAGGCAATTGCCAGCTCATGTTGAGCTTCTCACCCACCAGCTCCCACAAGGCCTGTTCTGGACTGCTCTCTATCCATTCTCCACCTAGCCTATATTTGTACTGGGGATTGCCCCAACTCACATGCAGGATCTTGCACTTAGCCTTGTTAAACTCCATGAGGTTGGCATAGGCCCACCTGTCAAGGTCCCTCTGGATGGCATCCCTTCCCTCCAGCATGTCCACTGCACCACAGTTTTGTGCTGTTGGCAGACTTGGTGAGGGTTCACTCAATCCCACTTAATCCATGTTGCTGACAAAGATGTTAACCAGCACCAGTCCCATTACCAACCCCTGAGGAATACCACTTGTTGCTTGTCTTCACTTAGACATAAAGCCATTGACTGCTACTCTTTGAGTGTCATCATCAAGCCAATTCCTTACCCACTGAGTGGTCCACCCATAAAATCGAGACCTACCAATTTGGAGACCAATATGTTGTGGGGTACAGTGTCAAATGCTTTGCACAAGTCCAGGTAGAAGACATCAGCTGCACCTCTCTTTTCCCTCAACACTGTTACCCCATCATAGAAGGCCACCAAATTTATCAAGCACAATATGCCCTTGGTGATGCCATGATGGCTGCCACCAATCACCTCCTCATGTTTTATGTGCCTTAGCAGAGTTTTCAGGAGGATATGTTCCATGATATTGCCAGATACTGAAGTGAGACTGACCAGCCTGTAGTTCCCCAGATCAGAGGCTGGAAGAGACCTGTGAAGATCATCAAGTCTAAACCCTCTGCCACCACAGGCTTACCTAAAGCAGAGCATGTAAGAACACATCCAGACAGGCCTTTAAAGCATCCAGAGACAAAGACTCTTCCTAAAGAGCTTGTAACCCTCCATCCAAACACTCCAGTAATAGGAGCTATCCTACCAGAACTCTGTCTCTAGCTACTCGTTTGTTCCTCCATGCTAGGTGCATTATCTAAAGGCAGTCAAATTTGGCCCATGTTGAAACTGACTTACTGGTTGGAATTCCTTAGTGAAGCATTTCAGGTGCTCTCCTGCTGGTCTGCAAGCCAGCTAAGAGATACCTCTTCCCCACTTTTATTCATCTACCTAAAGACGTACGGATGCTAAAGTCCACAGGGGTGGATATAAACAGTTATGAATGTCTGAGTAATGTCTTTAAGTAAAGAACTATCTTTTCAATACTTGACCAGATGGGTATTATTTGTCTCTGTGGATGATACAGCTTTTAGCTATTTTTACCAGAAAAGACATGCTGATTACCCTCCACAAAGGACTCTTTTTCTTTTTTATATTTATTTATTTTCAAACTTTGAGAGCTAACCAGTTTTCCATTTCACATAAATTATGCTACCATGTAGTCTTGGTTCCATTGACAACACTAAAATAAATCCTAACTATAACAGCAACATTACACATAAGATAGGATTATCAAGGAAAGAAAAGACTTTGCAGGCAGTCTACTTACAAATTCCTAATGCTACCTACGGCCACAGCACATCATGCATTTGGTCCCATGTAACTATCTGCATTCAAAGGGAGCTTCTCAACTCTTCTTCATTACACATCCTAGGAACACAATTTCTGTATAACTTAAGAATTATTCAGTTGTATTCAGAAATGTGTGGAAGAAGTAAGTGGCCTATACTGTTGCATAGAAATTGTTTTTCTAGCATGAAGGAAAACTCCAGAATTGTTCAACAGAAATTGTAATCTTTGACTATTAACTGGAATTTCATGCCCTTTTAAAAGGCCTTCTTTGTTACCAGATCCAGAAGCTGAATACCAACATGAAAGCTGCTGATGCTACTTCAAATCATCGGGTGCTTTCTCTTCCTTCATTACTCTGTTTAATGAGTATCCTCTCCCCTCATCCCTATTCACCCAAAAGAGTTTATCATGAGTGAGAGATAAACCATTTTTAAAGAACCAAAAGCCTCTAACAGTATGATTTAAAAACAAAACTAAACAAAATCCAACCAAAGAAAACCACCAAAAAACCCACAAAAATAAAAACCCCAACAAACAAACCCCACATGCTTTTTGAGCACAAAAGCTCAGCATAAACTATGACATTCCTCTATTGGGATAATAATGTTATGGCAATTAATTTGAAGACATGGCAAAGAGTTGCCTTTACTAGAATTCAAACCCCAAAGTATACTAAGGGCTACACAAATGCCTTAAGCTGCTCTGCAGATGGACAATGAAGAATGCACCCCATCCTACCCATTCTACATCCCTCCTCTGCCCTCTCATACCAGCATTAGTTGCCTGCCCTGACAGAAGGGATGGAAAACTATCCCTTCCTCTTGCCACCACCATCAAAATGGTCAGTGCATGGCAGGATTCCTGAAGTAGATCTCGCACCACGTAGCTGTGTATGGGAGCAGAGGGAAGAGGGCAGCAAGAAGAGACTGATGAAGGCAGGAGGGGTAGGCTGCCAGGTTGCACAGGAAAGACAGTAGCACATTTCTGACAGTGCGGCAAGACAAGAAAGAGATTCCCAGGCAAAGCAGACAAGGGTTCCTTTGATGAGAAAGTTCTTATGCTCAAAATGCAAATTTGACCCAAAGCACTAGGAAAGAGAACTTTAATCAAGGTAGAGCAAATGGATTGGTAGCCTGGCCCTCCTGCAAGTTCAAAAGAGTTTATTATCATTAACATCACTACTGAATGAACATAATATGATTTCTGTGTTATGTAGGAAGAGACAGGCTTATGTGACAAAACTCCTAATGTATGTGAAAACTGAGTTCTTCCTTCAGGTGGTCAAGAGATTGGCAGCATAAAGCTACCTGTTCAGTAGGAAGCACCTAGTTAAGTCCCATTTCAACTTATCACACCATTTGGCATCCAGGCCTCTATAATCTGTCCACTGAATACAGTTTTTACCTACCATTTGTTCCAGCAGCCTCTGCTTCTTCTCTGGGTGATTCTTGAAGGAGTGAAGCTACCTCTGGCTGCTGCTGCTGTCCATCCAGCTCCTGAGGTGCTGTAACAGCTCCTGGCTGTTGTGTTTCCTGTGGTACAGCATCATGTTTCAAACCGTCTTCATTAACATCAGGTACTGGTAAACTTGCATCTAAAACCTTCATGGGCAAGTATTGGTTGAAGGAAGGAAAAAGAGAAGGGGAAGAAAAAAGAACATGAATATTAAGCCATTTTTTTCTCAAAGAACATTCTTTTGCATGTATACATGCAAGTATTTAGGGAAATAAATAGTTCTGTGCTTCTATGTAGCATTCCACCTTTTCAAAATAATTAACTTCAACAAATTCAGGTACTTCTGTGAGAAAACTAACCAATCAAACAAGCAAACCATCATCTGGGACTATTGATTTTGCTGTTCCCCCATATGAAATACATGGGAGAATCAAATGGTACAAACAATGGCAAATAACCTTGTTCAGAAATTGGTCTCTAGCATGAAAAACTCCAGGATAACATGAACCTAGCTGATGAAAAGATATTATTAATTCTTTAAAGTGTCTGGCACAATTGTATTCATTGTTGTCTTTGGTATCACTCCTCTGCTGATGTGCTTACCCTGTTACCATAAATAGATATAACTAAAAGAAACTGAACTATTCAGGTTGAAAAGTAGAGTAAGTAAATCCCATGAGGTAATTCAGTGAAATGGGGATTAAAACTAGAATTTTTGGGCATTAGCTATTAGGCAGAGATTATTCTTACAGGGTGAGGGAAAAGCTTCACAATTCTTTGAGAATTATTTTGTCTAGATTTTCTAATTGAAAAAGAAAAATATATTTTTTCAGCTTCCACCTTTGATACATTTTAATTATGTTCAGAATTTTATTGGCTTACCATGTAACAAAGAAGATACATTCAGAAGCATATTTTTGTTTTAAAAGTATGATGTGTTGTGGTCATTAAAAATTATTGCCTTGCCTTTTAGTTGTTAAATTAACTAGGTTTTTGATCGATTGTTTTACCTCCCAACTGAACCCATTTCAACTAATTAACCAAGTCATAAACATCTGTTCTTGAAGTGTACATTTGAAGTGGTAGAACAGCAAACCTCAATTACATACCACTGTCTTATTGCTCAGCTGTACTCCCAAAATACTGCCATTGAAACCATGTTAGTTAAGCAAAAGAACCACAGATACCTCCCATCTTTCAGTGTAATGTAATATCCAGAAGCTTGAAGCACTAAACTGGGATGAGAAAGATGCTACCTTCCTGACTATTCTCTTCCAAAACCCACTAAAAAAAAACTCTGAATGGGGAGATCCATTTCATCTTTACCAGCAATTAGCCTGCCACAACAGAATTTCAAATCAATGCACAAAGTGTGGGGCAAAGAACTTTGCTCTTACAATTCAACCCCCTTTTCACAGGCCAGACCAGATCCAAGAGAAGCACCACAGCCCCACTTCCACAGGCACAAAGTGTGCATTTGGGTCCCCAGTTCTCAGTTCAGAAGCCCTTAATTGAGCCAAATTGTTTCCACCTGGTGTTGCTGTGCTCCTCAAAGCCGCCTTTCACAGCCACATAATCCACCTCACAAAAAAGAACTCCATTCTGCTTGACTGCCAATACCACAGATGGAATAATTTGGCTTCAGAATTTTCACATGCTGAGACCAGATATTAAATAGAAGAAATACGGAATGGCTCAACACTCAGATTACATTCCTGCTTCTCACATCATCCTTCTCATAAATCTAAAAGCACAGGAACTCAGGAGGAATACAAATGCCATGCCAAACAGAGGCATGTAAACTCTGGGAAGCTCTTCTTGCAGTTACATGCAGCATTAAATGAAAGGTAGTAACCAATTAAAGACTAGCAACAGACACAGAAAAGAATAACCTAATTCTTAAAGGGCTTTGAGATTCTCCAATCTTAATTTATTAAAGGACAATTAATATTTCTAAATAATAAATGTTACTCATTTGTTCTTGCAAGACAACTGCTAATCCTGCAATCAGAAGAACAACCTTAACTTTGCTGACTCTAAGGGCACTTGGCTGTCTGAAGATAAATCCATGGATGAATATTTCAGGATGACACTCTCAGAACCAGCACCAACAATTCTTTGAAGTCACAAGAAGGGCAGCAGCACTGATTGTCTTAGCACTCCTCACTGTATTCAAAGGTTTCCTGCCTTTTTTTCCAAGTTTCTCTCAGTCAGCAAACCGTTTTAAAACTCGAGCTGTATGTAGAGACATATATCCATAGACAAGAAGTCGACTGTTTGCCCAAGTGTCTGATACAGGCCTGAGGACTCTGCAAGGAACAAGGGTACAAAGCAGCTGGGTACCTTAATGTAGTATAACTTGTCTCCTTTTAAATTGAGAACCCAGTTGTGGCAAAATATTAACCATGGTGACACTTAATATTCCCCCTGTTCTGAATTTATTGTACAGTCAAGATATATTCAAGAAAACAGTGATTATATGCCAGCCCAAAGATTTGTGACCAAAATTCTTAAGTCACTGAATCTGGCAGATAACCCTTTAGATCTGTAAAATGTTGATACCTCCAGTATGAGGTCAGCAGGTCAAAGGAGGTGATTCTCCCACTCTACTCAGCTCTGGTGAGACCCCACCTGGAGTACTGTGTCCAGTTCTGGAGCCCCTATTACAAGAGGGATATGGACGTGCTGGAACGTATCCAGAGAAGGGCCACGAGGATGATCAGAGGGCTGGAGCACCTCTCCTATGAGGACAGACTGAAGGAGTTGGGGATGTTCAGTCTGCAGAAGAGAAGGCTCTGAGGTGACCTTATTGTGGCCTTCCAGGATCTGAAGGGGGCCTACAAAAAGACTTCTCAGGATCTCAGGTAGTGATAGGACTAGGGGGAATGGAATGAAGCTGGAGGCGGGGAGATTCAGGCTGGATGTGAGGAGGAGGTTCTTCAGCATGAGAGTGGTGAAACCCTGGAATGGGTTGTCCAGGGAGGTGGTTGAGGCCCCATCCCTGGAGGTGTTTAAGACGAGGCTGGACAAGGCTCTGGCCGGCCTGATCTAGTGTGGGGTGTCCCTGCCCATGGCAGGGGGGTTGGAACTAGATGATCCTTGTGGTCCCTTCCAACCCTGACTGATACTATGATACTATGAAGAACAGAGTTAAAAGTGAAAACATTACTAAATGTAAGACTACAAGAAGTTTTTACTACGAGCTAGTGCAATTATCAGCTCTTTTCAATGCGTATGTAAATTCAATTCTGAAAGCAGAACATCACAACTGACTAAAAATGTAAATGCATAAAAAATTTGACCAGACTTGCAGTATAACCCTGCCGTGCCAGAGAAGAGGGACCTTTTTACCCCAGCCTCTTTGGAAAGAGTTTGATGTGATTCTTGGCCATGGGAAGGCAAAACCAAGTTTTTCAAATCGAGTCTTCTTCTTTAAATAACCAAGTGATTAAAGCTAATTCAACAACAGTATTTTTTTGCAAATTAAAATGTGTGCAAAGGAGGAGAAAACCTGTCTTTGTGGGGGGTCGCAATACAAAGGAAGACACAAGAGTATCATTAGATGTTGGGGGTTTTTCTTAAAGTTTTCTGTTCTGAAAAAAGTTGTTCAGCCTCTTTATGAGGGTCAGTGCAGTCTGTCCCACTGCATTAGTCTTCAAAAGAAACTAATTTAAATTTTCATTCACATTAACTGCTCCATTTCTCTGAAGGGATCTAAACTGTAGTTTAGTCCAATTACATCTAATTTAGTGAGATATATTCTGAATTCCATCGAGAGCTGCAAAGCTTAGACAAATATAAAGGTAAAGTTTAGCGAGATGGGTGAAAAACCTTAGACAAAATTAATGGTATTAGAAATCTGGTTATTCAGCTCTGTGTGTTTGGAATGAGACATCACAGTTGGCTGGTTTATTGGGTTTCTGCAACACACATTCATTGCTCTCCTTTGATTATTAATTAATTTATGAATGTGTTGTCTCATAAATGCAAGAGAAACCAAAGAGAACTGGTTATCCAGCTCCCTGATCCTTCAGCTTCTTCATTCCCAAAACAAAGGACCATCAATGAAACAACACTGCAGTTCCTGTTGTCACTACTATACATCATGAACGTTCGGAAAAAAAAAATACATCCCTCAAATCTATCACTAAGGTGGAAGCAAAAAGCAGACAAACAGCTGAAGAGACTAAAATGCACAAGGCGTGTTGCCCACGTCACTAACCAACAGCAGCTTCTTCTCCATTTTCTACACATTGTTAAGTCCAACTGCTGGACCTCATTAAATGCACACGAAGTTTAAAATGTATAAAGAAAACCAACACAAAGAATTACATGAAATATGGATGAACAGCAGCTCCATGATCTCTCACTGTACATTAGCACATGCTTCATTCATGCAGTATTTGGGGGGGGGGGGGGGGGGGGGGGGGGGCCTTGTAGCTCCCAGCTTCTTCTCCCACCAGCAATCACCACCATTCCCAACATTCCTTGTACCAGACTCAAATCATTCCAGGGATTCCTCACACCAGGCCCAAATGCACTAGAGTTAATTTTGCCTCATTCTGTTAATCCTGCTACACTGATTCTACATTAGATTACTAAAATAGCCAGATCCAGCTGTCTGAACAACTGAGCAAACTAACATAATGGTCTCTAATATTTTTCTTGGTTTGATTTTAAACCTTTGGAAAAGTCTGAAGCACTGCTGATCTGCTCAGGGGGTCCACTCTTAACACATGCTGCTTGATTAGAAGTATCTTCAAACATCAACATTTAGGAAAAAAAAAATCTGAATTTAGGTCATTCCATCTTTGTTCACAGCAGTTTGTCTTGTTTTGCATTGGCTAAGGCATTAGAGATTCGTGGGACATTGCAAATTCCAGGTGAAGAAAATATAAGGCACACAACAGCATTCTTAATTTCAGTATTTTATTTCTGGGTAACATCTGCAAACAAAGCCAAAAGCCTTCTCCTTGCCTTTCATTACCTCTTCTGTCCTAATTCTGTCTGACTTCCTTGTGACACCTCCTTCTGGACAATGACTTAAAATCCATGTGGCTAAACCAAAATCAACCACATCACCTCTGTGATCTCTGATTGCAAACTGTGAAAGAAGCATTACTCTTAATCTGTCATTCTGGTCCAAACCTTAATCTTGATCCAACCTGGGAGCTCCTTCCCAGGTCTCGGGAAGTCCTCAGCAGTCCTCAGACACTACTTCAGCATTCACATATAGGTACAATTTATCCAGATGTTAAGGATCAGTTAGCATAAGGACTGAGCACAAAGCATGTTTCTCTCCTTTGAGTAACAGCTAGCACAGCTTGCATTTCCAACCAGGATTTTCAAAGACCCAACACTTTTCATCTCTTTAGCCTCCACCACATCAAACACAACCTAATTGCCTTGGTTTTCAAAGTGCTCTGACACTCCCTTTACCACCTCCCCCTTATCTCCTATATGATTAGAGGGCTATTTCACACATTTGGTGGATCCATGACACCAATTTCCACTGTGCATTTTTTTTAATTAAGCATTTTTATGCTTTCTTCCCAGCCACTTCACAAGTGTGGGTGGTCCTCCAAACCTTACACACAAACTACATCCCACTTGGAAGCAAAGTACTTAGAGGGAATAAGACTCCAGTGAACCAAGAGAACCTTACAGCCTTCTCATTCATCTCAAGTGCCGCAAACTGAGGCTCTTAGAGACACTGTTTCCTGCGGTACTTGATTAAGCTTAGTTTTACCATCGCTAATGTAATATTTTCAGGCTGACTCAGCTCCCTCACCAGAACACAGTTGTTTAAACAGCAGATATAAGTCTGTCCCAGCTGTTATTTGTCAGGCACTCAGACAATAAGACACTTTGACATCTCAGCTGGCAACCTCTTTAGAAGAGACAGTTCCAAATATTTACTGTCTAGCACACACTTGCTCTCATTACAAAGCAGGTAGCATAATCAAGTTACTGCTTAGAAATGGGAACCACCCTGAGAACAGTTTGAACAACTCACTGCTCCAGAGTGAGGGGCCTTAGATGTAAGTAAGCCAAGAATCCAGCATGTGACATCAATTCCCATAAAAGACTATTTCTGCCAAACCTAAATTTTGCTGCAGGGGTAGCTTATTAGTATGCAAGTATTTTTCCAGATTCTCTCTTTAAATTTCCCTATGCCGTTTCAGGTAGCTGCCCCAACACAGCTCTGCTTGCTCAGCAGGGAAGCAAAAAGAAACTTGTATTAAAACTGCTACTTTGATGTTTTAAATAAAATGAAAGTTATGGAGACGGAGTGATTGAAAATGCTTTAGCCAAGATGTTGGTAGGATGACACAGCCCTCCTTGCATCACCCACATGGCTCCTAGCTGCTTTCTGCCCCATGGGACCTCATTGGAGGACACCGCTGCAGAGGGCAGCATCCTGACATCTTTTTCCAGTTCTCGGTGACGCCCAGCATCCAAAGGGAAGTTGAGTGAGAGTCTCTGCTATGAACAGAGAGGGAGTTCACAAGTTAGTGTCACCCAGCTTCCTGCCTAATCCTGGTCACAAGGTCCTGCCTGCTCTCCTGCACCTGCTGCTTCTGCTGTTCAAGTCCCAGAAGCGAACACATCTTGCTAAATCAGCAGAGAATGACCTTGCCAAAGAAGCCGAACAGCTTTCTAGAGCATTTACTCCTTCAACAATCTTGCCCAGTGCCAGAAGCAGCAAACAGTAAACTGCAGGTTCCCCAGGGAGGATGCAGAAGCACAGGACCCATCCCATCAGAAAGCTCAAAACTTCTGTCAGTCCAGGATACCAAAGGTTTGTCTGGTCTCCTCTGCAAGACTAAGAAGATCTTGTTCCTACTTCTAGCACTACTATGAAATCTCTTCAATCCTTCTCAGGCCAAGCTTCAGGCCTCTGCACTACTCAAGGCAGTCTGATGGGAAAGGTTCACAAGCAGACAGGGTCTACCAGCTCACTACCACGAACAAGGAGGTGTTTTTTTTTCTCCTCCTGTCCTGCTGCAGATACTTGCCTTGTCCTGGCTCTGGGTCTCACACAGGCATCGCAGGAGTCAAATGAAGTCACTAAATACACCAGGATACTAGCCCAGAAAAACAGTGTAATTTAAAAAACCCAGTTTCCAGAAGGTTTAGTGAGTTTAACCGCTTACAGCTAGACAAGGTGAGGAGCAGATGCAGTGCAGCTTGAGACTGCTCATTTGGGGCATGACCAGGAAGACAGATTGGGGAGAAAGAAAAGGTTGGGGAAAGGAGTATTGCTGCTCAAACAGCAAGGAGATAACTGCATCAGATAGACCAGCCTTCTATGGTACCACACCCTGTGCCTTGATTTCAACTGGACTTTGGGTGTTGGTTCACAAATTCAATTAGTTCAATTCAGGCATGCAAATGTATGAGTACCTCCAGGATTTGTCATGCTCCCTGCAGAGGGGGCTTCCCACAGAGGGGTGGCAATGCAAGATAAAGAGCAGCCAGCTCTGCCGCGTTTAAACTTTGTCTGCTGTAGTCAAAACAAAACAAAACAAAACAACAAATACCAGTTTCAAGTCGCAGTAACATGGGTACTCTGGATCTGTAGTTCACCAGCAACTTGTGAAAGGATGGGGTGAACAGCTGAGGTTCCAAACTGTTGAACCCATACTTAATCTGCGGTGCTTGCAAGCCAACACCCAAGGCTCTTAAATATCTCACCCACTGTAAACAAGTGCTTTACACGTCTCTCACATCTCCCAGGCTATAAAACCGAGAAACACCCAAACGCTCTCTCTTCCATTAACTAGGACACCTGAAAAGTTGGTATCTGGCTAAAGAGTCATATGTCAATAACAATAACAATATAGCATACAAACTATAAATTTGTCCCTCTCTAGAAGGCAAAGGGGTTTTTCTACAAAATAAAACCATGTCATGAAAAAAACCAAACCAAACTTGTTTAACTATTTTGAAGAATTTCACGAGACAGAAAAGCAAAACTGGTATGATATTTGATAACCTATATTAGACTAGATGCTTAAACAATTTCTGTATGATTGACTTGCCAGGGTGCACTCAAGTTAGATTCTATTAAAGTCAGTTTTCAAAGTCTTTCTCCTACAAGAAAGAATTATGGTAAGTGTTTCAATTTGGAAAGCACAAGAAAGAAGCCCATGCTTCAAAATGTCCCCACTGTATCATCGACAAACAAATTAGTTCTTTGACAGATTCCTCCAGGGACATTGCTGGATCTGGTAGTTTTCAAATTCAAAGGGCTGAAAGGAGTAACAGCAAAAAATTGTGTCCAAAATGTGCATGAAATTGCTGTACTGTAGTAAGAACAGACTATATGAGACCAAATGTCATTAGAAGTAATTTTTGTTTTGTCATGGAAGGCAAAAATAGCAGTTTTGGAAAAATGGTAGTAACACAACTTCTTACAGCACTGAAATGACAAAAGAACTTTCATACTTGTAAACAGCTCTACTTAAATAGAAGTGTCTAAAATCTATTAGAAAGTGTATAAGACTTAAAGCATAGAATTAATCATAATCTGTATTTGAGAACAGCATTAAAGGTATTATCTTTTTTTCGGGTCTTAGTTCCCATAACTGGATACAAGTGGCTACAAATGTTGTATCCCTTCTTCAAAGTCACATTACCTTTATTTTAACACAATCACGGTGGCCAAAAGCTTGCCTTATATAAATTCATTCGCATCTAAATTTCAGCTTTTGAATTCTAAAATTGGCCAACATAACTGCCAACTATTTTGTTAATCAATACCAATCCCTAACACTTATTTGGTTAAAAAGAAAATATATCTCAGTTAATTTAAAGTTCATTCTCAATGTGGTTTTGGAATCTGTCAAAACATGCACCAGGAGGTCTAATGACAACAAGGAACTATGGGAAATTCAACTTGGAAGTTAAATCTGAACCACAAGGTCAAAGTAACAAAGTCATAACCAGTTCTCAAGCTCTCAAGATCTATACACCCACGCACCAGCTACAGAAACTTCTGAGTATCGCTGCTCTGAGGACCCGAACTCTGAAGAGCCTGAAGAAAAGGATCTTGGTGTAATGTGGAATTATTTTTCTCCCAACAAACTAATGCCAAGCAACACTATGTAAACACGTAGATGCACATAACCTCCCTTTCAGTCCCAGAATCCCCTAAACGCGCCTATTCCAGAGGGATAAAATGGGTTCATTCATAATCTATTTTTAAACACCAGACATGTTTGAAAAGAATTTCTTTCAATTCTTCAACGTCTTTATTAAAAATAACACATACCTAGGGCTCCCTTACTCCCTACTGGCTGAGAGTTAGCGAGTCGCTCCCGTTTCCCCACTGTGCGGTATGACACTAGGGAGCAGGAAAGCCACGGCTACAAGCCCACGACGCGGCCACTGACGACCCCGTCCCCGCCTGCCCGCGGCGCCGGGGCTGCAGTCCAGGTGAGCCTGAGGCTGAGGGGATGCGGGACAGTGGGGGACGGGGCACTTCCAGGCCGACGCCCAGCTATAGAAACTGTAAAACCGTCGGGCTGGCCGCGCCCCGATGCGCCTCCCACCTGCATCCTCGGGAGGGATGAGGAAGGATGGATGGAAGGATGAGAAAGGATGGATGGAAGGATGAGGAAGGATGAATGGAAGGATGAGGAAGGATGGATGGAAGGATGAGGAAGGATGGATGGAAGGATGAGGAAGGATGGATGGAAGGCAGGGGGTGTGGGGAGAAGGCTGCGGTGCTGCGGAGAGCCCTGGGCAGCACTGTGAGCCCGCCGCAAGACCGCAGTCAGGAGATTTCTTGGCGCAGACCCCGCCGTGGGTAGGTGCGGCCCTTCTCCCCCCCGACACGCGGCCGCAACAAAAGCGGCGGCGCCCCTGGGGCCGCCCTCGCCCCCCGCCCCTGCTGCCGCCAGCGGCGGGAGTTTTATGACTGCGGCGCTGGCCATGGCGCAGTCCCAGCACCACAGCGGCCGCCTCTTTGCCCCAGCTCCGGACTTGGCCCAGGCGGTGCCCGCCCGCCGCGGCAGGTGCCCACCGCCGCGGCGGGAAAGTTTCGCCGGGCTGGGGGTGCGGCGGGAGCCGCCGCCCAGCGTCCGTCCTCCCCCCACCCCAGCTTCCCGCCGCCCCTGCCTTACCTTGGCGGGCTCCGCTGGCGCCTGGGGCGCCCGCGCCGCCTCTTCTGCCTGCAGCGGCTCAGGGGGAGTGCCGGGGGGCTCGGCGGCGGCCCCGGCTCCGTCCTGAGGGGCAGGCGGCTCGGCGGAACTGCCGGCGCCCATGGCGCTGCCCCGCGGCCGTGCGGAGCCGCGGGCTGGGGCTGGCGGAGGGCAGAGGACGGCGGCAGCACAGCCGGGAATGAGGGAGTCCGGGTCTCCGCAAACTCCTTCAGGGAGCGCGAGGAGAAGAAGAGGGAAAGGGAAAAAAAAAAAAAAAAAAAAAAAAAAGAGCGAGCGAGAACCAGCGAGGAAAATCACCTCCTCCCCTGGTCCCCCCGCCCGTCTGCCTCTTGCTCCATCACATGAGCAGAGCCCCGGACACGCCTTGCAGCATCAAATCGGGCTGATAAGGAGCGGCCAAGGGGGGCAGCGCCCGCACTTCCCGGGCACTGCCGGGGTGGGGGCGCGGCCCGGTCCCTGGCTCTCTTCGGCGGCACCGCGGCGCTGACTCAGCATTTCAGACCCTTCCCCGCGTTCGCCAGGACTGGGGCCGAGACGAGCCGTTGCCCGCCACCACACTCGCACACTCGACCTGCGCCCCCCGCGGAGGCGTCTGCGGCTCCTGAGCCGAGGGTTCAGTCCCCAAGCTTTCGGCGCCCTGCGCTTGCACATCTCAGCCATGCTGGGCCTGTCAGCGAGAACAACTTCATGCAGAAAAGTAGGGTTCTATGTCTTAAGCAACTTTGGAGAAACAAACAACAAAGCCGCCTTTTTTTTTTTCTTTTATTTCTTTCCTTTTTTTTTGTCACGCGGCACAGGTTCGCTTCCATTCACGCCTTTTTACATAGCATTAATATGCAAAGCAAAAAACACCGTAGGTTCTCTCCTAGCCCTGAACACACAATGCTTCTTTTCCCATGCCACAAAAGCAGGACAAATGTATATGTAGGGATGTGCTTACCCGATATTTTCCAAAAGTATCAGCAAGGAAATAGCACATATGTTAAAATTAACCAGCCACAATGCACCAAATGGGTACCAAACAGATCCGGTCACTGTTCTTCACTGCAAGTATGAATTAATTTATTTTTTTCTAAACATGTAAATCTATCCATCCCCAATGGAGTGCGTGGTTAAAACCAGGTGTTACTTGAAGAGTTCATAGCACATAGTATAGAATCATATAAAATTTCCTTTAGAATATTTGAACCAGTCCTTGCCCACCAAAACACCATTTCATTCTCTAAAAAAGCATTCTCTTAAAAATCCACTCTACAAATTGTCTGATCTCTGCTCACTGGTCATTTTTTTCCCCTGAAAGATCCCCTGCAGCAACTCCCTTTAACTAGTGCAAGAACCTACCAGAGTTTTTGGCATTCCCCAGAACAAAACTGCTGTTGTAGATTACACGGGTGGAATCAACATTTCCCCCTTTCTACCTACCCTAGCTCATTTTTAGATGAGCTTTTTGGCTTATATATGTGTGTGTGTGTCAGAGCAGGAGCATGTTGTCCTAAAGTAACTTACCTACCCAACAGTTGTCTTATTTCATTATTTCTTCCTCATCTCCAGGAAGTTAGCAGTGAGGCATTTGTTTTACAGGAGTGCAGCAAAAGTAAGAAGGGAGTGAAAATCAGTTGTGTAGTCACCTGGTTCAGGGAGGTGGAAATTAAATGCATGACAAGTAGTTGTTAACCCTAAGCTTTGCCAGGCTGGAGCACTCAGGTCCTCCGTGCAAGAGCAGTATCTAAAACACACTGGCCTCCAGACAGCCTTTCAGGCCATACACAGAGAACTTGAGGTGCCTCCAGCTCCGGGAAGAAGGGTCTACACTTTCAGCACTGTCTGAGTCTCTGTAGATGGATTTCCCCACAGCCACCTAATGCTCCTGAATCACCTATCAGTCAGCACCCACAGCAGGGGAGTGAGGAGCCCTTTCCCAGTCTTTTCTGAGTGTCATCCTCCAATGCCAATGTGTCCAGTGAAGGAAGAGCTAGCACCATCTCCATTCCCCACTAAATCTGCCTTTCTCTATGCTTTCAGCAGCTCCATTCTGGGATCTGCTGACTGAGGAGGCCAGAATGGCTGCTGCAGGGCCATCTTGGGTTCCCCTTTAGCCATGGACCCTAGGTGCAGACATAGAGATCTGCTGGGTTTTGGTGAGGGGAAGGCCAGCCATGGGGCTCAGTAGCACATGAAGCAGCCAGGAATGGCACATGTGGCGCAAGGGGAGACCAGGATTTTGCTGGGGAGTTTCTCAAGAAGGGAAATGTAACATACTTCAAGGTCTGTGACATATAATTTATCTTTTCAGTGCTTATTGACCACAAAATGCTTTATTTGAAAGAAGTTTTCTTTGCAACAGCCTCCTTCATCCCACTGAACTTGCTTTTCAGTCCTTTTGCTCACTCCTGGCACCACCTGCTTCATGCCCAGTGGTCTCAGAGCACATCAGCACACTCTGCAGCTGAGTGAGTGAAGCCCCTCTCAACACCCATCAACTGGTCATTTCTGAATACAGATTTCTTTCTTTCTGCTGGAACCCTGGCTACATCTCTATAGTGAAATAAAATGTCTGGGGATTTTTTTCTGGGTTAAGGCTGAGCAGTGCAGCACAGCTTGTGTGCCCACATTAAATTTCTCCCTGCTCCAAACCATCACATCTCTGCAAACTTGGCATGGGCAGCCACAGGCCAGTGTCTCATCCCTGTTTAATCCCTAGTATGGGCACAGCTCTTTTTTAATTTTGTATTTATTTATTTCCTTTTGTTTAGTTTCCTGAAGTAAATATAGTATAGGGACTTCAAGAGAGATATCCAATATCTCTGCTCTTGCCCAGAGGCTGGTGGGTTCACTTTTAGCATTTCACAATGCTCTGTACCCCGTGATGAACTGCAGGTCTGACTCTGGCATGTGTTAGCCTGTGTTTCTCTATTGTCTGCATGTGTGCTAGAGTGGCTATTGTCCAAACCTTTGCCCTGAAAGCTGCAACTGTCTCTTGCTATATCAAAGTGTTTTTCAGGCACAAAGTCTGTTTCTCTTGACAGCTTTTCTACTGAAGTGGAATCACATATGCTTCAGATGATCCTCCTCCTATCTCTCCAAGTGTTGGCACTGAGGCAATAGCATTCAAGCTATTGACAGGAGCATGCATGCACACTTTTTAGGATGAAAACAAGGAAGCCAAAAAGATAATAATCAAAACTCTACTGGCATGCTATCTAGACCTATTTCCAGTGAAACTCCTACTAAGAGGTCCAAGTACAGAGCTTCTGAATAGCAGGACAATCTTTTAGCATTGCAGCTAGCATATGACTTGTTTGAAATCTGAATAACTTTCATAATGAGATTTAAAATGCAGAGTCTGTGGACAAGGCTTAATTTACTTACCTTTAAAAACTCCTGCTTTTCCAAAAGCTTTTGATGTATCTGGTTCTGATGCATTTGTAAAGAAGATATGAACTCCATGTGTTGGTGCTGGTGAATTTTTTTCTGTTGTCTTCTGCCTGATTCATGATATTACCCATCCGGTCCTCGCAGCCTTGACTCTGTTGGTCCCTGCAAGTGAATACAAGCTTTGCTGCTGCCATCTGCTCCAGATGTGCCTGAGGATCAGTGGGATAGCCAGAGTATTGGCAGCAAGGTGGGCTTGAGAGGGCTGATGCCCAGCATCTCTGATGGGGAGCAGGGCCACCTGCCCAGCCTGCATGACAAAGGCTCCCCATATCTGATCCAGCCCAACTATTAACAGGTTTGTGCAAGACGGCAACAGGGAGCACTGGCAGCTGCCTGTAGCCCTGTTTACAAGAATGCTCCTGGTGCTTTTATCAGCAGTGGAGCCTCATTGGGATATTTTTGGCATAAAAGCTGACTGGAAACATATAAGTGTTCTTGAAATGGGAAGCTCTCAAGAACATACCTCAGATCTGGATAGGGAATATCTGACTTCGCCTCAGCTGTATTTACCAGCTATCTTCAGCTTTTTTCTCCTCTCCTTTGTCCAGGCATGATAGGAAATCCCAGGACACTGTTAGAAATAAATGTGTATGCCTAAGGAGCCAATATGTATCAGCCTAACAAAATACTGATGAGTGTAAAATGAAGAAAATTTCAAAAACAGCTGTGTAAAAACAGTTTGCTTGCAAGCAGCAGTGATAGGGTCATAGAAAGAAACAATGAGAAAGGAATAAATTTTACAAATTTAGCTAGGAGAAAACCCTTTCTTTACTTGCCAGGAGCTAACACACCCCAGAAAAATCACACTGATAAACAAAACAAAACAAAACAAAACAATACCTTAAAATCTAATATGTTTACATCACAGAGGTGACCTGGATCAGAAAAGACCTATTCACAGATAAAGACAAACATCTGTGCAATTTAGAAAATAACATTATAGGAGCAGAAATTGACTTTTAGTCAGAAATTGTCAAATTTGACAATTATTTCTCTAAAGGCCATACATTTGAATAACAATCATGTCATCAGTGCATAGCTGCACATTACTGCAGGACACAGATATCACTGTTGGACATGCCAGGTACATTTCAGGAGTGGCAGACCCAGCCTGTAGTATAGTTTCTCTTCTCACTTATCCATCTCTTTGCAAGGGGTGTTGGACAAATATATTAAACCCCTTGGGCAGTTCTATAGGGGGGCATGGAACAAGGCAAGAGATGGTAAGACTCCATTCCATTGGGAGTTTAGTTGTAGAGATGCCCAGCATGGCCTGGTCACTGCCCAGATAGCACTCTCAGCCCTGTAAGAGCTGTGGTTGCTGGACACCCTCTAATATGTGCATAGCAAAATATTGGTGTTTCCAGGAAGCAATATTTTGGTGTTCAAGATGGAAAAATACAGTAGCAGAAAATACTTTCTTCAGTAGGGAAAAAAAAAAAATAGTTTATAGAAGAAAATGAGAAGTATGCTATATGACTTTTCAGAGAAGGAGGAAACTCATCATTCCTCTATAATGATGTTGTCTGCTGTTCCACTGAGGTGGGAAAAACTACACCCAGACTGTAGTTTAATTTCATGTTATTAGTTTGGTAGCCATGCAGTGTAATAGGAGAATAAATAACATGGTGTGCAGGGGCAAGGACAGTAGATAATCAGCATGGACACCAGCTTACAGGCAAGCTTAGAGAAACTGGCAAAAATGGAAGAACATGACCTCTGCTGCAGTGCTTTTATCTGCTGCACAGATAAATGCATATCATCCAAAAAGCCTTTCAGGCACTGCTCTGAGGAAATTCCTTCTCAAGGAAGGAATGCCCAAAGGAGAGATAAAAAGGCACAGAAGGTCCTTATAATGCCATTAGCCCATTATCCCAGTAGCAGGTGAATGAGACTCTTTTGTCTTCAAGAGGAAATCCCTTCAGTTTGGGACTGAGAATACTGAAAGGGGATCTTACTAATGTTAACAGATATCTGAAGGACGAGTGTCAAGAAGAAGGGGCCGGTCACTTTTCAGTGGTGCCCTGTGACAGGACAAGATACAACAGATACAAACTGGAACACAGGAAGTTCCACCTCAACATCAGAAAAAACTTCTCTACTGTGAGGGTGACCGGTCATCAGTTTCTGCTGCTCAGGTACCTCCACGTTCTGCATGCTTGGGTATCACCCACCCCAAGATGTCCATCCTTTGCAAGGAGCTCCAGCAGTTTACTGCCTGTTTCCCCAACTCCCCTCCCACAGGGTTTGTGCCATGATTAGGCTATACCTCCCTGGGTGAAGACCACTGTTGCAGCTCCAGGTTTGGCAGGTTTGGCTCGGCCCACCAGCTGGACAGCCAAGTCCCCTCTCAGGAGCCCTGTCTCATAAATGGGAAGTAGGATGTGAAGCTGCTCTGTGCATGCCCTAGAATAACAACCACCCTGGCAGTTTCTTGTAATGTTTTGGGCTAGGTGCCAAGCCAGGAGGCATTTGCTGTGTGAAAGCTGCATAGGCCATGTAATCCCTCCTTCCATGATGCACTCCTGAGCAGGGTCAATCAATCTGAGAATCCTCTACAGCTGTGAGTAGGAAATGGCAAAATATTTTCTGGATCACACCACCAGTAAATGGAGTAGGAAGACAAATTGCAAAGGCAATACGGAAACTACATGAATTGTGTCTTAGTACTATCATGGTGTTCCTGTGGCCTGAGCACGCATCATCCTACTCTGCTAGTGCCCACCCAGGATAGTACTGTAAAGGTAATTCCCTAGTCCATTACCATGACCTGTCTCTTTGCAGCATTCCCCTGGCTCTCCATCACACATGATTTATTTGCCTTTGGCTTCCTTATCTAACCTCACCATATTTATAACTTGTCTTTCAGTATTGATGATGGTCACAGCTACCCACCCTCCTTCATTTGCTTTTGAGATTTTCAAACAGGAGCCTCTGTGCTTTGCCTTATGCTGCTCCTGATGCCCGGAGGCAACGTCCTTCAAAACCTTCATTAAATTATGCCTTTGACATGTCATCTACAGAAAATGGGACAGCAGTTAAGTAGCAATGTGGCTGACCTATGATTACTGATTATTCAGCAACATTATTTCTTTGCTTTCCTCTATTCCTGCACTAGCCTGTCTGTATCTATTGTGGAAACATTGGGTTTCACTCCTGAGAGTCACCCCTTTGCCCTTACCCCCTGCCTGCATGGTTTCGGTCAGCCCCAGGCTGGCAGGGGGGCTCCAGGCACAGAGAGGTCCTGTGTCCCCATCAGTGGCCCGGTTTCACTGGTGAGCGCCCGTGCCTGGGGATGCAGGGCCATCGGGTGGTCCCTGGGTGGGCAACGCCTCCTCCTTTTCCTGGACTGGTGTGTGTGGCCACTGAATTGGGGGAAGCCGTGAGATCTACTGTTTCCGTTGCTTTGTAATGAGATTGTAAATAGTCTGATGCAAGGAAAGTGCTTTTGTTCTGCCTGATATAATGCCAAATATACAGGGGTCTGTCTGTGACTTAACGCGCCTGTTTCTGCAGTGATGCAAACAATAAATAGCCATAGTCATTTATAATTTATAATTTTTGTCATGAGGCATCAATAGGCATTTTAGGCTGGTTGCTTGACTGACAGAGTACAAAGCAGCACCCAAACTTTTAATCAGAAGCTTTTAACCTTCTGCCAGCATGATCAAAAATAAGCCCACTTCCAGAAAAATAACCAGGAGAATGATAGCCAGGAAGATAACAATCATCTTGCAGCCTTCTAAGTCATTCTTGAACTGGGACTTAAGCTCAAAGCATTTTTATCTCCTTTATTGTCAAGGCACATAAAAGAGATATTACCAATATGGGAAGAAAGTGAGAAGTAGAGCAAGCATAGATCATTTCCATGGTCCAGGTATTGTCTTAGTCATGGTAGAAGAGGGTGCTAACACACATGACAGATGTCAGCCTTCTGTGGCAGTGAGATCTACAGCTTTCATGTGGGTCTGTGTATTAGTCTTGGAAACAGAAAATGCGGAGCATCTGGGGTGGAGGCAGGAGCCTTTCTGTAAAGCATCTTGTACAGATGTAAAATTTAGATCAACTTGTGCAGTTTTAACACTTTTCTCTCTCCACCTGAAAGAATTTATAAGAATAGCAGCACATAGTTGGTCAGTCCAGTAAGTTTCCCTCTGCTGTAACAGCAAGGACAATGGACACAGCTGGTGTCATTTCTATGGGTGGTCAGGCTGCCACTGCACTTTAAATGATCCTTGATAAGATTTCAAGTGTAAGAAGGAGAGAAAGACAAAAAGAGGTCAAGGAAACCTCTCCCACTTCAAATTCTTCAGGCTGACCTGTGAGCTTCAATATTACTACATTTGGATTTGAATTTCTCACCAAGGTCAAAGCAGATTAGAAGCCTCCTTTGTATCTGACAGAAATACTACTCCCTGGTGAACAAGGGGGTGTATCTCCATCATTTTTAAGAGGAAAGAAAAGTTCAGTCTTCTCTAACCAGTGATGTGGAGTGCACAGGGGCCTCCCAGTATTAACTCCAGTCTGCACCAGCGGGTCATCTTCTCTCCATAACCCTGCATCCTCCCCCTCTCTGTTTGAATCTGAGCATCAGACTCAAAAAGCATGACTGAAAGTACCAGAAAAACATAGCAAGATTTGAAAGATCATATGATCATCTTATTATCACCAGCATTTGGGTGGTGGTTTTTTTTTCCCTTCTGTTTGTGGGAAATATATAATTTTTAATTTTTTTTTTTCTTTCTAAATTAGCCTTAAAACACAACAGCAGAATTATGTACAGCCAAGTGAGGGCTTGATTTCAGGACTGACCTCAGGACTCACATGCCCTTTTGCCTGAAGCTCAGTTCACATTTGTAGGAAATTTACTCAGTGGGAGATATGTTTTCCTTAAATGTTCAACAGCTGCATGGAAGCTAGGCATCAGGAAAAACAGAGAGGCAGGGAAAGGATGAAAATAATAATACTATATTTCCCCCTTGTCTTTTAAAACTCCATTTTTCTCAAATGAAATGAAAGTCTGAACATCCTGATATGATAACACTGAGGCACATACAATAAGTGGGAAGGCAGAGGTCATAAAGAAGCCTGGACAAAGCACAGCATCCCTGGCCCAGTCATGTTTACAGAAATGTCTAGCTCCACCAGCATTACTAATTGGATGACACAATGCAGAACAGTGAGAGGTTTTTTTTCTAGTACAGATCTGAATAACACAGTGCTGAGGAAACACAATGTGAAAACAATGGAGAAGCAATTTTATTTAAAGTATTGTAGAGCATATAGGGAAAATAAGAGAAATATGTTTGGAGAAGATGTACAGTACCGGGAAAGGAAGAAGACAGTACTTGTCAGCACAGGAGACTATACTAGACCATCTCAATGTTAGCCAGAGTTTTCCATTTGGCCATTTCCTGTATATCATATCACATGTCACAGACTGAACTTGCACCCTTTTTTTCTTTGCCAGAGTGATAATCCACAGCAGTGAGAGCAGCTACTCAGGACAACTCAGAAGTGTTCCTGGTTGACATTCCCTGTGTGGGATGCCTCACTCAGCTGGAAATCAATCTTTATGCATCTAACAAATGGACAAGGAAGAGGAAATCAAGAGGAGGAAGCTAAGAAGAGGCAAAGGAGTCAGAAGTGGCAGAAAGCAGGGGCATGGGAATGATGCTTAAGGATTCCAAAGCAGAAGAAGCAAAGAGCAGGTAGGAGGGAGGTAAGAAAAATCAGTGGGAGCCCAGGGCAGCAATAAAGAGAAAAGAGGCATTTGGGGTTTTTTGAAATTACAGTGTTTGGTTTGAAAAATGAATGCAAAATAATCACAAGAGGTTTAACCTGTGCTGATGTTGTTGTATCAATGGGCACTTTCTGACAAAATCAGGGGTTGTTGCCTGTTGCCCACCTGTGTGCACATAGGCCTTCATCAGATGGGTGGGCTGACTCCCCACTCAGTGTGTGCCCATGTGCAGTGGTGGGGAGGGGGTGGAGATACTGGTGACAAAACCGAGTCCCTCTTTATCTGGCCTGACTCTGGCTACAAGATTAGACAAGCTGAAGATGCTCATCTTGTTAAAGATGGTAAGTCTTCTAAAAATGCAATTAACAACTTCAAGACTATCAGTCAGAGTGCCCAGTGTTTATCCTAGAAGGAATCAAGGCCTCTCAAAACACATAGATTCACACTCAAAGGCAGATGCATGTCTGCCAAGCTGTGGAGAGGAGCATCAGCTATGTTTCTCTGGCCCTATGGGGAGCAGGTGCTGGCTGGTGAAAGCTCAGTCTGGGAGGTGGAGGAGGGCTCTGGTGTTTGAATGGTTTGTAAATAATTTCCATCTGTGGCTGCAAAGAAGGGGGTGACCTGGGGACTAGAGGAGTCTCAGAGCAGTATCTCTTCTGCAGAGAAGTGCTGCGTGCTCCAAACATGACAGTGTATCTCTGAGGTAAGTAAGACTTCATACCAGCATGGGTGCTACTCTGTAGCTTATTTAATTTTTTAATTAGAAGTTTTAAATCCCCTCTGCCATTTGGCAGTACAGGTTTTGAGTATAATCCTGTGATGGTGGCATTATGTTAAAAACATCTTTCCAGCACAATATGAACATTCTGGCAAGGCTTAAAACCAGTTGTTGTGCATAACTGTCCTGAATTTCAGATCTGCCCTTGTTTAAGAAGCATAAGACATAAATTTCTTTGGCCACTGTATCTGGCAACCTGCAAGCTTCTGCATTAAGGGTACAAACAGTTAACATGGCCACTACATCATAACAAAACTCAAATGGAATTTACCAATGTTTCCTCTCAAAAGTAGTCAGTACTGACCTAAATCTGCTCCCAGAAAAGCTGGTTGTGAGATAGGAGCATTCCCAGGGCAGTCATATCTCACATTAGAGATGTGGTCTGTGCCTGGCAGGTGTTTCTCAGCAGCAGCTCTTCACAAACAGGTGCACATGCAACATGCAAGGCCACTGAAGGGCCAGAAGGTCTCCCGCTGCTCATTTTCCAGGCTGCCTGGCTGCCAAGGTGCTCACAGCTCTAGGAGCCCAGGATGGTCCCCCTCCTGTTGCACCACCACAGGTCTGAGTTGACCCTCTAGTTGGAGGCCAGAAACTTAGTGCATTCTCTAGTCATCAGTGGTGAAGCTATTCAGCCTATATTGAAGTGGGTAGTTTTAGTTTTAGAGAAAGACTGCTTTTTAAAGGCATTTTAGGTTTTTTTTTCCATGTCTGAAGTGCCATAAAGTTGGAGATGATGAGGTATGCTTTGCATGGGAGTTTTCTTCTTGTACATTTTCAAATCTCAAGCAGGGCCCCCATAATGGGCTGCATGGGCTGAGCCCTGCAAATACAAGCCTCTGTGCAACTGTGAGCCCACCCATAGACCTCTATACAGACATCAACTGGTGTGATGAAAATTATAGGTTAGGGCCAACCTCTCTGCCAGCTTCTGATTTGGAGGTCAGAAGTGACAAGAGCAGAAGCACTGTCCTTCTGGATCAGACTAAAGTCTCTAGATCAGTGGTGTGACACTGATACTGTTCAATACTGGATTATTATAGCAGAAGAGATTTAATGATAAATGCTTATGAAATTGCTTCTATTTCATAGGTTATGTTTTTTTGCTAAGCTCTGTTATGTAGTGGCTGACAGATTTCTTGAGGAATAAAGCATTGCTCCTATTTTTTTATCTCCTTCACTGTGTATTTTAAATCTGATTTCCCAAACTAAGAAATATATTTGGAAAATACCACAGACTGTGTTTTTGTGGTATCAGGAAAGAAACCTGGCAACAGAAGAAGTGATACTGTCTTCTGAGATTTTAACCCCCCTCCATCTACTGTTATGATTTTGTCACTTTAATCAGTGATCACTAAATCTGATTAAAGTACTCTGCATGTTAATTTCAAATCCTTTGCCCATTAACCCCAAAGCATGTAATAATGTGACTATCTACCATACACAAAAGTAATGTGAGATGTGGGTGTAAACTAGCTGATTAGTAATACTATTTTTTTTCTGTCTAGACATTCACACTGCAGCATCAAACAGAAAGTCAGATTGCTTCTCTGTCCCAAGAGGTTTATCACATGATTATCTGATCCCTTTCAAGCAAATGGGGTGTGTGTGTCACTCCAAAAGGCAATGCAAGGCTGCCTAAAGCCGTGTTTCTGCAGATTCCTCGAAAGGCACAGGCAAGAGGTCTTTTCCCTTCTGAGGGTCAGAAATGCTGCAGGAGTTAATTACCTTCACATAGCTGCTGTGTGCTTTCCACCCATCAGCTCTAAGAATACTTTTTCCATGAGTGGATATTGGTGCAAAGGCAGAAATTCTGTGTTGGTAGGGCGGTGTTGGGGAAAGGATTCCCCTCTTTTGTGCTTATGTTCTTCAGCACAGCATTAAATACAGCATTGCTGTCACTTTCAATACTGACTGTGTTTCTCCCCTTGTCCTTGTGAGGGTCGGGAGCATCTGATCCCTGTGTTGCACTCAGCTATGCTTTTTTGTTTGCTTTTGAGCTCTGGGAAACTTTATGGGGGGAAGCAGTGCCCCATGATTTTAAAAGAACTGATTTTTCTTTATAACATAAGAGAATTTTAGATATCTGATAACTTTGTAGCTGTAGGATAATACTGCATGAAAGATTAAATGCAAACTACTGACTGAGAGATACATATGATAGTTAACTCTATACAGTGTTCGTTAATGAGGATGTGATTTGCAGCTCCCGTTGAAATACAGCCCTGCTTAAACCATGGGAATATATATAAAATTATCAGTTGTGCCTCTCTGGCCCAGGGGAGGATCAGCTGTAACTGAGATAGTCTTGACTGCTGCTAATCTGTTCATAAAGACCTCCAGTGATTGAAACATTTCAGCTACCTAAAATAATCCCTCCATGCCCTATGGTGACTGTGCAGCATGCTGTCCATTTCTGCAGGAGGCCAGGGGCCTGCCCTGGAGCCTGCTAAGAGCTTTAGAGAAAGGCAGTAGAAAGGTCTTCATCAGTCTCAGGCTGTACTTAGAAGTTACACTTCTCTGCAGCAACACTCTGGTGCATCTGCTCTTCCCCAGTGTGTTCTGCCTGCCCTCCACGTCTCCATTTGCTGCTCCTCCTCAGCTGGTGGGGCTGTGATGCAAAGTGCATCCCCAAGGCCATCTGCATTAGGGAAAATATACAGTTTCCCTGTCAAAATATGACTGATGGGGTGGTGGAGCATGGCAGTGGAATGACATCCAGCAGAGAGATGGTCAGGGTGGGTTCGCTGGATTTGCTGCCAGGGAAAATGTTCATGGAAGGGGACTCTAACTGACTAACAGCAACTGGTCTTAATTAGGATATTCCAAAAATGCTGTTACACTTAATCCCAGGCTTCCAAAAAGTATCCTACCTGCCCTCCAAAAACCACTTATGTTTCATGGACTCCTTTCTCAAGCACATACTTGAAGACCAATCTGAGCCTCAGCCTCAATAAAACCATTTCAGATGCATTTTACAAACGATGCTGGTCTGTGTCATGAAGAAACCCATTATTAAATATACCTTAAATTAACTTTGATCATAGAAACTGAATGTCATTGAGATATTTTTGAGTACCTTAATTTTCTATTTTCCCTTCTTCCATAACCTAAAAATAATGATAAAAAAATGACTAAAACAGTTTTAGAAAAAAGAGGAAGTCCTGCCTGTGATGCTTGTTGGTGATGTTTTATTCTGCAGCACTGTTTCATCCCCAGTGTTATGTTTACAGTGAAAGAGTTGACAGATCCATAAATATGTAGACTAACAAGCACAGCTATGCTCAAAATGTTTCTTTGTGACTCACACATGATTTTCTTATCCAGACTGAGAGAACATTGTGTTGCTAACGTGGTACACAAGGTCTTGTCAAATTCTGAAGAGAAAATTATGTTCTCTTTGCTGGTTTTACTTTCAGTGGTGTCATCGTATTCTGAGTCCAAACATTGTTCTACAATGTTTCCCTTGCAAGGTTTCCTGTATCAGGGGCATTTGTTTACCCTTCATCAGAACCTAAGATGGTTTAGGAGGAGGTTTTTAAAGAATAAAGGTTCTTTATATGTGTCTGTGTATATATATATATGTATTACTACAAAATTTTCTGCTTGAAAGCACATATTCCAAGAACCTGACTATTAGACATATCCTTGCTCTGCTGTTTAACAACTAGAATATAGCTAGTGAAGTTGCTTAGGTGAGAGAAGCTAATGGATAGGTTAATATAAATGTTTATTTTTATATCCCTTCTTCAGCCACTGGGTTATGCAAGATGGAAAGCAGGGCAAGTTCAGTAAATGTTTATTCAGTTTGCACCAGTTCCCCAGCATCTAGACTCAACAGGAGAACCCACAGCTGTGTGCTTGAGCATATGGAGTAGGTCAATAATTTTCTTATTGGTTATTGAAACCTGATGCAAGATGCAAGTGAAATGGAGAAAGACTAAACAGTTGAGTACCCCATTTTTCATAGGGCATCCTTTGTTACAGTGTAATGTCTTCTTGTAGTGCTCCATGGCATCCAGGGAGGAAATATTTTGGAGCATTCCATTAGATAAAAATGTGCAGCCAAGAAGAATTCCAGCAAATTATAATATTCTGCTACAAATGCATAATGTGAGTAAAAGTCATTATTCATTTGGGTTTCTGCAAAAGTATTCTTAATCCTGTTAAATTGTTGGGCTCATTATATTTATTGTCTCTAGCCATTATAAACAACTCAATTTATATATTTTAAAATATTTCCAATTCTGTGGGATGAGATCTCTGGAGACAGCAGAGACATGAGATAATATGGGGTTACTACAGATGCAGTTAGTCTTCAATGCAAGGATTAGTTTAGTGTCTGGAGGAGGTCTGATTTTATAATGCCACCCATTTTTTCAGAGAAACAACCTTTCATAGGCTCTGATTCAATTGTTACAGAAGCTAAAGTGAAATATTAAGCTCTGAACACAGAATAAATATTGCTCTGCATAGTTTTCCTTGAGTGACAATTGGTTTCTGAGAGCTTTCTTACTAATCTTACTGTCTTGTGTAATCAAACATTGTAATGAAGTGCCACATAAAATTTAATGTCAGTATGAGATTTGGAAAAAATTATTTACTTTTAGTAGGTTAGTTTTGTTGGTTTTCATTTTGGTTTTAATTATTACTTAATTCTGTTTGTTTAGGTTTTACCAACTTTTGTTGTGCTTGCAAATGCTCACACTGAAATAAAGTATCACAGTATCACAGTATAACTAAGGTTGGAAGAGACCTCAAGGATCATCGAGTCCAACCTATAAACACAGACCTCATGACTAAACCATGGCACCAAGTGCCACGTCCAATCTCCTCTTGAACTCCTCCAGGGATGGTGACTCCACCACCTCCCTGGGCAGTCCATTCCAATGATGAATGACTCGCTCAGTGAAGAACTTTCTCCTCACCTCGAGTCTAAACCTCCCCTGGCGCAGCTTGAGACTGTGTCCCCTTGTTCTGGTGCTGGTTGCCTGGGAGAAGAGACCAACCCCCTCCCGGCTACAACCACCTTTCAGATAGTTGTAGAGGGCAATGAGATCTCCCCTGAGCCTTCTCTTCTCCAGGCTAAACAATCCCAGCTCCCTCAGCCTCTCCTCATAGGGCTTGTGTTGAGGCAAGGGAGGCAGAAGCAAGGGAGGCAGAATTGGCAGTGAAGTTCAGCTACAGATAAAAATTGACCTGATGTCTGTTTACATAGTCTAGGCAAAATACAAAAAGGATATACAGAGTATTGTGAAATAGCAATTAAACTGTCATATTCTTTCACTTGTAATAGTTAAATAATATAAAGTCTTTTTTTTAAATGGACTTTTTAATCTGGCATCTTCTCCTCTCAGGAATGTGATGCTGCGGTCCAGAAACGCAGAAAAGCATTGTGTGTGTCAACAGCTTAAGCAAAGCAGGGCTGATGTTTGAAAATAATCTGAAATATGAATTACATGAGATAAATCTGGCATTCTGTGCAAAGTGTGACCACCTTGTGAAGCTGGAAATGTTAAGCTTATAGCTTGTCAATATAATCACCTGTAGTTCACAAAAATCCCGAAACAACCCAAACTTATTCTCTTCAGGAAAGCTGAACAGAGATTGTCTGAAATGTTATTAGAGATTGGGGTGGGGTGAGGGGAAGAAGACTCTTTATTAATACTGTCATATTTCAGGGGAATAAGAAACTGGTACACCAAGAGAAAGGATAAATTGTCTTGTCTGTATTGGAGTATGTATAGGTCAGATCACCAGTATTTAACAACATTTTTAAACAGCAGGACTTAACCATTTTTAAAATACATTCTGAAAGCAAAAGGTTCAGCATTTCCAAATTAAATGCTAGAAGAATGTTTTTCTGTGAGAAGACCCTATGGATTTCTCATGTTCTTCAAGATATTGGGGCCTTCTCGAAAAGCTTTCCTGGTTCTGGAGGAGAATGGAAAAGAGGTCATCAGGTGGAAAAGCTGATGAGAAAACGGGGAGGGGTAACTACAAGGAGAGAAAGGGGCTTGAGTCTTCCTACAGCTAGTTTCAAACACCTCCTTGAGATGTATGAGGAGTCTGATCATATTTTGTAAATATCTTTCTGTAAAATATTTACTTCTCTCCCTTACATGTATGGTTTTAATATTCCCATGCCTACCTGTCACCTTGCACTGATTTAACTGTCAGTTTGAACTGAAACCACTTAATTAAGATAGCACAAAATCATTGTGACCATTCATTTGAACTAGACTTACTTGATTTGTATTGCTTTGAGCTGAACTGAAGTAAGTCATTCTCATCTGATTTCATGTGAGCTTTGTAACAATACCTTTAGTTGCAGGAAAGAATACTGCAAGGAACAGGAAAGCAGGCGTAGTTAACAAGTGGCTCAGAGACTGGTGCCACCAACAGAATTTTGGGGTTTTCAATCTTGGGGAACTTTCTATGGTACCAGGTCCACTAGCAACAGATGGAGCATATCTGTCCCAGTGGGGGAGAAAGATCCTAGCACATGATAATAGCCTATCCCACAGAGGGAAAAGGGTTCTAGGAAGGGAGTTAGCAAGTCTCATGGACAGGGCTTTAAACTAGATTTGAAGGGGGAAGAGGCTGAAACCAGTCCCCCCAGACAGGAGTCTGAGGGTGGTAGGCTGGAGTCAGGGGTGAAACCAGCAGCCCAGCTAAGTGCATGTACATTAACGCATGCAGTATGGGTAACAAACAAGAGGATCTGGAAACCTTGTTGCAGCAGGAAAGTTATACGATGCAGTTGCCATCACAGAAACATGGTGAGATGACTCACATGACTGGAACACTGTAATCAATAGCTACAGGCTCTTCGGGAGAGGCAGGCGAGGGAGAAGGGGTGGAGGGGTGGCCCTGTACATCAGGGAGGCTCTAGATGCCATGGAACTAGAGATCAAGGATGATCGAGTCGAGTGCCTGTGGGTGAGAATTAGGAAGGAAGGCCAACAAGGCTGACATCGTAGTTGGAGTCAGTTATAGACCACCCAACCAGGATGAAGAGGTTTGGCTAGAGAGCTGAATCAGGACCGCCACCGGGACACGCGTGCTCGATCTGAGCCCTTTCTATTTGGGTTTCTTTCGGGGCTCTTCGGGGCGGGAGGACCTCGGCCGCCCGCGAGGACCGGCAGGGCTGTCCTCGCACCTGCCTGCTCGAGAGCCTGACGGCAGCGGCGGGAGCTTTTAAACCCGGCAGGGCCGAGCCGCGCGGCGCCATTTTGGCTAGGGAGCTGAGGCGGCACCGGCACCGGCACCGGGGCCGTCTTTCCCCTCCCATCTTACTGCAATCGAGCATTGGAAAAAGACAGTCTGTTTGGTACAGACCTGAGATTAGGAAGGAAGGCAGGTGCAGCCCTTTTCTCCCATGGGAGCTTTCCCAGGGACCTGCTCCCATCTTGGCAGCATCCCAAAGATCCACGGGACACCGGAGTGCTGAAGCCCAGTGTATCTGCCTTTGATCTCTCCATCGTGACCTCTGAGCTACCCTGCTGCCACACCAGCCAATACTCCTCACTGGAAATAAGAAAAAGAAGGAGAAGCTTTATATCATATTTTTTCAGCTGAATTTTTGTTCATCCAGGGAAGGGGCTGTGTCTGCTTCTCGGCCTCTTTGATCTCCTTTTGTAAGCAGAGCAGGTTCCTGGAACAGAGGATAGCATGAGCAGATGGTAACAGGAGAGTTCCACGGGGTCAGCGATACCCTAGCTGCTCTCCAAAACATGATTAACTCCGTGTATATTTCGCTAGTGTCACCACAGATGGCAATATCCTCCAGCACAGCCATGGCCGTGTGACCACCTCTGTATACCACGGAGGCATGAATTTCTGGCAGCTCTGTGATGTCCATGCAGAGATGCCCTAGCTGCCATGAAGTCACTGCTGATGGCAGTTTCCTCCAACCACAGGAGATGAAGGCCACATCCACAGATCTCATGACCTCCTGCGACTTCCAGGAAGGAAGCCCTGTATACAGACACAGGTGGAAGCACTCTCTGGGGCTCTGGCTGGGCTTGCTCAAGTGGACACAGGGTCCTCCATCAGTGAGTCCTTGTTACCCAGGTAAGCCTGAGGGAAGGCCTCCTTTTCCAGTGGGGAAAAGGGGACCAGTCTGGGTTCTTGGCAGGACAACAGTGCTATCACTGCCGGGATCAGCTGCGCAGTGGTGCCATGCATGAGTGACAAAGCCTGTAAGCAGGTAAGTTATTGCATCCTGAGGGAGTGGTGCTAATAAACCTATTTACCATCTTGTTCACATCTTTGAAAGGTTTCACAGATACTAGCTGTAGTGAAGCTTTTGTACCTGCTATGCTATGTGAGTCCAGGTGATGTCCTGATCCAAATATTTCCATTTTTTCTCATTTTACATTCATCGTGGGGACTGAATTAGCACAGATAAATCAGTGGCAAATGCTTCTCTCCTCCCCCCAGCCACACTGCGGCTGCGGCTGGGGCTCTGTGGGGTGCCAGCAGATCAGATCACTCATCCCTCCTGACATTTCCAATTTCTCTCTCTTGACTAAACCATCCACACATACACGAAATGGTGGCACTTAATGGCTCTGCACACAACCTGCTTGGCTTTGACAAGATACTGCTTTTTAATGCAAGTAGTCAACGTCTACATCTCCACATAAAAGCGTTGCTCTCTTAATAGTGTTCTAAGTGTCATGGGTTTTATATTAAAAATATTCACAAAGCAGTAGTTCTGAGGGAAACAATTTAAATTCAAGGCACAGCCACTATCATCAGAGGCAGCCTTTGATCTGCAGGGGCAGTGGGCACCCACCCGTGGGCTGGTGACGTGTCAGTGGCTGCAGTGTCTCTGGGGTGTGCCCATCTCTAGGCAGATCCAGGGGGGGTCATCCTGTGCTAGCAGCGCTGGCAGCTGCGTTTCTAAGGCGTGTGTAACTCAATCTAATGTGAGGAGTCATCTTTCTGAATCACGCCTAAACTCTTTGGAGAAAGTAATCATTAGACTACTTGGAAAGATAAGGGGCACTTATCATGAAGCTGGAACACAAAGCTAGAAAGGTAAGAGGTAAAGATAGCACTTACTCATCATTTAGGCCATCTGGATTTGGTTTATGGTACACATTCCTTAGCATCTGTACTGGAAACCAGAGAATTTCCTTGTTTCCCCTCGGTCTTCTTCCCCAACTCCCCTTGCCCATCCCCCTCCTACTTCAACACCCCCACTCCCCTACCCCCCCACTCCCCTACTCCCCTTCCCCAGCCTGTATCACAGCCACACACCACTGCGGACAAAGCACAGCTGCATAAAAACGTTTTAACTCCTTGTTGAGGGGAGCTGTGAGTGTTCAGGCAGTTCCAAAAGCTGGTGTATGAAGAGTCACCTAAGGGCTAAATACCATTCTGTCTTCCTGCCAGCTGTTACAGTGCCCTTTCTGCCTTTGTTCTCATGCATGTACACATGCATGCACACACAAGTGCATGTATAGGGGGAATAAAAACTCAAAAGAGTGGAGATGTTTCACCCAGTCCATGTCTTCCCCAGATGCTGCCAGGCAATGGGAGGCTTGCTGAAGCTTGCCACCTCTAGCAGCCATCCGCCTGTGTCTGTCAAACCATGCTAGTGTAGCTGAGGCCTAAAGCCTTTATCAGGTGGCTAACCTCAGTTTAGGAGAGCTGGTGCTGTGTAAAACACCCGTCAGCCCTGTGCTGCAGAGCACTGGAGCAGTGCCCATTGGTGCTGCCAGCTCAGCTCTCCACAAGCTGTCTCCAAGGGGTGGCAAGCAGGCTTTGTGCCAGATAGCACATCACCTCCAGAAGTTGATGGAGAGCCAAACCCAGCATAAACACAGTCTGCTCTGGCTAATGAGACAGAAACATGACATGAATAAAGTCTGCACTTCCAGGTGACCTAATGGTACATGGAGGTAATGCCTGAATGGTTTTGGGTACATTCCTGCCCAACTTTGTGAACCCAGGGCATGGAGGTTTCTGGTTAGGGACCACATCAACATCCCATGGCTAGGGGAGGCAGTAATTTCTTCCTTCACTCAGCTATTGGCAAAAAAGGGCTGCATCCACAGCCTCTCTGGCAACATCTACCCTGTGCAGAATAAAGAGATGATAGCAATTATATTGAATCCTTCACCCCTTGCCCAGACTCTGAAGCAGTGCCTGACATACCCACTTGATCTGCAGCACTTTTATCAGCCACATCCTTGGCTGGTGTTGTTTACAACAATTAGTGGTTTGAAATCTCAGTAATGAGATTGAAAAACGTCTTTATTTTGATTTTTTTTTTATTTAAGAGCAAGCACAAATTAATGTTATAGGATATTAAAAAGAATATGAGAGAACATAGCCATATCTCTGGTCATAGATGAATGGAGGGAAGGCATCACCAAAGTGACTTTACCACACCTGCAGACCTAAGGCTACTGTTACTGTGACCTATACAGATCCACAACTCCCCTGCTCATCTTCTTGCCTCTAACTGCAGCCTTATCTACCTAAGGAGGTCAAACTCAAGGATTCTGAGTGAAGGGAGGCTCTCTGGGAGCTGTAGCCACCAGCTGTGGGGGTGTTTTGTCCCAGTGGATTAGCACAACGTGGTCAGAATATGGCTCAAGACCAGCCAGTTAAGTGGCAATGCCACTATACTTATTTTAAAATAGCAAAATCTGAGGTCACTGCAGAAAACAGTGTTAGAAATGCCACAAAGAATAATAAAAGTCTGTGAGGCTGGTTATAAAAACAGCAGTGGGAGGAAAGAAGACAGCAGATTTATGAGGACTTCTTATAAGGCATGATGAAGAAAGCAGGGAGAAGGAACAGAAATATATGTAGAGACTCTAGGGGACATTTTCTGATCTCATACCTGAAGATTCATGTGCATTTATAGACACAGTGTATTGGTAAAGGCATATGCAAACAGACACACATATATGCAAACTTACAGCTCATTCACTGGTATGAATTATGCATGTACAGTTTCCTGTAAATAGTGTCCTGTATCTTTCACTGGTGCAAATCCAGATTCCTGCATGTTGAAATTATGATCCTTTGTGTCTACTTACACCTCTGCCTGTGTTTTATTAGGCTATTGTGAGTACTTTGCAGAAGGTGTCTGTGTTTCAGGAATGTATGGCTCTAACAGCAGTAGATGGGGATGCTGTCAATCTGTATGGACAGCATAGCTACCTTAGATAATGGAGCACTATGGTAGCCACCTTTTTGGTGTCCTGAGGTGTTGAACAGGCTCATCAATGCACACAATCCAATAAGCAAGCAAACACTGCTGGCTTGGGAAGGAAGAAAAGAGCTTTGCTGTCACAGAAGTGAGTGAGTTGGTCACCTGCCTTTGCTGCATCAAGGAAGGAGATTTGTTTGTAAAGCTAAATAAGATGTGGTGGTCAGTTCTGGGCTAGTGATGGCTGCGCTGCACAGCCATAAGCAAAGAATGTACTCTTTTGTTCTTGCTTGCTACCACACCAAAAAGGGAATACGAGTTTTTTTGGTCTTGGGTGTACTGTTTAGCAAAACGCAGCTTGTGAGGTGCTCTGAAAAGGTAAGAGATTTAATCTGCTTCAGAAATGCCAGTAATGTTAAAGGGTTGCAAAAGATCAGTGTCCTCATGGCTAGGAGAATTTAAGACTTCATTATGAAAGCTTCAGTGAATATTAAATGCTGTCCCAGCGTTGCAATTTTCCCCCTCTGCTTGAAGGTAAGTATGGTTCTGCAGACATGTAGAGCATTAAAGAACACTGAAGCTGTCTCCTAAAGCCCAAACCTAGCAGGAGATGAAGCTGCTGCCTACTAATAGATCCTATCCTGCCATTCCTCTTAATGGAGCAAAGTGAAACAGATGCTTAATTTGGCGGCAAACTCCAGCAGGCCTGGAGAGAAATGGAGGGGGAAACACTACCAGTTGCTGTCTGGTTTAAGACAGAGTGTAAGAGTGCTGCCCTATGCTTTGTTCTCCTCCTTCCCTGACCATACATCTTCACATAAAGTCCCAGCATTCAATACTGATTAATTGTCTTCAGAAGAGAGGTCCTTCCTTCCTTTGTTTCTTGTGAGATAAGAAGGGATCCTTTGAGCCCACCCTGTGGGAAATGTGAGATACTTTGCAGCCTGTAAAAGCAAGTGATAGCTTTTGCACTGAACAGTGTACAGCTGAGGTGCCTTAGTCAGGAACGAGGTTTGTTTTTCCAGCTGATACAGCTGAGAAAGAGGTCAAATTACTGAACTGAGAATCCTTTTATTTCCAGATGTTGCAGCTGATTGGGTAAAAAGATACCTATCTTGCAATCCTGGCTTTTCTTATGTCTTAGGCTTTGTGTTTAAAACTGGTAGTATCCATAGGATTAGTTAGCAACATTTAAATTAAATGTAAAAAGAAATAAAGGGAGGGCTACAAACAACTATTCTAGTGCACAAATCTCATTTATTGGCACAGTAGCTATGAAAATGAAGCTAGTCACCGAGTTTGCAGCAATTAAACGGTAAGGCTGGACCTGGAAGAAAGTGGACATATTCCAGACCTTCTTTGGGCAGGAGTTCACTACAGGGGCAAATTCATCTGAGGCTCAGTGAGCAGATTTATCTCACCATCTCATGGAAAGTTAACCTTGGGGGGGAGGGAAAGCCAAAAAATGCTTTTTCTTTCTTCTGGATGACTGAGTAGCAGTGCCTTATAGAAGACAAGTACACCAGACAGACTGCAGCAAGAGAAAGGAGGAGATGCTGTGTGATGAGGAGTAGGGAAGGAAAAGGAGGAGGCAGGACCACCCTTCCCAGTAGGAGCAGACTGTCAGCTCAGTTCACCCACCCTGCCTCTAAACTGCCCTTTGACAAAATGCCTCTCTGAAAACATGTCTTTTCACCCCTTGTTTTATCCCTCTTTATTTGGCTTGTGTGGGAGGACAAGTTGGCCTTTGCTCCAGATGTGGAACCAGTGGGCAGCCCCAGCAGCATGACAGCAGCACTGCCTTTGCTCTGCCTGCTCTGAGCCTTCCTCCATCCACCATCCCGAGTGAGTACACGTGTTCCTGGGGCAGGGGAAGAATGCACTTTAGGCTAAATTTAACATGGCAAAAAAATTGCTTCTGTTTGGAGGACTGTAGGGAAGTAGAGCTAGCTGGAATAGATGATATCTTGTTTTCACATCTCTTCTGCATGCCACTGCTCTTTCATGCACACAGCTATCCGCACCAGCAAGGTTTTGCGCGCACACAGCTATCAGCACCTGCAAATCTTAAGCAATTTGACTTTTTTAACTCAAATTTAACCCAAATTGTTATGAACTGCAATAATTTTTCATATGGGCATGTACTTTCCCCCTGCCCCTTTAAACTCTGGGTTAATTTGATTGAACATAATGGGTCCTCAAGTTAGACCATGTTATTTTATGTATTTGTTAGGTGGTTTTAACATTATGTACACAGTGCAGAGCAACAATGGGATTCTTGTGAATCTCATGGATAGCACAAAGGTATTCTTTCCCAGTTTAAATGATACTGTAGCATCTCTGCACATTTGGAGGTCAAGTAGTGAGGCAGTATGATGAAAACTGCTATTAAAAGAATTGTTTGTCCTTTTGCAGTTGGGCTGCCTGGCACATCTTGTTGAGGAAGTAAATTATTTCAGTCCTGCAAACCTAGAGTCTGCAAGGTTCACTCAAGTATCAAACTAGTATCAGTGCAAAGGGAAGCAACATCTGTGGTGCAAAATCCCTTCTGTCTAGAGAATCAATTGAGATATTTTCTCTTTTATTTGCTTTTTCCTTTCCCTGCAGCAATGTGCTCCCTGTTACCTGAGTAGGGGAGAAGTAGTGGATAAGAAATCCTAAATCTTTGCTCAAACCTACAAAATCTCAAAACAATAACATTTAACTGTCTTCATTTATGTGTGAGTTTTTAGACTTTGGAAATTTGGCCCACCTTAAGGAAACTAAATGTGAGAAGTAGCTCATGTGATACTTTAAACATAAAGGAATACTACAAGGTGCTTAGAGCTGTCTGCTTTCAGAAGGGGTTTGCATGGTTATCTAGAATTTCATGTACTCAGCCAACTTTCTAGGTCTTTAGAAGCTTGCCAGCACTAGAATATGGGCTATTATTATGTCAGAGGAAATTAAGCTAAAGTGTAAGTTATTTTCAAAATAAAAATAATAGCTCCCCTCCCAGGATATAACAACTTAATGGCTCAATTATCAGCCTGCCAAGCTCTTCAGATCTTGTGTAGGCTATATACCACCATGGGTCTTAAGTCAGCTCTGAAGGATGCTGCAGACACAGTTCCCATATAACTGCCTTTTTCCTTACATTGTTTGAAACAATTTGTAGCAGTAGTAATAAAGAGGAGGGCAGGGGAAATAAATATGGGGGGGGGGGGGGGAAGAGAGAATAATCCTGAGTGACTCTTCACGTAGGATATTTACCTTGAGCAAGAATAATAATCCAATTATCTTTTTTCCCTATTTGGTGACAGGAAAACCAAGCAGTATTTCAGCTCTATTACCAAATTGTTCAGAAGGATTTCAAGGATTTTATTCAGTGTGTTTGCAAACCTCCTAAGGAAGTATTTTTAGACTATTAGGCAAGAATGAAGAGGTACCACTTGACATTGAACTTCAGTTTGGCTTACTTATTTTATACTCCCATTGGCTTACATTTTTCATATTCCTGTTAGCTGCTTTTATGTTTTAGTTGCATATTAAAGTGATGACCTTTAAATCAGCTTATTTGCTGAACTACAGTGCCTTTTTCTTACTCATGTTTTAAGAAACCACAGATTGATCCAAAGCTTGGATCTCATGCTGCAGATACAGCTCATACAGTGTTAGTGCAGGGCACTGAGTAAGTAATTATGTGACCGTAGTTTCATATTACATTAGACTAAAGCCATAATTGCTTGTAATTCAATATGACAAAGGAAAGGAAACATCATACTCTGCAAATTAGGCTTCATATGACGGCATCACTTACGAAATGCACAGTTAGTAAAGGACTTTTGGGGACTGTAAATATCAGAAACTTTTAAGTTCAAAGAGTGGATTCTTTACTGACAGAAAGCAGAAGCGTTGTAGCTAGCAGGTATTGATACAACAAGGGGGGGGGGAAATCCACCTATGGTCTTCAGACATGAAGATTGAAATAGGTGGATTGCAGTCATTAAATAGTCCAGGGGATGATTTATTTCCCCATTTTTTTTTTGTACTTCTGACCAGCGAACTGCAATGCTTCAAAAGCCACCATGATACACTCATGATTCAAAGTTTGGATGACATTTCTGGGTGAAATTATGGTTCTTTCCCAGGAGTGTTGCTATTGATTTGGGTAGGAATAAGATCTCACCAAGCATGGCAGGGGGGGATTTTTATTTTTATTTTTATAAACCTGGAGCATGTGAAGAAGGCAAAACAGTTCTGCACTGAGACCCATCCTCAGTCCACAAAGCTCAGCAAAAAATGCTTTACATTCATTCACACTACCTGTGTTGAGGGCTCACTGGATGCCTGGAGGTGGTAATGCAGCAGAATTGGGATTCACCGGGGTCACTGTCCAAAGCTGTGTCCCTCCAAAGTGTCACCCTCAGTTCATGCTGCCCACAGCTATTGATGGGAATCCTCATCTTGCTCTTTCTGAGGAAGAGGATCAGGTTTTGCAACACCCTGGAGATTTTACTCCGAGTTTTACTAGAAAAATTAAAGTGCTTGAGGCCTAACAGAAAAACTTGGCTTCATTGTGAATTTTAATTTCTTCTGTATCTTGTTCCATTATTTCTCCATTAATGTCAGGCAGTAAAATGGGTGTTTTGCTTTGGGTGTGGGTTGGGTTTTTTTTTAAAGTATTCTAGAGCAAAAGAAACCCAACCATTTCCTATCATTTTATGGAAATCATCAAAATTTGAGAAAATAAATCCTCCTGCTGTTCTGAAATGAGCATTTGAAGATCCATCTATTTCCATTTTTCATCTTGAGAAACAAGTTCCTGAAATGTTTTGTCTTCTCAGTCACATGCTTTTGCTTGAGTCAGACAATTCTCTAAGTAAAACCCCCTTGAACATTCAATACTGGCTGTGTAAGGATGAATGATTCTTATGTGCATCCGACAATGAAGACCTTGTACCTACCAGCAGCGGCTGAGGTATCTGTAGGGAAGCAGTCATTCCCATCTTTCAGCAACAATATCTCCTTATCTTATCCTAAAGCATTAGTTCAATAGGATAAAATCAAAAAAAGTCTTTTATCAAGTCTACACGTTTTATCAAAGTGCTAAGCAAGAACTCAGAAAGGATTTGATTCAAAGCCTAGGCAGAGGGATGAAAGATGAGTTGTCACCATGTAGAGCCCTACATTCAAACAAAAGATTTAATTCCTGATAACTTGTCTTTGATTTTATCTTTAAACACCTTCTCTGTGGTCTCACCTTCTTTTGTTTTCCCTGGACCCAGGAGGGTTGGGTTGGTGCAAGGGTAAAGGTTCATGACTGATCAGTAGACTTTGATTCAGGCTATAGGTGATTGTGAGGCACTAGTAAAAGATTTTGGATATACTCTAGGGTGTATTCAAGTAAACCTTTCTTATACAGACTAGGCAAAGAGGGAAAAGATCCACATGATTTACCCTTTAATATTTTTCCACCCCAAAAATTTCGGCCAAAACTCCAATTTACCCTCACTTTTCAGTGATGAAAGGTAATTGTGTTTTTATCAGAGAGACTATGGTTTTGAAACATGCTATTCTTTTACTCTAAATTATTAAAATAAATTTTCTTCATTAAAAAAAAAATCAAGTTTTACACAAATACATTTAAACTTGTCAGAATATTTAAAATAGTTTAAAATATTTAATATTTTCTTGAACCAACCAAAAGTACTGCTTAGCTGATTATTTTTGAACTGAAAAATTGTGTGTGGATATTTCTGTAATGCTGAATGTCTCCACTTACTGACAACAGCACACATCCTACTGCACATGCTAGCTCTTTTCCCAATGTCCTCCATCTGTGCAGTACTGAGTACATAACAAATCCCCCACCTGTCCTGAAGAATTGTGCACATTTTGTGACATTGTTTTATCTCTGCTCTGAAACTGTTGTCCACCAAACCACAACAAGGTGATTTACAAGTTCCTGTTACTCTCCAGCCAGCTCAATGGGCAGCAGAATTCAGGCATGTTACCACCTGGCTTGCTTTGTACACACCTGTACACAGGGACACAAACCTCCCAGTGCTGCACCTCTGCCTGCTCATGGAGTAAAAACATGCAAATTCCAGCTCCTGTGTGGATTCATGGTCCCCAGGGACAGACAGACACAGCCTTCTGCTGCCCCTTGGAAGTGCTGAAAGGGCAGCTGCACTCATGGCAGCACGGACACCCTCTGCACCCTGCTCCCTGCCTCCATTAGGGAAGCATTATAACTGTATAAAATAAAGACAACCCCCCCCGCCATGCTGACAATTCTTCTGTTCTGGAGGCAAGCGTTAAGGTGTGTGCTCGATGGAGCAGGGAGACCAAGTGCCAGGCAGCAGAATCTGCTGGAAGCTACATTGCTGGCAAATGAGGTGTTCATCAAGCCCCAGCCTTGGTGCTATTAATCAGCTTTCTAGTCTAAAGGTGAGCATCCAAGCTGAGCCTTATATAGGGCTAATGGTCATGGGAGGTGTGAGGGAGCAAGTGTACAGGCTATGTTTGAAATACCACACGTAAGCCAGTAGGAAAGTAAAAATATTCCTTTTCACCATGTAGAAGCAGAAACAGCATTTTGTCTCCTCCAGCAAATCCCCTAGGCCTAATTCTTTGCTATTCTTGTCTTCTCATCCCTTAGGCCTGTGAACAGTGTTTGACAAGCTGTTTTTGCTAGATGCTAAATGGTTCTGCAAGGAAGATCAGGTTCCTAAGATGAAAATATTTTCCTTCTGTATGTCCTCATTTTATTTAGCACCCAGTAAACTAATGGCAATGCTCTAGCTCAGCGTAGAGCTACAGAGCACACCTGAAGCAACAATAGTATTTTTCAAGCTTTAAGTTGTGTGATGGAACTGCCTTTTCCTACTCTTTTTGTGTGGCTTGCATACAGTATCATTTTTAGTAGTAGCATTTGCACACTCATGGGTGCAGAGGCAATTTGCTCTCTCTTTATAAAACCAACTTCTCAGCCTTTTACCAGAGGCAGCCAAGGCATTCTGCTCCACTTCAGCTCTTGCAGTGCCAGGCAGTATTTACCCAGAGTGCTAAGAAGCTATTGCATTATGCCCTAATAGCATCCATGTATTGATCACAAGCAGAAGATTTCTAATAACACACATTTCCATGACTAAAATGTCCAGACTGAAATAGTGTTTAGAAATTATTCTTTTATACATCATAAGCAGTTTCCTGTTGCCTCTGCCCAAGATGCTTCCTCCCCAGAAGAAAGGATCTGTGGGTGACATAGAGGTGTATGTCCCTGGAGCTACCTGACTGCTTCAGGTGCTTTGTCAGTGTATGGGATGTGGCTGGGGCAGCGCAAAACAGGAGAGGCCAGTGAGCAAAGATATCAGTAATGCTCTCCCAGGCACCACAGAGTGAATAAACATGGATGGATCCTCTCCTACATGCAAAGAAAAGTAATGTAATCACTAATCTCATTTCCTCTGAGAGGACAAGGGGTGATTTATTTGGTATTTTACTCCTATAACGCATTTGTGTTACCACTTTAGTTTTGCTCCTTTCTTGCTGTAGCTGTGTTGCACCACTGAAACGCTGTGAAAGTCTCTTCCTGGGCATGGAGTAGAAGTGAGAAACCAAGAGGCTGGGACTGCTGCTCATCACCCAGGAGTGCAGGTACATACTAGCAGCTGCCTGCTCCTCAGAGGGGGAAAGAAGCCATAGAGGTGCAGGGAGGGCCCCTCACTGGGGCATGTTAGGGGAAGGAGCCCCAGGGAAAACATTGGGGAATGGGGTGCTGTGGGTCTGGGAAGGTGAGGGGATCATACCTCTGCAGCTGGGCTTTGGCAGGCTCCTGCCATTAGTATGGGAAATATATTTGCCAGAAAAGTGATTCCAAGACTCGTTTTTGTCATTAGTCCGTGAAACCAGAGTTTCTTGCTACCTTTCCAAGCTTCTGCAGTTGAAGTCCTCAGTTTCTGCTGTCAGTGGGAGCAATGAATGTCTGGAAACAGACTTGTTCTATACGTTGTTCAAACTTTGATAGAGAATTTTACATGTTATTGCACAAAATTCCTAAAGAAAAAAGCTGATGGGATTTGGGTATCAGGGCACTATCGACATTCTGGGCTTCAGTCTTTCCTCTGAACCAGGCTTTTATTTTTCCCCAGTTTCTCGGTTTGGTTGAAATACCTCAGTATAGGTTAAAAAATGTTTAGTTAAGTGAGTTTGCCCTGTTTTGAACATTTTCTGTCAGTGGGATGCAGTAATGGCCAGCTGTTTTTTCTGTTGTTCTTTGTTTGTGACCTGTTTTCAGGGCTGTGCAAAGGCCCTCACAAGTGGGACTGCATCTTCGGAGTTTAAGAAATGATGATGTCTTGAAATGGCTTTACAGACTTAAGCCAGTAAGAGTGCTGGTTGTAAAGGATGACTGAATTACAATCAGAAACATGGGATAATGAAAAAAAAATCCATGGAATGAAATTGTAGCCCTGTGAGAAGTGGGATTGGGAAGAGTTTGTTCCTGATAAATTTGTATATGACCATGGAGAGGGTCTTGTCTCTCTCCTCTATCTCCTTTTCATTCCTTCCTCTCCCACTGGCTCTTCGCTTGCATGAAATCTATAGTAATTTATTTGTCTGACAGTTTACTGTTTAGGGACAGGTTCAACACTGGGGGATGGCCAAACACGCTAAAATGTCATGGTCACGTACAATGAATTTTCTTGAGAAAGAACAAAAGTAAAGCTAATGAGCTCCCTTCTTTTCAGGACTTAGTAACTCTTAGAATAATCTACTACATGCAAATGTATGCAAAATGAAATGGTGGGAGGTGATCTGTGCTATCACATGTCAATGCTTTAAGTAAGATGGCTGTTTACATTTATGTATGTGAAAGGGGATGTGTGTGTATACAGATGCAGACAGATGTGTACACCCACCTGGCAGCCATTACCAGTTGTGATCACATGCTGCAGCCAACACAAAGATCAAGTAGAAGTTTTTCTGTAAACCTGGGGAAATCCTGCTTTGAATAACCAATGACTTGACCTTTGCCAGCTATTACTCTAGTCAGTAGTAATTATCTAATGGTGATTAAATTACGAGACTCTTAAGGAGAGGCATCTTGCACATTGAATAAAACCAGGGATTAAACACAAACACTTTCTGAATGTCAAGGGAGTTGGCAGCAAGATAACAACCTCAGAACAAAAGCACATGACTGCAAGTGAATTGCAGTTTTCCTCCCCTCTTCCCTGCTCCCCTCTCCAAGATTGTGAGTCCTGAGCACTGCTTATCATGGGCCTGTGACCAGGCATTGTTGGGTTATTGACCAAGGCTGCAAGGAATGCTGGAGTAACAGTGCTGCTTGGAAACCAGGCAGGATGTTCATAAGTCTTGTTATGGGAACTCCTCATGAACACCTGTACTCCAGGTCATGGTATTTTGAGGTTGGAGCTAGATTTCTAAGGTCTGACACCTACTCTTGAAATACCATCCCTGCTTTTGAGGTACCAGCCACATCCTCAGGCATTGGTGAGCTGTTTCCCTGGTGGCATGGATGGCAGCCCTCTCTGGGCTGAAGGGAGACAATTGCAGGACAAGTTCAGGTGCATTTGGCACTGTGGCTTCCAGCCTCACCCTGTCAGTCAGTGCTGAGAGTGCTGGCACAGCACAGAGCTGTCTGGAAGGCAGGACTCAGCCACATCAGCTATACCAACCGTCCTCCTTGCTGATGGAGTGCTTCCCACAGCTGCTGTCTCACCTGCTCTAGGTAAGGCTATATACATATGTTGAAGCACCCAGAGGTGGTGGTTTAAACTCACCTGTCTATTTTCACAGGAGGAGGTTGTGGAGGGGTCCACAGCTTTGCTGCCTCCATTGCAGTGATGGTAACTGCTGGCCACCAAACCAACAGCATAACTCTGACCAACAGCTGGAAAACCAAGACCCCTGTCCCACCACAGCTCTGAGGAGGATAGCTTTTCTTACCACATGGCTCTGCAGCTGGCAGTCTGCAAACCACATCTGGCCCACCCTGAGCCAGGTGGGGGTCCCACTGCCAGCCCTCCTCCTTCTGCCTGGCCCCATGCTGGCAGCTGCTGGATTTCCTGGGCTCCTGGTGACTGCAGGCTGCTCCAATGCCAGTGTTTATACACTGTCAGTAATAGCTGCTCCACTAGGGAGGGGAAACAGCAGTGGGCTGAGGAGGTGCTACATGGAGGGAAGTGCAAAAACCATGAGGCCAACAGCAATGAGGAGAAGGTAATATTTCAGATAAGAGGCTTGTTGCAAGTATGACCTGAACCCTGGACTGGCTGGAAATTTGCGGGAGAGGAGACCAAGCAAGGTAGTGACATGAGGAGCAATGCTAGGCTCGTACAAAGAGCTAGCACCACCACTTTCCTTACCCCCATGGGGGGCACATGAGCATGGAGCACCCAGCAATTGCCTACCCCTTGTATGAGGTGGACTCCGCTTCCCACCTTGTCCTCAGCCAAACCCCTGGGGGGGAAGGGGTTACAGAAGGAGCAGAATGATGGAGGCCTCCATCCAGGGCTGGCTACAGGCTTCAAGCAGAACGATTATTTGAACTGAAGGGGGTGGACTGTGGCCAGGCACTTTTGTAAGGAGATGTGCTGCTGCCCTTGCTGTGGTATGTCAGAGGTGTCCCTGGGGCTCTGATCACTGATCACCACTGAAGCATCAGCATTTGGATATAAATGAGATTTACTGAGAGTCTTACAAAGAGCCTTTTGTTAGTCTTGTGCAAACCCTGAGGAGCTTTGGGCAGAGGTGAGGACCTGTGTGGGGGGAGGAAATGCCTGCACCTGCCAGACCTCGGTTGTTCTAGAGAAGCCAAAAACACCTGAGGCCTTAGATGGTGGAGTAAAAACTGCCTCCTTTTTAAATCCCCTCCAGTGCTTTGAAATAAGGAACTAGGTCAGTGCTGTTAAAGCCTGCACGATGTTGCTTAGGCTGTAGCAACTCATTGAAGAGAATGAGCAAGTCAGTGCTCTTAAAGCAGGTGCTCTGAGAAGTGGTAGGGAAAAAGGTGTAAGGAATTGTGATCTAGGGGAGTCTCTGGACCATTTGCTTGTGTTCATTTTGTCCATCAAATCTTTGCAGTAAGACCTTGGCTTTACAGCATGCCCTCACATGGAATGAGCAATCCCTCTCGTTTACAGCTGGTAAGTGGCCTTACAGTGTGTGACCTAGCTTTGCCATGCTTGTCCCTAAACCTGTACATGAAAGTACACATTTACTTGAAGCATTTTTGCTCGCTACGAAGTAAAGCCTGATGCATGTGGTGGGACTTCAGTTGCTCCAGAAGTCCTTTCCATCCTGAGTGGAAACAGTGTGCTTAGTAGCAGCATCTGTACCAGATCTAAATGAATAGTGTATGTGACTATTTAAAATAATTACAATGATTTTATTAGGACAGATTTATAGCCTGTTGATTTTATACTGGAATCCTCATGAAAGGGCATGGACAATTGCTGAGTGCCCTGAGTCCATCTGCTTCGCATGGGGGAGAAACAGCTGTTGGAAAAATGCCTCCTTCATATAGATTTTGATCCATTTTTGTCTCTTTTGGGAATGTGTAATAGTGTTGTATATATTAACAATTGTGTAACAATAGGTAAAACACAGTACTTGGTGAGTGTATGCCCTGCTCAAAAGGGAAAGCAACTTACTTTGCAGTAATGAACTCGTTCATGCGTAGCTTGCTAACGCTTTTATATCGATCTTTTGTTAGCACACAAAGTACACTGCAGGGGTTATATGAATCTTGACTTCATTTACAAGAAGCATTATTAGGTTGCAAAGTCAGGTGGTCTTTGATGACTGTTAGTGAACAGAAGGCTCCTTGCTCACCTTCCCCACCTGCCAGCTCAACAACTACAAGTTTCTGGCACAGCTTCACAGTTTTTGCTTAGCGATGAAGAAAAACCCAAATGTAAATCTGGTAATAGCTAGTGTGGGGCTTAACAAAACAGAACTGCTAAGCCACTCTGTATTGATACTTGTATGTTGTAAGTTCTGGTTGTCATCTATTTGCCTGCTGGGCACTGGCATTTTAGCAAAGCATGTAGAATTTAAAATGTGTGTGATTTTTTTGTTGTTGTTTGGGTTGGTTGGTTTGTTTCTAAAATCCTCTATGTATGTCTCTCCACTTACTAAGCATCCTATGTCTTCACCTGGTAGTGGGCTCTGAAGAGCAGGATTTGCCCTGTTTGTAGGGTAGGATGCTGTGGGGAGGGTGCTTAGGCCAGCCCTCGAGCTTGATGGCAGAACAACAAATGTCTGTGATGAAGAAGCTCCAGCTGAACTGGTGCTGACTGTCTGAACGGTCCTGAGACATCAGTTTCAAGATCCAAGCAAGGCTTTCTTTAATCTTGCTGCAGTGAATGGTTGTAAACATTTCTGTAGCTGTTCAGACTCAAGTCAAGCTGGTTAAGGCAATGTGAAATTCAAGGTCAAAAGGTGAAATGCTGCTAAATTTAAGATTCAAGTTTATGCACATGAATAAATGGTTACTAGAATTGTTTCCATTTCAGACACACTAAGTAATGTATAGCTATTCCAGTGCCCCTCTCCTCCTGCAGCTGGGTACTGCAGTCATTTCACAGGAGGTATGAACTGAAAAGGTCCTCCCCAAAGACGCTTTCCCAAGTGTGCAAGCTTAATTGCTCTTGTGTATTCAGGCTTGTATCTATAAATATTTGGATGTAGCTCAGTAGCTTCACTTCATCATCCCTTATACAGGATTAAACAGTGTATTCTCCTGTCAGTTTGTTCCTACCACTTGTCTTCAAACAGTGGAAAAACTCAAGCCTTAGAGATGCTTGTGGTAAAAATCCATTCACAGATACACAAATATAATTGATGGGATCCTCTCATTGGGAGAGAGTGAGGGTTTGGGGGCTTTCGGTGTCTTTTGTTGTTGTTGTTGGAGCTGAAAGGGACAAAATTAGAATACCAGCAGAAAAGTAGAACTCTAGGGAATCTTTTTCCACACAGGTACCGTACTCTTTACCCCAGCATGGTGTTGGGATGACACCACCTATCAGAAGTTTGCAGGACAGACCATCTGTCTCTTAAACAGCTCATGATGCTCAGTTTGATAATTGCAGGTTGTCTGCACAGCTCACAGGCATGCTTTAAATTGTAAGGTCACACCAGGTATAACCCTTCCAATTCTGCTTCCAGCGTGGTGCGGTTTGTTGCTGAGTAAATGCAATCATGTGATAGAGAGGTCCACATTTAGCAAAAGGTGAGGTCATCTGTTGCAGTGACCTGCTGCAGAGGAGGCACATAGGAGAGACTAGTGTCTGAGACTGGTGCCTCCTCCCCAGCACCACAGTGATTGTTACCACTCTGTTGATTGCCTGCAGTTACTATAGGTGATGCTGGGCACAGGCTCAACATAAAATCATTCTCCTGTCTCTGGGGATCTGGTAGCCAACCCTGGGAGGGAGAATTGATGGAAAACAGCATGCTGTCTATGAATTCAAGCATTGGCTTTGGGTCTTCTCCAGTAGTGTTAACTTTCCAAGTATATTCTTCTCTCAGAAGATAATTTAGATCACTTGTAAGCAATTAAAAGAAAAAAAAAGTCTTGCTTATCTTTTTTCCTACTGTTTCTTAGCATCATTTGATTAGTGTGTTGATTTAGTTAAAAATAAGCTTTGATGCTTCTGTGAGAGTATCTTTTTCATTTGCAGTTAAGATTAGCAGATAAATGTACTTTTAGGTTGTGATTTTTTAATTATTTTTTTTTAACCATAACGTTCTTCAAAACTGCTGGTGGTAAGTTTTATATAGCACTCAATTTAGAGGGGTTTTTAAAGCCAGGTTTAGTGAAATAGTTTCTTGGACTCACTTTGATTTATATCTGCTGCTTTCATACACTTCTGCCCCAAAGAGAAAATATGACTCCTGTGCTTTGTTCCTGCATTTGTCATCTTGATTATTTTTCTCCTTTCATTTAGTATTTTCCTCTTGCTGGTAAGAATTAAATAAGTTGCTCTGGTGAGACCCCACCTGGAGTACTGTGTCCAGTTCTGGAGCCCCTATTACAAGAGGGATGTGGAGGTGCTGGAACGTGTCCAGAGAAGGGCCACAAGGATGATCAGAGGGCTGGAGCACCTCTCCTATGAGGACAGACTGAAGGAGCTGGGGCTGTTCAGTCTGCAGAAGAGAAGGCTCCGAGGTGACCTTATTGTGGCCTTCCAGTATCTGAAGGGGGCCTACAGGAAGGCTGGGGAAGGACTTCTCAGGATCTCAGGTAGTGATAGGACTAGGGGGAATGGAATGAAGCTGGAGGTGGGGAGATTCAGGCTAGATGTAAGGAGGTTCTTCACCATGAGAGTGGTGAAACCCTGGAATGGGTTGTCCAGGGAGGTGGTCGAGGCCCCATCCCTGGGGGTGTTTAAGAGCAGGCTGGATGAGACTGTCCAGCCTGAGCTAGTGTGGGGTGTCCCTGCCCATGGCAGGGGGGTTGGAATTAGATGATCCTTGTGGTCCCTTCCAACCCTGAATGATACTATGATACTATGAAACACTAATATCTGACACTGGGTGAGAGTGGGTGAACTTACTAAACACAGGGGAAAAAAATCAACAGCTACATGCAACTGATGCAAAAGGCTTGATTCATTAAACTGCTGCCTCAGAGTAATGTCAGAGAGAGTTCCAGAAGGAGTTATGAGATGTTTATTTGTTTCCCCAGCAACCTTCCTCAGGTAGTTTCCTTACCTTCAACACCTGAAAAAAACAAGCTGGCAAACAGCATTTTTCTGCATGGAGACACCAAGGTGATACAAGCTCCAGGGAGGCTGGAGAGGAGTGGAAATACATGTAACACCCAAGCCAGGCAAGCAGTAAATACAGCCTCCTTGCAGAGACTTTGGCTGGCTGAAAGTTGTGTTAAGAGCTAGTCTGCTGCCGTCAGTCAGTCAGACATGAAGCTTATTTCTCTCCTCTCAGATTTCCGCTCAAGCCTTTTGGCAAATGAAACAGGAAGGCAACATCCTAGTGGTAAAGTTATCTGTCTGTATAGAATATGTTTGGTATAAATACAGATGTAATTGAACTTTTTTTCTTTCTTTCTTTTTCTCCTGGTGTGCATGTGATGAGAACACACAGGTGAACTGTTCTATGGGCAACTAACAGTCTGTAGCCTCAAAAGCTGAAAGACTTCTTTGGCTTTAAGAATCGAACTCTGACCCAAAGTTGATGGTAACCAAAAGGTTTTTTCCAACCAACAGGATTCTATAATACAAATCATATGGTTAAAACTTCATTCAGCTATTTAGAAAACAGAAGCAATGTTCAGTATGTGCTCAAGTTCTCCCCCCACCCTTCCTCCCACTTCCTCATTTTATTTATTCCAGCTCCCAAGATGCTTTCTGCTGTGTTATGGTCCAGTTGATTTAACAGTCAATATTCCTGAAACTTTTGCATTGCTTGTGTTAAATTCCACCCCAAGAAATAGTTATATGTTATTGTAACTGATACTGCTTAGCACAAATCTAGCTGCTAATTGAGAAATCAGAAGTGTATAGCTGACCCTTGCATCTGGTCCAGCCTTTCACACCAGGGACCAAAGGCTGCAGCAAGATATTTTGGGACCAGGACAGGATGTTAGCCTGGTGTGTCCTTCCCCAAATACAAACCTACTTCAAAAGGACTGTATTGGTGGAGGAGATTCTGTGGACAACCCTCTGGTGCATGGTCCTTTGTGGCAACAGCCAGGACTAAACATATTCCTGGCTTCCCAAGACACATGAACGAGCCCCAAGATTTGCTCGCATTTGGCACTTGACCAGGATGCAGCTGAGCTCACCTCCTTGCTTGGTGTAGTTTCGTTTAGCTGGAGACAGCAGCATGGCAAGATTAAGTTAGCTATAAGGAATAAAAAAAGGGTCTAAAAAGTGATGTGACAGTAAATAGAAAGAGAACAATATGAAATACTGGATGTCCTTTATTAATCAGTTCAGACTTGAGATGGGTACCATTTGTGCACATGCATACACTTGATTTTCATGTTCAAGCAACTGAAATTCTAGGATTCTGAATTTTGAAGTACAAATGAAAAACTGTTGTGTGTAGTCTGAAGTATTTAACTGTCATTACAGAAGTATTTCAGCAGTAGTAATAACAAACTGTTCAGTCACTACAAAAAGCAGATTGTCTGAGCATTAACAACGCTGTAGTTCTTAACACACTTTAGCAAATGCAGGGATAAGCACAGCAAGCTGCCTTCTGTAGCTGTGGTTCTGCCATGTCACAGGATAGCAGGTACAATGGCAGGAGTCTCATACCTGCAATCACATCCATGTAACAAGAAGTGATACACCTACCAGTGACAGCTATCATAAAAAATGTTCTTTTTAAAAAACTCTCTTGATGAAGGCCTCAGGGAGCTAGGCTGCCCCCAAGGAATGAACTGTAGCAGTTCCTGCAGCTCAGCTGATGGCTCAATCCCATTGAGAACATCTGCACAGCAGTGCAGATTTTATTTTTAACAAATCTTCTACAAAAGTCTAAAAAAAGGCTAAAAATCTAAAATGTCAAGAGATTTTTGCAGATAGCTAACCAGGCGTGGGGCAGAAGAATAAAGTGCAATCCGAGCTATCCTTGAATTGTTGAAGCTATCAATCAGAATACTATGATGAATCCGGTGCATGTGGCAATGGAAGAATGACAAGATGTTTGTCAGCTCTCAACTAACTGAGCTGCAGCATTGTTTTGGAGAGAGACTGATAGGTCACATAAACAGTCCCGGGGGAGTGGCCTGAAGGGACAATATGGAGACTACATAGAAGACAAGTGGGTACCAAGCAGCAGGTTGAAATTACTTTTAAAGCCTGATGCTTTAAAAGTTATCCATATCCATATGAAAGCTTCACAGGCAGCCAGCTAGTGCCATGCTGAGTACTCCACACAGCCCAGAGACAGGTGTAACACACCTGTGTGGGAACCACAATGACTCCTTGAAAGGCACAGTTTGTTGCCTTGTTTGGCACAGATCTTTTTTGATTTTTTCCAGACAAGATGGAGGAAAAACTTTATTTATTTCTCTTGTAAGGCTGCTACTAGGAAAACTACGGTTGGAAACCGCATTTATGTTCTCCCAAAAGTCTGCCTATTTCTCAACTAGACAGAGCTCAGTTTGTGCAAAACTAAATCACAGTGTCACAGTACATTAGAGGCTGGCAAGGACCTCAAGAGATCGTTGGGTCCAACACCCCTGCCAAAGCAGGATCACTTAGGGTAGTCTGCACAGGAATGCATCCAGGTGGCTTTTGAAAGTCTCCAGAGTAGGAGACTCCACAACGATCCTGGGCAGCCTGTTCCAGTGCTCCATCACCCTCACTATAAAGAAGTTTCTCCTCATGTTGTGGTGAAATCTTCTATGAGAAATCTTCTAAATGGCAACACTGTTGTTATAGCATGGTTGTATTTTGAGGCACAATGTAACACAAAATACCAGAAATATTTCTCCCCAGCAGCTGCGAGAGCCACACTTGAATCTAACTTTCTACTGCTCAAGTTTGTCCTGCCCCAGTGTAATTAAAACATCCACAGTATAGGCTGTTATGACCTCTATCATCTAATCAGGCTAAAATATCAAAGAGCTTTATTTTTTTTTTAATGTTTAAATCTTCACAGCAATCCCCACAGTGCTGGGGGACCATGCTATGAATAGAACAGTTCTGAAATGGAGTCAACAGACATTTCCGTGCTACTCCAGGGACGGCACAGATAATTATTTTAATTGTCCCCAGCTTGCTCTTCTGTCTATAATTATAGTTTTGAGTTTATAAATAACAAAGCATGATTTCAAAAACCAAAACAAACCCCTCAGTTACAACACAACTCCTGAGATAATTAAGTCTCCAAATGTGGCTGCACAGAAGGGAACCAAAACTACACTGCAGAAGCCCAGAATATACAGATCTGCGTAAGTAGAGTAAATCGACAGGATGGAAGACGTCACCAGGAAAATAAACTCTCTCATAATTATTTCACTGCTTTTTACCTAAAACCTCACAATGGCCCATTGTCTTGATTCAACCTATTGTTCTGTTACGTTTTTTGTTATTGAAGGAACCAACGGTCAGTCAGTGAGAGTTTCCTGAGGAGCAGCAGCTTGGAAAGCTAAATGCGGTATCCGGTACCTCAGGCTTGTTTTGCTGCAGATTTAGGAAAAACAGAACAAGGTGACTTACTGAGGTAAGGTAAAGCACATGGTTTAGGATTTAACTTGCTTGAATCTCCCCTTCAAATAGAAAACACGCTCTGCTATGGTGTTAAAAACCTACAAAATGAAGCAGAACAAAGCTTAGCCCTGCTGTGTCTTTGCTTGATGGACTTTCCTCTGTCGTTACTGGGTGCTGTGTACTGCCAGGGACAGGATAAGAAAAACTCTAGGTCAGGAGCCAGCACAGCAGGAGGCTTCATTAGGCATGAACAGGAGCAAAACAGAGCTTCAGAAGAAGCAGTACCCTCTGAGAAACCAGCTTCACCACAACATGCACATAATCAGTAGAACAGCCTGTGACAACTTTGGATAAACAGTGACCTGTGGGTATCAGACAGCTATGGCTTACATGTTTCAAAAGATCTGTGCCCAACAAGGAAACAAATTATCTATCAAAAACCTTTCACAAAATACAGGCTTTTGGCTTTCTCTGCTTAATATCTTCCTGGCTTGAAGCTTGGCTGTTGCCCAAATGCATCCAGAGCAACGCTTGATGATAACTCAAAAATGCGCAGTTAATCTGTGCAGTTTCAGCTCCTGAAAGCCAGGAACAAAAGTGTCTTTTTCAGAGAGAAACAGGCTTGATCACACAGTATAATCATGTTTATGCAAGTTTTAGATGGCTCAGATCAGGGAAATTCTTCTGTAAACTCCTCTGAGAAGAGAAATCTGAGGTGAAAAATGTCTCCCTTTTTCAATGTTTCATCCACAAACAAGCATAAGCCCCAGAAAAGAGCTTCCTGTTCTACAGTGAGAAAAACTTGAGCTTGCCCTTTTTTTCCCCTAAAAAAGCCAAAACAAAACAAAACCAAACCCTTACAGCTACATTTCATCATAAAAACCAGTTTGAAGAAAGAGTAAACTTTTGCTCTTTGGCCTGTCTTGACATTCTTCCAGAGACACATAACAGGAATATTTCAGATTCATTTTTGTCTCCTGCTTGCAGGAAGCAGGAAAGTTGCACTTCTTAACTTCCAGGCTTCTGAAATGAGAAAGAGAAAAAATGTTATATGTTGAAACAAGACATCTTTGCTTTCTTTAAATAAAAAAAAAAAAGAGTCACAACCTAAAAGTGTGTTAGTGAGAAGGAATCTTTTTGCCTTAAGCATAGTAAACAAAAATGTTTAGTTATGCCATATGCACTGCCCATCCATTATCTATGTAACCCCCACTGGGTGAGAAACAAAAATCTGTACTCCTACTCCAGGATAATACAAACTTCAGACTGCACATTATTGTAGCAGTTGCTGCTGGCTGAAACTGAATACTGTGGAATGAGACTAAAAGAAATGAGTTTTTTGTTTTGTAGGATCAGTTTTGTGTACGCAAAGGCAAAGTTTTCGAATGCCTTTTACCCATATATAAATGAATGAAGATGAAAACATCTAACAATTGGTTTGCAATTTTAGGGCATCAGTTTTGGTGTTCTCACAGAATCACAGAATGTCAGGGGCTGGAAGGGACCTTCAAAAAGATCATCTAGTCCAACCTCCCTGACAGAGGAGGATCACCTACACCAGATCACACAGGAACTCATCCAGGCGGGTTTTGAATATCTCCAGAGAAGGAGACTCCACAACCCCCCTGGGCAGCCTGTTCCAGTCACCCTCAGAGAAAAAAGTTTTCCTCATGTTTCCATGGAACTTCTTATGCCTTGACTTCCACCCATTGCCTCTTGTTCTCCCCTCATGGGTGTCTTTATGACTGTGAACACAATCACAGAACTCTGGGATTCCTCTTGCATTCAGAAGAGCTCTCAGGGTAGTAAAATACTGGTGCTGTGTTCTACAATTGTTCTGAAGCTCTGCCAGTTTTGAAGAGGAGACAAGTGCAAGCATAGATCTGCAACTCTGGACAGCCATGGCTTTACTGGGTCACAACCAGCAAGGAAAACCAGCCCTCCTCCCATCAACCCAGGTATCCAAAGCCAAGCTGGGCACAGAGAGAGCAGACATCTGTTGCATCTGATTAAGTTAGAGAGACTGTTAGAGCTCACAGGGGTCCTTAACAGACTTTTGCAGAGTGAGGCAGGTTCATAAATTCCCCTTGCTATGCAAATAATAGTAAGTTTTAAAAAGTCTTCTTAGTGGCAGACTTGTCTCCATGTAAATAATTCTTATTCCAACTGATTCTAACTGCAGATAGCTCCTAAGGAAGCAATTTCAACTTTCTTAGTGGGCAGTGTAATTTAGACAGGGTAGTGGCCAGTGATGAAGAACCAGCCAGATTTCTTATCAGCTTTTAGCTGAAGCACATTGCTCCTATAGGGAGACTGTAACATTGTGTGTTCTATGTATTGGCTATTTTTTCTACAGCAAAAAAAACCAGCTCACATTCTGTGAGAAGATTTTTGGTGGAGAAAAATTAGCAGGGCTAAGGACAGACAATGTTTCAGCTCCATAAGAGCCCCACACAGGACCCCTAGCAGCAGTAACTTTTGCCTGTATCTCTTTCACAAGTTTCATGAAGCTGTGCATTGCAAAAGCTGATATAAACTGCACAGGGAAACAACCGGTCTCAGTTCTGCATGCATGTTTATAATGAAACATCTGCAGCTCTTCCACAGATCTCTAAATAGTTTTCAGTTATCACATCTTAAAGGACTTGCATCAGTCCTAATGAGTTGGCACAATATCTTGTTACTAGAAATTTTGTAGTAAAGCCCTAAGAAAAGAATTTAAACTAAGCAGAAAAACCCCCATAATTCCTCGATCTGCTGTCACAGAAACAAACCCACAAATACCTCCCAGTGTAGTACTGACTACCGTGTAGGCTCACTTCAGTGAACGTGTGAAGGCAAAGGATGATACTAAACTTCCCTACAGAAAGTTAGCAGTAAAGATTATATGGGAATATTGTTTCTTTCTCTATCCAAAACAAGGAATGTACAAATCTAGCACATGAACTGGATGAATTTTTAGAGCTGGTGAACCCCGACTGCTTTGTATGGTGCTCACGGGCCATGACTATTTTCCTAAGGCATTTACTTACATTAGAGGTAGGAATGCAGGTTTGTGCCTATAGTGATGAGAAAATACATATGATCAAGCTGTATTTTTTCCTTGAAAGGCTTAGACTTACTGAATCATTCATCTGTCTGATGCCAGCAACATGTCCATAATAAAATTTAACTAATTTATTATCAGTTGGATACATACATTATTTTCTACCTATTATGTTTTTGTAACTTTACTAGCATTTCTTTTTACACCTGAGAATACACCATCACTGAATAAAAGCCAAGTTTGAGGGGTTTTTTATATATATATATTTATGTACAACTTCAAATGTAATTTCACAGCTGGAATGGAGTATTTAATCTGCTTAATTACTGTTGTTCTTCAAACCTCACCAGTCCATGGTTTAGATGGGTTTATATAAGACTATGCAATCAACACCCAATTAAGCAGACCACGTGAATCTACATATAGATTTTACATTAGGATTCTACAAAACATTCCTATAATTACTTCTGAGTCATTTGGACTGCCACATGATGAATCAATATGTATGCATGAAGCCATCAGACATATCATGCTTATCAGTAACAAAAATGGGATGTATGCCAAGAAGTGGCATGTATAATACCACCCACACCAGAACAATGATGCTCTGCATATAAGTTGGTAATTACCTGTGCATGCTGGTTCACTTTCAAGCTACCTGTTTTAACTTGTCTTTATTGGTACATACAAAATATCAGACTCTGCTCTCACCAGATGTTATGTGAGTGCTGTGACATTCAAATATAAGCACTGAACAGTTAATTAGAGTAGTCTCATTGGGTTGTGCAAACTTCTTTCCTCTTTCACAGTATCCATCCAAACACAGAAACAGAAAATGAAAGCAGGTTCCTTCAAACCAGAGTAAGAAAGGATTGCTAAAGCAGGACTGGAGCACCTGTGTACATTCATCTGAAAGCTGTGGCTGATTTGGCATCCCATCCCAGCCTTATTAGTTCATAGTAATACTGTTGTTCAGTGTAACTGTTTTACTCTCCAGACTAATTTATTGGGGGAAGGTATTGGTTCAGTAATGAGAGAAGAGTGCGAACACAGATGCTCATTGTTTGTTTCAGTCAGGGTTACAGCCTCTCTTACTCATCTATGATATTATAAGATTGATATGGAGTAAATAAAGCAAGATTAAGTGTGTAGAGAAGAGGAGGAGGTGGTGAGGGAATTGCAATCCTGAAGGAAAAGGAGAGAACCCAGCCTGAAAAACAAACAGGATGAGAGGACAGTCTTAAGTTCCTGAAATGCTTATTCCATTTGGAAGAGACAACAGCAATCAGGAAAAACACCCAAACAACAACCACCAAGTAAGAAAAAAACAAGCAAAGCTCATGAACAATCTGAGAAATAGCTCTCCTGATATCATGAGAGCAGTATCAAAGACGAGCTAGAGTATTTCTTTTAAGGCAAGTAATGTGACATGAGTTCTTCAGGTTAACTTTTTCCGTAGCCAAAAGCAGTACATTGCAGAGCCAGCTCCTCCTCATGCTTAACTAAGGGCCAGGAAATTTGAAAGGCACCATCAATGTGTGGCATCAGTGTAGAAAGTGCTGACCACCATTCAACAAACAAGAAACCCATGTGATAAAGTACAAATTACAAAATATTCTTCCAAACCCCCTTGAAAAGTGTGAGGTCCTCCATGAAACTAGGGCCTAGATAAACTCCTGACATCCTTTTTTTGTACATACTAGAGACAAACATCCTCCTCCAAGCTGGAACAGGAAAATAAAGGCTGTTGACTGACCTGAATTTGGATGTCACACTCAAAACAATCCTTTCACTTGCTCTGTGACAGGGTCGAGGTCAATGTCATAGAAGCATGGCCTCGTGGGCAGTCCTGGCATGGTGCTCATCTGAGGGAACAACAAAATGAAGTTACACTCTTGCACCTATGACCAGATAATCACTCCACCCATGTAAACCTTAGAGAAAGGCTAAAAGCTTCATCATGGATTCAGCTGCAGAAGTGATCCCCATTAAATTTTTTATTGGAAAAAGTCAAGCTTGGTACATTTTTTGATTCATGCTTAAACATACACTTCTTAAAGGCAGGAAAGAGAAAATAAAAGCCACAAAAGAAAGAGTAGCACAGCAAACAAAGTAAGAACTCTGTAACAAAATGAAGACACTTTGGGTTTATTTGTTCCTCAAAATATTTAACCAGAACATTTATCCATTTATATCTACTGGGAAAAATGATGCAGCAAAAGGCTAGGACACAACTGCCCAAATTCATCTGGTCATATGAATGTGTTGAACTCGGACCTCTCTCATAGCAAAGCTGAACACAGGAGAAGAATTAATCACAACACTTCCACATTTAAATAGTTCAACTAAACACACACAGATTACTGCTGAATCCTAATTTAGTAGTCAGAATTAGCAGGATGAGATACGAAGCTAAAGTAACCCAATTATACCAGACTATGCAGAACTAAGCTCCTGAGCTAGCATAAGACACCAGAATTTGCACACTTTAAAATATGTAAATAGTTTCATGGACTTAAATTACAGAGTTAATGACTGCCCTGCCTACCTACTTATAATATTATTACTTACATTACCAGCACTTGAGCCATGAGGGGCTTCCTTGTCCCCAGTGCAAGCATGGGCACGATGTAAAGGCTTTGACTGTGGTGCAGTTTTCAGGAAGGACCACTTTGGATCACCCTGAACTACTTAGAAGCCCTGAATATCTCACTACAGTTCCACTACTTCAAGGCACTCCAAAAACAGCATTTGGGTTTACGGATTCCATAAACTTTTCTGATATCTTAATTTCAGAGTTGGAGGATGGTCCTACTCTCTCAGGCCCTATGTTAATACCCAAAGAGATGAAAGAAAGATCTCAGTGCCTCTGGAAACAAGCCTGAAATTCAATGTAGCTCGCCTGTTTGTTAGCTAAAAGCCTTTAAGCATTGAAATTTATTGAATGGATGCTAGATTTTGAGTGATAAAATTTTATCTGGGGCAAGTCAGCCAGAGCTCATGAAAGGTGGTAGTTAATCTGACCCCAAAAGGTAGCCTTGAAACATGGCTGTGTAGAAAAAAAAATCACACTGTCTTGAGTACCAGAACCACTCCAAAAACAATAACCTATAGAATGGGTCAGATTAGGATATGCTTTCATGATGGGAGCTGAAACCTGTTGTTGAAAGGGGGATGGTTTGCCTTGGGAGCCTGTGAGAGGATTCCCCCTTGGATCTGGCTCTGGCACTCATCTTACACCAACCAATCTCATTCAACACACTTGACTGATGAATACATATGTTCTTGTGGCCAGGATTGGTTGGCTGATGAATTAAACCTGCTTACTGCATGATCAGATCACCACCAGGTCCCTGTTTGCAGAGGACCAGCCCAAGCATGCTGTGCCCAGCCATCACCATCCAGCAAAGTGAACAGGTGGCTTCCTTCCTCCATCCTTCCTGATTCTCCAAAACTCATAACTGAGCTATGGTGTTTTCTCTGGCCAAAGGCAAGCTCTGACAAGCTAATTGGCCTCAAAAGAGGAGAAATATATGACCACTGCCCTAGCTCCTCCAGAGAGACAGATTTACAGGTGCCCTTCAGGCTGCAGTAGGCTGCATTTATGTCAGCTTGCTCTGCTGCATATTCAGTGATGGAGGTAGATCTCCCTTATGCTGCAGCTTTGCTCCAAATGCTCATGTAATGTTTCCATCAAGGGAATACAAGCAAACTGCAAGATCACTCCATCACAATCCCATTTACTCTGGAGAACTCTGAGCCATTTCAGAGGTTAAACCCATGTTGGGAAGGGGGAAAGGAGCTTGGGGTGTAAGTGTAAGTAAGTGTAGCCATCATCTCACTTGAGATGCACCTCTGAGAAAAAAAACCAACATAACAAGCTCTTCTGGTGGACTCAGTACATTTTTTCCTGTTTTTAAACACAGTCCTTCCTGATCAATGTTATTGCCTGCAGTAGGATTAAAAGACAAAACTATCAGTTTGCATTGACTGTGAACCCTGCCACTGATTGCATGACATCATTTTATTGGCTGACATTGCTTTGGCATCTTAGAAAAAGTACTAACCCACCTTGTCTTTATCCACTGGCTGCATGAGTTGGACTACTACATCATTAGGGTTACTGAATCAGTTTCTGTCTCAGATCCACCCCAGTTTCTGAGTTAATGCTTGACAAGAAACTGCCTTAAAGAATTACATATCACTGGGAGGAGAATGAACAAAACTGCCAAAGACAACTTTCTGGTTGCTCTGTGTATGGCAGTTTTACATCCAAAAGTAAACTCCCTAATTCCAGGTTCTTTTTTTTTTTTTCCCTTTCTTTCTTTTCTGCAGGGGGGAATATATCTACAAGCTTGGCCTGTCCTAATCTTCTCTGTGTAATAAAAACAAGAATCAGTTTAGGGAAGGTTTTTCTTCTACTTATAAAAAGAAATGTAAAAAAAAGTAAAAATCCTACATGTGTGTTTTGGATTTGATTTTCTTGATAGGCCTAGTTCTACACCAGGGTAACTTCACTGTACTAACTATTGTAAACATGTAACATCATAGAATGTGAATGTCAAACCAGTTTATTGCCAATTCCGGGACTACAACTGTTCTCATATTGAAAGTTGTAAGTCAACAAAAGGGAACAAGTTAATTTGAATTAAAATTACTGCTGCATAAAATGAAGTACAAGGAAAATAAAAACCCCAGCAACCCACAGAAGAAACACTTTGGGATGAATATTTATGAGAAGTAGAGAGTTAAAATAAAACACATCCTCTCATTTACCCTATGGCCCAGACTTCCAAACAGGCAAAGCCACGCAGATTTACAATCATTTCTCTCAGCTCTCAGAATTTGGACACAGAGGTAATGTGCAGCTGAATCTGTCTCTTTTTCATTACTTCAAGGTCAATAAGAGGAGATGGCTGGTTGGCTGAAGAGATTACTACCAATTATTCCCACTCAGGCTCTCCATTTCTTCCTTGTAGTCAAAAAGGCAGGAGAGAAAAGAGGGCTCAGTTGGCTGCAAGGCTGAACCAAGGCTTCAGCAGACAGGCTTTCCACATGGCTGCGGGCTCAGAATGATTCTTTCCTCTCACTGTTTTCCACAATGCTGAATGAAGGCATTAAAAAGTGAGTTCACTGTCTGACCTTAAACCCAGCAGACGTGACCCAGAAGCATCCCTCTCCCTGCCCTAAGCAACAGAGCCTAGACTTTTGTGCAAAGAGCAGGAAATGCTAACCTGCCCTTGTACTGCAGCACCTACCATACCTGCACAGCAGCGGGCCAACCACCTCCCACCTCTGCAACACTTCCTAACTACTTCCTAAAATGACTTCATCTCTAAAACTCAAAAAGAAGGAGAATGAGCAACAGTAGTAGACAAGGTATATCTAATTAGCAGATATGTACAAAACCTACATAAATTTACAGTCATACAGCAGCTTTCTAAGCATTTCATAAAACATTCATCCTGTACACACTGCACAGATATCAGCACAACCCTTCACTCTCTTATCACCGCATTTAGGTTATAGACCTATAGCTACACAACATCACACAATGTGGATCTAAGAAAAGAGCAGGGTAAGATGAAATCAGTGACAACACATTATTCACTTAAGACCATAAAGTGAGTTTAGGTTGCTGGAATAATCAGTACTTAATTTGACCAAAGCTATTACTATCACACTGGGCAAAGGAAGAGATGTCATAATCTTTGCACCTTAAGGGTTAATGCAATTCATTTGTATGTTTTATGCAGGGAAAAAAAAATAAAGAATAAGAAAAAGTTTATGAAGAGTTCACCCAGCTGCTGCCCAAAATACACGTTTAGGAACTAACAGGAAGTAGTTTTGTAGGAACTCACTGGAATCAGTCATTTTCTTCATGAACTGTGCAACTTTCTATGTGTCTATGAGGGCAAATCAAGGGCAGAAGAATGATGTGAAAAATACAACGCCTATTTATTACCAGAGCATTCCCTGTTCTGAAGGCAAAAGCAGCAAGTCTTACAGTTAGCTGTCCTAAGGATCATTTATGGTCCTGAAAATGCATGACTGGTGGAGGATAAAACACAGTTTTACTTAAAGCCTGAAGGCTGATGTTATTTAAGCTATGCATTTATGATCTTCCAGAAATTAGTTTATGTGAGTAAACAAAAAGAGACCCAACAAACACATAAGGAGCTAGCTTCCTTACAAAAGAAGGATGCCTAGCTCTACAAAAATTCTCTTCCACACTTTCTCCAAGAATACATCTGCTGTCACTGGAAGAGTGACTAAGTTGAACTTCCCTGGAGTTTCATTTAAATTACAGTTACATGTTGCCTTGTAATTTTAGTTGGCTGTAACGTCTGTGTAACAGTTGTGCAATCAAGCGGTAAGACTCTGCTAGTCAGGTTTGTTATGGTCCCACAGAGAACTATAATGCTTAGCTTTCTTCCTTATCATACAATTGCCTATCTTGTCTTTTACTTCATGGATGTATCCATACTTTCCTGTTTCAACCTCTCCTTCCCCTCCCCATTTTTTGATATGAAAAAACCTGATAGGACCTGGCATCACCTGAACCAGGTTAGCACAACAGTATGATCAGCAAAACAGACAGTCCTGAGGACTACTTCCAACTCCTGTTTAGTGTCTTTTTCACTTATAAGACATGATTGTGTCTGTTTTATAGGCACAGCATAGTTTCTAAAGACAGAAAGAAAACTAGAGGAATTTGTATTTACATGAATCAGGGAAAGTAGACAATTAGAAGACACCAAAAATCAGCAGTTTACTGAGGAAACCTCCCTGTTCTGTGACTTACGGAGTTAAGTTGCATTTGACAAGAAGTGCCAACAATTCACGTTATCTAATTGTCTCCTTTTGTTAATTGAACAAGTTAAGGCAAGCCATAACCATTTCAAAGTTGACATGCTGCAGAAAACAGATGTTGTTTCTCAAGAGAATCTAGCATACATATGACTGCGGATAACTCCCCAATAAAATCTGATAGGATGAATTGCACATCCCACACTCCCTCAGCAAGAAACAATACAAGAGGAAGCTCAAGAGATTTATAAATAGTGCTATAAACCTGCATGCGTTATGTTCAACATGCCAGAATTTGTTGGAATCCTGAGGCACAGCATGAAGGGTTTTAATAACGTTTCCTAGTGAGTTAGAGCTCTGAAAGACAGCCCTCCACTATCAGAAATTTGCCCCCCTGCAGTGCATCTGTCAGTCTCAACATGTGTGAAGCTGAAAGAGCGAGCTTTCCTCCTTACTTCTGAAGAAATCCCTCCAGGCTCCAACCTTGCCTGCCTTTAGGCATTCCCTGTCTCTGGTGTCAAATTACTCCCACTAGCACCTGTGGAGCTGGCCATGCACTAGAAACTGGCACCATAGACTAGGAGAGAGAGATTAGCAGTCACCTCACCGCACTGTTGGGAGAAATGAGTGCAGATCTTATTACTGGATGCCTTAAGGTCCCTGTACTTTTCCATTTTAAACCTAAAATGGATCAACTGTGTGGTCAACAGTTGGCTGAATATGAGCCAGCAGTGTGCCCAGGTGGCCAAGCAGGCCAACAGAATCCTGGCCTGTGTCAGAAGCAGAGTGGCCAGCAGGACTGGAGAAGTGACTGTCATCCTATACTTGGCATTGGTGAGGCCAGACCTCAAATACTGTGTTCAGTTTTGGGCCTCTCACTAGAAGACACTGAGATGCTGGAGCATGTCCAAATAAGGGCAACAAAAATACTGAAGGATCTAGTGCATAAGTCTTACAAGGAGCACCTGAGGGAAATGGGGTTGCTTGCTCTAGAGAAAAGGAGGCTCAGAAAAGACTTTATCCCTTTCTACAACTACCTGAAAGGAAACTGTAGCAAGATGGTGGTCATTCTCTTCTCCCACATAGCAAGTGATAGGACAAGAACAAATGGCCTCAAGTTACAATCATAGAATGGTCCAGACCGGAAGAGACTTTCGAAGGTCATCTAGTCTGACCTCCCTGCAGTCAGCAGGGACATCCCCAACTAGACCATGCTGTGCAGGGCCTTGTTGAACCTCATCAGTTGCACTGATGAAGGTTTAGATTTGATGTAAGGAAAAATTCATTGACCAAAAGGGTTGCCAAGCATTGGAACAGGCTGTGCAGGGAGTGGTGGAGTCACCATTCCTGTAGGCATTAAAAAGATATACATATGTGCTTGCTTAGGGACATGGTTTAGAAATGACATGGCAGTGCTAGATTAATTGTTGGACTTCTCTTCCAACCAAAACAATTCTATGATTCTAATGTTTGAAAAGATGCTGATGCTACCCTAACATACGCTCTAGCATTCCTTGCAATGAATGGTTCTTTTACTGGCATGCTAACTGATATCAGGTGCAGAAGTCCATCTGGTATCAATTATTTTTTTCTAATTGTCTCTTACTTAAATGTTTCCACAGTCTTGGCATACACTCAACTTTGCAAAAGGATTTACAACAACAAAATTCATGAATGTTGTTCTTCTGGTATCAGCATCTGGATGAAGTTATAAAAGTATTGAATATTGATTATACCATCCTCATTGACCTTGCTGTCCAGTGCTCAAGTGAGGAAAAAGTCAGGAGAACAAGAACCTTACAATTTACTTAGATTGAGTGGAAATAGTCTGAATATGAAAGAGATCTCCCAGGCACCATAAGGAAGGAAAAAAACCAAACCCACAACCTCACACAACATTCGACGTCTATTTAGTACAGCTTTTGGAGACACCTGTGGGTGCATATCCCATAGGAAGCAGGGGAAAAGAGGAATCACTCAGTGCTTGGTTGGCTAAATACTGGGTGTAGAAGTCACTATAGTATCACTGGAACTCAACTATTGCTGTTAGTGATGTGCTGAAACACTGAATCATAGAATCAATAAGGTTGGAAAAGACCTCAAAGATCATCAAGTCCAACTTGTCACCCAAGACCTCATGACTACTAAACCATGGCACCAAGTGCCAGGTCCAATCCCCTCTTGAACACCTCCCCAGAAGCAGCATTTTACTAGTTATTAAATAAAATTTAGGCATAGCTATAATGTGAAATTTCCCCAAATAAATAGAAACATTTGTGACTGAAGTATGTGACTGCAGCTCCTATCAGCAGAGTTGTTTTCATTTTCAGCATGGCATTTACAAAACCATATGTACAGCAGAAGAAAATGGTTCCCCTAACAACAGCACAATGGGATCAATATTTTGAGTTTTACTCACAAAATACATCTATCTGAGGTGGCACAGGAGATGGTGTTAGTTCAGTGCACTGGTTTTTTTAATATCATCCACAGCACAGCATGTTTCACAAGTTATTCAGAGCTGTTGTCTGCCTTAGATAGGTAAACCAATAAAATACTATAAAAATGAAAGCTACAAAACCCAAATAAAACCCACTGACCACCACCACTCCCCCCAAAAAAAACCCCAAACCAAAACACAACAACCTCAACCCCCAACCAAGACACCCCAACAATCAGCCTTGAAACAAACAGCCATTGAAGAGATAAAGGAGAGAAAAAACAGGGCTACAAATTCCAGGTGACTTGGTGACTTGTTCCAAAACACTTCCCTCCACCTCAGCCCACACAAAGCCATTTCCAGGCATAATTGCTCCCTTGGCCAAAGCCTATATCCTGATTTTCCTTTCTCCCTGGGGCTTTTGACAGAAGTCTTGACAGAAGATTCCTGTTTGCTGCCTCTTGTACAAAATCACTTCCTCAGCCAGAAGAAATCCTTTCCTCCATCCCACTCCTGATGTCAGATGCTCCCACTACTGTTCCTTTTCTTGATGAGTATCCAATATATCAGACAGGGGTGGAAAAACACCTCTGAGGGCATAAATGCAGAGAATAAAGGTGTTCCTCTTGTGCTGTTTCAGCAACAGGAATATCTGAAGTTTCTGATCTTTGTGGATACATAATTCTCCTGCTTTATCCAGTGTCTGGGTCTCCTGATGAGGAGAAGTCATCCAAGTTGTGCCAGCAGCTCAGGCAAAGATGATGTGTGTGTATGTGTATATAAATCTATATATATACCTGTATGGGAAGAACTGCTTCTAAAGATACTTTTAAAATGTTGCATCACCAACTGGATTGGTTTCATTACTTGATATAAACTAAGTGCCAGTAGCGACCTTCATCATACCAAGAGTATGAGAATTTTGGAGATGACCTGAAGCAACAGGAGCTGGAAAAAGTGGAAGAGGAGGTGACTATACTTCGCTGGTCCCATCTAAATAGATATGATCTAGTTTTCAGTACTGGGAAGCATTAAAACCTAGGATATACACTTCACAGGTACAGCTCAACTTTCTGGTCTGTAGCTATCATGGGACATGTTGGAAAGAAGAGCCAGGAGGCTTGTCTCCAAAGAATGATCAGTTGTGGCGGGCATCAGCAATGAGAAACAACTTGAATGGACTTGCTCTTTGTAGCCCTTAGCACACATTATTTTCCAATAGAAAATAGACAATTACAAGCAAGCACTTCACATTACAATTCTAGAAGCAGCTGCTTTCTAACCACACAGAATTTCTCCTGATCTCTTGAAGAAGGGGGAAATGACTCTCTTGGAAGGTTATCTTCAGCTGTACTGAAGCACTAAAAAACTTTTCCTTTCTATTTGTAAGCTTACAAGGACATGAGATTGTTAAATGAACGGTTGTAAATCAGCTATCCTTGGTCCCAGACCCCTAGCAGCATGCATTGTTCAATACCATGTGTCCTCTAAAATCATATCAGAATGTACTGTGGTTCCCTTTGATCAGCAATCTTCATCCTACTATCTATTGAACCACTATTTTAAGAGCTCTCCAAAAGGCTGCTAAGAAAAGCAAGTCTTGAATAACCTATACTGCAGCTCACACTTCTGGAAAATAGAGAGCATAGAAATGTTTGGGAAAAGGCTGAAAGCCAATGAATTGTGATACAGTAGTGCCTTCCAAAGAGCCACCTTCTTTTAAGTCACTTGAACTGCACAAACAGTTGTAAGAAGAAAGGAAAAAATTCTAGCCACTTTCTTATGGCACTATTAATTTTCACAGATTCTCTAAGGAGACACTAAAACACTAATTTCTGTTCAGTGAGAGAGAACTCTGAGTTACCAAGCAGTTGGATTTAATTGTCAAAGGAAACCAGACAAAGTTTTATTATCTGATGCTAAGCACGATCCTTATTCCACAAACATGTAGCCTTACAAAATATAATAAAGATAAAATACTTATCTTTAAATAAACATTAGGGATGTTGACTTGCTGGAACAAGTCCAGAGAAGGACAACAAAGTTGGTGAGGGGTTTGGAACACAAGCCCTATGAGGAGAGACTGAGGGAGCTGGGGTTGCTTAGCCTGGAGAAGAGGAGACTCAGGGGTGACCTTATTGCTCTCTACAACTACCTGAAGGGAGGTTGTAGACAGGCAGAGGTTGGTCTCTTCTCCCAGGCACCCAGTACCAGAACAAGAGGACACAGTCTCAGGCTGCACCAGGGGAGGTTTAGGTTGGATGTTAGGAAGAAGTTCTATACAGAGAGAGTGACTGCCCATGGGAATGGGCTGCCCATGGAGGTGGGTGGAGTCACCATCATTGGAGGTGTTCAGGAGGAGACTTGATAGTGTGCTTGGTGCCATGGGTTAGTTGTTTAGGTGGGTTGGACGCAATGATCTTGAAGGTCTCTTCCAACCTGGTTTATTTACTGTACTGTACTGTACTCTACTCTACTCTATTCTTAAAGTACTCACAAATATGAATAAAATATGTTAAGTTCACCTGTGAAATCAATGAAATAAGATCTCAGTTTTAGAAGGTGAGTGAGATAGGAGACAGGTTTAAATGATTTGCCCAAAGGAGCTGAGATTCTGCTAGGAGAATGGAACATGAAATTAGTAATTCTGATTCTCATCTTAGTCTCATATAACTGAAACTCAAAAATAAACATGTTAAATAGTTATGCTGCATGAAACAGCTTTTTCTACCACATAATGGAGCCTTTGTACAGGTAATCTTTAATGAAATACAACTTTCTCTGTTTCTCATACTTTGCAGAGTATGAACTTGCAGTAAGTCACTTTTCTGACCACAGTTTCTGCAACATAACAAATTACAACAATATATTTGTATAAGCAACAAAAATGTTGTTAAACTGTCCCATTAAACTGAACCATATTTGGAAACATTACTTTTTCAGTCTGAAACCAAACCAACCCCTAAACAGATGTTTTGTGAGTGTCAGTCAATATTTTTCCCAAATGAACCATATGAAAGGACAGGAAAAGTGGTGCTTTGACAAACATCCAGTGCAGGAACAATCTATGGGAACTTATTCTCAAGCATCAAAAATGTGTGTAACTATTCACCATCATAGAAAGTTTGTTTGTGTACATATGCATTAAATCCTAAACTAAGACTAAAATAAAATGATCACAGAACTTGAAAACCAGTTAGAATAAGATCTTTCTAATGTCTAAGTGAACAAGCGATCAGATAAAGCCACAAGGTTTATTTACTCTTATGGTATAGCCCCTTGGCTCCTCTTAATCAAAACAAGGCCCGCCTATAATGAACTTTCATTTTTGGCAACCAAACCATTTACAACGCCACTGCAGCCAAAAGCATAACAAACACAGCCCACAACACATCCTGCCTCCTTTCCTCCTGCTGACCTCATGAATGAAGGCTTCCCATGATGGCCTACGGACTTTGCTCGAAGAGCTGCAGTGCCCCAGTACTGTCTCACTCCCCACCTGCCTGGGCATCTTGCTTGAAGAGAAGCTGCTGGTGAGCGAGAGCACTCTCCCTTGGATGCAGCCACACATTGTGCTGCTGTCTCATCATCAGCATTCCTTCCAGCAGCTGGAATTTCTGTAGTTACTCTCATTTGAAAATTACTTGTTTGTTTGTGGGAAAACTGCTTTATCTTTGCTTCCACATTACATTTCTCCCTTGTCAGACTCTTAGACATGGACTAAAAAGTTATTTTTGAACTGATTATTTTTGGTGAAAGTTATTAAGAAAACTCAGAGGGATCTTATTTTTCCTCACCTACATGTCTTGATGCCATTCTGGACAGATTACTTTGGTTTCCATGTCTACTCGCATTACATGTTTACTACTGGTGCCAAATAGAGGGACACTGATGTTCTTCACTACAGTCTGGATCACAACTCATTCAAGGGTCTCAGGCACAAAAGTAAATCTGACATATGCAGTGCCAGCAGCACAATGTAGTTTCTCTCTAGCATATATGAAAAAGGTTTTATTTACCCTGTGTGCCACTGCCTCTTCTCTCTCCCTTGTGCTCCTGCTGCTTTGATGCAGCTGTGCATGAGCTTGCACAACAGTACAGAGCATGTGCCTGGTCACAACTGAGAAATACAGGAATGTGAAAAAAGTCATCACAGGCAGAGGAAGGGGGAAAATTATCTGTATCTGCTTTGCTGCATGTGTTTGTGAAACAGTGTCTTTTATCTTTACTTGAGTCAGTCTAGTAACAAAAGCTTCTAGTACCTTGCTTTCTAAGTCTACAAAGCAGCAGGGCATTGTGTGTGCACAGAAGTGTCATCATGTGTTCAGTTAATACAGAAGTAACACACTTCAAATCAGCTAGAAGACAGGTAGGGAATGTGCCATACCACAGCAGAACAAATGTGGTTTTGCCTCTGATGGTGGCTGGTGGCAGATGCTTTACACAGAAAACCAAAAAGTGTGGAGGTTGACAAAGCAGTCTCTGCTCAACACCAGGAGCTGATAGCTAAAGACTGTTGAATCCGTGAACCCTATGCTTAGCACTTTCCCCAAATTAATTACTTATATGAATTACAACCCTGGATATTGTTGATGGCTGTAATCTTTAGAGGTCTTGTTAAATTCTTGCCCTCAATGGCTTTCCTGTGTTAATGACTTCCACATTTTAATCACATGAGAAAGTATATCTTTTTTTTTACGGATGTATTAATCTAGGTGCCTGGTGTCCAATCAGTATGGAGGCAGCTTCTGAGAGCCTCTAAATTCCATGTAAAAAGTTCAGGAACATAGTATAAATAAAAATAGAAATCTACAGAATTCTCAAGCAAATACAATTTTTATATGAACACAGGAACTTGAAAATTCTTGACTTTCTCAGTGTTTCAAACATTAGAAACATGTTAACATGTCAAGTCATAAAACTGTCTCCGCGAAGAAACTGAGAATCATCCAAGAAGCTTTGGCTAAATAGACAGAAACAAAATGATCAGATTGCAAAACAATATGACCCTACTGCCAGATTGATTCAGGGATAACAGCACAGATCAGATTCAGCAGTCAGCTTCAAGCATACATTTTAAGTCAGCATGCCTATGCAATACAGTACAGTACACATCATATTGTGTGCAAGCTGCTGTTTAAAACCAAATTCAGTATCCTGTTTTCAGAAGACAATGCCTATGCATTAATGTGTGGCTGTACTACAGTCTCTGTAACAATCTCTCACTTTTCAAAGTTACTGTCTAGTTACTTACCAATTGAGTCAAAAACACCCTTTACAAGAATTATCATTTTTGTGGCATCCAGGCTATAATGATGAAGTAAGCTGGATTACATCTGCCTAACAAATGAGCTAACCCTCACAACTGAAAAATTTTCCCTTTCTTGTGAACTGTATGGCAGTTCTCCTCCAGCTACAATTTCTGAGTTTCAATAAGCTAGCTGGAGCCACTGCAAGGTTATGTGAATAAGGATTTTTGCTTTTTGTGGATCTGCTGTGATTACTGGGGAGGGTGAAGAGAAGCTTGGCAGACACTGAGAAAGCCAGCACAGGTCAGGAAGTAATTTTGAGGAGCAGATGTTTGTTCTAATTGCATTTACAGATGAATGCCATACAAGGGGAAGCTGGCATTTAACAGGTACTGCACTCAGATCCATTTCAACGTCATTAAGGCTACTACTACAGAAAAGCAAAACAAAACAACCCCCAAAAAACCAAAACCACAACCAACCACAAGTGAGTGAGAAGGGAAAACAATGACACACCAGGGCACAACTCCAAATAACCTAGGAGATGCTCTGCAACATTCTCATTACTCATTTCCTCTCAGATTTTGACCCTCACCTCGCTCATTCTGATATTTACGGTATGGCCTCTCTGCTAGTGACAACTCCTTAAAACACCACAGCAAGCAAAAGGAAGCCCTTCACAATGCTCCTTTCTCAGAGTGGGCTGTGGCAGGCAGGGTGCAGGAACCCAGGCTTCTCCACAAGGCAGCACAGATTTACATCTTCCAGAGCATAGGCACCTGCACACAAATAACTGTGACGAGTGGCACAGCCTGTCTGGCCATGCTTCAGTTCATTGAGGAGCTGCATGAGGTAAATTAACCAGCAAAACCAGCAGGGCTTGGATCAAGAGACAAGGCACATGCTTTTGGTATCTCCATCAACTCTTGTGGTCCAAGTATCTCAGTCACTTTTTAACCAGTTTCTTTGGAAAAACAGAAAATAACAGAAGCTTACCTACAAAACATTAAATACTGTAAACTGTAACTGCTGATTCACAAAGCAGATCAGAGATCCCTGCACTCAGGGCACCAGAGATTCACACAATGATTTGGGTTGGAAGGGACCTTACAGATCATCTAGTTCCAGCCCACCTGCCATGGGCAGGGACACCTTCCAATGGACAAGGGTGCTCAAGGCCTCATCCAACCTGGCCTTGAACGCCTCCAGGCCATTATCCCTCAGACAGCATGGAGCTGATAAAGGGTCAGCAATACAATTTTTATTTGCAGACACATATCTACAACCTCATTACCTTTGTGATTTATATTAAAAGTGTGTCTGGAAAGAATCAAAGAGCAGTTACTTGAATCTGGGGATTGGCAAGAATTTTTCTTACTCAAGTGTCAAAAAGTATTAAAATAACTGTGTGCATTTATAAAATGGAAAGACTCCAAACCTCAGCCAGTGTCCCATGTACCTGCAGTGATAAGTAGAAGAATGGTTAGCTATAATACAGACCTATAAAAAACACCCCAAACCTAACTCCCTCATAAATTCTTTCCCATCTGGGACAATACCAGGGGAATGCCAGCAGAAAACTGCCATGTCAAGTTTTCCTCTACAGTATACATTTGGTTCTGAATGAGTCACAGAGCATACACCAGAGAACAAAATGCAAGCCTTTAGTTGCCCCATAAAATGAAGATGCCTTTATACCCTTAAAGCCAAAATTTTCTGAATGCATTCCTGGAAAATGGTACCCCATGAAACCACCAGGCATTACACTGCAGTTATTGGGGATTCATCCTGTCTGCCACTACTTTTAACTGTACTAGAAATCAGGTTGAAAGACCTATAGGAAAACACTTTGGGATTGTGATGGCTTTTATTAGCTCTGAAACATAATCAGGAACACATCTTTAGGGAAATGCTCCATTTGGACTACACAACCTAACAAATAAAAAGTTACTATTCCTTTACAAAATGTCATTTTAAAGAATATCAAATGTTTTCCAGTTGTAAGATACAGAGGCTTGGCATTCAGAGCAGATGTAGTCTTCCCAGAGAAAAACCCACGTTTACCCTTGAATAAGAATATTCACAGCCATTCTGCTTACATGCTAATGGAACCCTCTTCTAGCATGACACAGGTACACGTGTGTGGTGGGTGTCTGTGTATATAATCACCAATTTCCCCATCCTAGTTTCTTTCTATTGTGCCTATTTTGGAAAGCATTAGGAAAAATGCATTGAAATTATTTATTGATGATATTTCCTTGAGAAGGTGAAAAAAATCTGTGTCTTACACGCCTGTAAGACTTCTGCAGCAACACATTTATTACAAATATAAGGAAGTGTGATTGCTGACTGTCACAGCTTGCTCAGCTACCAGGGCATCTTGTGCTTGCACAGCACTTGCAACTGTGTCCAGCCTCAGTGGTGGAAGGCAGACATTCACTATCTCTTAGGGATGCCAGCTTGTGAGATGCAATGCCTCACTGGTTCTTCACCCTGAAATGGTGGCCAGAGCACAGGGATTAGGATAATTTTTACTTCGTTTTCGACTGAATGCCTGGGAGAGGGAAGACTAGCCATGGTACTTAGGAAGGACTCATGTGATTTGGTGTCTCTGAGACTTTTTGTTTCTTTTCTTTCATACTGGCTTTGAACACTTCAATAAGCTTCAGTATCACTGTGAGTACCTTTCTTCCTCTTGTATATAATCCTCTACAGGCTACATGTTCTGCTCACCAGCAGGAGAATATTCTAAGTAATACATCTATTTGTATAGCCATGCCAGACAGTCTTCCTACGCTCTTCCTTAATTGTGTTTATAATTGTATCTGTCTTCCAAAAATTCAATTAAAGGACAGTTGAGGAAAATTAATTAAATTAGCCCTCTGACAGCACAGAGCAGCACCATAAAGATCACATACTACAAGTTCATGATGAAACAATGAGAAAGACGCAGCAAAGTACTGGTAAGTCTCTTCCACATCTCTCAAAATGCTGAGGAAGGATGCTCTGAAGTTGCTTGCTAGAAAGGATGGGATGTGAAACAGCTGCTGCTTTCTAAATAAGGTAAGAGGGAAAAACAGGAAAGCAGAAAAGTAAAATGGATGCACTTGTGGAATCCTGAATGTCTTCTCCTTATTCTGCAAATGGAGGTTAAAAGAGATCATGATCTTTGGATGAGGACACAAAAGAGAGGGTTCAAATAAGTACGTCCTCAACATGCCATCAGAGAAATAATTTCCCTACAGTCCAAAGTGTTATTTTCAGAGCAAAGATGCAAAAACCCTCAAACACATCACACCGTATACTGATACAACTTTTGCATTTGATTCTATTACAGCATATCCAATTGGGGTGAGGAAGAAGAGAAGAAAGGAAGAGAAAGGATTAAAGATATCCTAATGATAGCAAGGCAGCCAGTATGAAGTATGACTGACTTATTTGACAATCAAAAGGAATTTTATCCCAATGGACGCTTACTAGCTGCTTCTTATCACATTCTTGACAATGTAACCTAGTTATGAATGTTTGCAATTTATCCTGAAAATACAGATCTACTATCATAGAATTATAGAATCATACAGGATCTAAGGACTCATGAACTCAATTCATACTATGATGCGTTATGCTAGTTCATCAGGTGCCATTAGCAGTACACTGTTTAGCACAGTAGCTATTCTTTTCCCACTTCACTATGAAGCAATGTTAGGTATTAGCATTTCTGCTGTTTGGGTTAAAATATGGATTGAACTGGGTTAAAACAGGATTAAATGAAGTTGTAACTAAACGTTACTAAAATAGTCTAAAATTTACTAAGAGTAATAACTATAAAAAATTATAAAACAATGATAACCAAAGCAATTGTTACAACAATTAACACTTATTTGACATCTGTTTTTTTCCTGAACCAGTTTGGGTATAAGCAGGTAAGTTCACCTGAGATCTAGCTGCACAGTTCCAGCTTGCTGGTTCACTGTGGGTAACCAGCAATAAATTTATATGATCAAACCCTCTGAGGCACTACTGAGATCATTTGGAGCACAGTGCAGCAGAACAGCTAACAAAAAATTTTATAGCTTTCAATAATTCTGTGTGTTTCACATAGGAAAATAATAACTGATGATGAGACTTATTAAAGGAAGATCTTTGCCAAAGGAAGATCTACGAACTCAGGAAACAACCACAGTGGAAAACCCCTCCACTAAAAGCCTATTATGCTTGAGACATGAAATAAACGAATGTCATAGTGTGATGTGAATGCAGAAGCATCTATTCAGCAGGCAGAGTGTGAGCTGCTTCCTCAGTACCACAGCTAAGATTCCTTAAAACCAGAGAGAAGACTTGTCCCTAGCTGTATGTGAGTCCAGGACTGCTGTCCTCCTTGTTTACTATGTCCTATGTTGACACAGCACAGCTCAATATAATATAAGGGTGGCCAAGCACGTCATCAATCCACAGTATCTTTGGAAGCAAAAGCTAGCTGTATATTCAGATGAATGTGCTATTGAGCCATAGGGTATTCATTCATGCACAGTGCCCTGCTAATGGCCATCCTATTAATTCTGAAACAATAGGTAATGCTTCCCATACCCACTGTGCCATATGATACACCACCATCAATCTCCATGGCACACACTGTACAGTGTGATGGGCTTCTCCCACTCCTGCTTCACAGCCTTGAAAAGTACTACCTTCAATGCTTCTCAAAAGCATCAAAACTTGATTGATGGTAAGAGTTAAGTAAGCAAAACCACACTGTGCTGGAGAGGTTTGTGTTCTAAAAGATTCTGGATATCTCCTTTCAAAACATGAATGTCTCTCACACTGAGTTATCATGATGCTAATCTAACATTTTTCTTCAATTCTGCATTTCAAAACCAAGTTAGATGATAGTGGTGGCTGCAATTGTCTTTTCCACATCATAGGCTTGCAGGCTCAGCCATTGGGCTGGGAAGCTATGTAAGAAATAAAGCATAAACACTGTTCCAGTGCCAGATTGGGAGGTCAGTATTAAACAAATTTCTGAAACCATCCCCTTAAAAACAGATTTTCAAAAGCCTTAAAAGTTTTGGATCAGTGATTAGACTACAAGATGCCAGTCCAAAATTTGAGTTGGCTCTTGAAACAACCAAAATATGTTTGTCTCTATACAGACTTCCAGGACCACACTCCTTTCCCTGTTCTCCTTATGAAGTCACATATGCTTGCCCACTTTCATGTCTAAGACCTTGGCACCCCTCCCAGGGTAGTGTGTGATACCCTCCTTACTCTCCTTAAAGACATGACACAGAATCCATCTGCAACTACAATGAGAGCTGGCTACAAATACCATGTGCAGCTTATCAGTTCCTGGAACTTCCATTTTGACATACAAAGCTGTGTGTTGTTATTGCTGAACAAATAAAAGATCACACAGCAGCAAAACCAACCCACTTCCTCACAAAATATTGCAAGCTTCAAATCAATGATGCAAAGTATTTTGTAAAAGAGAATGATAGCAGGAGTCATAAGGAAAGAAAATGAACTGGGCCCACAATTTTAAGAACTAAGAAATGAAGAAGTCCATTTCAGAAATAAAAAAGTTCAATAATGAGAAGATTGTCAAAGCGTTGTGACATCAAAACACCCACCTGCCCTTGAAAATAATAGGTGCTTTGTAGTTCCCAGTTCCTAGCTTTGTAAAACTTCACCCTACACACCTCATAGCCTCAATCAGTTCACCTATACATTACTAAAGCAAACATCAGCAATTCCTACTTTAACTTCATTAGACAATTGAGGTTCCATAGAAAATGTCTTAACTGTGAAGAAGCCAGAAGGTGTCTTCCTAACTCTCAGTGTCAGTATTATCCCCAAAAAAGATGCCACAGATTTGCTTCTTGATTATGCTAAGCAATTCCTTTGACTAGCAGCTTTGTTTCCTTCACTGTCATTTCAGCCCATCCCAAGGGAAAAATATACATACTTTTCCCAAACCAGTTGTCTCGTGGCACTCCCTATAGGCTCAGCAGCAGAAGTATGTGCACAGCTGTAAACTGTCTGGAATACAGGTGTACAAATCGCCATTTGCTTGCTGTCCTCACACTCTTTGAAAGACAATAAACAGTTAATGCTATAGAAAGACAGTACTGTTGTGCTTGCTGATCTAAGTTATGCTTATCTTGGCTATTGTAATCTCCAGAGTAAGGCAGAGGAGTAAATGCTGTATTCATTTACTAAGAAAGAAAACTTTTATGGTAGACAAGCATGGTCCTTCACTTTGGTATCAATGATCTGTCTTGGATCCTGGCTTATTGCTGAGGGGGAGGTAGGTGGGGCTGCAGGGAGCACTTTAAATAAATCCTCTTACATAGTCTGAAATGGAATGGGAGCAAATACTTTCACTCACCAGCTCAAACTTAAAAGCTAATGTCACCAACATTACAAACATTAATCTTAAATATAGCATCAAAGACAGACTAACACTAAACTCTACAAAAGAAGCAAGGCTTGCATAAAAGTAAAGCTGACATATAAAAGGCAGCTCACACAGAGCTCACATGAAAATGTTGCTTTCAGTGTAAGACATTAGATATCAGGAAAACAATACATTAAAGTTTCAATCAATGCCATATTTGTCAAAGGCTTTAATTAGGCAAAGCTGCTAATTCCACAGCTGTATGTAAAATAGTACAAAAGACAGAGCCACACACAAAACCGAAAACGTAACTCATGCCTAGTGCCTACCACAAGTACGGTGGACACATATGTGAGCTTATCACAAGAGGTGCAACAGCAGCCATGATGATTTCAGCATGGACTCATGAGCCACACTGTCCTCCTAACTCTCAGTGTCAGTATTATTCCCCAACAAGATGCCAATGATTTGCTTCTTGACTGCGCTGTGCAGTTCCTTTGACTGGCAGCCCTGTCTCCGTCACTGTTGTTTCAGCCCATCCCAAGAGACAAATACATACTTTTCCCAAATCAGTTGTCTCATGGCATTCCCTATAGGTTCAGCAGCAGCAGTATATGCATTAATAATACACATTGTGAATGTGTATTCAGAACCCCTCAGGAGCTTGCACTGCAACTGCTAGCTGCATCTTCATCACTACCACCACCTGGGTATGAATTTGCTCGCTCACAGTACAAACATCTTCGCTTTCTGCACATGTATCAGCAACAGACATAGGCTGTGTAGGTGGACTGAAGCAGCTTTTGCTCTATGCCTGCTCACCTCCAGTAACTCATAAGAACTTGAAGAGATGCTGATGGCACTATGACTCTTGCTACCTAAAACAAGTTTTCAAAGTCTATTAAATATAGTGACCTCATCCATATGACAAGCCAACATGATAATTCACCTTGCAAACTCAACATGCTTATGGCTGTGACACTGGATTTTCCTCTGCTCTTCTCTGCCTTTCTATTTGCTCAAGAGATAAGAACAATATTCTGAGATATATCCACTGCTGAAAACAGCAGCTACCTTCTGCTCATCCATAAAGAACAATCTCCAAAGCAAAGCTCTGAAAGAGTTTAGTTTTGACTAAATAAGGATCAAGGAGTCAGTGGTGATATTCCAGCTAAAACAGTGAACACCCCTGTGCCCTAATGCACCACCTACCCTGTAGCAGTGTTTCATAAGCTATTTCAAGAACAGGCTTTGCAGCTGCTTGGCCTGAAGGATGTATCGTGGGATCAGTACTCAAAATGAAAGCAGAACAAATCCCTCAGATGCTACTAAAAATTTCAGCTGGGAAATACAAATATTTTGTTTTCTCTTTTGTTAAAAGACTGGCAGATGTCTCCAAGGGGTTGCAAAAAAAATAGCCAAGCTTCAAACTCAAAAGAGTTTGAGGTGTTGGGTTTGTTTGTTTACTGTTATGGTGTTGTTTGACTCTTGTTATTTTTAATAGATTAATTACAAATTCTGATAAGTAAAAAACCCAAACTGACAACTTACACCCTTTGTAGAGCTCAACATGAGCTCTCAGTGTGCACTTGCAGCCCGCAAAGCCAATCAGATCCTGGGCTGCATCAGTTCTGGAGTCCCTATTACAAGAGGGATGTGGAGGTGCTGGAACGTGTCCAGAGAAGGGCCACAAGGATGATCAGAGGGCTGGAACACCTCTCCTATGAGGACAGACTGAAGGAGTTGGGGCTGTTCAGTCTGCAGAAGAGAAGGCTCCAAGGTGACCTAATTGTGGCCTTCCAGTATCTGAAGGGGTCCTACAGGAAGGCTGGGGAGGGACTTCTCAGGACCTCAGGTAGTGATAGGACTAGGGGGAATGGAATGAAGCTGGAAGTGGGGAGATTCAGGCTGGACGTGAGGAGGAGGTTCTTCACTATGAGAGTGGTGAAGCCCTGGAATGGGTTGTCCAGGGAGGTGGTCGAGGCCCTGTCCCTGGAGGTGTTTAAGACCAGGCTGGATGCGGCTCTGGCCAGCCTGATGTAGTGTGGGGTGCCCCTGTCCATGGCAGAAGGGTTGGAACTAGATGATCCTTGTGGTCCCTTCCAACCCTGAATGATACTATGATACTATGTGAAGAGCATGGAGCAGGGAGAGTGTATTAACATACAGAGGTTAGAAACCAGTATTAAAAGACAGATATTCATTGCAAAAAATATAGCTCTGAATCCCTCACACTGCTCTCTTTTGTACTCTATACTGAGCTTGGCACTCCACACAGGGGCTTGGGGCCTGTATTCCTTTTGGAAGGAGAAAACTACAGCCTGAAGGGGCTGGGTTGCCCCTAAGGATGGGAAAATCTTTCCCTGATTCAATAAGCTTGAATTTGTATCACGTTAAGGTCATTACCTTTCTAATATGTTTACATTTATGTCACCTGCTAGTTAACATGCAGAACACTAAATAGAATTGATGTGCTAATCTGGCACTATGCTTAAGGAAATATTTTTTTGAATAAATACAACAAACTTCAACGTTTCAGAGGATTTCAAGACTCAAGTTTACTATTATTCAAACAATGCCCTCAGCGGTCTGTACCACTATTAGCAGCACCTGTCTGATTTCAGGAAATTCAGGTAATTTCCCAATTCTGTTGCTTGTGATGGACAATTTCCTTCTCATCTGAATGCATGGTTTGTACCTCATTTGCACTGCCCTTTAGATACTTCAGAAAGTTAAAAATGTGTTAGACACAGCATGCTACAGCAAATGTAATACAGCCTATCAACTGGGAAGATGGGCATTTGAAACTGACTTTGAATAGTACATTTGGGAGTTGCTAGGGTTGTCCATAGTGTGCCTACTGCTGTCTGTCCACTGGCAGCAGATTTTACATAAATTAACAAACAGCTTCCACAACATACTTTCCACACACTTTATCTAAGGGTATGTGAAGTAATTTGTGATAGATGTTAAAGAAATTATTCAAAATATGCAAACTCCTCCCAACCCAGTCTTTTTACCTTAAGCCCATTTATGACATACCTTATTTCACAGTATCACAGTATCACCAAGGTTGGAAGAGACCTCAAAGATCGAGTCCAACCTGTCACCACACACCTCATGACTAGACCATGGCACCAAGTGCCACGTCCAATCCCCTCTTGAACACCTCCAGGGACAGTGACTCCACCACCTCCCTGGACAGCACATTCCAGTGACGAATGACTCTCTCAGTGAAGAACTTTCTCCTCACCTCGCGCCTAAACTTCCCCTGGTGCAGCTTGAGACTGTGTCCTCTTGTTCTGGTGCTGGATGCTAGAGAGAAGAGACCAACCCCTTCCTGGCTACAACCTCCCTTCATGTAGTTGTAGAGAGCAATGAGGTCTCCCCTGAGCCTCCTCTTCCCCAGGCTAAACAATCCCAGCTCCCTCAGCCTCTCCTCATAGGGCTGTGCTCAAGGCCTCTCACCAGCCTTGTTGCCCTTCTCTGGACACGTTCAAGTGTCTCGATGTCCTTCTTAAACTGAGGGGCCCAGAACTGGACACAGTACTCAAGGTCCGGCCTAACCAAAGCAGAGTACAGGGGCACAATGACTTCTCTGCTCCTGCTAGCCACACTACTCCTAATGCAGGCCAGGATACCATTGGCCCTCTTGGCCACCTGGGCACACTGCTGGCTCATGTTTAGGTGGCTGTCGATGAGTACCCCCAGGTCCCTCTCTGTTTGGGAGCTCTCCAGACACTCTGACCCCAGCCTGTAGCTCTGCATAGGGTTGCTGTGGCCAAAGTGCAGCTCCTGGCACTTGGATTTGTTGAATGCCATTCCATTGGACTCATTTATAGTTCATGAATGTCTCAAGGAATAAATAGACACACTAAGAAATTAACAACCACTTTTGCAATTAGGTAATTGAGTCTGCAAATGGCAGTAAATATCCACAGTTCCTGGCTATCAGCTAAAGGCATTATTCAGAGGAGAAAGGCTGAAAAATAGCTAAGTATGTATGTGCCATTCAAACAAATAAAAATATTTTAGGAGAGAAGTAAAATATTGTTTGGAAAATTATTAATGATCTCTATTACTGAAGAGTAAACAAAATTATTAAATAGAAAAATAAAAACTTTTTAAGTTTAGCTGTTAAAAACAAAAGGCATTGAGAAGCACATGGCTTTGAAGACAGGATAGAAAATAATATGCCATCTATGAACTGATACACAAAATGGTTAAGTAAGGGCCCCTTTGCAGCAAGTGAAACAACTAGAAGCTGTGAACCCAGTGACTTTGAGATGCCAACAGGAGGAAGAGGCAAAAACCCTATTTGTTATCAGCTGCCAAATAATATAAATCAGCATATCCAGAACCCACACCTGGTGCCAGCTAATGAAAGAGGTGATTAAATTCACCAAAGAGATTGACCAGATGACCTGAGCACACCTGTCTTGATACCTGAACGCTGGAGGCAAGCTGCACAGACACGTCTTGGTGCTTGGGAGTACGTGGCCAAAGCGACTGAAAATTATTTTCATTTCCCCTTCTGATTTTGCCTTAAGATTTGCTACACTGTTGCAACATTACTCTCTATAGCTCTGAAATCTCTTTCTTTGAATGAAAACAGTTCAGGGAGAAGAAACAAGTGCTGGAAGAAGAATGAGAGGGACTGGAGAGCCAAGAGGAAAATATGTCCTGAGCAAACAGGGATAGTATTGAAGCCACCTGTGAAAACGTAGCCAGCAGGAGCAGAGGAAGCACTAGCTGAACTAACAGACAAACAGCAGAAGATGTCATCAGCAAAATGCAAGGAATTGTCAGAGTTGACTTCAGAAAACGATTGCTAAATTAAAGAAATAATGAAGGAGTGGCAATATTACACAGTCTTTATAATCACACCCTGAGATCTGAGAACACGTGTCATCTCTAACGTGCTACAAGTAATATTCATCCCAGCAGTCTTAACTCCAGGAACAATTCTGCCATGGTGCCTGTGAACAAGGTGGAACTGTCATTTTGAAGACCTCAGAATCTGAATAGCCAAAGCAAACAAGAAAAGGAATATTAAGATGTGAAGGGTTTCCAAGAAATACATGTTTAAAGTAAGGAACGACTTAAGAATTTATCATATGCGTCTTAAAATACCATTCTCCAGGGAATTAGGAATCAATATGCCATTGCATCCAAAGCCAGATAATACAAAGCTGTCAGAATTGTGCAATGAAGATAATATTCTTCAGAGGTAGTGAAAACACACAAACATTTACACATATACTTGTTTTTTTCCCTTTTTATGTAGTTTTGTTCCATTATTACTACTGATTAAAAAAACCTGTTTCAGCAGCTTGTTTCGTCTCTGTAAGTTTAGTCTTCCTACAGTTAAGCTCAAGCAAATCATGAGACACACAAAAGAGAAAAGAATGGATTCAAGATGTACTTGCACTAAACCACCATGTTGCTCCCCTTTTTAACCACCCAAGTCAGTCAGTTAGACCTTGTTTTCCGTAAGACTGCAAAAATCCTTTTTGTTGGTTTTCTATTGATTTACAACAGCTCCCACAAATGTGTTCACCATTTCTAAAAACACTGTACTCCTATAGCACCTTCTTTTAATACTTCCTCAATAGATTTATCTTCTGAAGTTCTCACTGCAGTGCTAAGTGGCATCAGTCTTCCTTAACACATAGAATGAGCTTCCCCGTGACTTGCATTAGTGATGAACACATTAGTGATGAACTCATCCATTTAGAAAAGCACACCTAATCACAACAACAAATGAGAACAGACTCAGACTGTCTTCCTCTGAATGCCTGGTGATTTCCTCTCAATTTACAGATGAGCATTCCCATTTCAATTTAGTATGATCTTGTAGACAATTCTATCTCATCCAAAGTTATATGCTAATGCAACACAACCACAACCAACAGGTCATTCACAGCACTGGCTCATACAGGAGAGATTAAAATGGTTCATTGAAATGAAAATGCTTTTAGGTGAAGGTTTGAATTCATTTTATAATTAAAGCAAATCTATTTTATGCATTTGTCAATATTTTCTCCAAATTTACCTTTGTCACTTTTACTTTGAATTTACCCATAGTAAATTCTTTGAGGTTCACACAAATTGTCTTTTCACATTTTCATAGTTGTTTTTCACAATGCTATAGAATAAAAAGTTTACTGGAAGGCAAAGTACATTTTATATTTTAACAAGCAGAAGCTCATTCTGTTGCAAGGGCTAAATGATGCTCTTCATGGATCTCATTTAGCAGGAGTCTAATAATGCAGACCGCCATGGCTTGCAGGGATCATGCCTGTAGTTAATATAGAGTCGGCAAATCCAGCCCATAAATAGTAACACAAGATGGGAAGGAGGGCTAGGCCAGGGAGCTATGATCAGGAAGAGTTCAGATCTTTTTAAGATTGGATTTAAGAGCTGCTTGCTATTCAAGCAACACTAACAACACACCTTTCATTCAGTACATTCCCTGGCTCACTCCTCCCTGGAAGAAGCCAGAAGTCCTCTAATTGACATCCCTCCCCACCCTCTGTCCTTTCTGTCAAGTCTGAAAGAACAAAACACAGTGACACTAATGTAAAAGGATGTAACACTTCATAGTCAAGAAGTAAAACAGGGATTTGAGTGACAGAGATGAGGCCCAGCAAGTCTCCACTTTACAACTGCACAGACACTAGCAAGGAAGTAATGACACACATGCTTTGGGGTTATGCATACCCCCACACTTCTGCAGGCACATGGGAACACCTACAAACTTTGAATGAACTCAGGACAATAACTTCCTCATTTTAAGATTTTGACCACACAGAAAAAGCCCACATTTGGATGCACAGGGCTTTCAGTCCAGGACTGATCCCCATAAGAGCATATATATAGTTATTGGATTTTTTAATATACAACTTCCTCTTGGCCATATCCCTGAAGTTGTAAGTTACACATTCTGTTTTTAATATATGCCATAATCTGGTTTTCCATTTTGTTTCCATAAAATGTTAAGTTTTATGATGCCAAGAGCATAGCCAAATTCTCTCCCTTTAAATAAAATAGAGCCCTTAAATGGCAATTTTTTCTCATGTAAATCCTGAGCTGAAACAGAAAATTGTTTCTACTTGATGGACCAGGAAGCATACTCTTCGTTTCTGTAATACAATGACAGAATTTTCTTCCTCCACCTTTTCTGCTTCCCAGACTGGACACATTCCATCCTTCACAACAAACAAAAACAAAAACCAAAAACTGCCTCCAGCTGCCAAAACAGCTCCAAGGACTAAAAAAGAAGGGAGGAAAAAAAGAAAGCCAAGGAGGAAAAAGGTTAGATTTCGACTGTTACCATGAAAAGCAAATGATCATCTATGGAATTATATCAATCTGTCCCAATAAAGTGTAACAACATTTAACAGACCTACAACAAACAATGCATGACCTAATCCAAAGGGTAAAAAACTGTCTGTTTTAAAAATATGGTCCCTAATCCAAACAAAACAGGGATTAACAACAGAGTAATGATTCTCAATAAACTCAACAGTGAACAGAAATATCTCTCATTCAGTTATAGACAAATTTTCCATAAGCACCCGACAATAAACCAAATGCATCCTTCTATCAATGAACTAACTGTAACAATTTACATTTCTCTGTACTTACACGGAAATTCTTACATCAAATGATGACTGCTCCATTCATTGCACTCCCAACCTGTGTGGTGCAGCAGACACACTGGAGGGAAGGGAGGCCATCCAGAGGGACCTTGACAGGCTGGAGAGGTGGGCACAAGCCAACCTCATGAAGTTCAATAAGAGCAAGTGCAGGGTCCTGCATCTGGGTTGAGGCAATCCCAGGCACAAATCCAGGCGGGGCAGTGACTGGCTGGAAAGCAGCCCTGAGGAGAGAGACTTGGGAGTGCTGGTGGACAAGAAGCTCAACATGAGCTCTCCGTGTGCACTTGCAGCCAGCAAAGGCAATCAGATCTTGGGCTGCATCAGGAGAAGTGTGGCCAGCAGGTCGAGGGAGGTGATCCTCCCCCTCTACTCAGCCCTGGTGAGACCCCACCTGGAGTACTGCGTCCAGTTCTGGAGCCCCTATTACAAGAGGGATGTGGAGGTGCTGGAACGTGTCCAGAGAAGGGCCACAAGGATGATCAGAGGGCTGGAGCACCTCTCCTATGAGGACAGACAGAAGGAGTTGGGGCTGTTCAGTCTGGAGAAGAGGAGGCTCTGAGGTGACCTTATTGTGGCCTTCCAGGATCTGAAGGGGGCCTACAAAAAGACTAGGGAGGGACTTCCCAGGATCTCAGGTAGCGATAGGACTAGGGGGAATGGAATGAAGCTGGAGGTGGGGAGATTCAGGCTGGATGTGAGGAGGAGGTTCTTCACTATGAGAGTGGTGAAGCCCTGGAATGGGTTGTCCAGGGAGGTGGTCGAGGCCCCATCCCTGGAGGTGTTTAAGACCAGGCTGGATGCGGCTCTGTCCAGCCTGATCTAGTGTGGGGTGTCCCTGCCCATGGCAGGGGGGTTGGAACTAGATGATCCTTGTGGTCCCTTCCAACCCTGACTGATTCTATGATTCTATGATTATGAACCCAGTCAAACGTATAAACAGATGGGTGGAAAACTGCTTTTTCAACATAAATACATAGAAATTCTTAAACCTTGTTCAACAATAAAGAGATAGTATTCAAAATGCTGGCCAATGGCAAAGCTGAGTAGGAACTGAACTGTGTCATGCTTTTATTTCCTCTGGATACTGACGCAGCGTGTACAAGACGCTGACTACTCTGTGACAGGGCCAGAATTGTGTGGGCAGTTACAAAACAGTAAAATGACAGAAGAGCAGAAGCATCATGGAAGTGCTGCTTTCAAGCAGGCATACAACCTGCCTAGTAGCAATACTTCTGAAAACCATAAAACGTATCTGGGTCAAAAGCATGACCAGGCTGAAAAAACTGCAGGACTGCCTACTGAACAAGCACTGGCTGAACGAAGGCTAACAAGAGAGCTCCTCTGTGTCCCCGGGGAAATGGGGAATTCACAACCTCCTCATATGAGCAGTACTGTGTGTAAGATACCCAACTCCACCAGTGTTTTTGACCAGCAAGATAACCACAGCTCCTTCTACTTGGTTGCATTTAATGCATTCTATAGAGGTAAAAGTCACAGTTTTTGCTGTAGTTTTCTTGACAAACCCTCAGATTGGAACTTCATTTCAGAAGGCTGTCAGTTTTTGACAGTAGCACAAATGCAGTAACTTCTGAATAGCGAGAGGAACTGCTGCAAATGGAATTAGGGAAAAACAACTCAGTGATACCATCTGTGTGATGTTCAGTATTTCTTTATTGGTGCTTTTGGGGGTGCATTTGCCACACTGTGATACAAATAATATTGCCTAAAAGAAAAAACTTAATGTAGGATTTTCTTACACCATGTTATCAGCATTTCTCTTTTTTGGGGATGTATTAACACCAGAGAGATTCTATACTGTACTTCTGTGAAGCACTTTTTAGGTTACAATTTGAGAACAAACTCAGTGATGTCCCTGAAGGCACTTCTCTAGCAGTACTCTTGCTCCTCACAGCAAAGTGAAAATGAAGAGCCAAGTGTGAACTGTAAGAGGTGCTGAATTTCACATGGCTTTGTGGAAAAGATAAATGAAGAGTGAAATGAGGTCACGAGATTTATTTTACTTATCTAAGAGAAGCTTGAAAAAAAATGACTTGAAATAGTGCAACAGGTTTCTATAGGTGACAAACCATCACAATTCTTCTGGCCTCAGTCTACTGACAGGGTTTGTTATTGGTTGCGTGGTAGGTTGGACGTGATGATCTTGAAGGTCTCTTCCAACCTGGTCTGGTCTATTCTATTCTATTCTATTCTGTGAACAAGTAATAAAACCGGATCATCTCAGCAGAAGAGCTTACTGATGATTTAGTGAAAGGCAAACACATTAGCTACATTGTTCTGCTGCTTCCATTCATGGTATGCCATTTGATTCAATGCTGAAACCAGGTTACTTCAAAACACCAAATATTCAGTATTGCAGGGTGCTATCTTGCTAGGTGGCTTACTACACAAAAAAGGTTTGCCATCTCTGTAAGAATTTGTGAGAGACTAATAAGTTTGTCTCTCTTGGTGTACTCAACAAAGATAAAATCACTTGCTGCTTGAGACAGAGCCACTGGAACGACTCTTGGAAGGTGCAAAGATAACATTGCTCACTGGGCCACAGCTGGCCTACAACAATGACCCAGCCATTCACACCTTCAGGACAAGATAATCTCCACCCATCAAGTACCCTGGAAAGGGTAGACAATGATGTGTAATGAGTGTGGGGGGCTTGTCTGGATGGAGACAGGGGAGATGGAGATTCCCCCCCCCCCATCCAAAATCTTGCCCAAACACACAGCAATACACAGAAAGATTTCCAGGGAAACAATACCTGGATATTTATTTCCTGCCCCTGGAATTCCTGAGGGACAATATTTGAATACATACCTAAGGACTAAAAACTGTATAAAAGACTTGAGCAACTACTGGCTTGTTAGAGGAGAAAAACGGAGATGAAGGAAAACACAGGAGACGGACCATGCCGCTGAGAAGGGAAAGCCGGGACAATGCTACTCCGGAGAAAAGAGGCTGCCCAGAGGACCACAGCTCTTCTCCAGCCAGAGCCTCAGCACCGTTCCTGTACCAACCCAACATCTCCCCAGAGGACCACAGCTCTTCTTCAGCAAAAGCCTCAGCACCGTTTCTCTACAGACCCAACATCTCCTGCAGCACCTTTCGTCCACAGACTTTAACTGTCTTGGGGGGGATGAGGGGTGTGGTAATATAATTCCTTTCCCCTTCTCTCTCTCTTCTCTCTCTCCCTCTCTATTTTCTCCCTCTCCCCTTCTTATGTCCACTTTATTTATGTAATAAATAGTCTAGCTGTTGATACTTTGGCCTCGTTTCTGCCTCTAATTTCACATCACGGGAATGTTCTAAAAGAACTTGAGTCTCTTTCCCTCTCTGGACTGAGACAGAAGTATTGCTAGATACATTCCCTTCACATGCATCAATGTAGTTTTTCCATCAATACATGCTCATAGACTGATTTTGATTATAACCCCAGAATTTAAGAAGCAGAAAAAGATTTTTCTGAGGATTTCAAGGGATACAATTGTATTACTGTGACTATGACAAACCTCTATGTTTAGTAATTGATGTGTTCTTTGCTAAATGATTATTAAAGCTGAGCATCTTTGTGCTATTTGGTATGTTTGTAAAAAAAAAATAATAATTGATACAGACTTGTGGTCTCCAGCTTAAAAAAAAAAAAAAGAAGTAAAAGCCTCTAAGAGCAACATGAAAAATAGCCCCTGGTGAGTTTAGGGTGGTTGTGCAGAAAAGGAAACTATGACCTGATTACTTATTTCTAATTTTCTTGAAAGCATGTACTCTGAGGTTTAGACTCAAAGCCTTCAGAGCATTGCCAAGCTTTAAGTAGGACAGCAAGTGTACATCTTCAACATTTTTATAATGTTTTCTTTCCAACTGCAGCATTCCTATACATGACTGAATAGTTCGTTGTCAAGTTCTTCATGTCAGTGCCTTTTCTTATTAAGCCCAAAGCCCAGTTCCTTATGTTGCTTAAAGAAACATGGTAATTAAAAAAAGATGCTGTGGTCACGCACTCCAGCCTAAAATGTCATGCAGTTACAGGATCTGATCTTCAGAAAGTCCCGAGTCCCTGAAGAGAAACTGTTTAGCCTACAACTAGCTCCACATTTCAATATGCTATTAAAAAATAATCATTAAAAATGTGAAACCAGTTAAAGAGGATGTTCCATTTATATGAGGCATTTTTATATTACTTCGAGCAAAAGCTGAATGTCCAGATGCCAGGCACTAACCTCTAAAAGTACCCAGCACAGGTATAGCTAGCATGGGATTATCATCCACTGAATAGTTACAGAAGTAAGAGTTTAAAATGTTTCAAACAAGCCAAACTTTGCTGTAAAATGAACACCTGCACATCTTCTGCTGCATCTCAGATTTCTTGTGTCTGTTCTAGACTGCACCACTACCCACCTCATTTCACTGGCAACACCCAAACAAAAGATCAGGTCTTACACACAGCCCTGCACACGACAAAGCCACGATTTCAGCACTGCATCAGATACTGACTTTTACAAAGCCACCACAGCCAAGCCTATCTTCACATAGCCACTCATACACCTTCCAAATGGCCAAAATAATGCAGACTGTGTCTTGGGCTCCACATCAGCCTAGGCCTTTCCATGCTAAGGTGGTTCTAACTGCTGTTGAGTTCTGGGAGATATATAATGTTAACACAAATTTCCTCTATGACAAAAATTACCATAATGTAGTTGCCACACCACAGTCAGTACTCAAGAAGTTTCAGTAGTGTTGGTAAGATATCTCACACCAATTCATTTTCATATGTAATTGTAGTTACAAAATTGTGAGAGAGATGAGGTTATTTTTTTCTTTGTCTGTCAAATTGTTATTTCAAGCCTGATCATATTTCTTCTTGATAGACCTATGAAATGGCTGTTCTTAGAACTACAGCTTCTTGCCAAGAAAAAATCATCTTGGCTTTTACAATATAAAAGAGAAGGAAGTGTTAAACAGAATTTTCCCAAAGTTGTGCAGGATAGGCATTAAACTGGAAAGACCTAATGTTGATGTAAACCTGAACGCACTTATCCAATAAAAAATGGTGAGGAGAAAATAGTAGGGAGAAAAGATGAGTAAAGCTGACAGAAATATCCACCATGGAGGAATGGGTGTGAGACACGAAAGTCAGCATTCTGGACCAGCTAACAGGGTGTTCATAGGACTGTTTTAGTGTCAGATACAGGAAGTGCTGTCAACTACTGCAACATCATTTCTGCTCGGGAACAGAATTTCCTCAAGCACACAAGGTTACAGACCTTATTCTTCCTTTCCTTCTATCAATTAAAGAAGCAGAACAAAATAATCTTTTGACAAGTGATGCTCACCAGTGTGTAGTAAAAGAAGACACAATCATTTAGGTCAGGACAAAACCTTTTAAGATCATCAAGTCCAGTCTTAACTCTGCCTAGTAACCACTAAACCATGTCTTGAAGCATCTCAATGACATCTTTTAAATACCTCCAAGAATGGTGACTCCACCAGTTCCAGGGACTGCCAGTTCCAGTGCCTCAAGGTGAAGAAATTTCTCCTAATGTCCTATCAAAACTTCCCCTGGCACATCTTAAAGCTATTTACTCTTGTGCTATTGCTTGTTACTTGGGAGAAGAGATTGACACCCCCAGTTCCCTCCGCTGCTCCTCATAAGGCTTGTTCTTATTGCCTGTTGTAGTTTTAGGGAGTGGACAGATGTTCTTTACTCCTCCCCAAAGACATAAAAGAAAATGCTTCTGACAGAATTGGAAAGAATTGGAAATTCAAATGGAAGTACTATTCAAATATACAACACAAAACCATACCAAAATACCCAACAATTCATATTCAGCCTCAGCCCAGCTGTCTAGCCTGGGCTTCTTCAAAACCTTTCTAGGTCATCACCTTCCAAAACCTCCCCCACAAGAGGTAAGGTCTGGTTGGGAGCAGAGAGAGGGAGAAAAGGGGAAGCTAGTTTATACAGGTAAGGGAGAAACAGGCTGATGGGAATGAAATAACAAAAGATTACACTTTACAGTCCACCTCCTTGCACATTTCTGGTACTTGGAGGACTTTCAACTCCATGGTTAAGACATCCCAGTTCTTAAACCCATAACATTGCCCTTCTTTGGACATGCTCCTCACTGTCTTTCTTGTAGTGAGGCTCCCAAAAGTTAACACAGTATTTGAGGTGCAGCCTCATTAGTATCAAGTACAGGGAGAAATTCACTTCCCTGGTCCTGCTGGCCACACTATTTTTGATACAAGCCAGGATGCTATTGACCTTCTTGGCCACCTGGGCACACTGCTGGCTCACATTAAATGACTTCTCTGCCTGGCAGACATCTCTTGAACTATAGGCTTCTAACCCACTATATCAAGGTGATTTTATGCAACCTTCTCTTCAGTTATGCTCAGAAGGTAACACAATGTTCAGAGCATTTCACAGTTTCTGAAGTGAGGATTGATCTTTTCGAAGTAAACCTATTGCCACTTATCAAAGGCAAAATACAGTATACCAGTATTTGTACCTTTAAAAAAACCACAAAATAAGGACACATGAAAAAATACTTCAGGATTTATGGGTGAGTGGTGCAGCAGAGGAGGAATAGCAGCATACTTTTCTTTTTTAGTGTTTTGGGTTTTTTTTTCCACAGAACATAGAACAGCTTACTATGATGGAAATACCCCGAGATTATTCTTTGCATTCTTAGATATAAACATCTCATGATTTTGCAGGCCAGGAAATCGTGAATTTTATTCATGCTCCTGCTCATGAATTGTCAGGGGGCCTTTACTGTTTGCATCTGTGGAATGTTTATTTTAGAAACTGTGTCAAAATATTGCCTAGCAAACTACTAATACAAAACACATTATGTAAATGTGGGGTATCATAATTTCTATGAAGCCCACATCACAAGAGAATATATTAGAGGAGCTCGATTTCTAATTCCTCAATAAATTCTCTTTGTTAAATATGTGCAGGACGGATTTATTTCAGTACCAAACAATCTGAAAAATGCCCTTCCTTCCATATATAAGCTATTTGTTAACTAAAAATAGATCCACATTTTACTATGCAAAAGTACAACCTATTTTTAACCTCACATTTTCATGCAACGTTTATAGAGAAAATATTTTAAAACAGGAAATTAGAGTCCATTTCCTGTTTTAACAAGGATAATCCTTTGACCAGTAGGCACAAATATTCATTCCTCTTTAATGTTAATTAGCACACTATTCATCCTACATTTCACAAATTAATGAAAGAAAGCAAGTCGCTGAGAATATTGTTAAGTTCATAACATTATTCCCATTATTTATCCAGAGCCCAATAAAACTGTTCAGCCACAGACTTGCAGCCTCCAGCTAGGCTCCTGCTATTAGCCCTAAATCACTTTTAGAGTTGGAATAACAGTAAGTTACCAAACTCAAATACACAGCTATCTACATCTGCTAGATGGCTTGTTTTACTGGACATTCTGGAAAATTTTCATTTATTTGGTCTGAACTGTAAAGTTTTTTGCTGCTTATGAAGGAATCAATACTTTAAAAATCTGCAAACCAGCAATGGAAAATCTATTTGGAAGAAAGTTGAAGGGACAATGCCTTTTCTTTAAATGAGCAAAAGACAGCATCTTAAAAATGGCATATAGACAGGGGTTTAAAAAAGGTAATTATTGCTTCTTTAGTGAATAGCTAAATCTCTACATTTACAATCTGAACCATGAGGAACCGCAGAAAACTGGAAATGACCACACGTGGCTGCTTATACCAAGCTGAACCAAGACAGAGAGCTGCCATACCTACTCCCCACCCCAAAGCCATCTGAATCAGTCTCCCCTGGTTCTGTCAACACTAGCCTCTTCATGCAGCAAGTCATCCAAAATAACAGAATGGAGGAAGTAAATACCTGTTTGCCGTCTTTAATGCTCAAGTCTGTTTAGACTTGAGACATCCTCTGTTTAGATAGCATAATCAAAATATGAACCCTTAACATTGCTGTTTAAGATGTTCCATAAACTGATTTTTGAGCTCTTCATATTTGATCAAAGTCTACACATACAAGGCTGCTTAATTGAAGGAGCTCTTAATCAAAACCACTTACTTGGTCTAACCTGGCACAAGTACATAGCATGTGTGCTAACCAGCACAATCAGAGCTGTAGATGAGGAATGGGGTGGGTGGGCAGCACTGCTGCACCATAGAGAAACTGCCATGAGCTGCATGATTCAGCCACTCACTTCCCTCTTTGTTCTGGAGAATGCCTGGCAAGGTATTCACTGACTGCTCAAACTTGCACGTGCCTACATTTCCACTGCAATGTCCCTATTTCATGCTTGGAATCATGCGTAAAAAGGGCAGTGTTCCAAATTGCTGCTGGCTTCTGTCCAAATTGCACTTCCCACTTTTAACTGGTACATCTTTGTTAATAGCAAGTCCCATGCAATTTGGCTAATGTGCATTATTCAGAGAACCCTTACCTAAAAACAGAATATCATTCTCTTGATTTTTTTTCCCTTTCTTAACTGAGGCAGTTATATCCATTCTTGCCTAGGTTCATGGACTGTAAATCAAGAGACAAGGGAATGAAACAGATATAAAACATAATCATGCTCATGGTTAGGTCTTACTGGAAAAAACAGCAACGGCTTTAATGACTTCCAGACTCTCTGAAAGCCTTGAGCAAACCACTTTTTCACAGAGGTGCCTCCTTTGGCTGCATGAATGCTACAGGTGACTCTCATTTTATTAGCTTACAGTAATGGCGATTGCAAGCATAAGAGAGCTGCACTGAGTTCATTACAAACAATTTCACAGGCCTGATGAGGGCAAGACTTTCAACAACCACACTGAGGGAAACTGTTTCAGAGTATAACGAGTTATCTTTGTCCCAGCATCTCTTAAACGTGTCCACACTAGCCAGGCACTACCCTTGATCAATGAATCCATATTGCCTGAGCTGATATATCAAGCCAGATAATCTAAATTGAAAATGTGTGCTAAAGCACTCACTTGTGATTTAGACATAAAAGTTTCAGAAATTCCTCTGCAGCAGCTCTGACCTCCCATACCTTCCATGGAGATAGCATGGCTGACCACACCCACTGACTCTTTACGTGCAAAGTAAAGGAGGCCGGGTAAAATTTCCACAAGGGATGAGAGGCATCTTCAGGGTATCACTTACTGACTGAAACATGACATGAAAATCACTTTTTGGTTTTGTAAATAACAAACTTTTTAAAGGGACTTATTTTCAGACAAACTATTTTAAAAGTGACATTTATTATTTAAGTCTAAGAACCTGAACATAATGTTATATTTCTATAGATGTATTTAATACCGGTATCTTTGGAAAAGGTGACCAAGGAAACCTACTGAAACAGCTTATAACAGAGGTTGTATTGAGACAAATATACTCTAAAGGTTAAATAGCTTGCCAAACCACGTGGGCTATTTTCTTCCGTGATATGTGGTCTAATGGTTTCAGCCTGTCCCAAAACAAGTCTTCCTCCAACTTTTTAAGTTTGCTGAAATAACACACATGCCTACACAATTTCTTTTCTCTTCTCAACAGAAAACAAAGTGAAACCATTACTTGATTTCTGAGAACTACAAGCGCTGGCCCTTTAGCAATGTAAAGCTAGGTTAAAGGAAGCTGTAATAAGCTGAAAATTAACTTTGTCTACATGTCCAGCAATGGGACCTGATCTTTCACTCAGAAAAGACAAAATCTATATTTCATTATAATGTAGGTTAAATAATGCTTGCTAGCAAACAAAGCAGACATGACAAACAGCAGGAACTACATAGAATCTCAGTGACTCGCCTCCACTATCTGTCAAGGTATTTCTAAATGCCAGAGGAGGAAGACAGGTTGTTTAGTTTTGGAGTTTCTTGGAGAGTTGTAAGAGGGTATTTATATATGTCTGTGTCACAGCTATGGCACGGTGGTGCAATGATCTGAAACAAATATATTTACTCTGTATTTTCAACAAGCACTGGCTTATCCACATCAGTTTAAGATAATTCAAGTAAACAGCAAAAGCTCAGAGCATATGGAAATTTCTGAACTAACACTTAAATACATTCTCTTCTGTGTCCTTTGAAAAGTTACAGAGACAATAAAATTTTCAAGCCAGCTGAACTCTACTCTTTTTCTCTTCAATTATAGAAATAATCCTTAGTTATTACCAAGCCACCTTCTGCTCACTCATAACTACATCTGTCAACTACTTTCATAACTTTTTCCTGGTCATATGTTACATCATGTCATTGTTTCAGCTTATGCTTTTGGAACATCCTCACATCTCTTTTACCCTTGTGGCTTTTACTTCAGTGTTCTCTTCCAGTTCTCCATGTACATCTTAGATGTGTCTTCAAATAATTTGGCAGGTATCTCCTCCCATTGCTATAATCATAACTGCCTCATTGTCCATATACCTGGCATGTTTCCAAAGGATGCCAAATACCCTTTTCATTATAATCTACAACTTGTTCCTCATCTCTTTAGCTGTATAATTCACTTGGGCCTAGTTTTTGCTGCATCCACAAAGATACTCTCTGTCCAACTCAATACCACCACAATCACATCATGCAATCCACCAAGTAACACAGGTGGACTGCTATTATATTAACCATCTGCGAGCCTCTAGCTTTTAAACATAGTGAACTAAAGCTGACTATCCTCACTCACTTCCACCCACTGATCTTACTTATGTGTGCATCCCCAGCCCCATCAGCCCTACCCTGAATAATTCATTAGTCTTCCACCAAGTTTGGAATTATTCAGTGTTTCTGCATGTGCACACTGCACAGGAAAGATGTGCCCTGCATAGTTCAGAAAACCTTTTTCCCTCCTTCCCAAGGGATTAAGCCTACTGTAATAAATGCAAAGGCACATCATCTAACAGTGGAAAGCATTAGCATTTTTCAGTTTACAACTAGACAACTGCTAACCTACATTTCTGATGTGAGTTTAACCATATAGGCTTTCCTTTTCTGTTACTTTTTTCTGCACTTAAGCCAGTTATCTCAAAACCAGCCTGAAGAGCCTGTGAGCACCTAGTATTTTTACGAGATGTTTGAGGACTTCTGAGCATTGCTACAACACAGGAACTATACAAGACCAAGGCAGCTGCCAAATGCTGCATTACCAGGGACGACTTCTTTTTTTTTTTTTTTCCTAAATCAAGGTAAGTCAGAGTACCTATGAGAACATTACACCTTTGTAAGCAATGTAAAATTGCACTGTATGGTAAGTGCTTTACAGGGCAAGTATAAACCACATCATCATTCATGCTTTTAAAAATCACCCTATGTTACACAGATCACCAGGAAAAACAGGACAACCCACCAATAATTATTCTGTTGTCCCATAAGAGCGCCTGAGAGAAGTGACAAAATGACAGTTTGGAAACAACTTTGGTCTCATGTGCCACTGGGAAATGGCAATTTCACTTCAGGTGGACCTGGACTGCATCTTATGTTCAACAGATACCCTCAAAGCTCTTAATCACTATGAAAAAAATTAATGCAACAAGGAATAATATTTTCCTTCTGAAAATATTCATAAAAATATTTACTTTCAGGGTCTTCTCTCCCTTACAATATCCAATCAATATTTTAACAAGTCCTGGCTCTCACTCACAAGTGAATTAGGGCTTTATTGCTCCCCAAAACTGATTTCAGACCACACTGGTTCACCCCTTAAGTTTCCTTCCCACAGGATATGGTTTCAGAACTAGCTCCAGAGACTTCAGCTGCTTTCTTAATGGGGAGAAAAGCAGCATTTCTGCAATGTACTGACCTTTTTTTGGATATGTTGATTCTGAAGCACGTTAGTTCATTGTGAGAAATTGGAAGCTGGCATGGTTCCAAAGCCTTCAAAGGGACCTTGCCTGTAATTTTTACCCATTAAAATGAAAGTGCGTGGCTGTAAAAATGTCACTGTGATTCAAACAGCTCTATTACTTGCACCAGTGATCTGGTAGCACCACTTCACAAAGGTCGAAGACAATAGGTTTCACTTCTATGACCAAGCTGCATTCTTGCACATCATATGAAGGAGAACAACAGAAACGTGACTGAATGTGAGAAAGCACCAGATTGCAATGGCCTTTTGGGTGGGGATGGACAGAAACACACATACTACAAAAATTTAATAATCCTCCACCCAAGCATTGCTAGTGCATGACCTCACTGGTTTCCTACATATACTGCAGCAGCCTTCCTGCCATCACTCTGTTGAGCCAAGCAATGATGTCAACAGTCCACCTGTGAGAGTGATGCAGCCCTCTGGGTCATGGTCAGAGAGCTTGGATAAAAGCTGTGCCAGTATTAATTAAATGCACCTCTTATTTCACTGCTGATTTCCTCCGATAAGGCTCAGCTCATTTTTCCTGGAAAGCCTTCCATGCTGCAGAGAACCAGAGCCAACCATAACACAAAACAAATATTGGTTGAAGTATATTAAGACAACATACTAAATATTTAGTTAAAGAAAAAAAACAATTATTGCCTATCACTGCTGAGATAATTACAAATCTCATTAATTTTCATGTGCTAATGACAAGTTTAAACTAAAAATGCTAGTTACTGCAGATAGCTTATTATCTTTCAAAAGTAATTACTCTCTTTCTTTTGTAAAGATCTTCTTGATGAAGTTTGAACATAATTCTAAGCTGCTTTACCATTGACAAGTTCCGCAAGGTTAGAGTGAGAGGATCTTGTCCAGTACAACATATGCTTTGAGAATGGAGTTTGACATTTAATTAGCATCAGAACTATCACTTTTAATGATTGTGATTTTAATGATTGTGTTGTCCAATAGCATTTACTCTGTCATTGGATAGGTCTTAACTAGCTCTAAGGAGGCTCTAAGCAGCTTAGGTATTAAGCATCCTGTTGCATTAATAGCAAGCAGTGAAAGGAAAAAATATATACTGCCCCCTTTGTTTCTTCTTCTATAAAGAAATCTAATCTAATCTACTGTCATAACCGGCTGCTTTCACTATATGCTGTCTGTAATCCCTCTACTCATAGCATCTGACCTCCAAAGGCTTAAAGTATTTAGGATATACCCTATCCTTTATCAATAAGAGAAATGTCAAAGGAAGACTCTCAGTTTTGGAACCTGACATCAAAAATATTTTTTCTTGCATGACTTTAAGAGTACCACTAGCCCTGTGATTAAATCACTGACAGCAACACACACGTGCACTAAACCTGAAGGTGGCAAAATAGAAAAGTGATCTCAAAAGTAGAGGTACAACTCTATTATGAAGGTTTGTTTCCTGATGATCACAACTCTCAATTCTGAAAGGCAGCAAATTGGACCTCCTGCCACAGATTTAATTCAGGAGAAAGAATTATATGGCAAGGATGTTAAAAATAAATCCATAATCATCCATGCATTTTGATTTGTAGCAACTATGATAGTTCTAAGGAGTGTTTTGTCCCACATTCCTGAGCATTAGCAGTATTTTCCGACCAATCAATGATCCATGTCTGCCTATGTAGATTTTTAGCTCTTGGGGCCCTTATGTTTATATAATATGTTGCCGTGCAAACTCTCTTGGAATATATAATACTAAGAATATACTGACTACCTAGTTTCTGATATAGGAAGAGTTCTGTGGCTATAATGCTTCCCATTGAAGTCAGGGTAACTAACTCAGACATATTTTTTACAACCTTCCCCAGTAAGAAATCCCATATATAAAATGTCCTTCATAAGAACATTTTTGGATCTAGGTGGAAACCAAAAATGAGAGGTAATCCTTGAACTTGTTTGGTCTATAACGCTCCTACGGACAGCTGCTGAGGATTTATGAGGCTGAACTGCAACTCGTTTGTGTTGAAGCATGCAGAGTGTGACTCATTTAGAAAGCTCAACCCAGAAACATTTCACTCTGACATCCTACAGAATGGCTCCCTCATGGTACTGAAGTAATTGCTGCCCATTCTTCACTTTCACTCCTTCTCACAACTTCGACACACCACTCCCAGTGCAAACTTGAATCCAGGTCATGAAAGAGATACCAGAACTTCTGACAAATTTCATTCTGTCACCAGTAATTAGAATTGGGCTGACGCATTTTAAATACACAGCTGTGCTCCACTTCTGGTGGACACACGTAGTGTGGCCATGAAGAAGGAAAGCATATCTCCAAGTCTAGTGAGTTAGTGACACAGTTTCCTGAACTCCAGGAACTCTCCTGGTCAGAAAGTACTTCCTTCCTTGTTTCAAACACTTAATTGTTTCAGAGGGAATTCAAAACAATAGATTAGAAACTTTCAACCTTGCCTAAGTGTACTGCTACACAAGGAAATCAGGCCATGCTCTGGGAAGATGAGATAACACTGAGAGAGTACTCTTTTTGGAAATGCAATGACTTTTGCATCCCTTCTCTAGCACCATCCCACAAATCAGCTATACACAAGCGTGATTCATGCTATGAGATGTCAGATGCAGTTCAACTACTATTTGGAAAGGTTGGCAAGCGGCGTGAGCGAACTAGCTTCTCAGCTACTTTGATAAGGATTGTCAGGGAAGAAAGCATCAGAGCTTCCTAATCTGAGTCTGTACTTTCAAGGATGGGTAGGAAGAAAGGCTGACAATTGCCTCTCTTTAGCACCTCACTGTTTAAATCTCTTAAGATGGAGAAAGATTGTGCTCTACTTCTGCAGATAAAAATCTATTCCTACCACAACTTAGTTTTACAGAACCAGCAGAGGTATTCACAAGGACTGAAAATAGATCAGGTTCATCAGCTGAAAAGCAATCATTTCAATCATACACTCTTTCTTAACACAATTCCTTTCATGGAAATACATTACACAATGCTTTATAATGATGGATGAAAGACTTAATATTTAAAATATAATCATGTAACTACAGCTATTTACAAGCTGCCATTAGAAGAAGGAAGAGCAATGGACATATAAATTCATTTTTCTGTAGCATTAGTATGCCTGAGTAACCTAGACTGAGTCATTCTCTCAGACCCTGTAGTCAAAACTCTCTTATGTGATATTACACGCTCCTAATATTTTTTTTCTTGCCCACATAAAGCTACAGAAAGCACAAGGACAAAACTATTACAAAACCCCCAAGAACTCACCTAGTTATACACACTATTTTAAGAGGCAAACAGGAAATGCACTTCCCTGGGTCAAGCTGGGTCAAAGGAAGGGGAGTGATTGAGCTGAACAGCCTGCACTCACCGTTCCTACTAAAGGGTAGATGAATCCAGCTCCAATACTGGCTCGCGCATCACTAATCGGCAGAATGAAACCAGTGGGAACGCCTTTCCTCTCAGGCTGATGGGAGAGGGATAGGTGAGTTTTTGCCATACAAATGGGAAGATTTCCAAATCCCTAAAGGAAAAGGGAAATAAAATAAAAATGTTTTTAAGATACAATATGCTTTTACTTTGTTATCAGTACCTTCTAGAAACCTCCAAATCCTTACAGCAATAGTTAACTGCAATTTCTTAACAGCTGATATTTCAGAGATTAACAGAACACTGTATTTCACATTCTGTTCTCTCTCAGCTCAGGCCTCTATCTCCACAGACTTGACTGAAGGGATATCCAGCCTCTAGAGCGGGTTCTCACAATGGGTACAACACTATACAAGAAACCTACACCAACTCCATGAAACTCTAGTGCAGCACTTCTCTCTGGGCTCTGATAGCCTAGTTAGATGCCTATTTGGGACCAGGATTCATAGTTCACCTAATTGTCTTGTTGGCAATAAACAGAAATGGCTAATGATGCTTTGCTTTGTTTTTAAAACATGCGTGGGGTGGTGGCACTCACTTCACTAATGACATTACAGTAGTTACTCAAAAAGTGTGGGGGAGGGGGGGAAATCAAGAAAAGGCCCTTAGCAGCTCCCCCCACACTATTTGTCTCCCAGGTTATCAATTAACCTTGCATCAGGCACCTTCCACACTTCTGTTCAGTTCCTTGACAAACAAGGATGAAATTCACAAGGCCAGGAGGGGTGGCAGCACTGCAGGGAATTGCCTCTGCAGCTTTTAATGACATTATGAAAATATTTCCTAATGCTGCTGACATTTAGACTAATAAATAGATTAGAGAATTACACGGGAGAAGATTGATGCAGATTATTTTGCTTCAAGTACACCAAATAAGTTTCTTTCCAATCCAGAAAAATCAAAGTCATTCTCAGGAGATCTGCATTACAGAGAAGACGGCTATACTTATGCCTGTCTGAGCAGGCTGCTGACGTATTCTCAGGACTTTTTCCATGATACATTGTCCATAATTTCAGTTTTTTGACAGGCAGCTCCAGCAGTGTTTACAAGCAGAAGCATTCCATTATGGAAAATACATTCAGCTCTCCACATGGTTTCAAAACTGTTTTTAAATGGTAACAAATACCACTTTCACATGCTTTAGGAACTGTGATCTATTTCACTGTCTAGCATTTCTAATGCCTTGAAAATAACATGAATGGAAGGAAAACGAATGTTTTTCTGCTATTGGGAGCTTCAACACGCACAGGCCTTTTAGTGCTTGCAAACTCATTTTTTGCAGGTACAAATGAAGACTCATTCTAAAATCAGTCACATTCACACATTGCTACTTTTGCAGATGTGCAGTTGTTGCATTTGAGGCATTAACTCAAAACTACCACTCTGTGTAGAAAGTACAGAGTTTCAGCAATAATCTCAAAATGACTCCAAACACCACACCAATCTTATAAGAGAGAGCTTTCAAGGTTAAAGCCATTCTGATCTATCTAATCTAAACCAACCTATACTGATTTCCTATGGTTTAGCACCATGGGATAGCTCACACCTTTTAGCAAAGCTTGACTAAACGCTCCAATCTGAAAACCTTTTAAACCTCAAGGTTTCCTAAGACTCATCCAGCAGGTGCCTGTTTGCATAATTCACTGGTGTTCTTACCTGCCGGGTGTAACGATCAACTTGTGCCTGCGCAGCAGGAGACAATTCTATATCTTGAGCTCCATACACCTTCTGAGCAATGATTCTTATTTTTTCAGCAATAGGAAGCTGCAGAGACAAAGAAATAACACAAGGATGAATATTAGGCATGAGAAACCAGGATCTTGTTTGCTGAGTGAGAAATATGAGTCTCTCATTTAAATTCATCCTTATTAAATGGGCTTGCTAAAGCATGAAACCAAGTTAAGGGCACAGGTGTTGGATAGGATATACAGCTACAGGTGCATGAATTACAACTGTGATTTCAGCTACTGCATCATTTAAGAGCTGCACAATTTGTGCACTATGAAGCTGAAAAGCAAGGAATTGTAGCAGCAAATTCGTGACTCATCACTGCTTCTTTGATTACAATTGAATTTTTTTTTTTTCATTCTCCCCTCCTATCATTCCTAACATATATATATATATGTATGTATATGAATGTATATATATATATTGCATTAGAGTATTGTTGTTGTAAAACACTTCAGAGCAAACAAACAAACAAAACATTATGTAAGCATTTAGGGGCACACTTTGAAGTCACAAGTCTCAGTCTCTATGATATTCATTGTATTCACATCATGCTATTCAGCTCAAACTGAGCATGTGTTCTGCCTTTAGGGCTTCTGTTCAAAGGCAGAAACAGACTCTCACACTCAGACTGTTAGAAATCTTTTTACAGATTTTCAGCAGACAGATTTTTGTGGTCAGATCAGCTACTTACTTTTTTGTGCCATCATTTCACAGAATCACTGAATCACTAGTTGGTAAAGACCTCTAAGATCATCAAGTCCAAATATTATCTAACTCTGCAGGGCCACTACCACACCATGTCCTTGAGCACCATATCCAAACAGCTTTTAAATACACCCAGGGATGGCAATTCAACCGCTTCCTTGGGCAGCCTGTTCCAGTCTTTGATAACCCTTTCAGTATAGATGTTTTTCCCAATGTACCCTAACCTAAACCTCCCCTGGCATCACTTGAAGCCTTTTTCTCTTGTCCTATCAGTTGTGACTTGTGAGAAGAGACCAATACCCACCACTCTACAACCACCTTTCAAGGCAGAGTGACAAGGTCTCCCATCAGCCTCCTTTTTTTCAGGCTAAATGACCTCAGCTTCCTCAGTCACTCTTCGTAAGACTTATTCTCATGACCATTCACCAGATTCACTGCCCATCTCTGGACTAAATGTCTCTCTCACACTACAGAGCCCAAAGCTGAACACAGTACTCAAGGTGCAGCATCACCAGTGCCAAATACAATGGGACAATCGCCTCTCTATTCCTACTAGACACACCATTCCTGATGCAAGCCAGGATGGTATTTACCTTCCTGGCCACCTGAGCACATCACTGGCTCATGTGCCCTAGGGATCTAGGTCCTTTTCTGCTGAGCAGCTTTCCAGCCACTTTGCCCCAATGCCTGTAGTGTAGCATGGAGTTGTCATGACCCAAACACAGGACTTGGCACTTGGCCTTGTTGAAGCCCATATGTTTGGCCTCAGCCCACAGATCTAGCCTGTCCATGTACTTCTGAAGAGTCTTCCTACCTTCCAGGAGATCAGCACACCCACCTAACTTGGTGCAAACTTACTGAGGGTGCACTCAATCTTTTCATCAAGGTCTTTAATAAAGATATTAAACACGAGTGGCCCAAGCACTGAGCAGTTGGTTTAGAGTAAATAACTCCTCTTTCTCTCTCCCATTGTCTTGAATGTACTAGTCAAAAGCAATTACGACCTCTATAGCCTATCTTGAACAAGACATCCTTTTTGACTTCTTTCCATAATAACAGAACAATGGGGGAAAGATCATACCACCAGTACAGCTACTTCAGCGCACATCTGATCACAGATGGCCAGAAATATATGCAATGCTCCAGGGAACATCGCATCAGTAGTTTGTACTCTAGCGTGTTTAATTAACAACAACAACAAAGCAACAGAGCACAAAACTGAAGTAATTAATCTTATTCCAGCAAAGAAACTGGTTTATGAATAACAAACTGGTGCATTTGTAGCAAGTTCCACACTTAACTGCATTTTTGCAATGTCTGTCTAGAAGTAATGGTTTTTTTCTGAAAAGATACATCAGCTGAAGGGTTTGTGCCAGACTAACCTGCCACAGTGAGGTTTAAAGATATTCCACAGGACAATTTATGAATATGTTGACTATGTGATTACTGCATCTTAATGAGGTAGAATGATATCATGTTCCAGACTTCAGGCTTCTTACAGGAATCCCAAGCATTGCAAAAAAATTTAATAAGGATTGGTGATAACACGTTGTAAATACCCTGGATACGATTCCTGGCAGCATTAAGTTGAGTGGAATACTTAGTGACATGGATAGCTGTCACAAGATGAAACTTCTCTAAGGTTGATTATTAAATATGTTCATATCCATGCCAGTTTTGAACATAGTGGAAGAAAAGCAAAATGTGACTCAACTTGGTTTTTTGGGGTGCTATTTGCTCGCAGTTAAGCCATAACACCAACAGCAAAAGCAAAGGCAAAAGGAATTCCACTCCCTGTTGTCAGTAGAGTTCAACATCAAAACTAACAGCTTACTGCTTAAAATTCAGCAATTCATTGAGATGGAGATATTCATTTAGCTTCAACTTGCATCGGTGTAAAAGTATTTCAATCTAATTTGACAGCAGCATAATTACTACACCCTCAGCCCCTTTTCACTGACCACTGTAGTCTCCAAACAAAACCCAGCAGGGCTCTGGCTAACATTGGGGCAGACAGTGGTGGCATTCTGTTCCTCCTGGGATATGCACTGTATCTTGGATGTCTTTTTCTAAGCTGGACAGTCAAACTGTATCTCTACAGACTTATGGTGGGGTTAGTTTGGTTTTGTTTCTTATTTTGAAATGGAATTTCTGATACTTTTCAGGCCAGTACAAACCCCTCAAATATTGCAAATGTAGTCTCAGAAGAATCACCAGTGGGGAAGCAATTGCAGGAGTTGTGAATGGCAAACAAAAGTGTTTTTCTGAGACCATCACATGTTCTTGCAAGGCATGCACATAGAAAGGGATGAGGCAATGTGCATGGTGTCAGTGGAGAGTTCGATCCTATTTAATCTCACAAAATAGGCAAATGAGCTCTGCCAGCAGTGGGGTGCAGTGGGGCACAGGTGGTCTATACCCATTGAAACAGCCTGTGTATGTGTGCACTCTCAGAAGTGACTTCCTGAAGTATCAGGAGTAGGGCAAGGTGCACATCACACCATGCTAAGGATCCATTGGTTTCCTAGTATTTAGTGGGATTTTAAAGAGATCATCTGTTCAGAATCACAGTGCTCTTTGGGTGTATTTCTGCATCACAGAATAGCATTTCAAGCTAGAAAAATTCCCATGTTTCAATTGTTAAGTAATACTGCTGGGAAAGTTCAACTTATCAAAGCATTTTCCAAAGAAAAGCCACCCAGTACTTCACATGAGAAATAAAAATTCATTTTGCTTGAAAAGAACATGGAGTTATTTATCAAAAAAGAGGCTCTAGTAATACAAAAGACTTTTTACACACATGCCATAGCAGCAGCCTCTATGCTTCAAGATGCTTGTAGGAACAATTCTTCCTTTCTCTAATCTAGTCTTTAATGGCAAGTTTAGTGCTAGTTTTTCCACAAAACTGTTGATGATTCAGCACTTCACTATGAAAATGCTCTCACTGGCATATGCACCATATGCAAGTGGTCATTGCATGGAAAAGTGCTTAGGTGAATTCAAAAGAACTGAAAAAGATAAGTACATGTAGTAAGTAACAAAATTATTTTGCTCCTGCTGATACCAGTCTCCTCTGAAAAATTATGTGAGCTATTTATTTGTACCTTAAACACCTTGGCCAAATATCTGTCAGTAGAAACCACATATTTATGGTCTCCATAGAATCACAGAATTCTCTATGATTCCATGATCTCAAGCACACAGTATCTGAAGGGGGCCTACAGGAAGGCTGGGGAAGGACTTCTCAGGATCTCAGGTAGTGATAGGACTAGGGGGAATGGAATGAAGCTGGAGGTGGGGAGATTCAGGCTAGATGTGAGGAGGAGGTTCTTCACCATGAGAGTGGTGAAACCCTGGAATGGGTTGTCCAGGGAGGTGGTCGAGGCCCCATCCCTGGAGGTGTTTAAGACCAGACTGGATGAGGCTCTGACTAGCCTGATCTAGTGTGGGGTGTCCCTGCCCATGGCAGGGGGGTTGGAACTAGATGATCCTTGTGGTCCCTTCCAACTCTGAATGATACTATGATACTATGACACTTAGAGGAAAAAAAAAAAGTAATTTCTTATCTCTTGCTTTTTTTGTCACAGAATTTTCTTTAATGGCCTAGGATATTCCTGAACCAGTTACTCATTCCCACTTGAAAACCAGAACGCAGCACCCTCAGGAAAACACTCTCAATGAAAGGAGAATGAAAATTCTCATCTGGATAGTGATTGTGGATGCAGCCTTATGAACAGCAACGCGGTTTCACAGAACTGCTATTTGGACAGCTGTGGTTATAATGATATTCATAAAATGTGCAAAGCATCTAAGACATAGGATCAACAATAAAAGCCATGCTTCTTCTCATTTTCCTTATGCAAGGCTGTGAATGTTACACAAGTAAGTATATTTTGGCAGAGAATAGGTGACACACAATAGACAGTATGGATTAGACAAATCTGACTTTTCTAGATATGCATCTACAGATTAGTACAAATGCTGAAGGAGTTATGCCAGCTTTAGAGAGTTCATTCCAAATTCAGTTTTAGTTTCTTGAGAAAATGGTAGCATGAAACACACAATATAAATTTATACTGAATGTGAGAAGGAGCTACAGGGCCACATGGTGCAAGTATCTGAAGACAGTTAAGTAGCTTTGATGCTTCTCTCAGAAGCAATCCACCTCCCCAGCCCTGCCAGAGATAACATGCATTTCTGAAATCTCACACATTCAGAGCTAGCAAAGCCATATGCTTCTTCTGAGGAAAGCACAAACACACGTGCTTGTTGAGGCTGCCATGCACCCACACCATTTGCAGGATTATTTCCTTGACTAAAACACAACAAGTGCTACAGCAAAAGTGCACAAACTGCTTTCACAAAACCAGTATCTGTGTAGACATTCATTCCATTACTTGATAGGGAATGATTAAACAAAGAAATCAGCACTGATAAAGAGGACAGTCTGTCATTTGAAAGACTGACTTGATTATCTGAGATGAAATGACACCAGGGTTGTCACCCAGCCAATATTGCTACTTGCAGGCCATCACCCTTGCAGGATGCGACGTTAGTGCAAATTGGTGCTGTTTATTACACAATCTTCTTTCTTTCAATAATATCAACAGTAAGATTTTTACCAAAACGTAATTTAAGAGTGTTTCATTTCTACTAGCCTTTCCTCACAGTTCTTTCACTCTTTATCTTTTCCTTCAGCTACAGAAGCAGACTATCTTTTTCCATGCATTGCTTGATGAGGATTTCCATGGACAGGAGACCAGCTTTCCTTCTTCTGCTGCTCACACTCATTCATGTACCAGTGCAAGCAGGAGGATAGCACTGCATTATATATATTTTTTTTTTTGCAGCTGCACATACCAGAGAAAATGATCCAGCAATAAAACATAACTCAAAGAAAATAAAAGCTACTGTAACCCATATCTGTTCAGACATCCATCTTACCATAAAGGTAAGGCTGGTATAAAGTTGAGAGAAGGCTTAAATGCTAGCTCTACAGAAACAATTGCTCAAACTCTTCAAATCTGATCACTAAAATGTACCAGTACAAACAGTGAGTTGTACAGGGATTCATGAAATCAGTCCTGTTGCAAACTCAGTATCACCTGAAATGAAACGTGCAGATTACCAGGAACCTGCTTAGGAGTTTGCTCAGGATTCCCATCTTTTGCATCCTAATCTGGACACCTGACTTCAAGCTCTTTGACCACCGGAGAAACGAGAGGAGGGAAAATCCCCATAGTTAGTCCCTGAGACTGCTGAAAACAACCTCTGTTCTTTTCCTCCTTATTTAATTCTGCTTTTAAACATTTTAATTTATTTCCTCACCATTAAAAGAGTCCAATGGAAAATGCCCCCAAAAAGCCAGGGTCAACAAAAGTAAGTTCACAGTCGCATTTCATTCCACCAGGTTTCAGCTAGGTCACATTACTATGAAAAGCATTGGTGTTATCTAGCTTAAATCGGATACCTTAAGTGAATGCCTGTCAGTGCAATACTCTCTCAAAGGCTCTCTTCACAGTTATACAACATAAATATTTAAAACTACTTTATTCTTTGAGAAAACTGAGGATTCTGCTGAAAACACAGAGAATATACAAAAGCACTATTCACTTGTAACTTACCCATTTAATACTTCAAGTTCTTTAAACATTCGCTTTATCCTTACTGCATGTTTTTAACTATGAGATCACCAGTTTAATTACGAGGTCACCACCTCCGTGCTTATTGTTGCTAAGCTGCTTGTGTTCTAACAAAAATTCTTAAAATACTTTAAAATTATAGGCAGTGGCACTTTAAAAACCAAACCAAAACAAATTTAACTTATGCATTCACTGAAAGCAATAATAAAGAATCACGAGTTGGATAAGTGAAACAGTATGCAGACTTCACTCATTCATCTTCTTGGGGAGGTTGCCAAATGAAAACATATGATGGGAGTATGGCTGAAGGTACTGTGTGGGGTGACAGAGTGCAGGGCTAAACCAATAGCTGACTCTGCACATTTGAATCCCTACTTCTAGCTTTCCCCCTGGAAAAAATAAAACCACATTTATTAAAGTATCTCTATATTCTGGTTCCAGAAGATCTATGGCTGGACAAAAGGATTCCCAAGACTTTAACACTCTTCTTCCTTTGTTGGCACAAGACAGGAGTTTGTTTTTAATTTGTGGAAAAGCATGAGCAGTCAAGCTAAACTATTTGTGAATCAACACCTAAGCCTGTGACTTTAGAGATTTATTTTCCATTTCCCCAACTTTGAACCCCCAGCTGTACTTAAGAATAATTGCTTCATGTGAAGAATAGGAAAATAATGAAAACAAACACAAAAGTGCAGTGCTGTCAAGAGCCTACATCCACACACACACAAAAAAAAAAGTGATGGAGTGGAAGAAAGATAGCTTCCAACCCTAGGATATCCAAGTCAGTGAAAGAGGTGTCCAGACTACACCTAAATTTCTTTGATGGGAGTATGAGGAGGCACTGGTACAGCCCTGTGGGATTCTTTAATGTGGCTTCACTGCTAAATGGCTTGCTAGCAGTAGGGTGGTTTAAAGACTAGCATGCCCTGGAGGGCAGCACAGCCTGCATTTCAAGATGAGAAATAATCTCCATCATTTATGAGGAGAAGTTTCAGTAAGGAGCAGATGTAATTTTACTTATTCCTATTCCAGTAGCGCTTAAGGGCCTTCCATTGGGCTCATACATGACTGAACTCCATGCTGTATAAAAACCAACAGAAGCTATTTGCCTGCTAGCAAAAGAATATGTTTGGCTGATATGACAGCAGGCACACAATGGATGACTTTCATGCCTTAATGGCATCATGGTATTAGTGGAGGAAAGAAAAATACCCCTGACCCCTCACCCTTCAGTCACACTGGGAATGAAAAGATGATCAGTTTACAAATGAAGAAAATCATTTTGCCTTTGGTCATTCTCCTGGAGGTCAGTGTCCTCAAAACCAGGCCCCATGATCCCTTATTGATTCTGCTTTCTTCTTTGAGTCACTGCCCTTCTCCTAATACATGCACCAGGGAGTTTTCTCCTTGGTTAGTGGTAATCAGTCTTTTCCCACTTTTTTTGACTTGCAGCTCATTCTTGTTATCTGAGACTGGCCAGTGAATGGAAAAGAAGATGATGCATAGAGAACTGCTGCTGGCTGATTTTCCTCTGTTTTGATACTACTCTTTGGCCCTTCTGAGTGACTTACTGTCTCTTGACAGCTGAAGCTAAAACTGTAAAAAATGAGTCAAGTGGTAGTCCACACTATACTGCCACAGCACAACAGAGGCAGGGACAGCCAGAACTACGGGCTCAGATGCTCCAGATTTGTCCCAGTTTTTGTATGCTCCCAGCAAAGAAAGAAAAATACCAGCTGATAACTGCTTGGGTGCCTCGTTGAGTAGTATTGATACTCAACCTCATTCCTAGTGAATGACCACAAGTTGAGGAAGGTCTCCTTTGTTCTGCACACTGGCAAGACAATTCACTGCACTCAGCCAAAATATTTGTGCAATCAACTTGCACAGTACAACCTGGAAATGATACTGCCTAAAGGCAGAGCACAGGCAAAAACAGGTGTCATCTGACTAAGGTGGAAGACTGGAACAACTCCTCCTCCTCCTCCCTCCCTTCCTTTCTTTTATGATCTTTATATTCTTCAATTTAGTTTTCCAATGCAGCATAAATCAAGTGATTTGGGGCTCTTCAATCTGTCTGGTTACCATGTCAGTCTTTTAAGCAGAAAATGCTAGCTGACCGACTGGTCAGATATGCTGACCTGCCTCGTGCCATATGCCTGACCTCTTTTCTGTCTCCTGGAGTGGTAGCCCACTGTGCTCTAGCTGCCCAGCAGAATAGGGTGATGCACCCTTTAAAAGCCTAATGACTGCTGTCATTCAGACTTATGTTTCTTCCCACAGGTTGAGGATGGCTGCTGTAAGTCAAGGGAGAGCTCATCACAGGATGAGAGAGAGCAGGACAGTGAAAGAAGGCAGGTTACTCAATAGGCATGCACTAATGGAGAATATGTATTTCCCCTCTTTCAAGAGCAAGCAACAAAGCCAGAGAAATTTGCGAATGGGCTTCCATCCTCTCCTATCCTCCCCCTAGTTATCTAAACTTACTTTTATTGGGTCAGTCAACTTTATTTTGAGTAATAGCTTTCTCCTGCAACTTAAAGACCCATGCTTTGAGAAAAGTGAACCCAGAAGGGAAGTCAATAGTGATAAGAGTTGATATTTTGATATTTTCCACATGTAGCAAGACTCTATGTTAAAAAACCCCCACACCACCAACTATTTCACAGATAGTTCAGGAGACCTTTAAAATACTCAGCAGGAATCCAATTCAACAGTTAAATAAGAGAGGTTAGTGTGCAGTGGGGGAAAAAGTCACATGAAAACCACATACTACCAGAGTATATATGTATATATGACAGTATAACTACATTATGAACTTTGGAGCCTATCTTATGAAAACTCACCCTTGCTCCTGAACTCCCATCACCCTGTACAATTCCTAATACTGTAAGCATTTCATGGTACACTGCATCTGTTTATGTCATTTCTCTTACTTCTAAACTGACAACAAGCCTGGTGTTACTTTCCAGAGGTCACTTATGGTTGCTTATCCTAGAATCAATAAGGTTGGAAGAGACCTCAAGGATCATCAAGTCCAACCTGTCACCCAAGACCTCATGACTACTAAACCATGGCACCAAGTGCCACATCCAATCCCCTCTTGAACACCTCCAGGGAGGGTCACTCCACCACCTCTCTGGGCAGCCCATTCCAATGGCTAACAACTCTCTCTGTGAAGAACTTTGTCCTCACCATGAGCCCAAACTTCCCCTGGCACAGCTTGAGACTGTGTACTTGAGACTTCTTGTACTTGATCCATGAAATGGTACTTGTGCACATATCTGCTCCTAAAATCATCTATGCACCTATTCTTCACAGTGCCCTCAAAATACTCTTGAAGCTTATTCTGTTCTCATTGCAACTCCTACAAACAGTCATTCATCTAGTAATGAATGTTATAGAAACCTTTGCTAGAATCAAGAAGCATAAAAAATAAAGGAAGAAAGATAAAACAATAAAAGCATCAGCTACTAGGGTGAAAACAAAAGCCTGTCTGCTTAGAGGAATAGAATAGAATAGAATAGAATAGAATAGAATAGAATAGAATAGAATAGAATAGAATAGAATAGAATAGACCAGACCAGACCAGACCAGGTTGGAAGAGACCTTCAACCTATCATCCAACACCACCCAACCAACTAAACTATGCAACCAAGCGCCCTGTCAAGTCTCCTCCTGAACACCTCCAGCGATGGTGACTCCACCACCTCCCCAGGCAGCCCATTCCAATGGGCAATCACTCTCTCCGTGTAAAACTTCCTCCTGACATCCAGCCTGAACCTCCCCTGGCACAGCCTGAGACTGTGTCCTCTTGTTCTGGTACTGGCTGCCTGCCTGGGAGAAGAGAACAACCTCTGCCTGTCCACAACCCCCCTTCAGGTAGTTGTAGACAGCTATAAGGCCACCCCTGAGTCTCCTCTTCTCCAGGCTAAGCAATCCCAGCTCCCTCAGCCTCTCCTCACAGGGCTTGTGTTCCAAGCCCCTCACCAACTTTGTTGCCCTTCTCTGGACACGCTCCAGCAAGTCAACATCCTTCCTAAACTGAGGGGCCCAGAACTGGACACAGTACTCAAGGTGTGGCCTAACCAGTGCTGAGTACAGGGGCAGAATGACCTCCCTGCTCCTGCTGGCCGCACTGTTCCTGATGCAGGCCAGGATGCCATTGGCCCTCTTGGCTGCCTGGGCACACTGCAGGCTCATGTTCAGCCTACCATCAACCAGCACCCCCAGGTCCCTCTCTGCCTGGCTGCTCTCCAGCCACTCTGACCCCAGCCCGTAGCACTGCATGGGGTTGCTGTGGCCAATGTGCAGAACCCGGCACTTGGATGTGTTAAATCTCATGCCGTTGGATTCTGCCCATCTGTCCAGCCTGTTGAGGTCCCTCTGCAGAGCCTCTCTACCCTCCAGCAGATCAACTCCTGCCCCCAGCTTGGTGTTGTCCGCAAATTTACTGATGATCAACTCAATGCCCTCATCCAGACCATCAATAAAGATGTTAAAGAGCATGGGGCCCAGCACTGATCCCTGGGGGACTCCATTAGTGACTGGCAGATATAGAGAACCTGAAAGGCGGTCTGAAAGTGGAGCTACCGAAAGTTTAAAGAGGCTGAATGAGATGCTTCAAGGAAGATAACCACACTAACAGAGTATTCTAATTAGACTGGCTTGCTATGATACTCGATGGGACCACTCAGCTGAACCTGGGCATCACCAGACAAGACAGTACAGATGTATAAATATATCTCAAGATTTAGGAAAATAAATAAGCTTATCCTCAACTTTTTAAACTGTATTTGACAGATCTAAGAAAGACTTTATTGTTCCCACATTACACACATCTGTAAACACCTTTCAAAGAAGTTTTTGTTTTCAGATATACACTTAGAAGTCACACACCACACTGTAGACATGCATGCCATTTGGAAAAACCCCAGAGAGAGCCCAGGTGACCTGAACTATCCTCTAATGAGATGCCTGGCTGTATATTAATAACACAGTTTAAAGTATAGAGGCTGTTGGTTTTCTTTCTAAATCCCCAGTGTAATGCTTTCTAACAAAACATCAAAATGTTGAATGAACTTGTTATGGTTCCAGTGGTTCATGCTGTTGGATGTTGTTCTAATTACAGCCAAATTTGGAAGCATATTCTGATTAAATTTTCCAGAATGAGGAAAATAAGAGGCACAGACTTTGAAGGACTAGAGATAAAGGAAGAGTAACCTCATAAAGACAGACAGAAATATAAATGAAGTGATAGTGGTTCTATGCAGAATATTTTCCACTTTGAACTTCCAAAAGGGAAACAAAGTGAATAAAACACCAAAACCAAACAATACCACCATAGCAAACCTTGTTAAACTTGAGGCAACTAGGACTTAATAGTATTCAAGTAACTGGACAAATCTGACAGTCACTGGAAAGATGAGGGATGGAGCTACATCCTTTCACTTGCAACTCTTTTAGGCACAATGACAAGGAGAAATAATCTGCCTAAATCCCATTTTACTAACTCTTCTGTTTCTTAATTTTCTGTCATTGTTATGTATTTGAAGAATAGAAATCAGTCCTCAAAATTGCTACCTCAAAAAAACCTATTACAACCTTAATTAATATCTGGGCAGGCTCATTTGGAAGAGGTGGTTTTCCTTCACTTCTCTAGGAGCACAGTGACCAAATGACCTGCCATATCATACAAGTGACAGCATTCCTGTTGCAGTCTCCTTACTTCCAACTGCTTCAACCTCCCATCCTTTGCACAGTTACAATGAAACAAACCTGGACTTCATGCTTTACTTGTTTCCTTGGCCTGAATTTATTTTTTTGATAGTATTTTTATAAAATCCCTTCAACGTATTTTTGAGGCTCACATTATATTATGGGATACTAAGTTGCTGTAAAGGTGTGATTCACTCCCTCTGTGCTTCAGATTGTACTGCTTATGGAACATGGCAAAAAAGGACATGTCTGGGAATGAGATTAAAGGTCACATTTTCTTCCTTCAGAGTGGCATTCATACCACAAGACCATAAACTACATACAATATAGTACCGTCAGAGCCCAGTAATCAAAATCAGTGGCAGTAGGAGGGAGCTCTTCCAGTGGGACCTGAGAGAGCAAGTCATGGAAATGCCTCAGCAATGCCTGCCTAAGTAATGGGAGCAAATGGACATCCTAGAAGAGCTGCCATCACAGACGAGGTTGGGGAGGAAGCTACTGGAGCAACACTAGCTCTAGGGTCACCATGGGTGGTCTGGAGGTACCACCTTGTCTCTTTCACCCACACACCCATCCTGGGTGTCTCCAAAGACCTCCAAAACCCCCTCTCTAGTGACCCCTCATGCCCCACAGATGGTCTGGATGTACCTTCTCAACATCTTCCCTGCTGACCTCTTGGGCCAGGAGCACCTGGCCCACCTCCAGACTGCAAACACTAACATGCTTTCTCTGCAACAAAAGTTACATATTTCTGAAATATTTTATTTTTCCGAGCTATTATGCAAACCCCATAAAATGATATTCTTACTTTCCAGAGAATCTCATTAAAGACCAACTCAGAAAGGCAGAGATATTGTTCATGTTTTGGCTGTAAAGATCTACCGTGGCCAGGCACCATGAAGAGATACTGCAGTACTTACATTCCCAAGCTAGCTGCATCTATTCTGTGAAAACAGTGGTTAATATTAATAGGAGTTGACTGGATCCCTGTCATTGCAGAAAACAGTGGGGGAGGTGGAAAGCAGAAACAGAATGGGTGCAACAGATATTGGGTACATATCAGAGAAGAGCAAGAAACGCAACAGTAGGGAATATTGACCTCCGGATGAACTTTTTTTCTGGAAAGAAGAATCAAACCAGTAACTTTCAGCCATTTAAAAGAATGAAGCTGAGGATCTGCTGTTAAAAAATAGCTTTCAAGCATTTTCTAAAGAAATCTAAGCAGCACTGTCTATTGGGGCACAGGATCTGAAATTTGACAAGGGTTTCTTTGGTGCCAGAGAACTCTATTTTGCTTCCCAAACTTTAACCTGGCCACATTTGGATAGTCAGGAAGGTGCCAAGAAATCATTTGTATAACCTTCTCAGCAGTATGTCCCTCCAAATGTTCTGCCTGCATGGTGGTACACTAGCATAGTACTTTCCGGTGCCAAATCATCCCTTCCTTGCAAGTTGCTCCTCGTGACAGCTCAAGATGCTGCAATGTTACCTTGCAGACAACTGCAATAACAAAATCTCCAAGACATCAAAAAAGAGTCACCATCTCTGGCAGACATAGGATTGAAACTTAGACCATGTTATCCTTTATTAGGTTAACAGCTAGGAAAATTAAACAGAAAACCCAAGAAAGTATCAGAGGAACAATGAATGATAGGTTGAGGAACCTAATCAGAGAAAATAAGAGGACACTGAATTGCCAATTTCCTAAGACCATCCAAGGGGAAGGATGAGACCCTTTTCCTTGGTATGACAAGCACCAAGGTGAGTCAATGGGGAAATTCTCATCAGCAAACTTTGCAAATGAAAGGGGGTGATTGCACAGGACTTGCTATGGGGTGTAGGAAGAAGAGCATTTTAGGATTGTGTGAAAGTTAGGATGGGATTTTTGAAGGGGATTGCATGAATTCATTAAGATTGTTAGGGAACATTTAGTGGAAGGACCAAAGATGGGGAAGGGAGTAATCAAAGTGGATTGGAGAGGAACTTTTGTGGGAAAAAAAAAAAAAAGGAAAAGAGGAAGAAGGAGCCAGCTGAGTGTAAAGGTGTCCTCAAACACAGAGAAGCTACTGAGACAAGTCTCTCCTCTATTCTCATTAAATCTGATTTCTGACTGCCTTTTCTGTGGGTGTGCTCTCCTGCTTTAGATGAGTATATACAAACACTAACTAGAGAGCAGGAGCAGAGGTCTGAGTGTCAGCAGCTGGAGTGAGTCACAAAACCTCCAGGCTTGTGGACCCTGGTACAAGCAACTGCATCAGGGCAGAGGCACCAAGAGGTGCTTCTGAAGAGACTGAGAAGGCCAACAGCAGCAGTGACTGAATATATGGTGTGTCCTGTATTGCACTAGTAGGCTCCAGTCCCAACCAGCAGGAGAAAAGGACTGGCACACCTCTGTTGTTCATGTTAGTCTTGAGGCTATGGGGGTGCAAGGGAGTACTGGTAGAGAGGCAGTGACTTCTCTCTGCATTTACCTGTCTGGCTGGGCAGACATGAGCATGCACATGCTACTTCTAATATTCTTCTCATACAGAGAGTGAATGTTTCAGGGAGGCACAACTTGGCTGTGAAACAGTACCTGTATTTATGTCAGCTGAATTTTAGGACAAATATGATTGTGAGATCTTTGTGGAGGTCTCCCACAGTAATCTGTGAATATTACAACTAAAGACATTTATGTTCAAGAAGAAAGTATCAGGAACATCACTCAATGCATTAAGTAACAAGCATTACCAGCAAGTACCCTCCTCCTCTGATTAGTCAAGCCATGGACTGATTGTTCTCTCCAGCTTTTGTGATTTTTAAGCCAAGTCAAGCCCCCTTCCAGGTAAGTTAGATAGCTTTGTTGCAATATTCTGATGCAGCATGCATTCATAAAAAAAATAAAATAATTAAAAAGCTTACCTCCAAGTCATACAGATATTTGAAATTGCTCTTCTGATTGGCTGCCTTTTCAACAGCTTGAGCTAACTGTATCGCTCCTTTACCACCAGCTGACCAGTGATTGCAAGGTACAGCATCAAATGCTCCAGATTCTTTTGCAATCTTACACACCAGATCAACCTCAGCAGGAGAATCAGTTCTGCCAAGCAAACAATTCTGTCTCATGATTTTGTTTAATTAGCCCCCTTTTATAACTGTATATACTTAACCTTTTTCTACCATCAGCAGTTAGAAAGTCTATACAGAAATTGTGCCATACACTATCTATAAATACATTATGTGAATGTACGTATACATTCCAAGAACACTTTCTGTAATTGCTAATGAACATGGAAAATAAAGAGTTCCATAACAGTGCATTCTCTTCTAGTGGTTTTAAAACCTTAAGAACAACATAACAACTTAAGGGTAGTTATATTCATGATGGAAAAAAAAAAATAGCTTCAGTAGCTTCTTTTCTTCATGAGAAACCTGATTAATTATAAAAACCCAAACAAACAACAGGAAAAGTGTGAAATTTGACCTGTGGGTTTACTCACAACAGTAATGAAATAATAGACTTACTTGAAGATGTTTAGAGCAACCACAACAGGAACTCCAAAGAGCTGAGCAATTTGAATTTGTTTCTGTAGATTGCAGCAGCCATCTGCTACCATCTGGAGGTTCTGTGTAATTAAATAAAAATTAAGGGAAATGGTAAGATCCATGGAGTCTTCTCTAGCTAAAGAATTTTCCATGAATTAAACTGAATATAAACAGTGCTGGTAATGACAGCTTTAGATAAATAAAATGCTTCCAGAGAAACATGTTTTGCACTTATCTAAGTAATTCTTATTCCAATTAATAAGTAACTGGAGTGTTTAAGTAACTAAGCAGTGTCCAAATTTGCATATGAATGCATTGCTCTCTTCTGAGACACAAGAAGACAGCATAGTTGATGACTGGCTGCCCGTTGAGATCGTTAAGGGGCTGGCAGCCTCTTGTTTGCAAAGTTCATGAACAAACTACAATAGTAGTTTGACATACAGATGTGTTAAGATGCATAGTGTAATTTATGTAGGAATATGTAACCCAGATAAAACTATGCTACTGCACTTCCTGATTTAATCTTTTACCTCACCTATTGTAGGCCTTAAGTAAAACAACCCACATATACTTACCCCAATAACAGTAAAAGAACAGCATAATATTGCAAATACTGTATACTTGTACATATTCCATTGTAGAGTGTAGTTATTGCTTGTGAATATAGCTTCCATTTGCTTTACTGACTCAGTGAGCCATGCCTTTGTTAATGTGGTGGTAAATTTCAAACCACTACACTACTGAAAAAAGTTACTTTTCACCTACGTTTCTCAGTACAACCTGTGCAGTCACACATAAAGCATACACAAGAGGTGTAACACTTAGTGACTGGGGAAAGATGAGATAGCTTTATTTGGTGACAATGCCTGTTAAAGGTGTTCATTGAATGTCAGCATAGAGTATGCTATTGTTAAATCTGAGGCTGGACATTATACATCCAGAGGAATGAGAAGTTCTGATTGTTCATATACCACTTTATTGTGTCTCTTAAACACTTCTAATGTTTTGTAGTAGATTCTCTTACCTCTTCTGTGTATTCTTTCTTCAAGGGGGCACCAGCAGTTACCTGGAATAATATACAGAGTCATCACTGATCATAATTTAAATGGTCAGAAGTGCTGCACATGCACTTGCTCGTGCAAGGGCACATGGTCTGCACATGTAGAGATGCACAGCATCACAGCTTAACTGCAGCTTCTGTTTTATTCCATGTTACACCAGTACGTGGAGACTTAAGGCCATGAGGATGATCAGAGGGCTGGACCACCTCTCCTATGAGGACAGGCTGAGAGAGTTGGGTTTGAGAAGGCTTCAAGAAGACCTTATTGTGGCCTTCCGGTATCTATCTGAAGGGCGCCTACAAGAAATCTGGTGAGGGACTTTTATGATGTTGGGTAGTGATAGTACAAGGGGGAATGGATCCAAGCTAGAGAAGGGCAGATTTAGATTAGACATTAGAAAGAAGTTCTTCACCATGAGGATGGTGAGACACTGAAACAGGTTTCCCAGGTTGTGAAAGCCCCATTCCCGGCAGTGTTTAAGGCCAAGCTGGATGTGGCTCTGGGATACCTGATCTAGTGTGAGGTGTCCCTGCCCATGGCAGGGGGGTTGGAACTAGATGATCCTTGAGGTCCCTTCCAGCCCTGACAATTCTGTGATTCTGAGACTTGCAACACTTCCTATTTTATTTAAGTAGCAAGATGCAGATAGTAACTCAGCACTTGGTTGTAACAGGTCTATTAAAGAAGACGTAACTGGATCCCATTTTACATGCTTAACACACGAGCACAAAGGCACATGGATAAAGGGCATCATCAGAGTACTATATTAAGCCTCCATGGGTTAGAAGTGGACACTAGAAGTGGACTGAAATTATAGAAAGTTAAATAATTATGGGAATCTGAAAGACTCTTGAAAAAGAACAGCTCAGTGTTAGCTTTAAGGGAGTCATAGAATTATCCAGAACACAGAGTCATAGAAGGGTCTGGGTTACAAGGGAGCTTCATAGGTCGTCTAGTCCAACCCTCCTGCAGTAAGCAGGGACATCCTCCATCAGATCAGGTTGCCCAGAGCCCCGTTGAGCCTGGAGATACAGGCACTCCAAACTTTTGTGGTTGTGGAAACAGACCCAGTATTTTCACCCAGTGAGACTGCTTCCCTGGCAGCATAGGTCTGATGAAAGTGTTTCTAGGAGATAGATGTCTGTCTGCTTGGCTGGAAGAGTCCAGTCTGATTGTGTGAATGAGTAGATATTTCTACAGTCTGTAATTTGTACCAGTGTCTTTGTAGCTTAAATAGCAAAAACTGATGGAATGGTGACTTTTAGTATACTGGAAAAACACTTGCAAAATTTTATCAGTTACCCATCATTCTTGAGGAAATTACCCTCAGCACATTAAAAGGACAGAAAATGTTCTCATCATTGCAGTGAAAGAAATCTCAAAACCTTCACTAAGAGTGTTCCCCACTCACATACTGCAACCTGAACTCTTTTTGGTGGTGCTCAGCTATCAACTTTCCCAGCCTGTGACTACTCCAGAGCACTTACAAAAGCTATTTCAGAAAGCAAGGAAAAGAACACATACACACATTATAGCCTTTTTTTTCTTTCTTTTTTCTTCTTTTCCATGCAGACAGACTTCCCTCCCTTAGCAAGATATAGTGCTTCTTCAGAGCTGCTGCATCCCTCTTCTTTCACTTGTGCCTTTCTATCCTGCATTATCTTTGGAGATAACTGAGGAAGGATTTCTAAATACAGACCCATAGGTTACCCCCAACATTTCTCATCCAAGACATTTTACTTATTTCAAATATTAGCAACAGTTTCATTTTCCAAGAAAGGTGCAAAAACTTACATTTGGCCCACCTCCATGCATCTTCAAAGCCCTCACTGTAGCAACAATTACAACCACACTGGGAACTAAGCCAGAGGCTCTGCATTTGATGTTGAAGAATTTCTCCATCCCAATGTCAGCACCAAAGCCAGCTTCAGTTACTGTTAAACATTAAAAAAACACAAAACCAAACCATATATAAAACATGCTTTTGGTTAACACTGGGGGATATTTCTACTTTAACACAGAGTGTACTTAAATATACACTATGACCCAGTTTTGAATGAACTTTTGAATACAAGTCTGAGTCTTACTAAAAAACTATTCACAATTCAGGAGTATATTCTTCAATTCTTGATAAGCACAATATGGTATCAAAAGTAGTCACATGGGGCGGAGGGGAATCCAAATTAGTTTGAACCAAAGTATTTTAAAAACATCTAATTCTCTAAAATCAGATGTTTCTTGGTAATTATATTTATTTAAAATGTTTGCAAATTCTTTCAGATATAAGACTTATCTACATTGTTACTCCTTAGTTGATTTCATGAAGATACGCTTTCATCACAACTAATGGACTTAAATTCTCTTAGGCTTGCAGAACTCTGCTTATCTCTTTCATTTGTGGAGAGGATGTTTAATAATAAACACAAACCCAGCAGTTACAGTCATGTTTTAGTTTTGAAGATACTGCAAACCAGTGAATTCCATAAGGGGATTTTGCACCAAAGAAATCAGACATTAATGTAACATGACTCAGGAGAAATATCTGTGCAGAATTAGGATCCTGGCAAAGTATTTTTAGTGGAGCTACAAATAAAAGAGAAGATAATCTGCATGAAATGATGTCAGTCTCTTCAGAGCTAATTTGCTCCAATTTGTCAAATATCAATTATTTCAGTTGCATCTTTTGAAATCCAAATATATTAGACTAACACAAGCACCCAACAATCAAAAAATTCAAAAAGCTACATCTCCTGTTGGCTGAAAATTTGCACATGTAACTACTTCCCACTAGAACAGACTGAAGAGTTGGGTTCAGTATGTGCCTCTGGAAGATACAAAGGGACTTTGAGCCAGACAAGTCGGGGTGGGAAAATAGCTTGCTCCAGAGGCTTCTGGACACAACTCCCAAGCAGGGCTGGCAACATGTCATCCTAACCCTAACCACTGTGCAAAACCTAGCAAATTCCCTTGTCTTTCTCTCCCACTTGCCAGCAGTTTTTTACTCTCATGCTTAGACGGGTACCACAGAGATTAAACATTTTGGGGCTGGAGACCTTCAGGAGGGTCAAGGAGGAAGAGATACAGATATGCTCTGCTGCTGTGGGAGAAAGTATGTTTCTGCTGACAGCTGATGTGCTTTAGTAAGTCCCAGCCTTTGTGCCCTTGTCCTCATCCCACTGCTCTTTTTCCACCACTTCTTTGTTTTGCACAGGCGGTAACAATTGTCTGCGTGGCTCTACTCAGGGGAAGGAAATGGCTGCTGGGGGGCAGGGGCGGGAAGAAAGAACTAGAGAACAAGGGAGTGGGCATATGGGGGAGAGTAGGGACCTCTAGAAATAGTAACATTGCAAGTGTCACGATTAACATTCTCCAAAACCACTGTAATAAGTGTATTATATTTTTCTGAATATCCTTGAGGAAAACAGACATACCAAACATGCGGGGGCGGGGAAGGTTTACACAAACACAATAATTCACAGGAACAAAGCCAATGTCAGGAAAAGTCATATTAAAATTAGAGCTGCTTTCCAGTAACCCCCCATTCTTCTTCTCCAGCCTCTTATGTGGCACAGTGTGATTAATGGGAGCCCTGAGTCAGAAACATCCAACTATGATCAATCTTTAACATAAACAACGGATAAACTACCAAGTATTTGAGAGGGTGGGAAAATAATTTGTCTCTTACAGAGATTGCCAGTGTATACACATAGCAATCTCCTAAAGTTTCCAAACAAAGTTTCCAGGGAGTTAATCCTTTTTGTGCCAAGCCTTTCCAAGGGTCAGTTTTACTTAGAGAAGGGTCTACCTTTGAGTGAGAGAAAAGCAGAAATGTCAGCCTTACTTACTGTCAGCACAGCAACTCTACACACAGTACTTCAACTTTCGGGGGGAGTGCTAGCCACCCTTCAGGCAGTCTAAGCAGCCAGGGCAAATGCTCTGGAAATCTGTGAAGGGGGACTTATACCTCTATACATATTCCTCTGTTCTTTGTAAGTCCTTCTTTGGATGCAGAGGGCAAAATACACATTTGCCCTAACCCAGACACTGTTATCAATATCTGAAAAGTTAATAGAATATGGTGTTCACCAGTGAGTGCTGCAACACAGAGAATGGGGTATCTTCATTTGAAGCAGAGGAAAAGGCGAGGAATGCCAGTGCTTTCTCCAGCATGTGGAAGGAAACAGGATATAGTAGAAAAGCTGCCTGGATGAAAGCTGTCACTCAATTTCCTCCAAGGAATAGTAAAAAGATAGAGTAATATGCCAAGCTATTATATTTTAAATTATTTGTGCTGAACCACTGAATGCAATCACTTTCAGATTGTTTCCTGCTCTCAAATGAAAGCATCAATGAGAAACATATACAGACTATGAATGGGAAGTTTCATGCTAGTCTGCATTTAGAGATTGAGATAAAACACCTAATCACTTTAAATGTAACAAGAGAAATTTAGAGTAATACATGAGTTCCTTTATTTTTGTCAAAATTTCTCATACACTATTTATCAACAGAAGGCAATTACAAATTATAGGTGAAATGACAAACACCTACCAGCAGATGTGCTCTGCTGTACCATAATGGAGGGGAACCGGTACTACTTGCCTGTCTTTACCCAGCTTCAGCTCCCCGCCACTGAAAGCCTCTTTAGACTGTTCCCCAACAAGCAGCCATTTCCCAGCCTTGTGAATAACTGCTGCTTTGGCTGCTGCCCTGCAAGCGGGTAGGCGAGTTGTAATAGACAGCATAATGGTAACTTGCTTTGATTTTATGGCCACAAACACAGCAGTTCTAATGAAAGAGCTAAATGCTTTGCCTTTTGTGAGCTTGCAGAAAACATTTGCACTCCCAGCCCAAGAACACAACCCTATGGCAATCTATGCCAATCCAGATCAGATTTTACAGTCCCAGGCTTTACTTTTTACTCTAGACCCACTTCTTGCAGTGGTAAGACTGGACAATGATCACAACCAGAATGAAAAGATTATTTTGTGGGTGCAATTATCAGTGAATAAAGCTCTCTGGACTGTCTCATTGCACAGTCATATCAAGTGCGAAACCTAATTCTATAAATACTCTGTTGTTTGATTTTATGCTTCAATTTTATAGCCTAAGTATCATAAGCAACATTACAATGAAGATTAAAAATTAAAATTTAACATATCAGCAGTGTGCTACCTTTAATAGTGGGCACAGGTCAAATACAGCAATTAATGTGCTGTTAAAATAATTTAGCATTTACAGGACATCTACTTCACTCAGTTCAGCTACCAAAATCAGAATCATAGAGTGATTTGGGCTGGAAGGAACCTTAAAGATCATCTAGTTCCAACCCCCCCGCCACAAAAAGGGACACCTTCCATGAGATAAGGTTGTTCAAAGTCCCACCCAACCTGGTCGTGAACACTTCCAGGGATGAGGCATGCAGTATAGTTCTTATTCAGAGCAAGAACCTCAAATATCTAAATTAGGTGCAAAAGGAGAAGGAAAAGGTCTTAAACATGAAATTAGGCAAAAGTGATGAGAAGTCTGTTGGGAGGTGTAAAGTCAGAACAATTGATACTCTCCACTGCAGCCTCTAATTCCACTTCAGGGTTCAGGTAAATCAACAAATCACTCTGATGGCTTTGTTTCTTTCTATGGTATAATTACTATAACCTTTCAAAGTAATTACTGCCTTGCCAAGCACATCTGGGAATATTTTATCACCTACACATGACAATAGCTTAAACAGACAGTGCCATGGTTTAAGCAGATAATCAGATTTCATTGTCATGACTAATAAAAAAATATTTTTCTCTATCTAAAAATACATCTATGATGCCATGGCATCAGAAAAGCGGTTCTGCAGTAGCCTCACATTTACATACTACTAAAAAGACTTACAGAACGTGATTAGATTATTAAAAAAACCACAAAATAACAACAAAACCCAACTAGTAAGCAAGATGTTTCATCTACAGTTGAATTTCACATAAAATGAGGGTCACTTCTAGTGAAAGTAGCTTCTCCCTAGTCAGCCCTTTCTGTCAACAAATCAATGTCAAAATAAAGCATTTGTACTACAAAGGACCAGGTCAGATGCACACGAGGCTTTAGGACACAGAATTTTGAGCCTAGATTCCTGAACAATGTAAAAGGAAATGGAAACTCTGAGCTGCAAGCTGCCACTTACTCCCTCCATGTAAACATATCTGTTCTGGTGCAGCTGTCTGCTGGTAAACTCAGGAAAAGAAGAGTTCAAAGTCACAGAAGCGCATGAACTGTGAACCTGGAGCTGGAGGCATGCTAGCTGTAAAGTACTGATACATTCTTGTTTAAGTGAAAAATACCAAGGTGCACAACTGCCAAGATAAACTAGGACGGCCAGTGATTTCTCTAACAGGATATCGCATTTTTGTTAGTATTGCTAGGGATGAATAAAACAGATGTTTGTGCATTCTGACTCTGGCAATCTATCTGATGTGAACTTTCATTATTATGACTCATTTTGGAAGGTAACAACTAGTTTTTACTTTTTAATCTCTTGGCCCCCCCTTCCCCAACAGAGGGAGTTTTCCTGTTCATCTTTCTTCTGACACATTCTCAGATGGCATGCAACACAGGCTCTTGCTGCTGCCACAGCTGGACACAAAGTGCAGCAGAAAGGTACACATGCATATACATAGGCTGAACACTTCTGATGTCATGAAGAAAGCAGTTTGTATCAGCTACCAAAGCTTTATGTTGTTGTTCTGAGATGTAGGAGAAAAAGTTATAGGAAAAAGATTTGCTCCCTATTTCAGCAGAACATAAGCTTATTGGAAATAATAGGCAATTTTTATCCTTTGCTTCAGAACGGTGCCAGGGCAGTATGTGCTCTGCAGAGGTACAGGCACTGGAGGTTCTGACAGTCGGCCACCAATCTGCCACTTTGACTACAGTCCTGGCTTCTTAAGCCAAAACGTTCACACTTTAAACAGGTATTAAGTTTTCTTTTGCAAAAAGCCCAGAAAACAGACTACATGAGGTTATGTTTAATAGAAGATTACTATTCATTTGAGACTCTGTGTGGAAGCCTCTCTAAACACAGACAGACAGCAGCTACTCGCAAGAGCGTGCCCAAAGAGATAACAAATTTATTTGGAGGAAAAACACCTCCTGAAAAATTTCAGCTTCTCCACACAAACAAAATATGTCAACTGAAAACAAAGATTTATATTCAAGGACCCTGCCATCACGTGCCATGACAGCAGCAGTTCAGTTAATGCTGCTTTCCTCCAAAGAAGTACTGTCTTCAGTGGCCAGAAGTCTTGGGCCTCAGCTGACTGTCACAGCCTCCTGGCAGCAAGGGCTGGCACAGGGAGCTCAGCCCTCAGGAACACACTTCCATTTCAGTGCTGATTGCCTTGGGATCCCATAACAAGCTATTTCAAACTTTTTCTCAGAAACATTTCTTTTTCCATAAGAGATGAACTTTACCATGGAAACACAGAGCAGTTTTAAATGAGAAACTAAAGTTTATAGCATAACCTCTTATTGTTACACACTTCAACTTGCTGTTAACTTTCCAAGATCATCTCATACATAAAACAGATGAATAGGCACAATGATTCATGCAGATTATTCCCAGACTGTAGACAAAAATGTAGCAGGAATTATACTTTATTTACTAGAACCCAGACAGCTGAAGATAACTCTTAAATCTCAGTTTTCTCACAATTAAAAACTAAATTCCTCTCTGAGGGTTTTACAAGACTGCTTATATATGTACGGTGCACATGTTGGATTTGAAATTCAAGAGAGAGAATCAAACCAAAAACTCCAGGAGCTGACAAAAGTAGCACTGTGTGACAGAAAGCATGCTCTGCCCATCTTTACAGCTCTGCTTGACTCCCCCCTTGAAAATACACAGAAGTGTTACTGTAGTGATTCCTGCCTAACAAAGCACCAATTTAGGGCACAGTTTTATGCTGTGGATGAATCAAATGAGCACCCTGCCTTGCTGAAACAGCAGTTCCTGTTTCCTCTTAAGTCTTCTATCATTCCCCTTTCCTCCCTTCCTATCTGCTTCCCGGACTTCCAGTAGTTTTCATCACTCATCTAATTGGAAGGTAAACTACTGGAATTTGCTAACCAGAAAACAAACAGAAAAACACAGAGCAACAATAACAAAAATGTATGGGTTCTTTCCTGCCCCCCTCCCAGGGTTAGATTTGAGTCAGATGACATGAGACTGGACAGGTGTCTGAACCTGTTAAAATAAGCAGCAAAAGCAGAGAAGCCAAAGCAAAGAAAGGCAGATGCATTTTAACAGGGGCAAATTGTGAATTTGTCCCTAGCCACCTGGTCAAACCCTACTCTTATATTTCAAGTATAAAATTTGACATCTCAGAGCTCACTAGTAATAAGCTCATTATTTAGATTTATTACTAGAGATTAAATACCTGAAGATGTCTTGCAAATCACAAACGACTCGTTATAATAAAAACAGTGAGCTGTATGTGGCTTCATAGGCTACATGTTTCTCTGAATCCCTCTGCTAAGCCTGCTGGGTTTCACAGCCACTTAACTCTTGTGTCCTGTACTCTTGTAAAGACCCATAACTCATGGCTGTGTTGGCCCCTGACATGAATTGTAATGCATACCTGAGTACACTAACCAAATACACACAGTTGTCCCCTTTTTGTAACCTTTTTCTGTTGCAGTATTAACTAGAAAAATCCAAACAAAAGAAGCGAATTTTAGGCTGTATCCTTTCACCATTCACAGCACGTTTCCTTTGAGGTAACAGAGTATCATTTGCTCATAAGACAGATGACCAAATTTTTTAAATGGTGCACAATTAATGGCACAGGAATAAGGCAATTACATTATCTCATACTTAAGAGATCATCATGGCCTTTAGCAAAGAATTATTAGCCTTATGGTAATTACAAAATTAAAACCTCACCACTTTCTTTGAAATAAATAATTAACAGCAGCACTGATTGATCTTCATTTAAGGCCACTTTATATTTCCCTGACTGCAAAGAGCATATTAACTTAGGGTACCCACAGCATTGCCCTAGCTGCTTAAAATAAATCTCATCATATCTAAACTGTGTTTCTCTCTGCATATCTCACTACCACACCTTCATTTACTTCCACTTTTCAAAGTAGCAGGAGCTTTATCGAACTGTATCAAATAGATCTTCTGTCAAAGGTGTATTTGAAGCTGCTCTCTGTTGAGTTCTCCTCCTCCCCTTAGCAGCTATGGAAAATGGACTTTGAACATGTTTTGAGAAGTCATATTTAAGCATCTGGAAAGTACTCAAAGAGGCAGGCAGGGAATTCTCTTCCCATTTTATCAAATGGCCATGAAGTAATATCTGCCTTAGCAAAAATATTGTGCTTGTTCATATATATTAAAAAAGAAAAAAAGAAAAAAGAGATGCAAAGAATCTTATACATGACACAGGACACCACCTCAGCATACATCCTAGAAGATTATATACTTTCTAAAGAGCAGCAGAAATGCCATCAGGCAATGAATGACAACACAGCTAGTGAATGACAAATATGTAATTTTTTTGCAGCCATACATGTTTACTCTAAAAGCCTATCACGACTCAGTGACAAAATCAATTTAACCAGAGCTAGGCTGTAGCTGTTCATACAATCCCACAAGCCTTCAGGTGGCACAGCTACGAGAGGTGGCAAGGCCAGGAAATCACCTTGCTAGCCACATGCTCCTCCTTGTTCTCATTACAAGCCAACAATGGCTAGAGTGTGGTATCAGCTGAGGTTGTGGTGGCTGCCACACGACAAAGAGCCACCACTGAATCAAAATGATCAATGCTCCTGTCACTTGGTGCAATCACCCGAGGCAGGCCAGGCACAGAGTCATCAATCACTGCAGCATAAGCCTAGCCCATAATGCCTGCAACTATTTGCCTTGGGCTGCTGCCTTGTTAAAACTCCCCCAGAGTCTTTAACCAAGGCACACATTTTGAGAAGCACTCCCAACCCTGCCCTTCTAAAATCTTGGGGAGTGCTTGCTTATTGTAATGATTCTGCCCATGACTTAGTCACTGTCTTTTCAATGTACACATTAATGAATCCTCCTCCTTGGAGGAAGAACCAGTTCTGGTTTTATTTTATTCCACATAGTCTTTGCTTGGAGAAAGAATGCCTTCCCTTTGTGATTGGCCTGGGAGGAGACACCAATGCTATTCTTCAATGCTATTCTTGACAAAACTACTGAACCATGTTCTGGAAAGTCATGGGAAAGGGGATCTTCTGTCCTGTATCCTCAAGAAGAAGAGTATTACACTGCACTAGTAGCTTGTCTTGATGAAAAAAATCACGCAGTGAAACATTTGGTACAAAATCTTTAGACTTCTGTACAAGACCTGAGAGTGAGAGCTTGGTGCTCATGGAAATTCTACAAAGAGTGTAATACATGTAGCACATACAGAACTTAAGACATCAGTACAAAGACTTTCCTAGAGAAAGTGACAGATACTGGTAACAGCATTTTAGGAGATGGGGAAAAAATGCCTACCAATGAGAACATGCAGCATATGCCACAGAAAAGCAGACAAGGGTGAAAGAAGCAGAAATATAAAGAAAAGCAGACAAGGGTGAAAGAAGCAGAAATATAAAGAAAAGCAGACAAGGGTGAAAGAAGCAGAAATATAAAGCTCACTGTGCTGCACAAATTTTGTGAAATAGCCACACGCACGGAGAAATGCATCAGGAGCAATTTTGGCAATCATGGAAGCTTTTCAGACACATAAGCCCTCTAATGCCTTTGGCAGGTAGGCATTAGCTTGGTTGTAATCACTGGTATATTTAAAACGAGCTGTACAAACCCAGTATTTGAACCTCCACTCAGAGTGTAAGATTGATGGCTTCTGTCTAACTTATTAATATGTATTTACTGTTTTCCCTGTAATTTTTGGATGAGGAAAAAGGACTCAGCTGGTTAAAATTGCTGCGGAAAGTAGCTGTGTCTGTTGAACCATATGTGTGTGCATATGCGCAATCTATCTTACAGAAATAATTACAAACTGAGGAGAGTGAATGTACTAAGGTCATACACCAACAAATCCCACATGGAGAAGGGTTTTCCTATGTGGATTTCCCAATTAATAACACAACCAAACCCAAAACGAAGCCAAGCCATAATTCTGCTAGTTCACAATCCATGTCTAAGCCAATTCTTTAATTCCTATTGTGAAATTCTCCACTTAACCACGTTTAATATAATCAGGGCAGCATAATAGCCACTGCAAAGTAACCATTACCATTTCTGAAATATTGGTAGATTATTACTGGCTCCTCCTTTACTACAGATTAAAAATCACTCATTTTTATTTTCAGTTTCTCTTCATAATTGTCCACCATCTTGTCTTAGCTACTCTGTTGTCCTTGGCCCTTCTCCACATTTTTGTGCGTTCTCACTCCTCATGCAGAGAAGACTCTGAACCATAGACTGGCTTTCTAATTGGCTGCAGGAAAAGCTGAACTTGCAACTTCCGATTTATGAAGCTATTACTCAGCCTCTTGGGAGCTCTGTTTGAGATGCAATAGATGGAGGCAGCAGACAGATGCAGAATCCTTGTGCATGTAAAGAACCTGCTCCGCCCCTGAAGCTTCACTCCTACTCAGCCTGCAATTGGGGTTAAAGCTGAAAATACCTTACAAGCACATGCCTTATTGCTGCATGACACAAAGATGAGGAGTCTGAGATTGTAATCTTCAATAAAGCTGTCAGCATAGTAAATCAAGGACAGAGGAAGCAACAAAAAGACCCACTCAAAATTTAAAAATTGTTGCAATTCACTTTTTTACTGTATCTGAATCTGATCTGTTTTCTCAAATCAATTACACAGCAGCTATAGAAAACTGTAAAAATAAAATCACAAGGTCACAGCGGCAAGCTCACCCTGATAACACCATTTAGGATAATCAATCTTTTCTGTTAATGTATTATTTTATAGAATCAGAGAACAGTCTCTGAACACTTTCAAATATTGGCATCATCTGACCTTCAAAAGCACTTGGGCTATTTGCCAAAGCAACACTCTTCCCATTAGCAAATCATACCGGCCATATATATCCTAGCAATTGAAATTTAATTAACATGTCTAGAAACAAATTTATAGGCCTAGTCATTGTGTATTCTGATACCTTTCTTTCAAGCCAATCCAACTACGTCATAAAATCAGGTATGTAAAGAAACTTAATTTCTGTTTTCAAAGAAAAAGAACTATTTCCAGTTAAAATCATTTAGGAACTCCCAGTATACAGTAACACATATGGTTTGTTGTTTGACAATTTGAAAATGCCAACAAACTGAAGTCACAGAATCACCAAGGTTGGAAGAAACCTCAAGGATCATCAAATCCAACCTGTCACCGCAGGCCTCATGACAACCATGGCACCAAGTGCCACGTCTAATCCCCTCTTAAGTCAGCATACTTTTGGAGAAATCACAGTACTTTTATATTGTCTTATTGTAGAGTACTTCATAAAATTTATGAGCAAGAAAAGAACACCTGAAAATAAAGATCTTCAGTACCCTCTACATGTGCATTTTTGACATCTGCACCATGACATTCCTGCAGTTGGGCTGGCAAAGAGGATAGCACAGGATAAGAAAATGTTTTTGAGATTTGATGGTAAAGAAAACGCCCTAGCTTTGAACAATTCTTCCCCAAATGCCTGTTAACTGAGCTGTAAGTGTGCACATGTTTATGGAGTACCAGTGGAAACAGAAAATGCTGCTAAATATAAACTTGTACTAGATTGTATTAAAACTCTGCCAAATATAATTAAACATAATAAAACAATGGAAGCACATATATGTATCTCCTTACCACATTTTCACATTTGCATTGACTTCTCTGGAGCCTTGAAGATTTAAGTCAACAGTTCACAAAGTAAATGCACATATAAACAGGCATTGTTCCTTTCATATTTGTACATTATTCAATACTTTCATTTTAAAAGCTTTCAGAAAACAAAGCATTTCAGCCTGCACATTCAGAACAATGACTCAGAAAATAAACAGCAAAAAATGGTTTTCCCAACATGATGGAAATGTCTGAACAAAGCTAATTCTTATGCAAGTAGTCTATAAAAAGAACATTAGATTTCAGTTATCAAAAAAGCCAGTAAAACCAACCAACAAAGAAATCTAATAAAGAGCTTTCATATTCAATAAAATAAACCATCCACTACAATTAAAATTCAGCCTTTGAAATAGGACTTGAATTCTACATGCATACTCTGCCCTGCTGACCCTTGCTGAAGAGTCTAAGTCAATATGAAATACTCACAAATAAAGAGAGAATGATGGATTTTCTGCCAAATAACCCTAAGCAAAAGTAACACTGTTAGTGAGGGAGCCTGCTTTTATTTCCTTTGCCAGATGATGAATTAAGAGAACTTCCTGGCACGTATGATGTCTTACTGCTTGCATTTTTTTAACCTCTTTTTTGTTTCCTTTTAAATACAACCAGTAGGTAACAAAAGAACAAAAGGAACTGTTTGTTTGCTTCTTATGAGTTGGGAGTTTTAAAACTAGGTAAGATTGCTATCTTGTGTGGAAGAGAAAATAAATAGGACAGAAGTTACAATGTCATCAGTTTCTACTCAGTAGAACAGTATTTTATTTATCAGAAACCGGGCAGTGCCTTTATATTCTGAATGAATGACAGAGCCTTCCCATCTATTTTTACCTTTGGATAATTGTCCCGAGACTGAGAATAATGGATAGCCCTTAACAGTTGTACACTCCATACTCTTAATTTATGTATGTCATTGACAGAGGACAGAGTTCTGTTAAGCTCTAGCATGTTGTGGAAGAGGTCAGCATACAGGGCATTAAAATACCATGTCAGCTTGTCAGTGAATTCCTGACACGTTTAAGTACCGGCAGCTGCCATGACTCCACAAAAGCCCTGTTATCTCAAAGTTCCTGTTACTGCAGTGTTTGGCATCTCACCATTTGCTATGATGAGACAGTTCTTGCCTCCAAGAAAGTTTATGAACGGAATAAACAGATCAAGAAGAATGGGATTACATATGCAGGCACAGAGGCTGAAATTACTTGCTTAGGCCATGAAGCTAGTCAAGGATAGAGGTGGTAACAAGCTGCATATCTCCTGACACGCACTACAGTGCCTCAACTGTGAGACAGATCAGGAGTTAAAGAACACATGCTGCTGGTGACAAGAGGTGGACTCACCAGTTCTGTCTCTTCATGTTTTACTGGGCAAGAAAGTGAAGGTAAGACAGGTCTCTTCAAGACACCAGTTGCTCAGGAGCCAGCCAGCTCCAGCTGCCATCCAGTCAGCAGGAGCATTCACACCATCCTTCCTGCCTCCTCACTGGCAAATCCCTCAGGCACACAAGCCCAACCTAAACACTACCTTGCTATTTCTCATTTCTACTCTGAAAACTCCTATGAAGAGAAGCATGGTTTTCTCAAATAAGCTATGCATGTGCAGTCCTCTGCTTGCTTCTGACCCAGCCAGCTCAGCTGCAGTGTGACACTTCATTCAGCACATAACCAACAGATACACATGTCACTTCACAGCTCTTAGTTCAATTCTTTTGACCATGCAAAAACCTGAAAACCATGCAAGGCCATTCTATCCCATCATTATTTTCTATCATATCTTTCCGGAGTTTTAAATTGCTTTCCTCACACCAAGATCACTTCACTCATGAATTCCAATTCTTCTAAATATACTAAGTAAAATGTCTGGTTTCTTACAAGACAACTGGCCTGAGAACAGGGGTAACTCCTGATCACTAGGAGGAAAGGCAATTAAATCCCTAGTTTTGTTACCCTGCAAAGTGGACTTTTGGAGCAGAAAATATGCAACTATTAATTACACAAGCCCTAAAAGAAAGGAAAAGACAGCTAGAGTTGCTATACCGGAGAATGAGTGCCAGACCCCGCAAAGGAAATTAAAACAAATCACAAAGGTCTTAAGCCACACAGATTAAAAAGTAGAAGCTAATGAAGTGAGGTCACCATAATATAATAATAATGGAATTAAAACCAAACAAACCCCCCAAAATACACATGAGCTGAATGCATTACTCTCAATAAAGAGTGAATCAGGAATGTCAAAATCCTGGAAGATAAAAAAAACAAACACAAAAGAACAACATAAAACTTGTATCAGTATTTTAAATAAGCTGCTTCTCTCTTTGTGCCTTATACCTGAAAAGTATAAAACCCTGTATTTAAGTCATGTAAAAGGAGCAGGGAGAAATCTGAGTGGCTACAGGCCTAATGGATTGCAAACAAATTTCTAAGAAAAGAATACATTTCAAAAAATTTGAGATCAGTAAAAAATAAACTCTATTCACCAGAGGGAAGCTATGCCTGATAGAAACCTTTTCCCAGCAACAAAAACGAGTTACCAAGGAGAGAAGAAAATCACAATCACATAACTGAGAGAAAAACTGTAGGACAGGAGAGAGGGCAAGCCTGAGGGTTCTTGTCCACTGTTTGCTAAACATCTCAGCAGAAAGATTGAGGAACACTAATGACGTTTATTGGCAATGCCAAAGTTTGAAAGGATTGCCAACATGGAGAGGAACTACAACAGCACAAGCAAAAAGCTTCTGTGGTGTCTAGGCAGAAATGAGGAGAAACAGAAAGTTGTTAGTAAATAGCCATTGCCGCTGGAGATTAATGACAATATCTCATGCACTCCATAATTGCAAACGTCCGAGAGAGTCTGAGAGTCAGTTAGTATGAAGTCAATCACAGAATGAGTGATGCATGGAAAAATGAGGAAAAAACAAAGAAGGTGACCAATCTGATGATAAAGATATGCAGCGCTCCATGCATGAACCTGTTTTGAAGAAAGTGAATACTGTAAGAGATGAAGAAACTTAAAAAACAGATAGACTGTGTTATAGGACTAGCAAGCCTACCACTAAAGAAGATTAGGAAAACAGTGCTGGTTTAGTTAGACAGTATAAAAATTATCACCTGAGAAAGAGAATACTAAACTGGAATATAGTATTACAGAATAAGAGCAAATGAGTTCATGATTGTCTATGGAAACCCAGCTAGCTTACCAGCAGTAGTAGCAAGAGTTAAAAATCAAAGCTAGTTTCAAAGAGGAACTCAGTCAGTTTTGTGAAGGGGGATCATCTGATATGCTTGTCAGACAAAGCAGAGAACTCAGTTAAATGACTGATGATTTATAGCCATGTTCTTGTATTCCTGTGAACTGCCCTCATAATTCTGGGTACCAACAACAGATTTGGGAACATAATAAAGTATTTAGAAATATGCTTTGTAGTGTGGGAATGCCAAGCGAACTTTGTAGGTGTAATTTTTTGTTCATTATAGGGAAGAAGCTCTGTAAGACAATTCTTCAAAACAGCTTTTCTTTATCACCTCTTTCTTTTGAGCAAAACACCACTTTTTAAGGACAAATAGGTCACAGTCAATATCAACTTTCAGTTTTAAGTTTAACTTTGAATAAATTACAAGCTCTCAAATTAATTCAGGTCTGAAATACAAGTGATGTATGATAACAGTCAAAGCTTGGAGGCTTCCCAACACACAAAATCATTCAGGACTCTCTTCTGCCTAATCTTCTTTCTTAAAAGCTCTATTTTGAAATGTATCTTAAACATGAGAAGCGTCAGAAGAAAAGGTTTCAAGAGACCTGCAGTGAAAATGTGGAGTCACTCTGAACTTTCTCAAGAACTCTGAACACATACAGACACAGAGATAAATGAAAAGTTTTGACTCTAATTTGACATAATATTTCATAAATTATTTCAAGACTGTTTTAATACTTTTCTGCAACAGAAAGTATTTTAAATCACTGCCGCCAGACTTTCAGTGGCAGCAGTACATAAGGAAATGATGAATGATTTACACGCAAATTATTTGTGACAAGGCAGTAAGTAACCTCAGCTTTCAGGAACTTTGACTTCCTGTCAGTGAAGGAAAATGTGTTTCATGACATCTTGTCTCTGAAGGCTTTCCAGCTTACTTGCAAGAAAATTTGCTAAGATTCTAAAAGTAAAGGGGACATGAAAAATAGTTCCTTTTTTTTTTGTTGTTGTCACTGTATAACAGGTGAAAGAAATTAAATTTAATTTTATCTCAACAAGTTTGGAGAAAGAAATAAAAAGTACACATGGGATGTGAATGGCATCACCATTCAACAAGTGAACAGCAAGAATTCACAGATCTTCTAGAGGTAATGTGTGAACCTTTTTTGCAGTCTGTAGTACCAGAGCCTTCTACTATTACACCATGATTTTAAAAGCCTTGCAGTAATACTAACACAGTATCATCTTCCTCCCCAACACCCCACTGCCACAGCTGTGCTAAGCACAGCTGCTAGAGCAGCTGCACTTCTAATGGGATCAGAGAAAACATTATAAAGTTTTGAATATTTCTTATCTAGTTTGTAACAAACATAGAATCATAGAATCATTAAGCCTGGAAGACATGTTCCAGATCATGAAGTCCAATTGTAAACTCAATACCACTACACCACCATGCCCACTAAACCATGTCCTGAAGTGCTGGTTTTTGACTACCTCCAGGGATGGTGACACCACCACCTCCCTAGGTAGCCCTTTCCAGTGCCTGACCACTCTACAAGTAAATACATTTTTCCTCATATCCAACCTAAACCTCACCTGGTGAAACCCAAGACAAACACTTCTCAATCTATCACTAGTTACTTGGGAAAAGAGACCAACCCTCATCTCACTACAATCTCCTTTCAACCAGTTGTGGAGAGCAATAAAGTCTCCCCTCAGCCTCCTCTTCTCCAGATTAAATAATCCCAGTTCTCTCAACCACTTCTCATAAGATTTGTTCCCCAGACCTTTCACATGTTTCAGAGTAAGCCAGTAATGCTTATGCTGATACTGCTGTCAACCACCTTGTATCACGAAACGAAAGTAAGAAAGAAACACCTGCATTGCTTCAAAGAGCAAAATATCAGAATGCAATCCCATTACATTTTGTTTACTGTGAAAATAAGGAGTGAAGAAGTCAGAGATAAAACAATACAAGGTAAAAAAACCAAAACCCTGGACAGAATCTTCAAATTAAAGCTCTCTGGAGCGTCACCACATGGAACCTCTTTCTAGTGGTATCAAGCAACAACAACAACACAATTTTAAAAGAAATTCTTGAACTCAACATGCAAAAATATCACATGTACTACTTGTGCTAAAGAAGCTTAGCCAAAGTATGTGAGCTTTATTTCCTTTTTTGAAAAGAAGACTAAGGCTAAGAACAGTGTGAAGTGTCTTATGACATAAAAAAAATAACAATGTCTACTGAAGATTATTTGCCTAGTGTAAAACATGCAATTTTCATAAGGTGGTTTATAAACTTGTTACACAAGTCTGCTCTGAGAATATTTAAAATTACTATCCTTTGAAATATGACTTTGTATGCACTAAAGAAACAGAGCAGCTAAGCAGAGTTAATGTTGGTACTCTTGTTAGTATAAACAATAGAGTGAGGCAGTCCAGAGGAGGGTGACAAAGATGATGCAAAGGCTGGAACACTTCTCCTATGAGGATCGGCTGAGGGAGCTGGGGTTGTTCAGCCTAGAAAAGAGAAGACTCCTGGGAGAACTTATAACTGCCTCCAAATACTTGAAGGTATCCTACAGGAATGCTGGAGAAGGACTTTTCACGAGGGTGTCTAGTGATAGGACAAGAGAGAATGGTTTTAAACTGAGGGAGAGTAGGCTCACACTGGATCTTATGAAGAAGTTCTTCAGTGCAGGGGTGGTGGGACTCTGGCATAGGCTGCCCAGGGATGCTGTAGATGCCTCCTCCCTGGGGGTGTTGAAGACCAGGCTGCAAGAGGCCTTGAGCAACCGAGTCTAGTTAAAGGGTATCCCTGGCCATGGTGGGGAGGTTGGAGTAGATGACCCCTAAAGTCCTTTCCAAGTTCAACCATTCTACAATTCCATGAATTTACTCCCTCTACTTGAATTTTTTACCATTAAAAAATGTATGACAAAGTCTTTCCAATTACACCAAGTGAATCTTTTTCTAAAGAAAGACACCAACAGCTTGCAATAACTCTCCTTTTTTGTTTTTCACTTGATAGGAGACCATGACAAAGTCATGCTCAGCCTTGTCTGGGACAGTGTAATCTCAGCATTGAATAGGATGTGCTTGTTAGGAGTAGGAAAGAAAGCAACCTCCAAACATACAGTTCAAGCCTGAAAAACAAACCTCAGAAGGACTTTGGTTAAGAATTGCAAAATCATATTCCTGCTTCACTTTTCTTTTGATCTGCAACAAGTCCCTTCCTCAGATGAAACACCTTCAGGGTCTTAAAGAGATGAATGGGCTAATCTGCTGAACTGCTTATTGCAATAATTTGACACACTGGCAAGTATGACTAAGGGAAAGCTAATTCTTTTTCCTTTTTCATCCTTTAACCCTTCAGAACCCCTCTTGGGCATCTTCCATTTGCTGACTACAAAAACCTAATTGTTCATCCTCAACAGGGTATCAAGAAAACAATATGACTGATGCAGAAAATTTGTTGCTTTAAGCCAACACAAGAAGTATAAGTGGCAGAGAGATATGATGAAAGTAGCCCTTTATAATTTTAAGTGTATTAAGCACCAGAAATGATCTCTGAGTCAATCACCAGACTCATGACAAGAAGCAACTAGCTGCATTCTGTGTTGATAAAGTTACCAAAATTCCCCTGGTTTTTGGTGTATTGGTGTCTCCGTGTCTCCACTTTCCCTTCTTAACAAGGCTGCTTGCATACATGCCCATGGGAGTAAACAAGGATTGCAAAACACTCTGCACTCCTGGCATGCCTTAAGAGTGACAAGTTAATACTAATTCTGCAGTCCAGTCCCCCCCCCTTTTTGGGTGCAATTCAAGGCATTTCTTTCTAAATAAATCTTTGCCTCTAGCAAAAGCCAAAAAGTGAGCAAATAAGAGAGAATAAATTCTACCTCATCAATATTTCTTTCATTCCTCCCTCTGCTCTCCCTGACATGTCATGTGGATCCTGAAAACTGCAAAGCCTCTCAAAGTTTGTCTGCTTGCAAATTACATGAAGAATCCCCCACCTCCTTGGAAACTATCAAAAACCCCCACAAAACCTCCAAAATCCAGCAATTCTGTGATGCAGAAACATTTTCCCATGTTGCCTGTCAGCAGGCACTTGCCACCTATTGCCCTTTGAGTAACTAGCAAGTCCTTCTAGGACAAGGACTTTATTTTTTCATTCAGTGTGATGTTTTTGTGCCTTTGACTGGGACTTCTAACTGGCAGCAGTTACAGTGTGGTTGATCTCCTACACTATTTCCCAAATACTTTAGAACTGTGTGTGTATTTATGAACACCTACACCTATTTGGGGAAATCTTTCTTTCCTATAATGAAGAATCTTATGCAGCAAAATTTTACCAAGAACACGTGCCTACTTAAATAGTTCAGTCTTTGGAGTTAAAAATCAGGCATTTTACATATACATCATACATTATATTAGTCCAGACATGAGACTTCTGCTGTTGAAGGAAAAAAATACTACAATTATTTGTTCAAGTTTGCTGATGACACCAAGCTGTGTGGTGCAGCAGACACACTGGAGGGAAGGGAGGCCATCCAGAGGGACCTTGACAGGCTGGAGAGGTGGGCACAAGCCAACCTCATGAAGTTCAATATGAGCAAGTGCAGGGTCCCGCATCTGGGTTGAGGCAATCCCAGGCACAAATCCAGGCTGGGCAGTGACTGGCTGGAAAGCAGTCCTGAGGAGAGAGACTTGGGGGTGCTGGTGGACAAAAAGCTCAACATGAGCTCTCAGTGTGCACTTGCAGCCCGCAAAGCCAATCAGATCCTGGGCTGCATCAGGAGAAGTGTGGCCAGCAGGTCGAGGGAGGTGATCCTCCCCCTCTACTTGGCCCTGGTGAGACCCCACCTGGAGTACTGTGTCTAGTTCTGGAGCCCCTATTACAAGAGGGATGTGGAGGTACTGGAACATGTCCAGAGAAGGGCCACAAGGATGATCAGAGGGCTGGAGCACCTCTCCTATGAGGACAGACTGAAGAAGTTGGGGCTGTTCAGTCTGCAGAAGAGAAGGCTCCCAGGTGACCTAATTGTGGCCTTCCAGTATCTGAAGGGGGCCTACAGGAAGGCTGGGGAAGGACTTCTCAGGATCTCAGGTAGTGACAGGACTAGGGGGAATGGAATGAAGCTGGAGGTGGGGAGATTCAGGCTAGATGTGAGGAGGAGGTTCTTCACCATGAGAGTGGTGAAGCCCTGGAATGGGTTGTCCAGGGAGGTGGTCGAGGCCCCGTCCCTGGGGGTGTTTAAGACCAGGCTGGACGAGGCTCTGGCCAGCCTGATCTAGTGTGGGGTGTCCCTGCCCAGGGCAGGGGTGTTGGAACTAGATGATGCTTGTGGTCCCTTCCAACCCTGAATGATACTATGATATTATGATACTATGATAATTAAGGCAATTCCTTTAATTTACATATCCAGAAACTTGGTTAGTTTTCTTGTTCACAAAAACTGCCATGTCACTTATGAAACAATTAAAATCTTCCTCAAAGGAATGGTGGGAAGCTAAGAAGAAAAGAAAGATGAAGCACAGAGATAATTTCAGAAAAGGATTTGCAGCAAATCAAAATACATTCCCTTGAACAATGAAATAAACACATGCACATAAAGAAATTTGAACAAAATTAAGGCTTTAAAGAAATGGCAAATTTATACTCAGGGCTGCCAGTAAAAATTTCATTTGTGGTTTACACCAGGTGTAGCCTTCAGTACTAACCAGCTTTTTGGATCAGTTAGGAGTTTGGTGCTCCTGCATCAGAGGACATCATTGAAGAACAAAAGGGGAATTAAAGAGGCTACAATCACAAATCAAAACAACCCAAAAGAAGTAATTGCCTAAATACAGATAAAGATACATTCCCCACTTGGTCACAGCACAGGACTCAGCCTACACCCCAAGCTCCTTTCCTTGCCACTGCTGAGTTGTCAGCTTTCCCCGCTGTCTAACAATTAAGTTGAATGAAATGCAAGTGATGAAAAATAGGTTAAACAGGCCTGTTTAGGCAACCTTTCTGACAAAAGGAAAATGAAATGTCAGAAACAGACTTCAGGCTGCTGCCAGAGGGCTGAAGAGGTACATGAGGGACCACAAAGCTCCCAGAAGGCATTGTAAAGATGGGCACAGTCACTGTGCCCCAGCACATTGCTTTGCAGGCCATCAGCACAGCTGCTCAATGCAGCACATGAGCTGCTCAATGGTGCAGGTGCTGCCTGCAGTGCCCAGCCATCCTCAAAAGACCATGCTTGCTCATAGCAAGGGTGGGGGAATTTGCAGAGAAACTGGCCCAAACCAGTAAAAGCCTGAGAAGACAAACAAATGCAAGCTGTCCAGTGGAGCTGAAGCATACAGCTAGAAGTTCAGTGGCAAAACTCTTATACTAAGGCAACTTGAAATTAGAGCAAAAAGAATGAGTTGTCAGAACTTAGTAGAAAGGAAGGTTCAGGGGAAAAGGGAATGGCCAAACTGAGCTGAAAGGCTTAGACTTTCCTGAACTTAATGAAGGCCTGTAATTCACTTGGATGCCCTGAAACTGAAGCAGGGAATGCCTTCAATTAGTGAGAGTTCACAGCAGGATTCAATGTTAAACTTTGTTTAGATTTCTTTTTAAACCAGGCTGACACTACTAAAAAGGCACAGCACGTTGCAATTCCAGCTGCAGGACTAGCAGAAAAATAAGAAATGTAGGCTAAAGAGAGAAAGCAAAGTTTAAAAATAACTCAAAAGAAAATTTTGAGGATTTTCTTTTTTTTGCCTTGGCCATGGCACACAGTCACATGAACAGTGGGATTTACACAACAGATTGGTTTTTTGCTGTTGACTGTCCCAACTCACCTTCCCTGCACCAGCTCCAGTGTTTTTGTGACTCTGGGCTGAACTACTTCTGTGTTAAGTCAGCAGAAAACTAAGCCAAAACAAAAGTGCAATAGGTTTCTGCCAGGATGTCATGCAAAAATAGTTGAGCATGGGCTTCAGAAGGAGACAAGCTCAGCTGCTCTGGCAATGCAGGCTCAGTTTGATTCGCCAGTGCATCCACAGTTGCTTCACTGGAACTTTTAAGGGTCCAAATGAGGCCATATTATAACTACTCATTTCAGCAAAACACCATCTTATGCAGCATTATCTCATCTTTCCCCTGTCACACATATAAATGTTTATCCAGCCACTCACTGTCTGAGGGGAAGGAAGAGAATTTTTTTGTTGTACTTGTTTTCAAGACAGACCAACTCACCAACTTAGTTTACCGTATGGCTCTATAAACAGGTGTGCTGGCAAGTGAGGGGTTGCACAGGATGAGAAACAAGCAGCTGGAGAACAGAGGCTGCTTAAGCCAGGGCAGAAAATAAAAAATACCTGCATTTGTGAAACTAGTGCAAGATCAGGCCATGCTATTCTCCTTAGCATTGGCTACACATTCAAGCAGGAGGTTCTGCTCTAAAATAACTATGGCTGAAGTACAAATCAAAATAATAAATAACAGATACATGCAATATATAAAATAAATACATAACTGTTTAAAAATATCATTATCCCATCTCATATTGAGTGAGCCAGCATACAAACATCAAGGTATGTATTCTACCATACAGGAAATTAATTGCAGATCCAGTTAGAGATTTCTTATGTTCCTGCTTTGGATAAAGTTGCATAAGGCTGAGAGCAAATCTCATAGCTCACAGTCCCTAAAATGCGTCTTCCAGCCATGTAGTTGTGCCACTTACAGCATTTTCAGCACCTCTTGGACTCTTTCATGGATTTATGTAACTAACCTACATGGCAGAACATGAATCCCAATGCTCATACAAGAACCTAATGAGTGCCAGATTCAATGAGAGGAAACAATGTGGCAAAAGAGAAACACAGAGCAGTGAAAATTTTAGCAGGAGAGTAATTTAGGCTTGTTTGGGTAGTTACAGAACTGCAGCATAGCTGCCCTGCACTCTTACTGTCTGAATTAACTGCAGGATGAGCTTTCCCCAGCCAGGTTTCAACATCTCTATGGGGTTCAGGTGCACTGAGCAGAATGAAATGAAGCTTCCTACAACCTGCTTTGCTTTGCATCTTTGCAGGGCAATGGGCTTTCTCCCTGCATGGACACAACCCCAATGTGAACTACTGCACGCTTCATAGTTGTCATTTTAGACTTCAGTTATGTAGAGTAGGATAAGACAGTATTTAATAAATTAGCAAGAGCCACATCTAGTTTCTGCCCCTGTGTTCTGACTAGAAATAATGCATTTTTTAAAACCATAAAACTTGTGGTAATTTTAACCATTAGAACAACCATTTACACTTGTGACTATCTGCCAAGTTTATCTAAGTAGGCTACTCTTGGAACTATTGCTTTTAATAATCTAACAAGAATCTAAAAGACATGCTGAAATTCTTTGCTCAGTGGAGCAAAGGCAGTGTCACTTTGATCTCAGTTTCACAGAGATTTGTGTTCTGTAGTGTAAAATATGAACTAAAGCTTTTAGCTGGCAACACAAACACACTTTTTTGTCTCCCAGCAGAGAAACTGGGGCCAAAGATGAAGAAAGCAAAAAAAAGAGTCTTAAAGACCAACAGGTGGATAAGACAAAACAAAAAAAGGCATAAAATTAAAAAGATATGCTCTCAGTGCCTCAGGGAAGCAGTGAAGGCAGGGGAATCCAAATCCAAGACAACACTTTTTGGGCTCTAAAACTTGGACCAAGACTTCATACTGCTGCCAACATACATTCATTCAGATGACACAAAACAGACCGCCCACTTGAAAAGATTGCTAACTGCAGAAACAAAGTATGAAAGCCTATGAAAAATGCTACCTATTCCAAATGCTTTTGCTCTTCATTTCACAAAGCCATGCAACTACAAACATGGCTTAATGAAATATCAATTCTCTTATCATTGGATGTATTCAGTTTGTAAAGTGTTGTTACTTTGAACGGATGTTTGATCAGAGGGAAATGAACAGACCCTTCAGCTGTACAATAGTAACACTGGAAGAAACAACTGTTTTCCTTGACATGATTGTGCATTTTAAAAAGGAAACAAACAGAACATGTGCCCAGACTACCCTGAAAACCTCATGTTTCACCACCTTAGCTGCAATACTTCATTTCCTTACACAGGTAAGCATTTCCCTAGCTACTCCTACTTAAATATTCAGTATTCAGTGTAACAAGTGAGACCAGAATATTGAATCAAAGTTTTCCCAAGAATGCTCTAACAAAATTTTATATGCAAATGTCCAACAATCTTCGCAAACTGTATTGGTTCAGAAGGGCAGAGGTTGGCAAAACTGACTCTGTCAACCAGCTTAAAACCAGAACGCATACCTAGGCAGGCCAGAAACTTACATCTATAAATGAAAAAGGAAGAATGAGAAAACACAAATCACTAAATCTTACTTAAAAAAAAAGAAGAAGAAAGTCCTCAAGACAATGGAATAAACATAAATAGAATTTCTACCTGTTCAACTTCTTGTTGATATTCAGAGACCACCAAAATGACACGTGCCTTAAGAGTTTTTTTCCCAAAGTCCATATGATCTACAACAGGTCTCAATGTTGTTTTTTTTAAACTTACTTTTTTGGCTACTTGTAAAGATTTCTGTGAGACTTCCCTGTACCTTCTTGTTCATTAGTCAAGAAATTTGTATAAGAAACCTTTCTGTTGTCTAGCAGTAAATACATAGGTCGAGCTGTATCATAATAAAAAGCATATGTTCTGTAACAATTGTGACCGTTTTAGGCCGTGCCTTTAAGAAAGGGACAGTTGCTGGAACACTCTGGCTGAATGTTTTGAAAACAAGATATTCTAAATGAATTTCATTGGTAGATAGGTAGAATGCAACTTTAAGTTTTAGTTCAGTTTGAGTCTCAGTCTTAGTCTGTCTGTCCTTTTCAGCCTGTCTGTTTCAGTCTCTCTCCGAGCAACAGCTGTGCGGGACAGAGTTAACCTTGAACTAACAGATAAGAAACAAATTCTTGCATACGCTTTGAGCTAACAGAATTTCCTCCTTAATAATTGCCTTTCTCTCTCTAACACTTTTTGAAAAAACAGGGAGGTAGGGGGAGAAGAGGGGGTACGGGGGGGACCCTCCTGGCTGGAGGCGGGAGTTTTGTTCTGAATTACATTCTTTGCGGTATATTTCTGTACATATTGTAAATATTGTATATTGTATATATATTCACTGCATTTCATCCTGCTTGTAAATATAGCTCTTATCCATTTTCACTTCTCCGACTGAGCTAGCCGTGGTTTCTTTGTGTGTGTGTGGGAGAACTGAACTTTCTCTCACCACCACAAACAATGTAAACAACTCCCTCATTCTTTCTATGATTACCAATGTATTTAAAAAAAAAACAATACTTACAAGTGATTTTCTTCTTTTTATGTAACTTGGAGTAAAATATAGGTATGACAGAAGCATATTTATACATGTTTCTGTGCTAGCTTAAGGGTGCTAGCATACAAAACTTCATGTTTCATATAACTGGATCATTTCATGAGCATTGTTCCACAGGTGCTCAAAGTTTAACTTTAGGATTAATGTAAACCAACCTGGGTATTCAGGATATAGAAGAGAATGGCTGCAGCAGTGCAAAGGCATTACTATCACAAAGCAGCAATGTTCCTTTCCTTTTATTAATTCTAAATACACCTAACAATTTTTTATAAAACTAGTTCACTGTTCAGTCACAATTTCATTGTGCCTGCAACCATACAAATTCTACAGGTGCATTATTGCTTGTATAGGCTGAATTCCTAATGTAAGAACAGTCTCCCTACCTGCATGCCTTCATGGGAACATGAGAGCCTCAGGATGAGGTTTTACAATGTAGCTGGAGCAACCCAATGACTCATTGCCGCCAAAATAAGGCAGTCTTACTCCTTTTTCTACCACCTCTCTTCTGTTGTTCCTCCACACTGGCTCAGGGATACCTGACCTCTAGTTAAGCTGAGTTTGCTGAATTGGCAGAGAAATAATTCAGCAGGAAAAGAGAATGGTTTCTGTTTATCAAGAGAGGTCAGATGGATACTAATGCAATGAATTAAAGGATACTTCTTTCAGTGCAATCCAGTCATTTAGCTGGTTGAGCCATCTGGTGCAGTCTCAACATGGTGACATGAACACTTGAGAGAAGGAGCAGAGTGAGAGAAGAAATGCTTTGGGGCTTTTTTTTTAATGCTCACTTTAAGATTGTTATTAATATTAGCACAAAATGAAGTAGAACTCTTACTTTTCATTGCTATTTTATCACATCACTTACACTGCTGTTTGCCAACTTAACATGCTGTAATACAATAAACAAAATAATTACTTACCTACAAATCCTTTCTCTCCAACTAACTTAAGGGCAATTTTATCAGCCAAAACAGAAGAATTCCCATGTGCGATGTTAGCAAAAGGTCCGGCGTGAACAAATACTGGTGTCCCCTGAATGATAAAAAAGGAGGTATAACTAATTTAATGGATAGGTAAGAACACAAGCTTTGTACTCTCACAGACTAATCAAGATTATCTATAAATTAGAAGCACACAGAGTGAGTAAGTACTGTTAAGATAATTCAGGGGGGTTAGGCATATCTCAGGTGCTTGAGACCCCATTTACTGACAGATGTCAGTACCTGCTTCATTCATAGAAAGGTAAATAACTTCCACTTGTCTAATCTTGTGCTGTTTCATATTTCCACTGCCCTAATGCTGTGCCATGCTATTCTGGCACATGTACTACAATCAACACCAAGCACATTGCTGCAGGGAGTATACAAACAAGGCTCAGCTTCTACCCTGCTCTATCTTGTACCGCTCCCATTTTCCTCATTTACTGTAACTGCCATTCTTGTGCAGGCAAAATAGCTGGTGGAAGCAATGAGGGTTTAGAGTGAACAGTTAGGGAGCTGGACAGGGAGAAGAAAGGGGACATGGCTGAGGTGCAGTAGGGATGCTGATACACAATGGAAAAAACATTCACTGCTTCTGGCTGACTGCCTGTGAACCCTGGGTGCAGAGCCAAATTCCTCTACACTAGACACTGCATAAATATGCAAGAAAAGTAGACTCTGTAGCAGGGAGCAATCTAAACCAGCTAAAGAATAGGGAAGGAGTAAAAGTAATGGCATAGCGAAATTTGTCAGAAGCAAGCAGCTTCCCTGTTACTTTTTTTTGGCAGGCATGACAAGGAAAGGAGAAATTAGAAAATTAGTATCTATAGAAAGGGCTGTGGGTTAGGTGAGATGTATTAATTACTATCTTTTCTGCACGTTGGAACATGAAATCAGAGGGAAGGATGTCACTTCAGCTGTCTTACTATAAAATATTTAAGCAAACAAATTGTCATTCTTGTGTTAATCCTTTTGAAAATTCTTCAGTGATTAAAGAAAAGGAAAGCAGATTACTTCAGATTATCACAGCATCACAGCACATCAGAGGTTGGAAGGGACCTCCAGAGATCATCAAGTCCAACACCCCTGCCAAGGCAGGATCACATAGGGTAGTCTGCACAGGAATGGATCCAGACGGGTTTTGAATGGGTCGAGAGAAGGAGCCTCGGCAACTTCTCTGGACAGCCTGTTCCATCAACGCTGCTCATACATTATGTAGGAGCTACTGTCAACCCTCAAAATTTCAGGCCAGCTAGTGGGCAATCTTCCTCAAATTTTGACCAGAAATACCAGTTTAGGAGGACGGTGTTACAGGGAACAGCTGCAGGCCACACCCAACAGTCACATGAACCACAACTTGGAAACTGTTAACCATACAATAAAAACTGGTTGTTCCCCTCCCACCACCAGTATCTTAAGAAAACAATATACACAGACAAAAATGTTTGTGTTTTTCATAAACCACCAGAACAATTAGATTACAGGCACAGAAATACTTGTTATCATAGAAAACAGATTTTTGTGTTTCAGTAACGGAATGCAAATCACACAAGATATATCAACAACAAGCATCTGTTCTTATTGCTTCCTCTAGAAGAAGTAATGTATAATCAGTTGTTTTGTTCAGAGCATAGATAAGTAATTTGTACCCATTAACATATCTAACTTCAGGTTTGTTCTAAGAAAACAGGGGATTTAATTTTTAATTTTATCAATTTAATAATTTAATCAAGAATGGGAAAAGGACAATATGCACACATCAATATGCACACATATGGGCAGGGAATCTTCTCAAAAAAAAAAAGACAATAAAGCTTCAATTCAAAGAAAAATGCCTCATACATATTAAAGAAGAAACAGAATGGGAGAAGAAAAAGTAAATAAAACAGCAATCATGCCCTCTAACAGAAGAAATTATGCATATTATTAACCACAGTAACACATTGACTTTGTAGTATTTACTTACAATTTTTTTTGTTTTCTACCTGCTATTAACCACAAACTGCAATACCAATTGGAGTTTTGCATATTTTTGCCCAAATTTTAACTTGAGCTATGTATGTCTTCAAAGCTTCTTATAGGATTTAGGCATCAAAAACCTATCTCAAAGAGCCTATAATTTACATGAAATAAAATGGAAGCTACTTCCACCAACTTAAGCTTTACTTCCTTAAGACTTTAACACAGTATTTACCCTCATACAAACAAATTAAGTGCAGTTTTCAGCTACCAGATTTAAATTCATGGCATTTCACATAATTACAAAAACATTCAGATTGGAAAATACCCTCAGGATCATCAAGTCCAACTGATAACCCTACTCTGCGTGGTTCACCCCTAAACCATATCCCCAAGCACCACATTCAAGTGACCTTTAAACACATCCAGGGTTGGTGACCCAACCACCTCCCTGGGCAGCACATTCCAATGCCTGACCACTCTTTCTGTCAAATTTTTTTCCTAATGTCCAGTCTAAACCTGCCCAGTTGCAGCTTGAGGCCATTCCCTCTTGTTCTATCACTAATTACCTGTGAGAAAAGACCAGCACCAGCGTCTCCACAGTGTCCTTTCAGGTAGATGTAGAATGGATGATGAGGTCTCCCCTCAGCCTCCTCTTTTCCAAACTAAACAGCCCCAGCTCCTTCAGTTGCTCCTCATAAGATTTATTCTCCAGGCCCTTCACCATCTTCCTTGCCCTCCCCTGCATTCACTCCAGCACCTCCACATCTCTCTTGTATTGAGTTGCCCAAGACTGGACACAATACATGAGCTGTGGCCTCACCAGAGCTGAGTTCTGATTTGTTCTTTATTACTGACTAAATTTAATTCTAGTCTTACAAACCCTCAACTTCTTGTGTCAAGCAAGTACAGGGTTGCTATCATTACAGCCCAGCACACACCTGGGCAGATGTGTTGTGTGGAAGCACAAACACAGATAAGGGCGGCCCAGCCCACACAGAGGCAGCTATACAGAGAAGGGTCTCCTACAACATTCCCTGTGCAACTGTGATTCCAAGAATTCATCTGCACAATACAGATAGGACTGAAATTTGGATTGTGGAGTCCAACACCCAGAATATCAGTAGCTGACAGGTCCTCTGCCACTAATCTGAAATCCAAATGTGCTACTAAACCACCGACATGGACAGATGCTCCCCTGGAACTCTGAAATCCACTAGATGAAAAGGAGGAGTTAATTGGTCTTTTTATGAGGGAAATCCTGGAAGAAAAATACAGTTTAGGTACTGAAGGGACCTAACTCCAGCAGAATCTTGGGAGCCTCAGGTACAATCTGGAACAGGGACAATAACATCTTGTCAGGCCAGCTTCAGTAGCTCCATATCAGCCTATCCATCCCTTGGATCTAAGTGTCATTTATTTTACTTCCACTTTTAATAAACTACATGGAGAAACAAACACTGGCACAGGCATGCATTCTGTTGACTGTTTTCAGTCCAGGAAATTTTCATAGAATCAATAAGGTTGGAAAAGACCTCAGAGATCATCAAGTCCAACCTATCACCCAACACCTCATGACTAACTAAACCATCGCTTCAAGTGCCACATCCAATCCTTTTTTGAACACCTCCAGGGATGGTGACTCCACCTCCCTGGACAGCACATTCCAATGGCCAATCACTCTCTGTGAAGAACTTTCTCCTCACCTCAAGCCTAAAATTCCCCTGGTGCAGCTTGAGACTGTGTCCCCTTGTTCTGTTGCTGGTTGCCTGGGAGAAGAGACCAACCCCCACCTGGCTACAACCTCCCTTCAGGGAGTTGTAGACAGCAATAAGGTCCCCTCTGAGCCTCCTCTTCTCCAAGCTAAACAATCCCAGCTCCCTCAGACTCTCCTCACAGGGCTTGTGCTCAAGGCCTCTCACCAGATGTTGTTGCCCTTCTCTGGACACATTCAAGTGTCTCAATGTCCTTCTTAAATTGAGGGGCCCAGAACTGGACACAGTACTCAAGGTGTGGCCTACCCAGTGCTGAGTACAGGGGCACAATGACCTCCCTGCTCCTGCTGGCCACACTTTTCCTGATACAGGCCAGGATGCCATTGGCCCTCCTGGCTGCCTGGGCACACTGCAGGCTCATGTTCAGATGGCAGTCAATCAACCAGTACCCCCAGGTCCCTTTCTGCCTGGCCGCTCTCCAGCCACTCTGACTCTAGCCTGTAGCACTGCATGGGGTTGCTGTGACCAAAGTGTAGCACCTGGCACTTGGACGTATTAAATGCCATCATGTTGGACTCTGCCCATCTGTCCAGTCTGTCAATGTCCCTCTGGAGAGGCCTTCTACTCTCTAACAGATCAACTCCTGCCCCAGCTTGGTGTCATCTGCAAACTTACTAATGGTGGACTCAATCCCCTCATCTAGATCATCAATAAAGATACTGAATAGGATTCGGCCCAGCACTGATCCCTGGGGGACGCCACTGGTGACTGGCTGCCAGCTGGATGTGGCACCATTCACCACCACTCTCTGGGCTTGGCCCTCCAGACAGTTCCTAACCCAGTGCAGAGTGCTGCTGTCCAAGCCTTGGGCTGACAGCTTGGCCAGGAGTTTGCTGTGGGGGATAGTGTCAAAGGCCTTGCTGAAGTCCAGGTAGACTATATCCACAGCCCTCCCCACATCCACCAGGCGGTCACCTGATCATAGAAGGAGATCAGGCTGGTCAGGCAGGACCTGCCCTTTCTAAATCCATGCTGGCTGGGCCTGAGCCCTTGGCCATCCTGCAGGTGTGCTGTGATTGCCCCCAAAATGAACTGCTCCATCATCTTTCCTGGCATTGAGGTCAGGCTGACAGGCCTGGAGTTTGCAGGTTCCTCTATCTAGCCCTTCTTGTGGATGGGGACCACGTTGGCCAGCTTCCAGTCATCTGGGACCTCTCCGGTGAGCCAGGACTGGTGGCAAATGATGGAGAGCAGCTTGGAGAGCTCATCTGCCAGCTCTCCCAGCACCCTAGGATGGATCCCATCTGGTCCCCAAATTTTAGCAGAAGAATATAAACCCTGAATGTCAATAACTATCTGAAGTTATCTGGCTGCTAGAAGGATATTTATAATACTTACTATCATACTCTCCTCGTCTTTACTTTAAAGCAACACAAGCAGGCTATTGCAGAGAAGCCAGCCTGCAACTACAAAGAGTTGTCCCATAGAGCAGCTGCTCTGTCACATATGATATAAATAAACATGGATAAACACTGTGAAATCATTATGTACATTTCTAACAAAGTGATCTCAATTCTGAAGCATTTGATATCAGTTCTGAAGCCTACATTTATTGTAGGTGGAGTGGCCCACATTTCTCATTTTGAGATTTTACTGTCAATCCTGCATACAAAACATGGTCAATGATTAACACCTGGAGGCATCATTTCAAGTTAGCCCACCAAGAATTCTCTTTAAAACCCAGCAAATTAAAAAACACACTCAGTTTACATGTGCAAAAAGTGCTGACACATGTTGCCAGTTCAGTTCCATCCTGGACTGGCATTGGTCATTTCAGAACCTAGATGTCTTTTTCAGTGTACATAGGTGCCCATATAAAGCTGGTGCAAATCTAATTGTTGCTGTTGGAAGAAATCTTACTATGGTAAGTATAAAACATTCCTCTTAGAGGCCAGCAAAGCTTTGTGTAGTCCCTGATGGCACTATGGCAAGATAGGGTACCTGGGAGTCTTTTTCTGAACAAGAGTAAACAGGCAAAAGGACTCCCCTGTGTTCCTGAAGGCACAAACAATAATATAGAATGGCTTCAGTGAAGTCATTCAAAACATTATGTTGTGAGAATCATCACAGACACATACACATAAAGGAAAAGCATAGATAGGAAACATCCTTAGAAGAATAAGATGGGAAACAGAAGGAAATCTATTCTTCAGAAGCCAAACTTGCCTTCCAATGTGCTCAGAAGCAGCTTGTTTTCAACAGAAGGCAAAATAATGACTAAAGCTAGAGTCTCAGAGGAAAAAAAAAGATCAACACAACCCCACCCAAACAAACCCCAAACAAAACCAACAAAAACTAAACCAAAACCCCAAACAACCCCAACACCCCTCCCCAACACCAAAAAGGTATAAGTGCAGATAGAGTTGGGTTAACATAATCAAATGAACATTAGCTAATGTGCCTTTAGGAATTTGACCCTGTCTTGAACCTTTAAAGTTAAGCATGGTCATTGGAAAGTCACAAAACAAGCTCCATGTGTTGTATGAAAGCTGGAGAAGGGTAGGCATGATAAGCCATACTCACCTCTAAAGTCTGCATTAGTGTGGGCTTAATTGCATCTTTCATCAAAACTGCCAGAGCCCCTGTTACTCCCTAAAAAACAAAAGGGTCCACATTAGTCCATTCTAAGGTGTAACACTTCTGGGTTGCACTTACACTTAAAACAGGTTACAAAATCTTATGCTTCAAAGACAAAAAAGACAGTTTCCTCATAAACCATAAAGGATAAGCTGTGTTACACTGTTGCATAAAGAATTAACTTTGATATTACCCCAAGTCTTCTAATAAACTGTATTTACAGAGTATGCAAGAACTGTAATGATTTTGCTCTGAATACACTTAAAAGACAATAGGTAAATGTTCTTCCTATTTAATGGAGAGACTAGAAATGAAGTTATGTTTAGGTGATCAGCATGAGGATGCTCATGGGAACAAAAGATGAAGGAGAATCAAAGGCTACTGAGACCTAAGAAAGCAACATAGGTGTGTGCAATAGACACAGGAAAAAAGCAGAAACAGAGTTGACTAGGAGTAGATAATGAACAGATCACAGGGCTGTAAGAGGTGCCTTGTGGTGTTTAGAAGACAGAAGGAATTGTGTGAAATGGTGCATAATACTCTACCCTAAAACTTTGGCTGGATATCAAGCATAAATTTCACACTGAATTTAAAAGACAGTCACTGCATCCCTCTACACTAATATCCAATATGCTCACCTTAGAAAAAAATGGCTACAGCATGTACATAGCACTATATGTCTAGAAAATACAAGTTTATATTTTGATTTATAGATTTCAGTTTATTCCTAAATTACTTTGATTTTGCAAAAAAAAAGTGTTTTGTTTTGAAAGAACTAGAACACAGATATATATTTTAAAATGCAATAGTGTGATAAGCAGTAACTCATTTCACTGAGCAACCAAACTGTGAAAATCAGAATGACAATGAGACACAAAAGTATGTAGCCATAACTACACTGATTCATAGACATTAATTTTCCCTTTCTGAGCATCATATCTGAACATACTGTGACTGTTTGAGGCTGTGCCTTTAAGAAAGGGACAGTGCTGGGACACTCTGGCTGAATATTTTGTAAACAAAGACAGGTCTAAACAAATTTCATTGGTAGATTGGTAGAATGCAGCTTTAAGTTTTAGTGCAGTTGGAATCTTTCTCAGTTCTTTCCTGTTCCACCTTTCCAGCTTGCCTGCTTCTGGGCAACTAGCCAGAGTTCTGACCTTGGATAACAGATAAGCATTAATTCTGCATGCGCTGGGAGGCCTAATAAGACCTTTCTCCCTTAATAACTGCCTTTCTCTCTCTAACCCTTTTTGGGAAAAAGGGAGGTAGGGGGAGAGAGTGGGGTACGGGACAGGAACCCTCCTCTGTCCGGAGGAGGGAATTTTGTTCCTGTATTTTTCTTTGTTGTATATTTCTGTATATATATTGTAAATACTGTATATATTGTGTATATATATATAACCTGCATTTTCACATTGCTTGTAAATATAGCATCCCTTTTGTTTTTCCCACTGAGTTAGCTGTGGTTTTTTTCCTCTTTGTGGGGGAGAGAGAGCTAGGCCTTCTCTCTCAACCCACTACACATACTTCAGAGGAGAATGAAGCAGAATGTTTGGCCTCAGACAAAAATGGACTGAAACAAAAAGTGTAAAACTGATGTGTTTCCTTGCGGGGAGTGACAGAAAGAGATGGTTCTTCACTCTGGCCCCAGATGACCCACAAAGAGGCAGTAAGAGATACTGGTAACAAAACAATCTAGTTTTCCCTCCTCTGAATTAGCAAAAAATTAAATTTTCATTCCTAAATACGTTAACTTTAGCAGTTAGGATCAAAACAGAAGGAAACATTAGCATGTCAGCTCTGTCAGAATGGCTAAAACTCCATCATTCCTGTAGAAGTGGCCTTGGGGCTATGTGGTACCTGTTCGCAGCTACTCTCACTTGAATCCAAAGCTGACAAGGAAAATATGTTAAAAAGGCAGGTTAAATTATTATTGCTTTTCACTTTATAGCTACAGATTGGCTTAACTGGTAAGATTATAAATACTGTATTTTAGATAAAGAACTTAAAAATGGAGAACAAATAATTTCCTAACGGGTTGTACAACCAGCATCCCCATACAATTTTTTCTTCACATGACAATTCACCTTATAAAACTGATTTGAATCACTTCCAAATCTGAAGCACTTACAAAATAAAACAGGGAACACCCAGGCCACCTCAAATTAATTACACGGAACAAATTTCAAGCCTAGCAAATTCTTCACGAAACTTGAGATTTTAATCCTACTAATTTATAAATGTATTTTTGCTTGCTAATCACAGTGCAGAATTCAAATTCATTAAACAAAACTCTGAATGATAGTTTGCAATATGGTTATTGAATAGATTTGTAAGCCTGCTTTTTTCCTGCTGTTTGATCTGTTCAGCAGTGAGCTTGGGCAGAAATGACCAATGATGGTTATCACTAGCTGCTAGCAACACAAAACTGTAACAGATACCTAAGTTGTTTGTCTTCTGTTTCATGCAAAACATAATCGTGGACACACACTAATTAGGAGGTAATAGAAGTATCTGAAAGGAAGATTGGTTAATTTCACATTTTGTTCCTTTAGCTAATTTTCAGTCATCATACAGCATAAGGTATTCATCATTATGCTAAAAAAGAAACAGCTGCTGATAATGTTCAGTGCATGAACACAGAGACAGTTTACAATCTTATCACATAATAGGCAATCGTGATAACAATTGGACTTTCTGGAGCGAACAAGCCAAGTGAAAACTTTACACCAGATCTTCCAGCTGGTCAGTGGCAAGATTAAATAACTGGGCAACCACAGGTGAGCCCTAAAAGCTCCTGAAAAATGTGTCCAAGGACTGACAAGGCTTAACTTATGCCAGCTATAGCTATCTGATTAGAAGTTTCTGTTGTCTGCTTCATGCCAGATGAAGCCACCAGCTCATTCAAAGCAAATACACAAACAGCTATTTATTGCTGCAAACCATGCTGACTGGAAAGAAAGTTTTGGAGAAGAAGAAAAAAATATAAATATAAAATCAGGACATTTTTTTTTCTTCTCTCACCCTCTGTTCAGAGTGGGACAGATGCAATATTGCCCCAAAAGGGACAAAAGAATGACGCTCATGCAGATGCACTGGGTAGTCATGGAAAGTTTAAATGGAAAAGCAATTAACATATTACAAGAACTACAAAGCATTAGTGATGAGCACATCCAAAGCATACAGAGTCCCTTTATACCACACCAAAAATACCTCAACACTTCCCTTCTCCCCACCTGGGGTGCAACCAAAACCCCCAGGGATCTTTCTTCCCCCCATTGCTAGGCTAGTCTCAGGCTGGCCAGGCCTGAAACTGCCTCTCCCCTTCTTATCCTGGCATTAGGCCTCAACAGGCCAGAGGGGTCTGAGATACTTTCACAGCGTTACTCAGTAAGTAAGCATCTCCCATGGAAGCAGAGAGGGAAGAACGAGGAAGACAATGACTTTGCAACCAGATTTATAAGGGTGCAGGATTTGTGGGTAGAAATATGCTATTTTGTGTGTCCACCCACTAGGCTGGACACTCTGGATGCTGGAGGTGTGACTCTGTGGCTGCAGTTTAGGAGGCACCCAGCCTAAGGTGCCACACTCTCCTAGAAAATAATGGCTCAAATCCTGTCATCTTTGCTTTCTGATGGTTTTTCACCAATGTGATAAAAAATGTGAAACAAAAAATACTTCCTACACATTTAAACATTTTGGGGAACTTCATTCATATTGGATATGCATTCTGGACACAACTCATTGTGTCTGAAGATGAAAGCAAAGGAAAAAAAGATGCAAAGCTTCCACTCAGTGGACCTAAGTCCACGCCCTGCATGGTTCTTAACAGTTTGGTGTCAACAACAGTCCTTGAAAGCTAACCAGACAATAAAGTTTGCATATCTATTTGCCACGACTGTCAGAATAAAGTCTTCATTTCTTCATATCCCTAATCCTCCAGATATCTAGCAAACAAATCCCACAGCTCACTCAAAGTCCTTTGTGTGATTCTCAAAGCTATTTAAGGAATTAGGTTCCCATTTCCATCAGAGAAGATAAATAAACTTCTTATAAAAGAATTAGAGACTTACACACACACACACAAATTAAGTGTGAGGGTCCAGGGATCTTCCCACTAATTCACAGTCAGAAGACAGAAGTAGGACTCTGAATCAAATGTATGTGGACATCCAACTCTCCTGGGTTCTTTCCTGGAACTGATTCCAAGTACTTCTGAAAATAAAATCCCTTCCATCTATCCAACAGCCATCGGGGCAGGTATGCTCCCCAGGACAGCAAAGATCAGAGAGCATAAAATGTAACACAGGAAAGGCAAACATAGACAAAAAACCAAAGTACTTTCATAACAACTTCCAGTGGTGCAGCCTTTGAAGTCTATCGAGAGTGAAAATAAAAGCCAGCATTAGATGACAAGAAGGTGATTAAGAGCAACTACTGTGAAATGAATAAGGATTACACAGATTGAAGGACAGAAAAACTCTTTAACTCTTTTCTTTATAAGAAAAATACTAAAGTACTTGTAACTTCCCTTCATGTGAAACTACAGTCTCTAATGAAATGATAATATTTTTCTGCAGTATCAGTTCTGTGAAAAACTGAAGCCTGAACTGTAAGCTGAGAACTACAACTTGTCTTTAAAGTGAAATATATACACAATGTTTCTGATGAACCAGAGAACAAAATATATTCAACTGACAGACTATGTATGAAAGTAAATATGAAGCTTTTTTTTTGTCTTGAAAAATCTTGAACTGGCACAGAACATACACTAAGAAAAAGTCTTATTTAAAAAAAAAATGTTTTTCATAGCTGCTGAAATGCTGATCTAGGGCATACATGCCCATTTCATTTCACATAAAGATATGCCATGTGTCTATCAAAATTCTACTACACTGTGAAAGCCAAAAAGCAATTCAGTCTTCAAAATACTGTACAACGAGCACCACATTTTGGCAAAGACTTCTGTGTGTTCCATTACAGAGGAAAGATATTTAATCTGCTACTCTTGTGGAATGACTCCTCTCAATTCATGAAATATTCAATTTATCTTTTTTCTATTACTTGTAGCCTGTCTCTGCATCTGGTTTATATCTGCAAATGTGCATTTTAGGTTTTACGATTTTATTGTTATAAATATATTGCATATAAAGTAAAAATTAAGAGCAATTGTGGTTTTGTGACATATATTTTATGTACATCTGGAAACAAACCACAGAGAGGAGTTTAGTGGTTTTGGTTCATACAGATTCCAAAGAACTAAAGACTACTGTCAAACACTGAAATTTGCATAACATCATTCTGGGTAATGTATGTAAAACGTGAACCCCAGAATTTTTTTAATCAAGAGGTAGGAGTAACCACCACCCATTGCTCAGGTTGTGTGGTACTTTCCATGATGAAACAGCCTTTAAAGTTTGCTAAAACTATATGCAGTTGCAGTTCTTTGAACTAGATTGCTCCATGTCAAATGGCTACGATTCAAGCTTTTAAACTTGATGTTTTTAAAATTAAAATGTAAGTCAAAATGATTGAACTGGTTTTGGACTAAGAGTATGCAAAACCCAAGGTGGTTTTTGTGTTTGTTTGGTTGTGTTGTGTTGTTTTGTTTTGTGTTCTTTTTCTAATACACCTCTCTTGAGATCTTTCCTTTCTCAGCTATGAAGCTTCACATCCTGTCTGGCCTTGACACAAAAGAAGGATGAAAATTCATGAAGAGAATGGCTTCACATCAAACCTCTTACCACATCTGAAAATTTGGGAAAACAAAAATTACAGCTGACAGTTACTCATTAGTGAATGCTTAGCCTTGTCATATTCCAGAAAGTTTTAGCTGCAGTGTGTAGTGTGCTTACAGCCTAGTGTGTAACAAGTGTATCTGCAGTCTGCAAACAGGCTGGATCAGCTCTAGGTCAGGATGCATGGACCACAAGCAAAGATCTCGTCTCCTGGATCCTACAGGAATCCTTTCCTAGTACATATAAAGAAGAGATATAACCTGTGCTGTCCAAATGAAGGAAGGGGTCAAAAGTTGGTCTTGCAGAAGAAGAATAACATAGGCAGCACAAGTAGCAGGGAAAAGAGTAGATAGAAACAATGGGTTTAATTGCAAGCTGTTCAGACTTTCTTCCTGTGGGAAGAAACCAGGAAGAGAAATGAAATGTTTCCCACTAATTAACCTTCTTTGTACATATGAATTATGATTATACATCTCCTGCTGTTGTTTCCAGAGGATTCAACTTTATACAATATCCTTTCACAAGTGTACTACAGGTATTCCTAATCTCTCTCTCCTCTTGTATAAAGTAAGCAGTATTTAACTTGATAAAGAAATCTCTGTAAGAAAACCCACAACTAATTTCCTTTTTTGTCATTTCTTAAATCTCAACAGCATGACATCAGACTTCTTCACCAATATTGATAGATCTCCAGAAATGAACAATAGTTCCTGTTTTCAGATGAGACACCGGCACACATGAGGAACAAACTCAAAACTTCACCAATTTTGGACATCCAAACTGAGACAACATAAAAGAATTTCTTCCGATTCTAGTTCTTGATGGTGTTTCACTCTTCTCAGAGATTTTGGCTGTCTATCTCCTGTGTATCAAGTCAGACTAAGGAATGCATAACTCCTCATGTTCTGCAAGAATCAGTTTGCAGAGACTCAGCATCACACAAGCTTTGTGAGAAACACAGGAACAGTATTTCACCTCTCTGAAAAGGTGCTTTTCTGCCTTAACCATGAAATCACCTTCCTATTCTTCCCATAGTTCTCATCCTCATTTGTAATGCACTTCACAACAAAGAAGACTGGAGTTTCTGCACTTCACAATCATGAAGTGCACTGAAGCCCTCCCTGTGCATGGTATGGAGAACCCACAGAAATAAAACAATGCAGCAGCTTAGTTGCAGATTATCACAATACTCATCTTTGACTTCTGTGGTTTTTTTAGATCGGTTGGATTTTTGTTTTCGTGGTTTTTCTGGGCAGTTCTTCCATTGTATAATAGAGAACACTGCTTTAAAGAAGAGCTAGAAACATCTGTTCAGCACAAGTGACACTATCAAATGATTGAGATGCTAAGCATAGCAAGTCTGTTTCAAAAAAGGTCAAAGAAAACTCAGTTACAGACATTCTGCTGAGCACTATTTTTGTTTTAGGGACATAGTGGAAAAATTTCGAAGTTCTTTGTGTGTTGTTCAGCATTTCAACCTTGGCACTGTATTCCCACAGAGCATCTACAGATGAAAAAGACTGCATAAAAGCAACCATTTGCATTTCAAGTTGATTAAGTGGTTGAAGACACCTTGAATATTTTGCAATATTAATAAAGTATCTTCATGCACAGTAAAATCAGGATTAAAATAATTAATTTCAAATGTAGTTATAATTCTGACACAGAATTAACCTTTTTGCATATGCATTGTAAGGTAACTCATTTCTCACTCCTCTCCATTTGGCCAAGACAAAATTATGCAACTGAAAAGGAAAATAAAAACTTCAGTAGCTATAATATTAAATGCATTTCTTCATGTCTCCTGCATAAATGGGAGTAGTTAATTTGCTGTGAATTTTAATCAGGACTCTACTTAGAAATTTTGGTACACTTATTTAATTTCAATCTTAAATCCAGGCAAACTAGATAGTATGTTTTCATTTCCTTATTCAACTGGAATCCATTAAGGCTCTGAAGGTATTTCTGGCCACATAAAATGGACAAACAGGAAAATATACACAGACTGTGCGATACGAGCAGTCACTGCCAGCACAGTGGCATGAAAGCACAGCTCCAAGACGTATCACAGTTATTAAAAGGGTATATTCAGATGACAACAAGACAAACAAAAACATAAAAGCAAAGCAAAGCACTATCACATTAATTGTATTTAGGGTGTGCTGTCAGTCTGCAACATATGAGCTTAATTTGGCAATTAAGCTGCAGAATTCAAGTAATGTAATGTAACAGTGTGCTAGTGCCATCACAGTGAACCTACTCCTGGCATACAGCTTAGACTGCAAAGGTTAACTGGGAGCTTCTGGCTGCACCAGAAGCTGTCATACACAAACACGGGTGAGCTTCCAAGGACTGTTTACTGACGCAAAGCCTGATTATAAGGCTTAGAATTTGATATAAAGGAAGAACATATTGGCCTCTTTTAGAAACTGAAGTAGGGAATGAAGAAATAACAGCCAAATAATGAAGGTAAGGAAGAAAAAGTCATAATAATGTGAAGAGATAACCCTGACCCCCAGGCACTATCAGCAACATAAGAATTAACAATAAGCTTGTTTCCATTTTGATTTAGTGGTGGAGGCATTCATGTGGTAACTATCATTGTAACATCTGAGCATATTTTACAAGTACAGTAGCAAACATTGCCAGATCTCTCAAATAGGAGCCCATGCTTTGACTCCCTCCAGCACGAAATTGGTTTGCCTTTGTAAGTGCAGAAAACCATTCAAGTAGGTTATGGAGACCAGAGACTTCCTGAACCAGATGCTACCAGAGAGGTGGAGAAACGAGCTCTACATCTTGTTCTCATTGTGAAGATATTTTGGCTCAGAACAAGATCCATCTTCTATCTGACTGTGCTGTTCAAAGCAAAATTCTTGGCATGCACCTGCCTTTTTAATGCTTCAAGAGGCAAAACAAATGCATCAGAGGTTATTCACAGGTCTACAGCACTGAACATACCAAATCCTCTGCTGTTACTGGTTCTCCTTTCTTGTCGTTAGCCACCACCATTTTCCCCAATCTCTCCTTCATATCTTGAAGGCTGGTGCTAAGTGCCAGGATGGCCATGATTTCACTTGCAACAGCAATATCAAACTGAGCCTGTGAAATAAAAATAAGAATCATGAACCAAACCAAAGTCAGGTCAAATACGTGCAGGGAATCATCAAGAATAGACTCAGGGAAGATATCCTGGAATTCAAACAAATTCTGAATTGTAGCCTACAGTTTTTGAGATAATTCAGACTAGATTAAACATTTTGTTTCTATTATCATGTTAATGTTCTCCATTACACTTAATATACTCGAGTCTTGCAGAGCGCTTAGCCCCCTTGGCTCATGTTATCCTTAGCAGAAGCTCCCTGAAGGATCAAGAATTTTCTGTGGCAAAAGAGAAAACTGCCAGATGTGTTTTGAGCTTTACTGGCATGAGCACAACACTGTATTTTTTTTTTGTTTTGGTTTGGGTTTTTTCCTTCAATGTTCTCCAAAAGTTTTTTATACTTGTTTCAGAAACATTCTTGTTAGATTTGATCATTCTTTTTGTATATAAACTCAAAATTTAGAGTCTATGCTGCCCAGTCTTGTGCTTGAGCTATGATAATGAAAACTATTATCTTTGCCCCTCTTTTTTTCTTTAAATTAACAAATATATGTTAAAAAATAAAACCAAATCAACCAAACAGAAAACCCAGGAATTATCTTGCTATCAGGTCTATTGCTCTCATAGAAATACACTCACACTGTGCAGTATTTAAGCAAGAACTGCAGTCCTTCCTTTTCTTTAAAAGCCTGAATTATACACTAGCAGTATTTACACTGATTTACTGTTGAGTAAAGCCCAGGCCACATGTTGTCAGAGCCTAAGAGAAGAGAGCCAAAGACACTAAGGTGTTCTGTGACAGAAATGCAAGGAACAAGAAAGCAGAAAACTGCAGCTTCTTCAGTCTCCAATCCCAGCAATTAAAGTCTTTGTAAAAAAAAAATAGTAATTTGCATCAGACCTCTACCAGTTGTATCCTATACTAATACCAGAGGAACCTGTTGAAACTGAGGGCTTTGCCCATTATCAGGAAGCATCTACATAAGAGAATGGTTCAATGTTTACCCTACCACTCCCATCCAATTGCCTAGTATTTTAACAGCTTATGCCCTTTTTTAACCTGTGTTCCTGCTTTTAGATTCTGTCTTGACAGCTACAAAGCAGAGCAGCCCTATTCAGGCTAAACTCTGTGTACCTGCATGTTTAGTCAACACTTCTGAATACACTCAAGCACTTATCTGCATTGGGCACAGACAGAAAACCAGAGAAACCCAAAAATTAATCCTGTAATTGAGATTTTTAGCATAGGGATTCAAATGAAATGAAATTACAAAGCAGATTTTCTGCACGCCCTGAAGTAGTTCAATACATAGCAGAACAGCTGGGTACACAGTGAACAGTGTTAGCAGTGTGACATGTATGCTACTGTCTTTTCTGAAGTTAAGAGTGTCCCTGGCAGCTCATTGCAGCACATGTAAGACAGGAAATATGCCTGACAAATCTACGCCCAACTTGTATACTGGAATATTATCTAAATGAGAAAAAGTTTTTATTAACATTGTTTATATAAACCCCAAAGGACAAGAAAGAATCCCAGGTAGATGCTCAAAGAGTGACATAATATTTAATAAAAAACTCAGGCAAAAGCAGGTGCTATTTTAACTCAGCCTCTGAACACCTATGAAGTGCTAATAGAAGCCTTAGCTAAAAAGTCAGTTCTCTGCTGATGAAAGGTTCCACCCACATGGATTCAATTGCAGGATCAAGGGCATTGGTCATGTAATACTCTTTCAAAACCACAGCATCCCTGTTCATTAAAATGCAGACTTTCATGCCTGCTGTGCTTTGCCATTTTACACAGGTGACATTAATTTTAAGAGTGCTAGAACATCACTCCAAATATTTCTAAAGTGCATCTGCTAACTATGAAGTCCTGTTTTCTCTGGATCGGCTCTGAAATGAGTTTTCCTAACTTAGCTCTGTTTTCAAGTTGCTATGTCCACTTTAAACTGTGATGGATATGTATCAGTCCAATACATCAAAATTGAAAGCCAATTTTAGCCAAAACAATACAGAAGCACATTGGACCACCATATATCAACTAGTAGTCTGCAATAAAACAACTCACAATTAATTACAGTGGCAAAATTCTGTACAGTAAGTCCAGCAGAACTGGATCAAATCTAATCATGATATCAAGTCACTGAAACAAAGCTAAACAAATCTAAAACCTCTCAAGTGTTGCAGGAACTTGTACCAAGTATAATATTTTGTACCCAACCCATTACCAGAGATGAGTATTAACTAATATTGAGTTTCCTGCAAGTTATAGACAGAAAAGTCTCTACGCTCTCTCTCTCTCTCTCTGTGTTCAAAATCAAAACAGGCAAGTGTTTCAAGTGGAAGGTGTCCCTGCCCATGGCAGGGTGGTTGGATGCAGATGATCTTTAAGGTCCCTTCCAACCCAAACCATTCTGATTCAATGACTTGTCTTTTAAGGTCTTTCAAGTTTGACTAGTTTACCAGCTGAATTGATTAAAAACATTAGCACTGTTTTCCTAGGTCTGTTTATTTAGGCATAAAGCCTAGAAAAGGTCTGAAACAATAAAGAAAAATTAGAATATAAGATTTCCAAAATGGATGAAAGCCTTATCTCTTCCACAACAGCTATTCACCTCAAAATGAAGGCTGGGGAGGGACTTCTCAGGATCTCAGGTAGTGATAGGACTAGGGGGAATGGAATGAAGCTGGAGGTGAGGAGATTCAGGCTGGATGTGAGGAGGAAGTTCTTCACCATGAGAGTGGTGAAACCCTGGAATGGGTTGTCCAGGCAGATGGTTGAGGCCCCATCCCTGGAGGTGTTTAAGACCAGGCTGGATGAGGCCCTGGCCGGCCTGATCTAGTGTGGGGTGTCCCTGCCCATGGTAGGGGGTTGGAACTAGCTGATCCTTGTGGTCCCTTCCAACTCTGACTGATACTATGATACTATGAAATTAGTCAGACCTTCCCAAATTTCATTGAATTAGGAACAAGTCATCATTATCATACTGAGTTTGTCCCACCTAGCATCACTGTTGCACACTGCATCATTTCAGAAATGGGCTAACCCACACAACAAAAGGAATACTTGCTTGGAAAAGCCTGGCTTTCAATTTATCAGTAAGTTCTTTAAGAAAGTTCCAGAATCTTTCAAGCAGTAATGTAGTTTAGCTATCGATACTGCTGAAAAGTACACACATACTCTGAACTATCCCTTCAAGCATAATGCATAATAGGAAAACTCTGAATAACAAGGTATTGGTAATTTTTTGTCCTCACAATGGGACCAAGAACACATCACCAACAGAATCACAGGGGTTGGAAGGCACCTTGAAAGATCATCTAGTCCAGGCCCCCTGCCAGAGCACAATCACCTATACCAGATCACACTGGAACACATCCAGACAGGTCTCCAGTATCTCCAGAAAGGGAGACACCACAACCCCACTGGGAAGCCTGTTCCAGTGTTCCATCACCCTTACAGTGAAAAAAAAATTTCCTCTTCCCCCTGTTTTTTAACATTAAGTGTAATTTGAACTACACAGTTTGTGGGACACAAAAAAAACCCCACCCAAACCAAAAACCCAAACCCCACCAAAAACCTACAAGTTATATCTTATGAGTGCAACTTTGAGTACATTTTATAGGGCAACTTTTATGTTTGTAGAATGACAAAGTTAAAGCCCTAACATATGCAATTTTTGCAAGCACTTTCACCACATTGTGCAATATGCATTGGCTTCTGTTTCTGAAACTTCAGACTCAAGTACTCATTAGCACTATCAGTTTCATTGTAAGAATACTATACAACAGCAAAAGATGTTAGCACTGCAATTCAAAGAACTATGCTGAAAGAACTGCAGAAACATCCCTCAGCCTCTAAAGCAAAGTCTGTCCAGAATGTGACATATTAACTGCCTTTACACACCTGGCGGTTGAATCCTTTCTCTGTATTTGCCTGCCCGACTGTTATTCTGCGCAGGAACCTGTCGTTTGTATCCACCACTGAAAGAAGGAAATAGCAAAGACAACACATGTTAACAAGGTCTTGGGAATCTGGGGCTTCCCAGGCATATCTGCTGTTATAAATGTAAAATTCAGCTATGTGAACAGTGTAACCAGATAGCTACCCTCCTGCATGTTGGCATTAGCACTGATTTGGTTTCTTTCTCCCTTCTAGTTGGTATCATCAGCTGATAGGTTGAATTACATCAAACAGAATTTCTCTGAACATTTGAAGCTAACAGATGGTTAATATTGTTAAATATAAGTTATTATTTTGCCTACACAAGAAAAATCTGTCTTAATAGATACAATGTACCTCAGATCAACTTCAAATCATTTGCTTTGTCATTGACTTGTTAAGAATTGATTTTAAGACTGCATGATGTAGGTTAAACTTGGTCTGTTTCTCTTTTAAGGGTGATTACATTGTGAGATTGGTTCTTCCAGACAACTCACTTTCTTGCACATCACAGTAACTAACTCCACATTCAGCTGCACAGCACTCAGAGAAAGCTTTTTTTGAACTGCCAAGATCAACCATCTGCTATTTAACACAACTTCAGACAACTGTATTTCTAACCTGGAAACACTTTTGGTATTGCAAGGGCATGTCCAAACCATCCTGAAGAATTGCTAAGTTTGATAACAATTGACAGGAGCCAAGTTTTCTAATTATCCACTGACAACACTCAACTTCAAATGTTCTATTGTATGAACTAAAAGGAAATACTAAGCATAATTGAAGAGCTCTCTCCTCTGCTGAGCACCAATCAAGATGTTCTTCAGAAGAAAGATTAGAAGGAAGATGGAACTCCAAGGCCGCTCCTGCCCAGGAATGGCAATCCCTACAAAATGCAAAAATAGGCTCCCTCTTTCTTATAGGCTCTTTAGCCCTACAAATGTCAACTTGCACCAACTCTAAAAGAAAGGGGGGAAGGTACTCTTGATCAGTTTGGCCTGTAGCTTGGGAATCAACTCAGCCTTCTGGTAGACGCAGATTTGAGCTCTCTTCATTCAGAAGCAAAGAATCAGGTAACCTCTGAAGAAGCAGTCTGAACTGAAGGTCAGTGAAATCATCTCCCACTTTCCCTGCTGCTTTTGGAGATTAACAAATTTGTCTGTACCAATAAGGGTGACAATTACCCAAGAACAAGAAAAACTGAAATCTAGTCTTACACAACCTCACTTTGGGACTGTGAGTGAGCTGGGAGAAGAGCAAGATTTAAGTTATTTCTCCTTCTTAGTTATTCTCACTGGGGCTGTCATAAATACTACACACACCTTCTTTCCACTACATGGTATTTAGGTCCCTAATTTCTTCAGGAATTCCATTTAAGGGATGGTATAACACAGATTTGGCTAATTCGTTTTGCTTTCTATTTATATACACTCTTAGTCTAAAATACGATAATACTGACAGAAATTGCCAGTACATTGGCACACGGAAGCAGCAGCCTCACACCAAGGCATGGTAGTGTATGCCATTGTGAAGCCATATGGCAAGTTGATCTCTCAAACACGAACTTACCCCACCTTCTCCTCCTGGAAATTCCAAGTCTCACAAGCAGCTTTAAACAGTCCTAAATGTCCTTCCTGCCTACCCAGTCACTGCTAAGAGCAGGAACTCACTCTGCAGAGGAGAGGAAACTGGGGGTCCTGGTGGACAGAAGGACATGAGCTAGCAATGTGCCCTTGTGGCCAAGAAAAGCCAATGTGAGTCTCCTTCTCTGGAGACATTCCAAACCCACCTAGATGCATGCCTATGTGACCTACTCTAGGTGAGCCTGCTCTCGCAGGAGGATTGGACTAGATATTTGAAGTCCCTTCCAACACCTAATATTCTGTGATTCTCACCAGCCTCAACAGCCAGTGGGCTGTTTTTTGTCTGTAGTCATCTCATCTTAGTGAGATCACAGAACTTGAACACCCTTGATATGAAATTCTAACTACCCCTGCAATTCTTTCTGGTCACTAGGATACACTGGTTTTGTTACTATGGTCAGAATTCATTCTCCATGAAGACTCCAATAGCTGCACTTAGAAGTAGTAAAATAAGAAATAATTGAGGTTTGCCACAAGAGTAATTTTTCCTTTTCCAAATTTTCACTCTTCCTTATCCAAAGTAAACATTTCAGGAAAGTTTAGGTTCAGTCAAGCATTAGGCTTAATTTATCTACCTCCTTATCCTCTAGAGATATCAACAGGATCTGAACAGCAAGAGAAGGGTACGTAGGTAGAAGCTTTCCTTCATTTCAGTAGGCTGTACAAGTTCAAGTTCTTACAGGATGACAACTTTAAGCTTGTGACACTTCTAAGGAAGTATATTCCAATTTAAATTAATTTGTTGGACAATCTGAGAGCTTTCTCTTCTTTCCTGGCATGTAACAAGCTTCACAGACATATGGATTGCAGAGACATTTGCAAGTAAAACCTTTTCCAAGGTATCTACAAACACTTTTTTCCTAAACCCACCTTTTTTTTTTCCTGAAAAATTTAAGGTATGTACATTATATGGAGTTGCATGGAATAGATGGTTCACTAACATTGTTTGAGATGAATTAAGCAACTCACTTGAGGTAAACATCTGTTGAGTAATATTTCCTCCTTTTTGCTGATAAAAGTGATGAGTATCCTAACTCTAAATATTTATATTATTCCTTCACCCTAATATAGGCCTCTTGCAGACACACTGACTAATAAAAAGCAGCTTATGTCACATGCCTCAGTATTATTTTGAGGAAAGCATCCCAGTTCTGAGATGACATACACACAATGGCCACAGTAAACCATGGCCAAGACTCCTCACTTCTCAATACTTCTCCGAGAATCACGATACGTTCCACATTACAATGGTGAATTTAACTCAAATCTTCAGGCAGAATTTACTTGCTGAAAAAAGGAAAAATACAGAAGCTGAAGGAAACACTGAAATTTAACCCAGCAAAAGAACTGGAAAATGCAGAGGGGGAGTTGTTAAAGGGTGTGAGAGTGGATACTGGTTTGCTTGGAATACATAACTGAAATTGTACCACATCTTTCACCTCTTCATCCTAATGAAGCAAACAACTCAAGACACTTTTAAAAAAATGCATAATACCTGTGGTCTCTTTAGAGTCTGAGCTAATGAGACTGCTGAACCAGTGAGGATGAGGGAATAAAACTGAAAGAAGTAAGTAGTAATAATCTAAAACCGTAACAGACACAGCTACAGAAAGAATCAGTAAGATTTGTAAAATGCTCAGAAAAGCCATTTTCCTAACTTCTAAGACATGGTACCTAATGTGAAAGAGACAAGAGTTGTACTTAAACTGAGAGAGCCACTTATCATGGAACCTTCAAGGAAGAAGCAAGCCTCACAGAACAGTTAAAAACCAGTCCTCGGGAAGGCCACAAAGGGATCAGAGGATGGAACACCCCTCCTATGAAGACAGGCTGAGACGGTTGGGGTTGTTCAACCTGGAGAAGAGAAGGCTCCAGGGAGACCTTATAGCAGCCTTCCAGTATTTGGAGGAGGCTGATAGGACAGCTGCTGAAGGACCTTTCATGAGGGCGAGTAGTGACAGGACAAGGACCATAGGCTTCAAGCTAGAAGACGACAGATTTAGATTAGACATTAACAAGAAATTCTTCCCCACAAGGGTGGTGAGATGCTGGAAAATGTTGCCCAGAGAAATTGTGGAGGCTCCAACTCTGTGAGTGTTCAAGGCCAGGCTGGATGGAGCCCTGAGCAAGCTGGTCTGGTAAGAGATGTCCCTGCTCATGGCAAGGGGGTTGGCACTACATGATCTTTCAGGTCCCTTCCAACAAAACCCTTCTATGATTTTATCCCTCAGAATATTAGCAAAGTCTCTTGAGTTGCTGCAGTTAACCAACAACACACTGCACCCAGAGTTATTCCGCAGTCCCATTTCCCACTTGTGAATGGGTTGTTCATGCAGTCACAAAGTAGAAACAGCTCTGATTCAGGTAAAATTAAGTAAATTGGGAAATAAGTTACGATTAAATCCAAGCTGAACGTAGGCTTTCTGACCACATACCTCTTTGCCATGTTATGGTAGATGGGTCAATGTCAAGACGTGCAAATTTGCTCATCTCCTCCTCTGTTAAAGACCCAGGATCTGTCTTGTTTATTCCCAGCCTCTATGCAAAAACAAGTTAAAGAAATGCAATGAAGTTGCTTTTTTTGTTCAGAAGATATAGCTTCAGCAAACATTAAAAAAAAAAAGAAAGGCATGTCAGGACCCAAACTATTTAAAAAAAAAACAAAACAAAAAGACATGTAGGAAATTACCTGTGACTGAAATAGGGGCAAAGGCAGATGGTGAATGAAGCAAATATGGAGAAATGAAGTAAATATGGAGAAATACTCATAGGCCATTAAATTAACCATCTCTTTCTTACACAGAAGAAAATCGTATTGTAAACCAAAGAGAGAATTAATTGCTTGCTCTAGTTTGTGAAAATGTTTGAAAGAGCCATACATTGTGTGAATCATCTTTGAATGAAGTAAATTCTGCCTTAGGAGCCCAATCACCCATAAACTCAGTCACTTATGACAACTGAGTCAGTATCTCCTGGCTTCTACAGATTTACTATTTCAGCAACACCAAACTTTTTTTTTTTTTTTTAATGTGAATATGTATCACAGAATCAGAATCACAGAATCACCAAGGTTGGAAGAGACCTCAAAGATCATCAAGTCTAACTCATCACCACAGACCTGATTATATATGTATATATATAAAGATCAGAAAACTGTGTCTAAGAACTGTACTCTTAAAAAAAAAAACTCTTCATTTTCTTTGGCATTTGAAAGCATTCCTCAGTGAATTAACCAGGGCTAAGAATAAAGCAAATCTAAAAGTCTGAAAATATTCAATTTCAAGGAGCTACTCCAGTTTCTTCCCTATTTAAATCAACAGTTATTTCTAGAAAGCTGAGGACATCCTTTTGAAAGTATTAAAACTGCTTTCACAACGCTCCTTATTGAGTACTGGCATCTCAAACTGCGAGGGTTGCTTTCAAATCCAGGTGCAGGCACAGAGGCATTTCCCACTGTGCTGAGAAGGGCAAAAAGCTATTGAGAACAGCTTGCAAGTTTTGATGCTTGGTACCCTAAGATTTTTTCACCTCAGTTTTAATGCAGACACATTTATGTCGTCAACTGCCTGTCCTGTATTAGTATTTTTCTAATGTGCCGATCAATTTTAATCCAATTTGATATACTTAGGAAAGCTGGATGAAGAAGATTGAAGCTGTCTTTAAGGTAACATTCAAAGGGTTCATACTCTCATTTCCCTGTGCTAGTGGAATGCGTTGCTCCCTAGGCATTAATTAGAAGGGCATCCTCAAATCTGGATACATGCATACATGAATTGCATGAAATGGTCTTCGGGAAGCATTCTGGAAATAAGATGTGTTGCAAAAACACACCATGCACACAAATCTGCTTCTACCCATCAAAGGAAGAATGCTGTGAAACTGATACCAATAAAACCTCAGAAGTAAATGCTGTAACAAACATTCAAAACCAGAAGACATCACAAACCCAAAGAATATGAGCTTTCAGCTGTGACTTAGCCATAACAGGAAAAGTATTTTAACAACTTCAACTTTAATATTTCATCAGGCAAGACACAGCATTTTAAAACATTATTATTTTATTTCAGAAGAGAAAACCAGCAGAAATATTAGTTATGGAAAGAATATCACCTTCAAATCTTGTTACTGTACTGGGACCAGTGCTGCTCAATATCTTCATCAGTGATATAGACAATGAGATTGAGTGCACCCTCAGCAGGTTTGCAGACGGTATCAGGCTGAGTAGTATGGCTGACAAGACTGAAGGACAGGATGCCATCCAGAGGTACCTGGACAGGCTAGAGAAGCAGGCTGAGGAGAATCTCATGAGGTACAGTAAGGCAAAGTGTAAGATCACGTCCCTAGGTCAGAGGCAATCATTGATATCAACACAGACTAAGGGATGGCAGCACTGCAGAAAAGGACTAGGGGCTACTGGTGGATGACAAGCTGGACATAAGCCAACAATATGCACTTGCAGCCCAGAAAGCCAATCACATCCTGGGCTGCATCAAAAGAGGTGTGGCCAGCAGACCAAGAGAAGTGATTCTGCCACTTGCTTTGCTCTGGTGAGACCTCATCTGGAGTACTGTGTCCAGATCTGGAGATCCCAACACAAGAAAGACATAAACCTGCTCTGTCCAGAGGAGGGCCACAAAGATGACTAGAAGGTTGGAGCACCTCTCCTACAAAGACAGGCTTAATGAACTGGGGCTGTTCAGCCTGGAGAAGAGAAGGGTCTGAGGAGACTTTGTAACTACATTTCAATATCTGAAGGTGACCCTACTGGAAGGATGGGGAAAGACTGTTTAGAAGGGCTTGTAACAACAGAACAAGAGCAACAGTTTTAAACTAGACTAGGGTAGATTTATGTTGGACATAAGGAAGAAGTTCTCTACAATGAGAGACCTGCTGCCTAGGGAAATGGTTGAGGCCCCATCCCTGGAGACATTCAAGATAGATTTGATGAGACCCTAGTGTAAAAGACTAAATCTTGTCTCTCTTGATGTGAATCAACAAAGATAAAATCACCTTTGCTCCTCGCCCAGACAATGGCTGCCAAGGGAGTGGATGGTGAGCAGATGTTACCGGATAACAACTCTCTGGAATGTGCAAAGACAAGATCATCTCTAACCATCAGCTACCCCAGGAAGGGAGGATGGTGAAAAGGACCTAAAAAACCCTGTGACTAAAGAACTGTATAAAAGACTTGAGCAATGCCTGCTCAGGAGAAGAAAAATACAGAAGAAAATACAAGGAGAGAAAAAAACAGACACAGAAGAAAAGACATCACCATGCAGCCTGGAAGCAGCAGACCAGGAGGAACCCTCTCTCTGTGTCCTAAGTTACACCTGCTGCAATTCATGGAGCTAAAGAGGCTGCTCAGAGAAGGACTTGGACTTTGGGAATCTCTCTCTCCCCTCCTCCAGTAGAAGACAGCAAAGCCAACAAGGATGACATCTCCTCCACGTCAAAGTGACAGCACCCTTCCTCCACAAACCCAAACTGTCTTGGGTGGTGAGGGATGTGGTAATATAATTCCTTTCTTCTTCTCTCTCCCTCTTCTCCATCTCTCTCTCTTTTTTCCCCTCCATCTCACCTCCTCTCTCTTTTTTTCCCCTCTATCCCTCCCCCTCTCTCTTCCCCCCCCCCCCTCTATCTCTCCCTTCTTCTGTTACATCCAGTTTATTCTGTTACTAAATAGCCTTGCTGTTGATATTTTGGCCTTGTTTGTGCCTCTAATTTAATAACACAGGAATATTCGAAAGAACTGAGTCTATTTCCGTCTCTGGACCAAGACACCTGGGCAGCCTGATCTAGTTGGAGGGGTCCCTGCTTGATGCAGGGGAGTTGGACAAGATTACCTTTGAGGGTCCCTTCCAACCCAATGCAATCTGTGAATGTGTGATAAATTCATGAAGAAGATTTATTAACATGTCGCACAGATCAAATAACGTTAAACAAATGGTGTAAGACAGTATCTTTTATGAAGCAATAGGATAATTAGTAACATATTAATACATTAATAACTTACTCTTAGACGGGCAAGCTGAATAGCAGAAAATCCTCTGACACCGTTTACAACTGGAACAAGTCTATTATACAAGGCCTAGAAAAATAAACAAGAAGTTAATGAAATAAAAAGTTACCACTAGGAACCAGTTACACAGAAAGCTAATATTTGTTTTTTTTTTTTAATCAGACTAATTTCACTAAGAATTTCCCAACCACATAAGTTGTGGACTTCTAGTTAGCAATTTAAAAACCAGTTCTGAGAATGTGGTAGGCTTATGAGTGGTGTCATGACTAAACAGTCTCAATCACGTTTCTATGTTTCACCAAAGGAAAAAGAAAAAGTTATTATTTTTTTAAATTAAGAAACCTTTAAAACTTTAACCAAGGTCCACATTATTAAAACTACAACTATCATTTGCAAACTGCCCCAAATGTACATTTAGGTCATACCAAGTAAAGGGGATATGGCAACCTCACTCAGTTTTAGTACTGTAGCCAATACAGATACAGTGGAGGGGCTTCCCCATAACTCCATCTTCTTAAGGTACATCATACCTGATTATATATCAGAAGGGTAGTTTTTCACTTCAAAAGGAGTATATAATTAAAAAGAGCAAAAAATAGGAAACATGTTTTATTATTCAGTACAGTCTGAAATAGCTGACAATGTTCTGCACCTAAGATCCTTATCTTAAAGACTATCTCGTGATAGCTACTTGCCAAAAAAATATTTTCTATAATCAAAATTTCCCAGCAGTACATAGGATTGCTTCAGTAATAGTTCCTGTTCACACAGTGAAAAGATAACAGGACAGTCGACTTCTTTTGCTTTGCAATGCACTTTATTGAAAAACTGTAAAGAAAAAAATGTCATGTGGACATCAGAAAATAATTCTCACCTTATCAGATTGACTGTTCTCATGCAAGATCCTAGCATCAATAGCAGCAGCCAGTAAATTATTTGCAGCCGTTATAGCATGAATATCTCCAGTCAAATGAAGATTGAACTAGAAGGTAAAAAAAAACCAAAAAACCAAAATTTTCATATATGAAGCCATTTAATTCAATTTATTAATCTCAGGCAGCTCATCCCCTTGAGGCTGCAGTTCTCATTAGTCACCTATCAGCGCAGATGCAATATTATCAGGCAGAAACTACACCAAGCTATAGGATGGGCTTGTTTTCACCTGAGCATGTGGTAAACTACCCTTTGTTTAGACAACCAAAGCCACAGACAGTTTTATTCTTTGCTGCATGAGCCAAGAATGGAAAGCCTAGGGCTACAGTTCCACATCATTAATAATACATCAGGTTCCTGTCAGTATTTCCTAGCTGACCTGGACCAGAGGTGCCTTTTTCTGTTGAATCCCTGAGAGCACATCATGTGTGATAGCTTTGGCAGCGTATGCTAGCTTCCTGCTAGCCATGAGAGAAAAGCCTGAACTATCGCCCAGAGAATCTGCACAAACCCCAGCTGTCAGCTACAGCATGCTGAAGCCCTTGGGTGCACAGCTAAGATTGCTGAGGACAAGGGAGAGAGATTAAGGAAGGCATCCATCTCAGATTGCAGTAGACAACTGAAGCACTACAAACAATATAAATGTCATCTTTGTCCTTGCCCCAGCCTGTCCATGAACATGCGGATCATGGATCATGTAGCTTTACATCATGAACATGGTGCTAGGCAAGGGGACACACTTTAGTCAGGAGTGTTGCTGTTTTCACAGCAAGGCTATTTTGAAAGTACACGTCCAGCCAGCTCCTTCCAAAGCTGGTATGTGATTTTTCAGAAGCCCTTGAAGGGAGGGCAAGTCACCTTTCAGTAATCTAGCAAAAGTTGTGGTATTCCCCCTTCTGCAATACTCTGGGTATATCTCTCTCTACCACAGAAGTCCTTTTTGCCACACAGCAACTTCTGCTATAAATGAATAGTAAATCTCTATTTGAAAAAGAAAGGGTATGCCTGTGTTTTTCTGCTCCACCAGAAAATTAATGCTCTCATTCTCTTTTGCAATAGAAAGAAAAATTACTAGCAGTAGTCAGCTCTTTGTCTTGTATGTTATGTGTGGATAGTGGGTTTTCTTCTCAGGAAGCATCTGAAGGACATTTGAGATGCTGCAAACACATAAAGCACCTGTGCAACATTTTTACACCCCAATACTGCATCCCCTCTACAAAACATTGCAGGCATGTGGAGATGACAAGGGCCAACCCAATTCTCTAGAGAATCACCATCAATCAAGTTCTTCAGCAGCCACCTTGGCCTGCTCATCCCTCCCAAAAGAACAAGAACTTGCTCCCCAGTTGTCTCACCTCCTCCATGGGAATCACCTGAGCATATCCACCACCAGCTGCTCCACCTGCACAGGAAAGCATATGGTCACATCAAACACACTGGTTTTGGGAAAAAAACAACCAGAGTGTGTAACATACAGTGTTGATGACACATTTCTAAGCATTTTACTTTTTATTAGTGGCTCAATAATGTACCCAAACAACAGGTTTTCCTTTAACCTTGCGATTCTTTTTCAGCAGGCAGTAAAGAGGGAATACTTGACTTGAAATTAAAGCCTACACATGATGGCTAACCCAGACATTGGCTATGTAAGAGCTACCCTATGCTACTGCTCAGATTTAAGACAAAGTCATGCACATGCAGCTGTTGGGTGGAAAGACATGGCAATCACAAGCAAGCACTGCTTCTGAACGGAACCTTCACACTCTTGCCTAAGCACTCCTTCCACACTGCCTCTCAGGAAATAGGCAAAATTGTTCACTATGGCCTACACATGACTTGAGTGGAAGGATCAAAGCACTCACATGCACCAGTCTTGGCTCAGAAGCACCAAGCGCCTTCCAGCTGAAATCAAACTTGTTAAGTTAAACTTCAGCAAAGCAAAGTAGAGGAGATGAGGAGTGCTTGCCCAGTTAGGCACCAATCTCAGCTGAGAAATGGCAAAAGAAAGATTGTATTACTTCCTATCAGCATTGAAGACAGGCTTGAGCTCTGGCTGGCTCTTACCTGGCCCTCAGGTTCTTAAAGGGTTTCTAGGCAAAGAGACAGCAAGCTCACAATTAGAGGCAACAGCTCAGAAGAACAGGAGTTTCAGACCCAGCCAAACATATCAAGCAGATGCAACTGAACATTATGCATAACTGCCAATTTCCTTAGCTTGAGTATTTCCTATCAACATGAGTAGATTTAGGACTCCTTCTCCAGGAAGAATGAAATAGTAACACCTAGAGACATCTTCAGAGAGTCTCCAAGCAGAGGAGTGGTCGGAAGTGTGTATTTGCGCAAAATTTCCTGGCCAACACACGCCCATGCCTTTCATTATGTTTGGGCTTCATCTGCATTATCAATATATGTTAAGTACATGAACATAGAAATGAACAATGTGTGGGAAGACATATTCAAGAAGTTTTTATGTATTAGTGATATACTTATCAAAAGATACAATATGCTGCATACAATCCACTGAGTCAGTGAAGTAACCAAGGAATAAAAAAAAGCTTCCAAAAAAAAGGGGCGGGAGGGAGGAACCCAAAACAAACCAGCAATATTTCCTTTTAACATGAAAAGGTCAGAGTCTGAAAATATTATGTACCTTTAACTCCAAAAGTAGGTCCTTGGGAAGGTTGTCTCAGACAAGCAAAGGAATTAATGTTAAGGTGTGCAGTAAGTGCTTGAACAAGACCAATTGTGACTGTGCTTTTCCCCTCTCCTAGGGGCGTAGGGGTTATTCTAGAAAAACAAGAAAAAGATTAATCAAATTCCTTGCTGATGTCAGCCTGGCTAAGGATATCAGACCTTACAGCTTTTGATTTCAATGAAGAGTATTTGTATAGCAAATTTCAGTAAGATTACTTTATCTCCACAGCAAACCTGCCACAGTGTTAGCACCTAGCTCAAGTTGGAATGCTAACATACATGTGTCTTCTATTTAAGCAATTTACTATGATAGCAGAAAAAGAGAGGATTATTTTGGCAAAAGTTCTAAAAAGAATATATTGAATTTAAACATTTCTATTACAGCACAAAAGTCTCACCAGTTTCATTAACAAACCATCCATCAAGCTACTCTGCTACAGAAAAGTATTAATATATGCTCAATGTATGAGCTGTTTAATTCCCACTGCTCAAACTTTGAATGAAATTACAGAATACTTTAAATTAAATAACCAGGACTTCTGTTTGTAGAGCTCAACTATCTCTCTGAAGCTTCCATGTCATGACAACTGTTAACAATGATAGATCAACTGTTTTTAACATAAAACAGGACACAAGTCCCTATATTTATTTTACACTTACATTTCATGATATTTTTGCAGATTTACAACATCTTGAAAACCTTATGGTACAACTCTCACATTGAGACTATGACTGAACCAGGACAGAATTTCAGAAAACCACCCAGTCTCAAATCAGAGACTCTAACCTCCACTCCAATCTTGTCCCTTGCACAAAGGGATAATGAGTACTGATTTGGCAAGCAGAAAACTTCATCAATCTTCTATGAAGGCGAGACACCTCAGTTTAAGTGATGTCCTCCCTACTCCCAACATCTGCACATATGTTTATGGGTGAGTTTTGGAGTCTTTCTCCTTTTTGCTTTTCTTCTTTAAAGTATGAATACATCTCACATCTCCAAATTGCATTCAAATGATTTATCTGAGGCACAGCATTTCTCCTGACAGGCAAATGAAGAAAGTCTCAGTCCTTTTTCCACTCTCACAAGTCCTACTTTTTGGCAAAGTGTAACTATCCATATCTTTGCTGCCTTCCCTGACTGTAGAGGAAAAAAAGCAAGCACTGTAGTGAAGTTCACCTTAAGAAGTAATGTTCATCCCCAAGGAAATGCAAGAATGTGCACACATCCTAGTCAAAGAGCAATCCTTACCCTAGGACCTCTTTAAAAGCTAGCCATCATCATCCAAGCTAAATCACCTAGCTCTAATCAGAAACACTTCCTTTCCCAACCAGTAATTCTTCTAAGACAATTCTACCCTCAGATTACAATCCAATGGCATAAAAACATTACTAAAATTGTCAAAGGAAAGGAGACATCCACCTTGGTTTTAAGATACATCTTAGTTTGGTTAGTTCACAGATTAACAAAAGCCCTTCTTTGTCTCACAACATGTAAACACATGAAAAACATGAACTTGTCACAAATCCATCTTTTACATTGTCATTGCACCCTGGGCTTTTTGTTAAAAAAAAAACAAACCAAAAACTCTTTGCTAGATATGTCTGGAAAAATTTGAGCAGTAGGAGGCAAGCCAAATTAACACCATCTATACAGTGCTAGGAAGGAGTTTTCATATTCAGGAAAGTATCACAGTATCACCGAGGTTGGAAGAGACCTCAAAGATCATCGAGTCCAACCTGTCACCACAGACCTCATGACTAGACCATGGCACCAAGTGCCACATCCAATCCCCTCTTGAATACCTCCAGGGATGGTGACTCCACCACCTCCCTGGGCAGCACATTCCAATGATGAATGACTCACTCAGTGAAGAACTTTCTCCTCACCTCCAGCCTAAACTTCCCCTGGCACAACTTGAGACTGTGTCCTCTTGTTCTGGTGCTGCTTGCCTGGGAGAAGAGACCAACCCTTTCCTGGCCACAACCTCCCTTCAGGTGGTTGTAGAGAGCAATGAGGTCTCCCCTGAGCCTCCTCTTCTCCAGGTTAAGCATCCCCAGCTCCCTCAGTCTCTCCTCACAGGGCTGTGCTCCAGACCCCTCCCCAGCCTTGTTGCCCTTCTCTGGACACGTTCAAGTTTCTCGATGTCCTTCCTAAACTGAGGGGCCCAGAACTGGACACAGGACTCAAGGTGCGGCCTAACCAATGCAGAGTACAGGGGTACAATGACCTCCCTGCTTCTGCTGGCCACACTATTCCTAATGCAGGCCAGGATGCCATTGGCCTTCTTGACCACCTGAGCACACTGCTGGCTCATGTTTAGGCAGCTGTCAATCAGCACCCCCAGGTCCCTCTCTGTTTGGCAGCTCTCATCGCTTTGCCTTACCAAAGTTTCCTGCAGTCATACAATCCCTGATTTGATGCAGGGTTACAAAGGGAAAGTCACATGGCCTAATAATGCATACTTCTGGTGGTGTGCACACCATGCACAGCTTGAATAAGAAATAAACAGATTCAGAAGAGAAAGTCTCTATGCAGTAGTCATGCTTTAACTCAAGTTCCAGTGAAAACAAGGGGGTTTAGTACACCTCTAAGAGATTCCCTGAGCTGAGACTCTGAAATAGTATTTTGTCTACCAATAGCTTTGAACAACTCTCCTAATACCAAGTAGTATGTGGATTACTTAATTTAGGCATTTGTTTTCAGTCATTTTCCCCCCATGTTTATAACTTCATGTTTGGCAACCATCAGATGCTAAACATGGCACAATGATGCTAAAACATCATCAGTAACTTACTACCCACACTATTTTGTTATCCTACCCTCCTAAAACTATGCTTTCTTGAATCAAAGGGAATTCACAGATTCACTATGTAAAGCAAACAAAAGGTGAGTGATTTAGAGCACAAGCTGAGAAGAATACATTTTGTCTGTGCTGAATATGTGGCTCTCTGTGAGAAGTAGTTTCCACCAAAGTGAGGATAAAAATGAACTAGAACAAGCTTGTTTTCACCAGTGTACTAATACAAGCACACAGTGGTTTGCAGCAGTAAAAAGACACGTCTTTGCAGCAGACAGGAACTTAAATTCAAGAAATCTGCTTGGCTTTATCAGCCCACATTGTCTGTCTTCCTCAGATAGGTTTGATCATTTTAATCATTTCTCTCCCTTCTGATAAGCCCTGTGATCCTTGGTTTTCCTGGAACTGCAGATACTCAGATGAATATCTAAAGGCTCAAAATGTCTGAAGGCAATGGTGAGCAAGGAAGAAAACCAACAGCCAGACTTCCATAAACTTCCATAAACTTCCATAAACAGCGCTTCAGTGACTCTCCCAAGAAACCCTGTTCACTGCAGCAAGTAGGAACCCTTGAGAACTAAAAAAACACAGGAACCTGACTTTTCAGTCTCTTTCCACCTAACAGAAATATAAAAGCATGAGGACTGCAAATTGCAGTATTCAGTGAAGCCAGACTGGTCTGGATGATGCCATGGTTTAGTTGATTAGATTGTGTTGGGTGATAGGTTGGACTTGATGATCTCCAACCTGGTTAATTCTATTCTATTCTGTTCTATTCTATTCTATTTACCTATCCTCAACTTCTCATCATTCATGAGAAGGCCTAGCAAGACACCTTTGATTATCACAGGCTCCACAGTAGCCTGAAGACTACAGGATAAACCTTAAGACCTAAAGTTATTTAATAGTTTCGATAGTTAGTAGAACCACAGTTTTAAATAATAGTTGGGAAAAAGAAGGCCAGAAATCAAAAGAAATTTCTATTCCAATGGTTTCCTCAGAAAGCTTATTTTAAGTATTTTCTCTTTAGTACCTGGCCTACTTTGATATGTTTTTATAAATAAAATAATCCCATTAAAGTGCTTTGTGGACATTGAGATGTTTTTGCTGGCTACACTACTGAGCCTAAACTCTTGCAATTCAGGTCACTCACTCACATGAATATAAAATTACAACTGCCAATGGCTAGCTCCAGCTCAATTGTGCAGTGCTGTGACCTTATGCAAACCTAGGAGAAAAGTCTCCTTTAAAATACAGCAAAATCTGATGAACTTCAGGAGACTTCTAC